>NC_045641.1:48113523-49363523 GCF_009829145.1 Chiroxiphia lanceolata | reverse complement strand
ATACATATACATCCAATGACCTTGCCCATTTGTCCTCACTTTATTCTGGAGGGACTGTGATGAGAAAGTAAAAGGGGGCCCTTATCTGCCTGTTCTCCTCAGTCTCTGTGCCTGTACCTCCTGCACAAGTCCAAACTGATTGCAAGCACCAGTCATTCCTTTGTGTTGAGGGTGAGCACTCAGACATGGGCTTGACATAAGCAATTAATTTCACAAAGTCAGCCGATCAGCTGTCAAAGGACAATTCTCTATCACTTTTGACTTGGGTCTCAGAGTGACATGGGACCTGAGAGATGACATGATCCCATCTTTTGCTGACAGCTGTTTTCTTAAGTGATTCCAAAGTCTGAAGTAGAGGCTGGACTGGTCTGACACTGTCCCCCCCCCCCCCCTTCCAAATTTAACAGAGCCCTGAATGTAGCCAAAGGGCTAGGCATTAGATGAGAAGGATTGTTGGGAGGAGAGCTAGTGGCTGAGGAAGATCAATGGATCTGCCTTGAAGGCTGACTGCATGACTGACTTGTCAATTAATCACTTTCTTTTACTTTCCCCCTTTCCCTTTTTTTATTTCCTCACTCAGGGAGTCGAAGAACCGAAGATGAGGCCCAGTGTGGAGTGCTACTCTCCGAGGTTTTGGCTGGTGCTGGCAGTCCTTGCAACAACAGGGAGCGGGGCCCATGCCCAGAAAAGCCACCCGAGCATTGGCATTGCAGTCATCCTGGTGGGCACCTCAGACGAAGTGGCCATCAAAGATGCCCACGAGAAAGATGACTTCCACCACCTCTCAGTGGTGCCTCGGGTGGAGCTGGTGGCCATGAATGAGACAGATCCTAAGAGCATCATCACCCGCATCTGTGACCTCATGTCAGATCGGAAGATTCAAGGGGTGGTATTTGCTGATGACACAGACCAGGAAGCCATTGCCCAGATCCTGGACTTCATCTCTGCCCAGACCCTCACTCCCATCCTGGGCATCCATGGAGGCTCCTCTATGATCATGGCAGATAAGGTAAACTTAAATGAGCTTCCTCCTATTGCGGACCTGTGGATCAAAACTTAAAACAGAAAGAAATATCTTATTCTGTGATCCTCAGGTGTTGTCTCATGGGGCCGAAGGGTTGAGGGATTAGACAGTTTCAGATTCAAAGAGAGATTAAAAGAGCTAACTGTGTGTAGCACCACTGAGAAGAGCCTATTAATCATGTGGAATTATCTACAACAGAGAAAAAACGAGGAGGGAAAGGAGCAGGTAGAAGAGAGCTGAAAAAGAAGTGGCCCTTTTGTTCTTCCTTAGGGAGGATAAAGAACCCCTGACAATTGTAATTCTTTTTAAAGGTTTTATTTTTACCTGTGTTTTACCTTAGAAGATCCAGGGATTCTAGCCTGGGTTTTTACTGCATGTAGCTGGAGGACACTGGTATTTTCAGGGACATTTAATACAGCTCTTACATCTTAATTGGAATATAATTGAATCTTTAATAAAGCCATCCTCTCTCAGAAGTGTTCATTAGCTCCTGAAGTTAAATAGATGTTGGCTAAAACAACTAACCAGTCTGAACCAGTCCATCTAAGTCTTTCTTTTTTTTCTGCTGCACTACTTTATTCCTTCATATCATTGACATTTTACTGTTTTCCCAGGCCCTAGCCAGTCTTCTAAGGAATTACTACACAATCAAGCCTTCCCCTACTGGTTTTGAACAGGGCAAGATGTAGAGGGAGTAGCATCTTTGACCAGCTGATTACTGTTATCTTAGTGGAGCCTCCATGAGGTGCAGGTGGACCTGATAGAAGTCTTCCTCCTGTGAGGAACAGGGGACCCAACAAGTCACACCTGAGTCTGCATTTGGCCAGATGGTGTAGCTAACATGCCTCTGGGCTACTGTGGGCCATGGAAATGTATGAGAGAAGCTGGCTGTCCTTTTCCCTGCCGGCTCAAAGCCAGAGAGAGTTAAGGACAAGCCTTTTATTGAGAAGACCCTTTTCGCCCATGCTTGTGCATTCCAAAGAAGTAAGCAGGGACACAAGCTGACAACCTTTTTCTTTTGCATGTTGTTTTTAAACAAATCTGAGGCATTTAACTAGGCAGAATCGGGTCTAATTGAATGAAGAGTGGGAATTAACCTGGCCACTGTCACTTTTCCTCAGAAACAGATCTAGTGGGAAAAGAAATCCAGGCACTTTCTGTTTTATTTACCTTGCAAATAAATAATCCAGTGCAGGCTATTGGAGATGATAACAAATTATTTTCTCACTCTTTGACCAACTGTTCAGTTGCCAAATAACATACAGTTAATACGCAGTATTGTTTTCTCATATCAGCCTTTGAACTGAAATAGTCACTGAATAAAATAATCATAGGCCTTTTTTACTCTCTCTCTCCTTGAATAGTTGCACATGTGCTAAAGTCATGCAGCCACATTCCACCCACAATAAAGCTTTTCTGCCTTGGAGGACAATCAGACAGCAGTGCTGCATCTTGATGCTCTCCTGCCTGCTGCATTGCATGGTTATCAATCTCTGTGCAAAAGAGGGTCTGAAGCATTGCTTGAGTGCTCCATTTCACACTTATGGTGACATTTTACATCCTCTTTGAACAAGTGTAAGAGTTACTGACACAAGACCTTCTAGGCACTGAGAAAAGGTCCTTGTGACTTTGAACATGGCAGGCAAAATTCTGATTTCAGATTCCCACAGTGTAAATCCAGCAAAAACCCATTGCCTTTGGCAGGATTAGATCAAATTTACCCTGCTGTAATTCAAAGAGAAATTTGGCCTATTGAACTTCGAAAAGATTTTTTTTTTTCTACCTGTCTCTAGTCTCTCCTTGGGAAGGCAACATCTCCCGCCACTGCCCTGTGTACCCCACTGGCTTGCTTCTAAAGATCATTCTGGCAGGCAAGCAGCCCACAGGGAGCTCGAAGGTAGAAGCCTTATGAATGGAGATTTCTGTTTTACCAAGCTCCCACCCCCTTTTTTTTTTTTAAGTTTTGCAGGCAGGAGAAGCAGGTTATGTACAAAGATCCGCAGTTTTAGGAAAGGCCAAGGTTTCTTAAACATAATTTGAAAAGGCTGACCTTTAGAGCTTCTGATTCGCAGGTGTGTAATCTTTAATGGATAATATTTATTTGATGAATTGAATGAAAATATGGTAGAGAGTAAATACACTAAAATTCTACTAAAAATACTGAAGTCAGCCTGCTAAGTCCTTAAGCAATTCCATTTTCCACAGAGGGCCTTGACAGAGGCTTTACTTTTAGTGATTCTTAGTCATATTCTTTGCAGATGAGTTGTGTGGCTGAGGTTTGATCCTGCAAGCATGGATTGCTTCTTTCAGCATCCCCTCAACGCCCACAGCAGTCAGCTGTGATTGAACTTGCTCAGCATTTCACAGGTTCAGATCTGCACTTACAGCTTCATTATGCTCCTTGAGTGTTTGTGATCAGTAGCGCCAATGCAAACCTAAAGAACGCTACAAACCACTAATGCCTTGGTGTGACAGATAAGCGCCTCTTCTCTGAAGGTTAATGCAAAAACTCCTCAGTCAAACCACCTTTCCCAGAGTAGCATGTGAAATTCTGTTTCACCTTCAATGAGGGTTTTGTAAGTGTGTCTGCAAGGAAATTTGGGTCATGTAAAAAAGGCTTTGTAATGTACCATGCAACTGGTAAATTGAGACACAGAAGAGCAGGGAAAAAGAAAAAAAAAAAAGAAAAAAAAAAGAGGATTTCAAGCCCAAATTTTATTTTCTCCTGTATATAAAACCAGAAATATTGCGTGATGTGCACCATAAGCTGGCCTTATCTCAGTTAACATGCCTCTGGAAATTGCTACCCACCAGCTAGAGGTCTAGGCATCAGTGGTGAAGGAGGCACCACCTGAGAACAATTCACCCCACCCACCTCAGGGTGCAGTGAAATGCTTGTGGGACAGTTCTGTGTCTCCCCACTGTTTACTGAAGAAGGCTGTACCTCAACTTGTTCGTGACGCCTCAAGTTAAATGCCATGATCCTGTAACATAGCAGGTGGAGGTATGTTGCTGAAAGTGTAACATCTGGTTTTCCTGATTCTTTTTGTTCACGCTCGCATTCTTTAATATTGCATTGGATTACATTTTGTAGATAATGTTTATGTATTTTTGTTTTCCTGGTGTTTTGCCTTTTTTCTCTGAAAAATAGGTATAGAGGAATTTGTATATGTTTTTGCTGTTTTACTCGGTGTTCATGTCTCTAATTCCACCTGCTTAGCTGTTACAGAGTGTTACATTTAATTTCTGCCTAATTTGGCATAAGAAAAAAATGACCAGATGATCTGTGTGCACGCTGTGATCTGGGTTCAGTTCCAGGAAAATGGTGAGGTACAGATACATGATGTGCCTCACTTGAGCTCTGGAGAGACCACTTTGCCGAGTGAGAGTTGTGTCATAGCCAGTTAAGTTCCTTTAGTCCCTGATAAGCATGCCAGCAGTGATGCCAAACACAGTGAAGTACAGCAGTCATTTTGTGGGGACTGGATGGCCTAGGAGTGATGGCTGAGGGGATCCAATAGCCCCCATGTTAGTTCCTCTCAGAGGAGCAGGGCCTGTAGCTCTGCGGCAGGATAGAAGAGTGCTCATGCTGTTTTGGCCCTGTAAGGAAGCACCTCTTCCTTGTTTTGGTGCTGACACCTTGAAAAGGATTAGGGGGATAACATTGTCTCACTTGGACCTGTGATGAGAAAGGGAAGAGCACTGATCACTGATGATCTGTGTTTAATCCAAAATAGATGAAATGGAGAGGAGAGAAATGTGCACCAGTACCAGTGTTAGGTTTTTGTGGTAGAATAACTTTGCTTGTGGAAGCTTGCTGGTCTCTTTAGTTTGCCTGATGTTGCCACAATGACCTTACTTTTTGTCTTACCTGATTTTAAGCATTAGTTTGTATTGTCCAGAGGACTGCAATGCATTTTTGACCAATAAGCATATCTGCTCCCATTCCAGTGTTTAAAATAATGTCTTGTTTCTCCCCAGTTGTTTTGAAAGCAGAAATTCAATTGTATGAGGATGCTCTATGTTAGGAGGCTGATGGTGAAAGTAAACCTTCAAGGCTGCAAACCAAACTTCAGTTCAGATAATCACACAAACCAATATCTCGTATTTGCAATCCTGAGACTGGCAGTCTGGACTGGGCTTTTCTTCACTGTAATTTCAATATTCCCTAAATCACTTCTGGCCAGAACTAGGAGGTAAAGGAGCAGTCACAACCCCCCTCCCTCCAAAAAAAACCAACTAACAGATATACATTTATAGGTATCTCAAGAGAAGGGTGAATTGTTATTCAGATTTAGAAAACTTACTGTGTTGGAAAAGATTTAGCTCCTTGCCTAAAAAGTGACCACACCATCTGTCTGACTGATCCATTTTGTAATGATAGAACTATTTATTTGTTTTAAAATAACAGAAAAAGTCAACTTGGTGATAATGAATGCAGAAAAGGTAAGAGCAGAAAATGCCTTGGGTTCTCTTATAGCACAGCTGGTGACCATCATTTTTGCCAGAACTGCACCTTCCTATTTCTCCACAGTCGCGTTATTTCGTCAAAGCTTCTTGTCCTGTGAAGCGTTATAGTAACACAGGGGTGCACAGGCAGCACAAGAAAATACTGGAAGAAGAGGATGGTTATGTTTTCCCAGGTGAAAATCATTCTTCTCTGTCTCTGCATCCCTTGCTGTTTTCTCCAGGGCTTGCCCACACAGGGATATGTGCCGTATGCATCAGCATACTGATGGAAATAAAATGGTAGGAAAGAATGATCTGTTGAGCTGGGCTGTGCCAGTAATAAAATTTGTATAAAAGCTGCATGAAACTAACCTGAAATCTAAAATCAGATCTGTTCAAGGCCAGATTCTCCTTCCTTTTTTTCACAGAGCATGGAGTTGACTTTTCTGTTATTCCCTCCCCTACCTTGTTCTTTATTCCCGTTTATACCAAAGCTGCAATGTTTTCTCTGCCTTTTCATCCCCACTTCATAAATCCCTCTCCCCTTTGTTTTTCTTTTCTGTAAGGCTTCCAAGAAATATTGTCTCTCTCTCTTTCGATGCTGAAGGCTGCTGTGATTGCTCCATGCTTGGGCAGTGATTTCCTTGGTATTTTGGTGGGGAGCAAGTCCAAACTTGGACAACAGGTGTAAAGCACCAGGGAAAAAGAGTACCTGTTGGTCAGAGTGCAGCAAAGTGATGCTGCAGATACAGGGAAGCCAAAATTAGTTGGATAAGATGAGCACCTAGATACACACTGAAACCAGGACAAAGTCAAAGACACTGGGACAGTGCTGCTAAAAGCAGAGCATCTGTAATTAAAAGGAAAGCACTTTCACTCTCAGGTTTCCAAAGGTTAAATAATAGGCATGCATGGGGAATGCAAACCTCATTTTTTGGATGTAAATTTGTTTCATTTCCATTAGGGATGACATCTGAAATTTTTCGAGCCCTTGTGTGAAGGAAATTCAGTTAAAAAAAAAAAGATAAAGTTCCCTTTGAACGGATTATACGAACTGAAGTAAAATAAATTAAAAAAAAAAATGTTGCTTAGAAGGGAGAAGAACACACATTTTGATCTGCAGACATTGAAAGATTTCTTTCCCTTTTTTCCCTCCAGACAAATTTATATGCAATTCCTGTAAGTTCACAAAGTATTTTCATTTCTCTGAAACTGCATTTGATGACAGTAATAGTTTAAATGTTTCTTAAACTAATCTAATAATTAACAAAGAGAAGTTTGATGTTAAAAAATAAAATAAAAAGAAATTGGCAGTTTCCCTTCAAGCTTTTAATAATTTTTATGGACATGATTAATACACTTCATTTGGTACTCAGTTTGCTTTTGCTGCCAAATGAAAGCTCTGTGTAGCTCACAAATAATGAACTAAATATCATGTATTCTCAAATTATGAATTTGCTGCAAAAGTTGAGGAGGGAGAATAAAAGGTAGGTCACAGAGATATAGACAATATACATACAAAATGACTTTTTTTTCATGTAAAGAAAGGGAATATAGGTAGCATATTTTTGTGAAGTTTAACACCTGAGAGTTTCCCTAGAACAATTTTTATTACTTTAGAAAGAAATCACAGCATTTAAAATCCCTCAGGTATTAGGAAACCTGGAAATGAACTTTTAAGAGCTTTAACCTCTCCCTAGGGCCATTAAATCCTTCAATGTTAACTCATTTTCTAAACAAGAGCTCAAGTACTCTCATCAGTATTATTTAAATGAAAAAATGACTTTTCAAAGAAATGTATAATTTTTTTTATTAATTATCCTATTAAAATAATCTGGATTTTTTAAAAAAAAAATAAAAATTAAAGCTTCCCTCTATTTTATCTCCAATTTTCTTGGGAGGAACTCTATTTCAAGGTCTTCCCTTTTTCTGGGGCATTCTTTTCAAGAGTCTCAGGAAAAAAAGTGGAGTTTGATTCCTTTTTTATTTTTAATTTTATCACTTAGAAGCAACAAGAAAGCACCTTTAAAAAACCAGAAAAAACAAAAGTCTTATGCAAATGTAACTTTCCATTAAATATCTCCATCAGTTTTTCCCCCTCTAATAATTTATACTGGATGCACTTCATATCTGTCCTGAGCCTTGTACACCTGATGCTTGAAGATGTCATCTGAGCTTGAGCATCACAGAATTGGGAAGAAGAAAACCTGGGGTGCCCTGGTGAGACTCATACCCTGCTAAGGTGCCCTGGGATGCTTTTGGGCAGAGGCAGTGCTGAAGGAGAAGATGGCTTCCTGGAGGTGCCTTTCCTTAGCAGAAGTTGTCTCAGACAAGAGATGTTAAGCAAAACTGAAGTCTGATTCTCTTACATCAGCCTTTTGCAGCTATTTATAAACTGTTTTGTTTTGGGTCATAGGATTCTTCTTCCAGGAGTACAGAATGTTAGTTTTCTTCTGTTGTTATAGTGATGTTTTCTTTTGAGGGACAGAAGACCTTTCCTTCTCTAGCTCTGCACGCAACTGCTGCAACCTACCTGAGGTAAAGAGAAGCTGAATTAACCTTATTACTACTGTTGTTTAAATGCAGTGTTGTCATTCTTTGCCTGGAAATAGAACTACTGAAGTGAGGAAAATATTGATTTCTACCTAGCCTGGATCTGGCAAGTAATAGGGCTTCTGTGAAAAAGTTCTTTCTTGCTAGATTTCTAACCTTGATTTTTACACTAATGATGTTTAGTTAGATCTCCAAATCTGTAAACACTTACCTAAAGAAAATCTGGAAGCTTGATGAGATCTGACCCATAGTTATTTATAATTACTATTACAACCTCTTTCTTCAAAACAAAAAACCCAACACAAAAGTCTTAAATCAATTTGTGCCATCCCCAGCCGGACAAGGAGATTAGTTTCTTCAATCTGGACAGACAGTCCTTTATTACAACCTCAAGCAGTTACTTGTCTCACAAAATCTAAATTAGTTACACTCAAATTTGTCCCTGCCCTAAACTGGCCTCAAAATGAAATTGAAAACACAGAGTGTGAAATTGCCCAATGCTGCTGCTTTAGATCTGTATGTCACTCCCCAGTAACCGCAGGACAGAGAGAACCAATTCTTTCCAGGGAATCTCTTATTCTCTTTGCCTTTTATTTGCCTCATTAACCAAGTTTGGAGGGGATGGATTATGAGGGAACTTAAGGGAAGTACATATACACAGACTGGAAAAAACAGGGTACAGAAAAAGGTAAAATTGTAGTCTGTGACTGTTAAGGGTGTGGAGGAGCCAATATATGAAGAAAGAGTATAACAGCTGTATGTGTGCATTGTAGATGGACTGAACAATGAGTCAGGGTATGATTTATATACTCAATGAATAGAGGTAGAGTAAGATTAGAGAAAAAAGTGGTTGGTGTAGCTGCCAGAAGTAGCAGTAGGAATGACAGGATGAAGTTAAGGAAATATATTAAATGATGTATTATGATACATTAAATGATAATATTAAATGATATATATGTGTATCAAGGAAAAGGCTCAGATACTGAGTTTTATTAAAAAGTGCTCTAGACTTCTTAGGGAAGAGTGTGGAAACCATATTTCTTCAGCTGTTTTCAAGCAGAACTGAGTTAAGTGCTGGAGAACGTGTTATATAGATACAGTAAAGGAGAAGGAGGATGAATGAGATGAAAGACAGCAAAACTTCTCCTGAACATAGGATCCTGGGGAGAAAATTAAAAAAAAAAAAAGAAAAAGAAAAAAATAGGTTCTGAGAGTGAGGAAAAAAAAGTGTCCTGGAGACTCCATCGAGGCAATTTTTCTCTGTGTTTTGGCAATAGCTTCTAGCTGTATATCTGTGAAGTTCCTGATGAAAACAATAAATGTATGTTTCAGAGGAAGGGGGAAGAAGGAACAAAGGACATGGAGAGTCTAAGGGTGGCTAGGCAAAAAAGTAAAAAAGGCAGGTACACACAGTGAGAAGGACTGATCTAAAGGGTGCCAACACAATCTAGCAGTCCTGATAAACCCGAGTCCTCACTGCAGCTCTGCTATAAAACATGACTTTAAGGCAATTGCTCTACAACAATTTGCCCTTTGCAAGAAGACCAAACAATGTTTTTGTAAAGTACTTTGAGCTCTACAAAAGGCAAAGGCTACTTAATTGCTAGGGAACAATTAAGGCTTTTTTCTAGCTGAAGTAAATACAATGCTTGTTATGAAAATCTGAACTCCAAGAGGAGAAGCCATAACCCCCATTAGAGGTGGTGGCTGAATAGCTGCAGCATGCCGGAGAACTCATTTTATGCAGGGCTGATACTACCCTCTATTGTAAGCTTGCCCATCATTCCCCATTATAAAATCTCTTGGGGGTTTCCTGTAATTTTGCCAAACTATGTTTGAGTAAAGTTCCTATGCCAGGTGTATGCCTCAAGCTGATTAATTTATTTTTCTATTTATTTGGAAAATAAAACATCTCTCTCTGAATATGTGGCACAGGAAGATACATGATTTATCTGTGTTGCAAATGCTGGCACCTTTTCCTCCAAAGGTTCTGCCTGATGATCATGAGCAAGGACACAGGTCTGGAGAGGGGGTATCTGGTAGGGAAGAGCTTGTAACCAGAGATGTTCTTTTGCTACCACTGCATAGGCTGCCCCAAGTTTGGCCTTGTTATAAGCATGGGAAACTGTGGATATGCCTGAAGTCTTTTTAGATGTTTGCCATGTATCTTGAAAAGAACTTGTCTTTGAAAACTTTGCTTCAGAACTGCACCTGGCCCTGGGGCTGCACAGGCCATACTGGAGCTGGAGCTCTCCTGTGGAGTCCTGGTGGGATCCAGCCAGGAGAAATGTGCTGTGCACCAGGGAATCTGGGCTGGAATTCGGACGAGGTAGGGGACATCTGGGATATGAAGAGGAGCCAGTGCAGAGGGTGAGCATCTGGAAGAGATCCTGAAACAAGGAGATGGGCAGAGGGACTGGATAAAGATGGGAAGCAGGAGATGGGGAATAGGAAAAGGGAGAGAGGGAGAGGAAAGAGGAGATGTGTCTGTTCAGGTGATGCTGCCTGCCCAGGTGATGCTTCCTGGCTGGCCCCAGGAAGCAGGGGGTGGCAGAACTGCTGAGCAAATGAGATCAGGGTTGTGAAATAGGAGTGAAAAGTCTGTCAAGTGGAGACTGAGTGAGAACAGAATAGTGGGATGGGGCAGCAATGCTTTCCCTGTGCGTGCTGCTTCCCTCCATTTGGGCAGAAATATTCCTTCCCCACTCTGCCCTGAACCACAAAGGAAGCCAGAAATGGGTTCTGGGGCGTGACTGATGACTGTTGGGGGACTGGGACTGGCATCAGTTCTCCCTGCGGGGGGAAGGCCAGTGGGTCTTCTAAAGTGTGCCTGGGGCTGGCTTGGCTGTGCAGTGCCCCAGCCAGCACACCCTGTTTCACGGCCCTAGGCTTGGTGGGGAGAGGGAGAAGCTCCTGGGAGGAGGGAGCAATCCCTCCAGAGCATCCACCTGCTGTCCTGCTGTCTGGCTTGGGTCTGGTGTGGTCACTGTCAGGCCTCTGCGCTGGAGGGGATAGGCTGAAGCCATTAGGAGGCTGCTCCATGATGGAGCTGCTGGCTCCTCCATGTGTGATCTCCTTTGTCATGGCTCCCTCTTGGGCTCTCGCTCTGGCACTTGCTTTCTGCAGAGGCAGAGCTGTGTCCTTGCCCCCCCCGGCCTACTGCAGCAGTCTGGAGGTATGACATGAAGAGCCAAAGGCCCTGCCACCAGGCCACCAGCCTTGCTGGGTCTCATATCCTGCTCCCTACCTGCCACCCTTCCCCTCCTCTCCCTTTTCCCACTTCCCTTCCTCTCACCCTCTTCTGTCTGTCACTCTACCCATTTCTTAATTATTGTTTGCACTGTGCTTTGAAAATGCAGTGTGCTGCATAAATGTTAAGTGGTATTATTGTTATTATTATTATTTCTCCCTTTTCATTTGCATCCCTCGCTCTCTCTCCTCTTGCTATTGTGGCTTCCAGAGAGAATGTGTGGGCTTACATTATTTATAGCTGTGTGAGAGTAATTACAGAAATGATTTAATTACTCAGTTAATACTGTTCTCCACATCACCAGCTTGTCAAGCTAGTGATCTCTCACCACAGCACATGCACACTAGTATTGTCCACATCATAGATGAGGAAGTAAGGGGAGGCAGAGCTTGGGGAAAGATTTGTGACAGCCCTGCACATCACTGGTTACTCCCCCTGCACCAAGAGATGAGGCTGCTGAGCCTGCAGGGGCCTGGCCAGGGGCAGCATGTGGTGTGGCCTCAGCTAGGGCAGAGCTGCCCTCAAGGAAGTGGTGTGCAGTGATGGTTCATGGCTCCCAGCTGACAGGGGCTACCTCCAACAGAAACCTACTTGAGCTGAAGTTTTGATATTTGGTATGCTACATTAACCAGCTCTTCACATTTATCAAAGGTTGCAGATCTGGCAGGGGTTTATTGTCTTAACTTCTATTTAATCCTACCAAATCATAGGGTAGGGTTCATACACTCTGCATGGAGTTTGAGTATGAGGTAAAATCACTATCATCAGAAATGTTCTTTCTTGCAAGTAGCCACATGTAGCTCTGACCCTCTTGTAATGAATGAGTTTTCCTTCTGAAGGGGATAGCTTCCTCTTGCTGAGACTCCTCCCATTGGAATTGCAGTGTTTCTATCTCTTCCAGTTCACAAAGATTTGAGGGGAGCTGGGAATGTCCTGTTTCTGGTGCAGTATGGAAGGAGTTTGCATGAGGGAGAGTATGTGCTTTCCTTCAGGGGATGCAGTGAGCAGACAGTTACCAATACCTTTTAGTTATCTACTAGAGACCGTTGAAAAAAACCCTACAAATCACCCTAGTGAGCTCAGGAGGAACATAAGAATCACAGAACATTCTGAGTTGGAAGGGACCCACAAGGATCATTAAGTCCAATTCTTAAGTGAATGGCCCATACAGGGATCAAACCCATGACCTTGGGTTTATAAGCACCATGCTCTAACCAACTGAGCTAAGGGAAAACATTCTTTTCTGACAGATAAAGAGGAGAGGGTCAATGAATTCTTAACAGAGAAGACAGTTATTTGGGAAGTGGAGAGAGGCTCTTGTTGGATAATGGTGCATTTGTCAGATAACAGTGTGTGGAGAGAGCATCTCTTATAAGTGCCTGCTTTCCACGTCTCCAAATTGCCTGGTTCTATTTGGGCTCCTTCATGGCCTGGGCTGTGGGCCAGGTTCAGACTGTTCCTCGACATGGCAGGGCTGGTGGGCGGCAGGAGAATTGGGAACAGGTGGCATCGAGGCTGGTGGAGTGGAGCGCCTTTTCCATGCAGCACTGCCTGCCAAGCTGCCAGGCGCGGGACACCTGGTATCTGAATGGGCTCTGCCCGCCTCCCAGGAAGCAATGCAATCAAAGAAGTAGGCTAAAGTGTTTTGAGTGTGAACAGTGAATATAGGTCCCTTTTTTTTTGACAATATACAACATGAGATAGGTTAAGACAGCCTTTATTTGAAAAAATGCTGGGCATCTCCATCTTCTGAAAGTTGAGCCTTTCATGTTGTATTTCAGAATGGACACTCAGAGTCCCTCATTGCTTTTGCAAATACACACTAGAGGCTTTTATTTATTTTTTCCCCATCTGACACACTTGAAAGTGAATTTTATGACCTAATATTGGAACAGCTTTTTGAGAAGACAGTGAGTGGAAGGGCAATGGAACAAGTAATTTTGTCAGCTCCCAAATGAATGAATCCTCTTTTCACTGGATTCACATCTCATGGTTAGTTGACTCTTTAACTGAATTATATAACAAGACTGTAATGTAAGCTCAGTCCATAGTAGACACCAGAGAGTCCACAGAGATAAGAACTTGAACTGGGCGAAGAGATTTCAGAAGAGCTGGACCCATCCTTCCACCAGTGGTGAGGACCAGTGTCATTAAAAGGGTCTCGTTTCTTCACCTGCTGCCCTGTGTCCACTAGAAGATATCTAGTCCAAATAAGTGTGTTTGCCCACACTTCAGATTTTCAGGGGCTGTCTACACCTCCTCCCTACAATAATACCATTCCCCCTAGATCTCCTACTGCTTTTCTCCCAGTTTTCATTGTGTCTTTTATGCTCACTGGCTGGCACGGTACATGAGAGAGATGTACGTGGTGCCCCTGGGCATCTGTGTATAGGGGCTGTCCACCACAGGCATGCTGCCAGGTCAGGATGAAGTTTATTTGATTGCCTAGTGAGCCTTTGACTGTGAGTGGGTGAATCATACACACTGCTGTGGGGCTAGACAAAGATTTTGGGACTGCATGCAGTTGCAGCCTGTATTTTTGTACGGCACTGTAAGAATTTAATTCTCTTTGAGTCCTCTGCCCCTTTGTCAAATCAGGTGGAAATTGGCCAGCAGGTTCAAGAGTTACTGGGAAGCCTGACTCACCTATGCACAAACACAAATGCATCAGGTTTGCAAGAGCCTCGTTTCCTAAAAAAATACAAGCTGAAAATGCACACAGAAGGTGGGCACAGCCCTGCATCGGAGTGTCTCGGGAGCTGTGATTTTGGCACAAGTGACCCGTGCACAGTGTGTCCCAAACATGCTTGCAGCTTGCTTGCCCTCTCTGCCGTGTGCTCCCACGGTGACTCACTCTGATTCACCCCAGCGCGGCCCTGCTCCGCGGTGCGCACAGGCGAGCATGCGACGTGAGCGGTGCTGTCTCTTGGGGTTGGACATTTGGTTCACACTTGTACTCGGCGCACATGTGTGTGCTCTGTGACTCACGGCACCACGCCGCAGCGGCTTAGATCGCAGCAGCGAATGAGACATAGTCATGAATAGGCACTGGCTCAGTGTCACATGCTCCTATCAGTTAGTTTTTGAAGGGAAACATGGCGCAAGGCTTGGAGATTTTAATATTTCTATCCAAAGACAGACCTCTTGAGAAAGGAAATTAGCCTGATGACAGCAGCAGTAATTGGATTATTCCGTTAGTATCCTCTGTGGAAGAGGAAGACGTGCCTTTAACTATATTTTAAATGCAGACTTAAAATGTGAATTAGGCCTTGTTTTTCTGACAAGCAGACATCTGTTTTCTGCCGCACTTTTTTCTACCTTTTAACTGGCTGAGCTTTCTGTCTAGCCTTATTCTTACCTTTGTGCCAAGGCTACAGCAAACTGTGGTGGTTCAAGTTCCTCAGCTGGTGCTGAACGAGATCAGGGCATACTCAGTCACTGGGTGCCTTGAGTGGGCTGAGAGGAGACAGCCTGAAGGTGAAAATAAGGGAGGATATATCCCTTGATCTAAAGGAGGGAGTGTGCTGAAAGGGCTGAAGCCTGGGGAAGGGGAGAGATGAGAAGCTCTGAAAGATGCAATGAGGTGAAATGCAGGGGAAGGAAGTACACAGTAAACTTTGGATATATCTCTGAGCGATTAGTCCCCCGTGGCTCTATGGGCTAATCTCTGCAGTTGCAATCTGACCATGGAAGTAATCTATAACGAGACTGACAAAGTTTTGGAGTATGTACATGTCTGCAGGGGACAGCAATGCTGAAGTAGAGGGACATAAGGAGGAACTGGACAGAGGATGAACCAGCCAGCCTTCTCTTTCTGTTAGTTTTGATCATCTGACAGAATCCCCAAACTCATGTGGCCTGTCTCTATTTTGTTGTATAAGTCTATGATTATCTTTTGGTAAACTTTTAATTACTGTGAAACTGTGAGGTGAGTTTTGATGGGTTTTGGGCATATCCAAATGTTTGATGCAGCCATCATCTGGCCAGAGATGTAATTTTTTTTGCTAATTTGGATTTAATAAGTCACTTTGGCATTAAACATTTTGCATGAAGATCAAATTAATGGAGCACAAAGTGTGCTCGCCTGCAGATGGTGGAACAAGTTCATTTAGGGAATGGCTGGAAACCACACCAGGCTGTGCTGGTGCCCATGGTCCATTCTCCCCCAATGAGCCATGCTGCCATTAACCTTTGCTGTCTCCATGTCCTCCTGCGAGATCACAGGGCTCATCTTCACCAGGACTTGTCCCAGCCGTTCTCTCTTTTATATCCCTCTGCCCTTGCCTGAGCTCCCTTGGAAGATTTTACATGCACATGTGGATTTGAAGTTTCATCTGCTTAATTACTAGGCTGGCAGCTTTCTCACCAGAGACAAAACAGGCTAGCAAATAACACACTGTGATGCTGATCACTGGGAGGAGAATCAGAGGTTGTGAGTGATATTTGTCTCTTGCTGTGTTTAGGGCCACACTTTTGTCTGACAATGTCGCTTACTGGTCACTGCACTGGTCCAGCAGTCTGTTGCTCTTTGTCTTGAGATGTGCCTGTAATAATAGTGAGTAATACAAATGCAAGCTGTGGGGAAGCATTTTGTGCTTCCAGAGAGCCAGTAGCCAGCCATCAGCTCCTGCTGTGCTGCTGCTGTACGATACACAAATCTCTCGAATCATACAGTTATGATGGCTTTTTTGTTTGGTAATAGTGGAGTGAGTTTAGTTTTTCCTTTTCTCCCTCTCCCGGTCTAGTTTAGACTGGAATACTAGGAAGAGGATTTTCTTTCTTGGCGTGGATTTTCTTTCTTTCTGTGGCCAGGTAGAAGTGGTTTTGTATGGGAATGGGTGACAGCATGTTACAGTAGAAGATGTGTGACTGTGTCTCTGTGTAACCATGCCCATGCAGAAGCATGTCCTGTCTTCCACACTGCATACATCCCTGCTCTCAAGGAATCCTTTTGGTCAAATGTTTTGCTGCCTTTGATGAATAAATTCAATAGGGAAATGAGATGACATGAGTCGGTTAGACATGAGTGACAAGGATCTTGCCTGGACAATCAAATTTTTGCTTTGCACTTGAGAATCTGTAGGGAATGGTCCTCTAGGAACTCATCCGCTGGGATCTGTTCCTTCAGTTTCAAGGAGATAACCTCCAGAGGTTACCTGATACTCCTTCCTTGCCTCTCACCTAGTCTTACTATACTTCATACTGGTCCACCCCCATGTGCTAGCACCCTGTGAGGTGTAACCCCTGCAGATTGGGTGGGATTTCTCATAAGAACTGAGAACATGTAATAGAACTGAGCCAGGGGTAAGAAAAGGATGAGAAGATCTGCTGAATAGCGGTTTTCAAGGGTACCCCGAGAGGGTGGAAGGAGGTGAGGGTATGGGATGAGGAGGATTACATGATATTCTAATTCACAGACTAAAGCAGATAGGGCTCAGGGTGAGATCAGATAATTGATTAACAACTGCAGGGTTGCATCTTCCTCTCTCAGCCAGCAATATGTGCACTGTGTGACTTCTAGTGAGCGTATCACTCCTGCTTCTCTCACTTAGCCCATGGCCAGATGTCCTTAGCAGCTTCAGCTCTCTTACAAACATCCCATATGTGCTTTCTCAAGGCTGTGGACTAGAGGCTGGAGCTGCTGGTGGCCACTGCCACGCTGAATAGTGTTGCCACCTCCTTGGTGACATGTGCTGTCACCCTGCACTGTCCCCATGTGGTTTGCCATGTGTTCCCAGTTTCTGCCTTGTCTGGGAGGTCTTCGTAGGGGACTTTAAAGAAAGGAACAGGGGCTTCAATTGCCTTTTCTCCCTCTGTTGCCCAGGAAGCATGATGTGGCCCCACTGCTGATGAGCACCAGGCTGGGGAGGGAAGGCAGTGCAGCCAGGAAGGAGTGACTCATTCTCCTGAAACGAAGTAAATGCACAAAAATGTGTCTATGCCTAAAGATTGGGGAAAAAAATACAACTTAAAGAGTCAAAAGGTTCACTTCTGTTTCCAGAGCATCCTCAGAGAAAAATTCTTTGTTGCCAAATACTTTCCTTTCCACAGCCCCATTATTTTTTTCCCCTTAATGGTTGAATCGTTTAACACCACATACAAAGTCGTATCTGGCCGCTCTGGGGTGATTCTGGGTTGCCATGGCAATGAGGCCTGTCTCTCTAAATTAGGACATTTTTCCTGCTGCCTTTTCTATGTGAGGCTTTCTCTCATCTCTTTTTCTCTTACTCTCCCTTGATGTCTAAAGTGCTGAGCGCTGCCTACTCTTTCGCACGCTCCCTGAAAGGGATCAGATTTTGCCCGTCTGAATTAATTCCTCTGAAGCCTGTGCCAGCTTCGTGTGGACCATCTTTGTGCTCCACAACGAACCTGCTGCAAGATCAGGGTGAGGAGGGGTAGGAGAGATGTAAATGTGGTGAAGTTAGCGAGGGACAGCAGCATGTGACCATAGCATGCTCATTCCCTACTTGGTACACTATTGCCTCATCTCTGCCTGCGTGCTGCCAGGGCTGTCTGGGGCTGGATTCTGGGGTGAGAGCTGCTTAGCTTAAAGTATATTTTAGGACTAGAAAAGCTAGTGGATAAACCTTGGGCGAACGTAAATGTACTGGCATGCACAGATCTGTCGGATGGCCTTGGCACCCCAAGGTCCCATCCTCTATGGGGCAGGCACCTGCAGTAAGACCAGAGGAGTCATTTGTCTCTTTGGAGAATTATGATCTTGTCCCCTGGATACACTGAGCTGTACCTGGTACATGTCAGTGTGCCGAAACAGGCAATTGGCTTTCTACCACTTGTGCACTTGTATATTCCCCTTGCCAGCTTTGGATTTGGCGTGAGTCAGTCCCACCTCAATTTATCCTGGCTGCTGACAGACTCCCAGGGCCCCTGTGGCAGCTGGGATTAGTCTGACACACAGATGCCCCCAGCCAAAGTGTCTTTCCTGGGCTATGCATCTGACCTAAGGGAGTAGGAATAGAAAGGAGCTGGCGCAGGCAGCACTAGAAACTTATAGAAATGGAGGCATACCCATACTGGGCAGGTCTGGGTGGCTGAATAATGTCAGGGACTGGGAGCTGATCCGCTGTCTCAGAGGAGCGTCATCATGACAGTGTGAGGTGATGTGTGGCAGAGCAGTACAGTCCAGCATTTTCTACCCGTCAGGGCAGAAATGAAAAGGTGAGGTGATAAGGTTTCCTTGCTCATTCTTCCCCTGGCCAAGCAGGCTGCTACTTCAAGACCAGTTTTTAAATGTGCGGATTATTTTGGGACTTTCATGTCGAGGGCAGAAAATTGTGGGAGGGTAAAAATAATGGATTGTGAATATTTGGAATGGAGATGAAGGTGTAAATTTTGGTGGTGAAGATAACTGGCCTCAGAGCATGTTCTGTCCTGGCCATGGTACAGTGTTGCTGTTTTTCATAAAAGATGCTTTGAAGCTGAGGGCAGTTGTCTGTGAAGCGAAGAGCAAAGTAGAGTGATGTGCCATGGCTGAAGCCCTTGGGCTCAATCCCAGGTGCTCTGCACCTTTGGCTGCCATGGGACGCAGTAATGTCCTGCTGGACTTGATGGGGTGATCAGACACATTCCTCCAGGAAGCCAAAAGTCTGGATTCTGTTTAATGATGCAGTGTTTAAATAAAAAGAGGTGGGTGAACTTGATCCATAGTGGTAGAAGCTTTGCTACACTGTCCCAATAAAGTTGTCTAGTAATGTTAAATGTTAATTTAGAAATCTTATGGTAGTGATGCGTGAACTGGTTTATATCAAAAGCTGATTTAGCACAGCATTCTGCATCGAATAGCAACTGATAGATGATCAATTAGTGACCTTCCTCAGAATATTCTCCAAGCATCTCATGAGTTATGGCTTGGAACTTTCTAAGCTAATCAGTGTCTTTGTATTTAGTAGTGCTGGGTGGGTTTTTCTTCCATACACTTACCAACATGCAAATTCTTGGCATTTGTGGACCCAGCCAAGTTTGCAGCATCCAAGAGACAAGAAGTTTAACCACTTAACTGCACATGGGGTGAATAAGTTCTTCTTTGTTGGAAAGTTGCCACTAGGCATTCTCGTTTTAATATCTCCTCATTCTTTCACAGGGAAAAAAAGCTGCCTAACAGTTATTCCCTCTTCACCTTCTCTGTACAGGCCCTGACCTTAGAAGTCCTTACTGTCACTTTTCTTGAGGAGATTTGTAATTTATTTAGTTGATTCTCAGGAAGATTTTTCCAGTTGTGTCATCCATCCTCACACCTTTTCTTGCTGCTTCTGCATCCCTCTGGGGAAGGAATTACACAGAGACTCTTCACTGAAAACAAGGAAGATCTGTAGACTGTGGGAATTACTTGCAGTGTCTAACTGAGCTGGTCCTGACACAGATACAACACGTCCTGTGCTGTCCTGAGGGACTGTTTTTGGCTCTGCCCTCTGACATGTGGGAAGAGGTGCAGGTACCCATCCCTGTCTGAAAGGTAGTTACAAAGATGGTGGAGCCAAGCTGTTCTTGGTAGTGCCAGACAGAGCAGTGAAAGACCATCGTAGCTCCTTGGACAACAGGAAAAGAAATGCTGTAGGAGTGCAGTGCAGTGTTGGAACAAGGGCCTCGTTGTGAGGGGATCCTGCAAGTCCTGTCCTGACAATGTTTCTGTGATGCCATGAAGTGAACTTAAGATGCCCCAGAGATGATACATGAGTCTGAGATTCAGAAACTTTCTAGAATTGCCTTTATGGTACAAAAACTCTCTGTGACTCTTTTTTTTCCCCTGTGATTTCAGTTTACATTGGCATTGATCTATTAGGTTCTTGCCCCTTTGCTACATCCCTGTAGTAAGCGCACAGCAAGCTTTTGGGCTGAGATGCTGAGCAGGTGGGATTTTAGGACCCAGGAGCAGTAGCTGTATCCTTGGGAAGCTGCAGCATGCTGAATAACTGCTATAGGAGTGCCCTGGTGTTTCCATCAGCCCTCTGTCCATGGTATGTCAATGCTGCTTGCCCTGCTGCACGGGGACGCTTAAACAGGCCCCCAGTAGCAGAGAGCAAGGTGTGGGACATGACTTGGAGTGAGCTTAGCTTGCTGAGAGGAGCAGCAGCTGGGTCACAGGGAGGGATGCAGCAGAGATCTTGTAGAAACAACTGACGCCTGAATCATTACATGCCTGGGAGATGGAAAAGCCAATTAAAATCACAGAATCACAGAATATGCTGAGTTGGAAAAGATCACAAGGATTATAGAGTCCAAGTCTTAACCCTGCACAGGTTATCATCCAAAGTTTGAGAATATCATCAACCGAGATGAGAGTATCATCTAAACGCTTCTTGAACTGTCATGCTTGGTGCTGTGACCACTTCCCTGGGGAGACTGTTCCAGTGCCCAACCACCCTCTGGGTGAAGAATCTTTTCCTAATATCCAACCTAAACCTCTCCTGACACAACTTCAGGCCATTCCCTCATGTCCTGTCACTGGTCACCAGAGAGAAGAGACCAGTGCCTGCCCCTTCTCTTCCCCTCATGAGGAAGTTGTAGACTGCAGTGAGGTCTCCCCTCAGTCTCCTCTTCTCCAGGCTGAACAGACCAAGTAACCTCATCCACTCCTCACATGGCTTCCCCTCAAGGCTTTTCACCATCTTCGTTGCCCTCCTTTGGACACTCTCTAATAGCTTAATACGTTTCTTATCTTGCAGTGACCAAAACTGCACACAATATTCAAGGTGAGGCTGCAACAGCGCAGAGCAAAGCGGGACAATCCCCTTCCTCGATTGGCTGGTGATGCTGGCAGAGGTTACTGTGAAAATAATTTGTTCTGAAATGGTGTGGGGCTTGCACAATGGAGGCAATTTGAAAGGCTTTGTTTAATATTAATAATGCTACATTATACGTGTAAATGCCATTATTAAAGGCTTTTGGGTCTTTCAGTAAAAAATTTGAAGGGAAACTTTGGGACAACTGGTGTAAATCAAAGCAAGTGAATGAGCTGATGGCAAGAATGAATAATTGTTCCCTTGCCTCCTACTGTATCCCTGCCTTAATTTCTACTGCATCCTTTCCCCTAGTCTAGAACAACCAAATAGCCCCAAAACAAAACAAGAACAAAACAAGAGCACTTGGTGCTCTGAACATCATCTGGAAAGAGAGAGCTGAAGTCTCTGAGTGGGAGAATTAAGGGAGGACTAAGGGAAAAAAACCATGAAGAAACTCTCAGGCCTTTCTAGAAGTGCAAAGAATTTAAATCAGCGCTTGTAAAATGCAATGATGAATAAGACAGGTAGGTAAAATTCTTGCATGTAATACCCAAGTACTTGAAGTTTTTGCCAGAGGGGAACATTTTCACCCTCTTGCTTTCCTTGAGAAACAGTTCCATTTAAATTGGATTGAAAAATGCACGATGACTCTTTATGTCTGGATTACTGCTACAGGATGACTGCCAAAACAGTCAACTACAGTGAACAAAATAGGAAATATAATTATTGCTGCAATTTCAGATCACAGAGAAAGAGTTGTAGCTGCCTCTAGGAAAAACAGAAACATAGCATTTGAAGGAAACAAATTTTTAATTTTTATAGCCATGGAGTTCCACAGGAGCTTGTGGGGACAAGGAGAGCTTTTAAAAAAAGATGAAGTTGAAACGATCCAGTGTGCACATGCAATATCCACACGCTTCTGTGTGACAGAAAACGTACAGAGATGGCACGCTTGAGTTCTGTGTGCTGATATAATGCTTGTGTCTCCAGCTTCTCTGCAGATCTTAATGGAGTCCAGTGAGGCTCTTCACAAGCATGGCAGAAACCGCTATGTAGTCAGCCATGGGATCAGAGCCCACAACAGCTAAATGCCCCTAACCAAAACTGAGGAGGGAACCAGAGCCTTTGGATGGAAATGAAGGGAAAGAATGAAAATTGGAGTCCATCTCTGAGTTCCTCTTGCAAAAGCTTGTGCTGATCATTTGTCATTTTAACTGTGATTGGCAATTTAAGGGGCATATTCTACTTCTTCTTTGAGGATAGGCGTTTAAGGTATCTGGAGATTGTAGAGAGCGAATAGCATATGAATATATGCCCAGCATACTGATGTATACGAAGCATTTCTAAATATGCTGTAGAACTACCTGGAAGGTTTTCCTGTGGAACAATTTTCTGCTGGAAATTGTTGATTTTACAGTTTGAAAAGTCCACTGGGAATGTGTCGAGTCTGTCACAACTGTGGATGGAGATGAGACAGATTGGTTGGTCTGCAGAGATTCTGTGCAGCTCTTCCAGATTCCTCACCTGCCAGCTGAGTAGATGACAGGCTGAAAAATGTGATGTCCCAATCCGGAGTTTTTCAAGTAACTCTTTTTGCCTTCTGTAAATTTTTTTCAAGTATTTGATTTTTCATACGCGTTAATGGGAGAATTTTTGTACTCTGACTACAAACAGAACAGTAATTCTGTTTTCTTGTCAGCTCAAGATACACAGCACAATTACCTATATTACTCCTTCGGACAAAATCCACTTCTGGAATGCCTCTCAAGCTGCCCTGGTGCCTTTCTTATCATCAAAAGCCCAAAACATGTAGGGGCTATTGCTGTCGAATCCTGGTAGGCTGTAGCCTTATTGGCTGCACCCCCGCATCACCACCCACTGCACAGATGCTCATCCTGAAGACATATTTAGGTGTAGGGTATAGGGTGGGATGGGGCCAATAAGAAGAGCTGCCTTCTTACAGAAAGCATGGAGGATGAAGGAGAGAGGCAGGAAAATTGTATATATGATTCCCCTGGTGCTTCTTTCTCCTCTGGGAGTCCCCTCTGTGGTCTGGGGCTCATCTGAGCCATCTCTATCTCCACTGCACCCACTTGCTGAAGACGCCTTTCTGAGGGGCAGTGGTGGCCTGTGGGTTTTGTAGTGGGAGAGAAGGGAGATGTGGCAGTGGCGATTTGTGGGAGCAGGGTCTATACAGGCTGTGACAGCAATACCGGGGAGAGAGAGTCTGTGTTTACTAGGAGCAGTGAGGGGACATTTAGCCAAAGCTGTCAGAAATCTGGGGAAGGCAGATGGGATGGGGGGGCAGGACAGGCTGAGAAGCAAGAGATTTCCATTCTGAGGACACGCACATGTTATGTTGGAGAGGGGTGGTGCTCAGTGCTGACTTCTTGTGTAACATCCTATTCTGTTGTGTTAAGTGGGAGCTTGTGTAGGTCCAAGATGTCATGTCTGCATAGTTGTGTCTGCAAATATATCTTCATGAGAGCCTAGATAAAAAAAAAAAAAAAAAGATGATTTTTGACTTTGCTATGATGTGCTGCTGTCTGGACCTACTATATCTAAAACCCACCTATGAAAGGGAGCTTTTTTCCATATACATCTGTGTTCTTCTCTTCAAGTCCTGATGAGTAACATGGTGGGTAGGAGTAGGAGAGGTACTTTGCTTGGACTCCATATGGTGATTGTCCAGTGTGGTTCTGATTTACCTTCTGCAATGGGACTAATCTGCAATTTGCAAGCAGGGTGACCTTTGCAGATCTTCCTGGTCATCCCGCAAAGCAATGTCAGTCCAAAATTCATTGCTGTGGATAACATCCAGGGATTATGGGAGTGCAGAAATGACAGCTCTGTGAGGGGCATGGCTGATAAAATCACTGAGCCAGACATGCCTGTTAAAGGGAGTCCATCCTGCATCTGTGGGTGGGTGGCTAAATCTGCCTTCAGAGTTTGCAATGAGGATGGCCAAACACTCCTCAATAGCAACTCTTTGTGCTTCTGCATGACAAGAAGCCCTGGGAAAATGGAGTGATCACCAGATTGTTCCAAGAAAGGTTTGTCCATCACCAGAAATGCATTCTAAACCAGGCTGCATATGGTAAAATCCTGCACATAAGGGTAATGTTGATTTGCAGTGTATGCTTCATTTTAGGAGGCTCTTGACTGGTCACTTCTGATTTGCCTGAGGAAGCTGGAGGACACATTCTCCAGGGCTTGTGGGGATTTGCAACTTTAAGATGCTTTGGTAGGGCCCAGCTGTAGCCAGCTGTTTTGTTATAGAAATGCTTCCCTTACTCCTGGGGAGTGGCCTGTGAATGGATGCTGAATGAAGCTGGCTCCTTGGCTCTGAGTGAATACTGGAAAGCACATGTCACCAGGAGTAAAATGTGATAAGAAAACATGTTGAGTAGAAGAACAGAGCAGCCAAAAGCCTTGCCAGAGCTGAGTCGCTTTGGAAGTGCAGGTGATGCAAAGGAACACTTGCATGGTAACTGACCCCAAACCTGCAAGAAAAATGAAAAATGTGGGTAACTGGAAGCATGGGCTTTTTTCAGGGGTTTTTATCCATATGAGCTTCCATTTCGAATGGGAGTTTATAAATGGAGTGATTCTGGAGTTAGTGCAAATTCATCCTGTGGTTTTGAACCAGAGTATTAAAAAGAAGACAAAAAACTCAAGAGGGCTTGTGAAAGTGGAAAGGATGAAGTCCTCACCATCTGGCAATTCTGAGAGGTTAAATCGGTCCCTAATAAAAGACTAGGTGGTGATAGGAGGGGACAAAATTCGGTGAGGGTGACCAGAGAGAGAACATGAGCACAAGAACATGTGGTAAACCTTAGAAGAGTACTCTGAATTTCCTGAGGGGAGAAACCACTGAGTCCAGTGAAAGCCTGAGTTTGGTGAGGAATCCGATATGCTGGAAAAGAAGAAATCTGCAAAAAGCTATTTGGCCATCTTCCCTCTTCAAAGTCAGTGTCCACCAAAAATGACACAGGGAACTACTGATTTTGCAGCAAACAGCAATAACCAACAGAGTGCCGACATTTGAGAAAAGGGTAAGTGAGAACTGCAGTGCTGTGCTTTACTTTTCAAATGCATTCCCAATAAAGAAGATGCCAGCATCATCATTAAAACTGGGCATCTCTTTGTAGCTGGAAAGAACAGTCTTGCAATAGCAGATGATTTTGTTGTCGGCATCAAAGCAAGTGGGATATTTCTTGAAGTGAATTTAAACAGAAGTATGTTAGTCTGATGCCAGAAAAAATGACATTAGCCTTGAAAGTAAAACGAATGCAAGGAAGTGATAAAGTAGGGAAATTCAGGATATATGGAAGTGAGGTGGTCTTTTTCAGGGAAGTGGCCAAGTCAAAAGTATGGCTAAAAGCCCAACAACCTTAACAAGGAATGATCTGTAATACTATCATTGTAAGGATCAAAATCAGCTAACCTACCTACCTCAGGGTACCATTTGAGTATATTTTCCTGGGGTGAAGGAAGATGCCTTGCTTACAGGGTAGAGTGGTAGGAGCCAAATCAGCCCATGATTCATGACCTTAGAAAATTCCCTTTTGGTCATAAATGGAGAGTAAATAAAAGATTTTATTCCTCTGTAAATCATCAGGTGATGAAGTGAAGTGTATAAAGCTGGACACCTAGGATCTTAAAGAGTAAATAAATGTTTAAAAATAGATCAGTTCCTGCTGCTGTGAGGGGAGGAATTCTGATATCAAGGGCATGAACTTTTAGATAGTGGAGATTTTGAGCAGCATTAAAACTCCATAAAGCCACTGTCAGATGATCTGAGAAGCTTTGTGAGGAACTACCCACTGTGATGTGGTAGATACTTTGAAGATTTGTTAATGCAGGTAAATCACAGTATCACCAATACTGCCCCAGAGACAAGGAAGAAGTACCCCAACTTTGTAAGAAATAGCAGTGCCTCATTTGGTTCCAACAGTCCAGATCTTGAGAGCACTTCTGTGCAAGATGTCCAGCGAATACGAGATGACAAACTGAAGATTATGTGAAGGTAATTTAGGGATTTAAAAGGAAGTTGAGAGGGGCCAGAGAGGTTTTATCCTGAACTCAGAAGAGCAGTGATATTGAAGAGGCTGTCAAAACTTTTCACACACATACAAAAAATGTAGGCCATGTCAAAGTGACAGAGTAAGTGGTACAAGGAAAACTGGCCCCTTGCAAAGTAGCCACTGATATGTTTTTTAATTTTTTTTTGTACTGCCTGGAAAAAGAAACAAAACAACCAACAAAAGAATAAAATAATTCAGTATGTACTTGTCCTAAGCTATTATTCTCACTTCCTCGAGTTAACCTTATTAGAAGACACTCCAGCTAAGTAGGTGATCATGCATACCAAATTTGTTTTTCCAGACACAGTACACCTGACTGACTTAGTAGCATCTGACTATAGGCCAGCTTAGTAGGCATGAATTTTAAGTAGTTTGCATGGATTTTGACATGTAACTGCTAGTTTTCTTCATCCATGATTTAACAGATGGGTCGGAAACCTCATTAAAATAATAAAGAACAGAGTGAAAGGGATGTGGGTTATAGTTTGATCTGTATTAAGCTCTTTTAAATCACAGCATGGCATCAACAGAGTGAGAGTTGCCTCCTGCAGGCTTTTTGTTCAACAGAAAAATGGAGTCCAGAACTGGGGTAAAAGTGACTTGGGATTTGTGGTTAGTTATATGAAGGGACAAGTAAGGCAAAACAAAAAGCTCAAAGCATTTGTGGTCTGAGAAACTTCCTTTCTTCATGAAATTATTTTATACGCACACAGGCTGGAGAAGAAAAGCTAGGGGTGGGCCTGGCAACACAGGAAAATACTCTGTTTAGGAGACTGTCAAGTCAGGTGGACACTTATGTTGGGAGACAGGTGATCTTCACGCTCCGTATGGGAATGCAACAAATCAGTCATTTTGTTCAGCATGGCTTCAGGTGAGTTACAGCCACTGCAGGTGAGAGAGATGTGACCCTAGTTACGATGTGACTGATAGACTCAACACTGCTCTGCACATGGAGAAGAGCTGGTTCACATGATACCACAGGTTGCCTCAGAGAAACTCAATGTGCTTGTTTGAGTAGGCAGTGGACAGGTCGTAAATATGCAAAATTTGGTATTATGTTGATATTTGTTGATTGCTGTTGTTCTTATGCTTGCTTGGGAATGGAAGATGTGAGTGTCTGTGCCCTTGATGGGCTCTGACCTAAGCCAGTTAGAACTGGTCCTTTTCCCATCCAGGGGCTCACTTTGGTCCATGCATATTAGATGAGAACTGCCTTTTTTTAGTTTTACATTTTTTACATTTTTACAGCAGCTCTGTATCATTGACTGTGGGTGATTTCCAACCTTCTTGGAACAAAATTTTCTGACCCATCCTGGTAATGCAATATTCTTTTCCATAATTGTACCAGAGACCAGGGTGCTGGTAGAGCAGAGAGACTAGATTTCTCTCTTGCTTTGGATATGGTCCTTCCCTCAGGACTCATGATGGATGGTAGTAAAGAAGTAGTTTTTGCTTTTTTTGCCTGTCAGTTGGGTCCTGGCTCTCCCTTGCTTCTTTGGTGGTGTCCCTCTGAAATTTAGACCTTTGTTTTCCCGTCTCATTCCTGGGGTAGAGGGTGTAAGCACTACAACTCAAACTCCTCATGATTACCAAGGCTGACTTATCAAGGTGCTGGGTGGACCTGTGGTCTTCCAGCCAGTGGAAATGGCTTCTAATGCTTATAGGCTATATTGCTCTGAGATGCTAAAGTGCCAGCTCCACATGCTTTGTAGTATACACTTTCCAAGGCACTTAGTGGATTTAGGGAGAAAATAACACGTGTCTTGCATACATCCATCGTTTGACTTATCCCTCCATTTTATGGAGCCCTTGCCATGAGTATTTTTTAGTACGAACCATGGGATGGGAAGCCAAAAAAGCCCCTGAAACCAGAGGAGAAGATTAAGGGGAGCCTGTTCTACATTCTAACAGTTAATTAAATCCTGCACTTTTGAAAGCTGGTATTCCAGACAGATAAAGGAAGATAAAAGAACCCATTGCATGAGATTACTGTGTTTGTACCTTAATACATTACCAGGTAGTATTTTACTTGTGCAATTTCAACTTAAATTTTAACTGTAGCTTTTTCTACTTTTATGTATGGAAGAGGGGGAAGAAAGTATGCTATTAGTATTTTTCTTCGAAGGATACTTTTACACATTATGATTCAGGGAGGAGTCAAATAGGGTCCTGCTTTTCCTATGTACCGCACCCTTTAATCATCAGAGACACACAAGGAGGTCTGGGGGCTTGTAGTGTAGAGGTGGGTGCTGGGGAGGAGCAGAGAGATGCTTCAGCCACAGAGGGGCCCGAAGGCACAGATTCGCAGAGTGCTGTTTCCATGACAGTGCTATGGAAACCAGGTTCTGCTGCTCACTGCTGCTCAGGGTGGAATTTCAATGCTTCACACAGCCCTGGTACCCAAGAAACAGCAAACCCACAAACAAAACCCACCAAACCTATAGATGCCTCATTAGAGCATGGTTTCTTATTCAGCCTGTACACCCTGCCCATTGCGCTGGGGGAGGAAAGGACAAGCAAGCCTGAATCAGCTAAAATAAGAGCTTGCTACACACTTGTCCCCCACCTACATCTGGGCCCCTCAGAATAGTTTTGGAGGTTCAAGTAAGTTTGATCAGCTCTAGGATCTTCGATCTGCTTTTATATGTAGGCTGCTAAATGCAGTCTGGAAGCCCCATGCAGCACTACAGTCTGGAGGTAGAGTGGTTAGAAAGTGGCCCAGCAGAAAAGGACATGGTGGTGTTGGTCAACAGCCAGCTGAACATGAGCCAGCAGTGTGCCCAGGTGGCTAAGAAGGCCGATGGCATCCTGGCTTGTATCAGAAATAGTGTGGCCAGCAGGACAAGGGAAGTGACTGTCCTGGTATACTTGGCACTGGTGAGGCAGCACCTCAAGTACCGTGTCCAGTTCTGGGCCCCTCAATTCAGGAAGGACACTGAGGTGCTGGAGCAAGTCCAGAGAAGGGCAATGATGCTGGTGAAGGATCTAGAGGGTAAGTCCTACAAGGAGCGGCTGAAGGAGTTTGGGTAGTTTAGCATGGAGAAGAGAGGGCTCGGGGGGACCTTATCACTGTCTACAACAACCTGAAAGGAGGTTGTAGTCACATGGATGCTGGTCTCTTCTCCCAGGCAGCTAGTGACAGGACAAGAGGACATAGTCTCAAGCTGTGCCAGGAGAGGTTTAGGTTGGACATTAGGAGGAATTTCTTCACAGAAAGGGTGACTAAACACTGGAATGGACTGCCCAGGGAGGTGTTTAAGGAAAGACTGGATGTGGCACTTAGTGCCATGATCTAGTTGACATGGTGGTGGTTTGTCAGAGGTTGGACCCGATGATCTCAGACATCTTTTTCAGCCTAACTGATTCTGTGATTCTGAGTGGTTGTATTGCAAAGAGTGGGGATGCAGAGGACTAAAGAAGACCCAAAACAAGAAAAGCTCTCTTCTACTCTTGGCTCATCTTCATGACTTTCTCTGAATCACTTTGGTTCCCCATGCCTCAGTTTCCCAAACTATAGAACAGAGATAATAATGATACCTCCCCATAGGCTGGGCAAGTTTGACTTCTCCGGTCAGTGAAAGCAAGTCCTTGGAGGATTTGGGCTACTGTGAAATTTAGCTAATGTCTGATGAAAGTGGTTAGATAACTGCCAAATTTTGCCACCTTCCAGATCAACAGCCTTAAAAAGCTTATACTTAAAAGCTAAGACAGGCTTCACCCTCATGTTCCCTCTGATCTGTGTTTCTTCTGCAGGATGGAGCATGGGCACTATGTTGCGGTACATGGAGACTGCAACACAGCAATTTTAATAGCAATACTGGGATCATTAGGTGTGCAATACCAGAAATACCTCTTGCATAGAAAGGAAAAGGAAGATAGCATAAAGGTTGATCTTGGATTTTATAACCTTTCAGTGCTGGCTGACTTTGACCAGTGTAGCTTGAAAGCCAGCAATCAGTTTAACCTACTTAAAATTTACCAGTAATTTGTCTGGAATGCTGCTGAGTGTGTCCCTATGCCAGTAACAATGTCCAAACACCCTTTGGTTGGTGGAGGCAAGAGTCAGAAGACACCACAGGGGGCAATCCTCTCTCACCCCACTTCTGCACAAGCAGTGCCAGTTTTGGGCCCTGAAGCTCCTGGATGCCACCTCCTAGGAGCCTGTATCAAGGTGTATCAATCTTAAATTCCCTGGGAGCTGCAAGAGCATCTCTGAGTCATCCCACCACTCTCTGCGCTCTCCCTTCAGCTATCCCAGCAAGTACAGCACACTGTGTCAGGTCAGCAAGAGCAGCCCATGCTTACAGTGAGGCACTGGTTTCTGAGCATGTGCTCTATGGACTGGAAGAGCACAAAGCTGCCTGTGACAGCATGGATGTGCAAAGTTGCAGCTGTGTGGTTTGTGATGCTGCATGGAAATGGAGAGGAAGCAGAGAGGGAAGTGCGGGTGCTGAAGGTCCCATGTGCAGGTCCACTGCTCCATGGGTTGCCTTGGGGAATGCTCCCCATCCATCTGTGTTTCCTTAGCACTCAGAGAGAGCCAGACAGGAGGGACGTAGCACCTTACAACCTTTGAGGGCTGTCAGGATGATGGTAATAGCAAGCGATAACTTGCTACAAGAGCTACAAGAGCTGTCAGCCCTATAAGTACCAAGCCTATGACAGGATGGTCCATAGTCATATGTTGGGGAGAGGATCTTAGAAAATCCTTGGGGGGCCCTGGCTGTGTTGTCAGAGCAGCATCCCCTCACTTGCCAAGGATGCAGGCAAAGCTGGGGGCATCTCTTATCCTGGGGGCAGCCTTCCCTTTGGAATCATCTGCCCCTCTCCCCCTGCAGAGGAGTTGCCTTCTGCTTAATGAACGCCTGCTTGTAATATTCTGAAACAAGGAGGCTAATCAAAGGCCCCGTTCTGTGGAACAGGGATGCTAAGTGACAAGATTAATTTCAGTAATCAAGCAGCTTAATTTGGACATTTTTTTCCCCTCTTCTGTGTTGCTGATGGAAATTGAGGCAAATCTCATTCTGGAGAGACACTTTTTCTCTGCCTGATAGCATCAACCTCCAGTACTGAAAGTGGTTGTGTAGGGATGGGAGGATGGGGAAGAAAGAAGAGGAGGAAGGGGTCACAAAGGACAGTATCAGAGAATATGTGTGGACTGCTATAACTGATGTTTCTCGAGCTTCTTTCCTCTGGAAAGCTTCCAAAGTGTTTTATAGACTGCATTGCAAAGGCTCCAGTCAGCACTGAAATGCAGTCATCTTGGCTGGATTGCAGCAAGTCTTTGAAAGGACATGGAAATTCAGTTGGTTAGGTGAGGTCAGTCAGGCAGGAGGCTATGATACCATCAAAAGGAAATCATTAGATGTGAGACTGTGCAATGTGGTGGGACTTACTTGAAATACAGTTGTGGCTGAAAGATCTCACCCTTGCAATGAAGAATGAATTAGCCCTCATCCTTCAGTGATATGGAGTGCTGAGGGCCCCTTTCCTCAGCCTAGCCCAGGGCTGGTGCCACCAGCACAGCCTCCTGCAGTGCTGGGAAATGGTTCTTGTCCGTCTGCCCAGCCACTGCTGCTGCCACCTCACCTGCCCCAGGTCTCACCTGTGGGATCTCACCAGACATGATGTTGCTGAGCTCTGGTGTCACTGCAAACTGAGAACGTTTGTCAGTGAGCAGCTGGGGTGGCCTCAGCCCATTTTGTCCATTCCCTGATCACAGAAGATAGCGGAGGCAGCTGGTGAGGAGGTTGGGGGAAAAAAACCAAAACATAAAATGTGATTTATGGTGAGGCAGGAAGAGCTGAGTCCCTGCTCTGGACTCATGAGGAAACACTCCTTTAGTTGCAATTTAGACAGGGGAACATAGTCTCAAGTGATATAGTAAAACTTAGGACTGGGTAAAGCCCTGGAGTGGTGTTTTCTTGGGGGTAGTATTGTGCTGGCCTAAGGGTGAGGTGTGTGCACGGGCAGCCTGGAGAAGTATCTAGTACTCATTCAAACGCCTATGATCTGAGGATGCCTGGACAGGCATACAGTGGCGTGTGACAGAGCCCTCCAGAGCCAGCGGAGTGGGTTTAAGGGAATGACGTCCTTGCCCGAGGCAGTGAGGTTTCAGGTCTGGCAGCTTTCCACGCCAGCCTCTCCAATCCCTCTGGCGATGTCGACACACTCCTCCGATGCTGGCCCCTCTCTCGCATGACCCCCTCTCCCTTTCACTCCCTGCAGGGGGCATCTTTAACTTGACTGCACCCCCTGCCGTCTTCTGGCAATCAATTTTTCGGAGACAATCTGTGACGTTTTCCCGACCCCCCTCCTTTCCCTCTCCTTCCACTCTCTCCCTCCCTCCCGCTGACTTGTTATTATGTACTGCAGCTGCCCGGAGGATTTTAAATAGACCCATAATCGCACAGCAGCTCCTCTTGGAAGTTTAAATATAACCTCCTTGTTAATCTCGCGTGTGGCAGCAGCACAGCACCTGGGGAAGAGAGGAATGGACAAGCACTAACCCATGGCTTTACATCAGAACTTGGAGAGCTTAGGATTTTCTTTTTAGTGAAATTATCAGGAAATGGCCTTGTTTATTTTAACCGGAATAGTTCTGAGGCTGGTGTAAGTTGCCAAACTGATGGTTTTTGCAGCACAAAATTCTTTTCTTAGTTACCATCCCAGGCACATCACGCGGGAAGGCTGCCCTACAGCTGCCCTCCGTTTTCCCTTGCTTTGGGCCACTGTGTTACCCCTGCTCCAAGAAAGTCCCCTGGGAGGCAGTGAGCAGCTCAGATCTCCTAAACCTTTTGCCCTCCTGCAACAGTGTTTGTTGTTGTTCCTGCAACAGTCATGAAGGCACTGAAGGAGTTGTTTTGAGGAGAGATCTTGCAGGTTATTTCCCAAATTATTTCGTGGTAACAGACCAATTTCAATATAATTTCTAGCTCTCCAATTAACTAACTTACCCCTCAGACTGGAGTATTGTTTGCTGAACATCACAGTTTGGTGACACTACAGAAGAGATCACAGTTAATAATGGATTTTCCCAAAGGACCTGCTCTAAAAGAGCAAGTCTAGTGCTCACTCGTCCATTAAATGTAGTGAGACACTTTCAAACAGTAACTGTTGCCTGTTGCTTTAAGCTAACAGGATCCCTACTTTCTGCATCTCAAAGCAGCCATCTTCTCATACAGAGGGACTGGAGATGTGTGTGAAGAATCACATCCTAACTAGTTCTTGTGTTGTTGTTGGAAGGAGGGTCTAGCTGGCTATTCAGGGATGTGGGTTGTATTTCCTCCCATATGCTGAGCTGGTGCCCAGTGGAAAGTCTGGCACACACCGACACCAGGAAGGTTGTTTGTTTAGTTTATTTTCTGCCTCTGTAAAAAAACCCCCAACCAAACAAAAAAAACAACAAAAAAACCCCAAAAAACCCCAACCAACAAAGCAAAACCCAACAACTAACCAAAAAAAAAATCCAAAACCAAAACCAGGGACATTGTCTTTTAATTGATGTTAAGCAGTACCCAGAACAAAAAAATAGTACTATTGATGCTAAATTATCCATCCACTCCAATAATCTGGCTGTAGTAAAAGCTGACCTGGAGGACTAATTCACAACACATAATTTATTCAGTGAATTTAGCTTCTTTTTGTGCTCATGGAATATCAATTGTGCAGATCATAATTTCCACAAATTTATTTGAATTTATTCAGTGAACTTCTTGGAAAATATTTACTCTATGGATTGATACAGACTGCTTTACTTAATTATGGTTGGCCAGAGAGATCTATTTGGTATTGTTTCTATTCTCTTGTTGAATGAGCACACAAGCACTTCTGGGTTGAATACCTGGATATGAACGTGGAAGATGTACACTTCTGCAAGTTTTTGCAAATTTCCATACATGAATATGCAGATAAAACTCCTATATGGGAACACTGATAGCAAACAAACACAGACAAGCCAGGCATAAGTAATTTTGTATAAAAAATGTGAATTAATATTTTTAAAGGGCCTAAATTACTAGGACAAAAGCCTAATTTTACAGCAAGGTAACCTGGTCCTCAGTAAACATCATCTTGAATGGCAATAATAGCTTATCGAATCAGAACCTAATAATTTACCTCTTTGCTTCTTTCTGCTGCTCAGTGCAATGATTTCCTGTAGTAATATAGTCCCCAGCTTGGACATATATTGTATGAAGATTGTTTTTTATTTTAAACTGGCTGTATACATGTGACACTTGCTGTTAATGTGCTTGTGTCCTGCAATGGGTAGTGTTTGTCTGAATGGGAGACCTGATTTTCTCACTTCCATTAGTTACCTGTTTCTAATCTGTCTCCCTTGCTCCCTCTTCTCATCTCAGAAATGAGATGTAGTGTGGCTAAACTGGAACAACCTAAACCGCCAAGTATAAATGTTTCCAAATATTTGGCTCTGGTTTATGGTGTAGAACTGTAAGGGATCATTTTCATAAGGACATTTGTGCACACTTGGGAGTAGTATAGCGTGATCAACATGAAGTGTAATAGGGAACAAGCAGGAAGAACTGGACATTCTTTAGGACTACCATATAGAAGTAAGCTGAAATGCACCAGTGTGAAGTCTGGGAACATGCAGATAGACAGGTGTACAGTGCCTGGTTTGGGGCCACATGGTAGAACCACACTAGATCTGAAGGACTTGGGCAACAGAAATTGTTTGGAGAGTGCAACACTTAACATATTTCTCTTTCTTCCTGCTGGTCTGGACGACTATGCACAGTATGCTAACCTGTATAGAAAGATTCTTTGTTACTCCCACTAATTGATCCTAGAAACAATGGGATTAACAGTTAGAAGCAAATGAAAAAGAGAAAAAGTGGGAGTATTATTTGCTGATGTGATAACTGAGCCTTCACTATGAGACATCAGCATAAAAGGCAATTATATTCCTAGGTGCCAGGCAGGATATTCCCTGCCAAGGCAGGGAAGTGTCAGTATCATTGTAGAAGTCTCTACTGTAATTTCCTTTGTGTATAATTCTGCATATAATTCCAGTTATCCCAATTAAAGCAAAATGAAGTCAGAAAAATATTTGCTTGATAGAGGGAGGGGAGAACACATTTTACAAGAGGAGAGTAAGGCAGTGTAACTTATCTAACCTGGCAAAATGTGATCTCAGAAAATATAAAAGGCTGCCTTCCATTAAAACAAGAGTGAGGTGAAAATACCCTGACAGTAGAAGCACTCTTCAAGGTAAAGAGCTACTAAGTATTGACTGGCTGGGAAAGGCCTTCAGCAGAAAGTCATCAGTACAGCAACTTTCAAATCTCATGGGAAAGCAAGAAACCTAACTCCTCTTCTCTGAGAGCATGATTGGTTCCTGAAAAGAGTAAATGGAAAGGCTGTCTGCGAGACCAGGGCTGGGACATCCCTTCCAGACTGCTGTTCCTTAATTATATCAAACCCCATGTAGACACTCTGTTCTTCAGAATTAAAAGGACCTTAAATCAGTTTAGTTCCATTTTCTTCTAAGGGTTGCTTTAATTTGGAAGAACTGTGTCCATTCAAGGCTAATGTGATTTAATGAATTCATGCTAAACTCACAACTTAAGTAATTTGGATTAATTTTCCCAACCATTCCTCAGCAGACAACCCTTAAGATATGTAGTAGAAATGGCAAAGAAATCTAGAGCACTTCAGTCCTGCTTGTGATTAAATTCTAAGCTGACAATTAGATTCTCTGACTGCAGAAAGCCTGAAGAAACATCTGGCCACGTCTAACATGCCTCTCCCTGGAGAGGTGCTGAGGAGGGTGCGAGCTCCCAGACCCAGTGTCTCAGCTGTTCTCTTGTGTTTTTCCTCCCTACCATGGGGGCCAAGCAGAGCAGTCTGGCAATATCCTTTTTTGGAAAGACTTAGTGCCGTCCCACAGGAAGGTGGGCTATGTGGGACAGCCTGTTCTGAAAGGTGGAGTTGGCTTTGCTTGTAAGTGGCATTGACCCAGAGGAGTGTTGACTGTTTGGGTGTGTACTAAGGAGCTACCTGCACATAGAAAAAAAAATCTTTTTTTTAATTCCCTGAACTGCACTCCATTGCTTATCCTTGCCAGCTTCTAGGAAAGAAAATGTGTTTCTCTGTAATGCTGTTCTAAGGGGTTTATAGCTCGTCTGTGATGGGAGGTATTATTTCTGTCACTGCTATTACTTGGCGCATCTTTATTTGCCGGTTTCTGGCAGGCACATCATGAGCGGGAAATCTGTGAGCCCTAATCTGTCGGGTTTTGGAAGGCACACGAAGGGTCACCGCCAGCAGCCCTGGCCGCGGAAGGTAGTGGCGGTGGGAGGATTTAGCGGTATTGAGCGCGGCTGCCACCGCTGTGTGAGGGAAGGGACCGTGCTGCCGTGGCTCTGCACGTTGCCATGGAAACAAAGCTGGATCCTAATCGGAATGCGCGTGTACGTGGATGTGAATCCACTGTCTGCTGTCCTTTTGGCCTCCTGCTGCCCCTGTCCTAGTGTGGTCGTGACTGCCCTGTGCCCAGTGGCTGGGAGAGGAGCTGATGTGGAGGGACCCCTGGGGCCTGATGGGTGTAGGAGAAGGCACCAAGAAGAAAAGGTTTAAGTTGTTCCCTGGGCGTGGAGAACAACCTCTGTTGAAGTGGTGAGGGCAAGGGGAGCCTGAGGAGCAGGCAGCAAGGGTAAGTCTCCCACATGGCAGCTGTTGTGGGAAGCGCTCTGAGATATTGGGTGCCTAGACACTGCAGGGAGGGAGGGAGTCTTGAGAAGGTCACAGCTTGATGTGTGGACCCTTAGGTAGCACCCAACAGGCTAGCTCCAGGAGTGGTACAATCATATCATATCATCACAAATTTAGCTCAGGGACTGTACTGAAACCACTCTTCAGCTTCAGGGATCCAAGCTAATACTTCTGCAAGGTGTTGCTCTGCCTTGTGGGCTTAATTAGGTTGTTCAGGTTAGCTCTGGCATTTCTGAGGTAGGGCTGTGGCATTATACAATATAGACATGTTTTGAGAGGTCTGAAGATGTGAGAAGGCTATTGCTGGGCAATTGAAGCAACTGTACAGTGTGCTTAAAACAAGCTTATGCAAAAATGGGTGAGCAAAGATACCTCGTTTATTGGATTCACTCTGCACTGTGAGCATCAGCTGAGAAGAAAAATTTTCTAGCTCATTCAGTACCTAGAGGGGAGCACTTCAGGGAAACCTGGAAGCTGTAGCAAAAGCTCTTGGCACCTCAAGAGGCAGTAATCTACCTTCTGAGTCCATAAGGACTGCAAGATACTGTTAAAATCTGAGGAGGTGGTTTGGTGCAAACTGTAGGATCGAAGGTGTTGCCCACTTACAGTCCTGAAAAATCCCCTAGCAAAATTCCCCAGCAATGGAACTGATTTATGTCTACTGTCCATATCCCAGCAAGAAGGATTATGACCAGCCTGCTTAAAGTCCTCCAGCTGCTTCCCTCAGAAATGCTGTTCATGTTAAGTTTAGACTATAAACTGTTGCGCAGCATCACTGTGCACTGTTAAAATGCTGCTGTCAGTGTGCTTAGAGGAGCGTGGGCTTCCTTTGTCCAAGTCCAAGACACACAACTGATTTTGTGTAAGGAAGTAAACTGCCCTGTTTAGAGGAGCCTTGAGAAAGGTAGAGTCCAAGGCCAGGAGGGCTTGTATTATTAAACTGTTGAAACAGACATACTATTGCTTCTGGAATGAAGGGGAAATCTTCTGGGGACCCAACAGCTGATGAATATCAATGAAACACAGAAATTATCAATGGACTGTGCAAAGTGCCCCCCGGAAGACAGCTGAAGGGGAACTCATATGGGTTTCCAGCCTTGTAAATTTCCCTGTAAAAAAAAGATTTAGGATCCTCAGCCTTTTATGTAGGGATGAAGTATGTACATTGTAAAACCTACAAATATGTTAAAATATTGCATACTTTTCCTTCTTTGGATATCCTAGAGTTACAGTATAAAGAGAGATTCTGTGGGAAGGCCAGTGAGGAGTACCTGGAAAGGCAATGTTTTTCCACTGATGAATAGAGAGGTTTGTCCATAGCCTACTGCTGAAAGCACTGAATACGTGCCTGAATGTATTTTCACTTCCACCTAGAGTGTATGACGGGACTTCGAAGTTAGTGGGATTAGCCTGAGGAATCAAAGCAGAAAGAGATCTACTATCAGCCCTTAGAAATTGACATAACAAGAGCAGTTTGATACCAAATGAGCTGTAAAGCATTGGGTTGATATCTTCCATTCAGTGTGCTTCATTCACCAAGCTTGCCCACTCTGCAAGGCTGCATGGCTTGAAGAGCACTGACACCGAGATAGTAAATGTACATAGCTCTTAAACTCTGCTTCCTCTACTCCTACCACATAGAAGAGGAGAATGTACTCTGAGATAAACGGTGCACAGCTACTGCTGCAGGCTTCTATGCAGTGCAGACCTAGTGTAGGAATGTACATATCCTGCAGGCACTGAGATAATGAAAAGGTTGAGCTCCTTGCACTAGCCACTGGCCTTGAAGGAAAGTTTTTTTCAGCTCAGTACTTCTCAGCAGGATATATTCAGAGGTTTTATATGAAAAAGAGAAAAGGCACTTCCTACTAGTAAAAAAAATTTATCTTGAAGGTAGATGACCAGAGTGATGACTTTGTATCAGCTTCCAGAACTGCCTATCTGCACCCTGAAATAAACTGTTGTGTGGCTAAGCCCTTCCCACAAGTATTCCCTCCTACCACCTGCCTAAAAGAAAGACGAATTTGATTTTTTTTTGAACCCAGATCCTCTTGGTGTATATTAATTAGATGAATACTTGCCTCCATGGAAGGCGAGTCCTGAAGGACTATATTTTGTCAGGAAGAATAAAGTGTGTTAAGAGCATGTCCTGAGTGCTTTCGCCCACAATTTGAAGCTCTCTTCCTCTGGGCTGTGCCTAGGGCTCTGTAGTGAAGCAGCCAATGTAGCCCATGGCTTCTCTCTGAGAACATTAACTAGAGGCTTAATTAGCTCTGAATGCATGTGTGGTGATGTAGACGTTGCTCTTCAGTAAGGCTGGACTGCACCATCACCTTATTTCATAGGGATCATTGTCAGATGCTAATCCACTTCAGGTGCTGCCAGCCTGAGTTAGAGTGTAGCTGGCATATTGGAGATGAGACAATTTGCATATCTTGAGACATCCTGCATGTAATTGCCTATGCACACATGCACTTGTATATATGTATACAGACAGACACACGCACACCCGCATGCACTGAGGAGTCTGGAGTGCAGGAAGATAGAAAATGAGTCGGAGTGATACAAACTGGAAGGAAAAGACAAAACACCTCAGCCAGTGCTTCTTTCCTTGCAGTCAGTGCAGTGCTGGACATGACTTTTTCTTTCCCTTCTCATATGGTCGTTTGTTCGTCTTTTGTCCCTAGCCAGGCAATGTTCAGACTGAATAGCTCGTTTCTCCCCTGCTTGCTGTAGCTCCTGCTGATGCTTACATCTACTTCCCACTGCCCCATTGTGCCAGAGTGTGTGGTGAAGAAAGAGGACAGATGGGAGATACAGGAAAACAAGATGCATCGGCTTTGCCTTTGAGCTATTTCTATACCTTACACATCTTACTTTGGATTTTATTCTCTTAGATGCTTTTGTTACTCTTATTATTAATGGCCAGCAGAGGCAAAGTCTTTTGCTGCTCCATCATTCCCTTTCTCTGCTGTGCTGATCCTCGTCAGAAATCTCAGTATCTCATGTGCGTGTGTGATCTTGAAAAAGATATGACAATTCAGTCTCAGACGTGGGTTTTGTTTAAAAAAGTACAAAGTCTAATATAGATAGAAAAATTTGAATTCAAGTACAAAAAGGAGTATCTTATTTATTGTACTGTTGCTGTTAAGTCATGCCAAGGGCATAGTGAATATATAGATGGCACCTTCTATTAATGTGAAGGCAAGTATAGAAAAAAAGTGAATTTAATTATGTGTGCTTCAGCACAGAGTTAAACTGACTGGAAATGGGTTCCTTGATTTTCATCACCCAATCAAAAAGAAGTACAGAACTGAAACTCACAGTACCCTTATTGCAAAGTCAGATGGGCCAATTCCTTCTCCCAAATCCTCTTCATCAAACCCTGAGGAGTGTAAATGTTTTCATGCCTAGATCACAGAGATGGATATAATGGTCTTAACATCACCAGGCACTGTTGCAACCATGACTGTGAAGTACTTCAGGAACTGTGGGGAAGATTTCAGGCTCTAGCTCTGCAAGTCTCCTGTGGTCCAGTCTTTTACCAAGAATAATTTCCAATTCCTTGAGTTCAGAAATGGCTTTTCCATCAAAAAGGAGTTTGCCACAATTTCTTTCTCAGTCTCATAACAGCAAGGGCCATGACAAACAGCTATTAATCATCAGGGCAAAGAAAAGGAATGAAAGAGCTATGATCCCAACAGAAAAATACTAGGAAAAAATAATTCAGCAACTGCGGATTTGGCAAAAGATCCTGCATATGTTTGGATGATCATGTGTGCATGCAGGGGACTTCATATATTTGCTAGATTTTTTGTCTGTAAAGCTGTAGGAAACTTCCTGTTGAGTTTCTGAGACAATAGATGGGAGCTCAAGAAGAACATTTGAGAAGGAAGCTTCTTTCCTTTGTAATATCTGTGTAAATAACTCCATGTGGTTTATTGGTCTCAGGGTTTCCACACTATGGAAGAGGAGAATAAATAATCATTTAAAACTTTGTGAATCAATTCAATAAGCAAGACAGGCATGACAGCAGCTTCCCTACAGGGGCACTGCTTACTGGTTGTTTAGGAAGGAGAGCTTGGTAGAGAGAAGATAGGTGCTGCCATGCTTTCATCCACCCTGGGAGTACAAGAGGTAACTTAACTATGGCCGAAGCAAGCTCTAATGGGGATCAGGTCTTCAAGTATGAGGGAGGGAGGCTGCAATATTAAAATCCATATTGCTTGTTCCAGCCAAGGACTCTCATAACACACTTCAGTGATACAATAGCTTTCCAAAGCAGGGGCTAAACCAGGATCTGGGTCCAGTAGGTCAGAAATCCACCTCTGGTTCTTCTCCTCAGGCTTCAAGAATCTCCAGCTAGGTCTGAAACCAGAATAAGAGTCACCAGGATGGTGCAGACTGCGATTTGAACTAGTTAGCTCTCCTGACTTGGCAACTCTAGTGGACATGACCTGGAGTTTCCACACAGTGTTGATGAACAGATGCCTTAGGGCCAGTTCATGGTTTCTGTGCCTCCTGTTGCCTGGTGCAGACATATACGTTCTATGCTAATGAGACATGCTTGCCAGCAGCATGTCCAAACAAAAATGGACCAGGGTACTGGTTCTTCATTTTATGCTGAGACTATTTTTACTGTTCTGGCAGGTGGTAAAATCCCTCTTAAAATGAAACCACACAGACCTGCCTTTTTTCCTGGTATAGAGTGTTGCCTAGAACTGGCACTTAAAAGAAACATCTGAGACTCAATTTGTGGGTTTTAGAAATCAAGGCATTCTTTAATTGGCACTGGGTGCACCGGTCATCACTTTGCCAAATGCACACCGAGGCATCTTCACTACAGTTTATATGTCACCATTACATGATTATTTATTTTTCGTTCCCTGCATTCCTGTTACATATTCATGACATTTCCCAACACTTATTAGCACATATGCATATCCTTATAAGGTCTCTGAGGGTCTTCATTGAGAGTCTTGGTGGTCTTTGCTGTCTGAAGTTCCCCAAAGTTCTAAGTGACCCCCTTGTGAACTTCTCCAAGACAATGCACCTGGTAAAAACTAAGGGCCGGCTGCCTCAGTTCCCCTCTTGTTTCTTTAAATCACTTGGCTCAGCTATCTGTAGGTTCTGTGTTGTAAATACTATCAGTTCTTGTTACATCTCCAAACCCCGACATCAACAGAGCAAGGATTTGACATTGCTCCTGTCCCAGCTCTTGCTGTAAAACGCAGGTTGAAGTGAGCTGGGGTGAGTGAGGTCTGGGAGAGCCCAAGGCAGGAAGGAAGTGTACTCTGAGCAAGCAGCACCTCCTTTCCAAAGTGATAGAGTCTGATTTGGAGGGTTCTGCAGAGGGTAGCGTAGATCCTCACGGTCTCAGAAAGCTGTGAGTATGAAATGGCTGAATCCTTACTCCGAGGCTCAGGAGGAGAAAAGGTGAGCTCACTTCTTTCCCATCAGTCCCCTTCTCCAGCACCTCTGCAGTCCCAGCAGGCTGTCGGGTGATGAGCCACGCTTTGTGGTCTGAGTAGCGACGCACAGCCCCAGTCTTCACAGCCCCAACGCCGATGGGCCGTGCTGTGCCGGGCCATGCCGTGCTGTGCCGGGCCGGGCTCCGCAGCGCTGCGGGCCGGCGGGATGCCGGCGGCCAGGAGCTTACAGCCGCGGCGGCATTTCGTGTCCGCGGTTGCCACGGAAACTTCGCTGCCGAACTAGGACCAGAGCGGTGGGGCAGGATCGCTTTTTGGTGTGGTTCCCCCCCCCCCCTTTTTTTTTTTTTATTCTTCTTTGACACATAGATCAGAATATCAATTATGACCCTCTTAGAGAAAAGGCAGCCTGGTATGAGGCAGTGGGAAATCTGGAGTGTCTCGGGTGGGAGTGGAAGGCTTAGAAAAAGTTATTAAAAAGCAAAGCCTTGCCGGTGACTCTCAAGGTACAGAAAGGAGTCGCTTTTTAAACTCCTTTTCAGAGAAAGGTTTAGGTGCAGCTGAATCCTATCTTAACCTCAGACTGTGTTAACGGTTTAAATTTAAAGGAATTATAGAGATGTGACTAAATTTTGTCCTGCAGGTTTTAATGATTGTCAAAATGAGAATATTTATATAAAATAAATAATTTATTTTATACAAATGACCAGACAAAATATCTTAATTAGAACTATTTACTACACAATATAAACACTGAAAATCTAATAGTAGAGTATAATATAGCATAAAGTAGTATAGTGCACTGTAACAAAGCAATTATCGAAGCAGTTATATTAAAGCTAGCAAAAAGAAATGATTATTAAGGAGAGATCTCATGTAAGTCACCCATACCAGTGTTCGTGGGGATATCTCTTTCTCTCAACCTTGAGTAACTTTGGAGGGTGTCCCCAGCCAAGGGAGGAACCTCCACCAATACACTCAAGAAAGGTTATGTTAGAAGAACCTGACTGCATGAGAGGGGACTGGACTTTCATAGTATAAAGTGATTGACTGCTAGTCACACATTTAAAAGCCAGCTATGAGCTTATCTGTCAAATCAGACTCAAAAAGCAAAGTGTGTATTCAAAGTTTGATGAACCAGGTGGTTTTAGCATAATTAACACCAAAACACCCTGGCTCCAACAGTTGATCCTGCATGATAGCTTGCATGATAGCTTGACTGGATTTTAGGTCTTGTCAGGGCGGGTCTATCCTGCCACATGGAGTCTGTGAAATCTAGTCAGAACTCAGCTCTTGGTTCACTTGCTAGAGAGGTCTCCTGTTTTAAGTGAGCATTTTGTTTAGTTTTGTTTTTCTTTTGAGTAACAGAATTGCCCATTTACTGCTGGCCAGGATGGATGAGGCTGAAGCTTTTCCTTGCTCCTTGCCTTAAGGAAAGCAGAGGGCACATCTACACAGACTTTGCCTTCAGTTGCTCGCTCACTTGCCCTCTAAGGCAAGCCAACTCTGATCCAAAGGGTGTAAAAGTTATATCAGTATGTTAAAAATTATATAAACTGGTCAATAATGCCAGTCTATGAGAAAAGATGAAGTCTTGACACAATATTACTTTAAACTGACTACTTTGCTTCAGCTGTAGTCCATCCAGCTAAGAGCATAGGCACAGCCAACTTCACTCTGCCCATAAAGGCTGACTAGAACTTGGCATCATGAGGATTGCAGGTGCCATCTGTTAGGACATAGAACAACTAACAGCTTAGCCTGCAGAAGGTTAATGATTAAATAAGCAAGGCAGAATTTGAGAGAGGAGATGTCACTGCTTTATGAGACAGAAGAGGAATGGAGGCACTCACAGAACACACTCTGACCTGTCTACAGCTGGGCCACAGTGAGAAAAGAGCTTAAGCTCCTGAGAGGCTCAGAGGGCATTGGATGCAATGCTGGACTTCCAGAACTTATCTAAATAGACTCTGTGAACCTTTAGAGGTTCAGCTTATATTAAGGTTTGTTCATAATAAGAGACCAAAAGCATACTTGATGAAATGGATGAGCAGTTAATTTAGAAATTATAAAAAGAAATAGTATTTCACCCTGCATAGTTGATTTGAGAAATTTATTCAATGAGATCTTGCCAAATACTGTGACTGGACTTTTTTAAGAGTACTGGATAGTTTTATGGCTGCTATTGATTAATAACGCTATATCAATGTCATCTCATTCAGCTTACAATCAAAATTCAGTCCTTACTCTGGATGGAAAGACAGCCAGAAAAGAAGACCCAGGCAAACACCATGATGTAATCGGATGGATGAGTAATGGGGCAGTCTGACTTTTCTCTGGTTTGGGCTGGCAATGTCAAGATATTAAGCCAGCCTAGTGGGCTTGGCTGAGCTGGGACAGAGAAACTGGTCCTGGGCTGTCTAAATTGCCAGCATGGTGTTAACATGGTGCCTGGTGGGCGGAATCTACCCAGAGTGGCCAGTGGTTTAATCCATCCATATATTCTCATCAAACAAGGAAATACACACATACGGAGGTGAAAATGGAAATGTAACAATCCTGGTGTGAAAACTGTTTATCCTGGCAGCTTGCTAACTGCCATTTCTCTGCTGTGGAAAAATGCTGGCATCCATATATGATGCTCTGAGAAGCTGGTACGGCATAGCATCATACATTAGCCTGCTTTGATCAGTGATTGTTAATAAAATTCACAAATGTTACAGCCTCTCTTTAGCCAGACAGCTGAATTTCTCTGAATTGTGTATGCCAGACAGTCACCCTGCAATGTTTGATTCTTTCATCTGTTTTATTAACTGCATATGGTATGGAGTGAAACAATACCAAGAGCAAGATTACAGAATCTAGGGTATCTTGTGTTTCCTCTGCTGCAAAGGGTTTTGAATGAATGATTTCTGAAGACCTTTAAGTGGAAAGTGGAAATCACTTAGCTTTTTTTTCAGCCCTTGAGTCATCTTTAATTGAGACCTTTTTATTGCAGCTCTCAGGAACTCTTTGGTGCTAGAGCACTTAGACAGTTGCCTCTGGGTTAGGACTCTACAGCAGATCTGTTTCCACTGCTACAGAGAGATTAATGTCCAAGCCATGACTGGGGTATAGGTATATGATGATACTTATGTTTGTGGTTAATATCATTATACATGTGAATCTTGAAATATTTGTTATCATTTACCAGGGTAACAGAATTGAACTACACTAGCAACTCTAGGTTTGTTATTGCAATTAGTAACCATCAGGGATTGTAGCTTCCAGAGAAGATCTAGGGAGTCAACAACCATTCTCCTAATTAATTTATCACAGTATATCCTGCCTGTTTTTCTATCAGTGGGGACACTGAACTGTGTCTCTTGCTTTCACTCATCCACTCATTTCTGTAACCATCATCTGAGCTATGTATCTTTCTGTCAAATAAGTCCAGTGTGTTCAGTAATTATTATGAGAACAAGGGAGGCAACTGATAAATTATATGGGTATGTAAACCACATTTCTGCATCTAACAAATTTGAACTTCCTACTGACAGCATGCTCCCAGGGCAGCTTGGAGGATTTTCACCAGGAACGATCTATCCATCAGTGACTCAGAACACTGGGAAAGGATTGCAGGAGGTGACCTGCTATGCAAGCCAAAATCAGTAATAATCCAGGGAACCTGTTCCAGTAAGACAAGAAACTTTTGAAATCCTTCTAAATAGTGTCAACTAGGCAATGATTAAGAAATGACACAATTCAACGTGCTCCAACTTTACTTTGAGTAGGTTTGGCTATGAATATGTGTATTTGTGGAAATGTGATTGTGTATGTGTGTGTGAGGTGCAGAGATGCTGTTCTAGATACCATGAGGACATTATACTAGGTACGTAGTGTCATCATGTTCTCATAGTCCCTACCGCAAGCATTCAAGGAAAGGACTCACACAGCATGATACAGCACATAATATTAAAGCCAGAGTTTTATTGTATTGCGTTGTTGAAAACTAAATAAAAAAATTAAATTTGTGGAGAAAAAACCAAACAGGCAGAAGATCCTGTCTGTAGGCTAGCCTGAGGCAGTAAATGCATTTGTGGTAAGAATAAACAGGAGTAAATGAACACTTAAGCAACAAAGATCTTGATTTTCTGTCAGATATATTATAACAAACGGGAGTCAGAAATATAGCAAATTTAATTATAAGACGAACTGTTGTGGCATTTTCCGTCATGGAGAATAAAACTCCCAGTGAATCAAATATCCCACTAGGACTGTGACAAATAGGTACACAGTGGTGTCTCAGTTTTGAAGAAAAGAAATACACAGGTAGGGAAATGAAAGCCTGTGTTTTCCCGGAACTTATTTGGTGCTTGCTTGCTCCTTTCCCTCCTGCCCAGATTGTGTGGTAGGCAGGGCTGAGGTGTAAACAAGAGGCAGCCCTCTGTGATTTGGCTGTAGATCATGGAGGAATTTTGCAAATCAAGACTGTACTAAAGACACATGAACAGCTTTTCTTCTAAATCAGGAAGATGAGAAGAGGGTTTTGGAAAGTGATAGTGGCCTGAGTCATTAGGATCTGATAGGATCCCCTTTGCAAACTGGAAAGGAAGGGCAGATCCCAGTTGTTAAATTATGGCTGCACACGAAGCTTAATGAAGCAGCAAATGGGGTTAGATATACTGATGTTCGCAAAAGCCTAACAAAAACAAGCTACTCCCAGAGTAGCACAAATTGAATTTCTCCTGCACCTGTGTGGAAATAGCAGACTAGGGCATTTTGCAATGACATGGTATATTTCTCCAAATCCAAGAAGCAAACAAGTGCTTTTGCTCCTTACTCAAATTCCTTGCTCATAACTTGACGCACCTGGCTTTCGTGGGGTCTGGCACTTTGATTGGAGCTAAAGGACCTTGTCACCAGTAGTAAAAATCTGTTCATGGCCCAGCATGGGTCATAGAACCAGATTACATTGTGGTAGGCTACACAAAGGAAACCCAACATGCTGATCCTCACTCCCCAAGTCAATACCATGGCTCACTGGAAAGCTTGCCAGTTCCTCAAGATGATTGGACCGCTGCAACTGTTTTTGGGGATCTTGCATGCCCCTGCTTTATGGATATTCTCTGGTCTGCCCCCTGCTGAGACTCAGTTTTGCTCTGGATAGTAAGATGCTGTTTGTGAGGCAGTAATTGCTTTTGCTTGCCAGGGGAATCTAGAATGGCTGTAAGGAAGGAACTTGTCAGAAATGCTCCCTACGGACCTCTCCTGCCACATCTGAGGTAAATGGCTCGTTAAATGGCAGTGATTGGTTTTGAATGGTGCAGCTGCAGGAGGGCTCCCGGGAGAGTCACCTGCAGCCTTGCCAAGGGCTCACATCTCCACTGAGTTTTGGGTCAGACCTGGCCTGCCTGCAAGTCTGAAGAACTTAGAAGTGTTGGCAATAGTACTTGGTTGCTCTCTAAACCCTGTGCCAACTCTGCAAACTTTAATCCACTCATTAGCCACCAGTCTTCAAGAGGAGGTTTCATGGTGAGTGTGTTTGTACCTTCACCATGTGCAATCCAACCTTCTTGTATTAGGGGTTGAATGTGCAAGAGGAGGAGGCAATACTTATCCCAGCATTGGTAAACTCGGAGCAGATTTCCTGTGGGAGGCCATTTGTCAGCTGGGGAGCAATGCTGTGTCAATTGATCAGCTCCACCTCCAGCTCAGCTGGGCAAACTACCGATCCCCGACCTTGTAGGCTGACAGTGGGGCAGAATTGGGATCTCTGGAGGCACTGAGATCCTGTAATGGAGCCTCTGCTCTTTCCGAGTGTGTGAGGGACACCCTGCAGAATCTTGCTTTCTCTCGCAGCAGTTAGCTAGGGAAAGCCTGAGCTTGCAGGTGAAAGGGCTATAGGACAAAGACAAGCTTTTTCCTGAAGCCAGGGGATTGTATTTCATCTGGATGATGTGCAATGTAAGGGACTTCTGATTTGAGCTCAACCTATCCCTATCCCAAATTTAAATCTGTCTCGCAGTGGTGATGTTGAACCTTGTTTTGGCTGTTTTAAGGTAAAAAAGGAAGGTGGAGAACGTGAAATTTCTGCAGGAGAAAAATACGAGCTTGTAATGTTCTGTAAAATCTTTAAAGTCTAGAAGGATAAAGTACTCCTTTTTGGTTTTAGGCTGTAACAAAGCAATAATGGTTCTATAGGTTATATGTGTGTAAAAATGGTAAAACCATCTTAGACCTATCTCCTAATTTAAAAACTTTGGCATAATGCCATAGTGAGGTCAAATTCATGTTCTTTCTGATAGCCCTGTAGTTCTCTATTCTCTCTCCTCTTTTTCCTTGACTTTCCACCAGACATGCTCAAAAACAAGGAAAAGGAAATAGTGGCTCTTGGGCATTTTTGTTAGTTTGCTTTTTGTCCCCCAAAAAGGCAGTGACTGAGATTCCTATCCAGCTCTATCAGCAATTCTCCTAATTTATTATGAGAGGGACACGTTCTTCTACACTGTTGTCTGTCCTTCCTTCCTCACCCCACTCTGAGTGCTGAGTTGGTTAGGGAATGAAGAACATTTGGCTAGCCCAAGTACTGGGGTGAGTAAGTGCCAAGAGACATCTTGGCAAGCCAAAAGCTGGACTGGCTTGCATCTCCTTAATGCTCTCATTTTGAATAGAAGTTGCCTCCTTTTGCTGCTTCTATAATAAAAATGCCAACAGTTGCTCAAGAGCAATTATTACATGCACAGCTAAGAGGTCTGTGCTGTTTGATTTAAGGAGGGGTGCTTACATTTCTCAGTGGAGCAGAATTGTTTAGCTGGGTTGCGATAAAGCTATCTATTTGCTGTATTGATTTTTGATGTTCTGGTACACTCTGGTTAGTAAGGAGCTCTGAATTTTCTTCCTGAGTCTTTGGGGCAGAATTCCCTTCAACGGTTAGGCAGGGCACTCATGTGGAATGAACTGTCAGCAGGCATTTTAGCTTAGCCCTGTTAAAATCACGGGTAGGGCATTACCTTCTGCACCTAGCTATCATGCCTACTAACTCCTGACTGTGTGTATGCATACTTGAAATATTAGTGGATTTACCATCTTGCATCCCCTATTTGTCACTGAGGAAAGCACCTGGTACTTTTTCAGACAAGAATTCAAGATGGAGCAGATGGTTATGGAGCAGATCATCCTAAGTGCAATCACACAGCACCTACAGGATGGACAAGGGATCACACCCAGCCAGCACGGGTTTAGGAAGGGCAGGTCCTGTCTGAGCAATGTGATCTCCTTTTATGATCAGGTGACCCACCTGGTGGATGAGGGGAAGGCTGTGGATGTGGTCTACCTGGACTTCAGCAAAGCCTTTGACATCATCTCCCATAGCATACTCCTGGAAAAGCTGGCAGCTCACAGCTTGGACAGGGGCACCCTGTGCAGAGTTAGGAACTGGCTGAAGGGCCAGGCACAGAGAGTGGTGGTGAACAGTGCTGCAAACAGTTGGTGGCTGGTCACTAGTGGTGTCCCCCAGGGATCAATGTTGGGCCCAGTTCTATTTAATATCTTTATTGATGATTTAGATAAGGGGATTGGGTCCACCATCAGCAAATTTGCAGATGACACTAAGTTGGGGGTGAGTGTCAATCAGCTGGAAGGCAGGAGGGCTCTGCAGAGGGACCTGGACAGGCTGGAGAGCTGGGCTGATTCCAACGGGATGAGGTTCAACAAGGCCAAGTGCCGGGTCCTGCACTTTGGCCACAACAACCCCATGCAGTGCTACAGGCTGGGGACAGAGTGGCTGGAGAGCAGCCAGACAGAGGGACCTGGGAGTTTGGATTGACAAGAAGCTGAACACGAGCCAGCAGTGTGCCCAGGTGGCCAAGAAGGCCAATGGCATCCTGGCCTGGATCAGGAACAGTGTGGCCAACGGGTTGAGGGAAGTGATTCTTCCCCTGTACTTGGTGCTGGTGAGGCCACACCTGGAGTACTGTGTCCAGTTCTGGGCCCCTCCGTTCAGGAAGGATATTGAGGTCCTGGAGCAGGTCCAGAGGAGAGCAACTAGACTGGTGAAGGGACTGGAGCACAAGTCCTATGAGGAGAGGCTGAGGGAACTGGGGTTGTTCAGCCTGGAGAAGAGGAGGCTCAGGGGAGACCTCATCACTCTCTACAACTCCCTGAAAGGAGGTTGTAGCCGGGGGGGGGTTGGTCTCTTCTTCCAGGCAACTATCAGCAAGACAAGAGGGCATGGTCTTAAGCTGTGCCAGGGAAGGTTTAGGTTAGACATTAGGAAGAAATTCTTTACAGAAAGGGTAATCAGGCATTGGAATGGGCTGCCCAGGGAAGTGGTGGATTCTCTGTCCCTGGGGGTTTTTAAGCTGAGACTGGATGTGGCACTTAGTGCCATGGTCTAGTAACCACAGTAGTGTTGGATCAAGGGTTGGACTTGATGATCTTGGAGGTCTCTTCCAACCCAGGTGATTCTATGATTCTATGCTGTGTGTCAAATGTTCCTGTAATTCAGTAGCCAGGCCCTTCAGATCTTAGACTCTCTGCTAGATGTGGTGGAAATTTGCAGTCAATTCAGAGGCTCTTATGCATAAGTATAGAAAAGCTCTTGTTGAACTTAATATAAAAATAAACACTAGTCATGAGTGTAGCTGTCTTGCCTTTTCATGCTACAGTAAGGCTGAGTCTTCACACCCTAGCATTCAGTTTGCTACAAGTGGCTTTCAAAGGCACTGTGCAATGATGGGTATTGAAGATGCTTGTTCAGGTTTTCTTCAAATTCTGGCAGATGCCATGAGAATAGTTTGATTTTTCCTCTGTATTTCCTAATTTTCTGCATAAGTTACAAAGATATAAAGTGTCTTTTTATTAGAAGAGTAGGTTCTTTTTGTGAGCAGAGTTCTGAGAGAAGGAGGTGAATTCCAGTGATAGAAAGTATGATCTGTTTTCCATGTGTCGAGAGGCTCAAGTTGCTACTCCTGTTGTTTTTGTTGTTTTGTTTTTTTTTTTTAACTTTTCTCTAATTTGTTGCTGCCTTCTTTTCCTTTTTCTTTTTGCATATGTTTATTTTTCCACTAAGCAAAGAGCACCTAAGAGAACTTCCACATATGGGTGGTAAGCTGTATGGAGAAAGTGAACAGTTTAATTACCAAATCTCTTAAGAAAGGCATGAGGATCTGGGAGCAGGGACTTTTGTATAGGATGTGACCCATAGGGAGCTCAGGAAAGAGAAACAGCTTAAGGCTGAGTGCAGACCTTTTTTTGTTTTGTTTTTCTGGAGTTGCTGATCTATGGCATACTTGGTCAATATAGAAAATGGCTATAGGTAATCAAAATCACGACTAAAGGATGAATGGATGATTGATTAACTGGCATCCCTGCTGGAAAACAGCTTTACCTGGCAGGCTGTAGGAGACTTAATTTGGTAGAGAGCTGTTCTAAATGTGACAGTCTTGAGATAATGTCTTGAGGCACAGGGAGTTTTCCCAGGTCTGAAACTCTGGAGCACCTCCTTTTGTATCTCTGGTCCAGTTTTCAAGGCTTTTTAAGAGAAGGTGGGGCTGTTCATTCCTAAAGGTGGTGATTGGATTTTGAGTTCTTTCTTATAATGGGAATCTCTACACAGAGAGATAACATTTAATTCTGCTTTTTTTTTTTGTTGGACTTTTTGTTTGTTTGTTTGGTTGGTTGGTGATCTAATCCAACGACAGAAATCAGCAGGAGTTTGCAGTTGATTTTAAAAGATAGAAGATAAATCCATAAGAGAGCATATTGGCAAATACTTTTTTCCATTCCTTTCCATCATGAATTGGGAAAAGTAAGGATTTCATTTTACTGGATCTGTCACAAATTGTAAACCTGGTATTTTTGTAAAATCCCAGGACAAAAAGGGTTTACACTCTGCCATTGGAGAGCTGAGATCCATACAGAACTCCCTTGGAGTCTTGGAGGTTGTAAAATGGTACAAGTTCTGAGTTTTGTAAAGATGAACTTAGTATGGTAGAAAGATATGAAAGCAATACCAAGAGAAATATTGAGCTGACTTTTCTCTAAAACGTGGTATAAACAAAACTCATGACAGTTGAGAAATCTTTTTTTAAATTTTAGTGTATTTTATGTTATTTTGAGACTGAACCTCCACAGTTGTAGAACCCTGTGCTGCTGCTTGATTTAAGAGGAGCTTGCAGTAGGGGTTGTCAGAATGATTTTGCCTACTTTCACTGTACTTTGGTCTGGTGTTGTGGGGTATATGTCGATAGGTCTTGGTCCGTGAAGAAAAGAAGACACACACACACAACAGGGTGATGAGACAAAGGGATGTCTGCTGCTTCAGAGAAGCAGCAGCTTTTATTCAGTTTGCTCGCTTCTACTTTCCCACACACACAGTATAAACATATTCTTGCAAAAACACTCAGGAATGTAACACCTGCACACAGTCAAACAGCTTCGCCCTTGTACTCCTTAAAACTCAAGGCTGTGTCCATGGGAACATCCAATTAGCCTTACTGTTCTCATGGGAAAAGGCCTAACTCTCTGTAATATTTTAAACTCCTCAAGCCCCATGGATTTCGTGGAGCTGCCACTTCTCCCCACAGTCTGGATACTCAAACTAGAGTGACTGTCCCCTACTAAATCGGTATCAAAGCTGCTATGTATCCTGTTTATACTACATATAAGGTTATGATAATCCTGGGATTAAAGCTTTTAATTTCTGCAGTCATGGAATATTTTGTACATATTCTCTTTTTCTGTCCTGACTTGTATACCACTTGTTCTCTGTCTGTTAGAATCAGGCCTAACATTTGAAACCTTTAAGTAATTTTGGCAACCTGCCTTTAAAAATAAAGTAAGGACAGCTGGTCATAAAAAGGATTTTACTTCCTTCTCGCTTGCTTCACTTAAATTTTAAATTTTAAAAAGTTAAAAATCCTTAAGCTCTCGCCAAGATTTGAAGTGTAAGATTCTGACTGTGTGCCTCCCCCTCCATGCTCAATGGGTTGACTAGGAATGCTGTTTATTTCCTTTGACCTATTCTTGTTTTCTTTTCCTCTCTCTTCCTCTCTTTCACTTCCTATTCTAGGATGAGTCATCCATGTTCTTCCAGTTTGGCCCATCAATAGAACAGCAAGCGTCTGTCATGCTCAACATCATGGAAGAATACGACTGGTACATCTTCTCCATTGTCACTACTTACTTCCCCGGTTACCAGGACTTTGTGAACAAGATCCGCAGTACCATTGAGCATAGCTTTGTGGGTTGGGAACTGGAGGAGGTCCTCCTGTTGGACATGTCCCTGGACGATGGGGACTCAAAGATCCAGAACCAGCTCAAGAAGCTTCAAAGCCCTGTTATCCTCCTCTACTGCACAAAGGAAGAGGCCACCTACATTTTTGAGGTGGCCAACTCTGTGGGTCTGACAGGCTATGGTTACACGTGGATCGTGCCCAGCCTGGTGGCAGGGGATACAGACACTGTGCCATCTGAGTTTCCCACCGGGCTCATTTCTGTCTCATATGATGAATGGGACTACGGTCTTCCTGCCAGAGTAAGGGATGGAATAGCCATAATCACCACGGCTGCTTCTGATATGCTGTCTGAACACAGCTTCATCCCTGAGCCCAAGAGCAGCTGTTACAACACCCAGGAGAAAAGGATTTACCAGTCCAACATGCTCAACAGGTAAGGGAAAGAGCTAGCCCAGCCTTACAAAAGAGGGGTCAGAGATAACCTCTGATACCAGAATATTTTTACTAGGCCATGTGGTGCTTTGGGGCAGCAGGTGGTCTTGGCCAGAATGTGGGCAAAGGGAGGTGGGATCTATGTTGCTGTCTGTCATAAGTACCAGTATTGTCACCTTCTTAGAAAGCCTCCATACAGCACAGAGGGCAAGTCAGCATGAAGAAAAGGAATATAAAGGCATAGTGCAAAAATTTGAGTGTGCCCCTTGATGCACAAATTTTTGCTTTCATAACAGCATTGAACTTCTTGGAGTGCCTTTGCATGAACGCAACTCTCAGGTGAGTTCTTGCTGCAAATAGTGGAAATGTTTATGTTGAAATCTAGAAGGCACTAGGTTCTGTTCCAAGCACTAACAGTATGTGAAACAGATGTCCTTTATAGGTGATGGTTTTGTAACCTACTGGGAATAGTGTCATGGCACCTGTTGTCTGAAGACTAAATGTCCTTCTGCTGTCCATTAGCCCTGAATTACAGGTGAGAAGGAAGTACAAACAGAAGTGGAGAACTAGAGCTGCAAAAAAAGAGTCATCACCTCTGCTCAGTTCCTGCTTTATACTAAGAGTCTTTAAAGACCTTGGGCATCTTAAGGATCCAGTTTACCTTAGAGGAGGACTTGTACTACCACCCTGCTGCTTGGCACCTTGTTGGCCATTGTCTACTGGGTGTTTTGGGTCCCATTCTCCTTTGTGTACATTATGCAGAAAGCCTAGTACGTTGATTAGTACAGGAAGTTCTTCAAGATTGAAAATTAAATTAAAAATAGGGAAAACCTGTTTCAATAAACATCTTTTGATCCAAATTAAGATTTTCTTAAGAAATAGTGTTAAGATGTCTATTTAAGGACATAGACGAAGCCTGCAGTGGAACAACCTCTAGTAACAGCATTCTGATGACTAGATTTTCCTTTTTGTCTCAGCTGGAATTTTATAATGTAGCAAAGCAACACAGATATGGAATCTGCAATTGTCTAGATGTCCCCTGACCTGCTCAGCTGTCATTCTGCAATGTTTTACGTATAAAATCCTTGGACATGTTGGATCCTTTGTGGTAGGACGAGGGCAATCCAGGCAGTAGCCATAAGGCCACACAGAGCTCAGCGTCTTTGTTCATTTGTCATGTTGAATCAGTGGAAATGTGATGGATTGGTCTGTGTGCTGTGACCCCTTGCTGTCAACTGTACTAGGCAGATAGAGGAACTGGTGGACAAGGAAGCAAATTTTGCTTTGCCTGGAAACTGGGAACTGAAAGATAACTCTATTCTTTGACCCATTATATTATCCATATTGCTATTTGTCATTGTCTCTTTGATCCACTGGCATATACAAGGTCTTATTGCCTTTACTTCCTATTCCCCATGCTGTCTTTTTGCTGTCTGCAAGCCTTGGAACCACCAAAGTTGCCCAAAGCTTTTATCAGTTTCCTTCCCAGGCTTAGAAGTAAGGGTTTTTTTCTGCTGCTCGAGTCATGACTGGAATGATTAAGCAGGGAAAATATATTTAATATATACAAAGTTATGAGAAGTAACATCAAGGCAGGCTGTTGTTCTACCTTTCCAAATGAAGAGGGGTTTGGGGGGGAGCTCTATTGTGTCTTTTCAGCAGTTATCTAGAAAACAAGACATTCCCTGCTATGTTATGCAGCGTTCTGCAGAGACCTTCTGTTAATTAGTTTTGTTGACACCCTATTAGCCTGTGCATAACATCATACCCATACAGCTATGCTGCTTCAAGGGCCCAGCATAATCTCTCTGCATAGCACCTTTTTGCATTGTATAGAAGTTGTCAGCTCAGAAACTCTTGAGTCTAGATATGACAGTACTGTTGTGCAGTGTAGATATGCCCTGAAGCCTGGGCACCCCACATGAAAGCAGTTCATGTCACTTTTGAAGATACTAGCTTTCTTCTCACCCTCATGGCCCAAATCACACTATTTCTTCTCCCTTATCTGCTTTGGGTACAGCATTCACAAGAATGAGTGCAAATATGTGTAAATATACCCAGCTTAGTTTGGGTACCAGCATCAGACTAGCTGAGAAGCAGAGTCAGTAGTCCATGCCAAGCTCTGTTCTGCCACTGTGAAGATTGCTGCAGGCACCTGGGCTAACTCAGAGATAATTACACTGTTTTCCAGTTGCTTGTGACCACAGTGCAAATATTTACATTGCCTCCCATGGTGCTGGCCTGTGCAGGGGTTCTACCCACCTCCCCTCCCCTGCCCCCACTTGCCCATGTTTCCACCCTCTCAGTATTTCTGAGTGAGATGGTTAAAAAGTTTGACTTTAGTGAGTAGGGTGCTTAATGTTTTTATTTAAATCAAATTACTTTCAGGCACCTTTTGAAGTTTAAAATCTAGTGGTGTCTGAAATAAGCCATAGATTTTACAAATCCAAGGGGTCAATAGAAATCTAATGGCTTCAAGCTCAGCCTCACAGTCTGGAGTCTGGGCAGGTGGAGAGGTAGAGGAGAAGCACAAGATGTGGAAAGAGGCAGATGTGAATATGTGAGTTCACTGTACTGAACCAAAACCCATAGAGATTAATGGCTGTAATCTGTGTTCATACCTTCAAGTAACCATTGAACATGCTGGAATTTACTAAGTGCTAAGCTTTAAACCTCTCCTGATATGCTTTGTCTATCTGAGGTCTTTAAATTTCTCCTGAAATGCTTTGTCTATCTGGGGAATTACAGATTCTACAGACCCAGCTGCTTCATACTTTCCCTAACCCCTTCCACCCACTAAGATCCCACAGCACTTGTGCATTGTGCATACCAGGCAGCAGCAATACCTGCATGTCTGGAACGTGGTTTGGCTCACTTTGGACAGGACCGAGGGTTCTGGAGAGCTAATTTTAGTCTTGCTCTGGACCCAGCAATACTATATTCAGCCATCTGCAACTTACGGTTCCCTCTCTGCATGCCTACACAGAATAGAGACATGCATGGCACCTTGGGCTTGATGTCTGTGGAGTGTATATGTATGTGACCTCAGATAATGCATCACCATGTAGCTAGTGTTTCAGAAACTCTTGAAGCTAATCCAAAGCAGTCCAATTTGCTTCAAATCCATAGCTGGGGAGGCAGTGCGATAAAAGGATTTTCCCATTTTATTCTTCGGAGAGTAAGACAACCAACTAAAAAAATGTGTACTCTAGTTCAGCTGGGGCACCTTATACACTAAGACTGTGAATTAGTAGTTTCCCAAGATCTGCCTTTGAACTTTGTCCATTTATTACTTTTTTTCTCCTCTTTCTGAGAGAGTAATAGTTCTGAATGCAGCTAGAATCAAATGGTCTTTCTCAACATGGTGTTGGTCATTGATCTGGGTATATAATGGAGTAAGGAGAAGATGAACTGAGTGTTACTCAGATTCTTCATATCTTTCTTCCTTCTTACACTGACACTTGTTCATTTTTGCAAGAACTTGTGCAAACAAGGTTTTGTTTGAAGTATGGCTGCAAGCACAAAAAGAAACAAGATAGACTGTTATTTAAATGCCATTTCTTGACAATGTAGGTGTTTGGTCTGCATCATATCACTAATGGTCTCACAGCAACTGTTTCTTGTCTGTCTTGAAACTGGTTCTCTTTTGTGTTAGACTGGAACTGCAGAAGTAGGATCACGACCATTGAATATTGCGGATTTTGTTCAGTAAATGAACATGCTGACGAGATAACTCCACTAAAGTGTAGTAAAATGATACTTTGAGAAAGGTTTGTTCTACAAGATTTGTTATTTTTCTTTTTGAATGATTCTTGAGGAATTTTTCCTCTAGTGATGGATTTATCTCAATTTATTCTGATAATAGGCTTAGGTGGTGATTTAGAGTCCAAATATCCAAATGCTGTTTCCCAGTTCAATTACAGTCTTTAATTCTTTGTTTTGTTTGTAATAATTACCTATTCATATATTCCTTCATTGTCCCAGGAAGAAATCTGGTCTGAATATTCCAGTCTACCAAGTTTATAGTTATCTCAATATCTGATCTTCTTCTGGGCACCCAGCAAAACACTGTGTGCTCTTCTCTTTTCTACTGGATCACAAAGGTTGGGAAGGAGTTTCTAACAGGGTTTTCCTCTGGAGAAATGCTCAGATGAGGAGTTCTTACTTCTTGACCCTTCCTAGGAGAGTTGCTAGGCTCCTAGGCATCCTGCAAAGCTCATCTTTCCTCTCTTCACCATGGCTGCTGAGGAGTGAGTGGGCAGAGGTGGATGTGTTTATAGGCAGCCTTCTGCTTATTTCGTTATTTTAATTGATGGAACAGATTTTCTTGAGCTCTGGATTGGTGCTTTTCATTACATTTTAGAAATGGGAAGAAATAACTAAATGACAGGAGCGTTCTTGGGAGTGGAATTCAGAGATGAGTCATGAGAAAAGAATATAATTTTTGGCACATATTTGAGGAATAGAAGCTCAGCTGTTTTGTATGGATATTCACAGTCATTGGGCTACATAAGCTGTGTTTTTATTATAGCCTTCAATGAGACCTTGGTTCTTCCTACTGGTTGTCATGGCTGCTTGTGAATGCTGGGCCATAACTACTAGTTTGTTGTTGTAGGGTTACTAATGAGTTCTCCACTGATTGGCTTTAATAGTCTCTCATTTAACACCAGGCTGCACACACAAGATTTCATTTTAATAAAAAGTGCAGTGGAGCATTTGCTTTGGAATTAAAATACAAATGTGGAATTATACCAGCTTTGCAAAGAAATACTTTTAGAGGGGAACAAAGTTAGTTCAATTCTGTACCTCAGATTCCTCAAATATGAAAACAGCTGGCAAGCTAGCTCAGTGCATTGTTTGGACGTGATACTTCCACTTTGGGGGGAATAACTTTCACCTGAAAAGATGCCAAACAGTTAGGAAATGCAAAAGAGCCTTTGCTGAGTGGTTGGAAACTGTTTTCCCTGGAACAACCAGGGCAAACTCTCTTCTCACATGGCCACAATCCCCTAACAGAAACCAGGAGTTGCCGGGGCTTAGATAGCTGAACAGTGAGTCATGGGCAGAGAAAGTTCTTGCAATAGATTTGTACAAATAAATTGCTTCCCTGGAGACTCAAGACCATAGAGGCCATGCAAATCCGTGAAAAAGGTGCAGTGCCCCTTCAGGGTACTGTGTCACCCTGATAACCCATGCCCATAGCATCTTGGACCTGCTTTCCCCAGGTTAGTTCCAAGGACAATGCCCAGGCAACACCTTTCCTTGTTGTCCCGGCCTTTCCCAACCCACCCTCCTGCCCTCTCTTCTCGTGAAAGCCATTGCCTTCCACGTCAGACACATCATGTGTCATTTGCAGGTACTGCCATGGAGCCACTCTGTTTTGTCTCCTAGTTGAGTGAATCATGCACCTTCACATAGTGCAGCAAGGGAGTTGAGAGCAGGAATGGAGAATGGACCATTTCTGTTGCACTTTCTCCATTTGTAGACTGTCAAGTTAACCTCATGCTAAGAGACAGGAACACTGGCCTGCACTGAGGTCTTAGTTTGGCAGGGCTACATCTACCTCCTTGGCAGCTGGCTGAGAAATCCTGCTCCAGCCCTTGAATCCAACAGTGCTCCAGTGGTGGGAGGCACAGTGCTGGGACTTGCTTCTTAATACCGGGAGGAGGTGAGAGAAGGTATAAATGGCATATTCCCACCGATGCAGAAATTGCCCTTTTCAGAGACTTGGAGGGTGAGGGAGCATATGTAACTTTGACCTTTTGGAACCTTTAAGCCAATGTCTTGTTAGCAGCTTATTATGTTCCTGCTGGTTGGTGTGTCCTGCTGCCATCAAGCTGGTGCAGGCTAGCAGCACGTGGTGTGAGCGCTGCTGACAGATTAGAGATCCCTGCTGCTGAAATCTGCTTGTTCCTGTCACTGCTCCAGCAGCAGCTGGAGGCCAGGGCTGGCCCAGGCCTCCGTCCTCTGTCAGGGTCTCTCTGCCTCCCTGCATCCCTTATTGTACATCACCTCAGTCTCTGTTCTCGCATACTGTCATCACTTTCTTTTTTTTCTGTCCCCACCTGGCATCTCCTGTTGCATTTCATTTGCCCTGCCTGCATTGCTCATTGTTCTGGTGGTTCAGTGCTGGGTTTGTTGCCCTGGGGCTACTGGTTATTCATGATGTCTGCCCGGGAGGTGAACAGTGGGTGGGGGCAACAGTTATCTATGTGCCACCACATATGAGGCAGCATTGACTTCCTCTGATTCCTTTTTTTTCTGTCGCTGGAGGGGGATGCTCAGGGCATTTTGTAACGTGCTCTTTACCCAAACCTCACCCATACCGGTCAGTTGCTAAGGATGCCTGTTGCAGAAGGGCACAGTCTGTGGCTGGCTGTCATCCTTGCTTTGTGCAGCTCCTAAGCAGTGCGGCTTGGGCAGTGGGAAGCACTGCTGTCTTGCTGGGGAAGATCTAACATCAAATCAACTCCATATGCTGGTAGGGTATTGGATATCCCTGGCTTCTCAGTGGGAATATATGATGGTGGCGCAGCAAAAACGTTTGTTCCTCAGCAGCACCACAGGATACCTTACTCCTGCATAGCAGGACTTTGTCAGAGGGTAAGAGGAGGCACTTGCTCTGTGTGGATAGCTGGATTTTTCATCTTCTTTGCAATTAAAATGGAATGGGAGGGTTCAAGTGAAGAGATGAGTTTTTGGCAAGGGTTACCTTCTGATTAAAGGACATACTCTTTCATAAAGGCCTCCAAAATCCACCAGCTGGGAATGAATTTTGGTATGCGCCATCAGTTTCCAGATGGGAAAATGTCCATGTTGTGCTTCCAGCCCTCTGAGACATCTCCTGCTCTGAAGCCAAGTCCAATTAGTGCTAATACCGTGGTAACTTCGCTTGCTGGTGACAATATGTTTTAATGTGTGCGTTCAGACTCTCCACTCTTCATGGAAAGTGAATCAAAATCCTCCCTTTGTGGTGGAGCTGCGAATCTACAAACCCAGTTCTGGCTACTGTTTAGCATCAGCTATAGCAGCATCCTGCCCCTATCACAAAATGCAGTCAGGGTCCTGTGGGCTTTAAAGCGCCTCAGGGAATTTGAAATCCTGCATTAGCAGAGCGGTAGAGGGAAAGTGAGAAATAGCCTCTTTACTTCAGGGACTGGCTTGATGAGGCCGTGGATATTTTCTGGCTTGCACACCTGCACACTGATGGCTGGCCATATATGGTTTCATCTCTGGAGCCTGTCAGGAACATGTGCATTTTTTTTTAACTTCCTGATAGAAACGTAGTTTCTTTTTTTTTTTTTCCTTCTTTTTCCTCCCCTCAGACTTAATGTTCTTACTATCTTTCAAGTTTTTAAAAATAGGAACTGCTGCGTTGCTATGGCTCCCTGTGCAACTCCGGAGCAGCTTTTTCTTCTCTTTGATGCAATTTGGGTTCACGATGTGGTTTGACAAGACACCAGCGCAGCTCGCCGCCTAGCGGCTCCCTCCCAGGGGGTGGGGGGGCTGCGACGGCCTTTGCGTTTCGGGAAAATGTGGATCTGCATATCTGTGGGGCAGCTGAATACTTATCTTGAAGCAACCCAACCAAATTTTACACCCGTTAACAGGTTTTGAATACCTGTTCCCTATGCAGAATCCAGACCTCCCTCTGCAGTGCAGAGACCTCTCCATTGGCCTATTTTCAAGTATCAATAATTTTTAAAGTACATTTTGTTTCACTTTGGAAATTTTATTTTTGTTCTCAGTCCAAAGGTGAGCGTTTTTTGAAAAATCTGAGCAAAAGAATCCCTGTTCATCCAATTTTGAGTTATGAGAGTGTGAAATGAATGCATTTGTTCTGCTTTCAAATAATTATCCAGCAGAGGGGTTTCTGTTGGTGTGGATAAATAACTCAAAGCTAGCTTCACTTCAAACATCAGAAATTGGTTTGCAGTGTTAGACAAGGGATTCCTGTTTTGCTAAGGTTAAAAAATGTGGTTTTGAATTGAATATAAACATTTGAAGGTGATAAATGTTACCTTAGCGTAATTTTTTTTCTATTGTACATTCACTGTGCACTATATTTCTTGAAGTATTTGAATGAAATATAATCTAGAAATATGGTATTTAAAATGCCTGAATGTGAGCAAAATAATAACAAAAAAAATAGAAATGGCAGGGACCTGTCAGCTTGTTCAGTACACACTGCTCTATCATTTCTGCAGCATGTTCTCTCCTGATTTAAATAATAAAAATGTCCCTACTCAAGCCTGCAAGCACCTTAATATAAAATGAATATTAAAATCTAACCATAGTGCCCTTGAAATGATCAATCAGACTGAATGCTGCCAGCCATCTTCATACAAAGAAAGCTCTTTTCCAGCCCTGTGGAGAGATTTCTGAGCTTGTTGTATCACACCAGTCAGGTTATATCACACCAAACCCGCTTGATTGAGCAAAGGTGGTAAGGTGATTAGAGCTCCCCTTTGCAGTAGTGTACCATGAGAAATGCTTGAAAAACAAATGTGATGAACTTAATGTTGGTCTTTGTTAAGGATCTGGAGAGACAGCAGATAAATCATATGAAGAATTCACCTACTTGATGGTGTGGTCAGGGCGGAAGAGAGCTGCCACAATGGACTGAAAACCCGTGAATCTCTGTAGCCCAACAGTAGATAAAAATGCACAAATGCTGACTTGACACTGACTTTTTCTCTAGTTTTTGAAGCTGTATTAAAATGGGATGGAAATGAGTTTTCAGTGTCTTGCCCAGCGTTCTTCCCTGTATTATTAGTGTCACAAATGAAATAATTTTTCAGCAAGATGGCTACCTCCAGTAGCAGTGTCAGCATCTTACATATATTTATGACAGGCTGTAGTATCTTTTATCTGCAGTTCCAAAGTACTTTACAAAGTAGAAAGGGATGGCTTAATTCACCACAAAAATTCAGCCATCTCTGGGGTGAAATAGAGCAAATATTTAACAGCACATAGTATGAAGCAGAGATGAATACTGCACCTCACTGGAACTGCACGAGGAATTTCAGCTGGCAGAAGGAATTTACAAGAGGTGGGTTTTTGCCAAGACATTGGGGGTGTTTATTAAGTGCAAGATATTAGCAACAGTGCCACACATGGCTGTTATGTGCCTGTGTGAAGTAGGCAGCCAGCAGTTCCAGAAGTGGTTTCAGGAAGGAGGTTAGCAGCTTTTCCAGTGTTCAGACTTCAGCAGCTAACGATATCTACTTTTGGTGACCTCCTATATCCCAAGACCATGACATGTTTTGGGCAGATTTATCTAGATTCTACACTGATTATCTTCTTATTTCCCCTGGAGACTGCCCTGGGCAGAGGGATATGTCCAGGGTGGCTGCTGTGTACCTGCCACTGGTTATAAACAAGTGATAACCAGAACTGGATGGGGAGCAAAAGGGTCAACTGCAATGAAGCTCCAGGATGATGCAGCTACACAGGTAATAGATGCCATATCTAAAAGATGGTCTACCCCAAATGATGTTTTTCACTGCTTTCTTCCCCTTTAAAATAATGCGTCTCTGACAGATTAAGCCCTGTGAGTGATATGAGGTACCTCAAACACAGATTGCTGCGAGAAATGCTTTCCATCCTCTTCTCAAAGATGCTGATGCTGCTCTTCTGCATCTGAATGGTGATGTGTGGCATGGTGAGAGCTTATAAGAGCTGGTACTTAAGCCATGACGAAATGCTCTCCAGCATCACCAAGAGACTGTGAAGACTTTGAGGTGCAAAGTACACATGCTTACAGCCTCTGAATAAATCTGAGCATCTAGAAACTGCTCTTCAGTACGCCCAGTATGTATTCATGTCAAATAGATGTTCGGGGGGGGGAGCATGGGGTGGTGGGCTTTCCAGCATTTGACTTGCCCAGATCCAGGAGGTGCAGCAGAACCATATTTCAGGCTTCTTCATGCTCTGCTGCCCTTGTCTCAGCTTCCTTTTCCTTCCCTTTCCTTGCAGGCATGTAGTTGAGATACAGGGGAGCTTTACTTGCAGATCTGTTTCAGTTTTAATGTAGCTTTAAGGAGGAGGAAATCTTGCTTTTTGGTGATGTGAGAATACAAGTCAGATGAACCACAGAATCACAGAATGGTTTGGTTTGGAAGGGGACCTTGAAGATCATCTTGTTCCAAGCCCCCTGCCATGGGAAGGGACACTTTCAACTAGACCAGCTTGCTCAGAGCTCCATTCAACCTGGCCTTGAACACTTACAGGGATGGGGCATCCATAACTTCCCTGGGCAACCTTTTCCAGTGCCTCACCACCCTCACAGTAAAGAATTTTTTCCAAGTATCTAATCTAAACCTACTCTCTTTCAATTTGAACCTATTCCCCCCTGTCCTGTCACTACATGCTCTTGTAAACAATCTTGCCTCATCTTTCCTGTGAGTTCCTTTCAGGTACTGGAAGGCCACAGTTAGATCACCCTAAAGCCTTCTCTTTTCCAGGCTGAACAATCCCAGTTCTCTCAGCTTTTCCTCATAGGAGAGGTGCTCCAACGAGTGCGTTGGAGGTGGTGCCAAGCCACAGTTTCTCTGGTGGCTGTAGAAAGATGCTAGTTCTGGAAAAGGCCCCAGATTGACTGTCTAGAGTGAGAAGTTTACTTAATTTACTGATTTGTGTTTTTTTCTCCAAGCAATTTTACATGGAAAGCTCAAGTTTGAATTGATGAAGGCACAAGCTTAGCAATGCTGTGAAATTGATTTGGAATACTTTATTATAGATCCATGAAATTGCTTAACAAGAAAGTTTGGCAGAGTGAGGGAGCCAAATGAGAAAAGTATGGTACTCCCAACAGTGGGTGGCACTGGAAGTACCGTGCAAGCCAGGGTATGTAGTAGGCATTTGGGGGTAGGATTAACCACAGGAGAGAGGAGAGCTGACCAAGTGAGAGGCATTCTCCACCTGCCATTGCAGATCAGGCTAGGTTGCATTGTTGCCGGTTGCCACCCTTTTTGTCACCCAGTTCTGGATCCTCACAAAGCCTGCAAAAGGGTTCTGCCTCTTGGTGCTCAGCTGTGGCAGCCCAGAAACATTCATTGCACAATCAGTTGTCAGTGTGGAAGCAGGTCCCCAGAGAAAGGCACTGACAGAAAGGCAGCAAAGGCATGTGAGGATGTGGTGCAGGAGGAGAACTTGGTGAAATAAAAAGCATCGCTGGACTTGGTTTTAGAGCACTCGCTGCGAAGGGTGTGCTGCTGGTTCTCTTAAGTGGGAGGGCTGTGGGTGGGACTGACTTTTATTTCTCTGTGTGGTGTGTAGCTTACCTTTTCAGATGTCACAGGTCAGAGGAGAAGTACCCAAAGCCAGACACTTGCATAGATGCTGTGATCTTGGCTGTGGCTGTTCTACTGAAGTAGTATCCAGGGACTGTTACACCAGGGAATTCCTGCAGCCTCCTCTTGTTGCCTGAGAATTCAAGGGAAAGCAGCCATATAAGTTTGTTACATTTGTGACAAAGGCTCATGCTGAAAGTTTTTTTAAGCCTCAAAGAAGGTGGCTGTCTGGTAGCACCTTAGGAGCTGAATGACAAGCAGTCCTTGGTCCACTCCCCTCACCATTATAGAAGGAAGGAGATGTGGGGTTGGTCTGGGAGATAAATGCTGTTGTGCTTGTGGCTATTTATTTAATCATTACACCTGTAGGAGGGTGCTGCAGAAGGCAATGGGTCCTCAGCATTCAGGGTATTGAGGATGCTCTCAGTATTGCAGTGCTCTGGTGAGGTGCCAAGGAACCGGTTTGGTACCACCAGGGAGATATGGAACAAGTTCTTCTCTAGTGGCACATGCTGGTGGAATTGTGAAAGATAGGGATGAACTGAGAGAGGTCTGCCTTATGGGAATGGTCCTCTGGTAACAGCTCACACCTTTACTGATGTAGACCCATGCCAAAAAGCTTATTTTCCTAGTCAAGTCCTTATGTCCCTTGGTTTTGCAATGTCTGCTGTGTGTTTCACCATTAAAGATGCTGTTTCTTTAGGTTCCTTCTTCAGGACAGGAATAATTTTTTTTCCCTTTTGTCTTGTTAGCAGGCATGGGAATGGTGGACTTGTTCTGGCCACTGGGTTCAAGAGAAAATTTGGAATATATTCTTCTGCATTATTCAGAATATGTTCTGCAGTGCAGAAGGATGTAAATGGTGGGCAGTCATATAGAGGAACAGAGGATTGAACAAGTGCTTAGATGTTTGAACTAACAATTTTTTTACTTCCTCCTCAACCCACTGATCCTAATGGGTTTCCCACTGTTTGCCTGAGAGAGCACTGAGAGGGGTTGGGAGTGGGATGCTTGTGAGCTTGCCAGATCAACAGTAGTCTTTGCTAATTGACATTTTCTCCTCTTTTTCAGCATAATTTTGGGGCAGTCTTGCAGGAGTACATTGTGGAAGGAGAGAACAGGAGGGTTGCAGGGGAGGCAATAACCCATAGGCAAAGCCTATTGCACTAGTGTATCCATGATTCCATGCTCATGGTGTTTCACAAACAGCCAGGAAGGAACCCACTGCTCTTGTTATCAGTCATGCCCTCCCTTGTATGTCTTTGTGTCCTTCCCTCACCCCCATCTTCTATCTTCTCATCCTTCTTTCAATAGGTGATTCTTTTATAGAGAAATATTAAATCTTAGCTTAAAACAGAAGAACCATCCCATTTTCTCCACCCCCTTTCTTTCCTCTCTTTTATCTTTTCTTCCCATGGAAGTGTTTGAAGTAGCACAAGTTCCTGAGAAAGGCGTTTTTTTTTCTCCCTTTGTGCTTTGGCTCCGTGTCCCTTCGTCATTATATCTTCCCTTTGTTATTTTGTTCTGCCTGCCTCATCTCTCTGTTTTCTCCCCATCTCTCAACCCTTCTTCAAGGCTCTTTCTTCATTAATATGTTAATTTCTAACCCAGGAATGCTTCTTGCAGCTCACTGTTCACCAGGGAGAGCCAGAAGAGAGAGCCAGGAGACAGAATGAGAGGGAGAGAGGGAATAAGAAAAAGGAGTAAGTCAGTAACTTACAACAGGACAGGACAAAGGGTGTCAGCAAAGGAGAATCTTGCACTGACTGGTGTCATGATGCCAGGTAGAAGAGGATTATCTACATTTTGGACTGGGTTGGTCTTTTTCTATTGTTTCTACACTCAACTTCTGAAGCTTATTATTAGTAGGAGGAAAAAAAAGTTCAAAATTAAAGAAGCTCTAAAATCTTTTTTTTTAAAGTAGTTCCTTTTTGGTGATTTCCAAATTATTTTTTGTCTCTGCATAGAATTTTTTCAAACATAGCCCCTACTCCCACCCTAGTATGGTGCCTTTTTTTCATTTGATGCAAACGTGTTGCCTCCATGGTCTTTCCATAAGGTTTTGGGCACATTTTGCAGGATGAACAAAACCATACCAGAAGTTCTCTGAAGGGAGTTTCCCCCATTAGACGTTTTCAGAATTTTTATCTTCTTCACATGAGAAGTAGGGAATGTTTCAGCCGCTGTCCAGCTAAAGAAATATGGATAAAGACTATAATACTACATAAGTTATATAGCAGTGAAAATGTCAGGGGCTAGAGGGAGCATGACAACTGCCATTAGAGATAGGTGTGATGAGTCAAAGTTTTCCTTTCTGCCTCCCACCAGTATAGTTACTGGGTGGAAGGCTGCAAAGAAAAAAGTGATGGAGACAAGTACCTCTGCAGCTTGAACCAGATTTGGGAAGGATGCAGAAAGCCAACATTATTGCAGTTTTGCCCTGAAATTAGGAAACCTCTAACTATTGTATTTGCAGCTTTATCTATAACGAAGCAAGACCTCTGTCTGTGCTTATAGTCGTAGGATCGTGATTGCCCAAGCAAATAATAACAGTACAGCAATGAAAGACAGTGCAGGGGAGCTGGCAGGGTGGGTGGCTGGAGCACTTCTGAGGAAGGACATGTGGTAAAGGAGGGAGGCAGGAAAAGACAGGCTGTTACACAGTTCCACAAAACCAGTATGAGCTGGAAGTAAAATAACCAGGGAGGAAAACTCAGGGGGACCGCTGCAATGTTCTGTGAAGTCCAAGGCCCCCAAGCCAAGAGCCTTTCATATATTACATACACACAACTCTGTCAGATGAATATTATTTAGGTTGCAAAGGCAAGCACTTCAAACAGAAGAAAATACCAGAATTAAGGCTTCAGTCTATGCATTACAGAGCAGTGGTTTCAGGACTGTTTACTGTCTTTCAAGACAGGACCCCTGACTGCTTTCATATACAGGATGGGTGACATTTCCTGATGGAGCAGTTATTCAGTATTTTGTTTTCTTTGCCTTGTTTAATGTGTATCTTTAAACTTTGTATTATGTCTGCTTTCACAGGCTGCTGAAAATAGACAATTCTTTTTCTCAAGGTGTTATCTGTGGCACAGGTTAGGCCAGTATCTCAATACATCGTGCAGTTCATGGATTTTCACCCTACTCCTGTGAGATGAGAGGACACAAGCTATTTTATGTAAATCCATTGTATAGGCAGGGAACTGAGGTGCAGCAAGATTAAGGTCAAAAATGTCTATTAATTTTTCATGGCCCATCTGAGACACCTAGAATCTCATTATTCAAAGTACTGATCATTACAGAATGCTCTCTGTGTTCAAAGCAAATTTCTCTTTGTCTTCAACTCAGCAATTCTTTGAATTGCCCCCTGCCAAGTCTTCCCTAGGACTGAGCACAATTTTTCATTGATATTTTATTAATGTAGAAATGGAGATTTTGTGACATACAAGTTATATGGGTTGTTTGTTTGTATCCTGTTTAATTGTTTGTTTTGCAGAAATTATCTTGAACCCAGGAGAAAAGCAAAACAGTCTCCAAACTGTTTCTCTTTTTTAATTTTAATTTGAATTATTTCTTTCAATATATTGGAGATGAAACATTGAATATCTTACTCAAATTAGTTTATAATTTCAATATGTGTCTTTCTTTTTGATTTGAGAAAAGATGTTTGAAAATGTTCAGATTCAAAAGAAGATGGGCTGAATATGTATATTTTCTTTCAACAAAGTCAAAACTTTATACTTACTGATTTGCTAAAATTAGGCTCTCAATACAGTATTTATTTGTTTAGAGTTGCCACCAGATCAAAAAAAAGAAGCCAGAGGGTTTGTCCAGTTTTTGTCGAGCATACAGAGAACGGGGTGCACAGATTTAGAGACTGCTTAAAGAATATGGTTTTAAGAGATTTTACTGATCTCTTCTCCCTGGTATCTGGTCACAAAACACACATGAATGGTTCAAAGCTGTGCCAGAAGAGATTTAGACTGGATGTTAGGAAGGATTTCTTCACTGAGAGGGTGGTCAAACACTGCAGCAGGCTTTCTGGAGAGGTGGTCAATGCTCCAAGCCTGTCAGTGTTTAGGAGGCATTTGGACCAGATGATCATTGTAGGTCCCTTCCAACTGAAATATTCTATTCTATTCCATTCCATTCCATTCCATTCCATTCCATTCCATTCCATTCCATTCCATTCCATTCCATTCCATTCCGTTCCATTCTACTCTATTCTATTCTATTCTATTCTCACCACCATGGCCTTGTGTAGGGACAAATCCAGCCTTGCAGTACAGCTCTCAGTTGGCTTAGCAATATGATTGTCTTTTTATCCTAGCCATTCTCAACCTCTCACTTGATTACTGCCCACTTTCCAAACAGCTAAGTTTGATTCCCAGATTAATCCATCTGGTGCATTCAGCAAGACAGGGGTCCTGCAAGAAAAATTGTTGATTCAGGACTGATTCATAGTGGTTATGCAAAATGGGATGCATTCAAATTGCTTGAATAACTGTAAAGCTGATGTTTTCCCCATTTTGCAGTGCTTGACTTTGTGTAATCAATAAGCCCAGACTTTGCCAAAGTGCACGGTTTAGTGGTCATGAACTTGTCATCTTTTGTCTCCCACTGCTGACCTCTTTTGTCTCTTCCAGTTTGCCTCATCCCTTCTGCCTCCTTGTTCTATTCTGGTTCTTACTAGCAAAGCTAGAATCTGCCTTACAGACAATTAATCTAAGCTCCAGACTCTGGATCTAGAAAAACCCAGCTTGCCCATTCTAGAATCTATGCCCCTTATTTTCCTCCATTTCCACTTACCTTACATTCTGGCTCATTTTCACATCTGTCTTCCCACCCCCAGCCTGAACAAATCACAGTCTCTTTGTCCAAATGGTCCAGATGTCACTTCCCAATTCTCTTCTCCCATCTACCATTTTAGCCCCGTGCTTCTCCAAGTCACCGTATCCTGATCACCTTCCTAGCTCTTTCCTACTGCTTTGGAATTAGCCAACCTCCTTTTCCAGTGATCTCTGTGTGCAGGGAGCAGGCAGGATCAGGTGAAATACAAACCCAAGAAGTGTATTGCTGCTTCTTCTGCTTTCCTAGTCCAGTCATAGGCCTTCATTGAGCTTACGTGTAGCCCTTAGACTACAGAAGGCCCAGTGAGGAGAGGATTTTAGAAAGATAGGGGTTTGGTGGAGTTTTTTTTGAAAGCTTTAATAATTTCTCTCGAACAACTGTAAATTGCAGTTTTTTCAAAGGCTTATGACCTGTCTAGGTTTTCACAAGTATGAGAAAAATCAGCATGAAATGAACCTTTTCTTTCCTCTCTCATCAAAATTCGTGTCCCTTAAAATCAGAGAACTTGCTGGAGTTTTTTATAAAGGTCACTATTTTTTTCTTAATGTTGGTAAAATAACTTTCTTCCTCTAGCCTGTGTTTGGAAAAAAACCAGACCATTTTTACTTCCATTTTCCTCAAATATCAGACCTGGAATAAGCATCTGATATAGAAAATGTCACTCTGAAAGACAAAATTTGGCATAGCTAGAGGAATCTGTAAGGAAGGCTTTACAGTAGGAAGAAGAAGACAGCCTGAAGAAATGGTAGTATCAGCTCCAGCAATGCAGACCTCACCTCTGTCTGTGAACTTCTTGGAACATTACTAGGAGGTCAAGGAAGATTTGCTCACTGGCTGAGTATGTTCTTGTAGGGTTTCAGTCAGCAAGCAGAGAAACTATTTGTTTTATTTCAGTTTGAATTAAAAACAAGGTTTCTTAAAAAAAAAAAGTGCCTACCACAGGCTTCCAGCACCTTTAATGCTCATTTAAAAACACATGTCACACAATGAAAGAAAATCGGTGCCAGTCCCCAGCATGGAGCTAAAACAAACCAGCCAAACAGTTAGAACAAACAAGAGAAAGAGTGGAAAAAAATCCAATCCTCCACAGGCCATCCTTCTCTCTTTCCTCCTTCTCTCCCTTCCTCCTTGCTTCAGCCACGGGTGTTCAGCTACCGGGATGTATTTTGCCTTCACCAAAACACATTAACTCATGGAGCTTATGAATCATCCCTAAACATGGGAAACCTTAGTGAGAAGAAAGCAGTGCCAGATACTGTTTTTGCTCAATTTTTTGTACAAAGTTTCTAGGAGCCCAGTGGCAGGCTGAGATTATGGGCTCCAGATGAGAGCTCTGGCTATGTGCTACAAAGTGTGGCGGACTGGAAGAAGGGACAAGTTTGGGGTCAGGATGCTGAGGGAGATGTGGCAAAGATTTGGCCAAGCATCTTCTGGCACTTGATGCATCCTCCCTTGGCCTCTTCTTGGAGGAAAAACAGTGAAAAACATACCTCTTTGGACTCCAGTACAGGCTTTCTGTGCGCTCAGAAGGGATTTCAGAATAGGTGGTGCAGTCTTGAACATCACTACTAGTGTTAATTAAACATTCATAGAATCACCTAGGTTGGAAAATACCTCTGAGATCATTGAGTCCAACCATTAACCCAGCCAAGGGTTAACTGCCAAGTTAACCCTTAACAACAACCATTAACTGCCAAGTCCACCACAAAACCATGTCCGTAAATGCCACATCTACACATCTTTTAAACACCTCCAGAGAGGGTGACTCCACTATTTTCCCAGGCAGCCTGTTCCAAGGCTTAACAACCCTTTCAGTGACGAAATTTTTCCTAATATCCAGTCTAAACCTCCCCTGGCACAACTTGAGGCTATTTTCTCTTGTCCTATCATGCCCACTAACAGCAATGGGATAGGACTTGTGAGGTGAACAGGGTATCTCAGTCTGCTTCAGAGCTGATATTATCCCTCTCCTGAGGCCATTCTCAGATAGTTCTTGTGAATTGTCAGCAGCAGAAGGGGCAGGGGCTTGAGAGGGTTGAATTATAAACTGCCTTCTCCTGGCACGTAAGTGATCCTTCCTGGCTGACATTCAGTAGACAGCGGAGGGAACTTCCTTGGCTGCTGCCCACTTTATACCTTTCTCAGGGATAAATAAAAATCTCCAGGGCTATTATGATGCATCCTTACTTGAGCCTGAAATGTACTGAGTATAGATTGAAGAAAAAGAGGAAACAGGAAAAAACACCAGCATCTAAAATGATGTGCAAGAGGGCTGGTGCCTGTGGCACTGTGTGTATTCAATTTCAGTGTGCTGTATTTACTTGTTTCCCTTCCGAAAAGACAACCTCCAGGCACTTCCCTAAATGGATTGAAAGATTTGTCTGGTTTTAATGATGCCTCTGAAAGAGCTTGTGTGTTATTCTTCCACTCAAATACTTCTGAGAAATTTTGCAATGCCTGTTGTTAAATCAGAACCTCATGAATACCTCGGCATTTAGGGGATAGGAAATGTTCTGTTCTGAGGCTGCTTTAGAAGGAGTGACTGGGGTTAACAAATTAATGTTTTGTAGGAGAGGGTATCCTAATCTAGGAGAGTATGGGAACAATCAGTGGATTAATTAAGATGTGGAGTGGTATGAACATTTAACTATAGCAATCATAGGAATTGGAAGCACAGTTTCTGTCTCAGGTGGGATCTTTTAGGGACACAGAGTCTATTTGCCCAGTGAAGTACAATTCCCCTGTACACCTTTACAACAACTCTGTCTTAGTGTAGACAGATTCAGTCTTGCGGTGGTTTGACCTTGCCTGGATGCCAGGCGCCCACCAAGCCACTTGACTGCTCCCCTTCCCAGCTGGACAGGGGAGAGAAAATACGATGGAAAATACATGTAGGTTGAGATAAGGTCATTTACTAAAGCAAAAGCAAAAGTTTGTGTGTGCACAAGCAAAGAGAAAAAAAATAAGTTTGTTCTCTTCTTCCCATCAGCAAGAGATGTTCAGCCACTTCCTGGGAAGCAAGGCATCAGCACATGTAGCGGTTGCTCCAGAAGGCAAACATTGTAAATAACGAATGCCCCGCCTTCCTCCTACTTTCCTTAGCTTTTATATTTGAGCTGACATCATATGGGTATGGAATATGCCTTTGGTTAATTTGGATCAGCTGACCTAGTTGAGTCCCCTCTTAGGATCTTGCCTATCCCCAACCCCTTGATGGTGGGAGCGTTGGAGAGACAGCACTGGTGCTGTGTCCACACTGCTCAGCAGTAGCCAAAACGTTGGTGTGTTATCAACACTTTTTTAGCTACCAATGCAAAGCACAGCGTAGTGAGGGCTGCTATGGGAAAATAAACTCCATCTCAATCAGACCCAGTACAAGGCTCTACCCTTAATTATTGTGGTATAAATCTGTAATACCAAAGTGTCAAAGAGTGCAGAAGAACTGGGCAGCAGAAGAAAATCAAGTGGAGTCACGGGACTTTACCTGCATAGCTGAGATAAAGTCTGTCTCTGTGGCTTTGGCAGCGGAGAAGGGAACTCAGTGATCTAGCTGTGAAAGGTATTGTTCTGGTTCCTCAGTCATGGAAAAGTTCAGGGGAAAAAAGTTGGAGCTCACATTCCCAAGTAGCCTGGGGCACATACCAGAGGAAAGTGATGGGAGAGCTTAGGTGAGAAAAAATTGATTTGGTCCCACTGACTAGTGTTATTTATGCACACAAAATGCTTGTATTGGGGAAGAAATCCTACTTGGTAATTCTGTGACCTGAAGGAGCAACTCCTGTAGGGGTGGCACATCTATTTCATTACCAGTACAATTACATCTATCCTTAGCCAGGCTGGGGCTGGCACTATAGCCTGTGTGATGGCGCTCTGCTTGGATACCACAGACTCAGGCTACAAAGAACCATGGAATCATAGAATCATAAAGATTGGAAAAGACCTCTAAGATCATCAAGTCCAACCATTAACCCAGCACTGTCAGGTCCACCATTAAACCGTGACCCCAAGTGCCACATCTACCTCTGGGGATGGTGACGCCACCACCTCTCTGAGCAGCCCGTTCCTTGGCTCAACTTGAGGCCATTTCCTCTTGTTCTATCTCTTGTTACCTGGGAGAAGAGACTGACACCTGTCTACAACCTCCTTCCAGGTAGAGAGTGCCAAGGCCCTCCCTGTGCCTCTTTTTCTCTGGGCTAAATACCCCCAGCTCCCTGGTGAGTGTTTAGCCTGGTGGCACTGTGAGTAAGGGGCTCATCTGTGTTGCTGGGCCCCAGCCAGTGAGGAACTGGAGTGCCAGAGGCGTGGGAGAGGCCAAGGGCGGAGTCTCTGCCTGGCCAAGAGAAGAAGAGCGGGGGGGCTCTCCCGCTCTGCCTTCTGGTGTGGGCCTTGCCTGCACCCATCTTTCTCCCAAAGTTGCCCAGGCACAGGAGAGCATGGTTGGAAAACCATCCTGTTTTACTGACATGTCCACAGCAAAGCCACCTTGTGTCACTCCTTCAGGACTATGACATCCCACCCTTAAGAGGAAGGAAGCATAAATGTTTGTGGTTGAAAGGAACGACAAAAGTCAGAGGGTCCATAAAAACTCGCAAAGTTTTATTAGTAAATTACACACTTGGCATGGAAATTGGTACGTTAGTCTCTGACCTACTATATAAGCAAATGGCAATGGGTTTTGGATAAAGAGGTAGGGTAAAGGGGAAGAGAGAAAGGAAGAGATGAATTAAGGAGGGGGAGTGAAAAAGAAAGAAAAAAGGGGAAAAAGAAGAGATCACCAGTTCTGGTTCCAGCAGTGGTCTGGCATGTCAGTCCTGGTTCCAGTGTGTCGATCCAGCTGATGGGATGTCCAGGGTCCTGGGGGAACTACCTGGGCTTGGGTGGGGAGGAGTACCTTTTCCTAGATAGGTTTCCCCACCCTGAAGATACATTTCTTGCTTTCTATGCAAATTAGTTATCATGTGCAGTCTGTTCTTTCAGATCTTTCTGGAAATAGGTCAGAGGCTTCAGGGGTCTTGGGTTGTCTTGATACCTCCTACAGCCAATGACCACTTCTCAACCACATTTCTGTGCTTGCATGGGACTCTGTTGTGCTTATCTCCAGGAACTTACAACAAGGCTGTTCATCCTGGAACAGTGCTGCCCTTCTTATGCATGGCCCCCTTCTCCAGCCACATCTTGTTCTTTCCCGCAGCATGTTATTACCAACAATGCTTGATTATTACCAACAATTCTTGTCTGTTATTACCAGCAATCCTTGGTTGGTTACAGAACCATCTGGCTTTTGGTGTTTCAGACATACACATTAGCCCCTTATCTTCTGGGATACTTCAGAGGTGCTGTGCAGGCTCAGGGCCAGCCACCATCTCCAGGGACCCACCTGGTGCTGGCAGCAGGGTGCTACTGCTCTGGCTATCCTGTAGTGCAGAGGCACTGTAATGCCCTGTACAGAGCCCTGAGCCACCCACTGAAGAGGAAAGGTTGTTGCATGGGGACAGCTGTAGGTGAGGGTTTGCATTGCAAATGCTCCAGTGACTGCCTGTCCCATGCCAGCAAGTCATCCTCCCAGCAACTGGCCCTCGTGATAGCCTCCATTTCCCTTAAATTCCTCTTCATGTCTTCTCCACTTTGGTAAAAACATTCTTCCTCTGACTTCATGCTTGTGCCCATGTAAAACACCAGTGGGTTCAGGTTGTCAGGACACGTTCTGGACTGCCCCTGGCAGACCCAGATTATTAGCTGTGGGTGTGTGCAGTCGGGGGTCCCAGTGCTCTGCCCATGCAGAGTATTTTTCTATTATATAAAATTACTTCTGGAAAAGGGATTTAGAGATTTTTTTCTATACCAGTATATATGACATCCTCAAATTTAGGGCACCTTCCCAGGGAGACTTTGGTTGACATCCTTATCTGAACAGTCAGGCATTTAGAACTTGAGGTCCCTCTGCTTTAACTACTGGGTTTAACTACTGAGCTTTTTGGAGGGGAAAGGGAGATTTTGATGGACTTACTGGAGGAAAGCAATGAAGAGAGCAGAGGATATATGCATCCAAAGGACTGTGAATAATGATGTAGAAGAATGGACATGAATTGTAAAAGGCTCTGTCTCCGTAAGAGCAATCGCCTTCTCTTGAGCTCTGAAGAGTGTCTGAAAACACTTTCCAACTCACACCTTGTAAAATTTGAGCCTAGTGTGTGAGCACTAACTTTTAGAAATGATGGGCCAGCAGCTGAGCTCAAATTCCTAGTGTGCCATACAGTACCATGTGGGCATAGAAAAACAGCCAGCACTGGAGTCCTGAGTGGGTCCATAGCCTGATTTTCACTCAAGCGAAAGATAGTGATGCAGATAGCAGTAGTTACTCTATTTCTAAGAGCTATCACATTAAAGAGCTTGTTAATACCCTCCTACCTCCTTCCCATCCCTTAGGCAACCAGCATGGGCAGCAAGTATAAATAAGTAAGGATATGCAAAGGGTGAAATTTCATTCCAGCTCAGGGCATGTTCTGTGATGCAACAAATAAGCACTTAGAGGGAAGGCTGGGATGGATATCTGCAATGCTCCTTCCCAGAGCTGGAGGTGATTGTTAAAGGCAGACAGAGTTGTGGTGTGGATGGAGCTGAGTGGGACTGCATGAGTGGGAGAAGAAACATGCCTGACTGACTCTGGCAATGGTGGGGGGTGCCTATTCTGGCAGCAAGTGGGTGAGCTTGTGGGCTGCAGTGAGATTGTGGTGAACACGCATGACTGAATTATTAGTTTGTTATGCACGTGGCTGAAGCAGGTGGGGGGAGGAAGGTGGTCACTGGAGCAGACTTCTTCTGTCCTTCTGGTCATGGTATGAAGAAAATGCTGAGACCAGTATTTTGACGGGGCTGTGAATCTAAAAGGACTTCCAGTGAGCAACAGTCAGCCTTGAATCTACCTTTTCAGCTCTCCGGGATACAATAGTTCCCTCTGGGGCTTTGCAGACCAGTTTGTAGCTATTGTAAATTGTGGCAAGGCAACAAATCTATTTACATCTGGGTAATAGAAAACATAAATTTTGTGCCACCTTTCTATCTGTTCATCTGTCTTTGCCACCCTTTCTGCTTTGTCTTCGTTAGGTCTCCCTGGCTGTCACTTGAAGCTAAAACGAACTTTCTTGTTTCCCCCATTGGTTCTCTCTTTCAGATATAGTTAGCACTGATTCTGGTTTCTGGGCCATGTACCACCGTGCAAAGAGGCTGTACTGTGCCCTGGGGAGAGGGGAAGGCAGGGCTAGCCAATTTATGATGAGAAGCACCTAGAAACCAGGGTATAAACCAGTCAGAAAGCAGTGGGGATGGCAATAAGCATGCATACTGGAACCAAAGGACTGGTGGTGACCAGACCCAGAGCTACATAGGGTGGAGTCTAGGGATTAGCAGCTGTCCTGACCTGGAGAGGATTCTCCTTTAGGCCCTTGCTATGGGTGAGGCTGCTGTGCTCGACCATGGGAGCCAAAAGCTGTGTCTCTTGAACCACGGAGATTGTAGTGGGAGACCTTCTAGCACTGAGAGTGGGAAAACTGGAAGCTTAGAGGGGGACTAATGAAGAGAGAAAGATATGGGGAAGATGTGGGTGTTCCCACCCTGCATGTGCTTCTCATGGGGACTATGGCTCCTCTTCAGTTTGCAGTGAGTGGCTGCGTGCTTGCTCAGGGGCTGGAGATGGCTGGCATCAGGAAAGCTGCCCTCAGCCCTGGAGCTGGAGGGAGTGATGATTTCTGGGCTAGGACCAGTCCTGTTCTGAGTTAACCCCTTCTTACTGCAGAGCTCTTCTCTTTGGTTTGGATATCTGCTCTACTTTTGAAACTGTGGAAGGCTGATGGGGTGTGTGGTGCATGTCTCCGCTGTGTGTGTGTGAAGAAAACACCCCACCCAATTTGCCTTCCATGCACCAAGAGGTTCTAGGGTAGGAAAACCCACTGATATTAACCTTGCACACTCTTTAGCTGTTGGTTTTCTTTTACTGAATGAATATCACATGTCCTCTCTTCATGCATCATCTGCCCTGCCCCCCCTGCTCTGGGCTTTACATCAGCCTCCTTAATAAGAAGTGCTCTGTTTTTAGTCTTAAGTGAGTGCCGAGCCCTTTGCTGCAGGGCTTACTGTTGCCTAAAGCTCTCATCTGAAATATCAAACTGGTTCTTCAGGCATGCTGCACACCTCTGAAGAGCCAGCCTAGGTGGGGTAGCCTGCATCGTGCACGGGGCTTCATAGCCCTCTCCCACCCCACCTCCACTCATTTTATTCCACATCATCATCAATGACTCGGAGATAGGAGTAAAAAGCAAATATTCCTGGTTTGTGGTTTATAATAAATTCTTTCAGATAGTCAGCTGTCATACTGACAAATCTAGAAGAACCACACAAAAAATCATGTGTAAGAGGACCCTGTTATTAAAGAGAATTGGCAAGGATACACCCCTGTCAAGTTTAGCCCAGGACTGCCACAAGTGCAGTGGGAAAACGTCTCCCTATCAAGTGGCATTAACCAGAGCATGCACCAAGAGATGCATCCTTTCTCTCACCTTTGTCCCTTCTACTCCACAATGATGCCTTTTGCACGGTGCTCTCAAGACGTTGTTTCTTTCACATGTATTTCCGAGTCCTTCAGCTGCCTTCACCTTTACGTTTGAGTTTGTTGATATTTTTTCCATCTCAGTACTAATTTCTTGAGACTTCCTTGCTTGACCCTCCCACACTTTGTTCAATATTCCAAGAACAAACAGTATTTACTTAGATAAAATGTGTGAAAGGCAAAAGGCTAAAAGGAGAGGACATAAAAATAGTGTCTAATTAAAAGTATGGAAATAGCTGCTTTAAGGGAATATTATGACTTAAAAAGAAACCTGAATGGATTAGCCAGCTTTCTGAGTAGGACTAGCCCCAACTATTACACAGGGATTGATAGGAACTATAAAGGCTCATGCATCAATTCTGCAGAGAAAGGAGGTTCATTTGGGCAGTGATAGGAGGGAATTGCAGATGCTCTAATAACTGTTCCAGATTGGGAATCTTCTGTCACCATTATCATGGCTAATGAAGAAACTGATGCACAGGGCAGGGATCCGAGGTGGAGAAGGGCTGATCTTTAAGCAACTCAGTCTGGCCATATGATTACCATTCACTCCAAGCCTTTCATCCCTCTGTTTTCTACCACGTGTCCTGGTGCGAGGAAAGGAACTGCAGCTCCCTCTCCAATATCTTCATCGGCTTTCTTTCACTCTTCCAGCTGTGCACCTGAGCTGCTTATGCCATGGGTCCCTCTGCCTATGCCTAGGGCTAGCTCTTGACTGAAGTAGTGGGAGGGCAGATACTGTGGTCAGGGGCCCCAACAGGCTGCTGGCACCCATTGAGGCTCAGTGGGACGGAGACTCCAAAAGCAAGGAAGTTCCCTGCAATATCTAAAGCAAGGCTTCTTAGCTCAGATGTCCATACACATTGGCTCTGAAATGCTGGGCTAGGAATGGAATATTGTTGTCTAGGCACAGAAATCCAATCAAGTGTTTCTTCGTTTATGGCCTAAAGAGATCTTACTTTGCAGGAGAGCCCAAAATTGCAATTTGAAGAGCTCACCTGTAGAAGTGTTTTGCCAATCAAGAGCTGCAATGTCAAGTGGGGTCAAAGCCTTTACAATCTCAGAGAGCTAAATGAGGGCTTGCAGATGGAAGTGGAACTGCAAGGCTGAAACTGGACCCATACACAAATTTTTCAGTACAGTTCCCTCTTTTCCTGTCAAAATGGTTCCCTTTACAAATCTCTGTAGGTTGCACTTGATCTTTTTAGTCTCTGAACTGCCCATCATAGCACCTCAGCTTCTTCCTAGAAACTCAGCTATTCTCACATGGTTTTTCCCATGTCACAATAAGATGAATCAAAGAGAAGGGGGACATGATGGCAATTTCGGTGTTTCTAATCATTTAATGTTTTCATTCCAAGACACTGTGATAGCCACAAGAGCCTTGATTCTGGCTTTCTATAAAGACTCTGAGAGGGTTTTCAGAGATATCAAACAGTTTAATTTTTTTAGACATTAAGAAAGCAGGATCAAGAAACACTTTTTTGAATGACTGTCTACTTGATGTACCACGGCAATTGACCCTCTGGAGGCCCTGCAAGCTTAGCTAGCCTCTGATGTCCCTTCTCAGCTACCTCTGTCAGAACTGCTCCAGAAGGACTGAGTCTGGGATTGACAGATGACATTTGCAAGTTGAGAGGCCAGGGATGCTCAGAACATTATTCCAGGGCCCACTCCACTGAGCTGCGTCCCTGCACAACCTCCGCTGTGTAAACTTCCTCTTTTTCAGTCACTAACTACTGGTCTTGGTGGCAGTGTTTGTGCGTGGGATCCAGGAGCTATGAGGTCCCTATCCCAGCTCTCAGCTTTCACCTTGACCTGCCCAACAGACCCAAAAGAAACCTATAGCTTTGCCACCCTGTCTCAAGCTGTTTTCTAGCACCACTATCATCTGTGGCTGTTTTGTAGCCAGCTGAGGCAACATGTTTTGGAGTGGGTCAGCCTCCCCTCTTTCACAGGAGCTATTGGAAGAGCTGACTGCAAACAGATTTTCACTGCCCCAGTGCGGACTGATGTCAAACAGTGCCCAATGAGAGCTGACAAGCTGACAGACCCGATCTGTCAGTGGAGGATGAAGGGGGGGGGAAGAGAACATCTCTTGCACACGACTTCAAGAGGCAGAGAGTAATTTCACAGATGGGCCAGCAAAGCTCTTGTAAGTGATACAAGTCCATATTTAATAGCCTATTCATTTCTGTGAAGGCAGATGCAGGTGCAGGGGATACAGGGATAAAAAAAGTTCAGTGCCAGGCACAAAGAAGGTGAGTCCAGGGGCAGGCTCCTGTTTGGTACTGTCTCTGACCAGTAAATAACTGGGAGTGGGCTGGCTGGGAACCCCTGCTGAGCTCAGAAGTTGAAGGTCCCTGGAACCAGACTTCAGGCCACAAAAAATAATTCTGTCCCCTTTTGACTTGTACATCCTATATTGCAGAACACTCCTGAAGAGTAGTTGTGATGGTGAAGTCAGAAAGAAAATACTTGGTACTGGTTCCTTTTATTGGTGCACTGTTAGTTGTTGTATGCACAGTGAAGGGCTCTGGGCTGAGCACTGTCCCGTCTTCATCACCTTTGATGAAGATGAAGACTCAGCTTTGCTGGAGAAGTTAGCTATGACCCAGACTTGAACTCACCTGGGCCTACTACCTTTGCCCAATGTCACTCCTCATATTGGCCTACAGAATGACTCCAACACCTTACTTCAAGATTTTAAAGGGACCCTGCCTGAATAGAAACACTGCTTGTGAGATCACCTGTTTGAAATTGGTCCCAGCTGAACAGACTTGCCAGGAATTTCTCAGTATGTTTCTGTGCTGGAAACGCTCGTTGCCAGGTCATGTTGAGCTTCTTGTCAGATCTTGTCAGATCTGGAAATCAGCACTGAGTTGGCCTCGATTTATTGGTTGCTTCCTAATCAACGTCCATGTGAAAAAACTAATCCTGTGCTGATTCTTTTCTGCATTGACCAGTTTACTGCCTAAGTCCATAAGAGGTCACTATTATAATTTCCTTTTTCTTCCTCCAAGATGCAGACTGGTTTTAGATCCCCCCAACAGTTGAGATAAGCGTCCAGGCCATTAGTGACAATTTTCACCCTGATGCTGAGTTTATGAAGGCATTATTGTGGTAGCTTTCTGTCAGACAGGAATACAAGTTATGGAAGTTATAGAGCTCAGAAGAGTCAGTCAACTGCTCTGCCCTCATCAGGAAAGTTAGGGAAAATTCTGCTACTGTCCATGCTCATTCCCTTTATTCTCGCATAACATGACTAGATAATTTCAGAAGTAGTCTAGAGGCCTGGGTTTGGCCTCCAGTCCCAGTAATAAGCAGAGCAGTGTAGATGAATCCCTTGGTGGTCCAGCAGAGCTGCAACTGGGCTTGGAACACAATGGCAGGGATTTAGTTCTGCTGTAGTATTGTCTGCAGGCTGGCTGCTTTATTTCATCCGTGCAGGTGATTTAGAGAGATGAATGATCAGAGCACTTTGGGATCCCTAGCTCTGAAATATATGTTGGGAAACCAAGCTACTGTTGTATTAAAAATTAAACTACTTCATTGGTGCTGTACTATCAGTAGTAATCTAGACATATAACTTTAAAGTATACAAACCAGGCCCTTTCTGTTTGGTCCGTGTTCTTTTCTGTGATGAAGTGGAAACTGACATCTCCTTTCTTTATAACTGCCTGATTTGCAATCTCTCTCCCTCTTCCCCCACCCTCACAGCAGCCTGTCCTCATACTACTGATTCATTGTGCAATCAGATGAGTGACAACAGATGCTTCAGGAGAAGGGAATCTTCCTCCACAATTTGCTTAGCCAGTTGTGTGGTTGGAGTAGGAGTCAATTCCTTCCTGCCGTCTGCAGCCGTCTGCAGCCTAAAACGACTCATCCATCCCTTACCATGCTAGGGGTACAACTATAAATACTAGCAAGGGTACAGAGAATTTGCCAGCCTTTTAATTTTAATTAAATTTTAATTTCTTTCTCCAAACTCTGTTTTTGACCATTTCTTATGGCAGCAAAAGGCTTTTGATAAAATACAGTGTGGGAAAGAGGTGTGAATGGCTGATTGTTCATTCCACCCAGCTGCCTTCCCTCCAAGTGTTGCAAAAAAGGGTTAGAAGGCAGTATTAACTTATTCACTGTGTGCTTCATTTCCATTACCAGAATCTCCTCTAATTTTTCATTGGGCTGCAACATTGTGGCATCTGTCCTGTCTTAGAGATAGGTTGGGACATATGTTGTTCTGAGTGGGACAAACAGAGTTGAGAGGGACCTGGCCTTGTACAAATGTGAACCCAACAACTTTTAGTCAGTCACAGCCCTTCTTCCTCAGTAGCTAAGTTTGCAGGGAAGTAACATTTCCATCTCGATTTCAGTGATTAGGAGTGACATCCTTTTCTACAGCCATCTGGGGTGTGAAAACAAATACATCTGCGTGGTCCAAATCGATCCAGAAAGGTGGAAAGAAAACCAACGGCTATCAGAAAAATTATCCTTCTTTGCCTTGCTCCTTCCCACCCGCTCTGGTTGTTTCGTTTGCTGATCCATATTTCCTCCCACTCTTCAACTGGGCCAAATTTGGCTCTGTCTGTTGGAGGTGAGGGCAGCAGGAGTGTCAAGGCTGTTGGGGAAGGGGGAGAGGAGCGGGACTGGGGTTCTTGGGGTTGGGGTAGCCTCGGGGCTGGCCAGGTGACTCCCCCAGCCCCTTGCAGGCCCCACTCCAAGTTCATTTCTAGGATCCTGACTGACTCTGGCAGTTGCCTGCCGATGCAGGAGGGTTTCCATGGCAATGTAGCAGTGCTGCTTGCTCCCTCCTCGGTGCTCTGCCTCCCATTCCCTCCCTCTCCCGCTCCTCGCCCCCCTCCCCAGCCCTCCTGTTTCTCAAGCCTGTTGCCATGGAAAAGTCATAATCCACAAAGAATCTCAGATCCCCCACACTCGTTGGGTTTGGGTTTTTGGTTTGGTTTCTTTTTCATGTTAAAGTTTGGTTTCAGTTTAATGTGTGGGTAGGGGAGGCTCCATCTGCCTCTTCAAAACCTTGTTCCTGGGCAAGAGGGGTGTCTTGTCATGGACCTGCAGGTCCTCCTGCAGCGAGGAGGTGTGAAGCTGTGGAGGGCAATTCCAGCTAATGGCCATCCCACCAGGGTTGTGGCTTTGAGAACGGGCTTATCTGACATAGGAGTTTGGTTTTTTGAAGGGACCATGTCGTTTGGCATCTGGAGTTTGAATCAATGACGTATAAGCACCCAAGACATGTTGGAGGAAAAGGAGTGAGAGATTTCTGAAAGTGATCATGGTGACTGCTGCCAACAGAAAAGGGTGCAGACAACTCATACACTGCCACAATATGTGCACAGCAAGAGCTGTGGGAATGATGCAGCCAAAGGTATGGATGAGACCAGAACTAGAGCCCACATTATTCCACCTGGTGCTTTGCTAGTTCCCAAGCTTTCAGGGTATGTCTACAATCTATCAGGACTTTTGTGTGAGGTTTGCGGATTATGTTTTAGTTTGTTAGCTTTAGCACCCATTAAAGGTGAAAACAGTTAAATTTCTGCTCAAATTAAATGAACTTGCCTAGATATCTCTGAAAAGCACTGGCATACTCTGACAACTGGTTGAACTGAAGGGAGCTGGGGTATCGTAACAGACGTGGAGATTGATCCTCTGATGCACTCTCCATGGAAATGTTCTGGTCCTGACTCCCAGCATGCTTCTTGTTTCTACCTCTGCTGTGTTCAGGCTTCCTGCCGTGGACACTGTGTCCTGGGATACTCAGATGCTTGCTAGAAAGCCTTGTTCATAGTATTTCTAGGACCAAGGAGTCCTGTAGCCTCTGGAGTAAAGAAATATTCTGTGAGATTTCCCACTCTCACTGTTCAGGAGGGAGAAGTATAAGGATTTGGATAAAAGATCTCAAATTTGGACTTGTATTTATTTCAGACCTCCTGACAGTTTTTTTATTGGACGCAATGTTAGCATCATGCCTGAGGCTTCTTTGAAGTGACCTTTTCTCAGAGGAGAAGCAGAGAAGTAATTCAAGATCAGATGCAACTCCACAGTAAAATGGCACATTAACTTCGGCTGAAGATGCAGCAGCACGGGCTCAAGTTGACTCTCTCACCTTTTCTTATTCAGAAAACCCAAGGTGGCACACTTTGTTTCTTTTTATATAGTCGACTACATTCGGGTGGCCTGCTGCAGACACCTAATCTATGCATCGTGGCTACCTCTTCCCGTTGTCTGTGTGTACCAGGCGTCTGAGTCACTTGCTGCTCGCCTGACCTCAGATGCCATAATAGTCACAGTCTCTAAACTGGACGTGTGGAGTAGGTGATGGAGTATAATGTCGAGTCTTCTCAGACTGTGGAAAAAGTATTGATTTATAAAACCATAAAGTCACAGTGCTAGGTCATTGTAGCTCCTTTTCTTTCGGATGAATCCCTAGAAGGTGATGGATTTCCAACTACAACCGAATGTGGTTTGCCCAACAGAAAGCAAAAAGCCTGATCTCTCAGCAATGCTTACAAAAAGCCTGATCTGTCAGCAATGCTCTACATTTTTTCTTGTGGATATGCCTTTACCCTGTTCTAGACAAACATAATTTCTTCAGTCTCATGCCCTGGGTTGTTTGTCTACTTTTGTCCTCAGCCTTTTTGCAACACTGCTGAGGAAGAAGCCTGAGTAGTTTCAGTGAAATGTTGGGCATCTGTCAGGTGGATCCCATCTCTATGTTTCACAGAGGGTCCTGAATATTTAGCAGCAGGGAAAAAATATTCAGTCACTACCAATCTGGTCTAAGAGGTGAATTTTTGACCAGAAGGCAAATATTTTCCTTCTTTTTGCACCTGTCAGGCCTCGGGGATGGATCCCAAAAGGTTTTCCACAGCACTGTAGGAGAACGTAGGAGTGCACTGACCATATCAGCAATCACAGTCGCCCTCCTTGTACCTAGCAATGCTTTGTGTAGCCCCATCTCTCTCTCTCTTTTACCAAAAGATTACAACTTGATTTAACAGAGCCTGGACTACAAACTACATCACAAAACACTCTACAAAGTTAATAATACAAGGCACAAGTCGGATGTGATATAAATGATGTAAATGTGTGAACTCTGAGTAGGACTTTGGAAGTGTTCCCAGCCATGTTCAAAATGTACCCATGATATTTCTGTCTCCCATATTGGGAACCCACTAGAGGCAGGCATAAAAGACTTAGGTTGAGTTTATTATCCATATTTATCATTCATTTCAGAATAGCATCTTCCTCCCACACTGATCCATCCTCACGGCGCTACATATGCACCCAGCTCAAAGCTTCACACCCTGGCTTTTGGGGCAAGAGTTGAGGACAGTGAGAGGATGGTGAGATAGTCTTGAAGTATTCAGTGTGTGCTGGAAAACCCAAAATAGATGATGCAAGGGAATATGGACTCTGTAGCTATACAGGTAGAATTAATGATAGAGGTTTGTAAGCTGTCAAGTCATGGGACTTTGGGGCAGAAAGGAGGCATGCCTGAGTATAAGAACCCATGTGAAAGACTGGAAGGAAATTCTTGGTATTTATCTCCCCTTTATATTTTCCCAGTGTTTGAAAAAGGGATGATGTCAGTGGAAGAAGAGCACAAAGGTGTTATTGCTGTGACTGGGGGTGGGGATAAGCAGTGGCTGAGGGCTGATGGGCTGAGGGCAAGGTAATTTTTGAGTTGGGACCTGGAGTCCAGGAGCACTCAGGTGTTTTCACAGTCAGAGCAGAGAAGTGCTAGTGGTTGCACAGTTGAGCTGACTGCAGTGAAGGCAGCAGTGTGAGAGCAATGGCTGTGTTGGAAATACTGATGAAGTGGCTGTTGCCAACAGAGGGCCAAAGGGAAGGATGGCAGAGATAGCAGTTTTGGTGGGAGAAGCACGGTATAGGGAAGGTGCTGATGGTGAGGAGGGTACTAATTGCAGTAAGTATTTCAGTAGTGTCTGGAGTGCTAACTGAAATGAGGACAAGGGTGACTAATTACAGAAAGGATTGTGAAGAGGAAGAGGAGGCAGGCTCATGGAAGAGTGGTGAGGTCTGACTACGACACTTTGTAATGAAGAAGCCACCGCTCAGTGTTTGACTACAAGGGTTTCGGCTCTGGTATTAAGTGAAGCTGTGTTTTCCTCATGTGCCAGCTTGTGGCTTTCTTGCTTCTCCTTCTATCTTACTCTTCACTTTATTTGCTACTGCAGCATTTTCCCTCTTTGCATGTAGGGTGGAGAGAAATGTGTAAGGTTTCACATAGGAAAAAGAAAGGAAAAAAAAAAAAGAAATCTTAATTTAGACATTTCTCCACTGGTGATGCATCCTGTGTCCCTTGTCAAATGCTAGCTGGGATGCCTTCTTGGGAAGGAAGAGGTTTTCCTTATGCTGCAAGGAAAAAAATCACAAGGAAGTTTAAAGGGGAGGGTGAACATAAAAAAAAGAAAGAAAAAAGAACCCTAGTAGTTCTGAGACCTTCCTCAGTCCAAGGAAGAGTTAATCTTTAAATGCAGTGCAATTTCAGCGGCACTAAAGAACACGTTTCCATGGAAACGTCAGCCCACAGAGGGAGAGAAAGAGGGAGAAAGGAGAGGGAGCAGCAGCGGAGGGAGAGAGGCTCCTCTGGCAAGGGAAGAGCAGCCTCTATACCTTCCCTCCCCAGTTACTGACAGGAGTGATTATTGGTTTATTTTTCTGAGTCGATTCCGCCTTGGAGATGTGATAGGGAAGAAAGTGATAGGGTGCCAACTTGGCCGAACTGCTATGGACCCAGGAAAATCCAGTCACACTTTCTGGAGTGAGTCTCCTTGCGGGCGATGACTCTGCTCCTGCCAGCACTGTGAATTTGCTGCCCTTGCAAATGTGCAAATGCTTTCAACACTTGATAAACTTTGAATAACCCCAAAATTGCTTGTGATTTCTCCTTGGGTCAAAAAAGTTAAGTTAGTCTGCTGTTTCTGAGAATGTACTAAAGGGATTTATTTCAGTTTCTCCAACTGGTTTAGCCTTGCCTGGCTTCTGGCAGCAGTGAGACGGACCTTTCTGGCAGATTTGAGTGGTTTTCCAGAAGCAAAAATGTCCTGAAAGCTCTACAGAAAAACTGATGTGTTCACCTGCTTGCTGGTCTTGACTCCCAGGACAGAAACTGGAATGAGCTCCAAGTAAATGGGTAAATACCAAGATGCCCTGTTGGCTGACTCCACACCAGCACACCAGCCACCTTCAGAAGACCAAAGAGGTTTTTGACATGCACATCTACTTGGCCAGTTTTTTAAGTTGTGGTCTGCAGCCATGTGGGAGGTTTCAAGGGGATGTACAAAAATAATTAAGAAAAGTAAGACTGCTGTCAGTGGGATTAAATTCACTGCATAGGGACAGTAGTTCAAGTGGAATATTTTTTTACAGTTCTGCAAATTGCCAGAGCTTGAAAGACATCATCCTGGGTGAAAAAACACTGTGAAGAGCCTCTTCTGATTTCTGTTCTGTGACTGCTTCTCCTATCAATGATTGTATGATTGTGCCCTAAGACAGATAAATAGATCTGAAGGACATCTCCTAACCCTTTGGTATTTGTCCTATCCTAGTTGTATGGCTTTCATCAGTGACCTGTTAGCTGGTGCCAAGACATAATTATGACCCACTGTCAGTAGTTCTGACAAATGTAATTTTCCATGATTTTAGTGCCCCATGTAAGCTGAATTTTAGTCCTTTCAAGTGGGAGAAATACCTTGAAAACTAGTTTTACTTTGGAGAAAACTGATATGTTATCTGTTCCTAATGAATAAGGAAGGATGTAAAGATGTAGCAATAAAAAATAATACTTTATAAAAGTAATTGGCAAGAATTTATTAACTCTTTAAAGCTTTGCAGTTTGATCTAATTTTGGACTGAACATTTAGTTTTTATTTTATGTGGTCACTGTAACAATTTTGACCTTAAAGCTAATTTTCTATTAGCTATTTTCTGTTACTTAAAGGTTTGATGAGTCAATTCAGAAGTATATTTGTTTTTATCAAAGCTTTTATGGCTAAAAAAACCTTTCTGAAAAAACCCTGATTTCCTATGACATTTATAAGTATTTCCAGCTTTAACCAGAGTCTGCTCTTACAACACTTTTCCTTATATCGGTTTTATTTCCAGTGAGGCCACAAGATGTGAAGATCTTGTGAAGGACTATGTCATTTTTCCAGGGAAAAAGAAAAAATACCAAAAAAAGGACATAATTTTGGAAAAAAATCAATACTTGTAAATTAAATATTTTGGGTTTAAAACAGAATATTTTGACATGGAAATACTATTTGCTGTCTCTTGTGATTAGGAGCATGGGAATTTTATATTCCTATTTCTCCTTCACAAAACTTGAACTAAATCTTTGGTGATATTCCTTTGTCTGTTGAGGGTGATACTTTTCCTTGTAGGAGTCCTTCAATGTGGCACATTACATATATGTTTAATTGGGGATCTTGTCCCACAAAGAGGGCATGAATGGTGTCATGCACAGACTAGACTGTGTGGGAGCATAATGGTGCAGAAAGCTTCATCTTCTGTCCAGTTGTTACTACAGCTTTTAGATCTTATGTTTCTTTTTCTTTCTGACAAAATGTTGACCTATTCCTAAGAAAATGTTGTGCCAAATTCTTATCTCTCTTTCCCACTTAAAACATTGTTTTGGTGGATAATTTTTCACGGTTCTGGCCTTTGTGAAAATAGGTTAGTCTGGATACATGTGAGACAAATTTGGCTTTGTTTGAGTTTTCAAGATATTGCTATGACCAGCTTAGCGGATGGGGCAAAATGAAGACTTATTTTGCCCTTTTTTTCCATAAACAGGTCACCTCATCCTAACGTATATTTATGTTTCCTACAAGTGATCTAGGTCTCACAGTCTAGCCTTGCTACTGTCAGCAGCGCCCTGGTAAAGGGAGTGTGCAATGCCACTAGACCCGAATGATCCAATTTCTATTAAAGGCAGTGATGGAATAGGATGAAAAGCAAATGGGAGTTCAGAGCCTAGATGATACATGGAGGAAAATGTTATTGTGAAAACTCTCAGCTTACTGAAGCAGCTGGACAAGCAGTCTTTTACCTAGGTGTTACTACTCTGTCATTTCTGCCCCAGGTTGGAGCTGACCCCATGTTCCCCACTGAGGGGTAATTTGGTGACTCTGCACAATGAGTCCCCCCCCCCCCCGTCTGCTGTCTGAGGATATCTGTCGGATTCAAAACCCTGTACGCAGTGATGAGTTTCCTCTTACATTTTCAGGAGTGAGGCTGGAGACTGCTCAGGATGTGGAAAGTGAACTTTGCTTCTCATTCTTGGGAATGGTCCTGTCTCATTAGGATCAAGCAATGTGTGTAGGAAAGCAGCCCTGCCATTGCTGTGGCTCCTACATCCTCTAAGGATAGATATATCATCAGTCCCTAGGAACCTGTCATCTCAAGTCTTTCTGAAATGACAAATCATGGTAGAATAAATAGAAGAATGGGAAATAAAGTGGAAGTACCATTTTTTTATGATTAAAAGAGAGAGTGATGGAAAAGTTTCATCCTTCCACTGTATATAGGAACTGTCACTTGGAAGTCTTTAGCACACATACACATTGGTTTCAAAACAACTTTGCTGAATAATGATGGAGAAACAGCAAGGACAGTTCAGTAGAAATTCATCTTCACCAGAAATGGTTATTTCAGAGGTCAGAATCAAACACCAAGAAAATTCATCTTCCTAGAGGTGAGGGACCAATCTCAGCAGATTGAGCAGTATCACTCCATTGATGTCAGATGAATATCACTGATTTATTCCAGCCCAGTAGCTGCCATCTTGTCTTCTAAAAAGGTGTGGACAGCAGAGGCAAACCAAATTAATTTCTTATATTTCTGTTATCTTTTAGCCTGAGGGATATTTCTTAGTCTAGATGATCTTGTTTTTGCTTAATGAACACAATCTTGAGCTCTGGGCATTCTCTAAGGCTACTCATCAGATTGGTTCCCAGTAGTAATTTAGGCTATAGCCTGTCAGATTTTCTGGTGCTGGATGCCTGCACAATGTGGAATTTGCTGGTCTCTTTTCTACTTGGCTTTCTTTCTTGCTGTTCATCTCCGTGTATTCAATGGTAACACTGACAGTGAAACAGAAAGAAACAAGTGAAGATGAGTGAGATACCCCTCGTATAATCCTTTAAGATTTATTTTCGTAGTTAATGATTGCTTCTGTTTTTTCCTATCATCGTTTTGGTTTTGCTCTTTCATAATAGCAGAGAGAACAGAGTCCAGCCTCTTATTACATAAAATCAGCTGCACGCATGCCCTTTGCATCGAGTCCTTTCACTCTAAATTGTACCTGACACCAGACAGATGTTACACAGACACAACCAGATGTGCCTGCTTTCACAACTCCACCAGGCCACTGGCAGCACAGCAGTGGGAGGGACAATGCAGGCAATGAGCATGGGAGAACCTCTGAAAGGCTCAGCCAGGGTCAGTACAGTCCATGGCAAAATTTGATTGAAAACCAGCAGAGCCCGTTCTCACCTTTTTTTGGATTGAGCAATTGGCTTTTAGCATCCTGTGGAGACCCGTCTTACTCAGAGACCTCATAGCACCACAGCTGGCTCTGGAGGCTGCTGTTGAGCAAGTGTTGGCTGTCCTCTAAGGCAGAGGCAGTCACGGAATTTTTGAGCAGGGTACGGAGAAATATAATCTTATTATTTTAAAGCTTTCCATGGGTTTGGAGAATGGAGGTTTAAATCAGAAGTTGAAGGGTAGTTTTCTTGTTAAAAATTTACACTATTTCAGTCTCTCAGATGAGAGCAGAAGGTATTAACAGCATAGCTAGTACTGGTTAAATCTTTATCTGTCAATCACTTACCACACTTGAAGGTCAGAATTCCCATTTGTAGATAGCTATACTGGTCCTAAACTCCCTTTTCCCTGTCCTTTGGTTCACCGTCTTTCTGTCCATCCTTATGCAGGAGCAGGCTTGAGGAGGGGGGGAAGGACCTGCTGGAAGGCTGGGCAGATGTACTTTGCTCAGGCTGTTTGTATCAGGCCAGGCTGGGTAGGTCTTGCTGGTGCTGAGTGAGGGAACATGGTTTGGACCTGTGGGCACTTGTCTGAAATAAAGATGTGCCTTTTTTTGCTCTTTCCTGGGCATGAAGTCAATCTCGGAAGCAGCTATGCCTGTTCCCTGATACCTCTGGCTAGTGGAGTTTTTAATGCTGTCTCTAGGGGAAAAGAAAGGCTATTTCTGTGGGTAAAGGCCTTTCCTGCCTTCATCTCACTGCTCTTATGATTTGCCTCAGTGTTTTCCATTACAGTGAGTTTCCCAACAGGATGATGGTGCCTGCATCCCCATCCTTTATCCTGCTTCACAACTTCCATCTGCCTTTTACCCTGAAAATCTACTCTGTCAGAGGTATCTCACAGCTTTTCCTTCTCCACCCTCCACCTAAACTCTGTTTTTCCCTTGTGTGCTGGGCTGCTGAGATTACTCCCCAGTGCTGACTGTGGAGAGGCTGTTTTACTTATATGGTCTGCCTTATTCGGGGAAGCAGTTGATGTTAGGATAATCATGCTATTTCAGACAGGCTGTTTGTCTCATTGAAGCATAACAAGCACTGACAGGACACAGGGGAGAGTGTGTGTGTGTGGTGCACACGTGTGAGGCAGGGAGTGTGACGGACTGAATCGATGCAGTGTCCAAATTTGCCCATCCAGTCAGCAGGCTCAGGAGGACCTGATTCCCTGCAAGGCACTGAAGGCAGAATTAGGAGTGGTTAGAGCTAATTTCAAGTGCATCTCCTTCATCTGTCTCTGGGGCAGAGAAAAATTCTGTTAGCACCCTTTCTGTGTTCCCTCAAGCCCCCTGTGCCTGCCACATTTGCCTCTTCAGGCTTTCTCCATCCCTGGCTGAAACCATTTAAAATGTCATCATCTCTCTGCTGGTCCTAAATTTGCCATCTGATGTGGTTTTAATGCTCTATTTCCTATGCCAACCAGACTTCGAAACACTCTCCATTAACTTGCAGGGCTGACAGCCTTACATCTAGGATGGGTGATGTTACCTCAGAGCACAGGATTGGGACTGGGGTCCCCTGAGTTTGATTTTCTTTGTGCCCAAGGGCATGTCCCTTCTTTTTGTTCCTGCCTGCTTGTCTATACCACAGGGTTCACAATGTCAGCCTGTTTCCACAGTGTTGTGGAATGTTATGTGTATGTTTTGCTCCCACACGTTTGAGTTTGGGCATTGTGTCTGCTGCATCTCCACTGGGCTGGTGAAGGGCTCAACCCTTCTGTCCTTGCACCAAGCAGCTCCAGAAATTCCCACATAAGCAAAATCTTTTGCAGAAAGGTGCTTCTAGGAAATTAAATTAAATTGCCTGTGTCTGCCCCACCGTGCCCTCTTGTCTTTACATCTCCATCTTGGAATTCCAAACATCCAGGGACTGCATGGATTAAGACCTTTAACAGGCACAGTTTCATCCTGGTTTGCCATCACCTGCGTGCATGTATGCTGCCCTCACATTGTGCCTCTACTTACAGCTGGTGGCTCAGTTCAGACATGTCATGGAGTCTCTCAGCCCCCTGGTTGCCTGTTAGGGACTGAAGTGCATGTAAGCTGTAGGGAGGAAACAAATTCCCCTGGCCAGAGCAGGCAGCAGTAGTGCTAGGCGTAGGAGGGCAGCAGTGCTGCTGAAGGGGGATGACTATGCTGCAGTAATGATGAAGGGCAGAGCCACTCGAGTGTGGCTGCCTTGCAGCATGTTGCTGACTTGGTCTGCCAGGGAGTCCTTCAAGCCGTGATGCTTATCACATAGCTCAGCACACCCAAGCAAGCCCGCAGATCCCTGTGCGCTGCTTTCTGCCTATATCCCTGTGTTGGATGGCAGGATCAAAAAGGTGCAGGGGTACAGGAAAGCTGAGGAAGCCACTTCTCCTGCACTCCCCCTGCAAACTTTGTAAACATATTGCTAATGAGTTCTAGAGGAAAACCCTCTGAAGAGTTATTTTGTAGACTAATTTCAGTCATTAGGGTGGAAAGCGAAGGGATTTAATGCTTCTTTAAAGTAAATCTCAAGATAGCTCCAAGGATTGGAGTTGTCAATGATCCCTCCTTGATATTATTAGTAATTCTAATCTTTCTGGTGGAAAATGAACAGAAATGACACCCTCTTGTCTCATATCTGTTTGCTGATTTCTGTGAAACTCTTCTGTCAGGATGTGCAAAGGAGATCCCTAATGGAATCATTCTTGGATGTGAGGGGAAGAGGCTGAAAACGGTTTAATATGGTGTTTGTTTAATTAGGTATTGGCACTGCTTACTCACTGACTTATAAAACTACAGCTCCCATCAGGCTAATGGCATCCTCATCTTCTTGGAGCCTTTCTTTGTCTTTACTCTGGTGGCCAGTGCAGAGAAGTCATGAAGTGAGTGTAGTTGTAATCTTGGTCCACTGGAAGAATCTTCCCACCACTGGAGCCCTAAATAGGTATTGTAGGGTGCACATGCCTGGCGATTGTCTCTACGTGGCATTCCTCAGTACCAGAACAATGCATGCAGCTGGGAAAGAAATGCCAGAAAAAGAGCATGTGAAGTGCTGAGATGGGATGTTTTACACCATTACAAAGAATTGCATGGCTCAGATTTTCCACGTGGAAGATGTTTTGGGGTACTCTCAGTGTTTGGGTGCTGAATGGCTCTGGTTTTTGGAAAATAACCAGTAGTCTGCCTTTGAATATCATCCTGTTACAAATCTTTCATGCTGGGCTCCCTTATGGCTGTGTTTCCAAAGCTGCGCACGTCCCTTGAAGGTCACAACATGGAGTAAGTGTGGAATTTCCTTTAGAAATAAACATAATTGCTGATTGCACTTGGCATTGGGGAATTAGTGAATGAGTTTGGTTGATTAATGGAGTTAGAACAAAACATTTGAAAAAGAAAGAAGTGGAAATCATGACCTGCTTTTTTATTTGTTTGAAGAAGTTTCCCTGATACTAATGCTTTCATTAGATTAGCAGGGAGGTCTCTGCGAGCAGATTGAAACCCACTGAAAAAAATCGGACTTTTCCCCCCTTTTTTATTTTCTTGAAATTGGTTCAAATTGAGTTCAGAAGGTACAAATTGAAGCTGAATATTAGGAAATGTTTCCTGATGTCATGGTGTAATAGAGCAGAAGAACCTCTCACATCTGTAATAGAAATGTTGCTTGTGTAATTTATAGAACTGTGCGAAGTAGGGGAGGGAAGAGTCCTGGGGCTAGCCCTGCAGGCAGCTTGGTCACCTCTGTCTCTCACAGTGATGTGATGCTACTGGTGCCAGAGCAGGTTTATAAAGGTAAAATCTACTTCATGCAACAAGATTGTGAATTGAAGTGAAATATATGAACAGGAGAAACTGTCAGAGTGCCACGGAGATGTCATATAAACCACTGAACTGTGAAATGTGTATTTGCCTCCTCCTCTTCCCCACAGTGTCTTTCTGGATGGTCTGACAGTTAAGGAAACAATAGCCCCAATTCTTATTTACAGCAACATCACTTTAACATGCTCTCATGATGCAACAAGGCCTTGAAATCAGTGCACCTAAAGGTCTTCCCTACTGCCAGAGCTCAATAAAGAGGCTTTAGGATAAATGAGATTGAAGCCTGCACTGTTTAATAGTCCATTTGTATGGCTGACATGAGATGCCCTAAAGGGGAGTGCCTTGTGCAAAAATGAAGGGACCTTTCCAGACAAAGAGAATCGTTAATGTTGGCTGCAGAGCTGATCACCCTTTAATTTGATCTTACTGCGTGTGAGGCATGACTGTCCCTAGGAAAAAGAACTTTCACTGGGCTCTCTCAACATCCTTGTCCCTATTCCTAAGCTTCTTCATAGGATCACTTTGGGCCCCATAAGGTGTGCTGGCTCTGATAGGGATAGAGCTTCTTGTAGGTGTGCTGCTCCTTCTTCTGCTCTCCACAGCTTCCTTAATCATTACCTTGATAATTGGGCTGGAGGGAGGCTGTCTCCACTGCTTCACCTGTAGGTCATCACTGTCCTCAAATAGCCTGCAAAGTCACCTTTGGAGAGTGAGTAAAGTGTAGGTTGTGGAGTGTGTTTACACAGCTGATTGCTATGGATTCCTCTGCCCTTTGAGGTAAGAGGTGGGAGTATGGGCATGTGTATGTGTGTGTGTGTGTATATGTGTGTGTGTGAGTGAGACTCTTAGAGTTCTTTCAGGAATTCCTTGAGAGCCAACATAGTACATCGCTTCCCTATTACAGTCACAAAATGGGGGCAGTTGTCTTGCCTTGCCTGATTGTCCCAATTCCTGGAGTAATTGTCCTGTTTCTCTGACTACCTTCCTCTTAGGTTTTCCAATGTTTGCACTGTGCTCCTACTCTCCTGATGCAAGTTGCAGGAGGGAGGCAGGTTCTTGTTTGAGTTTGGTCCCAAGCATTAATGGTCTCCTTTCTCTTTCTCTTCCTACAGGTACCTGATCAATGTCACCTTTGAAGGCAGGAATTTGTCGTTCAGTGAGGACGGATACCAGATGCATCCCAAGCTGGTCATCATCCTTTTGACCAAGGAGAGGAAGTGGGAGAGGGTAGGAAATGTTTGGTAATTCTCAAACTGTGTTAGGGAAGAGGATGGAGGAAGGCTCCAGGCGAAATAATCCCCTCCACCCTTCTGTAGTTCTTATTAAGGGCTGGCAATCTGCTTCTTGCATCCTGGACCACTGGTATCTCCAATACCCAGGCTGCTGTCATCTCCATGCAGGATGCCATTACATCCTTCCATTAGCACGCATAAAAAATTCATCAGCTTCCTTTCTGTAAGCTTTTTCCAGCTTTCAGAGGAGAGACCTCCTCTATACCATGAGCTTGAATGGCAGAGACAGAAAATATTCTCTGTATGGCTTGGAGGCAGTGAAGTTCTGTATGCTAAAACAGCTATGGTTTAGCTACAGCCACACTTAGTAATATATGCCAATGTTAACTGTGCTTGATATATCTGGCCAGGTCATTTGCAATGGGATGGTGCATTAAGTAGGATGTGAACATGAGATCATATCGAGTTGTTCAAAGATCCAATTTGCATATTTTGGAATATTTTGCATGTAACCCAAAGCACCATTTTAGAAATGGTGCGGATTTCCGAGTTAGTGTGAAGTTTTGGTTTGTTTCACCTCCCACATAAATGTCAGTGGTCCAGGTTCAGAACAAGCTCTCCTGAAGGGTTTCAGTTGAAGCAGAGGGGGTAGTTTGAGGGCTAGGAAAATGAGATATAAAAAAGTGATGGGGTGAGAAGTCAGAGAAACAAGCACTGAGAATTCAGCAGAACACTGACAGATATGAAGCAGAACTTGGTCTGGATGTGATCGTGCATATGGCCTAGAAAAATGCCCCTTTGTCCCACCAGGCACAGAAAGTCTTCTCTCCTTGGCTGCTTGTTCTCTGCATGGAGTTTCAAGGGGCCTGCACGGTGAAAGCAAGGAAGAAATTAACGGTGAAATGAGAATGAAACAGGAAGCTGTCAGGAGAAGTGTGTTCAGAAGAGGGCCGGAGGAACAACTTTTGAAGGAGGCAAAAGAGCCATTAGTGCCCAGCAGGCATTAAGGTCTCCCAGTAGTTGCAGGAGTTTGGGAAGAAGGTGAAAGGCCCCAGCTTGTGCCTGGCTTCCAGGAGGATCTGTCTACCTCATGGTCTTGGCACTGTGTGGACCAGATGAGAGCATATGGCCTGGCAGAGTTAGAGGAGGTCTTAGTGGGGCAGGAGTGTGAGGAAACATGGCATGGCATCGGCATGTGTGGACAGCTCTTGGACATAGTTGGAGCCACACTATCTGGATACTGCACAGGGGTTAGGCATGCAAAGCTCAGGCTGCAGAGACCTCTTGTCAGGCTCTGTCCATAAGTCAACTTCACTAAAGCCTACTAGGCAAAGTCCAAGAGGATTTGTTCCTAGCTGGCACTAGATTTGTTCTCTCAGGAGAAAACTCCATTGTCAGAGCAGGAAAATAAGGCAGTAGCAGCATGAATCCTGCTAGGGATTATTATTAGCAGGGCTGGCTATGGGAAATCTGTTGTTGGAAATGCTTTGCAGTCCTCACAGCTAAATACAGTCCTGTTTTTCTGCCTGTCACATGCATTACCCTGTTGCATCCTTAGTGAGGGCTTGGTGGCTTCCATGAGTGGTAAGTGGGGATTGTGGGATTGTTCGGTCTCTGAGAGTATATCCTTGGTCTCTCAGATGAACCAAACAATTAATGGAAGGGATCCTGGTGATCTGGAGAGATGGGGTTAGACTTGGGCCCTGCCTGAGCCTTACTATCCGTGGGGACTACTTGGCATCCATTAAACCAAATCAATTCTTCATTTAGTATAAGTTGAGGCTGGACTGAAATGAGGCTATGATGAACTATGGTAATAGTCCTAAGAAAAGCACAATGGACACAAATGCTTTATCTTGAAGTGGGTGTCTCAGTGAGAAGATCAGATTATTTTAATCCAGCTCTGAGCAGGTTGAATTTTATGCTGGCAGGTTCTTCCTAGAAAACACAGAAGTCATCTCCAACATGTTCTGATCACAGACAAAAACCTTTCATACCTGGAACCCCATGCTCTTTTTCCTAATTTTTTTTCCATCCAGCAGAAATGCAAACATTAAAATATAAGTGTGAAAAAAGAGATTGTGACAAAGATCATAGTTTTGTTCCATGTTTGCAGAGAGTCAGGCAAAACAGAGTGCTAGCCCTTGACAACAGCTCCCAGGCAATGCCATAATACAAGCCAGAAATTATTCATATATTATTAGCACATAATCCCAATACCTTTATAAGTGCATTGCTGTAAGATTGTCCAAATTCTCACTAATTTTATGTAAATTAGGAAGATGCTTTGTCCTGGCAACTTTTAGGCAAACACTCAGGCAGTAGGAGTCAACAGATGAAAGGCTGCATGGGAAACACTAATTTGGTTCAGTTGTGTGCATTCACTAGAGCTCAGTCTTTACCTACACTGCTGCACACTTTTATCCATAATCAGATGCTGTGCCTAGAAGGAACATCAAGAGGTCATTTAGTACTTCCCTGTGCCCAAGGGAGGTTCACTAGACTAAATTATTCCTGACAGATGTTTGTGTCACCTGTTCTGAAAGACCTTCAATGCTAGAAACCCCATGAAATCCTGAGTCAATCTCTTCCGGAACTTCTTTCTCGTTAGCCTGCTAGGTTTTTCTGACATCTAACCTAGATTTTCCCGGTTTCAGTTTAAGCCTATTAATACTTGGCATCTCCCTAATGGACATAGAGAATTGTTTATTTTCTTCCCCTTCTTATCTTCCCTATGTGGGTTTGAAGGCTTCTATCATGTTGTCTCCCAGTAATCTCTGCTGTAGATTAAACAAGCATTTGTTCAGACTCTCCTGGTAGGTCATGTTTTCTAGTGTTCTGATTGTTTTTATTAGTCTCCTCTGGATTTAGTAACACAATTTGCAGCTCTGTACAGCTTGGTGCAGTTGATTCTTGAAAGATGGCAAAGAGAGAGATATGTTTCATGGAGTACAGATATGTAACAATACGTTTTAAAGCAGGTGTGAAGTCTTCCATTTTCTGAGCAGCAAAGATGCAGACAGTGGTTGAGTTGTTTCAGGATTTCAGGTCTGTGAAATCTTTTGCGATTTTGATTTTTCATCCCAATTTGGGAATAAATATCTCAAAACCTCATGAGTTATTTCAGAACAGGAATTCCTTTTCCAGAAGAGCTGCAGCTGACCCCAGACTCTGATGATGATAAATCCCCTCACAGGTCCTTCCAACAAGCTGAAATCTTCCAGGGCTGACAACCATGAAAGAATTTCTCAAGTAGAGAAACCATTTTCTGCAAAGGGGCAGTAACCTGAGCTCTTCTGCTGTTTTAACCACAAGTAATGATTACTCATGAGAAGCAAATGTGATGCCTTTTATTCACGTCTCTGTTCTCTGCTCCTTTGGGGCAGCAGGTTGCATGCCTTCCCTCACTACTTTTAATCAGCTAGTTAGCAAAGCTTGTTGCTTCACTGGCCAGGCAGCCTAGGTGTGCTTTGGGTGCCTAGATGCCCCATTTATCATAGAGGTGCAGGTATGCAGATGGAAGTGGTGAAGGGGGTCTACCCTTGTGCCCCGCGAAGGGCCATGCCTCAACGCAGTGATGAGCTGGGGCCAGAGGTCTTACAGGGTGAGCCAGAGTCTTGGTACTATGCCAGGTTTTGTGTTGGTGGGTTGTGACGTTTTGTGTGGGAAGGGTTTTCACCCAGGATTTTTCTTCGCTAGTTGCCTTTCTCCTCTGCTCTCCTATAATCCCACATATGATGAGGACTTATTTCTGGGTTCATGATCCCTTCATGAGAGCTAGCAAGTGCTGCTATCTCCAGCTCTTGTTCACATCCTCTTTCTCTACTGAGTGCACAGCAGTCCTGTCCCATTAGCTCCCAGCTTCTCCTATCTGCTTCCTTACTTCCCCCCCAGCAAACCTGGGGATGACATAAATGTTATGATCACTGAGGCTCCCTCTGCGATTCTTTCTCTACTTTAATTTCTAGTTAGTTTTGCATCACTTCTATCAGTAGGTTGTGCTCAGCCTCTCCTTTTGCTGCTGGTTCTCTGCCTCTTCTCTTAGGCGTGTCACTGGGAATTCAGAGCACCTTTCCGTGAGGCTCATGATGCCAACTTCTTGTGCCATCCCACAGAACCCTTAGATTTGCAAGCTCCCTCCATCTCTTTACCATTAACTCCTTGCTCTATTAACCATTGCTCCATTAACTCCTCTTCCTATCTGGATGAGCAGAGCCCCAGGTGATGGGTTTGGTCAGGGTGCCACTACAAGCCATCTTAGAGGACAGATGGGAAACTTATGTTGAAATATTCATTTTCTCTGCTGCATGTGCTAATCCTCTGCCCCTATCAACCTTCACTCCCCTCAGCAGATAAAATGTTTGCCTGCTGCTGCTCCTGTAATTATCAGCATTTGACTTTTGAACTCTTGAAAATCAATTAGCAGCATCTGTTCTGCTTCCTCTAGCCATCAGTGTGGACATGATTGCAAACTCAGACAGGCTGGTCTTAGCCTGTACCCTTACACCATCACACACATTAGTGCTCCCTGGGAATGGGGCCATTTGCTCTGGTGGAAAACAGGGTGGAAAATGGTGCCACTACTCTCTACCTCATGGGCTTTCCAGAAATGTGTTCAGCCTCGATCATAGTCCACGTGAGTTTGTAAGCTTGTGTGACCCTGTCCCCAGCTTGGGAGAGAGCAGTGTTATGCTCATCCATGCTTAGGGTGTGAGAGGGACCTGCAGAAAGGAAAGAAGGATTTAGAAGAGAAAAATGAAAAATAAAGATTTCTTTTATCTAGAAAAAAGAGGAAAGGTATCTTTGGATACCTAAATAACTGTTAAAAAAAGGACATTATGGTCAGTTGCTTTTCATGCCCACAGTAGGCAGAAAGAAGAAGAGACATCTTGCTAAATTTCCAAGCAGAAAGATTTCAGTTAGATATGTAGGGAGCTGTCTAATTGTTGGCATGGTGAGGCATAGTGAGGCTCATTTGCTGGTAGAGGCTCATTTGCTGGAGGACACATAGAAAAATATCCAACAGTGTGGGATCTCAGTCTATCTTGTCCTGCCTCAGAGCTGGTGTATGCAGTAAGTGATCTCTTGTGGTTCTCTGCCAGCCTACATTTCTGTGATTAGATGAGCAAGGTGAACCTGAAGAGTGTCTCACAAAAAACCGCTTATATGATAGGAAGGAAAACCTGGGTTATGGACAAGCTGATCAGCAAAAACTTCAAGCCTGGTCCAGTAAGGACATAATTTCTGCAAGCTTCTACCGTGTACCTTTTATATGAGCAGGCAGTTGGCACACAAAGGCTGTTGTGGATGGCTGCAAACAAAAGCCCTTATGGAGGTACTTGTCACGTCCCAAAGTCTGTGGCTTTGGAGAGCTGATGAACACCACAGAGATGCTGAAGAGGCTGTAGCATCTGATGATGATGCAGCCTTGGGGCCTGATCTCAAGTCTTTCTGTGCACCAAAAGAAATATTCAGTGTAATTTCTTTGTGTGCTTCAGTGTTCCAGTGGCAAAAATAACAGGGAAGAGGGGGAAGGGGACTGAAAATCTGATCAGTGTTCTTGGCTTTTAGTAAGGGTCCATGTGGCACTCACTACTCCATGAAGAACCAAAATGAATCATGTATCTGTTATATTGCTTAGCATAAGGAAGGATTTAGATTTTTTATTTCACTTTCTTAAAGAAGAAAAGCCTTCTTAAGAAGGCTCTTTAAAAATAAAACAGGAACAAGAATGTAGGGCTATAAGGTGAAAATCGCAGCTGTACAAATCCAAGCCTTCTCTGAAGGCCCTCCCCTGCCTTTGGAAAGATGACTAGATTGCGTGAGACAGTTTCTTCCTCGTGTTGTCTGGTGCCCACCTAAGCAAGCCTTTCTGATTACTTACACGTGTATGCACAGGTATGTTTGCCTTTATGGGGTAGAATTTACTGCCTTTGATCAGGTTCTGCTCTGTGTGTGGAGTTTTGGCATCTTGTCTGCATGTCCAAAGAGGAAATGATTTTTTATTCCACTGACTCCTTTTACAGTGAGACAAGATTGGATTGTTTTTGCCAATCAGTCTTGTTTTGCTAATTTCGCTGTGTACATGGGGATTCATGACTCATTGTCCCTGAGGAGAAATGGCATAGGAGCTTGTTTAAACCTACTCAGAGTTAGTGACTGATTTTGTTCCCATAGAACCAGTTTTTAGAAGGATATAGCTTCATTTAGGGCAGATGGACTGTTCTGGGCTTAAGCACATATGGCTGAAATTAAAATGGGAGTCTGTTACTTGTGTTTCCCTCCTTAAAGTGTTCTTTCTGGACATTTTTCTAAGAGACCACAATTTGCCAAATGCCTTACTTCTCATTAGACAGCAGGCTTGCATCAAAGAATACATATTTTATGGATACCTCACTCCCAAATGAGTGTCCCTTAGAAACCTGATTTAGGTCACATCTGATGGGTCTGTTGATGACCCTGATTCAATCAGACAACCAGATGGCTTTATTTGTGCACCTACGCTGCACCCACTGTCAGGATTTGGCCTGACTTCTCATAATTGTCCAGGATGTAACTGTATGTATTTGTGGCTAATTATGGCCATGGTGATCTTACCCTGACTCCTAAGGAGAAGGGCAGATGTGAGTGCCACACTAAGCTTTCCTTATCAGATGATAAATGGAATAATCTTTCTGAAGAAGCCTCCTATGTAAGTCTGCTGGACATACTGTTCAAATGGTGCCTTTGATGGATTACTGCATCCTGCAATAATAAGCTAGTCTTGCTCTTTGACCACCAAAGGGTGTCTTCTCCTAACCACTGTATATTATGTCAGTATAAGCTGTTCACTCTCTTTGCGTCTTGCTGAAGCGGTTCTTGACTTTGTTTGCTTGAATTTTGGAGTGTATTTATATGATTCATGAGCCTGCAGAAAAATACTCTGGCTTTTCTCCACCAGACCCTACTCCTTGGCTACCGAAGAGAATTCTTACATTAAAACAGTGACAGCTTCTTGGAGAGACCTTGTCTTCTTATGCAAATCAGGTATTGGAATATCTGGAGATCTTTATTAAACCCGGGCTGTAGTTACAGCCTCCTGTGCTGGTGTAGCTGATGAGGGTGATAGTAGCCATCTGACCTTTACTGGCGTTGCCAACCTGACTCCTTGGACAGGGGAGCCCTGAGGATTGTGCCCAGTGTACTAATGTGATAACATCCAGCATAGGAGAAGGCTGCTCTTACCTTGGTGTATTCTGGATGAGAGCTCTAGTCCGGGACTTTCTTTCAGCTGACTCGCTCGTGCCACGCAGTGAGGTGCCACTGTTCCCCTTTGCCACATGTCAATGCAGTTACACATCATCATCGCTGTCCCCAGCACCCAGTTATGGATTTGGGACTCGGCTCTGCAGGGAGCTGAGTGAACACTAACAAGAAAGGTGTCTCCTACCCCAAAGTGGTTACACTTTAATTAGAAGACAAAAGGCAGCAGATGGGTACAGATGGACCAACGGGGGAGTACAAGGGAACAATCAGACAACATTAGTCAGCATGGTAGGCAGCAGTCTTTACACACCAACTGCCTAACTCTTGTGAAGGCTTTGATAGGCAGCAGGAGAATTATAACCAGCTTTGTGCAGGCTTATGGGAGCCTCATCAAGAGTGTGAAGGGCAGACAGGGAAAAGCAGTAAAGGTGCTTTTGCCTGCTTGGAGAGCTGCAGCTGAGAATGTGCAACAGTTCAAAAATACCCAGTGCTGCTGGAAAAATTCCAGTTGTCTTAACATCTGAGGGAATAATCCTAACTTTACAGAGAACCAAAAAACGTGTGGTAAGGCCACATCTTGCAATGCAGCACTAGCGGGGCTGGTGCGCTAGTGCCAGAGCCACATTGCTTCTGGTCCAAACCTCTCCTGCTTTCCAGCAGCTTGGAGGTTTCCATGACATGTCAGATGCTGCTGTGTATCTGTGTCCCTTGAATCATGAGCATTTTATTGATTGTGGGAATGTCTCATCCCAGCATGTTGACAATAAACATCCACATCTTAATTCAGGTGATAGCTGAGCTGCTGTGGGAAGATGAGCTTTCAAGCATGAGTCTGGTAATTACATATTCCTATCACAACACAGGAGCAAGGATACATCCCTCCATTCTATCATCCCTGATCAGTCCACAACATCCTCAAAAAAACCCAAGAAGATTTGTTTGATTTGGTTAGAAATGAAATAAAAGGAATTGTAGCTATTGTTTTGTAATTTTTGGTGAATGAAAACAAATTCATATTTCTTTTTTAGTCCACACAAAATGTTTTTTGGACCCAGAAAGAAAAATATGTCATGTAAATGTAGTAAAACCATTTTGTAACATAGACCAGCTTTAATTAAAACAACTAATGTGAAAATGAAATTTTCTAAAGCTTTCATTTTGTTTACTGCCGTTTTTAAGCAAAGCATGTAATTGCAAAAAATCTAAGTGATAGAGGCTGACATTTAAGAATCCCCTTCCTTGTCTTTACTTCAGGCCAAAACTCTTCTCTAATTTCCGTCTGAGCACAAGAATGACCTTTTTCCCCATATTCCACGTACAAGTGAACTGACTCAAGTAGCTGCGGTCACTTGGCTTGTTCAGCATGGAGGAGACTGAGTGGAGACCTCATGTCAGCCTACAGCTTCACAGAATCACTGAGTATTCTGAGTTGGAAGGGCCCACAAGGATCATTGAGTCCCACTCTTCCTCACAAGGGGAAGCGTGAGAAGATCAGCAGGCGCTGATTTCTTCTCCTCTTGACCAGTGACACCACATGAGGGAATGGCATGAAGCTGTGTCAGGGGAGGATATTAGAAAAAGGTTCTTCACCCAGAGTGTGGTTGGGCACTGGTACAGGCTCCCCAGGGAAGTGGTCACAGCACCAAGCCTGCCAGAGTTCGAGAAGTATTTGGACAATGCTCTCAGGCACATGATGTGACTCTTGGGGATGGTCCTGTGTAGGGCCAGGAGCTGGACTCCAGTGATCCTTGTAGGTCCCTTCCAACTCAGGTCATTCTGATACTCTATGATTCTATTACTGTTTATCAGCCCAATAGTAATTGCTCCATCTGTGCACCACTTAGGAGTGACAGGAACTGGTTGTGTCTCCTTCTACACTGGATAGATACACAGCATAGCCACTTTCACTTTCCTCTGCTTTGTGCCCTGTTGTATAGTGGAAATCACTTCAGGGAGTCTTTGGCACTGAGAAACCACACAGGTTGTCCCAGTGCCATTGGAAGAGGAAGTTTATTTCCTGTTTTTTTTGGTGGCCAGTCTGTGCCACGAAAAGGCAGCTGAGGAAAATATGGGAATTTGGGCAGCTTTAAGATCTGAAATGCATGAAGAGATGAGGGCAGAGAAAGCAAGCAGCCAACCAAACTGAGTCTGGAAAAAGCACTAGCACAGCTTCTGCTGAAGGAGACTCACAGTGAGTGAATGTGCCCCCCAGTGCCTGAGGGTGTGTTTTCATCTGTTCAGTTGCATTTACTTGAGACTGTCTCATGTCAACGACATCTTTGCTTGGCCTGTGAATCCTTTGCCTTTTCTATTTTTACATTATCTGAATGTTATTAACTGGAGGCTCTGTTTTCCTTCTATGTGGCTTGAGAGAAGGGAGGCGATGCATATTCATAGGACGCTGTTTTTCTCTCTAATGCCTTTTTCTTTCTCTTCCTCCTCATTCTCTTCTCCATTTGATTTTGCTAGGATTTTGGCAGTTTGCTTTTCCTGGAGTAAAAGTCTGGCCTCATTGTCTTCTGAATGAATTTGAAATAAGTTTTTCTTAATATGAAATTGCTCAGACTTTTTTTCAGTAAGAAATAGCTTGTTCATTGTGTCTTTGACTTGGTTTTTTCTCTCCTCTGGTGTTAGTTCTAGCCGGCATTTCTGTGCTTGTTCTTACACAGTCCTTGCTTTGGGTTTGAACCCTGACTGTATGTGGTTTACTTGGCTTGATGCTGACCTGCATCTTGACAGTATTTTTCACTAGACCAGGAAAGTCTTTTCCCCTGTGGTTTTCTCTGAACTGTTACATGTTAACTTCTCTGCTGCTTTTCAAAGGCATTTCAGTGTTAAAACTGTGGTTATCACTGGAGCTACTCTGTGCTTGAGTTATTCTCGCTGCTCATGAACTCTGGCATGCGTTCAGTGTCATCGATTTGAGCGTACAATATGTTCAGCATCATTTGTTTTCCCTCTGTCTGAAGTGTGTTTTTCCCAAGTCCGTAATTTTTTCAGATTGCCTGTGGTAACATTAGATTCCAGCACTCACTCTTTTGTTGCCTTGTAGTGGTGTCTGAGTTTCTGTCACCATCCTTTGGCCTTTCTTCCTTGTGAAAGGACCTGGCATTTACTGACCTGGGTTTACTTCTAAAATGTACTTGGAGTTGTGCTGTTCTTCTGCTGAGTCAGAAGTTTGCCAGTCTTATTTAATTTCCTTCTGCTGGGCTAGCTGCATTCTGCAATGTCTCCCACCATGCCAAGCCTGGAAGGTTGTTTGACAGCCTTTTTCTTGTTCCTGTTTAAGCTTTCAACTTGGTCTGCATTTCGTGTGACAGTTTCTGGTGCTTGTTTCCCTTAGGTTTATTTCCTCAGTTCCTGTACATGATAATGACTTACATTTCTATTGTTCCTTCCTTCGAGAAGATCCTAAGCACTTTGCAAAATTAACACAGAGGCAACATTTCACTATGAGTAACTATTCAGCTGCTCGTGTGGTGGAATGGGGTTAGGCTGTTTAATGATGCAAAATAGCGCTGCATAGCCATGTAAGGTAAAAAAGAGGAGTCTCAAACAGAAGGAGATGAGGAATTTTTAATTAGACTCTGACCAATTTTGTCCACAAAGTCTGTTTTTGGGGAAAATGACACAGATCATTAAATACTAGGAGTGATAAGGCCTATGTCATTCCCTTTCCAGACGATAATGCCCGAGGCCTCAGAAATATGGTGGGAGTTAAAAATGAGTCTGTGAAAAAACATAGTTCAGGATCAATGAAATATTAATTAATTTTGGCCAGATATGGAGGATTTATTTTGGAAGTTTTATTGCTATAAGTGAAAACTGACATCTTGGTGTTTTATGTAGACTCACAAAAGCCTTTCGATACCATTCAAGAGGTGATGTGGAGGAGGAAATGGCAGCATCTTCCCCCAGATCCCAGAGCCTTATTTGTCAAACAATGAGGACAGACTACTAGGCAATGGGAAAACTGCATTTAAATCACTTCTGTCTGAGTCAGAATGGAGGTTTAAACTGTGGTCTCTGTCACCTCTTATGAGAGAGGTCTAGCCTTTGGGAGTGGGATTTTTTTTTAACTGAAATTCCTTTGCTAGTGAGTACTTGAAGTGTCTTTGTAGATGCGTGTTTGGATCCAAATTTCCATCACTTTTATTAATTATGTCTCATAAAGAACATTTTTTGTGTGTGTGTTGAATGGCTGAGTTTGATTAGTGGAAAATTCTAAAAAACAAACAAACCTGGGTTTAGTTTGAAGCAATACCTTTATTTTTTTAAAATTTTTTTTCTGTATTGCTCAGACCTTGCTTTGAAAAATCATTTTTTGCACAACATCAGAACATCATTTTGATCAGTGTTGGAGCATGCAACACTGACACTTATGAGACTGGAGAAACTGTGCACAATACAATGTTAATGCTAATAGGCATTGTAGATCCTTTTCTTATCCCAGTAGATCCATCCTGATTTATGTAATCCTGTGGGTTTTGAGAAGAAATAGTCTTTGCTGGTAAATCAACTTATATTGGGTGCAGCACTGGACAGCAGAGGGGTGCTGCAAGTTTTCCGGTCTAAGCGGTGTCATACGACAATCTCACCATCCAAGCTGGGAGATCTGGAAATAATAGAAACAGTCCATTCTGCAGTCTGCTGCCGGAGATTAGCTCCTGCACGCTGAGTTTAACTGTTTGCTCTAAGCACCATCTGGGTGTTTTAAGAATTCAGGATTGCTCAGGTCACTTCTTTCTGGCGAGTGCTTTACTTTTGTTCTTTTTTTAGAAGTGGAAGCTATTTGCTTTCCTGCTTAGATGTGTGCTCATTTTCACCGAGGCCAAAGTTCTTTGTATTGCTGCTTTAAATTATGTTTGCTTTGTAAAGACTGCTGGGATTATGACAGCATCTCATTTCTGTAGCTTTTCTGCCTTTGACAGGGGCTACCTGTGGACAGCTACTTTCCTCGAGCTTGTCCTGTGTAGAGATCAGCCTGCATTTGTAGTTTCCACAAGCTTCATGCCCTGTTCCTTTTCTTACTGCTGTTTGAGGTCTTGGCTTTTGGGAAGGCTGAGGAACAGACTCATAGAGAACTCTCTGTGTCTCTGAACAGTTGTTCTCATCCATGCTCTGTGTCCTGTTTCGGTCTCACAATAAGTCCTGTGTGTGTATGTATTTTCCTGCTCATTGCCCAGACACCTTGCTCCAGCCTGGGACTAATGGAGACACTGTCTTACAAATAAAGATTAAAAGAGTACAGTCTAGTGAAATTGGCACTAAAAACTTTCTCCATTAAGAAACCCCCTGTCTCAGATAAACACTCTGAAGTATTCCCAGGGTTTATTGTGCAATGCTACTTGAACTTTAGTTAAAACTAGTTTTCTCTGGCTAGCCTGTGTCTTACTGGACCCTTGCCTGGTTGCTGAGGGTAGATTTTTCCTAACTATATATTTTTGCCAGATAGGGAATATGATAATTTTCTGCAAGTGTTTGAAGGAAATGATCAATAAGAAAAGGAAGGACTTCTTTAGGACAATCCAAGTGAGTGTAATTAAAGAGTAATGGAGAGGCAAGGGGTAGAGCAACAGTGCCTTTAGATTTAATATCAGGAAACAGTGGGTTCCTTTAGAAGATGCAGAACAGTAGTCTGATTGACATGCTGGGAGCCTGGTTGTTGTAGTTGTTGACTGGGGGATGGGACAGACCAAATTGGAGGGAGCTGGAGAGGAACTGACAGCAGAGACATCCACCAACTTTTTTATTTTCATTGTTGCATCTCTGTCTGTGTGTTGCTCTGGAGGGTGAGCAGCACAGCCCCCTTTGGGAGAAATCCTCCCTCTGCCAGATATGCTCTTCCCCCAGCAGCCCTGCCTGCCCTCCTATGAACAGGAATGTAGAAGAAATTTCCTTTGCTTGAGGGGAGGGGGCCCAGTTTGTGCCATGACAGAGAGAGAGGGCTGAGAAGCCTGCTCTGTGCCTGCATGGGTGGAATTTTCCAGGAGCATCCCCCTCCACCACCACCACTTTGCAAACTCCAAGAAACGCAACTCATGAAAATGCATTCTTAGCACACAGCTGACATGGTCAACATCTGCTTTCCAAAGAGAGTGCTGTGAGAGATTTGAAATTGCTGCACTGTGGAAAAAAATGACTTGGGGTAATTATAGATACCTAACAATACTATTTAATTTCTTCTGCCATGTCTTTCCTACACAGTGTATCTGGTAATGCTTCAGAGAGCTGAATAATTCTGACAGAGAGCAGTGAAAGGGGTAGGTGAGGGAAGAAGAAAGTCCCCGTGATTTCAGTTAGGATCTGAAATGATGGAAATGTGAGTGAAAGATTTGATGTTTTCAAATCCTGCTCCAGAAAGGGGAACCTTTGCTTTTTTTGTGCATTGCCTGTGGGAAGAGGTAGAAGATGTGGCTGATGAGGGAAACTGAGGAAAACAGGACCTCTAAGCAAAAACTTACAGATCAGGGGGAGCTTAGCATAAAGCCTCACTGGGCTGCTACTTGGCCCCAGTTCTTTTGAGCAGGCTCAGAGCCTGGGATTCCAGGAAAAGGGGAGGCAAAATTTATAAGGTTGAACCTGTGACCAATAACGAGACTGACTCCTCCAGGAGGCAATTCAGAGTGCTGAAAAGTCAGACCCCTGCTCAAAACCACCTTTGCTTATTCTGGTAGAGAGGGAGCCTGCAATGACCAACCCCAAGCAGGCTCAAGTGAGGCCAAGCCCACGTCACAGCAAGGTCTCCTCTCTGCTGCAGAAGTGTTGTCGTTCTGTTGGCATTGCATTCCAGAGGTCCTGCATAGGCTGTGTGTCCATAGTCAGGACTCCTCCTTGTATCAAAGAGCCAGATGCAGTGGTGACTTGTCCCTGAAGAAGTGTGCACATTCCCTGAGGGCTGCTGCAGCAGAGAGGGCACCACAAGGAAGCCTTCAGAAGAGGCTCAAGTGCCAAATAGATGGACCCATGTGAAGGTCAGAACATGGTTTAGGAGAAGCCCTCAGAGACACAGTGGCACATGTAAAGGGGCAAAGTGAAAACCATGGAGAACAGAACTGGGGAGCAGTGGGCAAAAATAGATTTTGGGGATATTAGATGTCAGTTCTAGCATCAGGGTGGAGGCACCCAGGAGAGGGGGGCCTTGGGGACTATTGAATCTTTCTGCAGAGCCCAACAGCAGGAGAAGGATGTTATGGGAGGTTGATGTTTGACTTGGCTTGCTATGCATCCAGGATTGAAATGGATAAAAAAGTATGCAAAGTGAAGACCATGTCTCAAGCCCCTGGGATGTTGTCTGCTACCTTTCTGCTCTTGTGTTGGGTGCTGTGTCCCACCTCAGTTGCTGTCTCTGGGACGAGTACAGATGTGGAGGTGAAGTGAAAGGTAGTGGAGGTTTTCTAAAGTGATGATAGAAGGTCAGCAAGAGACTTCGAGCTGAGGACTTCTCAATTAGTATGGCTTCTACTGGTAAATTGTCCCATGAAGGCAAGTTATTAGTATAATTTCACTTAGAGAAATGCACCAAAAGGGAAATAATGAAGATATTCGTATTATGGAAGTGTGACTATTATCCTGGAAGAAGCACTGGTTAAGACTTATTTGTCTATCCTGCTTGCTGGGGCTTTGTCTCAGTGATATGTAACCTAAAGAGCTGTTGATGCTGATTTGTTACAATACTTAAGTGTAGGCCCTGGGAAAGAGGCCTACATATGCAAACATATGTATTGGACTGACTCTGGCCAAAAGCAACTTCTATTAAGTTGCAGAAAAACCTCTGAAAGGTTTTTGATGGAAAAGTATCAATTAAAATAATTCTCTTATTTGAAGTGCTTGTTTTCCTTGTGACATGCTAACTTTTTGAAGAAGTCTGAGAAATTTGAAAAGTCACACTCCAGAGTATTTTATTGCTACAAATGGGTACACATTTATTTTATTTTGTTTTGTGGTTTTTTTTTCTCAACTTTTTGAATACTATTTTGAAATTTTCAGCAAAAGAAGCAGTGTCAGGGGCCTCCTCTCATTTCTATTCAAATGGATATTTTTGTGTGTTTCAGGAAGCCAAAACCATGAACCAGATGATTCTGGTATTAAAAAAAGAACATACTCTTAGCCAGTGTACCTCCTTCAGAGGAAATTACACTCTCTGCTCCAGAAAGTTCTGCAGTGATAAATGCAAAGCTGTGCAGATGCTGATGGAATAACCAAACCTTCATTTCTGAGGAACCAGCTAGGGATGAAAAACAGTTCCAGTTCCAGGTCCTGGAAGTGTTCAAGGCCAGGCTGGATGGGCCTTTAAGCAACCTGATTTAGTGGAAGCTGTCCCTGCCCATGGCAGGGGGGTTGGAACTAGATGATCTTTAAGGTCCCTTCCAACCTAAGCCATGATTATGTGATTCTGTGATCCTGGACAAATCTGAAGCTGCAATCCCTATTGAGGACTTAGGAAGAATATGGTGAACATGGGCACAGCTGTGTGGCAGGAAAGACATAGAAATTATTGGAAGGAAATATAAGAATGAATTATAAATATTTTGACAACATCACAACTTTTCAAGATGGTTACTAAAAACTAAAGCAAAAAAAAGGTGTTCTGTTCTTGAAAGGCCTCCCTCACCAGAAAGGCCACCCAGACACCATCCTCTAGAGCGACATGCAAAAGCTTCTGTCTTTTGCTTGCTGCCCTCTGGCCTGTCCCAATTCCTTATTTTAGAAGCTACTCCGGTGCTGCAAACCAGACTATTATGAGTTATACTGATACTGTAAAAGTGGTACTGCAGTTCCTGACCCAGCCCCTCTTTCTGGGGCCCAAACACTACCTTTGTCCTTTGGTGGGACGGCTGTCCTTGCCTGGTTCTTCCTGTGAGGTGCACATGCTCAGGAAGTATTTTTATGTTCTCCTAACATTGTCCCTCCAGACAGTGCTGGACAGGATTGTTGTCTAAAGCTCAGCAAAATCAAAACATGAAGATAGCCAAGAAGAGGGAGAAGGGATGGGAAGGGTAAGGGTTAAAACAACTCTCATGAGATCTGTGTTGAAAGCAAACTGATTGCATCCTTGATTAAAAACACATTTTGGGGAAGAGACTAAGCCAGGGTTATTTCTGCTTGGAGTTTTGCTGTTACTGGTCATCTATTTCTGCAGCACTTTGCAGAACAGTGAACTGAATACTGACTGCCATGTGGCCACTCGACTATCTACCTGGAGCATAACACTGACAGCGCTGGAAACTGGAATTGGCTTCAAGGATTTTCTGACATCACCCTGGCCTCTGTAGGAAGGGTAGGAGACAGGTTACCAGCCTTCTGTGAGCAGCTCTAAGAGATACTGCAAACAGCTATCTTCCAAAGTAGATGATCTCTCCCTTTTATCTGTCTGCCTGTCAGAGGGTTTCCTTGAAGGGGAAGATGGTTTCTCAGTTGCCTGTACAGAACGAAATCTGAAAATCTCTGATTTTCTTTACCTGTTTCAGCTTAGGTTTGGGAACAGGGAACCTGTGAAGGTTGTAATTACCATGATCCAGTTGCTGAGTCAGGTACATGCCTTTTATTAACACCTCCGTTCTGTTCACTTCAGCTTCAGGGTAGTTTGAGGTAATTGCTTATTTAAACAAAGGACGTTTGTCTGGGGGATAAGACCTCCATGTGAGTGTAAGAGGCATCTTTTTTGGTAGTTTTCAAGGCTGAAACTTGACCGTAAGAGGCCATGAGGGCTCAGAAAAGCACTAGACAATGTTCCAATTTGCCTATTAAAGGATCCTGGATGGCAGGGTGTCCCATCAATTTTGTGTTGGACATGTGGAGAAGAAATAGCACCCTAGTGGTTTAAAAACATCTTTGTTTTGGTTTTACTTGTTTTTTGTTCCCTTCTTGCTGCAGTCATTATCTCTCTTGCTACTTGGTGTACTGGAGCCTGTGCTGAAGTCACAGCGAGGTTAAAACATTTCAATGAATAATGCTGACACACTGACCCTACAGTACATGTATTTTTCAGTGGTGGATCTACCTTGTGTTTCTGGTGCAACTGAATGCCACGGTCCGAGAGGGGAATGGGGCCATGACACAGCACGGACGGGTCCAGAGACAAGTTAGAGGTGCAAGTGGAATGCTTTATTGAGATGTGCAGGGGTTTTTGTGAATTCAGGTGGGGAAAGGGCTAGAACATGCGGTAGAGCATGAGACAGACAAACGGGGGAACAAATCGGGGTAGGGACACAGGCAAAAGGGGGAGGAACGTGGGAGGAACCGGGGAAGGAAAGGGCGAATGGTAACTGTCTCCTCTCTGCAGCTTCTGCAGCCTATCAGAGAGGGGAGCGGGGAAGCAGGGAGCAGGCAAACTCGTGGCAAGCCCGGGCGTGCGCAGGCTGTGCACTGTGTAGTGTGGATACAATGAAACAATACAATAATAACAGTAAAGTCCATATAATAAAGTCCTGTCAATCGCTGTATGTCTTTCTCCACGCCTGGAACCGCTCCCATCCTGAATCTTGTTTCTTCACAACTGAAGGTACTGAATTTGTTCTTCAGAGCCCTCTGTGGCTTTGAATCTTCAGTATTTTATAGCTTTATGCTTCAGCCTGAATTGAAATCTGTAGATTTGTGCATGTAGCTTACAGGTGGTGTGGTCTTTGCACAGGGTGCTCGACACTGATACTTTCTTCTATGTTCTTGGTAAAACACAGCCAAAAGATTGCTGACCTTTAAGACAAAGTTGCACTGCCTGCCTGTTTGCTGAGGCTGTTTCTGAGGAGAATGGTAGTATAGGAAAGTGTTGGGTGGTTTTATTCTTTATGGGCTGTGGAGGTCTCTAATGTCGTTTTTCTGACCTTGTGTTAATTGGAAGTGTTTCCATGGATGTATTTCAATTTTATTGCTATTGCCCTCGAAGAGATTGAAATAATACACAATACAGAATGGGAAATAAATAAAACTAATGATCTTATGAGGTTTGGCAAATCTCACATCTGTGGTGCCTGGAGCCTCCTTCTTGGCTAATAAACTATTTGTTCTTCTTTCTCTATCTTCTCTTCTGGAGAAAGTGTTCTCACAGGATCTCTCTTACACACAGCGAGTACCAGGAATGCTAAGGAACGGAAGGGAGGGCAGGGAACAGCGACAACACACTCTGACTGGAGGGGATGCAGGGTAGTAGGGATCTGTGAAATGTGGAATGTACAAAGTGACAGATCAAAGGGAAGGATTTGTTGACTCCTTTGTTAATCAAGAGTCCAAAAGAAGGGGAATCAATCAGAAAATGTGGCCTTCATCTGGGTTAAGACAATTCCTTAGATAATTTCCTTAGCAAGATGACCGATGGGTTGTGGCCAGAAGTCGTCCCAGGAAATGGGACTTGATCAATAAGGGAGGAGGAGCCCAGCAGCCTAGGGGGGCTCCTCAAGCCCCTGTGATGCAGCAGTGCATGAAGTAAAGATTCCTCTTTTTGTGCACTGCAGAAAGAGGAACCTTATGGCTTGTGGAGGGACTGGTCCACACAGACTGATTTCATCAGCACTTGTTGGAAGGGCAGCTTCATGCTGTGGAGGCAACACTTTTCTTCCTGTTTATGTTATGGTCCTCTGGAACTACTTGCAGTTGTGGCTATGGAATAAGAATTCAGACCAAAACTCCTTTACCTCTTGCAGTTTGCCACATTCACAGGAAACCCCTAAAGTGTTTTGATGCAGTTCACTAAAACTATCTTTGATGATCCCTTTTCTAAATCCATCTGAAGGAGACAAAATTTTATTATGATTTCCAACCTCAGTTTTTTGACAATGTAGTTTACAAAGGGGCATATTTTTTGGAAAAATTGGTTCAATATTTATTGTTCCGGAATGTAAATTTCCTCTGTACCCCCATTCCCAACAAATTAATTTACTTGAGAAAAGGAAAACTTTGACAGTTTGTAGTTCTCTGTCCTGAAGCCATGCTGAATATCAATGATATTCTGACCTGTGGCCTTGGGCAAGTGTTGTTATTATCTGATTTACAGCAGCAGTTTTTAATGCAAGATTGTAAGGTGCAGTTGCCTCTGCAAGGGTGATGCTTGATTGTTCTAGGTCCTTCTGGTATCCTTCTGCAGTATCCCTGCAGCCTATGATGGGTGGCATTAATTAGTATAGACTAATTAATTCTTTAATCTGTGCACAAACTCCCCATGAGAACCTGAGGGAGAAGAGATAGAGCTGTCCCTGTGGCAATTTCCCCTCCCTCCCCTGCAAACAGGGGACCAGGAGTCAATTTTCCTGGCTGCTGAGGAAGATGCATTTTTGAGAAATGGCAGCTGAGATTAAACTGTGGCAAGAGAAGAGGGTGGTAGAGAGAAGTACTTTTTGAAAGAACACATTAAATCCCAAAGATCTCCTTCAGTCCAATGCCTCTGCCACTTAACTTCATGGTGAAGACAGATCAGGGGGCTTTCAGTGGTAATGAGAAATAGTGGTTTTTCTTTCAGCTGCTAAGAAACTCTATGCTGCAGGCTTTTCTGTCCATGGCTAGAAGCATAGCATCTCCACAGCAGATAGTGTTTTAATATGGGCAATAAATGATGTGGGATACTTCAGAGTGGTTCAAGACATAATGTCCCATTTTCTCAGTAACAAGGTAGGACTGCTTCTGCCTATGCTCTCTGGAGAGCAAAATGAATTGGATCTTCAGGCTGTCATTCCAGGCTCCTCCACAGATGCTAAGAACAGTTAAAAATGCCAGTGAACTTAAGTGTCCAGTGATTTGGACTTCATGGATAAGGCCTTGTCCCTCTGATATCATAAGTGTGTGCTCCCCTGGGGCCCAGGAAAAGCAATAAAACTCTGCTAGAGACAAGCACTTTTCTGGCATAATTTTGTGTTCAAAGCTGTGTTCTTTCAGAGTTTCCCTTAGGCCAGGACAGTCAGCAGAGGTAGATTTACTTGCGTAATGGCTTAAACATAATTAAATGGGCTAGACTCCCATCAGTATTATGTCTTTAGGGAAAATAGACTGAGTTTTTAGTTTTGGGGTGATGGTTTTTTCCATCCTCTTTACTATCTTGTTTTGGCTGCTGTCTCGGACTTCTATTCAATGACCAAAGACCTCGGGCAACCAAAATGCCAGGTGTGAAAGTCTGATGCAGCAATCTTGTGTCCTTCTTGACACTTCTCACCATCCAGGCTAGGTTCTGGCTTTTGTCTGCTTCTGCACCCCATACACCAAATGTAAGCCTAGAAACAAAACTCAACATGGCTGTGAACAGGGAGTGGTTGGTACCAGATGGGAATCCCAACCCATTTCCTCAGTGTTTCCAGGAGATGCTTCTGTGCCTGTATGGCAGATAAGACTTTGCATGTTACTCTGTGAGGGGCACAGGTGAGTGCTGTTTGGTGTCTGCAGAAAGCTGTATATGTGTATATGGGTACTTGGGCTTAACAGGGTACATGTGGAAATGTACTGGACCTGTGTATTTCTGTGTGTGTGTTGAGATACTGATCCTTGCAGCATGTGGGGAGCACTCCCTCTTCCTCTGTATGTGTGGGTGTACACTGCCTAAAGCCACCATCTCATTCTCTTAGTCTTGGTTTATAACCTGTGTCACAAGAATTTTTACCACTTCTATAAATGCAAATTTCTTTGTCTTTACTTCTTTCTAATCATTGCCATTGCAACTTTGGTAATGGTCCTTGACCTGGGAATGCTCAGTCCTTTCTTCATCAGCATCAAACCGTGTTCCCCATTGTTGTGCTATGACAGGAAGTTCAATAACCTGATGCTCCAGTGTGTGGAGAAGTATTTCCTAGGTACCAAAAGCATTTATTTGTGTTCCTAAATGAAAGACACTAATGACAAAGAAAAAAAAAACACACGAACTTGTAGCTACTTTTTAAAGACTCCAGATTCAAAAAATAAGACTTTCTTTCTTTCCTGGATTGTAAGCAATTTGTCTCTGGTGTTGTCTGCTGTAATTGTATCTAGTCCTCTATAAGCTCCTATTTTAAAAAGCTCTGCCATTTGGGGATCATGATGATCCAAAATACTTTTATTTTGTATGTGCTTGACCTAACATTTCTTCAAAAGGTCAAAATTATAACAAAAATCTCAAACAAAAAACCACTTAGAATTTGACCTTACTAAGTATTTTTCAAATTATATTACTATGAAGAAAAAAACACCTATTTCTAATAAAGATACGCTTTTTAGTCCTCGTATAATTCTGTGGTTGATCAAATTTTAGCTTCATGCTTGTTCAATGGCATGAGTGACATTTTACATCCAAGGAAATCTAGTCACAAATAGAAATGTTCTGAGTGATTGTGAGTGAATGTTCCTTGAAATTACAGCTGTTCTTTGAGATTTCTTCTCATTTTCTCTTTTTGAATGCACATCAGCTGTGATTCTCCTGAGAGACCTGCACCTAGACATCTGATTTTCTGGAGGTTGTGTTTCATCCCCAAAACAATAATGAAGATTAAGTGCTGGTTATAGCCAACATGCATGGTGAATTGGAGTGGATGTATGGGCTTGTACTATTAGGAGACAGTCTTCTGTTGCAGCTCCGTGTGAAAATGTGTGTTGATAGATGGAGTGGGAGTTTGAATGTTGGCAGCTTATTTGAGGTAAGAGCTGTCTCTTTCTGTAAATGGCCATTGACACAAGGGAGCCTAAGATGTTTTGTAGTCCACTGAACTATGCCATAATCTATGGCAGCTCTTGATAAAGCTGTGAAGTCCATTGAGGTCTGGGGCAGTAGAGTGGTCAGGATGTGGTAACAGCGCTGCTCAGACAACGGTGTTCTTGGCTTGACCTGACACCAATCTAAGGTCTTCTCTGCAGTCTAGGAGCTGGCTGCAGAGGATATGGGCTGCACTCTGAGGAAAAAAGGAGATTCTCTGGAAGGAAAAGGGCGATACTACAGGGATCATACTACAAGGCATCAAAGAAGCCTTTCCTGTGCCATGCATGATTTCCTTTGGCAAGGGGAAGGCTCTTCCCTTTTCTCTCTCTCTCTCCTTACTTCCTCCTCTCCCACCTCCTCTGCCTTTCTCTTTCCTTCTCACTGGCTGGGTCTCTAGGAGCAACCCAGCTGGGATTGAGGTAAAACTGCAACTGGCCTCTTGTGCAGTCTCCTAAATGCCTTTTCAAGCAAGCTCAATAATTGATGAGCACCTGGGTCCTTGTCTGCACTGAAGAGTGCACATGGTATTTAGTACATGAAAAAGCTATTTTGCCGATCAGAGCTCATCACTGGAACAGCACTGTTTCCCCAGGACACCAGTTAATTGTTCTCTCAGTAGTTACAGAGGAGCTTCCTTTCTCTAATTGTCTCAGCTGCTTCACTTCTTCCAGCCTAGAGCTTGTGCCTGCTGTTGACTTCCACTTGGCACACCAGAGCACAGTTCAGACTCTTTCCTCCAGCGGGTTATTTCCTGAGCACTGCTGTCCAGCCTGTCCTCTGCTATAACTGAAACAAGGGCAGCAGACCTCAGGTCATCTCCTGGGTTTCCACAGCTTGGATTCTCATCCTGAAACGTTTCACAACTTGTTGCCTGCCTGGGATTAACTGCTCTTATTGAGGTGAAAGATGCACTGACACAGCTGTGGGTGCAGGAGGGAGCAGGAAGTCAGGGTTGGAATGTCTCAGGAGAGATGGAGAAGGAGGAGGAGGGTGAGTGAGTGTTGTGGTTTAATGCCAGCCAACAACTAAGTACCAAATAGTGCCTTGCTAACCCTCCACTTCTGCTGGTGGAATGGAGAGGAGAATTGGCAAAAGGTAACACTCATATGTTGAGGTTAAAACAGTTTAATTATTGAAATAAAATAAAATATAATAATAGTAATGAGAAGGGAGATAACAATAAGAGAGAAAGGAATACCACTCAAACAAGTGATGCACAATACCATTGCTCACCACCTGCTGACCAATGCCCATCCCATCCCTCAGCAGCAACTGGTGTCTCCCAACCAACTCTCTCCAGTTTATATACAGAACATGATGTTCTGTGATATGGAATATACCTTTGGCTTGTTCACATCAGCTGACCTGGTTGTGCTCCCTCCCAACTGCTTGTGCACCTGCTCGCTGGCAGAGTACGGGAAACTGAAAAGTCCTTGACTTCAAGTGAGCACTACTTAGCAACAACTAAAACATCAATGTGTTATCAACATTATTCTCATACTAAATCAAAACCACTGTACCAGCTAATAGCAAGAAAATGAAATTTATCCCAGCTGAAACCAGGACAGTGGCTAAGAACTATCATACCAGGGAAGGTGCAAGCCAGGAGCTTTACATCAGTCCCTGCTGAGAACACAGGTTGGATAGGGTGAAGAGGACAGGGTAGCTGGGGATGCTGCCGAGCAGGACAGAGGCATACTGACAAAACTAAGTGTGGAGTGGAAGGAAGGACTAAAATAGTTGAGGTGCTACAAATGAGGTCATAAGTGCACTGACTTAAACTGCTTATTTCTGTGAAGGACTGAAATGGCAGGACATGCTGCAGGCCAGGGTCTGCAGGATGTGAGGTCTGGTGCATGTTAATACCAGTCTCTACTCTGCTGTTAGCCTGACAAGGTGGACTTGCACAAGGGCATGGGTGAGTGTTTCCCAACATAAGGTAACAACCTCCTTTCTCCTTTTGCATCAACACATTACATACCCAACCTGCCATATTTCTAAAGCAAATTTACAGAAAGGATGTTCTCTGAAGACACTGCACTGGATCTGTACCTGTAAAGCTGACCCAGCTAGTGTCTGCCAGATACTGGAGAAATATCAATGCCTGTCTTTGAAAAAGAGCAGGGGGAACTGAGGGGAAAGGAGCTTGGGAATTGTAGATTTATGGAATTACTGTTACTTAACCCTGAATCTCAGAAAGCATATGAAATGAATTGTCAACTAAACTCCTTGTCCACACCTGAGCAGTAACATGAAGACCTGTAAAACTCTACTGGGATGTGTTGAGAACAAGTTATGTCAGACCCATCTAGTATCTTTCTGTGACAGGGTAACAGGCAGTGTGGACAGAGGTGAAACTGAAGGTGTCATCTGCATGGACTCCAGTAAGGTTTTCCTATTCTCTCATCATACTTTGTTAGCAATCTAGAGGAAGAAGGTCTCAAGGAGAGCTAATAACAAATGCATGCAAAATGAATAAGAATGTCAAAATGGAAGGGGGCATGGACTGGGGTTCTGTGAGGGCCTGTCCTGTGCTCAGTTCAGTTCAATGTTATCTTTCACAGCCTTGGTGATGGATGGAGAATTTGCATATTGAATTTGAAGATGACAGAAAGCTGGGGGGACTGTGAATTTGTTGGAGAACGGGGTTAGAATTCATAATGGTCTTGACAAACTGGAAATACACTGAAAAAGTGTGATGTAATTCAATAGAGACAAGTGCAAACTATTGTACCTTGGCAGGAATAATAGACTGCATAAATACAGTGCAGAGAAAGATCAACTAGATCACAGTTCTACCGGAAAAGATTGGGGGGAAGGATAAAAGAGGATCACAAGCTGAATGTGGTTGTATGCTGTTGAGAAAGAGGCAAAATGCTGTACTTGGACGTATAAATAGGAGTTTAACCTGCAAGGCATATGATGTAATCTCTGTACTCTGCTGGGTGATGGTAAGGCATAAAATCTCTTTGCAGTTCTGTGGATAGCACTTCAAGAAAAGTCTGGGCAAACTAGAATTACTCTGGGAGAAACAGTGAGAATAATCAGGGATGTAGAAAATCAGACATTCAAACAATGATTTAATGAATTGGCATTGTTTAGTTGTAATTTGGAGAACTGGGGAGAAAGGGGGAGAGACTGGACAACAGGCAATGAGCTCTGAATCTCAGCACATTGGCAGCAATCCCTTTGACAGCCCTAAGTGACATCAACGACTGTGTCAGCACTCTTACCTGGTCCCTGATGGAGGAAGAATTTCTATGCTGGAGTTTGTATGGTTGGAAGTTCAGGTGGTTCCTGTCTGTTCAAACAGTTCCTTTGGACCATGGTCAATGCGGTGACACTGGAGGCTGTCACAGGAAAGAAGGGGAAAAAGGGCAAGAGAGCAGGGCTCATGAGGAATCTCTCCCACTTGAAACAAGTGGATGCATCTAGGCCATGGATCTGCTTGGGCCCAAGCAGTTAGAATCACTCATTATCTCTGCTCTGTACTAGCCAATGTCTTCAAGGTGAAGTTAGAAGGTTGGCAGGCCATCTTCTGCACAGCATCTGTAACCTGTAATCTGTAAGAGGGATAAAGGCTTCATATTGTCTGTTCTATTTTTTTCTTTAAAGCGGGTTTTGCTCTTTAGTGCCTTACTTGGCCTTATCCTTGACCTTGTCTTTTTCTTTCATGTCCATCTTCTGTATGTATATGTCTGTCTGTCTGTCTGTCTGTCTATCTATCTATCTATCTATCACTAGTGTACATCCACAGTGATTTGACTGCCTCAGTTTCCACTCTTCTGCACTTTTTGTACATGTGTTCTGTCCTCCTCCATCTGGGTTACCATAATTCCATAGGAATTTCACATCTCACCTCTCATATCTTTAGTGTTAGTATTATGGTGTCTTGTATTAGGCACTGCAAAAACACCTTCCAGAGGTCAGTCACTCAAAGTGTTGAAAAGAGATGTTGCACACTACAAGTAGATAAACTAAACATGCATATGGAGAGAGTGGGGCATCTCGGGGGTAATGAGGAGATTAAATACCTGTATTATAGCATAATGAATGGTGCTTGTAACTTGCTGTCTGCCTAGCTTGTTGTAAGGTGGGCTGGCAATTCTTGCAGACACCATGGCTGAAGATAGTTTGAAGGCTGAATGTCACAATATTTAAAATGATGTCTAGATTTCACTGGATGCCAGAGTGCCAGATTCTGCCTTCTCAAAGGAACTGGGAAACGAATTTATCCTTCCACACATGAAACTGTGTCCCATTCATTTCTAATTTTCAAATTACAAATGTATACATAGTGTTTTGGCATCCTTGACATCCCCCATTTTTTTTGCTGGGGGGGGGAATGACAGTTGTCATCTGCATCTGCGGTACTTCTAATATATATTATGAATATTAGGCCCTGTGAACTCTGACAAGCCCTGTCTGGTAGTACTTAGGAGCTATATAAAACAACCTTGAAATGTGGAGGCAATATTTGGGCATGGAAGGACAGGTGCACTTAGTCTTTTGAGAAGATCTGAAGTCTGTAGCTGATGATAAAGAGGGCAGGCAAGAAAGCTCCTAGGAAGGCAGAAAACAGAAACGCAGCATTTTTATGGATGAATGAGCTTTTATGAATTTGCTTTTAAATGGTGAAATTATATGGCCATTTGCACTGCCTCTTGATTGCTCAGCACACCAGCTATTCTTTATGCTGCATGCCATTTGCAGTCTTGTATTTAACTTCACGAAATATTCTGGGATGCAGTTTTCACAAAGATGCCTGTATTAACACATCTGTACTATTTCGTACTGTTAGATGGGGGTAGGATTTCCTCCAGGGGTGTTCATTAACTACCAGTATTTTTGCCCTTATTTTGTGCCATAACTGAGCTCTAGACTCAGCTGAGTTACCTGAGCTCTAGACTTGAGTATGACAGATGGCTATTCTGTTGCAGTCTTTTTTGGCCCTTTTTTTTCTCTCCTCATGCTATAGCCGCAACATAAGCTTTGAAGGCTCATTATCTAAATCATTGCATAGAAAAGTCCTTTGAGAGCCAAATTCACCTCTGGCATAAGTGCTGCAATTCCATTGACTTCAGAGCAGGTTCACTGCTTGATGCCAGGGGAAAATTTTTGCAATGTAGATATCAAAATGAACAGTACTAAGACATAATGGACTGGTTTCTTTCCCAAAAATGACCCATTCATGGGCTTGGTTTGGCTTATTGTCAGTGCTGCACTCCATCCTTGTATATTGATAACTCCTTTTCTATTTGTTTCTGTCCTGGGACCTTCTTTTCTCCTCCCTGTAATATCCTTCCAAATGCCTTTAGATCTGCTTAGCTGCAATCTCACGCTTCCTCAAGTTGCATGTTCCTCCTCCTCTATTCCCTCTTTGCATCAAGTTGCACTGAGTCCTTGCAGCAGACATTGTTGAGACAAATCTAAAACAATGATCATTCCAGGATGATCATTGCCACTAGGTCTTAGGAGGTTGTGGAAGATGTAGACCAAAGTCCACAAATGCCATGTCACAGCTATTGCAGGCCAGGACTCCCATATCTCCCTTACACAAGCGAGCAAAGACAGGGAGGAGCCATGGAAGCCTGGTTTACGGTGGTATTACAGACCTGAGGTATTTTCAGTAACCAATACACAACTCTTGGTAGTATTTAGAGCCTCACAACCCTTCTGGAGAGGACAAGTTGTGTCAGCAGCCCCTGGGATGGGAGAGGACAGTAGAAGTACAGGCTGGCAAAGCCTGAACTGATTGACTCTTATTGGCAATGAACTATTTTTGGGAGCCAATGATGAGAACAGCCTGTACTGCTGCAAGTTTGACTCTGACTTGCAAGGTTATTATCTGGGAGTTTAATCAGTCTGTCACATGCATGGAGTGAGTAGCTAGTGTCTTAAAGGGTGTGTTTTGTGCTGGGACAGAGGGAAGGATGGATGGGGAGAGAGGCTATTGAAATATGAATGGAAGAAAATAGACATCCACTTCTTGAGTTTCTGCCATTTTTTCAATTGTGATTACATAAAAATTCAAGACAGACTTTCCACATACTTATGAACTTGTCGTCAGGCAGAAGGAAATCTGTGACTGCAGACCTCTTATTTTTCCTGAGCCTAGGGAGTCCCTGAGCTCTGTGTAAATGAACTCTGTTCACAGAGATCGCTTTGCCCTCCGTAGCGATGCAGCCGTACCTTCTTGGGATGAGATGTGGCAGCTGTTCATCAGTGCAAAGCCATTCTAACCAGCCATTAGGAAATGGGTGAAAATGGAGGGGTAATTAGGGAAACAAACACTGTAATGAATAGCACTCAGTCTGCAATATGACTGTTATTCTCTGTCTTACAAAAGACCATCCCTGGTTAGTTTGGTTTATGAACTGTGCAGAATAAGCTTATGGTTATTTTGATTATCTGTGTTACTGTGTTCACTGAAAAGGCCTGCCAGTAACCAGTGCCCTATTGTGCTGGGAGCTGCACAGAGGCCTAGATGATGGCTGTAGCCACTAAACACTTACTATGTAAGTATCAGCTGAGGAAACATGGTCACATAGATGTGAGAGTCAATACACAGGGAACACAGGCAAATTAAGAACAGTAGTAAATATCCAGGATTTTCTTACTCTACAAACTTTAGGAAAAGTCTGTAAAGAGATGACGTATTTTATCTGTTAATGACAGTGAGTATTTTTGCATTGACCTGTTAGAGAAATATGAATTATTAACGGGTGAGGATTTTAAGTTTTGTAGACTATAAGCTTAGCATATCAGCAGCTTGACTGTTGCAAATTTTCTGCAACTATCTGGGCAAAAGTGAGACTTAGGGTAGGGTATGAAGAAGAACAATGATGTAACTTCAGTGGTGTTCATGGGACCTCCCTCAAGAAGAAGGCCAAAACTGAAAAAAGCTATGTGGATCTCTGAAAAACTACTAAAGAAAGTGGAGCAGGTCAGCATTCCCATCTTGTTATTGACTGAGGAATTAGAGGCATCAAGTGTCTTGGAAAAGAAGCACTTGATGCGGCTGAGAAGGGAGGCAAAGGAGGGCTGAAAATAAAGGGGAAAACCGATATCAGGCAACTTATCTTTGAACAGCCTTTTGAATAGATGTGCAGGGGGTTGGGGACTGAGAGGCATTTGTCAAAGGCAAAGTAAAAACACATTAGAGTAAGTGAAGGAATGGGACCATGATTGTTAGTGAGGGTCAACAGACCTGGGTCCTAATCCAAACCTCAGACCTGCATCTTTGATGACAAAATGGATTCAGGAGCCCGGCTGTATTTCCCTTAAAAAAACCCAAAAACAGTTTGTCCAGAAGCAGGGTTTGTTCTCCTACACCCAGGAGTTGGAGTACAGAGCTCTCCTTCACTCACTCTGTCTGTTCTGCTTGCTGTACGTCATCAGACTTCTGTTTTTTTGGAGATATCTTGTCCAGCTCTCATGAGACCTGACTTTTTCTTAACCTGTAAGATTATGGGTGCCTCTGACAACCACTTTACAATGTTACAGTTGCAGAAGTGCAATAACCTCCTGCAGGAAGCAGAAAAAAGTTTTTACATGTAGGTAATTTCATGAGCCTGTCAAAAATTCCTGTTTGTTCTCTATATTAGTGTCTGTTCTGATTAGAAAGTCTGCATTTTTTAGGAGAAAGGGTTCTGTAAAGTGAGAAATAAAGGACTGGGAAATACACACACATTTACTGTGGTGCTGACAGGCAGGGGTAATCTCAGACAGGGAGAATGTGATGAGTGGAAAGGGCTTGATGCCACAGGAAAAGCAAGCTGCAAGGAGCCTGACAATGCTGCAGCCATTTTGGGGAATCATCAGCTGTGATGACTGTGTGGGGTGAAAAATCCCAAGAGATCCCAACTGCGCAAATGCAGTTATGCTTTGACATCTGGATGACTATTTGTGGGAAGGATGTTTTCATTTTCCACTCTGCTTATAGAGAAATGGGAATGGATGGAAGAAATGGGCTGAACTCTCGCTTTTGATGGTACATACCATACTGACAGGGCAGGTCTATCAACCATTCTGGTGGATACTGCTGTCTCTTCTCACTCTTCAAATTTCTGAGAGACAGAGTGCTTCTCCCTGTAATGGAAGAAGTTTGCCTAGCGGAGGAGGTGTATTTCTTTGTACTTATTACACAGAGTTCAGATAAAAAGCCATCCCCTCTCTCACTCTTCTTGAACACCCTGGTTTGCATATATGCAAAAGCTGGGGTTTTTTGATTTCTATATAGAATGGTATGTTATTTTGTCATTATCAATAAGGAGCTTTTCCCCTAAGTGTCTCCCTTTCCTGAAGAACAGTGATATAGAGCAGGGTAAAAAGGTGATGAAAAAAAATCCTGCTGATGCAGAAAGAAAAGCTGCAGAAATCACTGAAACAGAGGAAAGAAGTGGCTTCAACTGATTACATTCACTTTGGGCCCAAAGCTCTCACTGATGGCTTGCTTTCTACCACAACTCAAAAAGCAGCCAGAATACTGGTACCTAGAGGAGAAAATAGTACTAATGAGCCTGAAAGGGGGCATTCCTTGACCTTTTCTGCTCTCTGGGGAAGTGAAAAATCTGGGGCATACTCCTAAAAGAAAGATCTCCAAACTTCTCTGAAGTGTCACCCTCCAACAGCTGCGTGCCAGTGCACAAAAAATGCCCTACTCTGATCATACAAGTGGTCCTTCAAGTCTGCTGGTGCCTGCTGTGGGCTTTGTGTTTTTTGATACTGTGCTCTGCAAGAAACTGGCTCTTGACTGATTTTGTGAGGGCTTTTTAACTCTTCTGGATATGTTGGGAAGCATACAAATAGTATGTGGTTTCTTGGGGTATGGCATATTTTATGTAGCTATTACGCCTCAAGCTACTGTCTTACATGGGTGACATAAGTGGCCAATTTTATACCTTCTTCCCTACAATGCCCTCTTTCAGAACAGTGTTTCTCACAGAGTCTAGAAAAGATCCAAATGTTGTTCTTTGATGTCTCATAGAGACTTGTGAAATCTCTAGTGTTGTGGGCATAGGCACAAGTAATTCTGCATGGGTATAGGATCCACAAGCTGGTGAGCCTGGAGGGAACTCTTGATATAATAACAGCCACTGCTGAGCCACGTAGCAGGGATGAGGGTGAGCAAGTGGCTGCAGGGTTTTGGAGAACAGCCAGTGGGCCCTCCTGGTACTCAGTTTGGAGGGCAAAGGAGCAACCAGGTGTGGGTCTCAGGCCTGGTCTCTGTATGCAACACACCCAACCAGTCCTCAGAAATGAGCCTCTAACTTTCTGCTAGATATTCGAGGCTTCATTCTGGAGTGTGACAACAAACTAAGAGAACAATGGAGCACATAAAACCAAAACAACTCAGCATTAGGTAGTACAGTTAATTAGCTGTGTCTGTGGTGGTTCAGTTAAAGGCTCGTTCCATTACGAGTCTACCAATATGGAACATTCTTGGTTTTTTGATTTATGCAGCTGTACTAACACAGACCTGTATTATATCAGCTCTGGTCTCAGGGTAAAACCAACTTGTTGTGCCGGCTGGATCAGGGAAGAGAAGGGGATGGTTGTGTTTCCAGTTCAAACTCTCATTCGTCTGCTCCCAACCCTTCAAGTCACAGCTCTGTTCTTATCTCTCTGTGGACTGAATACTGCAGACAAGTCCCTTGCGTGCTTTTCTGCATCTTCTGTGGTTTAGTGGCTACTTAAATATTTATTTATGTAGAACTTGCCCCTGGGGATTGTCTTATGAATGCAGAGGAGGGGTATTGTGAGAGAAGGAGGGAATGAGCAGTCCCTAGAGGGCTCAGTATTGTCTATTGTCAAGAGGCAGAAACTACGTGATCAAGTCATGTCCTGGAAAAAGATTAAGGTACGAAAGAACACACACACGTGTGTGCCCACACACACACACGTGTATATACAAACAGCAAACTGGCAACTGAACATAAAGAGAAAGAAAGCATTTACACATGTCAAGTGATTGGAGAGCCAGCTCTGTTCAGTCTTGGAATTTGCTTTCTTCTGACCCATAGGACACCAGTGTTTTTACAGATCTGCCATCCATAAAATTCTGCAGAAAGATATGTAGGGCAGAAGGAATGACCTGAGATGCTGCATTCAAGAATAGGCTATTGTGAGTTGAAGGACAGACTGTATGTCATTGGAAATAGGAGTAGTTTCCTGAGGTTTGCAAATACACTTGAATTTGCCCATTGGTTAAGTGTTAACAATCTCTTTGTAGATAGCACGTAGGAAAATCTGGAATATTTTTTGCTGTTATGATTGATATTGCTTGAACTTTAATCATATGCAAGAGGCAGCTCAGCTTGTTGAATTCATTAATTACTAAGGCGTAACATATTCACTTAATTGGATTCTCTGCTAGATAGAGACATATTTATATGTATTTGTATATGTGCTTAGTATATATATTTAGCTCCACAAAGACTGATATTAATGGAACGTTCAGGTTGCCTGGTGAAATAATCAGCAGATGGAAGGGATAAATGTTCAGTCGTAAGCACGATCTTTTTCGTTTCAAGAAGGGTAAGGCCTGACTTACTGGATATTCTTAGCACAGCAGTAAAGCAGGCAGGGCTAAAGTTGGCACTGAGGAAAATTTGCATGTGTACATGCCTTGGGCTGGCTGTAGGGCTGCCCCTGCCAGGCCACCCCACCCTAGTGCCTGTCTCGTCACCAAGGACTGGTGATCAGTCAGTCTTTCTCCAAGACAGTTTCTTCTGCCCAGGTTTCAGAGGCTCCCTCCCTTTTCTTGTGGAAGGCAGCACTGTGTTGGTGAGCCACAGCTCTCAGCTGCAGCTGGGGAGCATCCTTGGAGGTGGGACAGGAGAAGCAATGCTGCTGTCTGAGAAGGCTGCAGCCTCCCTTCCACCCACCCGCATCTCACCTCTGTATGTGGAGACCTACTGTGTGGGGCCCTGGGATTGCAGAGAGGCTGCTTCAGAGCCATGAGAGAGAGCTGTGGCCAGGGGACTCAGCTGATTGAGCTGTATGTTGTATGTTGTGCTGTATGTTGTGTGTGGGAGGTGAGATGCATCTGCTTCCTGGAAGTTGGAAGAGGCAGGGCTGAGTGCCACTGCACCAGCTTGAGCATTGCTGTGCTCCCTCTTCCAGGAAAGGCATCTTCAGAGAGGGAGGAAAGACAGCTGCTCGGTCACTTGTGCCACGTCAGCTTCCAGAACAGCTGGAAAGAACCAAAGAATGTGCTCTCGAGCTTTAGTTAATCTCCTGAACTGAAACAAGTCCTTAGCGATTACCATATAAAATCCTGCTGTTCCTTTTACAGCTGTGGAGCCACATGCCTGACCTGCTGTACTACTGCTCTGTCATTAATCAGCACAAGTTCCACTGCTGACTGTTGTCATGCACGGCTGTTCTACACTAACCACCACCCTTCTACGGCATAGGTCCTTCCTCTGATATGGGGTGTGAAGGTGTTGCACCTGCACCTCTGAGTTGCACAGGTCCTCTGGTGTGGATGAGCTGAGGATACTATACCGACCTTTGTCGTTGCTCCCAGCTGTCAGCTCCTTGTTCATCCCCCTTGCAACATGGGACTGATTATTAAGAGCCTTTTACAGGGGGAAAACTGGGCTTCAGAGAGCTTCAGTAGCTCACTTAAGGTTACAGTGTAAGCACAGGACAAAATAGCAGCCAGCACTTAGGTTCCCTCACTCCTGGGCATCTAGGGAGAAAGCATCTGCACTCTGCACAGCTGCTGCAACTGCTTAGGGCAAGTTTGCCCTGTGAAACACAGCTATGTGTTGCCTGCGCTGGCATAGGCTTGCGATGGTAAATCGCCACAGTGCAGAGCAGTGCCACAGGGAAGCATCTGCACGGCATGGTGCATGGCAGCTGTGTGAGCCTGGCAAGCTGCCTCAGCTCTCAGCTTAGCCCTGCTAGGCTAACACGGCTACATGGCATCTGGACTGTAAATGCCCCCAATTCCCTCTACCCCCACCCTTGTGCTTCTATTCTGAGATTACACAGACCAGACCAGCTTGGTCCTGTCCACACCTCCCGTGCAGACTAGCCCTCTCTCTCCCTTAGCCTGTTGTAAGCATATTGCTGCAACATGAGAAACCTGTCTGTAGCATGATCTGCCTGATTAGTGTCTTCCTTTCCTCTCCCCTTCTGGGCATTGTGACCATGATGGACCAGCGAGCTTCACTCACTTCGGCCTCTTTCCAATGCATTCTTCCAATTTGGCTTCCACTTTCTTTGCCTCATTCAACCCCTTGGCAAGGTCAGTGTGCTTCTTTCATCGTAAAATGGGATTGCATAATCTCTGCATTGGTTGATTTTCTTGCTGTCTGTAGCTATTTCTTTATTCCTCTCTCCACCAGTTCTTGGTAATTCATGGGTAGCTCTTTCTCCATCTTCACTGATATTTTCTTGACCCCTTTATTGGTTTTGTAATAGCTCATGCACATTCAAGCTGGATAAGCAGTTACATACAGAAAATAAAAGAACAGTGATTTAATTTTTAGCTTGTGAAATCAAGCTAGGAAATGCCAGTTTTGTTTCCCAGGCCACCTTAATTCTGTTCCTTCAAGTTTCTTTGAAGTACAAGGATTGAGGGAGGGACCCCATGGAGAGAGTTGCATACACTCATTAATTAAGACTTGAATCAAAATGTCCACACACAAGTGGGATGGAATAAAGGCTGAAAAGAGATCTGTAAACCTGCCATTTCCTAATACTTCAACCTAAATAAATTACCTTTAATGTAGTTTGTTTTATGGTGTGGTGGTGGTGGTGGGTTTATGTGTTGTGTTTTGTTTTGTTTTTAGGGGGAAAACCCAAAATCTTTTCTGTAAAAATGTATTTTTCATTCTCATGCATGCTGAGCCCTCAGCACTGAGTCTGGCTGTTCAATCCAGCAACTAACCTGTACTTGTTTCACAGACAGTCATGAAAGCTCAAACTGGTTTGCCTTTCTTTTGCATCTGAATAGTGGAGTGCAAGTGACTTTTTCACAGTGAGGCACATTTAAACAGATAGAAGAGAATCTGGATGGTGTTTGTCCACATTTTGTGGGCAGTCTGATTGGACTTTTGCCTTTATCTTGCTCTGCCAAAGCTGAGATGTTTGTTGTACTTACTGCGGTACTGGTTGAGGTGTCCCCACTGATTTACTGAGTTGATGGGTTTAGCTCTGAAAACGTTCATGCTCAGATGCTGTTTGGACTGTCTGCCAGGATTTCTGCAAGAAAGTGACAGAAAAGAAATTATGATTATTCAACTGTTTGTAATGCAGTTAAGTGAATGAAATTTGATGGGCCAAAGTAAAATTCATGTCCTTAGCCTCAGGGTTTTTTCCCTACTGACTTTCAAATGCCTGTTGCAAAACATGAGAATACCTGTTGGCTTTTCTCAGGGAACTGGCCTGAAGACTCTTGTAATGGAAAATGTCAGAGAACCTAATTACAGGCTTACTGCTTACTCCCCTTATAGCAGAGGTAACTACACAAAACACACACATTTAAATACACAAAGTCATCCAGCTAGTTCTAGACTGACAGAAGTCATTCCACGTGTGGACTTAAATGTATCACAAAAGACATTCTGCAATGTGCTGAGAGTCTTAGCTTCATCTTATGTCTCCAAGACTGCCTCTATCATGCCCTCTCCTACTTTTGGGCTGCAGAAAGGAAATAGCACAGGATCTGTTTTGTGTTGACATATTCAGGCACAAAGTGACAGGCATATCTTTGAAAAATAGGTGTGCCTGAGGTCCATCAGGGCTGACAGAAGAGGAACATTTTATTTGTCTAAGGCCATGCTCCCAAGAAAACAGTCTTTGGCTTAACTCTTCTTTGCTAGCTGGGGTCGGCAAATACATAGGTTCCTCTCTCCTTTCCAAATCACTGGTTTTAAGGTTAGCTCTCGCTCTCTCTATACTTGTGTCTGATTGTGCTCCTTTTGCACAGATATGCCTTGCAGCCCAGATGGCCTCAGCTGGGCCCTTGGCAATTCTGCTTGGACTCCAAACCCAGATCAGCTTAGGATAACTGCTGCTGGGGGTACCTCTGTGTGTTTGTGGATGTGTACCTGTGTGGGGGATGGGAAAGGAGAAAAAAATCTTCTGCAGAGCCACTCCCTGCTGTTCACAGGGCACTTGCTGGCTACAGCCAGCATGGCAGTAATGCACATGTGTGCAATGAACCAGTTGTCCTGCTGGTGGGCTCCATCCAAGGATCAGGTCTTCTCTGTAAGTTGTAGGTAGAGCTGATAGGTCTTGTCTAATGCTCTGCCCAAACCTGGGAGAGTGCTTGGCTGTAGCAGTGGATCAGGTGGTCAGGTGGGGATTGTGCAGCTCGTGAGTTTTCTTTCTGGAGTGCTCAACCATCAGAAAGTCTGAAGCTTGAGCTTCTAAGGCAGGAGTATCCAGCTGGAGAGCACAGCTCACACTGGCTCCTGGGAGGCCCCATCTGACCTGGCAGCCTCTCCTGTATGAGGGGTTGATCTGCAGTTGCACAGGCAGAAGTACCCTGGCAATGCACACTGCTGGTGGAGATGTGCAGTGCTGACACTGTTCTGGCTTGAGCCAGCACTTAATTTCAGGACAGAGGTGAAGCCATTGTTTGGACACTGTTGGGATGGGGATGACCCAATCCATATCTAAGTCAGTGGAAGCTGAGATGTGGGGAAATCACACAAGTTATTCTCCCATCCGCACAGGTTTCTGCACTGCTTGCACTGGTCTCACTTCTCTGACTGGTCCTGGCACAGGGGCATCAGACTAAAGACATGATGGAGGCAGCAGTTAGAACACATGGGTCTGTGCAGTAGGGACTGTGTCCGTGGGTGCAGAGCAGTGATGGGAGGCAGGACCATGGGTGGGTGAGAGATGGGGTGATAATGAGCTGTGGCATGAAAGACCACAATTCATTTCTGCTCACAGGTGAGGTGGGGGATGTCTGTTGCCTCTGCTTTCCCCCATCCCCTTCCCCTGTGTCTATTGGGGAGCACCTGAGTGAATGAAAGAAAGAAAGAGAGAGAGAGAAACTGAGTCTGGTCATGAGGATGTCTACATGCCTTCTCCATAGAAACAGTTAAAGGAGACTGGATAAGAAAATGTGCAAGGATGCAGAGAGCAACCCCCTTAACCACACATGAGGTAGAGGGAAAGCAGCAAGGGTGTCCCCGGTTACCCCTATCCTACAGGCTTGCTTCCCATCTGGTCCCTTTGCAAAACCAAGTGAGGAGACCTGGCAGGGAACCAGGGTGCACAGCAGAGCTGTTGTTTCTACTCTGTTTGGAGATCTGGTGACAATTTGAAGCAGTGGTTCAGTTGACTACCCCTTGGGATGGTCCCACCCCTGGTGTGTTGCATGAGACTCCCTGCCATGTGCCACATTTAGGGGGCAGACATGCATCCTGGAGGTTTGTAGGTAGTGGGGCTGGCTGTGGCTATGCCAGTGTGAATCCAGAGCCAGGATCCAGAAAGAGTGTGCTGTTGGTGGGAACAGCATTTGCAATGACCTGCCCAGTGCTCTCCGTGGTGGGAAAGGAAGGAAACAGTAATGTGCAGCTCTGTAACTGCTTTCCCTGGAATCTGGCTCCCAACACGTGCTGTAATTCCTCCAAAAGAGGCATGATCCTCCCCTTTCCACCAGTGAGAGAAGAGCCAAGCACCCCACATCTCTCTGCAGAGGAGTGTGTGTACAGCCATGCCAGTGCTGCTCTCAGCAGGCGTGCATCTCTGCGCAGGGGCAATGTGGGGCTGCCAGGCAAAGAGCAGGGGCTCTGGCTGCTGTATGTAGGATGGGGAAGTGTTTCAGTGTCTGTGACAACCCTTGGTGAAATTAAAAGGATCTCTCTGATGTTCTCAGAGATGCTTGTAGAAGTGGCACCTTCAGTCTTGCTTGCGCAGCTCAGAAAACAGTGAGGTTTATGCAACTCATCCCCTCTCTCTTCATGGTGTCTCCTCTTCTAATCCTGCTGGGGCTGGCTTCAACATCTGACTTGCCTCTGCACAAGGAAGAGGCTTTGGCTTTCTTCTGTATCTTCGTTTTTAAACATTCCTTTAGCCTTAGGTTCTAAGAGATGCTGAGAGAGATATTTGCTCAGTGTAAAGAGTTGGTGTCACTGCACACATGTCAGGATTTTGTACGCTGCTGTACTGGACCCACTTACCAACCAAAGCTCTAAACCTTCTCTCAGATTGCAGTGTAAATTGGCAAACATCCCTCTCTCTGTGTAACATGTTTTAGAGGGAAAAAGAAAAGTCCGAGTAAAAAAAATGAAAGCTCAGCAAAATCAAACTCAAACGCAGAACTCAACAGGGAAAGCCAAGGGGAAAAAATCATTAGATAGGGCATTACATGCATGGACACGTACAGGATTCAGACACACACCTGCACAGTGTGGATGCACTCCTAGAGACAGCAAAATGCTTACATAGAGCATTTAGATGCCTATATGTGCACACAAAAATAAATTTTTTTAAAAAACCTTTGTGACTCCTGAACCCCTTGTGACACAAAACATGCAATCTTACCAGTATCCCTGCTACATTTTCCTCTGCCCCACAGTTCTGCAGAGGAGAGTGGTAGAGATGCTCAAGGTGAAACCTTCTTTCACCTTAGATGAACAACGATAGGGGCAGTATAAGCTCCCTGGCTTTAGATTTTATTTCCCAGACTAGAATCAAAATAGACTGATATTGCTGGGGTTTAGGGCGTTGTATTAAGCTCCCCTGTCCTCACACAGAGTCATTTCAGGAGGACATGATGTCTCTAAGAATGCAAAGTTATTACATAAGAACCCAAGTCAGGTGGTGTCACTGCCTGTTAGCTGGAGGTGGGTTTTGTTGGATGGTAGTCAGTCTTCAGAGTTTGTTAAGATATAAGTTTTGTTTTAATTCTTCTTCCCAAATCCTAACACCTGATTTGCCCATGCTAGAAGCTTAGAGTTACATTCTACAGCCTACTCAGATCTTAGCCTCCACTACCATGAACAGCTTCCTCTTACCTTTCCCCTCGTGTCTCCTAATTATGCCTGTGCTGACTGCAGTCTGCATTTCCATAAATCATGGTTATGTATACATCGGGTAGCTCTGAGGTCCTTGATAAAATATGTCCCACTGGAGATCACACTGCTTCTGCATGAGCCAGCCTTGCCTGGATGAACCACTTCTGGGCTACCAAGTTAATTCTACTACCAAGAACACCACCATCGCCCAGAGGGAGGTATCAGGTGATCCTGGCTAATTTTATGCCTGTATTGAACTCTTGGTACCTTCTGGCTTGGAAGAATGATTTAGCAAGGCAAACTCTTTGGCATTCTCACAGCTCTGACCTTTTTGTGACACCAGTGGAGCTCCATAGTTCACTGACTTTGCAGAAGTCAGAAGCGCTCAAAGTATACCTCATTAACCTTCTCAGGCTAATCATGGCAGGGGACAGGACATTAGCAACTGCAAAAAGCATATAAATGCACCAGGAAATAAATGTTTCAGCAAAAATGGCAAGCGCTGTGTAAATGCCAGATCTCAGTGAGCTGGGGGACCATGTTTCTGCAAAGAGCTTTTATTCCCAAAATGAGTTGTAAAGCAAGAGCAAGTACCTCACCCTATCTGTATTCTAAGCTCAGCCTCTCTCTTTCTGGCACATGCTAGGTGCTGTATAAATAGAGGGGAGAAAATTGCACCATCTCCTGCAGCCTACAATTTTAATTGAAAGGCTTTTAGAAGCAATTCCTGCTTCTGCAGGTGCAGTCAAGAAAGCAGCCTTCCCCAGGTGGTTGTGGAAGGTGAGCTTGAGGTTCAGGAAGGAGTGTTGTTTTTATGTTAATTAATTTTGCAAGTGGAGCATTCACAACCATTTCTTGTCTGCTTAGGCTGATGTGGCTAATTAATCACCGTAAGTGTCTGTAAACAGGAGATTTTTGTGCTCTGTGGCATCTCTTCTCCACCTGCTGTAGACCAGTCTATGTGAAGGTACAGATCTGTAGCCTCACAGGAATTGTAAGTTTGGTAATGGCTGTGATGTCAGCGCTGTAAGTATGAGAGTCATAATTTAACCAGCTTGGGTGAAAGCTAAGAGGAATGTTTTATTCTCAGGGCACTGGAGAAGGTTTTGCTGCTGAATGAGAGAAGTGTGAGCCAAGGAGTCAGAGATACCATTAACATGAGTCTTCGTGTTCACGTGGGTTAGCCAAGGGACAGAGATACACTGATTAAGACTGAGTTTTGACATCTGCAGACTGAAAAATCAATGGGAAAAGGCTTTTCACAGAGGAATTCCTCCTCTTGCTTCTGCTTACTTGAAGTCACTGGACTGGAAAGGCTCATCTGGTCCCATCCCTCTGCTCTAGGCAGCAAACTCATATAGCCCTATACAAACCAGTTCTGCTTCTTCTTGACTCCAATTTGGTTGCTTTCACAGCTCCTTTTGGGCAGCTGTTCCAGAACTTTCCTCCTCTGATGGTTAAAATCTATCTTATTTTCAAGGTAAATTTCCTCACAACCGGTTGTTCTTCTACCAGCATTGTTTTTCCTGCTTATAAATTACTTTCCTTCCTCCCTTGTGTATCTATCCCCCCATTTATTTCTACAGAACAGTCATATCCCCTCTTGGCTTTCATTTATCTAGGTTAAATAAGCTTTTTAATCTCCTCCTTTAAGGCAGGCTTTCTGTTCCCCTAATCGCTCAATCCAAGGTTATTTATGATAACTAGCTTTTCTGCAAGGTTCCTCGCTGCTTTGCCCAAACTGAGTGTAAAACATCATGACCCATTGCCTATTGAGTAATTTTGACATGAAGAAATGTGTCAAGTATCAGATCCAAAAAAAAACCAGTCACGGTTCTGCTGTTAAAATTTGCATTTGTTCTCTACCTTATCTCTATGAAGCTAAATACTCCATGATAACTTAGTTCTTGATAAAATTTCTCTTCAGTAACAGTGATGACATCTCTATCCAGACTAAAAGCCAAGCCTGTGGAGCTACAGTAGATCTCTGTAGTTCAGTCCTGGTGGAATATCTTGCAGCAGCCCTCCAAAAACTATTTCAATCTAAAATGATTCTTCTTTATTTATGCATTTTTTATTTCTTCACAGCCTACTGCAGCATTAAGGTTACAATTGCATCCCCCAGGTCTACCTTTATTTTATGTATCCTGAGCAATGACTCCTTCCACTGACAGTGTCCCAGTTATAATTGCTATTTCTATGGTGCTTCTGTTACTCCTGCGGTAGCCCTTTTCAGGTCCTGCCCAGTTGTTCTGGTTTACCCATGTCCTCAATAGGGATCTGTACCAATTCTACTGACAAGACTCATATTTCTCCCTGGACTCGCGCTGCTTCCCAGAGGGACTAGATGTGCTTCTCCAACAGCTACATTACCAATAACAGTCCCATTTTCTGCCCCATGCCCAATATCCTACCTTTACCTTTTCTGTATTTGATCTTCCATTTTTCATGTATTAAAATCAGGTGTAAAAGTTATGTAAGATGTTTCCAGTTAACCAACTGACATCAAACATAAAGACAGGAAGTTTTCATATTTACACCATTCACAGACACATGCTATATATGTTTCCTCATCTATCTCTAAATACACATGTGTGTGTCTCCTCATTTCCACACTACTTGTGAGCCTCATGGGTTTTTCTGTGTTTATCTACCCAGTGCACCCTAGAGGTGAAAACATGTCATTATTTCAATTTTACGCAATGTGGAGGGAGGTGCAAGGGTGCAGATTAGGTTACAGAGGTTCTGGGTGGAACAGGGAATTTCTGCCCTCTAATCCATGCTCTGTGTTGTTGCTTTAGTGCTTCCCCACTGGAATGAATGAACTCCTCGGCTCCTGGGGAAAAAAAAAAAAAAGGAAAAAAACCCCCAGACTCCCCCCAAAAAACACCAAACAAAAAAACACCAAACAAACCACAATAAGAAAGGAAACACTGAACTTTTGGGGAAATGCAGAAAGCAGTTCGAGTCCTAAGTGAGTTTGGAGTAGTCTTTCTCTTATTCTGCAAATGAAACCAAATCCCTTTTGTTCCTTTTGTATTTCTTCTATATCAAGGGTGGCAGGAATTGAGATAAGATTGTAAATTAAAAGAGAGTGGTGCAAGGCATGGTGCAAATAGAAGCCTAAATGAAATAATAACTATCAAAAGACTTTTCCTAGACATAGTTCTCCTCCAGCCTGTTGAAAAAAAAAGCACCTTCAGGTTCAGGCTTTCTTCTGGACCTTCACCCCAAATACCTATGCAATGTCACTGAGTATCTTGCCTGAGAAAAGTATCTGAATGTTTCTGGTTTAATCTCGAACTGTATTCTGCTGCCCAAACCTTGCAAACCAAATTTCTAGGAGGTTTCATTTTTCCATCTGTTGACATTAGTTAGAGGTTTCTCCAGATGCTTTTGCGTTTTGAAGTCCTGCCTTGGCGTATTAGAAGGAACCTCAGGGATTGACTTCTGCCTTTGCTGGAACAGACAATTTTGGAAATTCATGGGAGTAGCTTGTACTTATCCATCCTACCCATCTGGGTAAGGATTTTGTAAATGGTGAGGCTGGGTGCTAATTATTTGAACAGGTATCTGCTGTTGCCAGTATAGCCTTATAAGATAGCCACTGAACCAGACTATCATCTCCTCTGTTATAAATATCTTACTGACCTGATAACACTGAAAAGAGCACATGTAGGAGAATAAGGAAATATATTTTCCTGCTATAAATTTCAGCAAGAAGATTTAGGTTAGACATCAGGAAAAAAAGCTTTTTAATGGGAAGGATAGTTAAGCACTGGAATAGACTGCTTGTGGAGACTGTGGGCTCTCTGTCAGTGTAAGGACGGGTTAGAGAAACATCTGCCACAAATGGCTGTTACAAGCCTTAGCTTCCCTTGGGAGGAAAGAAAAGCCTCTGTTAAGAATCTGTTTCAGGGAACTAATGTAATACACCTTTCATTAAAGATGCGCATTAACATACTGCAGAACTCTTTTATTCTGGCTGCATTATACCGCGGTTAAGGCAATTCTCCAGCCTGCTGGAAGGCTTTCAGAAGGCTCCCACTTGTTTTCCCCTTGCATAGGCAATATCATCTTTTGTCTGCATGGGATAACTTATGTAGTTTGACAAACAAGTAGCACATATGATTAACTTTTTGTTCTACAATAGCTCTCCCTTTCCTTCTTTGCAAACGTATTGGACTTCTACTTCCAACAATGTTATCCAAAGTAGGATCTTATAATTAGGGTAGAAGTTAGCTGTTCCCCTCCCTCAACACCTCCAAATTCATCCCCAAACCAAAGTGACTTTACTTTCTTGATAAGATTGGATGTGGTATAGGTAGAACAAGGGGAAGTTACGGTGAAATTCTATCTCTTAGGAGCTGTGTCCTGGCATAAAGGAACATACCTAGGGATTGGAGAATATGATTAGAAAGGAGGTTTCACAGATCCCTCGTATCCTTAATTTTACTGATTCAGTGACCTTCCAGGGCTTCTAGTGGAAGTTTGGATGACTGGACCCTGATTGGAGAACACCAAATGGGTCTTGAAACTGCAGGGTAACCAGTATGTATGTGGGATGCCTGGGATGGTTTATTTTTCCTCTTTTTGCTGAGGCAAGCACTCAGCAAAACCTAAGTAATAACAGTTCATGAGCTGTTAATGGAAAATACCCCGAGACTTCAGAAGTGCCTTGCTCTGCTCTATACAGCTTGGTAGGTTATATTCTTTAAGAGTAGGCATCATTACCTGGACAAATCTTTGGTATTTAATTCTGCTAACCTCTCTCCCTGCAGTGAATTCCTCCTTCTGTCTCGTGGCAGATTATCTAACATATGATGCACATTTATGTTTTTTTTTTCCTCTTGCATTGTTTCCATCCTCTGCACATGTGATGTTTCTTCTTATTGATCCTTGCCCACATGTTGCTTAAGCCCATCCTTCTTCAGCTACGTGCATACACATTTGACCTTTGCATGCATAAGCATGTAAAGAAGTCTACCCCCTTTTAATTCACAAAGCTTTTCTGATTTTCCTTGTTTGCATCTGTACATGCCTACAGGTATATGGCATGTCTGATTGTTCAGGTTAGCAACGAAATGTAATATTTGCATGTATTCTTGAGACATTTTATAGTTGATCTGAAAATTTAAGTCAGAACATTTTGTTATATCCTATTTTTCCTCCTCTTTGGACAATTTGGAGTGATTTTATTGGAATAATAAGGAAAGGACATGTATTACTATATTTGCAGATTAGGTGATTCAGTGCACAGAAGGCTGTGGCAAGACTGTCATTGTTATCCTAATTTCATAATGTTGTCTATGTAGTACAACACTGTAAAACGTGTCTGGCACACAGCCTTATAAACTCCCGTTTCTGTCCCAGAGAACTTCTGGGTAATTATGGGTTGGGTTTGCCTATCTGATCTAATTTATCACTTAGGGGGTTATATCATGCCTGTTACTGAGATATCTAAGGGCTGCTGAGATTCTGCAAGATGTCTCTTTCATCAACCACTTATTTCTATGATAAGTTAATGTTCCTGAGCTGAAATCTGGGCTGTTCTGTGCAGCATCTTAATCACTGGTCCCTACTGTGCCCTGTGTGTGCAGTTATTCTGCTTGTCTGGTAGCTTCACAGAACTGCTTTTGGGGATTTGAGCTCAGTTACTTGAGAGCTGAAGCAGCACTGCAGAAATCTCTGTCTCAGATGATGATAAATTGACCTGCTTGGTCAATGAGTGGGAAGTCCAGGGCTGGGCAGACCCTGGGTATGTGAGTATATGCTCTTTATTCCCTTAGAAATTCACTGTCCACATCCAGGCTTAGATGTTAGCTTGAGTACAGATCATCTGCTGCCCTAGACAACTGCCTGTCTTTTGTGGACAAAAGGAGCCACCAGTCATAGAGCACTCAGTTTTCCAGCTTTAACCCAATGCTCAAAGTGTATTTAAAAATTAAAACAACAACTCCCTGACCACTTAAGCACACACACACAAAAATAGATAACTAGATAGATAGGTAGATAGCTGCACATTCCCTGCTTGGTGGTCCAAGCTGTGTGACTTCATGGGTGGAGGGAACATTAGGAGCAAAGTCTTCTTGGCATTTTTTGCCCTTGAGAAGTCAAGACCAGCTGCCCAGAAACTTCACCCACCTTCTTACAAACCTCCTACCTTGCACTCACTGGGGTGCTTTGTTCATGCTGCAGGGATGGATGGGGAAACTGCTGTCTCCAGGTGGTTTCTTCTGCCTTTCTTCTCCCTCCACAAGCTCCCAGAGTGGATTTTTCTTTCATGGACAGATGAAGTGTTTGTTTGTTTATTTTGAAGGTGACAAGTGTTTTATGTGAATTCTAGATGCTGTGAAATGCCAAACCCCAGCTGGGCTTTGAGTTTCACAGATTAACCGCTGACACCTAACGAGGCTTTAATAAGTGCTTCTCCCTCCCATTCTGTCATTTAAATAAATAAATGACTGAAATTTGGGGGTGGTGGGAGGGGTGTTGGATTGCAGTGGAATGAAGCTTTTCTGTTTGCTCACCAAGCAGGTACATGGCAAAGAGCAGTCATGTAAGCTTCCCACACACCCACATTGCCTCTGCCATCAAGTCAGCATGTCTCAGCCCTGGCCTGGAGGGCTTGCTTTTAGGGTCCTGCAGGAAAGTTCCTTCTAAAGCGCAGTTAGCTTCTTAACCCTCTCCGCTTCAGCTGCCAGCCAAGGTGCTAATTAGTATCAGCTGTCATGGGGAGACAGGAAGCTGAGAACAAAGATGAGACTTTGATAGTTGAAAGTATAGTTGATGTTCAGTTTTTTTCTTTGCCTGGAATTTTTAGGAAGAAATTGTCTACCATGGGCAGTGGGTGCGTTTAACATGTATTGTCTCTTTAAGGACTCTAGTGGCTTCAAAACAGCTCTTGTTTGTAGCAGTAGATATATGGCATCTGTTTTGACTGTTGAAGATATGATCTCTATTCACTTAGGAAACAGAAAATAAAGAGTTTTAAAACTGCAATAGAAATTTATGAGGGTGATGAAAATTGTGGAAAAATAGCAAGATTTTAAAAAATCGTAGATGCTCTTTGGTTTTAATTTTCATGTGTCAAAACCACAAAGAATTCCTTGTTTTCAGCTAGGGTATGTAACCAAGTCATTGTGAAAGGACAAGAGCAGGTATTTCAGTAAGGCCTTGCAGGGGATAGCAAAAACTACTGTTAAAAAGCATCTCTGTCTGTGTTCTTCTCCTGTGAAGACACTCCTGAAAATGCAGAACATCTCCCTCTTCAGTTACCTGTCTCTTGGAAGAACTCAGTCATGACTACGAATGGGCAGTCTTTTTCCAGAAGAAGGATTTATTTCTGGGCAAAATCAAGTTTGACTAAATTGAATTTGTTTGATGAATTCCTCTGAAAACAAATTAAGAAAAAATTTTGAGGAAATAAGAAGTTCTGGTTTGACTTTTTCAAGTGAAATGGTTCAACTTTTGTGTTTCAAAATAACATTTGTTTCAGAATTTGTATGTATCTCCTTTTTTTTTGAAGGCCGCTTACCCCCCCCTATATTTATTGTGACTAGTAGGCTCAAATCAACCTTTCAGGAGACATCAAGCTCTGTTCCTATTGTTTGGCTGAGAAAATGGAAAGACATCATATCTGTTTGACCATGGTAATAGTACTCCTATGATTATCCACTCACTCTCCCAGAGAGTAAGACCATCACAGAGATGAGAAAACCCAGACATCTTTCTTGTTCTCTACTTCCCTCTTGTTTGAAGCCACTTATTCAGAGCCTTCTCCCCAGAAATATCCTCATCTTACGGGAGCCATGAGCTTGGGTACTCCAGAATGGTCCTCCTGTCCTGCAGTAGCTGTGATTGATGCAAAGGGATGGGACAACTGAAAGTCTAACTTCTGTGGTTTGTGTCTCCACAGGTGGGAAAATGGAAGGAAAAAAAGTTGCAGATGAAGTATTATGTGTGGCCACGCTTTGAACTGTATCCTGACTCTGAGGAACGTGAGGATGATCACCTGAGTATCGTGACCTTGGAAGAGGCACCATTTGTCATTGTGGAGAATGTGGACCCCCTAAGTGGCACCTGCATGAGGAACACGGTCCCTTGCCAAAAACGCATAGTGACTGAGTATGCACCCCTGGGTTCTTCTGCTCCTATTGAGCTCTCCCTTCTCAGCAGAATGTCGAGTGTCTGTTGGGCTAATACCATTATAACCTGATAATCCTTTTTAGAAAATCACCTCCGTTTTCCTAGCCTGTCCTATGTCCATTCATGACTGGCCCCTTTGGGCTAATCATTGTAGTGTCCCTTTACCCTCCAGCACAGATAGCACAAGAGAAATTGTCCACATTATACTGTGGGAAGGGGACTGCAAGCTGACAACAGATGGGAATTAAGGGAGTTTCTCCCAGTCTTTTAACCCATTATTATTGTTGTTATGATTTAGGAACAAAACTGATGAGGAGCCAGACTACATGAAGAAATGTTGCAAGGGGTTCTGCATTGACATCCTCAAGAAAATCTCAAAGTCTGTCAAGTTCACCTATGACCTCTACTTGGTGACTAATGGCAAGCATGGGAAAAAGATCAATGGAACGTGGAATGGAATGATTGGAGAGGTCAGCAGCAAAAGGAGGCCATGGAGGGGTTTATCTCTGGGATGGGTGACATGCGTCAGGTCTAGTCTCCCATCATTATTGGATCTCCTTCTGGGACAGGGGGAGAGGTGACTTAGGAAACTATTGGCCTGCATTCTTTCTCAGCACTGGGTGAATTAATCTGCTCTGACACTCTGACCGTGACTACCTTTCCTGTTTGACAATTAATTATTATTCTCTATGGTCTCATAAATTTGGCCTATACAGTCTTAGAAAGAGGCTGATATCCATGCACCTTAGATTATGCATAGGTTGTATATAAGGTGCATAAAGAATGAAATAAGACTTCTCAGTGTTAGAGGGAGGATAAAACAAGGACAGAAAAACGAGATAAGTTGTCTTCTCTGTGGATGATGTGTTTATTCTAAGACCTCTGTGGATTTATTTTTTATACACATACCAGCTTTGAGGAGAAGATTAATGTCTAAAGGTTTCCTGCAAGAAGAAAGTGTCCTGATGAAAGATTAGACAGCAAAGATGTTACAAACAATCGAGGGAATGGGATTACAGGAGTAAAAGGATTGTATTGAAAGGCAGAAAGATGAGAAGGGGCTTGACTGTGGTAGTTGAGTGCTGCTTCATGTCTGTATGTGATCTTTTCCTTTTCTTCCTCCAGGTCGTCACTAAGCGGGCCTATATGGCTGTGGGATCCCTCACCATTAATGAGGAGCGTTCAGAAGTGGTGGATTTCTCTGTGCCCTTCATTGAGACAGGAATCAGTGTCATGGTGTCACGTAGCAATGGAACTGTCTCACCTTCTGCCTTCTTAGGTATCAGTTAAATCTAAAATTAAAACTTAAAAAATTAGGTGAAGGTTGCTTGTGATTCTTAGCCTGAAAGCTCCTTTTTGGGAGTACCTGTGGGACAGGTATATAAAAATATACTGTGTTGTTTTAGTTCTAAATCCCAGGCTAGCAAAATCTGGGCAAATGCAAACAGGCACTGCATAGGAGTTCCAAGTCAAGGCATTTTTCAGCAATTGTATACCTAGTCCCAGAAAAGAATGGGCTCGCTCAGAGTTGTCACCTACGCTGCAGAACGTGGTTTCCCAGTGACTCAACTAATAGTATGTTCGAGGAGTGTAGGCCAGAGGAAAATTGATTCAAACCTTATAGCTGGTATGCCATAGCACTTAGTGATAGCAGTTAGCAATATGTTGTTGCACTTTGAGAGACATTATTTGTAAAGATGTTGTTAACTTGACCCTCCCTTGACAGAGCAACTAGTAGAAGTTAGAGATCTAATAGACCTTTTCAAGAACAGTTGAGCCATCAGTTCTGTGCTGACATTGAGTCTTCCAATAAAGGCATTTCTAATGTCCTTCAGTGGTGGAGAGTGATCAGAGAATGCAGAAATTATACTGCATTTCCCCAAGGCATTCATATCTTCCTTGTATCTACTATTTGACTTTATAAAATGCTTTATGATGCAGCAAACACAGAATAGGAGTTATATAATTACTGTCTGCTCTCTACCAGAGTCATGAGAACATTTACAATAGAAATAACTTTATATGGATAATGAAATTTTCCCAAACCTTTTTAAGTTGGAGTTTCATGACTACTCAATTCTTCAGGAGTTTTTGCCCTTAGCCAAGTCCACCAATATTGCTGGAGTATGTAAAAGCAACGTTAAAGTTAACTCCAAAATTTTAAACTGCAATTTAACAGAGGTTGCAATATTGGAACAAAATTCTCGTTTGCTTTGATCTGTTTCAGTCCCATTTTTATCTGTTCCAGCTTGGAGAAGGAGAAAACCTGGCAGAGATCAAATACTTGCAGAACATGAATGCTAACATTTCTAGAATGAGCCAGTGTTCCTATTGCTACAGGAATGGAATAACTGAAAAAACTACTATCGTTATGGCTGAACCTTAGAAATTTGGAGATGCTCTTTGGCTCAATAGCATCTTGAAAGTTGGATGCTTGTCTGAAACTCTGCCAGTTCTGCTTGATTTTCCCCACTCTCTCCAGATGGTGTTGGAGGACTTCCTGGGAACAATCTTTTATCAATGCATTTTATTTTATCAATGCATGCCACAATGGCTGCACGTAGTTCCAGATGGAGCCATGTGTCACAAATGGAACAGTACAATGGAATGCAGTCATTACAGAGGCAGAAACTATAGTTCTCCCTGTTCAAGAAGTTTTTCAGAGTCAGGTTGAAGGCTTTAAGTTCTGTTTTCCCTCAACCCAGTTTGCCCCACGTTGGTGTGCTCTGGAAAGCAAAGGAGAAGAGGTTGTTGTCGGGGCTTTTATCATGGTTTTCTCTTCCTATCCAGAGCCTTTCAGTGCTGATGTATGGGTGATGATGTTTGTGATGCTGCTTATCATCTCTGCGGTGGCCGTCTTCGTCTTTGAGTACTTCAGCCCTGTGGGCTATAATCGGTGCCTTGCTGATGGCAGAGGTAAGGGGAACCCTTTCTTGCTATGATTCTCTCTTATTTTCAGTCCCAGTTCCTTTGTAGGGTGTTCTTTGCCTTGAACATGATACAGATCTAGCCCACTCTGAGCACTGAGTTCAGACCTAAGAGGGCAGGGATGGAGGCAGAAAACAGACTGTGAAGAGAGCAGATGTGTATAATGGATAATTTGCTTGGCCCGAGGGACGGAGCTGTGTTGCCTTTTATGTCTAAAGCAAATACCAGCTCCAACTTGTTTCTCATTGAGGGAAAATGGGCCCTGGTAGTTGGTGTTGGCAGGGCCCACGATGCTGCACTCCCTGAGGCAATCATACGGCTCAGCACTATCAATCCATCCTTTAGTGCTACGACTCCCTGGAGAGCAAGCCACCCAGCCTCCCAGCATAGTGCTATGTCCTCCAAACTTCACATCTGTCACCTGGTCATGTCTTTCCACTACTTGGCTCTCTGGCTTTCGAAGACCAACTGAGAAAATGGGAAGCTCATTTTCTCAGGAGTGGGTGAAGAATTACTTTGCAAAAGAACCAGGAAAGATGGGAACAAGTGAGTGATCCATCTCTGTGGTTCTGATCTTCAGAAGGCAGCCAGATGAGTTAAAGAGAGGATGAACAGACAGCCTAAGAGACAGCCTTTTTTTCCTTATTGAGATGAAGATAATTAGCAAGTTGAGTCTTCTGTCATCTGCATATCTTCACCCCCTGATAAATCAGCCCTTTGAACGTTTCTGGGTTTATTGGCCTGTTCAGAGTAGTGGGAGAGAGATAGTTACTGAAAAATGCACTCATTTGCTCCCCAGTCTAGTGCTTTGAGTGAATTTATGCCATCAAGTTGGAGAGGAGTGAAAATAAAAAGTGTTAATGAAAATGCAGGCAGAACCACATGCATGGGGAATTGGAGAAAAGTGGAGAACTTGTCTCTTAACATGGAGCTGTGGAGGGCCTTTATGGCAACTGATCATAGCCCCATGGATTTGTGGACACAAAAGTAAGTGTTGATAAACCTGTGAGTCTTTTGAGAGATATTGATACACGTGTGGAACTGGAAGCAGTTCTTAGTACAGGTGTGCAGTTGTGCAGTTATCAAGTCATCTGAACTGCAGCTGCAATTATCAGTATTTCTGAGTAATTATAAACAGTACGGCATGATCAGGCAGATATAATCCCTGACATATGTGATGTGAAGATATAGAAATCTGCTGCAGAGACTGCAATGGTGCTTTTGGTAATGAACATACTGGCTAATGTTACTTTGGCTGCATTTGAACTATGGCAGTATGCCCCTGCCTCCCACACCTGGATTTTCTCTTTACGAACATTAAGATTTTTCTCTCCAGAGTCAAGTGGACATGCCCTGATCTAGTCTCTAAATAATGTTGTGCTGTTGTTTGGGCACTCAAAATTGGAGAGCTCAGAAAGATTCTAGGTTCCTGGTTTGGATTGAAGTCTCCCATTACAGCCTTGGTTTGTGGCTGACAAAGTAACTGTGGAAGCACAGGGTGTGATCAGTGGAGAGAGGAAGGCTTTAAGAGGGAACTTCTCAAGATTTCCTTACATCTTATACCACTGATGTTTTTCAGGCCTTTTACCTGTGTGTCTTAGGACACATTAGGTAGAAGGGATATAAAAATACCACTCCAGCATGTAAAAAGACAAGGAGTGATAAACCATGTTTCTTGTAGGAACTTTATCTCGCTGGTATCTAGAGGCACCAATTTTGTCAGGTGATGATTCTGCTCTGAGCTTGGTGTGCAGTTCCCTGGGTGCAAAATGAGCCCCTTGCATTGTTCAGCTGTACTTAGAGTAAAATGTTAGTGCTTTCAGATGATCTATGCTATTTGCTGCTCAGGGTTTTGGAGAAACATGTCAAAGCTTTCTTCCCTTTTGCTAATCTGGTGGAGTCAACCTTAACCACAGACAGCAGCACTAAGCTCCAATCAGCCTATCCAAGTTGATAAAGCATGGGGTGCTGACCAGGTTGGCAGGTGCTTGAACTGTCCAGAGGATTCTCATCCTAAGAAGATCTTCCTGGTGCCTGAAGCAGGATCCTGGAGTAATTGAATCTGCATTCTCCCTATCAGCTCTTCTTGTGCTCAAGTTGAGGAAATTTTGGTTTAGGTTTCCACTAATGGAACCAGCATGTGCTGGGGGTATGAGATTGCTGGGAGACAGGTGTGATTTCACAAGTTTTCAGACCTAGTGCTTCTTGAGCACACTAGGCTTCTGGGGTATGAAAAGTGAATAAGGGGAAGATAGGAGCTTTTAAAACGCTTGACCCATTCCTGGACTATCTGAGGCAGAGCTGCAGATTTTCCTGCGGTAGACCAGAGTATATGTCACTGTTATGTACCTTAGACACAGAACATGGGGAGAGGGAGCTGTGTTCTTCTCTGGTTCGTGTGTCTTCAGCAGAGTGGGTAAAGAAACACTCTTGCAGAAGTATTTGTAGAGCGCTGCTATTTCAGATGGTGCTTTTCCTTGCACCTGTACAAGTACAGTGAGAACCATGTTTTGCCCAGGTGTATGCTGGGAGCTCAAGGACATCACTCTTGAGCAGCTAGAAATGAGGACAGAATTTGTCTGAGCAAACTGTATTTCTGGTAACAACACTTGAACCAAAATTAAATGTTTGGGCTTCTAGATCTTTCAATCAAATAAAAAGGAATGCTCTTGTAAAAGGTTTCGATGTAAATCTCTGAGACAGAATAAATATCTGAGGATATTTTTGAAAAATAATTTTTCAGGATTCACTTTGCTGAGATATGGTGTCATAAACATAGGGAGTTCAGATGCGGACATTCACCTCACAAGTGGGAATAAATACTGCTCTTAACTCTAAAGTCAAGATGTGGATGTGAATGGAAATGCAGACCACTTACTCTCAGATGCTCACTGTGGGATCATGTTTCTCAATCACTCTAGAGCCAGGAGGTCCCTCTTTCACCATTGGCAAAGCTATCTGGTTGCTGTGGGGGCTGGTGTTCAACAACTCTGTGCCAGTACAGAATCCCAAGGGTACCACTAGCAAGATCATGGTGTCGGTGTGGGCCTTCTTCGCTGTCATCTTTCTGGCCAGCTACACTGCCAACCTGGCTGCCTTCATGATCCAAGAGGAATACGTGGACCAGGTGTCTGGCTTGAGCGACAAAAAGGTAATCGATCCACCCAAACCCTCAAAGCAGCCTTTTCTACAGAAGAGGCTGCCCACCCTCTTTTCTTTGCTTTCACTATGGAACTGTGCAGATGTTTTCATAGTCACATCATAGCTTTAGGCCCTAGTTTAAGTAGCACAACTGTTCTTCATTGGTATTCAGTTGCACTTTTACATGTTTTAAGCACTTCAGGAATGAGTTATAAACAGAACTGAACTGTGCTTGCTTGCACAATTCCAAACCACACTTTGACTGTCAGGAAGTAACGAATTAATGGAGCTTTGGAGATGATGTGTACAATGGCTGTAACTTGTTTTTTCAGACTGAAATAATTTGTCTGTGCAGGAATGCTAGCCATTAGGCTAGCAAATGTGATATGTTAATTTATTCTCGGGAAAAGTTCCGCCCATGGGGGTAAATCAGCGTGGCTTTGATGATTTGCTATTGCTTGCACTTAAAGTTATAGTGTCTTTTTTTTCAAGGCGTTTGGAGGCTTAGTACAAGAAATTGTTTCCTGTTCAGGCTGTTTTATTGCCTTGTTTATCTGCACTGCATTTTGTCCATGCAGACCATTTGCTTTTGCTGGACCCTGAACACTTGAGGATTTTGAGAAGATTGCTGATGCATGCAGGGTAGCACTGTCTGGTTCATGAGGGTGTAAAGCTTTGCACACTGCTTAATTTTTGTTTTGAGGTGAGGTTACTCACAAGCAATTGAGTGTTGTGAGGCTCAGTTGCCCATGCTGAGTTTGTTTGGGGCTGCTTAAGGGATCATGCCATTGTAGGACAGCCAAATAAGCTTGCATACATTGCTGTTGGGGCTAGCAGCAAGAAGAGGACTGGTTATAGTTACTGACTCTTGTGTCCCTCATGACAGTCTAGAAATAAATTGTGGCTAGGCCCCTTGTGCATGCAGTGTCCTGTGCAGCAGGCTAGAAATTCTGTGATTGATTAATTTTCAGGAGTTTTTCTTTCCCATTTGTTGTTTTTTCCTGGAATGAAACATGGCACAGAATAATACAATCCATACAGAAGTGCTCCTGTTATTTGTTTTAATTTTGACCTCAATTTGTTTCACACTGTATTCACATTTGCAGTGTGCTGTGTTGAGGATGGGGTGGAGGGGAGGATGTTTTTCTGCTAAATGGAGATTGTTGCAGAGGCTGCTTAAAAGCTGTGGACTCCTTCAGACTGAAAGATACTGTTCAAAACCAGCCAGCCCTATCAGAGTTAACATTAGTTTGTCATCATTAGGTTTTCAACTATCTGAGCTAAATGGGATAGTTTGTACCTGTGATCTATTGTTTCAGGCTGTGCCTAGGCTCATGGAGAGAGCCATGCTTTTATTCTCATGTTTTTAAGATATTCTTCATACCTGCAGAGATATGTGCATGAAATTTCAATTGAAAGGGGTAGCTCCTAGAGCTTCACAGAGCCTTTGGTTACAAGTTTCTGGGCCTATCTTAGCTGATTTTACTGTAGGGCCACCTGTGTGTATTGGATTGAGGTAATTTTCTTCTACTTTTCTTTGCCATGATACCTGTATTTTCATTTGCTATCCTAAAGCATATGTGCTTTGTTTCTTGGGGAAGAGAAAGGCCACAGTACATAGTCAGAGCATTGTGGTATGCCTCAAACACAGCTGCTAGTGCAAGTACAATATTTGGGTTTACAATTATTTACAATATTTACAATATTGGGCTTATAATCTACCAGAGCTTCTGAAATCAGATGAAAATTGGCTGGTGAAACTGGAAACCAACAGCTGCCTTTGGAGAATAAAGACAGGTGGGACTAGCTCCAGCCAAAAGATGTGAGTTAATGAGCTTGGTCTACTGGGCTCATGGATTTCCATTCTTCGAACATGCAGAGGGCCCTGCAGCACTTGGGAGAGGTCATCCAGGCATTTGTCACACTGCTTCAAGATGCCCTGATTTGGGAGGAATTCACTTTTCTGAATCTCATATTTCCCTTTTCCAAAACCTGCATAATTGCTTGCAACTGACTCACCCTCTAAATACACTACTTAGCCAGGATGAAGAGTGCAGCCACACCAGGGCACATGGAGATGTTGTATGCTCTACCTCCCTTTTTCTGCCTGCTTAAAGCCATTTCAGACTTTCAAAGCCAGGTGGGAAAGACTGTCTTTTCCAAGAGGAAAAACTATTGCTTCCAATCCCTTTTATCTCCAATGTCTGATCTGGTGTCCACAGCAGAACTGAGGCAGATCAGTCTCCTGGTCTTCTCCATCAGCTGGTAAGGGCATCTGTGTCCAGCACAAGGAGTCAGTAGAGGATATAATCCGAGCTGACAAGAAAAGGGATAGTTATTTTAAGGGATATTGTTTCTACTTGCCTAAACCCAGATCTGCTTGTGAATGTCTTTGTGGTATGACAGTATCTGGGGAAGGTGTCCCACTGGCACTGTAGAGCAGCCAAAATGCCAGATGCACTCACAAAATCCATTACTGTGCCTGGCTGGGGTACACCTGTCAAGGTCAGTCTGGCTACACTCTGAGACAACCACCCTGAGGGTCTCCTTGGACCCTCTTCCTTGGGCCTGGGAAAAACCACTCTGAGAGGTGCCTGCAGCTGCTGATGTGCCACTTCCCCAGAAAAACAGGCTGAAATACTCCAGATGTCTCAGGACTTAGATGGTGTCTTGGCTGTGCCCCAGCATTTACTTCCTAATGACATGCAAGACAATGCCTAATGTCATGTTCCTGCTGTGCTGTGCTGTGCTGTGTGGATGCTTGAGCAGGTCTGTCTGAGCTGGGCTGGAGTGGATGCCCCTGTGCCAGGGTACCCGTTTGAACTAAGGGTGTCTGGAGGCTCCCTGTACTGAGCTTAGTGACCTCTGCCACTCTCTCTGTCCCAGGTGATGCCAACCTTGCTGAGTGCCACCCTTTGGGCCTAGCTGGCTCAAAAGAGGTGCCAGAACTTACCCAAGAACCCACCTCATGATGGCTGTTAATTCCCCCATGTTAACCCTTGGAGCTGCTAAATCATATGTCAAGCTGTAGCTCTTAATGCTGGGGCAGCTGTGGGCAGTTTGAGGGAGGAGAAACCTGCTCCTCCCTGAGAGCAGTACTGGCCCTGTGAGTCCTGCAGAAAGAGTGCTGCTCTGGCAGCCTCTCCCTTCCAGCTCCCAGTGATCGTGGCACGCTGAATCACTTTCCTTCTACACAGGTGCCAAACCAGCACCCACTGCCTCTGCTGATCTACCTTGTGCAGCAGAGGGGCTTGATGTGGCCCTGGAAGGGGCAGTGCCATGCTGGCCATGTCAGCTCCCTGTCCTGAGCTCTGCCCCTCGGTGGGACAGACCGCAAGCCCAGCCGGAGCATCCTTGCACGCGCTGCTGGACTGCATCCATCTAGAATCCATGTGGGGGGCTGCTACCACCCTGACCCCCTGCGAAAGCTCCGGTGGTGAGACAGCCTGTCGCAGAATACTGCAGTCGACTCCCGGGTCTGGATTTCATCTGACTGTAATCAGGAGATATAACCCAATTTCCATTAACGGGAGAGCTTCAGACACATTAGAGAAACAAGCGCCTGCGGTATTTCAGTCTAACGAAGGCAATAAATACAGGAAAGATTATATAAAATGAACTAATGTGTGAAGTAATCTAATAGCTATACGTAATTTCCATTCATATACAGTAGTAATGGAATAAAAGGAAATGTGGACAGCCAGCAGGGCATTTAAATAAAATAATTTAGAATGCAGTAGGTTAATAATAATAAAAAATAGTATCCTTTCGTATAAATTAGTTGCAAATGCCAGAGAAGCTAATAAAGAATCAAAATGGTAATTTTGTAATTGACATAAAAAGGAGAGAAATGTATTTCTGCATGCCTGCAAATTAATATAGATTGCTGAAATTTCACGGGTATTTGACTTATTTGCTTTTTAAGATGTTAATGAAATGTCAAGACAAAGGGCCTGTTTCTGTTCAGCATAGGTCAATTATTTTTTCGATAGATATGTGTTTGGTTTTGGGTATCTTTTTAATAACTTTTGAAGTTAAAACTGGCCAATAATTTTACTGAAAAAAATCTGAGGAGAGCATAAGAGGGCAGAAGGAAATTCTGATATATTCCAAAGTAGCTCATTTTAGTATACTTGAAACAAAATACTTTGATATTTCTGACATGTATTTTGACATGTCATTTTCTAAAGGCACTACTCATAAAATTGACCTACATTTAGAGAAAGTAGAAAAAAAAGTATTTTTTTTCTGTAACAAGACAAAGGGGCAGGAGGAGATAATTGGAAGACAAGACAACACAGGTAGTTCTGAGGTGAATGAAACATTTCAGGTTGATACAAAGCAAAAGCCTCAGTGAAAAACCTCCAAAAAACCCCCGATCTGCTCTATTCTGGCAGGTGCTTGGCCACGAAACTGAAAAATGAATTATTTCCCACATTGTACTCTGCAGCACATTAAATCGACATTATACAAGGATCCCAGATATGCAGAACACTTAAGCATGTGCTTAACTTTGCGCTCATGAGTGGTGACATTAAAGTCAATGGACTGTTATTCACATGATTGAAGTTAAATGCTTTTCTGAGCTTGCAGCTTTTGTACAACAAATACCTGTTCTGGAGAAGTCTAGGTAAATGCAGAGCAGATATCTACAGGTATACATTTTTCAAGAGGACTAAAAGTGAGGGTCAGTCTTGTACTTTGTAAGGTCTGTCATGGGAAGGTTGTCTAACTGGATGGCTTGGAGGCAGTACAAATCTTCCATGGGATTAAACATTCACTATCAAGAGACATTTGTGGTAATTTCACACATTTCAGCAGGATATAAAGGAATTTTTATGTGGTGGTGTCCAAAAGCAGAAAATATGCAATCCTTTCAACAGCAGTATTATTCTCAGGACACCTCTGTGGTGATATGAGTTAGCTGGACAGAAGTAAGACTGTACCACTTCCACTGGCTCCGATAGTCTGAAATTTTATGGCTTAAAATTTGATTATTTCTCTGCATCTCCTTGTAAATCATCAGTTGCTATAGTATGAAGTATTTACTAATACTCTATAGTGTAGTTACATATTGTGTGCAATTACACAAAATACACATTTATTATGTGTAATTACATATTATGCTAATGTTTTCATATTAATAAATAGCTATTAAATATGTACAGCATATCGATGTTAGTAGTAGATCTTTCTAACTTGTGACTTACATTTATTGTGTACATAAATATGATCTCAGATAAATTTTTGCAGTTGCAGATGAGTACGTTTATCAGATTTAGACATTCTGCACTTTGGATTGGGATGATTTTTATGCTAAGATTTTTGGAACAAACCTCTGTGCCTGTGTGCTAAATGTGATTCAGTACTTTTAAGACTATAAATGTTTAAATTCAGTGGGTTTTCAAGAATTTTTTTCTTCCGCCCTCTTCAATCCTACTTTGTCATTCTCCCTCTTTTTCTTATGCTCAGCACTGTGTAGTGCAGAGTGGCAAGGAGGCTGCAACGTGCTTCAGCCTTGACTTGGTCTCTCAGGATTCTCTCTTTTTCTGTTGATTAGAGGGATTCCCCTGGTATCAATACAGACTGGGGGATGAAGGGATCAAGAGCAGCCCTGCAGAGAAGGACTTAGGGGTGCTGGTGGATGAGAGGCTGGACATGTCCCAGCAATGTGAGCTCACAGCCCAGAAAGCCAAGTGTATCCTGGGCTGCACCAGAAGCAGCCTGGGCAGCAGGTTGAGGGAGGAGGTTCTGCCCCTCTCTCTGCTCTGGTGAGATCTCACCTGCAGTGCTGCATCCAGCTCTGGGGTCCCAGCACAGGAAGGACATCAACCTTTTGGAGAAGTCCAGAGGAAGCCACCAAAATGATTAAAGGGATGGAGCACCTCTGCTATGAGGAAAGGCTGAGAGAATTGGGATTGTTCAGCCTGAAGAAGAGAAAGCTTTGGGGTGACCTAATTCTGGCCTTCCAGTACCTGAAGGGAGCCTACAAGAAAGGTAGAGAGAGACTTTTTACAAGAATATGTAGTGACAGGACAAGGGGCAATGATTTCAAACTGAAAGAGAGAAGGTTTAAATTAGGTATTAGGAAAAAATTCTTTAGTGTGACTGTGGTGAGGCACTGGAACAGATGCCCAGAGAAGTTGTGGATGCCCCATTCTTCTAAGTGTTCAAGGCCAGATCGGATGGGGCTCTGAGTAACTGATAGAGTGAAAGGTGTCCCTGCCCACAGCATGAGGATTGGGATTAGATGATCTTTAATGTACCTTCCAAGCCAAGCCATTCTGTGATTCTGTGATTTAACGGCAGCAAATGCTCGCAGTGGGATTCTTCAGGATTAATACCAGTTAAAAAAATGCAGTTTAGTTGGGAACTTGAGCAGGTAGGATGCAAGGGGAGGGGATAGTCAAAGTCAGACTGTAGGCTTAATCCTTGCTGGAAAGGAAGAAATGCAAACCCTTGGGTTTTGCTGGAGGCACGGATGGGAGTTGCTGGGTGAGGGACACTGGTGATGGGGCCGTGGAAGCTTGCAGCTTTTGCATTCCCCCTGCCACACCATCCTGGTTAAATTTGGTTGCTTCTGTGCTAATTGCATGGCAGTCTGGAAAAAGCTGTCTTTGGAGAGTTACATAAGGGAAAGGAGGGGGAAGCAAAGGATTGTCCTGCTTCTCACATCAGTTTAAGTCAGTAGAGAGGGAAGCAATGACTATTTTTATTTATTATTTATATGGTGCCATAAATGTACTTGGCACTTTGCAGTCAAATAAAAGACACTGGCCCTACTACCAGAATTTGACAGCCTTAGAGATGAGAGCTGGCCTCCTTCAATTGAATGATCCGGGCTGAATTGCTGGTGGGTAGGGGATAGGAGGATGAGATCTACAGGATTAAAAAAAAATATAACAGCTTTCCCCCCGCCTTTTCGTTGATAATACCTAGCTACTGTGACATTTAAAGTTGTATGTACATACATATACTTGATAAATATTTGGCAGATTGTATCTTCCCATACATTTTTACTTCTCTGTGTGGAAAGAAGCCTTGCTTCTCCCAGGCCTTTGGCTACTCAACTTCCCCTAAGTCTACTCGTGGCCCAGTAGACTTGTTTGCTTCAGGTGTACCTGATTCAGCACCAAGGAAGTGATACAGCTTTCATTCCTCTGTCTTCCACTTGCAGGTGGGAGGCAGCTTTCATCAGAAGGCTAAAGGAAGGCATTATCTCCTGCCTCTGGGAAGGTGCTGGAATGCTCCAGCTGCCCTTACCCTAATGCCCTGCTTTTTTGCTTTGCCTCCCTGCCTTACAGAGGTGCTTAAGAAATTGCACTAATGTGATGATTAAGCTTTTCTAATTACTTGGATGAAAATTCTGGCCCCTGTGCAGTCTTTGGGAGGTTTGCCAGACTTGTGCAGGATTTCACCCTACTGCCCAGTGGTTAGTACCCACATAACAGTAGGTTGGCTACTATTAGTACTCAGAAGCAAGAGGATCTGACCTTCCTTTGCTAGTGAAAATGGGGGAAAAATGGAATTGCTCCCCCACCAAACAACATCCTCTAAATTTCTCAGCGTGTTTCATAATTTATTAACCAGCTGTCTCATGTGCAAACAAAATAGATTTCAAATTCCTCTGTACTTAGCTGCCACCTCTCCTCTCAAGGTCTTTTTCATCAGTTAATTTTTTCCCTCGGAATGAACATCTACACTTCTAATGATATTAACATGAGTGTAGTAACTGACATCTTTCTGCCTCACTAATTTCTGTTTTGTGTTTCCTGGCATTATTCAGGCCGTTTGTCCCTTTGTGTTTATTTTCCAAGGAAGCTGACTTTCAAAGATTAAATACATGGCATGATTTAATGCTGGGATAAACAGATGATCTCCATCCTCTACATGCATGCAAGCAAAAGTTAAGTGTACTGTAGCTAGGATTTCATAGCCCACTTCATTGCAACAGATGTGACTGTGGTTGTCTGATATCACACATACTAATATTGTGCAAGGAGCTTTTGTCTCTGACTGGTGAAGCTGTAGTGATTCCACTACAGATGTTTTCTGGTCAAGTGTGCAGGATACCTAACGGTATGACTGACTTGAAGCCTATATACTGCCAAATGTGTCCTGAGAAAATTTTAAAGCATTGTTATTACCTTCTGTGTAGAGAAACTGTGCAGAGCCTGTATAATGCTCACACACTTCGCAAATCCAGAAGACACCTGGTTTGCTGATGGTGAGTGGACTCTGTCTGTATGTGGTGGTCTGATAGTGAAGCCCCTCAGGCCTGGTATATCCTTAATGCCTGGGTCAGGAGAAAGGCAGTCTGGTGCCAGCATGCACACACAGGTGAGTCTGTGGAAGACATGGGACCTCTGAGGTGTCATCTGTTTGTGGTGATGCTGCACTGCCCAAGGTTTCAGTCTTCTGCTCTGTGCAGAAGCCGCACAGAGCAGGTCTCTGCATAGCAATACAGCTTGCAAAGAGGCTGCACAATGCTACTGTGTGCATTGTTCTGGCAATAACTGCATGTGATGGAGACTTCTTCCACCAATTGGATCTCTGCTTTCATCTCAGTTATTTTGCAAGGACAACTATTTTTAAAGTTGCTATATTTGAACTCCTTTCTTTTACTTTCACCTGCCCTCCCTCACCTCTGCATTGTCACTAGGTTGCTCTATTCCCTTCCTTGACCCACGTGTCCCTATTTCGCCAACAGATGTTCATGGATATTTTTCTTTCTTGTTTATGGGTCTGACCGACACTACATCTTCCTTTAAAAGTTACTTTAATCTAATCCCTTGCCAATTTTGCTGCAGTCAGCTGCACTAACTGATAACTCCTTTCTCGGACTTATCTATAACAATTCATGGGTGAAAGCACTACGCAAAGCAAGACAGAGAATTTGAAACATCACTGGGTGTTGAATAATAGGATAAACCACAAAGTCAGTCTGATGGAGCACAGGGTAATTTTATGCCCTCCAAAAACTGACATATTGGATTTGGTGCTGTTCATTCTCTCATTTTTTTTTTAATTTCCCTTTTTTTTGTTTATAAATCAAGGCACGTATTGTTTGACTGCTGAAGACAAGACACTGGGGTTTTGCCATTGCAGTCTTAGGGTTGATTTCTGCAACTGGGCCCACAATCAGGAAGAGTTGATGTGGCAACTGGATTCACAGAATCACAGAATATGCCAAATTGGCAGGGACCCACAAAGATCATCGAGTCCAACCCTTAGGCCTGCATAGGACCATCCCCAAGAGTCACATCATTTCCAAATGCTTCTGGAAGTCTGGTGGGCTTGCTGCTGTGACCACTACCCTGGGGAGCCTGTTCCAGTGCCCAACCACCCTCTAGGTGAAGAACCTCTTTCTAATATCTGACCTAAACCCTCTCTGACACAGCTTCATGCCATTCATTCAGGTCCTGTCACTGGTCACCACAGAGAAGAGATCAGTGTCTACCCCTCCTCTTCCGCCCACAAGGAAGTTGGGGACTGTGCTGAGATCTTCCCTCAGTCTCCATTTCTCCAGGCTGAACAGACCAAGTAACCTCAGATGCTTCTCATACAGCTTCCCCTCGAGGCCCTTCACCATCTTTGTTGACCTCCTTTAGACGCTCTCTAATAGCTTAATATTTTCCTTATATTGCAATGCCCAAAACTGCACATAATGTTTAAGGTGAGGCTGCATCAGTGCAGAGCAGAGTGGGACAATCCCCTCCCTTGACTGGCTGGCAATGCAGTACCTGATACTCCCCAGGACACGACTGGCCCTCCTGGCTGCCCGGGCACTGCTGACTCATATTCAACTTCCCATCGACCAGGACCCCCAGCTCCTTTTCCATGACACTGCTTTCCAGCATCTCATTCCCCAGTCTGTATGTACATCCAGGATTGCTCCATCCCAGATGCAGAATCCGGCACTTCCCCTTGATGAACTTCATATGGTTGGTGATTGCCCAGTCCTCTAATTTATTGAGGTGTCTCTGCAGGTCCTCCCTGCCTTTGAGGGAGTCAACAGCTCCTCCGAATTTTGTGTCTTCTGCAAACTTGCTTAGTATCCCTTCCAGTCCCGTGTCCAAGTCATTAATGAAGACATTAAAGAGCCCAGGGCCTAAGATGGAGCCCTGTGGAACCCCACTAATGGCAGGTTGCCAGTCTGATGTTACCCGATTCATTATCACCCTCTGAGCTTGATCCGTGAGCCAGTTGCTCACCCATGGCATGATGTGTTTATCTAGCTGTGTGCTGGACATTTTGTCCAGAAGGTTTCTGTGAGAGACAGTATTGAAAGCTTTACTGAAATCCAAAAAGATTTGTCTTCCCTTGATCAATAAGGTGGGTTAGCTTGTCATAAAAGGAAATCAGGTTTGATAAGCAGGACTTTCATCCCATGAAGCCGTGCTGGCTGTGACCAATGACTGTGTTGTCTTTCAGGTGTTTTTTCAATACCTTCCAGAATAATCTTCTCCATAAATTAGCGAGGCACTGAAGTGAGACTGACTGGCCTGTGGTTTTGGGGATCCTGCTTCTTGCCCTTCTTGAAAACTGGGACAACGTTCACCAGCTTCCAGGCAGCTGTGACCTCTCTGGGTTCCCAAGACCGCTCAAAAATCATCAAGAGAGGTTTTGTGATGACATCAGCCAGCTCTTTGAGAATTCTTTGATGAATCTCATCAGGCCTTATAGATTTGTAGGGATCCAGCTGGAGCAGCAGATCCCACGCAATTTCAGGGTCAACTGGGAGTTGATCATTCTCACAGTCATGGTCCTCCAGCTCAGGGCACTGAGACACCCTTATCTGTGTTGAAGACAGAGGCAAAGAAAGCATAAAACACCCCTGCCTTGTCCCTGTCCCTGTTTGTGAGGTGACCATCCTCATCCTGTAACAAGCCAATGATATTGCTATCCTGCCTGTTGCCATTAATGTATTTGAAAAACTTTCTGTTGTCCCCCACATTTCTGACCTGCTTTTACTCCAGCTGAGCTTTGGCCAGATGAATTTTCTCCATACAGCAGCAAGGAGAATCTCTGGATTCTTCCCATGTCACTTGACCTTGCTTCCACTGTGCATACACCTTCCTTTTTTGCCTTATTTCCAAGAGAAGATCACTGCTTAACCAAGGCCTTCTGCCTTGCCTGCTTGACTTCTGACACTTGGGAATTGCCTGCTCCTCTGCCCTTAAGAGGTGCTGTGAGTAGTCCTAGCCACTGCTGAGGAGGTAGAAGGTGTTACTGTGAGGGAATGCAGGAAGGAAGAAACAAGAGCTAGGGTAAAAGGATGATCTGAAAACTTGTAGTCACTTAGAAATGACTGTGAGTTCCACCTTGGAAATAAAAAATGTCTGTGATGTCAAAAGTATGTGACTGTGCAGAAGGGAGAGGAATGCTTTAGGAATGAATCTTGAGAAGTATCTGTACAAGAGATTCATTAGTAATAGAGAATGAGCAGCACAGTCTCTTTAGTCTGCTCTCCTCACAGATTTGTACCAGTTCTATGATTTAAGTTTGTAGTATGATTTTCTGCCTATGCTGTTGGGCTGGCACACTCCTAGCTGGGATGCAGTTTTGTCAGTTTAATAGTGCCCTACAGTGCCATACCACTAACAGGTTGCAGGTTCCATGCTGGGAATCTGTAGAGCACTTTGTCTAGCAGGACAGGTAACGGAGGCATGAGTTTGTGAGTGTGTCTATGTGCACAATCAAGCTGCGTAAAGAAAAGAATACAGTAAAAGCCCTGAAGATGGTGCTGATAGTGATGCTTGATATTCCAGAAACAAACTGGTCACTACCTGAATGCAGATCAGGGCAGAGTTATAGCTTTGAAGAACTCGCAATCTGCAAATGAAGGACAGAGGGAAAATTATATAATATAGAAAGGCACTGAGTAATAATGAGCATTAACTCTCGCTAGCATTGTTTTTATTGCCTTGATGCAAGCTTTTTTAGTGTAATGTTCTCTTAATGTCTTTAGGTCTTGATCAGATTGTTCTTGGTATGGTGGAGAGCATGTTCACCAACAAAAGGTAAGTCAAGGAAAGACCTACAGGATACAGCCAAAGGACAGCAGGTTACAGGTCCACATGATACAACTTGCAAAGAAAGACTGAGAAAACAGCTTCTTTAGCTGCAGTGAAAGAACACAGAGAAGAAACAGATTAATGGTACTGAAAAACATAAAATGCACCTTCAGAGAAGAAGAAACTATTTGGATTTCCCTGTCCATTGATAAGATAACAGAAAATATTGTAGTTGTATTGCAGTAGGGAGGCTTTAGTTGAGACACTTGGAAGAACTTTCCATTAGTAAAGCTCTGGTGGGGATTGTCCAGGGAATGGAGGAGTCTCCAGTACCAGCCATCTTCCACAGCAGCTGTCAGGAATGGTGATGTCCAGGAGAGACTCACTGGAGTGAGGTAGAAGAGACATCTTCTTAGGGCCAAATCTATATTTGTGATTCTGTGGCACTGTGGTGCAGCTTGGGGCCAAAAATTATATATTTTGGGAATATGAAAAGGACAAGCCTCTTCTTTTTGAAAGTCATCCATTAGTTGTGAAGGAGATAATTTCCTGGCTGAAACAAAGGATACAGAAGCAAGGCAGCTAGGGCAAGACATGCTGCTGTAGACATGCTTAGTCTGTCAAGACTCAAGTGTAGGCATAGGGCTACCTCAGGGTTAGACCTGGAAACCAGTGGCCTACTCTTTAATTTTTAACAAGTTCTGAATGAATCTCTTGTGCAAATAGCCTGGCTGGATTCTCAGGCAATGAAGAAAGGTGCAAACTGACCACAGAGACATGCAGCTGAACCAGAGCAAGAGGAGACAATCAAGGATGTTCGGGCAATTCAGAAAAGTTCTGCTGAAATTATGCATTTGAGCATGGACTTAGCTTTTCTGGCCTGATGTCACTAAATCTTATGTTGCAACTTACTAATAATGCAATCTTTTTTGAAAGGTATTTGGCCTGTGCCACAACAGATGTCTGCTGGTTTTACAGGTGCCAAAAGGGCAAGCAGAGTTCTGCTTATAGATGCCTGAGCAGAAGGTTGTGACTGATGCCCTGATGCGCAAGTTCAGGGGAGTGGTGAGCACTTCAGGCTCTTTGCTAACCGCAGCAGTTGGTTCCCTGTACTTCTGGTGGGAGAAACTGTCCTGAGGGCCAAATGGCTCAGTGGCTGGAATAATTTGTGCCAGTGTAGGTGTCTAGAGCCAATTTAGGTGTACTGGAGTATCCAACCTACCCTCAGGTGGCTATCAGTTCTGACACAGAGACTATGAGAGACCTGCTCCCAGGGTAAAATTCCCTTGGCATCTCAGCTTGGCACTTATATTTGGGCAAATTAACTAAACCCAGAGTATCTAACATCGGCTTAAGGTCTTTTGGACTTGCAGCTAGAAGAGGAACTGAATCTGTGGACCTTATTTTAATGGGTCAGAGCTCTGGAGCTTCCTGTAGTAGAAAACTTAAACTGGGGATCTGGGCCTTACAATGTGTGAGGAGCCCTCCCAGAGAAGCTGTGTAAGGCACTAACACATTCACACACACACACTTGCACCAAATTTTGCCAGCTCATTAGGTATTCCAGCAGGGGATTTTTTTTTAAAGCAATGTAAAAGTAGATTGACTGATAAAAAAGAGCCTTTTTGTTGTGAGAGCTTGCTGAATTTGGGAAACTGCTTTTGATGCTATTGGCAAACACTTTACAGTGTAAACAGGGCCTACATCAGGCAGATAAATAAGTGCAGATGTGCTTTTCTGTAGGAACCATTTGGTGATAGACAATATAATGGAAAAAAAAATTCTCATCGAATTAATTGTGGCCAATTAGACATAACCCCTTCCCCTCATATCTGAATCCCCTCCAACTGAGGCTGCATGAATGGGAAGAGCTCCTGTCACCTGTTTCATTATGCAGATTGATATTCGAACATCTGAGAACAATGCTGCTTTCTGCACGGCATGGCTCCAAATTGCTAATGAAACAGCTCTGCCAGACAAGTCACTTAAACTCGCTCTCACTGCTACTGTCGACAGCTCTCATGGTGAGATGTGGAGGGGATTGGGAAAGGATCTCTCCCCCCTGAATGTGCTAACAGCCCCCAGCCTGTGTGTTTATCGCTCTCCAGAGCAGGAAGATTTCTGCTCTCTGACTGAGAGGTTACTTTTCCAAAGCCAGAGTCTGCTTTGCACTTAATGCTCCTTGATTTCAGTTTGTGGAGTGAAGGGTTGAAGAGGCTGGCAGCTGCTGGGCTCTGAACACAGACATCTCATGTCCTAGAGCTACCCCAGCCCTTCAGACATGTTTGTTATCTGCTTTCCACCCCCATCTCCAGCATCCGCCTCGCCCACAATAGCTGTGAAGCAAGTGGGATTTCTTTCATGGGTGAGTGTGTCACATCACCTTGGGTACAAGTGGAGCATCTCACAAATGGTGTCCCATGAGTGGGAGGATGCAAATGGGGTACATCTCTGCCTGGGGCTCTTTGGGTGCAGGACTGGCTGAGCCCTGCGGGTTCCCTCACAGGCAGTCATCCCTTGAGGTAGGTAGAGCTGGGGCAGCAGGACTCCTGCTGCATGCGAGTGTGAGATGGGGCTCCTACAAGTGTGGACCCTGTACAGCTGGGTTTGGTCAGCAACTGGTGCACCTTCCCTTCCCTTGTTATCATCACAGGATTCCTCTTTGCAGATGGGGTAGAGTAGTTTTGACTTAGGACTCTGACAGGAGAAATACTTACATGAAATAATGGGACAGTTCTCCCACTAATCTACATTCTGACCCTTTCCGTAAATATCCATGGTTAATTCCTTTGTCAATATTTACTGTAGCATTGAGATTATCTCTGCACAGGCTTCCTCCATGTACTGACCCCTGTGTCTCAGCTCCTGCCTCGTGTTGCAGACTCCTTATAGACCAGTTTGCTTTCCTGGGGCTGATACTTATGATCCAGGCCCACTGTCCGAGTCCTTGGAAGAAACCAAACAGGTGGCATTCCTTACTGAACTCTTTGCCAATGTGTCAATAAACTTTATTCCTTATGGATCTTCTCCAGTTCCTCCACACACTCCTCCACTGTGATGCTACACACTCCTTCCCCATCTGTTCCATGAATTTTCTTGAAGGGTTTGCATGTGTTTTTGCCCCTTTAATATGAGCAGTGTGGGGCAGCAGATAGTTCAGAAAGATGCAACAGTTTTTGAGTCTGGAGAGTTCTTTGGAGATTTCTCCATCCCTGGACTGAGCTGTGCCCACCTACTGCCAAGCAACAAACATGGTGATTTTCCTACCAGAAAGACTCATGCGTGTACCATACTATTACTTCTCAAAGTATCTGCTTATCTCTGGCTCCATGGACTGTGTCCATGGAGTCAGGTTAGCTGGGTATCTATGTTCCTCTTAGGCATTCAAGCTAAAATTCTCTGGTGTGGGCCCATATGGATCTTTTCATAGTTTCCTGACTTGCTGTCCACCAGGCCATGGTTGAAGTGTGTGTGCATGTTGGTGTGCAGAGAATGATTTGCATTTAATGATCTATTCTGACTGAGGAATGAGCAGAGGGTAAGGATTGATGAGTGAATGAATAGTATGTGGATTTGTAGAAACCATCAACCTGGCTTCCTTCTCTAGAAATGTGCTTTTCCAGTTGCCAGAAACAGTAATTTCCTTCAAGAGAAATATTTTCATTTATTTATTGATTGCCCAGAAGGTTAAAAATTAAAAGTGGAGCCTTTCACTTCTGGCTGCTGTAATGGGCCCTTAACCAGAGGGGTCAAAGGATAGTTCAAGGGTGGGATTGTTTCCCTTATCACAGCCCTGCCTGGCTATAATCCTTCTTACTCCAGCAGATACCATGATGGAAGCAGACAAAAGTAGAGATACTTTCACTGGGAATCGAAGGTAGAAGTATAAAATGGACACTGGATGAGGCCTCTTCTCTTTAACAGTTTCTGGGCTCAGACAGAGGCTCTCATAGCTGCTGCTGTTTCAAAAGACATGCCAAAGCTCAGTCCCACCAATGTTGGTCAGGCCTGCCTGATGCTTGACTGTAAAGTCGTGTTGACTTTACTCTGTGGAGGGCTCTATGGGAATGGGAATGTCCTGTTTGCCTTCAAGGCTGCGTTCTGCAGCCTCTGGGAAAGCAAGTTGCCCACTCTACAAACACCTGGTTTAGCATGTCAAGGGAGAGAGTGTGTTTCTTTGCATCTGGTATGGGCAGTGCCCTCCTTGTGATGGGTCCCCTAGGCTGCTGCTTTAATCAGCTTGGTAGAAAAAAATAATTTTAGCAAGCTGGAGTGATTTTTCTCCCATCAAAGTTTGCTTTCATTACAGTCTTTGATAGCTGTGAGTTTGTCTTCATCTCTAGAGGGTGTGACAGGGTTCTAAGAGCCACTTTACTGTCTGTTTTATTATATGTGAAACCTCTGTTTTTTTGGTGATGTACCAACCTGAGTTCCAAATAACAGCCCTGATGTTTTCTGTTGGCTTAAAGCAGTACGACATGCGTTCTCTCTCACACACTCATGTGCACTTACAAGTTAGTTCATCTTACCATCCAAACTGGAGAGATAATTCCTTGCACAGCCAGATGAGTTGACTGGTACAAGGAAACAGAAGAACAGTGTATTCACCTATTCACAGACACAGCTCCTGGTTGTCCTCATGGCTGAGGTGTTGTGAATGAGATACACTGCTTTAGGGGCTTTGGCCTCCTTAGTTGAGTTGACCAGGTTCCAAAATGGCTTTAAGCAGTACTCAAGAACAAGGCTCATCTGTATGTGTTTTAAGCTATAGTTGTACATTGCAGCTGTATTTCCAGTGTAGAAGGTGGCAGTACATGATGGCATATATTCATGTACCAGGTTAACTCTGGCTGTTAAATGAGTTTGGTCTGACTATTAGCATGTTGTTGTGTGCTTCTCAGGATCATACAAATATACAGTCACAGTTGGGAGTTGAGAAATAACACCAGGTAAGCTAGTGCTTGATATATCCAGACAGGAGGAGGCTTTCTTCCATCTAACCTACTTTTTCATCTCTTTCTTGTACTACCTATTCAGTTCCTGGCTTATAGTTCTGTGTTCCTTCCTGTCTGCTGGTTCTAGGGGTTTTAAGCAGACTTGATAATTGACAGTCTAAATTTTACTGCTCATAAAATCCCAGAGAGCATTGATTATGACTTAAGTTAAGCTAGTGGCATATAAAATCTCACAACCTTGCAGCCATGGGGGAATGTTATGATAAATGTATTTCTTGTGAGCAGCAAAAGCTTTGGAGTATTCTGCCAGTAATGTTCTGGGCATCAAATGTTAATAATGACTTGCATCCATTAATAGCATTTCATTTGGAACATTTGCCCAAAACTTTGAAAACTGATCATTCATTTGGTGGAGCGGGTGGGAAGTGTGCTGAGAGGCATCTTTCCTCTTTAATTATTTTTCTACTTCAGTCAGAACCAAGAAGTGCAAAGGCATCCACAGAGCTGAAAAAGATACTTCTTAAGAACTAAATTACAGTTTGTGGATAAAAAGCACATAGATTTTATTGAAAATCTTTCCTTGACTGTGCTCCAAAGGCACTGTTACATTTTCCCTTTCCTTTTTCCTTTTATTTAAACTCCTGTTTAATCTTTGATCACTGGCTATTTCATGCACTTGATCCAGAGTGGGCAAAAAGAACAGCTTGCTCAGATTTACTTCTTGGTTCTTAGGTATTAACAGGAGATGTTTGTGTTTGAAAACAGTGAAATATAATAACTTCTCAACAATGTTTTCTACCTGATAATGAAATAAAATCAGAACTACCTTCCAGGGAGAGTATGTTCTCCCAGCCAGGTGACTGCTTCAATCTGAAAGATTGTGAGAAATGTTCTTTTTCTGTCTCTTCAGTTTCAGAAACCAAATGACTTCTCGCCTCCTTTCCGCTTTGGGACGGTTCCTAATGGCAGCACAGAGAGGAACATTCGCAACAACTACCCTGAAATGCACAGCTACATGGTGAAGTTCAATCAGAGGGGGGTGGATGATGCACTGTTCTCACTGAAGACTGGGTGAGGCTTTCTTCTTGCATGTTTACTCTGACAGGAACCTGACTCTTTGGCATGCTTGTCTGGAATTATTTTTTTTTGGTGAGGTTTGAAAAATGAGCCTGTATTATCTTTCCATGGTTAAAAGCATAGGAAGACCATACATAGCACAGGAGAGTAACTCTGTTGTTCTTTCTGCCATTTTTTTCTATTGACGACATCTGTTTAAGAGTTTCTGGTTTTGCTGTGTTTGTAAGACTATAAAAGAAAAAAAATAGGATCTACTGTATCCTTGTACATTAACCATGTGTGTATTAGTCCCAAAGACCTTGCTTCATCAAGATGTTTCATGCTGATGGGGTTTTATACATACACAGGAAAAGCTCACAGATCTCTGTGGACAAAGTTTTTTTCAGAGCATTTATATTGTCATCTGGAAATTCCTTTGTTTTCCCTCCTTCTGTGTATAAAAGATTATGCTAATCAGAAAACTGAAACAATCCTTGTCAGACTAATCCCACCCCAGTGTATCACCAGCTAATACAGTATAATGGAAGGTGCACTTGAAGCAAAGAGTTTGGAAGTAGCCTACTCTGGAATATTTTAGTATCAAGGACTAAACAAAATGTTATTTGAATAATAAGGAAGTATAAAAAAATGTAAGCATTTCCTTAGGTAATTTGGGAAACATAGGAAAAATCATTAGCAAAAAGCGTGCTAGAATAGCTCATCCTATTTTAATAGCAGTGAATCTGCAAAGGAACTAACTCAAAATGACATTTTGCAAGCCTTTGTCATTTGTAGGTTAAAGACCTCCTCCCAGAGCTGACCATTTTGGTTCTCAGAGCCCAGCCCCAGTGAGAAAAACATTTTTGCTTACACTCATGTTGCAGTCTTATGAGAAAGTTCATTCCAAAGCACAATGAAAATGTTCAGCCAATTTAATTACTAGATTGACTGAATATTGCTAAATGTGTTTGCCAGGTTCAGAGGCATGCAGCCCATTAGAAATGGTTGTACCATCACTGGATGTCATCCTAGGAAGGTACATTTGCCAGGATAGTCATCGTCCAGGAAATAAATATGCTCTGTCCTGGAAATATATGGATGAAATAGAGCTCATCACTTGTGGTAGATGTCATCCTGGCTTCATATCCACCCTTGGACAGACTTCCTCACAGATAAGCACTTGAACTGAGATAATCACTATACTGGAAATATATGTGCAGGAGGTGGATTGTAAAGATAGTATGCATTTGAGAATGTGCAAGCGGAAGGTCTTTGGTCTTTTATCAGAATGTGTTTCATTTCAGATCTAGTGGGAGGATTTACTCATCAGCTGTCTCTGGATATGTGGAAGATGCAGCACTCTGAGACTGCCCCCCATATCCAAATCAATTTGTTGCAGTGAGAGAAAGCTCTCATCAGTCTGTTGTGCTGTCTACCCAGCATAGTCCATAATGGGGATTTCTCTGCATTGAAACAGAATTTTTGTTGTGGTTTTCAGCTAAGCATTTTTTAACAAAGAGCTACTCAGCATGGTAGACCATGAAGCTGCTATCGTGGCCACTTGACATTGGTAAAGATCCAGTAGTGCTTTTCACAGTAACCGAGGGGTTAAACATAATGTCCTGACTGTATTTGATTTGAAAAAAAGACATTTTGCTCAGCTAAGGCATGCCAGCAGTTTGAATTGGAGATAATATTTTCCTTATTTCAACCCCTACTTTGCTATATAATATTGATACATTTTATAAGGCTTTTTAGATTCTTTTGAGATTAAAGGCAGTACAGAAATATAAGCTATTCATAGGAATATAGATCCCCTTGACCTCCTCTTCATTCATCTTTATCTTGCAGTATATTTTCATTCCAAGTTTTCCTTCAGATCAGAAATTATGATTACCAAAAAGTCAGAAAGAAATAGGCAATCCTCATTTATAATCCAACTTCCACCTGTAAACAGGTTCTGGACTCAGATTTTAGTTAACTCTGGTGAAGTTGAAGATGACAGACCTGAATGTAATCCAGAGGGACCTGGACAAGCTTGAGAAATGGGCCCACAGGTATCTCATGATGTTCAACAAGATCAAGTGCAAGTTGCTGCACCAAGGTTGGGGCAACCCCCAGTATCCAGGCTGGAGGATGAACAGATTGAGAGCAGCCCTGCAGAGAAGTACTTAGGGGTGCTGGTGGATGAGAGGCTGGACATGACCCGGCAATGTGAGCTCACAGCCCAGAAAGCCAAGTGTATCCTGGGCTGCACCAAAAGCAGCCTGGGCAGCAGGTCGGGGGAGAGGGTTCTGTCCTCTCTGCTCTTGAGAGACCCCACCTGCAGTGCTGCATCCAGCTCTGGGGTCTGCATCACAGGCAGGAGACATCAACCTTTTGGAGCAAGTCCAGCAGGGCCACCAAGATGATTAGAGGAGTGGAGCACCTCTGCTATGAGGAAAGGCTGAGAGAATTGGGATTGTTCAGCCTGGAAAAGAGAAGTCTTTGGGGTAACCTAATTGTGGCCTTCCAGTACCTGAAGGAAGCCTACAAGAAAGATGGAGAAGAACATGTAGTGACGGGACAAGGGGGAAGGGTTTCAAAGTGAAAGAGAGTAGGTTTAAATTAGGTATTAGGAAAAAATTCTCTCATGTGACAGTGGTGAGTCTTTTTACTGTAAGGTGGTGAAGTTATGCCCCATCCCTGTAAGTGTTTGAGACCAAGTTGGATGGAGCAACGTGGTCTAGTGAGAGGTGTCTCTGCCCACATCATGGGGTTTGGAACTAGATGATCTTTAAGGTTCCTTCCTACCCAAACCTTTCCATGATTCTATGTAAGCTATTGTAATCCATCTGAAAGATGTTAATTTCAGCCTTAATTACCTGAGAACACCTTTGAATTCATACAGATTCTATGTTTTCTGGTTTTTTCTCTTGTTTCTTGCATCTGTGCAGGAAGTTGGATGCTTTCATTTATGATGCAGCAGTGTTAAACTACATGGCTGGCAGAGATGAAGGCTGCAAACTGGTGACAATTGGAAGTGGGAAAGTGTTTGCCTCCACTGGCTATGGCATTGCCATCCAAAAGGACTCAGGCTGGAAGCGGCAGGTTGATCTTGCCATTCTACAGCTTTTTGGAGATGGTAAGTGACAAGAGAAAGAAGAGTTCGAATTTTCCTAAGAAATACCAAATTTTGCATGTAAGAAATGGAAGTTTCTAGCTCTGGTGCTTCAGATTTGAGTTGAAACCATGAAATTACTAGAAAGGTTTGTTTAGAGGCATTGCACCAAAAATGTGAGGATATCACTTCTTTTATGTTGATGCAGGGTAGCGGTATCATCAAAAGCAATGTCAAAAGCACTAAAGTTTTCATAGAACAAACTCAGATGTATGTTTGAAAAAATACCTTATGTGAAGAATGTCTTGTAAAAACAAGATTTCTGTTGTGAACTTTTTACTACCTTTGTGGTTTTGTCATGACCAAACCCACTAACCATACTGTCTATGGTTATTTCATACTTTATAGTTCTAGACAGGATCAATCCATGCAGTTTACAAAATTAAAGGATAAATATTTCTGAATGAAAGAGTTAACTCAGAATTTCCAAAACCTCAAAAAATAACAAAAGCAAGGAAGAACTTGAGACTCAGGAGCATATTTTGGAGTGAGTTTTAAATTGGAACATTATAGTTACCTAGTTCATCTCTTAATTTACTTTTTTGAATGAATAAAATTCACATGTTATTTTATTCATAAATATTCCTTTTTTTCTGAACTCTGAAAATAACGTACGGTATTATAAATATGGAAAGAACATAACTTGGATATACTTCAGCAAATTGGCTACTTGGCAGATAGGGTGTTCTGTTGCCTAAACAGCCTAATATGTATTATTTCAGAAAAAGATGAAAGTTCTCCATAAAGCTTCAAAGACTCTGTTATGGCACCACATGTATATATGGAATTTTTCCTCCTTGTCACTGGAGAGAAGATTGAAAATGTGAAAAACTAACTTTCCTAACAGCATGAAAAAATTTGCCAACCTGCAAAATGAGTTTGTTCTGAATTCCTCAATATATGTGCATGTGTATGAGTGTTTATCTCTCTCTCACCCCTCATGAAAATACCATAATGGGAGTAAGTGGTGTATGAAATTAGACTGCAGAACATTTGCTCCTAGCTGATACAAATTGCTACTATATTTGATTGGTCAAAGGGCATGGAAGTGTTGAATTTGGACAAAATGGAGGGGAAGAAAAACAGGTAAAAATGCACAAATATTTTTGGGTACATTGCACCTAGCTTTAATGAGCTGTGGATATGATAGAAACAAATTTGATTTAAAAAAAAAAAATAAACATTTTTAATTGAATTGGAAACATACAATGTTTTCATTTCAAAGTGATTCATTTTTGTCTACCAGTATCAGGCACTAATTTTTCCCTTCATTGACCTAATGAAAGTGGAAGTTTGTGAAGCCAGATCTTCGGTCATCTGGTGGACAACTGTTTCAGGATCTCATTGTAGACAGTTAACAAATGTAATAGCTGTGTCCTGTGTTACAGCTTTTTATGGCTAGTATCTGACTGTGGAAAAATCCTGTTGACCTTCTTGTGACAAATTGCACTTGCCCCCATCAGACGGGCAGTCAGGATATTTTATGGATGTTACAGATGTGAAAAATGGACATGGAAATTACCACAGATCAGCTTCTTGCTTTCAATCACCCCCAGTTTGAGCTCTTTAGCTGTTGTAGGACTATCTAACCTGCTTCTTTCCTTCTATCTGTCTTTCTAGGGGAGATGGAGGAGCTGGAAGCTCTCTGGCTCACTGGCATTTGTCACAATGAGAAGAATGAGGTTATGAGCAGCCAGCTGGATATAGATAACATGGCGGGTGTCTTCTACATGCTGGGAGCAGCCATGGCCCTCAGTCTCATCACCTTCATCTGTGAGCACCTCTTCTACTGGCAATTCCGCCACTGCTTCATGGGTGTCTGCTCTGGCAAGCCTGGTGTGGTCTTCTCCATCAGCAGGGTGAGTATCATTAACTGCCAGGAAAGAACAGAGGCTTTATTCAGACAGTCCTAGATACTGGAGATGGGGAAATCCACCAAGACTGTCTAACACACAGGTGGCATAGGGTGACAGTCTGCAGGATAAAGGCTGTCATCTTTGCACCATTAATGTTGCAAAACTGTGTTTAGTTTTTCTGTGACATTTCTGGTCTCTCTTGGATTATAGTCATGGAAATGAAAATGCAGTGTAAAGAGAAGCTAATTGTTACTGTCTGCTCCTCTGAAGGGAGTTGTGAGGAGGCCAAATTTGGGGACCCCCCCCAAATTTGGGTTCAAGTAATGGTGGATAACAGGATTAGAAATTCAAGAGTTTTACGTTGTCCTCTATATTGCAGCTTTTCAGCTGACCTTTTGTTAACTAGAAGTGTGCCATCATTAACAGTCAGAAGTCCTTAACCAAATGCCATACCCTAAACTGTACAGACATCCTTCGAGAGAGGATGACCACATAAACTTAACAATTGCCTTATGCAAATCTGCCTTAGCGTATAACATTTACATTTAAAGCAGATTCCAGCCATTTCTGAGTCATCTTTCTCCTATCGGTGTTGTTAGCAGTATCCTATTCAGGGCTTTTTTTCCTTCTTTCAAGACAGTGGTCCTTTCTCCTGATCCATTCTGAAGTAAGGTCAAATCTTGGCATTTTTTAGGTCAGTGTCTGATGTAACAATTTACTTTCATTGTGCAAGGAATATATAATTGCTGCATAACATATTGAGGAGAAATGACAAAGCCTTTTGAATGCAGGGGCAGAGCCTCTCTTCTATACTGTTAGTTTCTAATGTGGTTTAGTCTGGAGATAAGATGGGGACTTGTATTTGGTAATCCTTAGCTAAGTACAGATTCTTTCATTCTGTGGTTACCTGTTAGACCTGGACCAGGTTGATGAAAAATCTGAAAAGTGTTAATCATCTGCTAGCTGATGAGAAACCATGGTAACATGGTGTGATGGTGTCCATTTCACAATTGACATTAATCATCAGACGCCATTTAACAGGCCAGGGAATAAAGGAGCCCCTTCTCTTCTTAGGGGTAGCCCTTGCAAACAGTCTGTGTCATGGCTGAAATGAGCTTGTGGAGCATATGGGGGAACTGGGAACTTCTGCTGTCTGATTTGATGTTGAATAGAGGACTTTCAGGGATCTCAGTTTGGAGCCTGTTATCACTGTTGAATTTAACAGAATGCAATTAAAAATTCTGTTGTACCTCAGTTCATGAGATGCAAAAGGCCTAAATATGAATTAGACAGCCCTACTCTTTCTCTATTTCCTTTTCTAATCTGTACTGGTGATTAATGTAGCTAAGTTTATGACAAATGAAGCTGTTCGCTTTTTAAGATAGCTCCTGTCTCGTTGATTCACTGATGTCCAGATGAATTTCAAGGGCCAAACCAGACTTTTTGCCTCTTATCCACACAGAATTGTTTGTCTTGATGCTTTTGTTTCCAAAGATATTATTGTCCCCATTTGCAATTCTGTGTTACACCTACTAGATTTGACTAACTCTTAATGGATGCAGGCAGGTATTCCTGCATCCTACATATATGACATGAAGCAAAGCAGAGGAAGAGGAATGGAAGGAAAGGAAAAAATGTGAGAGGCAAGAAAAAAGGTTAGAATATCAAGAGCAGATCTGATTTCATTTGATTTGATTGTGTTTCAATGATGGAAGGCTGACAGGCCTTACTGTCCTATAGGAACATGCTCTTACTGCACAGGGTGCTTCCCAGTCCAGGTCCCCTTTTGTGTATTCTTTGCGGGACCACTCACCTTCCTGGTTTCTCTCATTTCAGGGTATCTACAGCTGCATCCACGGCGTGGCCATCGAAGAACGCCAGTCAGCAATGAACTCCCCCACAGCGACTATGAACAACACCCATTCCAACATTCTCCGCCTGCTTCGGACAGCCAAGAACATGGCCAACCTGTCAGGGGTCAATGGCTCACCACAGAGTGCCCTAGACTTTATCCGCCGCGAGTCGTCAGTCTATGATATCTCTGAGCACCGCCGCAGCTTCACCCATTCAGACTGTAAGTCCTACAACAACCCCCCCTGCGAGGAGAATCTCTTCAGTGACTATATTAGCGAGGTGGAAAGGACCTTTGGCAACCTCCAGCTGAAGGACAGCAATGTGTATCAGGACCACTACCACCACCACCACCGCCCCCATAGCATCGGCAGCACCAGCTCCATCGACGGGCTCTATGACTGTGACAACCCGCCCTTCAATGCCCAGTCACGGTCTGTTGGGAAGAAGCCCTTGGACCTGGGGTTACCTCCTGCCAAGCACAGCCAGCTGGGTGACCTCTATGGCAAGTTCTCCTTCAAGAGTGATCGCTACGGGGGCAGTGGGACCCATGATGACCTGATTCGCTCAGATGTTTCAGACATTTCCACTCACACAGTCACCTACGGCAACATCGAGGGCAATGCGGCCAAGCGACGGAAGCAGCAGTACAAGGACAGCCTGAAGAAGCGCCCAGCCTCTGCCAAGTCCCGGCGGGAGTTTGATGAGATAGAGCTGGCCTACCGCCGGCGCCCGCCCCGCTCACCTGACCACAAGCGCTACTTCAGGGACAAGGAGGGGCTACGGGACTTCTACCTAGACCAGTTTCGGGCCAAAGAGAACTCGCCGCACTGGGAACATGTGGACCTGACGGATATCTACAAAGAGCGGGGAGATGAGTTTAAGCGGGACACAGGAGGAGGAGGGGGTGGATCCTGCACCAACAGGGCCCACCACAAGCACAGCTCGGGCGAGTTTGGCGGAAGCAATGAGCACAAGCATGGTGTTGTGAGTGGGGTCCCAGCGCCGTGGGAGAAGAACCTGACCAATCTAGACTGGGAGGACCGGACCGGGGCTAATTTCTGCCGCAGTTGCCCTTCTAAGCTGCACAACTACACGCCATCAGTGGTGGGTCAGAATTCCACCCGCCAGGCCTGCATCCGCTGTGAGGCTTGCAAGAAAGCGGGCAACCTGTATGACATCAGTGAGGACAACTCACTCCAAGAGCTGGACCAGCCACCTGCCCCTGTGCCCGTGGCCACTAGTGCCACCTCTTCCTCCAAATATCCTCAGAGCCCTTCCAATTCTGCTTCCAAGGTGCAGAAGAAGAACCGCAACAAGCTCCGCCGGCAGCATTCCTATGACACCTTTGTGGACCTGCAGAAGGATGACTCAGCCTTGGCCCCCCGCAGCGTCAGCCTCAAGGACAAGGGCCGGTTTTTGGAGGGGAGCCCCTATGCCCACATGTTTGAGATGCCAGCTAGTGAGACCACCTTTGCCAACAACAAGTCCTCAGTGCCCGCCACCAGCTACCACCACCACAACAACCCCGGCAGCAGTGGGGGCTACATGCTCAGCAAGTCGCTCTACCCCGACCGGGTCACCCAAAACCCTTTCATCCCCACTTTTGGGGATGACCAATGCTTGCTCCACGGCAGCAAATCTTATTTCTTCAGGCAGCCTGTGGTGGCAGGAGGGCCCAAAGCCAGGCCAGACTTCCGAGCCATTGTCACCACCAACAAGCCGGTGGTCTCAGCCCTTCATGGGGCTGTGCCAGCCCGTTTCCAGAAGGACATCTGTATAGGGAACCAGTCCAACCCCTGTGTGCCTAACAACAAAAACCCCAGGGCTTTCAATGGCTCCAGCAACGGGCATGTTTATGAGAAACTCTCCAGTATTGAGTCTGATGTTTGAGTGAGAGGGGAAGAGCGTGGGGAGGGACTGGGGGTGTATGTGGGGCATGGGAGGGTGGGGTGGGATCAATCCCATCAGCTACTCTTCTGAGTCGTCCTTAGTTTGTGGGGTACTGGAGTTCTGGGTAGTGCAGCACTGGCGACAAGTGCCACCTCTTTGGTGTCCCCTCTTCGGTGTCCCCTCTTCTTCCTCCCCTTTCTCAACCCTCCCGTTTTATCTCTTTTTCCATGTTCTCACTCCTCCCATTCTCCTCCTCTCCATTCCTGGCCATTGCACTTTACAGTGATGTTGGAGTTGGATATCCTTGCTTGTGATTTCAGAAAGCAGAGAAAAAGGCAGGGAAGGGATGGGCTGAGGAGGAGCAGCAGTGACTGTAGTGTTTCACTTCTGCTGGCTCCCAGCAGAGAAAGGCATGTAGACGCACACGCGCGTGTGTGTGTCAGGAGGAGGCAGCAGAAGCAGTGTAATGGACATGCAGGAAAATATGCTTGCTCAGCCAACTCTTCCTAAAACTGCCTACAAAAGAGTAGTATTTAAGACATTGAGAAAGTGAAGGGGGAATAACACGACTGACTTGATGATGCACTTATATGTTAGCTATATTGAGGTTCTTGTTACATTATTTTGTGAAGACTATGGGGGTTTAGGGCTGAAATATATATATATATATATATTTGCGTATATGCTGAGAAATTTTATGCTAGAATTTTGAATTGTCTGCTGGGGGGCTGTGGAGGGAGGGAGAGAAGGCTTGTCTGCAGGTCAGGCTAGTGGTTTCACTGTGGCTATTACAGCCATTGAATCTGTGGCAGACCAGTGGGAGAGATAGATAGGCAGTGGAGTCTGAGTTTGGGAAAGCTGATCACTAGCCTTTCTGATTCCAGGGTTGGTTTTCCAAACTCTGACAAAAGATGCTGGTTTGCACTGAAATGAGAAGAATTTGGGGAAAGGGGAACAGGGTTAGTTCATTAGCTGTGAACTGCTCACTAGCTGTGACATACTTCAAGGGTGGGAGCAGTATATAGTATGGGTTTGGCTATATGCGAGTATATACGATAACTTATACTTGAAATGTCTATGAAGAAAGCAAAATAAACCCACGATCCTATAAGGTGTCTGGAGTACAAACACAGTGGAACAGAGCTTAAGAATAGGGAAAGGTGGGGAGTTTTTTCACTGTCACTTCAGGGGACACCAAGCCCATTTTGGTCATGTTCTTTCAGTGAGGAGGGGAGGGAAAAAAAGGGATTTCATCCTTCTGCTCTCCCTACCCTTGGCCAACAGGTTGGAACAAAAAGAATAGGGTGCCCGCTGCCAATGCTGGCATGGTGCTAGAGAGGAAAAAAGAAATTTCATAGAAGAGTGTGTGTGGTGGCAGTGGTGCTGGTGGACTGTTTCAATGCCTCCTTGCACATGTGGAAATGGGAGGAGGGTGTACGCACCCTTGGGAAATACATATGTATATTTACTATTGAATGTACAGAGGAAGTACACAGCTTGTCTTCCTGGGAAGGGGTGTGCTTGAATAAATGCCAGAAAGCACAGAAGCTTGTGCTAAAGGCTGAAGAGAGGACATGCAAAGCTGAGATGTGTGTGTACATGTGTGTGTGCCTCTGTGTGCAAGAGACAGATACTAGCACAGGTGCAAAGCTGGAATAGCCTAGGGTTTCCCATCCCTGCAGTTGTAGTGACAGCTTTCCCGGTGCACTTAGTATCGATAAGAGTGTTTTTTCTTTCCATTGTATCATTTTAGATGCAACTTAAACTAAAGGAAAAGGAGCAATGGTAGGAGTGAGAAGTTGAACACCCCTTTCATATGTCATCTTTCTCTTGAGGTGGGGGTGCGGACTGACCTCTCCCTCCTGAGAGATATGGCAAAATCTCTACTGCTTATTCTGGGTCTGTCCCAGTGTCTCAATCACCATGGCTCACCAGGGGAAGGAAGAGTTAAGAGAGTCCTGTGCTGAGAGCAGGGGGAGACTGCTGGAGATTGAAGGGAGATGGCAGCCCTGTCTTTATGAGCCACATTTCTTGGAGCTGAAAGCCACCTCTCTCACATTCCTCACCACACCATGGTTGATTTTATCTTATCTTTCTCTTTTTAAGCCAAGAGAAGGCCTTTTCTTTATTTACCTATTTAATTTATTTATTTTTTATGCTGGGGAGGGTGGGATTTACTTGTAAAGTCGAAGAGTGTGAGGAGAGGGTGGGCAGGGTTGGTGAGGGGAATATTTTCTTATATTTCACTGAGGAAATTAAGGAGGGAAGAAGGGGAGAGTCTTTGTGATGCCACCCCTTAGTCTTTGAGGTAAGGGAACTTCTTACTCTTTCCCTCTTCTCTTATTACAAGAACAAATAGGGAAAGAAAAAAGAAAAAAAAAAACCAAACAAATTAACAGAGCGATCTGCAATCCAGAACACATGGCAGCTTGTCAGACACCTCTGACAGCGGCCACCAAGAAGGCGTTCCTTTCATTTGTAAATATTTCTTTTTTATTGCGTTTTTGTATAAATTGGTGTTTCTCTTCTCGTGAATATTCAGGTTGTGGGGTGGGAGGGAGGGGAAGTTTGTTTCTGTTCTGTTTGTTTTCTATGACTTTTCAGGCTGCGTTTTGGAAGCGGTTTACGCAGGTCGAGGCCGTATGAATGAGAAAAAAAAAAGAGAGAGAGAGAAAGAGAGAGAGAAACCCATGTGTGTTGTGTTCCCCTGAGGCCCCCTGTATTGCCCTGTCACCTTTATCTTCATGAATGGAAGACGCCGGAACGTCACTTCAAGCCTTGCCAGCAGGGTTTCATGTTTTGATGGGAACACCCCCAATTCCTTTTTGCATATAAACTCTCTGTACCAGCATCTCTCTGTGGAGCTTGGGCCTCAAGGCACTACACTGTCTTGATAGTAGTGGGGTGAACCATCAAGTTGGCCGCTCAGGTTGGACCATCACTTTGACATTAAGAGACTTCTCCAATGCTACTTTGGTTTAGAAATCCTGGACCTGGGAAAGCTTATGCTAATTTCTGGTATTTCCTAAGGGCTTGGGGTGGGGGAGCTTGACAGCTGATGAGGGCAGCTAATCTCTTTGGTGGTTATCTCGGTACTTTTCCCTCCCTCCCCACCTGGAACAAGGAAACCTGAAGGGTGGCTCTGCAGGGAAATTAAGCTGAAAACAAACCAAAAAGAAGTTAATGGAACTTTTTTCAAATCTCTTCTTAAAGGTTCTGATTTTTGTGTTCCGGGTTGAAAGTTGGTTCGTATTTTCTCCGAACTGGTCTGTCCCTTGTTCCACTGATCGGCAAATGATAGTTTGCCAAAATCATTATCTAGTATTGATACTGTTGTAGCACTGTTAACACTCTGAGTGCTCTGCAAATATAACTGTGCCACAAACCACTCAAATGAATGCTCTAGGGCAACCAGAAAAGAAGAACTGGAAGTTCTGGACTGAACCACTGGTCTAACCACAGGAGTCTGGTATTTTGCCTTCTCCCACAGTAGATTAGGCCATGTGTCCATCAGGTTAATCCTTTCTCCTATAACCGATCTTTTCTGGTTGTTTTGTTTATTTTAGTTCTGACAGGTCAACAAGTTTTGGGACAGAGATGAAGGGGAAGGGGGGGAGGGGGGAGGGTGTAATTCATAATCCAGAAAATAAATCAATGATGTTATTAAACTCTGATTATATATTTAGAATTTTAGATTTGGTGTATTTTCATTGTAAGTCTTCAAGTAAATCAAACAGGTAATATTAGCAGCAGGTGTTGTCTATACTAGGAAACGACCCATGTGCTGTGTATTACCAGGCCAGAAAAGAATGGAATTTCATACCAGAGCCTGACAAAACTCCATATCCCGTCCCTTGCCATTTCTCTCTCTCTACTGTCAGAACACCAGTATTTTCTGGGGCAGTGGCTGGGAACATTTCCCCTCTCTGAAGGTTTCTGCACACAAGAATACTGAGCAAAAACCATTGTGTCCTATACCGTTTGGTGACCTCTATTGAATATTTGCAGCCAACCTCCCAGGGAAGATTAGGTGCCTTTGGCAATGTTTCTGACATTTACCTCCTCACTTCTAGCCCCAGGCATGGCTTTCTGAGAGGTATTTTCATGAGCCATGTTCTTCTGAAGTGGTACTGGAATGTATGTACTCAGCCGAAAGAGGATGTGTATGAAGGAGACTGAAGAAGTATTCAGAAAATATCAAAATGTGCCATTCACAGTGGAAATCAACTGGCAGGTAGAACTTGCAGCCATGGATCTCCACATCATAAACATTGTTGGAGTATTCACACCAGCTTTTTACTGTAGTGCGACACAACACAGGCTGGTGTAGTAGTTCTTTGTCTCCCATCACGGCTCCCAGTGAGGGTAATATCAGAACTTTCAATGACACATCCTAAGTAGGAAAGAAAAGCTGCAGTCAGGACTTGTTGTCAGTTGAGACAATGAAGCACACTGGTCCCACTTCCTCAATAACAAAAAAAATCCCATTCTCTCTGAAATCCAGCATGCACTGTCAGAACTCTCCAGGCGAGAAACCCAGTGGGTTCAAAATGTTTAGCAATATGCAAGTATGAACTTTGCCTGTAGGAAATTGGTACTTCAGTTTCCAGCGTATGGGGGGAGGAAGGTTCCTTTGTGATATCCCGAAGGATTTGGTGGAGGAGTTAAGAGTTGCCAGGATGAGCCTCTTCTTCAGCAATACCTGCTGATGTTGAGCTCTTCACTTCAAAAAGACACTAGCATCCATCTTGAATAATGCCCCTTTGTACATTCAAATAGATTTTTCTCACAGCAAAATTGCCAGAAAAAAGAGAGAGGGGGAGACAAAGAATGAATATGATGGTGGTGACAGGTCAGAGTGATCAGAGATACCTCAGGGATCTTTATAGGCAAGTCTTTGCTTTAGAGCTTTCTATCAAATATGGCATATCCTCCCACCTACATTGCTTATCAACAGATGGAAGGAAGCCTGGGAACACAGCCAGTGATCAGACTTAGGCCTTTCACACATCTTCAACTTCAGTCAAGCAACCTTTGGTGAGCCCTTCCCATGGAGAAGGGTGGGAGGTTGCTCTTCCCCACGCATTTTTGGTTGCCAAAAAGAAAAGGAGAAGGGAAGGGGATAAATATCAGGGGTGCTGATGAAAGGACTTTGTACTGACTCTTTTCACCCTTGCTTTAAGGAATTACACTTCACGCTTCCTTCTCAATCCACGCTGACAAAGGGTAGAGTCCAATTATGCTTCCACTCTGTGGTATATGCCTGGCTCACCACAGGACCCTCTGTGAGCCATGTACGAGAAAGGAAACAATTTGCTGGCAACAAACGGGGACAGACTCCAAGCCACAATCCCCTACTGCACCCACTCTTCCCCATAAGTGCTTCCCTGCTGCTGAACACACCTGGCGTGTCCACCTGGAACACACCTACCATGCTGCTGGATGCTGCAGGGCACATTGAGATAGTAACTAGTGGGACCCAAATGTTGTCCCCACAAGGGCTTATTTTCAAATTGCAGCCAAATAGATTTCCAAGCCATAGACCCTCGCTGCATTCACCCACCTACACTTCCCTGTGGCTTCCTCTCTCCTCCCCCATCAAAGGCAAACTGGGGCGCTGAGTGTCTCACTGGCAATATGAATACTATTGCTTCATCTTCATCACGGGCTCTCTGGACCTGCCTGGAGCTGACTGCAGACAGACCTGGGTGTCTGCCACTAGAATGGCAACACAAAAAACATTTTGCAATTGGCTTTGAGTTCTTTCTCCATCTCTTGAGCATCCCCAAATTCCTCACCTAGCCATGCCATTTGAGTGAATTTTGGCACCCTTCTGTCATTGCTGACAACAAAACTGGCACAGCATAAATCTGCTTGTGTATAGAAAAAGACAGTGAAACCACATCACAGAGAGCAGGCCTCATGTCTGCAAATGCCAAGGGCACAGTCCCCTGGGTGCTGAGGTAAAAAAAAGGATCTCTGTGATGTGTTAGCAGTTACAGATCTCTTAACCTGCTGGCCTTCTGCCGTTAAAGGAACACAGCAACCACTGGTATACACTCCAACAGGTCAGAAAAAAATTCCATGCTGTGGAACAGAGGTTCCTCTGGGCACGCACACTCATGAGACATACTGGGGAAGTGAAACATACATGAACAAACCCAATACAGCAGGAAGCTGTGAGGGTTGAGGGACTACACACACACATAAACATACAACTCACACACACACACACACACACATAAACACACAACTCACACACAGTAGATTGCAGTACACTTAATGACTCTGTCCCATAATGCATTTTTGCCAAGTAGGAACAACATGACCTTTCCTAAAGTTCTGCTGGTAGTTATTTAATTTATGTATTCACTTTGTGACTTTTACATCATCTGCTTTCTTGACTGCAGCATTACTGTGTAAATACATGTGTATATATGTACAGAAACTAGCTCAAGCAATTATATTCAGGATGGGAAAAGGGTGGGTTTTATATCTGTACAGTATTTCCTTATTAAATAATGGCATGGGGGGGGGTTGGGAAAGTTAACTTTTAAATTGTGGTTTTATTGGTCTGTGGTGTTTGAAGTTGTTTCAGTGGTTGCTTTTGCTGGTTCAGAAAGTTTATCTGGATGTTATATGTGTGTGCCAAGAAAGGGTCCCCAAACAGGGGAGGTTTGGGATTGGTGAGGGGTGGTGGGTAGCAGAGGGTGTTAATAATTTCCTGTAATAAAAGCCGTGTTGATTGCTAGGGACTGTTTCTGTGAGGCACAGGGCTGTTTCCTTTTCTATGTGCTTTGCTCTTTGATTACTTTCTCTTCCCTGGTCCCCATTGTCTTCTCCCTGGGATGTCAACAGAGTACATTTATTACTGTGGATTTCAGGGATCTCCCTATGGGCCTTCATCTCCTGACCAACTCTTCCATCTCCCTCTTTTTGTGGCCTTCCCAGTACCAGTGAGAGGGGAGATGGCGTGGTCTTGTATCCTCTGTGTTGACCACTTCACTTCCTATGCTCTTCTCTGTCCTTCCTCTTAGCAGAACCTCATTTTCAGGTGTTTTGATCTCTTCAGCAGCTTACTGTGTCATCTCCCTGGCCTCTTATCTGCTTTCCTATTTTACTCACACCTATTCTTCAATTTCATCTCTATGCCTCTTCCCTCAGAATGACTTATGTTGGCTGTTTGCCCACTCTCCTCTTATTACTGTCTTGTTGCTCTGTTGTCTTCATCAACCTGTGCAATGCTGTGTAGAAGATGAGTGAAGGGCAGGCCTCTACTACTTCTCTCCTGGAAAATTCTAGCCATGACCAGATTTTTAGAAGATGATATTTCGTAGCTATTTTTGACTTCTCTGTCATTTTCACTGAAGTGGTGTTCTGCTCTTGCCTTCTCAAGAAATAAGAAATAATCAGTATGGCAAATTTGCCCATGCAAGGGAGCAGTGAAGTTGTATTTTCTGAGAAAGCCCAGAGAAAGAACATAATTTCTGTCCTTGATGGTTGACTGGTGAATTTAGAGCAGGAGCAGACACAGTTTTTAACCACTCCAGGTTGATCCATATCAGGATCACTGGAGTTTCTTTGTTTTTACTCTACGTGAATAAAGCAAGGCTGCTGTAGAGAAGTATGCTATCTTTTAAAAGCATTTCCTTTAAGTCCTAGAGGCCATTGGCTTGTAAAGACCTATGTTCTGCTGTGTTGCAAACCTAGGAGCGAGTGTCTGGTAGTATTTGCTCCCTTTCTGTCTGATAAGTTAATACAAGCTGGTACTTGGCACTATCTGCCTAGGGTTTGTGGTCTGGTGTCATGGCAGTAAGGGAGGTGAGTGATAGGATAGTGAATAAGCCAATGAAAACTGGTAGGGGCTCTGGGCAGATGCCAAAACACCTCCCTCCTTCCCTTTTTGACAGTTTGCATTGTTCCTTAATGAACATCAACCCACCATCCTCAAAGTCCATGTTACTGGTTGCTTATCCTTGAAAACACATGGATCTGCTGACCACAGTCTGAGAAAGGGCCAGGCAGTCTCTCCATGTGTGTAGTGTGTTCCCAAGTGCCATGGTCTCTGAGGTTTTGAGTTGTGCTGTATGAAATCATATGGGCAGTGCAGGCAGCAATGCAAAGGGTCAGCATGGCCAGAGGTTATTCAGAGCAGCAGTCTTCTCCCAGTTGCAGCTAACTCTTGTTCAACCTGTCATTGCAGGCCTGTGTTTCTGATTTCTGGGTGAGAGAAACCACCACAGCTACATGGGAATGGAGCTCTGCTCACAAGGGTGAGCAGGGTAGTTGTCCTTCTCATGTACCCTTGCTATGACATTGGCATTACTGTCTCAGCATGGTCCACAGTGGTCTGTGTACCTGTAAATACATGTCTGCAAATACCTGTCAGTCTGGGAGAAGGTGTATGTTTGTGCATTCAAATGACTCCTGGCAGAACTCCAAACATGCGTGGACTTGAAAATGCTGGCCCATTTAGTGCCAACCCACGATGTGGGTAGGTATCTCCTTGGGAGTACATCCCATCTATTAACTTATGACCAAAAGAGTGAGTTACTTTTCTGAGCATCACCAGTTCCTTGCTGTGTTTCCTTTGCTTATTCTATGTGCCATAAGTATGACGTACTGGCAACATTTGTGGGATGTCCAGAGAGAATGCATCCATTACATGAGACTTCTGTCTATGCCCTTGGGCACTGGCTGCTAAGTCCCATGTCAAGAGGAGAAAGATGATACCTGCCCCTGAACAGAAAAAAATCAGTCGAGGGGATAAGATTAAAGTTTTGTGCTTTCTCCCTCTGCTTTCCTTCCAGGCCTTGGAACCTGATTCATCTTCACAGGCAGCTAAACTCCTGTGAAATTCAAGGAGTTTTGGAAAAGCTACTTAGGGGTTTAGATGCCTGGAATACCTTTTTTTGGATTCTCTTCCCTGTGTGGGCCTCTTCCTGCAGTGCATTTTGCCAGGATTCATCTCCCAGGAACTCACCATGCTTGAACACAGCTTAGAGGGGTTTCCTCTGCTTGGGATCACCATGTGTATGTTGCATGCCTGTTGCTACTTGTCTGTATTTCTTGCATGTGTCTACTTGTGGGGGACAGGGGTGGGTTCATATTGGTATGTGTATTTATGCAACCTGCACACATTTGTATGTGTGGTGCCATGGTGTGTGTGGTTAGGTGTTTGTATGCATGTGTTTGAACCGAGAGAAAATGTTGGAAGCCGTATGCTGCTAAAGCCAGGTGATGGGTTCTCGCAGGTAACTTGGCAACCCTGTTGTTGCTTACCTGGCAGACCCAGGCACAGCTGCTTTGTTTGGACTCTGGGGGACCAGCTCTGAATCAGGGCTGGGATGCAGACTCCTCCTGTAGAGGGTTTGAATATAGCACCAGAAATCCATTCCATGTGTTCATTCACTTCTGTGGTAAATCCACTGTGCCACATTTCCAAACCATTGTGCCACACTCATTACCTACTTTGGCCTTAACTGATAGGTGGAGCAGGAAGACAATCACACACTGATCAGTAAGGTCTTTTGGGAGAGATCTGGTTAATCTGATCTGTGACTGAAACAAGACTTCCTTGCTATTCATTTTGCTGCCTCCTAGGGCAATGCAAGCACTGAAATTCCACTTGCAAGAAATCTTGTCCTTTCTTGCTCTTGTGTCAGATAGACACAGGAAAAAGCTGAGCTGAGGTGGATTGATCTCCCATTCCCTCTGTTTGAAAGGACATCACTGTTGCTGCTTGGAGCTGGTTAGGGAAGTTGCAAATCCCACACTCTGGAGGGGTTCAGTTTCCTCAGAGGGAACTGTAAAAAGGGAGGGTGGGAGGGAGTGACCTTTCTGCAGCCGTTCTCCATCCCATTCATTTCCAGGAGAGATTGCAACACTGCTAGCACCAGATTGACCTGCTGGGAGGGCCCTACAGTGCCAGCTGGCACAACATTTTAACTGTCCAAACTGCTGAACAAGACACTGCTCTCCTCCGTCAGCAGCCAGAAAAGACAATCAGAACATGATGAAGAGATACCATGATTAGTCAGACAGGGAAGGAGTAACATTTGGGGGCTAGGGCCCTCATCATCTACACTATATTAAGTCTGCTTAACCAGCCCTTTATTGCCAGTGTCACTGGGTCTCTTTGGCAGTTTCTTTTTCTTTATATGTAGACTCATTCTATCAGACCACATCTGTCCACCTGCTCTGCTTTCTTCCATGTCCAGCCACTCTTTCCTCTCCATCAAATTGTATCCTGTGCTCTGCCAGACTTGTCTTTTATGGAAGAGAAGATATATGTGTGTGAGTGCTTGTACGTGTCTGTGTATTAAGTATTATTACTACTACCAACATGCTATACACCTAAAAGCTCCTATCAAGCTGGAGCCTTCAAGAGGTGCTGTAGGAAATGACCTTCCCGCTGGACAGCAGTCAGTGTGGAGGTTAGCACAAAAAGCTGCTAGCTTTGGAGGCCTCTTTGCCTGTCTGGTTGCTTTTCCTATCTTCAGAACAGGCTGTCTCTCACCTGTGATCAGAAACACAGCAAACTGCTCTTTTTAGCTTTGTGTTTTCAAAATTTCTAACACGGGGGGGAAAGATTGTTGTTTAGCTGTTGATTTATTTGGTATGTTTGCTGTTTGTTTGTTTGTCTACACAGTCCTTTTAGTGGGCGCAGGGAGGTGTTTTCAGCAATACAACTTTCTGAGACCTCAGTTCTGTGCAGTTATTTTTTGTATGGTTCAGCTGTATTTGGGGTCTTTCCTTTGTACATGTTTTTCTGGAATGGCAGGGCTGTCTTGAAACGTCTCTTTGCCAGTGACCAAAGCACCATCTGTAACTGGAGGTGAAAACTGGTATAAAGTGGAGTCAGCAGCCTTTTGGGAAGTAGCTTTTCACTGACTTCCCTATGGAGTCCCAGAAGACAAAATATTTAATTGTTGCACAGGTGGATTTTGGAGGTTTTTTGTTGTTTTGGGTTTTTTTGGCTTCTCCCTCTCTTTTCCTTTTTTTTTTTTTAAAAAAATTTTTCTCTATTTTTCCCCTTAAAAAACATTTAAACGTTTCTCCAGTGAGCTGGAGTGAGCTTTGGCCATTGAACCAAAAGCTGCTGCAAGGCAGGGAGGCTGTCTGAACTCCAGGTCCTGCCCTCCTGAAGCCATGCAGGATTGCCTGGGTGAGGATGGAGAAAGGCTTTTTTTGGCAGTTTCCATGGCCATTCCTGGGACAAGAACCCTATGGCTGCTGAGGGGCCTGACCCAAAGGGAATGAGCACCCACAGAAGATCATCCTCTGGTATGTGCAGGTTGTGGGTCAGGCTGGAGAACAGGCAGGGGAAATGGCTCACTGGCCCCTGCACAGTCCCTCCTATGCTGGAGCAGGAGCCAGGCATGTAGGTCTGCAACAGGGACAAATGAATGACCCTAAGTGGGCCAGAGGGGCTCAGCCTTACCTCTCCTGAGCTATTTGCAAGTGGTTAGGAACAACCCTCAATCTGGACAACATCATTCAAGACTGAGCAGAGTCTCACAGACTGTGAAGTAGGGATTAAAGGTGGTGCATGGGTATCTGGCCAGCTCTCAATATCATGACACCTAAGGGAAAGCCCAGCACCTTCATCCTTTGGTACTTGGAAGTGGCTGAGAACGGTAGTGGAGAACTGTTGTGTCTGCTAGGGTTGGGGCAGGTAGCGTCTCTAGACCTGGCGCAGGTCAGCTTCAGCTGTATTTGCTTTCTAACTAATATACATTTACTTTGGAGAACACATTTGATAAGCTCAGTCTATCAACCAAAAGAAAAAGAAATACGTCTAGTCTAAGTCTTCTACTGCCCAACACTGCTACCTCCTCTTCTCTTGAGCTGTTGGTGTCTTGTGGTGAAGCCGGCCACACATCAGGCTGTTGAACACATCAGATATATCCGCTTCTGAGACCATCTTTGCCTAAATTTTGCCTCCTCTTCATACCCTTTACGCATGCAAGTGTGTGTACACATGCACACACACACACACACACACACGTACCACATACACACACACACACACACACACACACGTACCACATACACACATGCCCACCTCCAGCCACTCTGCTGGTGAAAATCAGAGCCACAGAGACATGAGTGCCAAATGACTTTTTATTTCTCAAGTAAATGATATAAAAGGTTTTGTTATTTTTCTTTTTTTTTTTTACATATGCAAATGTAAAAGGGAACCGACAGTGAATTGGTGGTGGTGAGAGGAAATGGGATGTTTTGTAACCCTAGCTGCAGTAAAAAAAAAAAAAAAAAGAAATAAAAATCCATTAAAAATATTTAAAAAACACAAAAAGAAAAAAAAAAACTTGAACTATTTTGGAAATATTGTGAATAATTTTTTGATATAAAAACTAATTTTTATGTAGCATGAAAACCACCAAAATAAAATGATCAAGAATAAAAGCTGTGCAGAGGGTGTTTTTGTTTAGTTATTGAGGGAAAAGAAAGAAGAGAAAAGCAGTGGTGTATGAGAGAGGGATGCTTCTGTCATGGCTTTTACTGTGTGTTTCTCAACATATAATATATTTATTCAGTCTTGGTAAGTGGACTTTTGTGATTATGTAAAACAAAAGAAAAAAGGAAAAACTCATTTTATATGAAAAGATAATTTTTATCTATGATTTCTGGGGAGAAAACCTTGAAAACAAAACCAGAATGAATCCCAAGGACTCAAAAAACCAAAAGGCAAATTGAAAATGGCCATGATCTGCTTTTGAATGTTAGCAGTGATCACGATTTTTTTCTTTTTGATTTATGATTGTTGAGTAGTTGAGGTATCGATACTGGGGAGGCAGGTATAATGGAGGTAAGACAATAACAAAGGTCTGACAAAATTCTGGGGTTTTGTTATGTAAGGCACAGGAGTTAAACCAGGGTCTCTTGACATTTCCTTCTGGAGTAAGGGAACAAGGTAGTGTCCTTTTGCAGGATATATTGGTGCCATTCTTCATTCCTTAAAAGAAAAAATTAACACTCTCCCTCACCAGGTTTCTTAAAGGAAGGAGACTGCCTCTCCCAATTCCAGACAAAACGGTAATCAGTGCTCCAGACTCTCTCAGAAATGATGGTGGTGGTTCTCTGCTCCACTGAAGGCAGTGATGTGTCAGTGCTCTTTATCTCCTTTGAGGTCTCTGACTCTAGGTGCTGGAGCACTGCATTGCCTTTGAGGAGGTGCTAGCACCCATCGCACCCTGCTGTGGATCAAGGTGGATCGTCAGCGCATGCTGGGGATCCTTCTTGCTCGGAGGACAGGAGATGCTGGTTTATGGACTCTTCCAGGGAGGCTGGTAGGTTGCTCAGTTCATTTTGCCTTGAAACTATTTCACATGCCTGCATATGAATTTCAGCTTCCCTCCCTCGTGCTCCCATCTCCCACACAATCATTTAAACACTACCCCATCAGGGGACTTTCTCTGCTGCTCCTGTTCTTTTTGTCTTGGTGTCTTCTACACTGTAAGCTGAAACGGAGTAGGCAAATAGCACACCATATAGCTTAAAATATGTGTTTGGCACCGAAAAAGAAGGATGAAAAGCAGTGAGGACTCAGTATCAACCTAGACTAGACCTCTAGCAGTGTGCAGAAAAAGAATCCTGGATAAAAATCAAGTCAAGATACAGTGGACAAGGAGGACCTGGAGGCAGTGGTGGTATAGACTAACTTGACTGGTAGGTTCTTGAATTCTGAGCCCCAGATATAGGTGTGAAAGGGAATCCATGGAAACATTACCTCTTGGTGGAGGAAAGAGAGGGAGAGTCCTTTTAGCATAAAAGAGGCCAAATCCTGAAGCAACTTCTTGGCCTATCTGGGTCTGAGTTAGCCTGTCTCTGGGGCTTTGGCCATGTGCTATGCTATCTGGAAGTTCTGCCAGGGGCCATTCTACTCCAACCTCTGTGCTCACTCCCCTTCCCCAGAGTGAAGCAACAGGCTCAACTCTCCTCTTAGACCCAGAGGGCCTATTGATGAAGTAGAACATCTTGCATTTTGCTCAACTTATTTCTACACCAAACTGTTCAGATCTCAGGTCTTTCAAAGTAGACATTCAACCAGGCCAGAGGGAGGACAGTAGTCCTTCCAGTACATACGTACAGCAAAGGCAGGAGTCTGGAGGTTTTGAGCACACAAATCCTAGATACTCTTCTTGAAAGATCTCTGTGCCTTTGTTAATGTGAGTGCTGCTGGGTTTGTTTGCCCTCAACAATTCTGTGTGGTCACAGAATCACAGAATATTCTGAGTTGGAAGGGACCCACAAGAATGTTCAAGTCCAACTCTTCAGTGAGTGGCCCCTCCAGGGATTGAACCCACATCCTGGGCATTATTAGCACCAGGCTCTAACCAACTCAGCTAAACTCAGGGTCCATCAGGAAGCCAAGACTGTCAATGAAGAACAGCTATTCAATGTGGCTTTTTGACAATTTGAACACGGGGCTAGGATTGTAGTTACAGAAAAGGCATCTGCAAAGATGTATATCCCATATCTGGGGAATATTAGCCCATGTTCTTTATTTATTGGAGCAATTTCTCCAGCTTCTGTTTGGCCTTTCACATGTAAGGACTTTTACATGTGATAAAGACACTTCCACAGGCTCTTGTCCTTTCCTGCACACAGACACTCCTTTTTCAGCTTTGGACACTGAACCTTGATGTTCTAAGATACAGGTGAAAGCATCCTATTTGGAATGAAAAAGAGCTCGTAGTAATGAATCAACCACTTCTCCTAGCTTTGCAGCTTCACACTGCTTAGGGACTAACTGTTCAGATGTTCTTCTTCCTCAAGTCACAGCTCTCTGTGCTGCAGTGGCAAGCCAGTTTGCTGTCCCTGCTGACCTTCCTCATTCTACATGCCGGGAGTAAGGGCTTCATGGACACTTTATTATCTGAGGCATTAGATTAAAATTGGAGAAGCATGACGCTTTGGACCTGTCTCTGTGGCTCTTTGATTAGTTATCCTTGCTGAGGAGGCAAGACACTGAGGCCTGCCAGCTGCAAGGTTAAGCTTTGGGTAAGCGATTGCCCTTCGGCTGCTGTTAGCAGAGGGGACGTGCACCGGAATGCTAAGTGACTGACACCATGCACTCGCTGCTCTTTCAAGACTGGTGTGTAGACTCACATCAAAGCAGAAAAGAAGGAATTGGTTTTCTCCATCCCTATTTCCCCAGCTCCCAAGAGAAAATTTCCTGAAAATGAGAAATGGAAGGTTCTTCCCTCACTTGGAAACTCTGACTGTTGTCTCTTCATGTAGAGTATTGTTTTGCAGTGGTAGAATAATGCAGATCTTTTGCTGGTGTCCAAATACAGGCTCTGGGCATGTTTCTACATCGTTTCTTTCGAGGGAATAGCATAGTTTCTGCCACAAAGGGCAGGGCCACTTTCTCTGCCACCTTGGTCTCAAGGGATGAGACCTGAGTCCAGAGTCTCAAGCACTTAGTGCTTGCTTGGCGCTGTTCAAGTTGCCCTACTACACACCCTGGATATAGAGCAACCCCAGGCACCCCCAGCTGGGGGCCATCAGCACTGAGTGTTGGGAAGAAATAAACAGTTAATGCTTTTGCCATGTTTGCATCAAGTTGGGAAGGATTTTTAGAAGCACCTGATAATTTTATTAAATCAAACCCCATCTGGTTGAAAGCCAATAGTGATTAGATGCTCAGATGCCTTTAGAAATTTCCACTACAGAAGGTAAAAATGTTTATTCTTTTAAAAAACTTCCTTATGAAGGATCTGGAGTGACCCTTAATAGTGAGGTAAACTAATTGAGTTCTCTTGAGCCTAAACTATTGGGATATTAATTTCAACTAGCAACTAATCCTGAAGGATGCCCTCCGTTGAGCTGAGGATAGGCAGCTACCTTCAGAGGGTGCAGGACCTCCCTCCTCAATAGTACCTACCACAGAGGGGAAACTAGGTAGTACATTGGCAGGGTTTCATCAAAAAGGTGTGCTTGGGGATGTGCATCGAATGCAAGCAGTGACTGGTGTCTTCAGGGGTAATTTTGTGTTAGTCAAAATGACTCCATCTCTCCTAACAACATTATTGCTGTGGAATTGGACAGTGTCAGTACCAGTCATTAATCTGGGAAGGAGTGAGTAAAGTGAAATGCTGTGCCAGTAGGGTGAAACCCTGACATAAAATTGATCAAAACCATTTAGGTGCTGTTTGCAAACAAGATTTGTCCGTTCAATGATTCACCCTGCCACAGTCCTTACTTCAAAGAGTTTGTGATTTTGATGCTAAACTAAAGACGTTAATATTAGCATTTACATTAACAAATAAATTGACAGATGCCATAGTTTACATATATTATGCAAATATCCTGAAATCTTGCATGCATTTGTGTCTAAATTTCTTGAAGTTAAATGAGACGTACACTTTATAGGGGAAATAATTGAGGCATCCAGATGTATGGTAAGCTAGGTGACTTGATATAACTTGTATGAACTGTGGAAAAACCAAGGGGCAGAGGAGAAGGACATTTGGCATTTTCATTTGTGAAAAGTATTGCGTTCATGGTTGCTGTTTGGAGAAAGCAGTGTAGGAATCTCCCTGGAATATTCCTAGAAGTAGTGCTCCCAGCTTGTGCTGGGAGACAAGATTTGGGATGTTGACAGACCTCAACCTGAAGGGCCAGTCAGGGTCTCAGCCTAGTTGTTTGGGAGCTTTTTTTGAGAGTTGAGAGAGAAACACTCATCCCTTGGCAGCACTGCGCAAACACCACCCAACTGAGCTTCCCCCACCCATAAAGGGATGAGATTTTTCTGCACAGGCAGTGGAACAATGAGGAGGTGAGTCTGTGATTCCACCCAGGAGCAGACCACAAGACCCTAGACTTGCCTGTCACCACTTCAGTACCTGGCAGAATGTTTTCTTCTTCTCATCCCTCTGAAAGTCATGAAGGGATGACAGTATGCCCAGGGCAATCAGCTTCTGCTTCACATGAGTTTGGTGAGAAATTTGCTATTCTGGCAGTGCTCTTGTTTTCCAGCTTCATTTCACTTCTTCCATTGGGCAAAGCCTTGAGGATGCTGTAACTCATCCCAGCCTTAGACAAAGAGAACCTGAAAGACAAATTGTGGTAGTTTTTACTTTGCATTTTTAATTAGCTCTACTTTTACAGGTAGCATGAGGAAGTGCTTATATGGATCTGATCCAGAGAGGTGCTGGGCTGAACATGCTCTCTCAAGATGTGTGCAGTACACGAGGCCCAGCCTCTGCTGTCAGCTTGACCTAATTTCTCTCAACTGAAGCTCTACTAGGATTCAAAATACATCTCATTTCCCTTCTGTGGAATCTTGCGCATCAAGGTCTTATTGTGCTCCTCACAAGTAGTCTTGAGCATCCCTTTGCTGCTTTTGTCAGGCTGCTACAAACTTTCAGCATTTACAGGGAGACTGTCAAAATATTGTATAGAAAATAATTCCCTTTTTTCAGTTCCACCAGTGTGCAGTAACACCTCAGACTGTCACATGGGAGAGGCTTCATCAAGAACCTCTTTGTATCATGCAAAGTGCTCATTCAGCTTGGCAAGTCTTGATGAATTTCATCCAAGACATCCTGGTCTCTTTGAACAGTGGCTGAAGTTTCTGGCCAACTTCTTCTTGGGCTTTGCTTCCACACCTTGCAGGATGCTTTGAAGTGCAAACAAACATGCAACTGGACAGAGGCTTACCTAGCTTCCTTTTGTCTTCAAAAGGCTAGGACAATAAAACCAGCTTTCCTAGGGTTACAGTTCAGCTTTGTTTAAGTTCCAGCCTCATTAATTACTCCAGAATTTTAGGTCTGTCTTGCCAGAACCCCTTTAAATTATGCATACTCCTACTTACACAGTCACTGCCACTCTTCAAATATTCAAGGGTTCCTTACATTTAATTTTGGATGGTTTACTCTCTCCAGGGAGGAGGCAGTGTTTTAAAAAGAAATTGCTGACGGATAAAGTAGAGCTTACATGACTTGCAGCAAACAGCAATTTGAGTTCTGAAGAACATGTGTATCTTGGACATGTAAATTTTACTCATTTGCATTTAAAGGGCATATGTGACATACAATGCTGCTTTCTCATCCAGTAACATTATCATCCAGTGACATTAACTTAACGCTTAATGTCAAGTTTTTATTAACATTTACAAACACATTGGGAAATTAATTGTTTACTTGTATTATGCAAAACTGATTTAAGATCATGGTTTGCATTTACACACATTACATAGTGTTTCCTGATTAATACATTATAATACACAAAAATCATGTGTAAATTGTAGGCTCACATCTGCACCATAAACTTCATTTTCTGTAGTGTAATATTTGACTTATCTGGCAGAACTTTTCCAGCAGATTGCAGTTGAAGTCAAGATATCATAAGGAGGGAATTAAAACTAGGAATCAGAGGTGGATTTTCTGTCTTTCCTTAGTACATGTTACTTGCCAGTACCCTGCAGTCATGAAACAGAAGAAGAGGATGCCAAGGTTAGCTGGCAACAGGATGAGTTTCATGTGGACCTGTGCTGTGGACCTGGAATCAGGCTTCTGTGAACACACAGTTTCTGACACACTGAGTTGCGTGCTCAGTGATTTCAGACTTGGAGTGAAATGGGTGAGCAGCAAAAGGAGCCAGTGGGAGGGAAAGGGGCATCAATCATTGCTACCAGTCATGGCCTGGCTACCTTGGCACTGATCCTTGTGAAGGGGCTTGGCTGCTCTGCTCCCTGTAACACCTTTGGCTGAGGATGTTCAGGGCAGGCTGGCTGGCATGGGAGGACCAGCGAAAAGTGTGGGGAGAATAGAAGCGATGAACACTGAGCATCTGGTGTGGGGCTGAGACAGGGATCCAGAAAGGCAGCACCCTTGCACTGAACATGGGGGCAAGGGGACACTGGATACTTCCCCAGTGCAGCGTCTTCCTATGGGAAAACGCGGTCAAACTCAGGCTTGCCTCATCTCTCTGAGGCCCTAACCCTACTATCTTTTCTCCACCAGTCATGACCTCATCCTCCTCTTCCATACACCCTCACCCCCCTCCGGTTCTTCTTTCTATAAATAACTCTTTCTGATTTTGGACAAGCAGGGATCAACAGATTCTGGAGGGGGGTGGGGAAGACACTTGTTTTGTTTGTTTTTTTTCCTTTCTCTCTTGAATTTTGGTGTTTGAACTTGAAAAAATTATATATATATAAACATAAAAAAATATGTATTTAAGAAAATGGATTTCCTGGAGAACTAAGAAAGAAGTTGATTTTTTTCCCCTTTGATTTCTTCTATTTCTCATTGGGGTTTGTTTTTTGGGGAAGAAAGTTTTTGTGAACTGTTGAGATTTACAGTTCAGCATTGTTTAAAGGATGTGAAGGGGAAAAAAAAGAAAAAGAAGAAAAATCAACAAAAACATGAAAATCCTTGTGGTGTACAAAACCTGTAAATAGTCAAAGATACTTTCTCTTTTCTAACAACAAATTATTTCTGTCACTTTATATTCAAAAATAAAGAAACGTACCACAGAATATCAGGGTTAAAAAAAATCGTAACCCAATATCAGAATATTTTCTTGACTGTCTTCATTCATTTTGTTCTTAACCTGGAGAAGTCCTGTGAATTTTGCTGTATGAGTGATGTTTTAAAAGCCCGAAATGAGGATGAGTTGAAATTAGAACGACCATGTTACTTGAGAGAGGCTCTTGGTGTTCGCTAGTAGCTGTGGGTTGAGGCTACTGTCTTGGGGTTACATGATGAGAGTGAAAGCATGAAGGAGCCTGATCATATTCACAAAAAGCAAACACATACTGAGGCAGTGACAGGCATGGGAGACTGTCTCAGTGGGTTGAATCTCCCTTTATACTGCCTGAAAACTCTCTGGGGGTTGCATGATGAAAGCCACCACAAAGATACTGATATCACTGCTAAACTACCTCAAGTCTTTGGAACTGTGTTGAACCCTTCATGTCAGGCCAGCAAGTGACAAGGCATGACACACTGTCTACATAAAACAAAGCCCAGGGCGGGACTATAGAGGAGTGGCAAAGATGGCAGGGAAGTCTTTGATGATGTCAGCTTGTCTTGGCACCAACCATTAATTGTGACACCCAAGACTACAGGAAGTTGAGGGAAGAAGTTGATCTTTGCAGAGGTTATCCTGGTCCACCCAATGAAAAAGGCTCAAGAGGTTATTTATAATGGAGTGCTAAGAAGTGGCAGGTTTTGGAAAGAGAGAGCAGTGCGTCACCTTAAATTGTGAGAGGGCAGTCAGTTATTTTTAGGGAAGCTAAAAATAAAGAAAATGGACTAGCTGAGCTAGTCAGAGGATGCTAGACTACCTGTGGGGTGCAATTAAAAGTGTGGAACACAGCAGAAACACTCAAATGCAGTAAGTCAGATTCAGAACAGGAAAAGCAGTGTTCAGCCAAGAAGGTCATAACAGCCAACACAAATGAAATGTTAGTAAATGAAGATAATCAATAAAGTGAGCAAAATTGTGAACCAGGGAAAGAAAATCCCTGGCTAGTAAACACAAAGGTAAATGGGATTATATATACATAAACATATGGTTATCGAGAATCCTAAAAAGAGATGTGAAGTACTAATGGTGAGAGGTAAGTCAATGACAGCACAGGAGAGACTGAAAGGCTCAATACTCAGTTTTGATAAGAAGCTGGAGAGACAAGTGGGTAATATCAGCACTGCTATTCATCACCAAAGGAAGTGGGACATTATCTAAGGTCCAGCTGGGGACCTTTCTGAGGACTGCAGCTCCGGGCCTCCACTGTCACAGCTCCGTGCCCTTTGAGATACCTGCCCCTTTCTCTTGTCAGCTGTAATTCACTGGGCTTGCTGCAGTAAAATGACTCAGCTGCTGCTTGTGTGGATAGTCTTGTGACACTGGTTCTTCCCAATCTCAAAATCCAGCAGTGCAATAGTGACCTTAATGATACCAGAAGGCAAAAAAAAAAGTGAATATTCGGGGGTTGTTTTTCAGTCTAAACCCATGTGCAAAGGCAGAGGTGTTCATCCTTATATTTCTGAGTTCCAACCAGTACCATTTTGATTGGTAATAATTATTTTTTTGACAGTGGCTTAGCGCAAAAATGTAGTATGTTTTTTTTTGAAAATTCTGACAGCACTTGATATTTTTTGTCAAGAAAACAAAAATCTGTTTTCCAGGTCTGCAATGGAGTTACATTAATTCCCACTCAAATGCAGGACACTGTCATCAAAACTGGTTAACTTCCAGTACATAGCTGAAATATTGTATAGTTTATTCAAACTTTAGTTCTTGTCCCAGGTTCATGTGCCAAAGAAAGGCAGGTATTTAACTAGATTTCACTTTCTAGCCAGAACAAAGTCTTGGCTGGAGGTGCAGGGGAAAATCAAACAGTTTGAAAGTTTCAAAGTGTTTCATGCTTTTATCTTTTCAAAATAGGATGATTTTCTACCGTTTCAATACCGTTCATAGCATTTTCTCCTTTTTTTGTTACTGAAACTGTTAAATGATGAGTTCTGTTTTGAAAAAAAGACATGTCTGCCAATTTAATTTCAGGTTTGAAAATATTCACCTCTTGGCCAAGCTGCACACTTGAAAACTCCTATATAGAGTAAAACTAATCCAAACTGAAAAATAAATGGAGTGTGTGAGTGAAAAGTAAAGCTAGTCATCAAAAGGCATTAAAAAAGTATTCAAACAGTAGAAAAATATATCTCAGGAGGTTTTTATTTCTGTAAATTTCACTGAAATAAAATCCAACCAGAACTTTTCAAATGGCTTAACTGACAGTGCTTTAGCTGAAGTGAATGATTTTTAAGAAGTCTGGAGATGCTATCAGTGAATGAGATAGCAACCAAAAAATCAGATACCCTCTCTGAATCTTCCAGATGCACAACAATGTGCTGGAACTGGAAAGAGATTGATTAGTTTTCCTCCATAGATTTTTCTTTTCTTTCACCTCAGCCATAATCTGGTGACCCAGGACTAGGTATGAAAAAATTAGTAAAAATATGGGGAGAAATAATCACATTATCACTAGCCTTATGACACTCAAGTTTGACAAGTATAGGTGTTATCAGCACTCAGTGACCCCTTTGGTTCTTTGAAGAGCCAAGGTTTACAGAAAAGCTTTTAAATACAGCACAGGAAGACAATGCCAGAAAAGAGCTATTCACTGCTCATATAGGGTCTGCTACCCTTGCCACATAGGTGAGGATGCACCTCCCTAACAGGGACACCCTAACAGGTGTCTAGCAGGGGACATCTCCAAGGCTCTTGTTGTGGTCATGATACAGCAGTAGGCATTTCTCAAACATTATACTGGCCTAAGGCCAGTGAACTAGGGCACAACTGCCCTTGGATAAGCATTTCCATTGATAATTGTTCAGATGATTGGCACTGGTCTGTGGACTCTGTCCAGTCAATGGACTCTAGGAAAGGATTTGCATCATCTCCATATAGGTGTCTCTTTTGCCTCAGAGAAATCTCCCACCAAACTCATTGTCTGGCAAAGTATCTGGTGGGAGTTCAGACCCATGGACATTTTCATTGGAAGACAACTAAGGGTAGGTCAACCAAAGTCCACTGCTTGTGTTTCTGTTAAGATGGTAGAGGTGACTGGGGAATAAATGCCTCCCTTACAAGTGAGTTGCACTGACTGACAGGCCCTGAGGACAGAGGTGGGATTGGGATTCCCTTCTGGGCAAAGTTCTCTACCACGGGGTAGCCAAAAATGTCAGGTACAGAGGAGGAGAGGACTGAGTGATGTAAAATGGGAACACAATCAACTATAATGAACTCCACTATCTGAGGCATCTCTTGACAGTCTGTACTCAATGACAGATCAATAAGCAGCTGAAAGAGTTAGAGAATAATGTATGTCTTTGGGTTAAAAAATATAGCTGAAATCAAAGATGCTTATGATTGCAGTGGCTGACGTTGTCTTCAGTACAGCAAGGGTCCCTGCATGTCTGTCCCAGAACAAGACCATTATACCATCCTTCAGGACCTAATTCCTGACACTCCCTGGCAGCACTGACAGTGTAGCTGCAGTTGAGAAGCAGCTTTGCTCTTGCACTTGCCTTGGGGACCAGCTCTCCTTGCCGGATGCATCACCTCTTGTGGGTGTCCCTCAGAAAACACTTACATACAGACTCAACTGATCAGGAGTGGGCACGTCTCCTGACTCCTTTCCTCAGTGCAACTAGGTGCACTGTGTTCCATCTTCCTGCTCAGATCTTTTCAACATCAATCCCAAGGTATGCAGAAATACAGTTGCTCCAGTAAAGGTTCTACTCCAGCTACCACATTCTCCTGCGCAGGGTGCAGAGGGTGAAATCACTCCATCACGTGCCAGCAGTGAAATTAATGGAAAAAGAGGGCCCCTTTCTGTACGAGAAGAACAAGTAAAAGTTTAGCAAGCAATTAAAACATATTAGTGTTGTCCCCAACCTCTACTATCCTGGGCTGCCCTCTTCCTTGAGTGGCCTGAGGGATGTGAACCCTTCAGTCTTCATTATTCTCAAATTAGGAGGGCTTATTAGAGGACCCTAAAGCAAAAGTCATCACTGCAGTGCCTTACATAGGATAAAGCCTCACTGGGAGAAGGAAACTAGGATCCTGCAGAAAGATCGATTGGTGTAAGAAGTGCTCACTGCTTTCAGTCAGGACTGAAAACACAGAATGAGGCTTGGCATACAGCCAAAATGTTGTGTTTCCTGTCTCATTCCTCCATTTTCTGCCACATGAGATGTAAATAAAGTACTGTACAAGCAGAGGGTTTACAGGTCCCTGTGCATTGCTCAGCAGGGGGTGTTTTATGTATCTAAATCCTGGTGAGCCCTCTTCTCAGCTGGTGTAACATTAGCACAAATGGCTACAAGAGCATGAAAGACAGTGGTGTCTTGTACTTGAATTTGGTTGCATTCAGTCAGAGACTGGATCTTGACTGATTTAGAAGAGCCCTAGAAAAATTACGCTCAACAGCATGATGTCCCATGACAATAGGACCACGGTGACCCGGAGGGGGCTGTGCTGGCTTTTCTGCTCTCAGAGGAAACTTGTGCTCAGCTTTGTGTCCTCTGACTCAATTTGCTACAAGCATGTTCAAACATGATAACGTTGTGCAGTATAGAAAAGAACAGTGTCCTGGCCAAGTTCCAGCTTGTATAATTAATTTCTTCTTATCTAAAAATTCTACCTGTAATTTTGAATGAGCGTGAATGGATTTTTTAAAACTTTTCCCAACTACAGATTCAAACCACCAACTTCTTTTTTTTTTTCCCCCTTAACTTCTTAAATATTTTGTTGCTCCTTTATATACATGTATGCATGCATATTTATAGCCCTCTTTTTATCTTTTGTGTTGTTCCAGCAACAAAAGCTGTAACTCACTTCGCTTAAATTATTGCGTGATTGTGCGATGTACTACATGCGGCTAGATGCAATAATGTCCTGCTAAGAAAATGAAGCAGAAAGATTGCACATCCATATATTGAAAACACTGTGAACTATCCAAACCTCCCAAAGACTGACTGCTTATTACTGCAGAGTGTCCTTGCACCAGCTATTTGAATGCTGCTCTTTATTCAATAATCAGATACATACTCAGCACTGCATATGCATTTGGATATGTCTGAGCTCAGGAGATGCAATCAGCAAAAGATTATTCTGTGAGACAATATCTATTCTTTGCAGATATATTCTTTAGGAGAAAAATTACTGTCCCAGAATTACCAAAAAACCTTGGTTTAGTGTCTGACTGAAGGGCTGTTGTGCGTATTTTCTTACTTGAACCCTCCCGAGGGGAACTGCCTACTTGTAACCCATTCATAAGTGTGAAGGAACTCAGTAGCCCAGGCACGGCAAACGTGCTTTGCTCAGCTCCGTTCAGCAATGTGCTATGTAGTTAATCTAGCCAACACTGAAACTGTTTACATTAACACATTTGCTTTGTGAGTGATAGTGTTAAACATTTTCTAGTGAAGAGAAAATGCCTTGTTTGAGTGCAAGATGGCACATGCACAGAAAGTGATATTTGCTTGAGCTGTCAGGCTGCTCTCCCAAAGCAATCAGACCTGCCTGTCCTGTACATCCTTTTTCCACCTCTGATACCAGGCTGTGATAACCTGAGTACCTGGGTAGCAATGCCCGGGGGGAGGTTAGTGTATTTTAGTAGTGAGTAAAGTGATTTCTGCATATACATCCCATTGTGTAGGATTTGAGTTTGAGCCAGCAGAATTGCCCGTGACCCTTTTGCAAGCCCAGTAGGTACCTAGACTTGATATTCAGTTTGCCTAGGGTATTGCCAATGGCAGCAGCTCCCACCACTGGGCAGCTGTGGGTGGGAGGGTTATTTGATATGGCTGAGGAGTGCAGAAACAGCTTCCATGGCTGGGTTCCTTAGCATGTGAACAGCATAGAGATCAAGCCTGACGGTGATGTCATTGCTGGTGCTAGGAACAAACAGCTTTAAGCGTCTCTTCCAAGCCCTGTCTCCTTCTCTGTGTGCATCACATTGGGAAGGAGGCTGTAGCTTTTCTCTTCATCTGCCCAATGTTTCTGCTGCTCTGCTCATACCCACACAGATGTGTGGCAGTGATGTTTGTGGCCAGGCAGGCCTCCCCACTCCCTCAGTTCAGTCATACGGCAATCTGAATGTGTGTTGTTCTAGGTGACTGAACGTCTGAGCCAATTCCTCAGTCAGCAGTGCCTGTGTAAGTAACATGGCATTTTGACAGCTATTCAGCCCTTACCAACTAAGCTGTTTCAACACCCTGTCATCATGTGTTGCCAGGTGGTTGTAAAACAAGCAGAGGTGTGCTGATACAAACAGAAGAATAAACATGAGGAGGGAAAAAAAGGAACGGTGTAATTAATGAGGAGTGCAGAAACCACAGAGGTCCAGTGAAGGGCAATTCAAATGATCCAAGCAAGAGGGGCTGGCGAGCTATCAGGGAGTGAGTAAGGAGCTGATGCACAGTGAGACCAGGGATGCTGGAGACCAAAGTGAAGGTAATAAAAAGGTACAAATAAATGGTCAAGAACAGGTCAACAGACCCTGGTCAGCCTGGTCCAAGAGAGGAAGTCTTAAAGGATACATGCTTTTCCTTTTTATAGATTAAAGGCACTTATATTTCTCACCCTGCAATTAATCAGTCCCTGGGACTTGCTCTTCTTGCATACATCAAATATGTATAATGCAACAGATTTTGTGGAAAGTCAGGAAGGTATTTATTCACAGCAAGGCTCCTGGGCAATGCCCTCAGAGACACTTACAGCTCGTCTCCACATCACTCCAGCTGGCTGGAGTTCTCATGGCTCAAAACATCCCTCAGACAGGAACAAATTCATCAATTCCCACCTGTCCAGACCAAAACCACTGTCACAGAACAGCACAAAGAATAGTAAATTTACAGATTAGACATTAATATGGGAGTGTTATGCCTCAACAAGTAGTTTGAACTTGGTTGAAATTTACCAAGAGCGTGATTAAAAGCATAAATTAATCTCTGGCAGGACAGGAAGACATTAGAGGGTTATCCAATTATAGATAGTGTACAGCTCAGGTAGGGAAGAGAAACTATTACATCTCCTGTTGCTGTGTCTTAGGCTATGGCAAAGACAAGTTGCAGGAGAAGTAGAATCTCTTCTATGAGGGACCACTCAGGTGTCTTGAGATAAGGAGGATGAGTCTAAAGCAGCCTCCTAAAGCAGGCTGACTGTTGGTACCTACACACAACATGAAAAGCACCTGTGTAATTGCTTTTTCTCCATAAAGTCCCTGAGTGGATACAGTCAGTGTCTGTGATGTGATGTGATGTGATTTTTTTTAACATTAACAAGAGGATGCCGTAGGTACCCTTTGGTGCTGGACCACCCACCAAGGACCCTCCATGCTTATGTCAGCCATGAGGAGTGAGGAAAGATAGCTGAGTAGAAAAATGTGTCTGCTCCTTCTCCCTTCCATCTCACTCTAAGGGTTTCTCTTTACTGTGACAGTTAAACAAGTCCTTGAGAGGGGCTAGGCAGTGGGTATGCCATGACCACAGATTATCCTGCTGCTGAGCAGTCAGGAAAGCAGAGCAGCTGCCAGAGCACAGGTGTAAGGCTTGAGAAGGGGATCTCCACTCTGAGCCCCTGTGTTGGCTCTCCTGTCTCGTCCCCAGCTTCTGGGGTGGTGGGCTATACCTCCCCTGGCAGTCTTGCTTGCCAGCAGCTTTTTACCATGTCTGGTACACAGACCTCATAGGGCAGGGACTAGCTCTTGTCTGTGTTTGTGCAGGATCTAGCGGGTGGGGACATTGCTCTGTATCGAGGTTGTCTCCAACAGTGTGTTATAGTTGGAGAGGTTCACACAATGTGAACCTCTCAAAATAAAAGAATATGTTTAAGCCACCTACATCACGTTTGTAAGTACTTCAGTGGGGACTCAGTCCCTAGTGAGGCTTTTATCTTCCAGTGGAAGAAAAGCAGAACTCCAAAGGGTGAGCTAAATGCTTTTAGGAACAAACAACCATACAAAACCACATGGGCACTCTTAAAAATTAATCCCAAACCAAAAGCAAACTCACAGAGTGGGTTAGCAACTAGAGGCAGCTCTGCATGGGAATTCCTTGCTCTTGGGAGTAAAATGGGATCCATCCTCCTGGCAGGATGTGATCAGCTGGTAAGTACCAGAGCTGCTTTTCCTATTTGGATGCATTTAGATATTTTGCTTGGACTCCTGTGCTGTTCTTACACGTAGAGTTCTGCTGCTTTGCTTTGTTAAATACTGAGGTGTCCTGAATGGAAACACCAGGAGTGAAGAATATTCCAAAGGGAACTGACATCTGGCATCAAGTCCCGTGGCACTGCTTTTCTTTTGATGGACACAGAGGGAACATGAGCCATTTCCATGCTCTCCTGTGTCCTTGTGGCTGCAAGGATGGGGAAGCAGGTTTGTGTGCCTGCTGAAGGAGAGCTGCAGCAGGGACTCGGTGCAAACAGACTCAGCCTGATGACTGGTTGTATCCACCATGTACATGGGTGATCTAGTCAGTCAGTTATAAAAGTGATGAGTCCATGGATGTGCACGAAGCTGAACTGATAGAGGGAGAAGCCTTATCTTTTCTTGATCCCCTGGAGGGAGTGCAAAGGGGCCTTGAGACACACAAGTACTTCAACCTTGCTGCTTTCAAACACAAAGATTTTTCAGTGTGCCTGAAAAATTTCTGTTTTCACCAGAGGAGGCAATGTAATGTGAGAGTACAAGTGACTCCTCAGCGACACAGTCTGGTTCCTCTTTGTTAATGAGACATTCTGTTAATTTATTAAAACATCTAAGAACATATCAAGCCTGTAATCAAAAATACTAATAGAGATAATTTCAGGCCAGCAAAAAAAAGTCAGACAGTGGGAAAAGGGGGTTATTCTGATCAGTAAACTGTTCATGGTTTATCAAACTTGTCCTCTCTGGTCACTTTGGCCACTGGGCTGTTTCCTGTAGGTGGAGAATCTCATTTTGTGCCATGAGGGACTGAGTTAGCTCTACAGGCACAGAGCAGCACTATTGACATTGTATGTGTCCCTGAAAAGGAGGTGCAATCTTCTGTTTGTCCCAGGTGGGTACCTCTGGGGAACATCGCAGACATGTAACCTAGATGTATCAGAGGTGTTTTACCAGTCAGCCTTTCTCATTTCTTTCCAAATCTATACACCCTGCCCTTAGGCCCTTGATCATACTATGATTTCATCACTGGCAGTCTGTGTTTTAAACCAGACTCATGCACAGCCTTCTATTTCAAACTCTGTTGATGTAGTTTGTCTTTATCCAAACATGTCATGGTCACTTTTGCCATATGGTCTCATTTAGTGGTTATGACACATCTGATTCTTTCTCATTTCTCTAGCAAGTAACAGTTTGACCCTCTTTTTAGAGAGGTCTGCTGTGTCTCCTGGCACATAGTTTTATTTTGTAGCGACTTCAGTATTAATTAACCTTGGATACAAAAACATTTTAGACGATGGCAGAATTCCTGTTCAAGAATCTCTGAAAGGGTGAATCTCATAAAGTGCTGCCAGATATTTTGGTCTATGCTAAGACAGATTACTTGAATCCAATAAGACTTCATCTATCCAGTACTCTGTCATTTGTATGGATTTCTCGTTTACCTTATTTGACTCTGCATTGATGTGTATTCTTGAAATGGCACATCGAAGAGGCACACTATTACTTACCAGGAATGCACCCAAAACTTCTTGGTACAAAAAACCCCATGATTTTTTACTTTTATTAACCTGCACTTCTTATGAAACTTGTATCATAGGAATGAAAATACTTTTTTCTCATTTCATTCAATCTGAGCAGTAACTGGACCATGGACAACAGTAACCTCTAGAAACATCGTGGATCCTTTGCCAAATTTATCTTTAGACTTTTTGTTAATGTCATAGATTGACAGCCTTTCCAACAGCCTCTTCTCTGTGATTTCACACTAGCTAACACCTTGGACTTTTAATCTTGAAAAAGTGATCTTTGGCTACTTATTTTACTTCTCTCAGTCTTTTCCTCTTGCCAGTTAAGTTCATAGAATCACAGAATGTCTGAAGTAGGAAGGGACTTCTGGAGGTCATCTTGTCCAACCTCACTGATCAAGCAGGTCCACCAAGAGCCAATTGCCCTGGACCACATACTCAGATGACTTTTGAGCATCTTCAAGGATAGAGATGCTGCAACCCTTCTGGGCAACCAGTGCCAGTGCTCTGTCACTTTCACAGTGAAGATGTTCAGAGGGAACCCCCTCTGCTTCAAACAGAGAATTATGCCTATTACCTCTGGTTCTGCCACTGTGCACCACTGAGAAGAGCGTGGCTCTATCTTCTTTGCACCATCTTCTTTGCACTCTCCTTTCATTCTTTTGTGTACATTGATAAGATGGCCCTGAGCCTTCTCTTCTCCAGGCTGAACAGCCACAGCGCTCTCAGCCTTTCCTCATATTAGGAGCTCAGTTGCAGCAACTCAGCTGCAACAAAGCAGAAAGACCTTGTGTAAGTATTAATTCTATGCATTATTTCAAGTCCTGCATTTTTAGCAGATTTTTCCCCATTAGTAAAATCTTTTCAGGATTTTTATCAACTGCTTTTTCTACAGAAGTTCTTTTTAACTAATCTCTTTTCAGTTGTTAGTTTATACTCCATTAAACAGTCTTTTCTTGGCATGCAGCAGAGAAAAATGCATGAAGTTCTGTTGATTGCAAAAAAAAGGAAAAGAAAGAGTTTTATGAAAATAAGGCCATAATCCTCTCAGTGAGTGCCAAAGGAAGCTCTGTTTCTCTGTAACATTCCTGGTCAAGCAGTAATATTTTCACTGGCACGTCATTCTGTAAACTACACCCCAGTGAGATTGTCTACTACAAACTCTACTTCTGTAATTGATCTTGGTAAAGTAAAGATGTTAGGCTTAGTTTCATCACATCGACCTCCTGGGAGGCCATTTCAGAAAATAATTTTTATTGAAAGAAATGCTTGCTGTGATGTAGATGTGCTTGCCTTGATCTGTCATGTTTCCTTTGCTTCTTTGTTCCTTCCTTTCTGTCAATCACAAACCAGTCTGTGGTAAAGGCTGGTTTCAAAAGTGTTATTTAAATTGTCGGCAGGGCTTTGTCCTTCAGAGACATTTAGTTAATTCATTTTGCATTTCTTTCTGCTGAGAACAACATTTCTCTCCAATGGTTTCCTAGCATGCACGGCACAGAGTTGTTGTGCCTGGACGCTGTTCTGCTATGCTGAGGTTGTCTCTGCTTTAGTGCAAGTCAGTCTAGTCACTGCTGTGTCCCTGACCTACATACCATGGCTTTTTTAATTAGGAGCATATTTGTTCCTGCAGTGTTAGATTGTGCTTCAGTCTGGGCAGTAAGTAACCTTAAGCAGTTGTCAGCTACAGCATTAAAACATTTATTTTTCTTAAGTGCTGTGCTGTTGTGGACACTGCTACAAACATATCTCAGCTGAGAGAGTTAACATTAAAAAACAAGCCAGTTCAAGCCTGGCAGTCATCTGATCCTACCCATCAAAAGCACAGCCCTTTCTGCCATTACAAGTGCTCGTGGTCATTCCAAGGTCAAGTGATCAAGTTCCCTTCTGCAATTTTTGAGCATTAATTATATCACAGATAGTCCACTTTTTAAATGTTAAAATGCTTCAGATTTGTATAATATTGTTTTATTTTCCTACTACATTCTCTAATGGGAGTTGTAGTCTGCTAGTTAGTTTATGGCAGAAACAGGGCACCTTTTCCAAGCAGTATTCTGGTCTAGAAAAGAAAATTCTCTAATGACTTTTGAGTTGCTGCTTGCACCTGCTGCTGAACGGCAATCCTGCTGACATGCACATGCTTGCACTGGTCTCTAGCTTGCAGTGTTTTTCAGTGCCTGTGCATTTTTAGGCAAGATCTGTATTGCAGGTCTCTTCTGCCTCTCAACCTGCCAGGTCTCACCTCTGTCCATGTAGTTGCACATGTCATATCCATGACATAAAGAGAAACTGGAAATGGGACAACTTTGCTATCATGGCCAACACTGCAAGGGTCAAATGCAAACCCTCCATCATGGTTTTTGTGAGCTGGACAGTTGCATTAGGGTGTAATATGTGGTGTTTTCTGCACAGCGGCACACAGAGACTGGTGATCCCTAACTTACCAGAGGTTTACACCATCTCCCCCACCTGTTCTCTCTTCCAGGGAGAGAGATTCATGTGACCTGTCCTCCACATGGCACTGCAATGATGAGAGCTCCTCTGTGTCACTGTCTGCACATTTTGAAATGGTCTCACTAGTGTGATAGCAATTGGGAATACAAATGTGTAAACTCCATTTGCAAGACCAAAGATCAGTTTCCTCTTTTGGCAGCCTTACATGTCCCTTGTTGAAAACTGATTTCTTTTATCATGTGTTACAATCCAGGATCTCTCATCACCGACATACCTGCTGAGTATCTTGATCAAGCTTTAGTCACCAGAAACAGAATTGCAAATTTTCAAGGCACAGGAGCATTATAAATCTCTGCGTCCAACTTTTATCAAGGAAATTAATTTTTGTGACAGAGGCAGAAGACAGCGACCTGCCTGGGGAATCACTTACTACTCTCTTCCTAAGTCAAAGGAAAGCTTTACTGTGTGGTTTTTGGAGTACAGTGAATGACTGCCTGTGTTGAGAATTGGACCTACCCTGCACACACAGTCTCTACACCTTCTCTCTTCCCTCTCCATACCTCCCAAACATCTGGAGTTCCCTGGATGCACACTTAAATTCCTTCTCTTTTCTCCTCACTGCTGTACGCTACTATAATCTCACAGGCTCTGACCTACCTCTGTACCCAGCTGACACACCACTATCACTGTTGCCAAATTGACACCCACACAGCGTTCAAACCATTGAAAAGCACAACTCTTTCCTGGCCTCTGCTATTATGTGACCTTGCCAACTTCTGAGCCCTTCAGCATCCATGTGGACCAATGTCCCCCTCATAGCTGAGTGTCTGTCCCTCTAGCTCCTCAGGTCAGTTTGTGGGCTGTAGCATCTGCAGCTGGCTGCTGGACCTAGGGATGGAGAATGCAGGATCTAATTATCTGCTTGCAGAAAAAGTTGCTATAGCTGTGACATGACATAGATTTCCTCCGCTGGTAAATTTCGCAGCTGCAAAGCATCAAGTAAGGGCAGCTCTGCTGTCTGCAATTTTGCAAGCTGCAGTGGTGTGGACAAGATTGGGACGTGGCTGCTGTGCTCTGTGACAGCACTCAGTTCTACCAGTAGCAGCCTGAGCAAGTGCCAGGGGCTCAGAGCGCCAGGGCAGTTGATCCCTAAGCAAGGTGAAGGGTATGAAAACAAATGCAGCCTCTGAAGCACCAAGTCCCTGCTTTCTGGTGACCTGCTTCCTTGCATTACTGTATATGTTGGTGTGTGAGAGCAGTGGTTCAGTGGTAGTGGAGGTGGTGCAGGGCTGCAGAGGCTCTTATTCAGGCTGGATTGATTGCAGGAGCATAAAATCCATTTAAATCTCAGGTTCTCCGCATACCCTAGTTGCCCCATCCCTGAAATGGAGGGCTGGTCCTGCTGAGCAGGTTAGTGCTACTTGCAGACAGGAGGAGCTCTTTGCTGTTGTGGTGAAGAAAGCAAAAAAGAGACAAATGGGTTAAAAAGGAGAAAAAAATGTGTGGTCTCTTGGCAGCAACAGGAGTGCTGGCAGGGAGAGCAGTGAAAACAGTGAAAATCCCAGGCAGGATGAGCCATCTGTGTAGGGGTTGGACAGCAAAGTGGATGTTGTGGTCAGACAGGTGGGTTTCTGGAGCCTTTAGCCAAGCGCCACAATGCTAAGGCTTCCCTAACCACCCTACTGTGGTGTCACCAACTCTCTGCTGCCACAGTACTTGTGCTATCTGTCTCCATTGACAGTCTTCTTTCAGCGAAAGGCTTTTGAGGATGGACATCCTCTTGGCCTCTGGCAACCATGCTTTTACTGGTATGACCTAGTGCCTTTTACAGCCCTTTTTCACCCATACATCTGGAAAGCTGGCACCTATAATGCTCAGGTGCTGCTATAGACTGGCCCCACAGCAGTAAGTATGGGGTAAATCTTCAAAGGACTAAGCTGTGGAAGAGCAATGTAAGGCAGATCTATATCTTTGGCCCTAGCCTCCTGCCTTCTGCAACACCCAAGGTTTTCTGTATGGTCTCCTACTTGAACCCCAGCCCAATGTTTCCTGCTTTCTCTGGAAGCTGGATAAGGTGAGAGCCCAAGTGCAAAGAGCTGCAGCACACGTTCTTCTGGCACAGCTGCTTCAAAGCAGCCTCAAAGGCTTCTTCATTGAAACCAAAATATGTGTTCCAAAGGGTTTCCATGTTTATGTTGGGGGTTTTCGTGTGTTTTGTTGTTCTTTTTGTTGTTTGTTTGTTTTCCCTTTCTTTATTTCTTCATTGCTCAACACTGCTTAGCTACAAGGGCTAGGTTGGGAAGAAGGAGGTGTGGAGAAACCAAACTTGACGGACACTATGCATGAGGAAACCTATTTATAGAAGGAGACACATCACTCTAGTCAGGTATTCTCTTGGCCCACAAACGGAAGGGGAACCGGTACAGAGCAGTGCAGTAGGACCCAGGATGTAAACCTCAGAGCATGGGAGTGTGTGTGTGGATTTCATTCAGTATGCTCTCCCACTGTGCCAATAGAGCATGTTGTGGCATATGCCTTGCATATGGGAAACAACAGGAAGGCTCTGGCATGAAAATATGCAAAAGTATTTTTACAATCTGCCCTGAATACTGCTAATGATTGATTAAGTCTGTTGAAGCCACTAACATCCCCATTGCCCATGGCAGAAGAGCTATCCTGAACACTTTTCACAGAAAGGAAAGCTTGGAACTTGGGGAAGAGAGCCCAAGCCAAGCACGAAAATGTCTGCAGGAGAGACAAAAGCTTTATTGAAGAGTTATGAACAGACTGGAGGAGGCAAACTAGTTGCAGCTGTGGAGAAAAAGGCCTGAGATTAGCAGAGAAAGGGTAGCTGACCCTAGCTCACATGTGTACCCATGTGCCCTTTGAACGTCTCAGACATGGGCTTCTCTCATCAGATCTGAGAAGCAGGAATGGAGGTGACCACCAGCACTCTGCCCTCCCTATGTGCAGCAGCTGTGACCTGCGGAGCTCAGCCCTCCCCACACAGTGGCTTGCAGGATGCCTCCTGCCAGCATGCCTTTATCTTGAGGGGTCTGGCCCTTCGGGCTATGCTGGCAGCTCATATACATAGACATTGCTCTGGAAGAGGTATTTTGGCTTCTACCCAGAATGTGGCTTGCTTTCTAGTCTAAATATGTATAACAGAGCATGAATAAATAGCATTTCCTTCCCCACTCCATATTAACATCTAGATGTCTTCAGGAGGAGATAGCTGAAGTTCTTGCAAGACATTACCAAAAGAACGAATAGGCTGGCTGTAGAGAAGCAGCCCAGACCCTATAGTAACACCTCAGAGTTCCCTCTTCCCTCTAATCCTTCACGTATCTTCATGAGTTACAAATAAGAGCTCTGAAAATGAAGGCATAGAGCTGTACCAGAAGACAGGAAACGAAATGCCTTACGAAGAAAGAGGAGGATCCAAGTCATGCATTTAAAACCATGAGATGATTTCTACTCTTGAGACTTTGCTTGCATTATAAGCTTTCCTGGGGTGTGCAGGGATCTGGGGCTTCATGAAGAATTTTTTTGACAGCGTGTTTCTGTTAGAAAACACTGATTCATGAGGCTCTTATTGTTTGGCAGTATACCCAATTCGATAAATCCCTGGGTGGGACTCGGGCATGTTAAGTATTTGTTTAGAAAAACAATTAGCAGCTGCTGCATTGCCCCTCATCTTGGCTCCTAACCTCCTGCCTTAGAGTCCAGGAGTGTGCCCTGGACACAGGAGTGTTTTTTTTAATTCAAAGACTAGTTACCCCTTAGGCATTTTTACAGAATTACAGAATCAAAATGTTTTGAGTTGGAAGGGACCTAAGCATTCTGAATGTCTCATTTGGCAGAGCCAGAGGGTTTCCAAATGGCAGAATCAGAGGGATTTCAGAGCCTTCAGCGGATGTTGGTGCTGAAGGAATTAGATGGATTCCCATACCTAACTGTGTGCTGACTCTTCATCAAATGTGTTCCAGGCCGGGAAGGGTTCAGTCACACCTCTGTCAGTGGTCTCTGTCTGCATGCTTCTTATTCATGATTACACAAAGGAAGGTAGTTAACAGTGATGGTATCTTGCAGCAGAGAGAAAAACCAAGTGGGGAAAATATTTCTTTGCCTAACTAAAGGTAGTACCTGGGCTCTGACCATGATGAGCTGACTCTGCTTGGGTGTGGAAACAAAGCGTCTCTGGGCTTGTCCAGTGCTCAACACATGGGAAAGGACTTGTGAAGTCATGGGAGATGCAGGAAACCAACTGGAAACATTTGATGGTTGTTTGGCTACGAAGTCTGTATTAGTCATCCAGATTTCTTCAGAGCTGATGAGTGGGAGGTGGAGGTGGAGAGGAAGCCTACAGTGGACAGAAGGCAGAATGTGTGCAAACAGCTGTACCAAAAGCCCTTCTTCTTCAGAGTTCACAGCCTGTGGCTGGATACAGGTGAATCTGCCTCTACAAAGTATATAAAGGAAGGTCCTCAACATGGTGGCACTGACAAACCAGAGAGGTGTCAGAGCTGTGTGAAGTGACGGACATGAGCAGCTCTGTGGCAACTCAACTGCTCTCAGCAGTTCTGGGGCAGTATCTATAATTGAAGAGCTCCGGGATGTTTTCAGGCTTGTGGTTCTTCATCAATTAGAACTAAAAGGTTCCATTTATTAACAACTGGATTGTTTAAATAACATCTCCCATCAAGTGCTTTGGCTGTACACTTGTCTGAGCACTAAGAAACTTGCTCAGTGAGTTGTGCAGTACCTTGCAGACGCAGATGCCTCTCTCTCTCTACAGCCCCTGTGCCAACCCCACTGTCCCCTGCTCCCCTCAAGTGCCCTGCTGGAGGACACAGATCCCTGTCCACTGCCCACCACCTCCTGCCCCCATTTCCACAGGGAAAACTTGTGCTTTCTGCTTGTACGCCCACCAATCTACAGCACTTCCCTCTGCCAGTAACGTGCTTACACTTCTGTGCATCAATTAGGCTGCTTTTTGGAGGAAAAGTGGATTTTGTGTTCAGTGCTGGCACTAGAGGGATGGTGTGTTGGATCTTGATGGAATAGATAATGTATCAGGCTTTGCTTTCTTCTCCCCTAGTGCTCCTGGGACACACTCATGCACTGCTTGTACTGTTCCTGCTGAACATGTTTTCCCACTCTTTCCTTGCATTTTGCAGTTTCATTGCCCCCCAATAAACCAGACAAATAAAACAAAGTCATACTTTTAGAGTAAAACTTTTACCAGAGCATGTTGAAGTCTGACCAAGACCCACATAGATGGAGTTCCTGCCATATGTTTCTCAGCCAGAGTAATAGTACATCACAACTGAGGGGTGTCTACAGCTAGGAAAGAATTCACTTTCTCCTCTGCTTGCCCCAGACTGGGCTTTCTTACAGGTCCATTATGTTGAGCTCATGCAGGGTGCTTCACTAGCCAGTTGAGGAACAACTCCTCTAGCACTCAGAACGACCACCACATCCTGGATCTATGAAGGCAATAACTGGAACTTGAAAGAGGCACGTGGCAGACATAGATACGGATGCTGAGCCAGGACAAGGGTCCATTTGCAACAGAACAGCCTTGGAGCCTTTCTCCTTCTTTCTGCTGCTTTGTGGGTTCCCATGATATGGCCCAGACCATGTAATCAGATGTATCAGGCACAGGAGATCCCAGAATAGGAGTAGATGTGAGGTGAAACTGGGGCAAAGGGAAGAAGCTTTGTTGCTGTCAGGTTTGCTGAAAGGGAAGAGGTGGAAGACTCTGGTTGCCGACCCTTAACATACTTTCCTATGTGCAATGCACTCTGTGCCTTGGCATCGTCATAGTCTTTGTGTCCCCTTGCTCTTCATTCCTATAACAGGCTCCTCATTTCACTGTGTTCACCCACTTTTTTGGTGTTTCACAGTGTGCCTGTTCTTATTAGTGATGTGTGCAGAACCTCTTAAAAAGGGACTCGAATGGTCCCAAAATGGCCAGTCCCAATGACGCTCTGGTTTCTCTGCTCTTCTGGATGGATGCAGCCCTCGGTGCTGTGCTTTTGCAGCATGTTGCTTGTATGTTGCCAATGCTGGAAGACTTGGCATGAGAGGAGCTGCTGCTTGGCTACGAGGACCCCTGACTCTCAGGCCCATTGTGCAAGTCTTTGCCCAACCATTCCATGCACAGACTTCTCAGTGAGCATAGCAGTCCCATTGCTCTACAATCTGTTCCAGCAAAATCCATTTGTTATTGTGAGTTCCATTAGGCTCAACCCTATTCCAGCTCAGCTCATCCACCTCTCCCTCTGCTGCATCCTGAGCCTCTCCTGTGCTCAAGGGACATTTTGCTATGTCCTACACTCTTGGGCCTTGGGGAACGAAAAGGGAGCTGAAGTTTATTGATAGAACTAGTGAAGGATATCTTTTTCTCTCCTTGAGCTGCAGCGAGGGAGAGAGAGACAGAAAGGTCAAATTGTCTTCTCTGGCTCTACTGATAATATTTCATTCATCTGTGGTATACTTAACATCCTTCAGCCTGTCTGGTGCTGTGTCTTCTGTCTCCTGTCTCCTACTTCCAAATTAAACTCCCTAATTCCTCTGCTGTGAATACCAGTCTCTGGAACTTTGTAAAGTCAACATGATGGGGTTCAGCATCCATCATGATTTATATATCTGCTGCCATCTCCTCCAGTCCCTTTGGGGTATAGAGCTGGTTTCTAGGGACAGACTGAATTGCTAGTGCTGTGTTTGTGCTCTTAATCCAGGTGCTGTAGATGAGGTGCCTCCGAAGACTTCTTACAAAAGACGTCGTCTCAAAGATCAAGGGTCAGAGAATGACAAAGTGGTGTGAGAAGTATAGATGGTAAATAGTCTCATGTGGTCAGTGTTTATTTTGCAGAATGTTTGCTTTTATAATTTATTCGGGGTAGAATTTAGAGACTGCAACTAGGACCTCACAGCTATCAGTAACTCAGAGACTGACGAAAGCTGTTTAAGTTTCCTAGCTTAGCTTTTTAAAGTCCCAGGCTTGGACTCCAGTGATTTAGAAAGTGGTGTTTAGAAAGTAAGAAGATAGAAAGTAAGGAGTTAAATTTGGTTGGAAAACAAGAAGGAAAATTTCTCTAACCACATCTTAAATGAACAGCCTCAGCTTGCTTTGGTTCAGTGGATGGCTGTTGTGATTACAGTGCAAGTAGCATACAACTGCGGCTTTTTTCTGAATGCTCTAGGGGCCGGAACAGAGCACCTACAATTACAATTATCACATGTATGTCCATGCACAGGTGAGTGTATGTGAGCTGGAAGGGTAGCTGAGATGCAATAAACCAGGCTGGCATGCGGCCAGAGCTTGCCCAGTGTGTGCCATTTGTGGAGAATCCCCATGGAAGCCTTTATGCAAAGAAACCTATCTTATATCTCTCCTCCTGAAAGACAACATCACCCTCCACCCTTGCCTAGCAGAATAATATCCCTTCAACCTCTGTGGGCCTCTTTGGAGCTCTCCAGGTTCTGACTGGATTCTCTTGCTTGTGGCCACTGTCCAGGCTCTTGTCTGCACGGAATATGGAGCAGAAATTTATGCAAATAGGGAAATCATTGTTTTCCAGCTCTGTAAGCTCATTTTCACATGGTCAGCACACGTGCTTATGCACATACAAAACAGTCTTTGCAAGTGGAACTAATTGTGTTCCTGTTGGCAATCTCTGAGGAGATGCCAGAGGTGGAGCAGACTGGCTCCTTCCCTCAGACAGTAATGCTGAAGCACCAGGGGGAAAAAGCTGCTCTGTACCTCTCTGCAAAACAGGATGTCATTCTGAACATCAAGACACAAATATTCCTCCCTGGAAACCAGCAGTAATCACTCGTATGTAGAGGAAGGAGGGGGCTCCTGAGTTGTCACTGTTCACTTGCGTGTAGTGCCTGTTAAACAGAGACCTATTTGGGTCCCTCCAGAACAAGATATTATTTTTTTTAAGAGTATTTTCTCAGTTTCTCTGTGAAGTACTTCTTGGGCATGGTTTGTGGTACAGCTTCCCTACCTTGCCCTTAGCTGCCAATCAGAGAAAAGGCAAATGATCACTTTATTTGCTCTTCAGACTGTGCTGTTGGGTTATATCCCCCAGCTAGAGTGGCTGCCACGACCTTCCTGGGCCAAGGCTAGTAGACTCAGAGCAACAGAGAAATGAGAAAATAGGACTGGGCAGAGCAAAACAGTAGCTCCTACTTGGCATGGAGGCTGCCTTAAGTGTTGGGATAGACAAACTCATTTGTCTCATGAATGAAATGATACCTGGTTGTTTCTTCTGTCTTCCACTGAAGGTTGTGGTAGTCTTGAGTCTCTGCGGGTTTGTCTGCAGGGTGTGTGGGTTGTGATCCTCTGATTTCCAGAGTTGCCCATTTGCTGGGGCAGCTGGGCCTTGGGAGGAGAGCACTTGGGCTTTTGAGCGAAGGCTTGGGCTCCTGAGTGAAGGCCAAGGCAGCCTCACAGTCTCTCCCTGGGGAGGCAGTGGTCTTGCACCTGCAGCAAGCACAGCATACAGACCTATCACAGCATCTTCACAGATATATAGGTTTTAGCACAGGGTTTGTTTCACTGGTGTCCCTGCTCTTTATTATTACCAGGTCAGTTTTGCATTGGTCTGGGTAACTGAAGCCTTTAAAAGCTCTCTAGGTGCTGGCGCTCAGTTCCTCTCCCTTATGACAGTTACCTACCACAGTGCCTGGCTCCATTTTTATTCATAGGAGAGGAAGGGCATGATTTATCACATCCTTATGTACCTATCTCAGATCAAAGAATCACAGTGTAAATGTACCTGTGCCTCCTTTGACTGCAAGCAGTTCTAGTTGCATTTTCTATGTTATGCTTTTATCTGTGCTTAGACATCAAAAATTACAGGGCATTAATCACACCGGGGCATATAGCTCCTTCCTCACATCAGAAGTGTGTCTCCTGCCAATTCTGTTGCTCTCATTTTCAAATGAGAGCCTTTCCCTCCTAAAGAAAGCTTTGAGGGCAAAATATCCCAGGACAAGCTGCAAGTGGTACAGAGTATGTATCTGCTGACCACAAAGAAACACTCGGAAGGGAAAAAAATTCACCTTACCCAGCCACAGATGGGACCTTTTACCAAAGACTGGGACAGCCTTCAGATAGTGGATTGTAGGGGTTTTTTGGTTGTCTCTGCTCGGATCTCCTGGAAATCCAAGTTGTTCATCATAACATCTGAAATTCCATGTCTTAAGGTGTCTGTGGTGTGAGGGGTTACCCTGTTTCTGCACACCTCAGAGGCTTTTTTTGTCAAATGCAGCTTCTCTTAATTATGTCCTTGTTCGTTGAACAGAGGTTCTGCTTTCTTTTGATCTCCTGCAACCTTGCTTTGGGTATGAAAATACAGGGCATGAATTCAGAGGCATATTCAGAATTTTTTCTGTTGTTTCTTTCTTTGCCCCTGGAGTAGGTTTTGGGGGTTTTTTTCGTGTGTCTGGTCCTTTTTACTTGCCTGTGGCTGGACCAACCAATCTGCTTCTTCCTTCTCTGCACACCCTACCCTGCAAGTCTTCCAGCTTCTTTTCTGCTTTCGTTGCTTTTTTTGTTCTTTGCTAAAGTCAATGTGGGTTCAAGCTGGGGGAAGTAGCCCAGTACTCCTTGCCTCTTAGGCCTGCAGTGATGTTTCCTCTTATAAATTCTCTGCAAGTGTCCTGAACAGCTCTGCACCACTCTTCTGAAGGACTTGGCAGTCTCTTCCAGTTCTTGATAATGCTGGCTAAATCTCTCATATATCACATTATGCCTCCCAATAAACTGAGCATCAAAGGCTTTCTTCACCTTCTTGTAATATCTTTTTTTCCTTCTTTTCTTCCTGGGACTGTCAGCAGCATTCCAGTCACTGCCTTGGCCGAGAGCTTAGTTGAAGCCATGTGTATCCCAGATGAGACCTGCTGTTCTGTGAAGTGCCCATGCCTTCCCAGCCGGGTAATCCAGCTTTCTGGAACTCTGTCACTAAATGTCCCAAGGGATAAACTTGTTACAAGAAGTGCAAGTATTGTCACTGTTGTTAAAATAACAAGTTATTATGCATAAGCAGGACCTTTTCTAAGATTGTTATCAAGCGCTGTGTGCTCCTGTTATTCACTGCCTCTGGGCAGGGCTGGATGATCATAGATGTCCAGTCAGCCTTATCCTTCCGATCTCAGTTTAAAATCTGCTGCTGATAGCCACAAAGCCCATGCTCTTACCAGTGAGTGGTGATGGGGAAGGGATCACTGCGAATAACACGTTTTTTCATTTGCCTTTGTTGCTGGCTGGGCTGATACAAGAAATTCAGGTACAGGGGAAGGCTTCATATGTGGCTGTGCAAGGTGGAGGCAGAGCAGCCTCCCCATTGGGGTAATCCGCTCCTGTCCACATCTGCCCTTTAAGTAAGGGCATTTAAGTAAGCCATTTGTGTAAGTCTCCTGGTGAAAGGGTGAGCACTCTCTCCAAATCTCACTCCTCACCAGGATCTGCTCCTCTCTTCCCTGTCTTCTTTTGAGCTTTTTCCTTCTTTGGTTGCATTTAATTAATTCTAGTGGTGAATACTCAGCACGTTTTCTTCTTGCTGCTTTCTGGGATGAGTTCTGGATCATCTCTCCTTCCATTCCTTTGCTTTGTGTGCTATGACCTCTGTGAACTTTTTCGTCCTCATGTGGGATATTTTCTTTTTCCACTCAACATGTTGAGTGGAAAAAGCTGTGCTTTGTCTTTATTCTTCCATGTCTCCTTTTTCCTTCACTGACTCAGGCCTTTGCAGTCAGGTTGCTGCTGCCTGGTGGGCTCTGAAGAGCACAAACTCCTAAGGCAAAACATCTGTTTCCAGGATGATCTGCCAGGAAGAGGCATAGCTGTGTCCTATTGCCTCTCTTAGACCTGCCTTCCCACCAAGCACTGAGTGTATTGTAAACATCGGTTTCTGTCCATATCCCCTCTGGGAAACAGATGCACATGAGGCAAAGAAATGTGGTTCTTTCTGGTCAAGAATAAGCATATTTTCTCGGTCCTTTTTCCCTGCTACTGCGTGAGCAGTCTTAGTAGCAGTTCTTCCTAAACAAAAAGCCTGAAAATAGAGAGTCTGTATCCTCTGATTATCTCCCTGAACTGTGCTTGCCGGGTGGATGTTGCCAGATGTACAGAGCTGGGGGGAGCACTGGCCCTTCTATCCCATGTTCAAACCCTGTTCTCCCAACTGTTAGATAGACTGGGACAGGAACTCTGCTTAATTAATCTTCATTGAAAGAATTTCTGTCTCCAGACACCATGTTCTGTATTTACCTGATGACAAGGTTTCCTGTACGATTTCTTAATTACAGGACCGTTCCAAGGGAATTAATTTGCTGGAAATACAAAGGGGGTAAGAGAAATCTTTGAAGAGCAGGTAAGAAATTTAGGCCAAATATTTTCATATTTGGGGAGTTAGTGTAGATCTGGAAAGCTAGGCAGAGTGCTTCTGCTTGCTCTCCTAAAGGAGACACTAGAGAAAACCAAGGCTGAAATTAGTGACTGCATCTCCTGAAGACCTTATCAGCACATCTGAAACTACCCCGGATTTTTCGCTGCCCAGAGAAGCTCATTCTATCCTACTTTTCTGGTGAGGTGGGGAGCCATCAATGTGCTACTTGCCTGTGCTGTCCACAGCTTGTCCCTGTGGCAGGGAAATGGACAGAGAAAAAGGCAAGAGGGGGACCATGCCATGCTCATGATTGCCACAGAAGCCTCTGCACCTGTGGTGTTACCATGCTGGGCCTGTCTCTGAAATAACACAAGAGGCTTAGTAGAGACTGAAGACCCTGCATGCTTGACCTCCATGCTAGTGCTCCATCCCTAACCTTAATCCAACAGGCTCCACAGAAGCTAACGGTCATTCTACACCCCTACCTCTCTCCAGAGAGCCCAGACAAACCATCTGTGTCTGTCTTCTCTCAATTTGTCCTGTCTGATGGATTTATCCTTTAGAGAATCCCAACTTTCCTAATGCACTTTGAAATTTTTCATCAAGTTTCAGAGAGGCTTTATCAAGGATTTGTGCTATCTTCAAATATACTCTTCATTTGCTCTTCAATTTTCAGCTTCTTAATATAGCAAGGGGAAAGCCTCATCTCTCTTTTCCGCTTTATCACTTTACTGGCCAAAGAGCAGCAGGACAAGAGTTGATTATTTCCTCCCCCTTTCTTTTTCTTCCACTTGTCTAATGGTGAATTTAAACAACCAGCATGTGGAGAGAATTCAACACTGACATGGGTGAGCCAAGGGTTGCTGTGGGAGCACTTAGCCTTGACCTTAGTTTGGTTCCAGGGACTTCAGGGACACTGAAGGGTGCTGCCACTGTGTCAGCCTCTGCAGCTTTGACCCCTATGCAGTGCACAGTTCAGAGATGAAGTAAGGAGACAAGCTGCTTGAGGTAATCCCCGGGTAATGCAGAAAAAGGGTCTGGGTCTGTCTTTTTCCTTGCAGTCCACAGTGATTTGCGTTGGTTCCAGTGTTGGATTGATGTTACTTCTCTTCTACCAGGTCCATTTCTGCTTTAATGTCCTGGGAGTCCTCTTGCTGATCAGGCAAGGGGTCACTTTCGTCCCAATGGGTGGCTTTGCAATGCATCACTGTTTCCTGAGGCTTTATGTTGCTTATAGCAGAAGGAAATTTTTCATACATAATTATTCAAACAGTTCTGGAGCTGGAAAACAGTTAGAACAGCTTAAGTGAAGGATGAAAGAATGTAGAAAGAGACAGATAGTAATCCAGCATAATCTAATTGCACCTGTTGGAATTAAATGAGAAAGCCAGATTAGACATTACATGTGATGCGCACTTAGCAACCTTCATATCATAAAAGACTCTTCTTTTGGTCATGAAAGAAAAAAACAACTTTAAAAATCCACGAGGATAGTGGGTTTGCTGTCTACACAGGACGAGAAACTCCCTCCCTTCTTCCTGCGTCACTGCAACACCCTGTGTCCCTTGTGTGGACTCACCTCCCCTTGCTGACCAGTCCTACTGCTGCTGTGAGATCTGATAAGATTAGAGTCCAGGTGGTTTGCTTGCAGGCAGAATAATTCTTCCTTTTACGGAAATTCTTCTGCTTCTTCCCTGACAATGGTCTTCAGATCCCTGCTTAGTAACAGAGGAGATTTTTCTCCTTTAGAGCCCTCACAGCAACCATCTCACCCACGTAGAAACCATCTTGCCTTCTGCAAAGAGCCACTGTTCCCAGGTGTCTCACTGCAAGAAGGTTCCAGATGTTGGAGAGGTGGAAAGGGGGTGTACAAGGGAGAGATATCCTTCCAGTCTCCTTTATCCATGGCTGCTAAAATCATTGGTGTAAGGACAGAGGTGTTAATCTGGTATCTGCTGAGTGGGACAAAGAAAGGATTTTCCAAGCCCCCAGATCACTTGGGTAAAATATTTTTCTGCTTCTTATAGACTATGGCATAATTTGGTGGTAACTAAAGATGAGACTGAAGTTTGTTTGCAGAATGTGTCATTGGTACGTACACCACCAACGATATCTATGCTCATAGAGCCAGGGAGGATTCACTTTCCTATCTGGCAGTATCTTCACCCTACTTGTTCTTTCACATTATGGTGATGCCTTCCGTAAATCTGCAAGCTTCTTCTTTTAGACTCAGTTGAGATTTTATGCTACAGATTCAGACTTTTTCATTTAAGCACCATCCCCTCCACCTACACCTCAAAATAATACTCATTAAAAAAAAAAAATTCTGACACAGAAGGGATCTGCCCTGCCTACATAGGACTGGAATAGCTGTCATGATTTCAGTGAAATGAAATCATAGATGAGCTGGGGGAAACCAGGACAATGAAGCAGCTGTGATTCTGCAAAACTTCAGCTCTGCTGGGTCTCCCTGGCAAGCATCTGCCACTGGAGTGGCAGCCATGGTTTGGCTGTGAGCACAGAGACAAGAGGCATTTCTGGCGTGGAAAGGGCATGAGAGTGGAGGCTACAGACAGTAGCTCTGGAGACTGCTATGCCCTGCAAAGTTCAGATCAGAGACTGCTCAGTTCTGATTTGCTGCACCAGTGAAAATACAGGTTAGTTGCGAGACCCTGACAAGGGTACAGGATGCCAGTCTGCTTGCTGGGAGCACTGGTCCAGGATCAGTTCTGAGCTTCAGGGAACAGGAATGAGATGAAGCTTCAGATGTCAGGGTTTGGGGAGGAAGGTAGCTCTTTAATCTGATGCAGACAGATTTAGCTTTAGCACTGACTTGGAGAGAAGGCAGCATGTACTAATTCATCAGTAACTGTGGGATATTCTTTCATGTTGCTTGTATTTGAGCCCTGGCAAGATCAGAGCTTGAGGGGGAAGGGTACACTGTGCTTAGGTAAAGCTGTTCCCTGGGGCTCAGATGAAGAGTAGCTATGCTGATACATTTTGCTGGTTGACTTGTCCTCCAGGCCAAACTGAAAACTCTGGAGATGTGTGTTTCTATTTATTTGGCAGCAGCATTTGCTTTACAAGTTCCCTGCTCACACATCATTGCCATCATGGATGTCCTCTCCTAGCTGTGGAAAGACACACTGCTGGGGTGCAAAAGCAGTTTAGCAACATGGTATTTCAGCTGAATGGTCTATATCACAATACCTCCAGGGCAAAAGTCAATACCTCTGAACACATTTATGGAATTCTCCATGATGTAACATTTTGCCAAGTGTCTGCTTAGACATCTCTGTACTAGACTGCATGAGAGTTACCCTTGGATTCATCCAGGATGTTTTTTAAGTGGAACTAGAAAGTCCCTTTGCACACAGGTCACCAAACAGGCACTCATCATGAAAAGGATTGCTCTGTAGGACAGTGTTCTAGGATGGCTTGTAATGACAACTCTAGATGCCAAGAACTGTAATGTTGATGCTCCCATTTGTTGGAGCTTCCAGGGAGCTCATAGATTTCATTACATGGCATTGAACATAGCATCATCTTACATGTGTATGCCATTCATCCTAACTAGCAGCTTAAAGAATCACTTTCGTGTTTTTTTCTCTGCAAGTGCAGATCCAAACTCATGGTCTCACTTTTGCTTCACCCTGAGGATTACTGGCTTAAACTGTTCCGTGCCTGCATAACGTGGTTGACCCTGAGACCTTTAAATCTGCGTCAGTTGCGAAGTACCAGAGAAGACAGAGGTGAATTGAGTTTGGATCTCAGTGTTGCGTGCCTCCACACATGGGCTCCTTGCATTCAAAGCTGTGTGGGGAGCAGTATCTGATTCTGGTCTGTACCTGGATTGTGACATCCCTCAGAAGATGTCACAGATGCTTTGCAGTGGATTGCCACACAAGGATATGTTTTCAGTGCCAGTAGGGTGGATATGTGGTGCTTTCTACAATGGGACTGTAAAATGTATGGGTTTCACATTACAGGCTTTTGCTTTTGGTCATACAGGATAGATATTGGGAAGCTTAGAGATGGTAAAGGTTTTTTAATCCTATAGGCAAGCTGAGTCAAAACCTCTTTTTCTTTTCCCAGTGTATAAACCCAAAAGTATGAAATCTAGATGAGAAAAAAGGAAGTGGATTGTTGTGGAAAGAAAGGAATAATTAAGTGATGAAGCTCAGGGAGCCAAAGAAAGAGGTCAGTTCAAAGAAATCTTCGGAAAAGGAAGAAGTTGTGTTAGATTTACTGTGATCCTTTCTGAAGCCCCAGGATTCATGAAAAAATTTATCAGCAGTTGCACTAAAAATAAATCTTTCTTATTCTGCCATGGACCAGAATTACTCCTGGATGTTTTCATCCTGTACACAGCAAGTTTGATGGAAACAATTTGTTGGGTTTCTCATAAAGCCTAAGCTTGTCTCACCTAGTGTTAGATACTTAAATATTATACTCAAATATTGTAAGACCATCTCATCACTAATGGGGAGATCAAGTAGGCAAATTGCCTTCTCTTCCTTTTTCTATTGATTGCAAAGGGAGACAGTGTGATTTGGTTTCTAGCTCTGGCAGAATTTGTGTTCACATGCCTTCTCTGTGCATATGTGATTGCAAAAGGAGGGAGAGGGGCTTGGAGGGAAACCAGAAGAGACTGAAAGAGAGGGGGAATGGTATTTTTCTGAAGCACTCAAATTGCTTGACAAGGGGGCCAGGAAATCCTGCCAACTGGCCCATGCACTTGTGTCTATAACAGACAGAATGGTGCCAGATACCAAAGGCCATCAGCTCCTGTGCAACATTTTTCACGGTACTTTTTTTCTGGCACTCAAAAGAAGCACTAGATAATGCTCCAACTCATTCAGAAATGGTCCCACACATTTCTTCTATGACAGGAAGAAACGAGGATTGGGCTCCGGCAGTTGGCTTTGTACACCTCTTTTCGTCTCCTCAGTGTCATCCCTGTTTCACGTGATATGCCCTTGGCTGTAGATGCATGAGGTGCAGGGGGGGGTCAGAAGCTCACAGCTTCATTGCTTTCTCTCTGTGTGCCTTTCTCCCTCTCTCCCCTTCTCTCTGTCTCCTTTTTTTTTTCTTTACTTCCCTTTTCCCTGTTGGCAGCAAAATAATGTCTTGTCTCTGAGTAACATTCATGGTGTATAATTTACAGCCTATAAATAGATGACTGTTATTAACAAAAAAAAAGGCTTCCACATATTTTATTCCCTAAACATTAACTAAAACATTGCAGACACAGAGGAGACGCTCACAGAGTAATGTGTGTGGCATCCAGCTGAATGGCCAGGTCTCTTTCTCCTGTGATTTCTAATTCAGCTTGTTCCAACCCATCTCTTCATCTTCTGCTTCCTTCCAGCTTTTCCTTTCCCCTACTCTTGCCCCCCATCACAAAGTCCCTTCCCCACCATCTGGAGCCACCACTTGCCTCCACCACTGTGCTCTCTGCTCCTTGCCCCTGTGGTCTCAGCCAGAGCTCTAGCCCTTGCCAACCCACAATGAAGCTCCTACTTGACCAGAAAAGTGGGAAAATAAGAGAGAGAGAGGGAGAAAAACTTGGGCACAAAAGCGAGCAAGCAGAAGGGCTTGGAGCCAGGTGCCACATGTAAAGCACCAAAGCCTGGAGGCTGAGCCCCAAATCCTGATTTCCTGAGGTCTCATGCTTCAGGTGCATACCTTGTTTTTCCCTACAGCAACACTCTCTCCTGTGCATGACCTGTGCAGTGAACCCAGCTTGTCTGTGTAAGATGGCTGGGCAACAACAGCAGAGCATTACCACTTCTTCTTCAAGGTTTCCTCCACCTTGCTGGCACCTCTGGTCTGCACTGAAAATGTAGGAAGTGTTCACTTCTTACCCCATAGCTCTTCCAGGAGCCTTGTTTTCTCTCTATGTGTCTCTTTTTCTCAACCTCTGCAGCCACCTACCTCTGTGCTTTCCACAAAATCAGCCACCTCTCCCCAGGCCACGGGGGAAGCATTGTCAAGGCCAGGCTGTGGTGCCAGAGAGAAGCAGGCAGAGGCAGGAAAGCTGAAAAAGAGGAGACTGTCTCCATGTCATGGGCAGAGGTCACCCCTGGGGCCCCCCAGGGATGTGTTGGCATGTGTTTAAGGCAGCTGGGAGAGGAATGGGGTCTACCTGGGGGTAGGGGGCAAAACCCATTTACAGGTTAAACTCTGCAAGGTGGCTGCCAGTGTAGAGTGGTCAGTAAAATTTGCAGAAGTGGATGTTCCCCTTCACAAGATCTAAAGGAGGCATAGAGTGACTGATTCATGGAGGAATAGGATGAAGGGAGCCTTGCATGCCAAGGAATTCCATGGGAAGTACACATGCTGCAATCCAACCTTGTTGACCATCAGGGGTCATGACATAGAATCACAGAATCATAGAATCAACTGGGTTGGAAAAGACCTCCGAAATCATCAAGACCAACCCTACATCCAACACTGCTGTGGTTACTAGACCATGGCACTAAGCGTCACATCCAGTCTCATTGAACCAAGTGCAATGATGGCCCTACAGTCTTCAACTACACCCCAGGCTTTGCACAACTGGTATGAGCGTTGCACCCTCTGTGTTGGAGGGCTGAGTGGCTCACCTGGAAAGTGGCTGAGAAAAAACCAACTAAACAAAAAAAGGGTGGTGTACTCTCCTCTGAGTCACCCTGGGGCAGGGCCGTGACTCAGAGAGGTGTGCACCATTCTCAGCACTCGCTCTTCTATCCAGGCATGCAGGCAGCTCAGTCACTGTGGTGCAGTCCAGAAGCAGGTGGCAGGGACATGGGTGCCCATCCTCTCTGTGTCAGGACACTCACCCAGTGCAGCCGACTGTGCCGCAGCAGCGCTGGCGTGCATGATAGCCACAGAGAGGCAACTTGAAAAGCCAGTCCTAGGAAGATGCACCAGTACAGCACAGGACTGCATAGTCCTTGGAGATTTGGGTTATCGTGTTTCTTTTTTTAAATAATATCCTGGACCATTGAAAGGTTTTCACAGTAAGAGTAGGGTAGCCTTTTAATTTTTTTAATATATGTTCTGTTATACATTTGTGTATTTCTCTGAGTTACAGGATTTAGCATCCTGCAGTCTAGCCCTGAGCTGCCTTCTTGGGCTCTTGAATTTTAATGTAGAAAAAAAAATATCTTGTGGAATGACTGCCAGAAATAACACATTGAGTCACTGCTAACGTGGATGGCAGGGCTCCCTCTCCTCTCCACCTCCAAACACACTGGTAGAAGAAGGGAACAAGCCACAGTCCTGAGTCCAGGTCCTCCATCTTTGCAAGTGGCCATGGAGGGACACGGACCCTGCTGCTGGGTACTGGGCATGGCATGAGACCTGGGTGCAGACTCCTACCTCCTCCTGTAGCCCAGGCAGCTCTGACAGACATCTTTTTAACCGTATGAGCTGAAGCTGGAGTCCTAAATGTGTCAAGAAATCTGGGGAGTCCCAGTGGAACCTGTTCAATAGGGTTCAAAGGGGTAATTAAAAAATTACACTAAAAGCAAATTCAAAAATTAAACCAAAAGGTCTACAGTGCTAGCTATGCTAGAAGCTCAGCAGGCGTTGGACTAGATTCCCCTCTGGAGACTGGCTTAGAGATACCCTTTTCCAGATATGGTTCTGGCCTTTTGGCTTGGTATAGATTTATTGTCTTTTGCATTTAAACAACTGCCTTGGCTTTCAAATATCAGCTCTGACTCCTGTATTGTGCTCAGTGAAGAAAGAGTTTCAGTACATCTCGTGAGGAGGTAAGATATGTAGAAAGCAATAATGCCTGGGTTCAGAGAACTGTCCTATATGTGACAAGTTTAGACATGCCTTTAACAATTCAGTTTTCCTATGCTGGGCTGTATGCGTGTGTGCTGCTTGCATTTCTACCTTTCAGATGCCTGGGAAAACTCATCTGGCAGTGTGATATATCATACATTGCTTTCACGCAGAGGAGTTGCTTTATTTGACTAAGGGCAGATATTAATGTGCAGAAGAGATACTGCAGCATCTTCTGTTAGTGCTGCTCACTGGGCTGTAATAACTAATTTTGTGGATGTTAATAACTCATCACAGATGCGAGTTAAAACATCTCAGTTATCATCACCATGAAAATGCACCTGCACAGCTTTTCTACTGGCCAGGGAAGCTCGACATAGCCAGACTTGCTAGGCTGTTGCTCCAGTGCCAGCAACTGCACTTCTGCTAGGGTTAGCAAACCAGGTAGCTTGCAAAGGAGCCTTGATTCAAAAGCAATGGATGGCTCTACCGGCAGCTGCAGAGTGATCTGCTGAGGATCCATCCATGCTGCATGCCTTAATTGAATGAAAACTGTGCTGTTTGTTGCAATCATATGGCTCCCACCACAGCCTGTCTAAAAGACCCCCAGCTGATGTTTACCAGCTGGGTAAACCACCCATCTTCCCATTTGTTTGTGAGCCCACCCAGCTACAGCATCACCATCCCGCTGACACATAACAGAGAGGTAGAAAAAATGCCCTTGGAAAATACAATTAACTGGTCAAAACCAAGAGAACTTTACTGCCTGGAAGCACTATAAGTAAATCAATGAAAGCCCTAATGTTCCACATCAGATATTTTACCAGTGAAGGCTGTTGGCCGTGCAGGAAGATCATTAACATTCCTAGGAGACAAGCTGACAAACACAGAATTGACAATTCCAGCCTCAAGCCTTGGTTTTGCATCCCAAGAGGTGACATTCAGGTGGGAGCAAGGAGGAGCAGGGTCTTTAAGTTTTGGGACATAAACCCCTCATAAACCCTCTAAAGTCAGGGCTCCCAAAGGCTCCCAGTTGAAGAAGTAGCAGCACCTGAGCATCTATAGCCTGCACAAGGATTATCCACAGAGATACAATTCTGGAGCTGGAAGGAACCAAGGACTACCCTGTGTCAGAGGCAGTGAGTGGTAGCTCCTGAGGATGTTTTCTGAAAAGCATCATCCCCAGGTGTGATACAACTCCAGTGAGGACAGAACCATCTATTCCCTCTGCTCCAGGGCCAAGGGTCCCTGGGTGAGTGCAGGGCTGTGGGAGCTACCAGTTCCTGTGGGTCATTTGGAAGAGGTGGTGTGGCACAGAACAGCCTGGTGGCAAAGCAGTGATGCCCAAGTCCCTCTGACTGGTCACTGAAACAGTGCTGACACCTTTTTAAAAGTAGAGTTTAAAGGAGCCAGATGTTTTTGTGGGCAGAGCAGGATGCCTGTGGGAATTCCTAGGAGAAAATATGGAGGAGAAGATTGGGAGAGGCAGGAAGGGATAGGGAGGGAAAGTGAGAGAGAGAGGAGAGAAGAAAACATGATAAAAACGAGGAAAAGGAAAGAAAAAGAGGTGAGAGAAGGAAGGATGACTAAGGGACACACAACTTTGTTTGCATTTTGGGTTGCTTTTATTTCTCCCCCTTGCTGGGCTTGATAAAACCTGGTTTTAGAGTTGTCTTTCTCCCAGCAGTGAGGTGCCAAAAAAGTGAGGTTTTGGGGAAGTGAGAAATGTGTGAGCTCTGGGCATCCTACACTTAAACTTCTCTCCTTCTCCTCCTGTCCCAAGAAAAAATCATGGGTAGATCTGGAGCGGCTGTGTGCACCCCCAGCATCACACTTTGCTTGGCTGACTCTTATACAGGTCATGATTCCTCCACCTTTCTTCTCATTGGTTTCAATGAGAAATGCCCTTGCTGGGCATTTCTGACAGTAGAGAGGATCTGAAACATGTGACAGAGGGAGGCCAGTGTGAGAGATGCTGAATCTGGACACGTTTTTTTGACAAATCTTCCATCCCACTACTGGGCTGAGGGCTGCTGAGGTGGTGTTGAGGATGCAGGGCTCCTTCTCTCTGGATTGTGCCAAGCTGGCATCCCATTTTGGTTTGTCTCATCAGCAGAGAATCTGGATGCCTCTCCAGAGCTCATCTGAACCCACTCAGTTCTCTTGCCTGATAAAATTTTTGTCTGAAATTAGACAGATGAGAGTGCTTGACTGACACCCTGGGAAACTCACATTTCCCTTTCATCACCCCTCCAGACAAAAGTTCCGGCTGCAGCAGAACAAAGACAATATATGCATCTCCCCTGCCTGCCCATTTCTAGAAGCAGGAAGGATGTTCATTCTCTATTCTAGTGGGTCCTTTGCCTTCTGGGCTAGGGTTGCTAGCAAAAATGGGAATTGGATTTAGGTTTTGGATTCCCATGATAAGTCATAGCACCAAAAGGAACATGAGAAATGACCATCGCATTTTTCACTGGGCACTGCATTGGCATTTTGTCATTAACTGTATGAACTGCAGGTGAAAAGCTCCCAAGCCTCATCACCCTGGTCTCTTTAACATTCTGATCCAGGGAAGAAATAGTTGAACTTCAGCTAAACAGAGATCTATCTCTGCACTGTGCCCATTTCTTCCTGCAACCAGTCACGCTGGTAGGTTTCCAGCCAAGATACAGAGATCATAAATTACTGAGACATCAATAAATGACTCAATGATTTTAGAGTGACTAAAATGAAACATATCTTATTTATGTTAATGAAAATGACTGACATCCCCAGTGCCTGTCATCTTGAAGAATCACTCACTGCTTTGAAGACTACATACACAGCAATCATTCAGCCACAGCTGAAATGCAGCTACCTCTGGGGTGGATTGTGACAGATGCTTAATAATGTCTGGAAACTCAGAAAAGACATGTACAGAAGTAAGCAAAAAGTACAACACTTTGCATGAAACCAGTAGGGAGAATTTGAGGTAGTCGGTGTGTAACAACAAACCGGGATCTGATAGGATTCTAACTTTCTTTTTGAGCGATGCTTGACACTGAAATCCCAGGACTTTGCTGTTAGGAAGTTGGGGAGTGCACTCCATCACCAGTGGGGGTCTTGTGAGGATATTGCATGCTTACTTTATGCATGTAATGATGGCAGCCTTGCATTCAAATGAGGCTGAATAAATATGTTCACTCCTGTAAAATGCTTAGTTTGTACAGGCACTCAGCAATTGCAAATGCTGTTTCAGAATTTGGCATGCAGGAACGCATGTGTCTCTGGGCTCTGCTTCTGCAAACCTGAATGAGCTGTCATGAGTAGGACTTGGCTTTCCATGTCATTCAAAGCCAGTACGTAGCATATCTTCCCTGTCTACTGTTACTCAGAACTGTGAAAAAAAGCAATAGAAAATGAAAAGCTTTACCAAGTAATTAAGGGAGACATTTATTAGTTTGCTTTCAAGTCACTTTTGTGAGCACCACCTTAGTAAAGCTGTAGATTATTGTAAGGTTAAACTAAGAACAACCCTTGGTGCATGGGCATGAATCGCATTGCAGGTGCCAGGAGGAGAGGTGCTGGGGAGGGTTGGAGGGGTGAAGAGACTTCTCACTTTTGCATTCCTGCCACATAAGACTAAGCAGAGCTCTTCATATGAGATCAGTTACACATCTAATTATAAAGGAGAGAGAGTTTTAAAGGTTCAGGAGGTGTAAATGACTGTAGCACTGTCCAAGTAAAGGCAGACTGACCATTTTACATCAGCAGGGCTGGGGGATGATGCAGGTTTTGAAAGAGCAGAACCAGGACATCAGTCTAAGATCTTGCATAAACAGGACTTCATATAGAGAGGCAAAAGGGTGTCTCCTCTGTATCTGCTACTGGAGACTGCAACACATAGGTTACTGTGGGAGAGAGGCTGTGTTTGATGCCTCAACAGACCACTGGCACAATTTGCTCTCCCCATAAACAGATTCATCTTCTCCAGTTGTGCCCCACAGTGCCAGGACAAGGACAAACTCCCTCTAGAGTAAGGCAAGAAACTATGCCACCTTGTCCTCCCCAGAAAAATGGATGAGAGAAACAGCTGTGGGTGGTTTTTATCCTTTTGAATCTGAGAGCAAAGAAATGCCTGTTCCCTCAACACCACGCTGAATCAAGGGAGAGCCTACCAGTGCTCACCTAGGCGCCTTCCCAAGGAGAAAGATGCAACCACTTCCCCTGAAATGACTCACTGACTGTGACACACACTCTGGATGGATATATACAGTTGCTTTAAAGCAAGCTCTCTCCTTTTTGTGTGTTAATGCCTTTTGCTCAGCAAATACTCTCTGGAGCATGCAGTATACACTGAAGGGTGCAGACCATATCAAATAATAGGGTGTGAGTGTGTGTGCAGTACACCTAGCATGCTCGCATTTCCTAGCTCCACATTGTGTGCCTGGCCAGCCCCTGACCCACTTCCCCCCCTTGACACACAGATATCTCTGCGTCCAGGCATGGCTGTGCTCCGTTCACACCCTGCCTGTAGAGAAAGTTCAGAGGGGTCTGTGATGTTGAACTGGCAGAGCTACAAGTCAGGAGAGGGAAAAGGAGAGAAAGGAAGGGGAGGAGAGCTGCAGGAGATGCTGTGACACCCTGCCTGCAGTCCTCATCTGCTTCTTGATTTGCAGCTCAGGCAATGCAGAGGCTTCGCCTTCCACAGGTTTTATCACCTCTAGTCTACCTGAAAGGATTGAAGGGAAGACAACTAGGCACTGCTAATGATTAAGACAGCCAAATGAAGGTAGAGACAAGGGAGAGGCAAGGGAGCAGGGGGAGAGAAATGTCAGTTCAAAAGAACTGGGTGTCAGGGTCTTAGGCACACTGTCTTGCCTCATCATCCCATCTGTTTTACACCCATAAGAGTTGACCTGCTGTCTGCTCTTTGACTCAAAGCTGAACAGATTTAGCTCTGCAGGTATTCTGGTGGGAAAACAAGTGCTTGCCTAATTTTTGGCTGTGTCATCATCATCATCATGTCTGGGCTTCGCTAACGAAGATTTGGGAAGACTTTATCCACATTTGTTACAGGCACGTTGGTGACTTATGAGGCCAATACGTGACAGACATATCCGATTGCAAAAGGCACAACAGAAAGACTCCTTAGATGGTGTATTCCGCAAGACACGGTTCTTTCTGCGTTGCCTTTTCTCCTCGAGAGTGATCCTGCGTGTGTTCTCAAAGGCATCCGCAGCGTTATAGATGCTGTGTCTCCAGGCCTCCCGATTTGAGGCCAGAGTAGACCAATTATGGTGATCAGTATGGCCAAGGCTGAGATGTTGTTTCAGGGAGTCCTTGAATCTTTTCTTCGGGGCTCCTCTCTTGCGGCAGCCAGTGGCAAGTTCACCATAAAGCAAGATCTTAGGGAGGCGGTGGTCCTTCATCCTGGAGACGTGCCCTGCCCATCGCAGCTGTCTTCTCATCAGCATGGTCTCTACACTTGTGACTGCTGCTTGCTCAAGAACAGATGTATTGGTCACATTTTTGGCTGTGTAAGTGTCCTGGAATCCCTCCCTCCGCAACCCAGATGAAACCACTCATCCTGACAGTGTGAAAGCTGGGGGCAGCATCCTGGCTGCATCATTGTGCCACATCTTCAGGTGAGATAGCACTGAAATTTTAATGCACAGGAACCTTGACACCTGAAAAGCATACTGAAACTCAGGCTATGATGGGTCAAATACAGCCATCTGAGGCATAAGTCCCAGCTTAAAGAGATATGTAAGTGAGGTGGCCCAGGTGCTGTGGACTGTAAAGATCAAATTGCCTAATGATGGGTGTGAATGAGATAAGAACCAAGGTAAAAATTATGGGTCTATAAACCTCAGTAAATATGGGCTTAAATGGATCTACTGCCAACAGTTTGCAAACTGGATGAAGTTCTGCCTCACTCCTTCCCAGATGCCTTCATTTATCCCCATGCTAGGTGGAGGACTGCCCCATATACTGTTCCCCAAGGGCTGCAGTTTCTAGACAAGACTCGGTTTGGAGATAATAAAAAAATATCAAAAAAGAGCCTTCTCCTTTTGGCCAAAGGATCAAGAATTGTTTTCAGTAACAGCGCCTTCAGGATCATTTATTCCTGATTTACACTACTGTTCAGGAAAACAAAGCTGAGATGTGAACAGTGGTTCCAGTGCCACCCACATTTGCAAGGGAGGGACTGGACATGGTCTTCTTGTTCTGCTCTCAGGAACCTTCTTCTGTACTCCTTTCTCCCAAGTCAGCAGCATGTTGTTGGCTTGCTTTTGAGGGAGCCACACGGGAGTGATCCTCCTCAGCCAGAGACTGTTTAACTGCTGCATCTAAACTGTAGTATCTCCTTCAAATTAGAACCAATGTTCCTATAACTATGCACATTATAGGGGCTAGGCAAGTATTTCTAGATTGCCCCTGCTGGGCTGTGATGCAAGTGTTTTCTGCAGCACCTGAAGGTGTCCAGCCAAGGAGGGGCCTGCCTTTGCGTCCCTTGTTCACACTTGGGATTTAGGTCTGCAAGCTTTTCCTGCTGTTCAGACATTAACTCACTGAAAAACCTGGAGAAGGCAGCAAGGTAGGTGGTGCATGGAAGGAATTTGTGCTGGAGTCAGAGGATAATATTTTAAGACCGCAGGGAAGCTATAGGACATATGACCTTTAGTAATCTCCCAGCTTTCAGGCTCCTTTCCTCCCCATTGAGAGCCTCTCTCAACTGTTCCCCAGGGGATTTCAAGTGTTGCTATTATATATAATTGTGCAAAAAAGGAGAACGCTCTGGCCCATGAAAGGAATGAGAGGGATAAACTAATTAATTCCAGGCCACAGAAGTGGAAAAGAAAGCAAATACTCGGCAATTAATCAGGGGCAGCTGAGCCCGTCCCTCCTATCAGATATGGTGGGAAGTGCTAATTGCAGAAGATAAGCCACACAGTGGGATGCATGAAACTGCCTTCTGAACTGGGGACAAAAATAACGCATTCAGCTGCCAGTACACAGAGAAGGAGGGGGAGCAATGGGCACCTTCCATCACAAGTCATAGTGTGGGAGCAGCACATTGTAGGGGGTCTGGGCTGCTCCAAAGGATTTGGGAAGGGCTGGGGTACCAAGGTACTAGGCATCTGCATGGGGGATTCAACTGTGAAATGGTCCACCTCTCCGTGCGTCACTCCTTTCATCTGTGAAATGGGATTTATGGTTCTTTCCCTGGGTTAGCTGTGGCCAGGGAGTGTGTGATGCTGAGAACCCTCACAAATCTCCCAGTACATCTGGCTTCAGTAGATGTCTGCAAGGCCAGCAGAGATGCTGTGGCTCTTGGGGCAGGTAGTGTGGCAGTAGGTTTGGTAGGGTCACTTGAGGCATGCAACAAGCATTGGATTAGCTGCTGTTGCTCCTGTTTGGCTTCACTGGGCTTGGCTTCTGTCTGAGGGACTTTCAAAAGGGATTTTCCAAGGTTTTTAATCACTTTAAAATGAAGACAGTTAGCGTAGATGGTAGTGAGGCTTAGGGGTGTCAGTGCAGCACTAATTTCAAGGGGTTGATAGCATTAGAGCTTGGGAAATTCTTGTTGTACTCCTCTCTGCATCAGGGGAGGCTTTCATATTTCCCATCCCTGGAAGTGTTCAAGGCCAAGCCAGATGGGACTTTGTGCAACCTGGTCTAATGGAGGGTGTCCCTGTCATGGCAGGGGGTTGGAACTAGATGATTTTTAAGCCAACTCTTCCAGCACAAACCATTCTGTGATTCTATGACTTGGGGAAAACCAGGGTGGTTTAGTGACTTGGAAGACTGGGAAAAGCCCCTTGGCACCTAACCCCTTCTCACTTGTGCCTTCCCTCACTGTCATCTTGCCTAATCTGATCACTCTGCCCCTAATGGAGAACATAGATTGCCTTCTCAGATGTAGGGGTTGATAGAGCATTTAAAAAGGGGTCAGTAGCTCTTTTGAGCAACGCTGTGGTCTGGGACCTCAGACAGATGCAGGGATGCTAGAGGCCTCCTAGCTCCACCTCTTCCTACCTGAATGCCAGATGCTCAGGAACAGCACTTCACTTGGAGGGCTGTATACAAATCTCACCTCTTTGATGTTCCTCACTTGCCACTCAGAGTCCAATTACACACAGGGATGAACAGGCGTGATAGCTTTGCTCCTTGGAGGATGCAAAGAAAAGCACAGCTTCCTAAATGTTATGGGTTGTTGTTGGTTTTCTTCTTCCAAGTGCTCAGATCCCCTGGGGGTAAGTCTTTTACATCAGACCCTGAGGGGATTGATTACCAAGTTGTTATGCATGCTTTATTCCTGCCAGAGCCCATGAAAGTTAGACATGTGCAGTGATGCCTGGGATGGCAGAAGGCACTGTGGAAAACTACATGTATAAACCCCCCTGATGGGAGTGTAAATCTGGAATAACTCCCTTTTAGCTTCACTGGCCACAGATTTACATCTGTGCTAACAGTAGCTTGGCCCTCCCCTATAATTCAAGGCATAAATTCTGTATAAATAAGCTTCCTATTCGGACAGCATGTTTTTGCCTCTTGCTTGGGGAACTAAGAGGGTTGGTGCTGCTCAGGGCAGCTTTCCTGCCCTGCTCCTGTCTGTGCCCATGCGCAGAATCAAACATGATCTGGCAGCTGCTGCAGCATCCCTTGTATTTTGCTGTCCCATCCCTCCTAGGATTTCAACACATTTGCATTCCTCCTGCTGAAGATGAACTGCAGGCTTCTTCTCCAACAAACCTCCATTTAGGGGAGCAGAAATCATCAGCATTACATGCTGAAAGGGGAGAGGAATATATATATATATATGCATATATACTCTTAGAGAAGAAAAACGTTAGTGCAGTGAAAAGAAGCAGATAAAGCTGAGGAAGGAAGCAAGGATGGTTAAAGGATCCATCCCTTCATTTATTTGACCTCTCTTTGGTTATGTGTAATTCTATGGAAGGAAAAATCCATGTGGCACTGAAAAATCCCTTTTTAATCATTCTTTTATTTGTAGACACCAGTACTGGCAGTAATTTCATGATAGCCAGGCAGAGACTACAGATCTAGATAGGGGAAGGGAGCAGAGACAGAACAAATGACATGGAAAGAACAAGAGACACTGTGAGTGAGTAAAACACGTGCGCACATGGACTGGGGGGATTTTCAGCAGCAAGACTCCTTCCGCTAAAGCCCTGCAGCCCTTACTCAGCATAATGTGGCTAGTCGAGTGAATACGATGCTTTTAAAAGTCTCTGGCAGCTCTTTTATTAAAAGCTTGACCGCGAGGCTGGGTTATAAATAATTTGATATTAAACACACTCGTCAAAGAAAAGGGTGGTAAGGGAGGAAGATTGTTTTCAAGCCACAGAATAATTATTCGGGTGTATAATTTTAGCTTCAAGCTTCTTGGGGGATGAAGAGGCAGCACAGGGTGAGGGAATGGTGAAGAGTAATGGTTTCAATATCAGGTAAGGCTGCGTTGGTGCTGGCTGCTGCACAAGGTGGGGCTGCCAGCTGGCTGAGGTGCTCCCATGTACTGCACAGACAGAGGCTCTGCTGCCCGTATTTTACCAAATGGACTCAGAAATAAGTGTCTGGGCTTTCACTCACTGGCACAGAACACCTGTGTGTTGTGTACCTCTGTCTACCCTGAATGCACACACATGCACACAGGGTTCACACCTGGGTCTGGCTTGCACACATAGACACCTCTATATGCTGCAGATGCTAAAGGAGGCTCTTCCTTCCAGGATCGTTGATGTCCAGGGCTCTGCATTGCAAAAGGGGTTTCTGTGGAGTCCAGTGTAGCCTGTACATGAGGAGGGCTACATACTGTGGGTTGCTTTGAGAGCCACCGGGGCTGTTTCACCCCCTCCTGTGCCCCAGGCACACTCTCTCACTCACATGCTTGTTTACAGAGGTTCCTTCATGCTTTGGGCATTGGCATGTGCCCCACACGCAGTCTCACAGCACATATGTTGCACCCCCTCTCTTCCTCCCTGGTCTGGACTCTGAGGCTCCTCTATGTTGGTGACATCCCTTACAACCCGGCTCCATGTCCACTTCAGCAGTGCTTTGTGTCTCAGCTCTAGCTTTATCCAGCTAGGCTCAGACTAAACTCTCATGACACAGAGCCAGAAACTTCAACCCTGGAACAGGGTTCAAAACTCACACCAGCTTGGCCAGGCTGGTATTTGGTGGTTTGGGTGACCTCCCTCGGAGATGGGAGCAAACTGCATCCACAATGTGCTTGGTCATAGCTGGGGACTAGACTCCCCTGGGGCTAGCAGTGTTCACTGCCTTGTCTCTAATGCACATAAAACATGGGTGCAGACATGGCCTGATCCCCGGAGCACCTACACAGACCTGCACCTTGGTTCATACATACCACTCATGAGCCTCAGCTCAGACCAGTGGATTCCCATCTCTAGGTACCTCAGTTCTCTCATTTCAGCTCTGGAGGGTTTGAAATTCCTCCTACAACTAACTCTTATGAATAGTACTGGGGACTGGCCACATCAAGGAGAGGACAGCCCTTGGTTTGACCTGAAGATCTCTCAGCCATGTTACCATGAGGCTCTGTCCCACCTTAGCCCTGAGCTGGAACTGCTTTTTCTGTGCAGACTTGTAATCTCTCGCTGCCATGATAGCTGACCCTTGGAGAAGGACAGGCTACAGGGATTGAAAGTATCTCTTGTGAGGCAAATCTTCAGTGTGAGACTCTGGAGAAGGAGACAGGCAGCTAGGGTGATGAGCAGCCTTCAGAACCTGGTTGGAGGAGGGAGGAAACACTGTGGGATTTGCAGCAAGCCTCCACATTGACATGCTCCAAGAGGGTTTCCTTGCACCTGCATCGGGGACCCACATCCTGGTCCCTGCAGGATGGGGTTGTTGGAGCATGGTCCATGCAGGGTCTTTCCTTCAGTTGGCTCAGTGCAGCATCATGCCTTCCTGGTGCTGTGTGGAGCTTCTTGCCAGGGACAGCACTCACCTGCATGCTGTCCATTGCCTCCCAGCTGTTCCCAGCAGCTGGTTGTGTTCTGCACAGTCCAAGGTGCTGGGTGTGCGGTTACCTTAGAAACTGCTTTCCCTCTTCTTCCTACTGCTGTGCATAAGTTAAGTAATGGGTAGCATGAGGCTCGTAGGCTTCTGTTTCCAACTGAAGAAAAGACCCAGTGCTCTGCAGAGTGGTCTTATCCCTCTCTATGAAGGTGCTCCTGGCTCTGCTGCCAGTGTAAAAAGCCCTAGTTTTCTGACATAGTTTGGTCAAGGTGACTGTGGAGAAGGAGGAAGGGCTAAGAGTTTTTGAGGTGCTTGATACCACTGTGGATTGTTTACAACAAAAGTACTTCAAACATGGGGCAAGCATTACTAAGTTTGGATTAACCAAACAAAAAAACACACTACATTTTATGTTAAATAAACCTGACCTTCATCTTTTCTGCAACATGGAAACACTTTTCTCCCTTGTCCAAAGGCTCCTGGACTGCAAGAATGGTACTGGGACTCAGATTTGCTCTTAGATGGCATTTAGAATTCTGGGGCTGGGTAAGGTAATCAGTATTTATGACCTTGGACCTGATAGTTCCCGAGGTAGTGATGACAACGGCAACAAATATCTCTCTCTGAAGTAGGCTGGTGGATCTCAGGCTAGTTTCCAGATAGGAAGAACGGGACCATATCAAACTACCACTTAATACACTTAATGCAGTCTCAGCAGGAGATTAAGGAATGACAGCAACGAGCAGTTGATCGGTATTCCTCACTAGTTCTAAACAGTAGTCACCTTAGTCTTTTTAGAAAATGGATGAATAAGCAACAAGATCTCAAGCCCATCCTGTGTTTACTGACATTCTTACTCCATAACTATCTGAAACTGAGGTTTAACACAAATGGTTTATTTACTAACAATTTTTTTTTTCACAGTCTCATTCACCCCTGGGATTGGGAATAGGTGCCCATGGATTTTGAGGAGCTGTAGAAAGAGTGAGGTGGTGTTATTTTGCAGAGCACTTCTTGGTCGCCTGTGGTAGGCAAACTGGAGGGTGGGGAGACCAGTGCTAGGGAATTGCAGAGCTGTTTGTTTGTTGCAGGCTGGGATTTTATGTTTGCTTTGTGGGTGATTTTCCCCCCAGCTCCCTTGTACAGATTTTAGCTTCTCCATCTTAGCTGCATGTGGCTTCAATTACCCTGAGCGTTTGTGTGGCTCAGTGTTCAGGGAAAGGCTCTGGATCATTACTGTGAAATGTGTTTGATCTCCTCTCGCCTTTCCATTTGAAATGGAAATAGCTGCTCTTGTTAGCTCCTCAGGTCCCCAAGTAATCGTCCCACCGGTTCCTCTGGCAGCCTCCCTCCCCCTCCACCACTCGGGAGAGCTAATGATTAGCCTACTCCACCTCAGCAAGAGGCTTTTTTCCTTTCCTCCCAGTATCATTTTGATCCAAATTTGGTAATGTCTTGTTCTTCCTGTTGCTGGAAAGCTCCTCTCTTCAGTGGTCTCTGCTTTTGCCCTCCTTCTGCCCTTCAGGGCTTGCTTAGCTTTGGCACCCCTCAGAGCAGAAACTCAATTTTCTCCCTTTACGTTGTGGCTCCTCAGGACTGTGTGAAGAAATAAGAGATCTGATGGAAATTCACTTCCTCATCGTTTTACTCGGGTCTTCCATTCACTGGCACAACTGGTTGAAGCTGGTCCTTTTTACTAGTGGTTCAATGGTTATCCTCTTCACTGCCTTTTTGTCTCCCAACCAGAAATCGATTGCCAGTCCCAATTCCTCTAGCTCAGGAGCACGGAGGAGATGTGTTTTTGTGTTAATCTCTCCCCCTCAGGCAACCTTTCAAAAGAGGTCTCCTACTGCAACTACAAGCCAGGGAAAGAGAAGGGAATGAGTTTGTGGGGCCGGGGAAGGCAAGCTTGACTTCTTCCATCATAATTTTTTAAAAATGTAATTGTCATCACATTTGAAAATGTCTAATGCAAAAAGGATCACCAGATTCTCAGTTTCTCTAAGGCTCCCCAACAGGGACACTTTATTCCTCTAGTGTCATCATCTTCCCACCTCATGATCATCTCCTTGCTTTTTCCCTGACTAGTCCCTTCTTCCCTTCCTTTCCACTCACAGCCTTCACCCATTAGACTGCTGGACCTCCTTTCTGCAGTATCCATGGGTCCCATGGCATGGGAGACCATTGGCTGGGGCACAGGCAGGCACCCTGCAGCCTGACTCCAGCTCCACAGTAGGTCCATGTGCAAGGTTTCCTTGCACTCCACATCAGCATGGCAGAACAGCAAAGGAGCTGCCTCAGGCACAAGAGCCAAGAGACCCTGTCTGCTGCAACCCGGCAGCCCCATATTCACCTCCACGGAACATAATTAACGCTGCTCATGATCGCTTTTTTATCTGAAACACAGAAGAAAAATGAGCTGCGGGGAAGGGAGATGGGAGAGGGAAAAAAATCAAAAAAGAAAAAAATCTCCCTCCCTGTTTTTGCTTGGCAGTGTAGCAAGGCAGCAGATGGGCAGCCGCATCCCGTAGTCCTGGCAGGCACAGACCAGCCGACCTGTGCTGCATCCCCAGCACTTGTTCACAGCCAGGCAGTCAGGCCCCCTGTTTCCCCTTCGGGGCTTGGAGAGCACACTGCTGCTCAGCAAGGCAGGCTGCGACTGATGCCTCCTTCCTGCTGGGAGGTCTTGGCTGCGTATAGCATCCTATTCCCAGTGTGGAAGACTATTGCTCCCTCCCTTCTCTCCTTCTCCTCCCACAACAGCCCCCTCTCTCCTAGGAGAGGAGTTCTTCCTTTCTCAAAAGATGGGGATGTTCACCTATCTGAAGTACGAGTAAGGATCTGCACACTGCAGTATCGTTTCACTTGCAATATGCTTTCCTATTCAGGGTACACACCCACTTTTCTGGCTCTCTGGTTATGGAAAACAAGGCCCCACCAGCCATTTCTAGCAAACAAATAGTTTGTCTCTTTTTGAAAGAGTATGGTCTCTTACTTCCTTTCCTGTGGCTTTGGGTATTTTCTCTTGGTGGTTTCCCCCAAAGCAGGTGTTTCTTCCTCCAGTGGCAGCGAGGTGTACTGGTCCTTCCCACTGCAGGATAAGGATGACCGCCCGGAGGGCTGAGGACCAGCACATGGGGATGTGGCAGTGGGCGCCTCTCCAAGATGCGGAAGCCAGTGAGCACATCGGCTTCCCGCATGTTCGATGCGTCACACTTGTGAGCTGAATTCACCGGAGCTCGCTGTGGGCTGCCCCTCTGGTCCAAAACAAACCTGATAATTGATGCAGTAATCCTCTGGATTCCCTCATTAGCAGCCGCTAATGGCCGTCGCGTTAGCAAAGAGCACTGCGAGCAGGACCAATTCAATTAAGCCTCTAATAAACCCATTGTAAACGGCAATAACCGCAGAGTTCAAAGGCAGGATTACAGAAACTCTTCCCAACGGCTTGTGACAGCAGACGGGGTGTGCGACTTGCTCTGATTAATTGACTGCAATGGACTGAATGACTTTCTTGAAAACCCATTGCACTGACTGGCTGGTGGGAAGACTAGGGAACCTGAGGAAGAAGGCAGTCGAGGCTATGATTCCTGCACAAGCTCCACGTCCTCCTATCCTACCTCCAAGTGGGGCAGCAACAGAGGGTCGGGCTCTAGTGTACCCAGCACTCCGAACTTTCAGCCTGTCGGTGCCTTCCCCTCCTTCTCAAGGCTTCAACCCCCTTCGCTGGCAGCTCCCTCGTTACACCTGGGCAGTCACAGATAGCAGATAGCAGAGGTGACTGAATTGTTCGAGAGCACATCATGGTTTCCTTGCACACTTAATTTGAAATGATTTGGCAGGTGATTTCTGTAGATAATTTGTGGCCTGTCACTCATCCAGAAAGACACTGCAGTGAGCAAGGCTAGGCAGAAGTGTCTCATTGAAAACTTCTTCATCTCAATGGTTGTGGGTTTTGTTTCTTTGTTTTGCTATTCCTTGGATAAAAGTTGAAAGAATTTTGTAAAATTCCTTTTCAGAGAATGTGGTAAGAGAGAACTTATATATTAAAAAATTATTTTCAGAAAGCGCCAAACTGCATTTGAAAATACTATTTTTGGTTAGGGATTCTTATTCACTACTTTTTTTCACATTATTTCTTGATGTGAAGGTTATATATGCTGACATCAGAGCATAGTCAAAAGCTATAAAAAGCAACGAAACTGGAAAATTTAATTAAAAAGAAATATGAGAACTGAAAACATGATTTTGAAATGTTTAAGTAATTGAAACATTACCAAGTTCTATTTCTTGAGAAACACTGGCATATTCATTTCAATTTCTGTCCCTTCTGTGGACAAAGCCCAGGACCCAGAGAGAGGCTGGAAGAGTTGTTAACACATCGTGAACCTGCTCTGGCTGGGATTTCAAGGTAATGGCTCCCTGACACCTCCTTTGTGCCCCCAGGAGAAAAATCTATCTACCACTCCCTCTGACTCAGCCCAGAAATAACAGCCTTTTATTCTCTGCCAGTACTGCCCTGGGCAGAACTTTTAACCTCCTTGTTAATGCATACAAATCTAAAAGACTCCATAAGAAACAATGTAAGTTTTCCATAAAAATATAGGTCCTGCACATAGCAAAAGAGAAAGAAAGAAGGAGAAGAAGACTGAAATGAAAGCAGGCTGATCCAAACTCAGCAGCAGGAACCTCAGCTCTACTTGACACAAAACTTAAGGAGAGTTATAATTCTCCTTACTTCACTTGCAAGAAACTGAAGCTATCTGTCTCTCACACATGCTCTCACACTTTCTTTCTCTTTTTCTAACACTCCTATCTTTACTCAGTTATTCTGGCTGCAACATTCTTAAAGTTATATTTGGATAGTCTTCCAGATTTTGGAGACCCCTTTGTCAGAAGAATTGCTGAGAATTTAGCCCCTATTTAATGAAATTGAGAGTTGAGCAATCTGAGGATCTTGAATAAATTAATAAGAGACTGAATAAAGATATGATTCTCTGTTCATAGTAGAAATCTTGTTTTACTGGTAACTACTTCTAAGGAACTCCCTAACTCGCACATCCATGTTCTATTGTTTTATTTTCTGTCAAATAGGATACTGAATTTCTGTACTGTGATCTGTGTGTACCTCACTGGGAATTTGTACCTTAGCCTGTGTGCTTGCTAACCTTGACCTTGGGGACCCAAGGTCCCCAAGGCACCATTCGAATTCATTTCTCCAAATCAATTTAATTTTTTCATCCTGAGTGTACGTGTGGCTGTCAGTCTCGTGCAAAAGCATGTAATACACAGCAAGAGAGGGCTGCAGTGCTAAGAGAAGTTCTCTTCGGGTTGGAAAAGCTCAGCCTGTTGTGTCCACCCTAGAAAGATGCTGCACGAGTGTTCAGAAATCAGGGCAGAACAGATCAGGCAGACAGGCAGGATGGGGACAAAGCATGGGAAGGCAACTCTTTCTTAAATTATACCCTTGGACTGCATGTCAGCAAGGACGACACTGAATAACTGAGTGGTAACCTTGCCTCTGGGTGCCTGTCACCACCTCCAGTTTCTGTCTTGTCTTTTTTCCCTTTCCCTTACTCTCGCTTCCTGCACCCTTTTGTTCTCTTAATTCTTGCTTATGAAGAACACCACAGCATTCATATGTAAATTGCACCTAGCGCTGCAAGGGGGAGTGTGTCTGAAGGAGAAATACATGCCGTCCTCCTCCCGTTGCATTTTACACTCCCTGTGGGCTCTTCTCTCAGTCTAGGTAAGGAGGCAGGGATACAACGTGAGCGGGATGGGGAGATCCCACGCATGGCCTCCTCCTGCATCTCCTTTGCACCTCTGCCTCCATGCTCTCCGTTTCTGCAGTTAGCAATTAAAGCTGTCATCTCTCATCGCGCCCACAGCGTGTGGGGTAGTCGTTACTGCAGGTACCGCCCTGCACCGAGGTCATCCCAGGTACCAGTCTGTCACAGTCCAGAGCTGCAAGGCTGTCCCATTCCTTTGACACAAATGTGATGACTGTCATAGTGTCATTGTTTGTATAGGTCTAAATCAAGCAGAAAAAAATCACATATAGACACATATATGGAGTGATTTTTTTTTTTTTCCTCCCAGGAAAGGGATTTTCAGGAGAAGTCGCCCCCAGGAGACTGGAAACAGAATTTCTTCATGTGTAGGCAGTGTGCTGGCAGGTTTTCGTCACTTTCATTCACTCCCTAGATAGGCTATTGGGGGCTGAGAGCTACTGCTCCTCTCTTCCCTGTCATCTCTTAGCCAGATAATCAGCTTCAAAAATCAAAGATTTCTGTCCTGCAAGTCAATGGAGCAAAGCCATGTAGTCCAGCCTGAAAAAGGAGAAGAGATCTACCTGAACAGCTTTCCTATTCCACTGGGTTCTGATGCATTTATTGTCACCACACACTAGTCTAGATTTATTCAGCCATGGCAAACCAGCTGCCCAGGACTTGTGCTGTATTTTCTCCCAGGCTGCATATGATGTGTTCCCTCTGCTCTGCCCCTCCTTGCCCCTTGCTGAGGAGCAGGCTCTGAATTCGGCACAGGTTCAGGAAGGTTTTCCAACAGCTACTCACCCTTTTAGTCCGTGCCGCCAAGGTTTCTGGACTGAAATATCAGCACAGCTGGTTGGAGACAAGCACGTTTCTGAGCACGAGGGATGGTTGTACAATATGAATGATGTGTTGCTCCATGAGGACGCTGGTTTCCCCAGCAAGCATTAGTCTATGCCAGAGCACTACAAGGGTGAGAAGGGCAGCAGCACCTGCAAGCCCTGCATAGACCCAGGAACCATGATGGGAAATGCTGGATGCTCCCTGGGATCACCCACTGATGACATTAAGAAGTGTGATGTTGAGAACCATTTTGACTTTTCTTGTTGCAGTTGCTGGTCACTGACATATCTGATGGTGGCCCCCAGTCCAGAGTGCCTTCAAGTTAAGGGAGACTTTCCTGTTGCGTTTAGCTGGTTCTGGCTCAGAGGCATGCTACTGGAAAGACAGCAACACCGGACTGTCTGTGCTTTGGCTGCCAAGGTGGCTAGCCCTGGTTTGCCTTTCTCCCTCCCTGCCTATGCTGACAGGGCCTGAGAAGCCACCAGCCTATGGTGAGCCTATGGTGAGGGTATGGGACTGATGCAAAGGAGGATGCCAGCAGTGGAAGGTGTGGAGGGACAGGAGAAAAGGATTTCATCCTGCAGTGGGGCTGAAATCAGCTTATAAACGAGTGGATGGGTGGATGCAATGCAGTTAAGCCCTTTACTCTGCGATGCATATGAGATATGTGAACAAGAAGGAGCAGCTTTTGAAAGGATATTTCTCTGCAGCAAGGCTGAGCACAGCTTGCAAGGCTGGATACAGGGAGGGGGCAGCACTGCCTCCAGTTACAGGGAGAGTGAGGGATGGGAGTAGGCTTGCAGGGAGATGTGATTCTCGGCATTGTCAGGTGTATGAAATGCCCATTCATTAGGAAAGAAGAAGCAACTTTATACTTTCGATGTCAGCTACTGATTTACAGTGATTTATACCAACAGCTACAACCTGTATTTACATAAGATTTCTCACAGGACTGTCAGGGCTCTGAACAGGAGGGAAAAAATGATCTTAGGCTAAAATTGTAAGCCCTGTAACCTCGGAAAGCCAGGTTCTTCACAGGACTCTGCCAAAGCCTCCTGTATCCATTTAGAAAGGTTGCTTTAAGCTTAGCCCTTCATGCCTGACTTTCCCCAGCTCTGAAATGGGAAAAATAATGCTTTTCATCTTCACACAGAGAGGTGGGTGATGGAAACTTAATGAGATGTGATAAAAAAAAGATTTAAGATCTTGCGATAGAAAATGCACGGCTTCTAGCAATAACATCCCTTGGGTGAAAGAGCACATCAGAATCTTTAGTAATCCTGCCTTGCTCTGGGCCTGTCTCCAATGAAGAGACACACTGTCTCAGACTGGATTAGATAGATATGCCCAGGCCAGGATGCATTCCTTCAATCACTGCTATTTGCATATCCTGATATTTAAGGAAGTAAAAATGGACATGGTGGGGTCAGAGCCCCAACCACAAAGATAGGGCTGTCAAGGACCCTGCATATCTTTGATTTCTACCAGAAATTGCTCTGCATTCCTAACAGCCCCCTTCTGACTGCAAAGTATGAGCTCACCTGCGTCTGTCAGAGCCCGACACCTAAGAGGCATTGCTGCTCCATGTGGGACCCCTCATAGACAAACCCAACCCCTTCGCAGATGCCAAAGAATGGGAAAGGGGCTGTGTGGGTCACAGGAAGTGAAGTTTCCCTGCCAGGTGGTATGTGGGAGGAGAAGGCTCTGTCCATAGTTCACTAGTATGACTTCCAGCTGGGATTGTTTTCCATTTAAATACAGATTTATTTGGTCTTGGTTTTACATCCGAATCTTCATTTTTGGACTTTCATTAAATTAATTTCCTCTCTTGTGGCTTCAGGATTCCTGGACCAACCTAGTCTTTGTTGGTTTTCTTTGGTGTTTGGTTTTTTTGTTTTGTTGTTGTCATTGTTTTGTTTGGTTTGGTTTGGTTCAGGGGTTTTTTCCCCTCTTTTTTGGTGGGCGTGTTTTTGGTTTTGTTGTTTTTTTAAAGCCTCACTAAATAAATTAACCATGTTGGAACATTAAACTTGATATAGTAAAACAGAACCAAGAGAAGACATTATTTTTTGCTCATTATAGCCACAGTTGGACTCTCCAGTATGAATGGGGAAAATGAGTGACATTCCTCTAATGTGCCAGGTCCAGCGAGGAATCACTCTTCTAATTTTAGGAAGACAGAAAAAAACCATGGTCAGTAAAAGCAGATTTGTCCGGCTCAGCAGATCTTCCTTTATCTTAATGTCCAGATTCTGCCAGCCCGGAAGAAATTATTTGTCTGAACCAGGCCTCTTAATTATTCCCTTTGTGCAGTTCTGGGAGAAGCATCCCAAGTTTAAGGTGCTTGATGGTATTCCAGCCTGCTGCATCTCTTACCCACAGTAGATAGTGTCTCCAGCCAAGAGAGGAGAGGCTGCTGGCTGCAATGAGCAAGTGGATATGCGTGTTTTGTCCCCCCGTGGACTGTGGTGAAGAAACAGGAGTGTTATGTGAGGCTATATTACAAGGATATTAGATAATGGTGTTCTGCATAGCAATTCTCTCCCAGGCATGGAGCTATGCATCCCAGAGGACCATACTGGCTCTGCATCACCAGAGATGCTAAACAAGTGAAAGGCCTTTAGTGATTATGTCTTGAAGTTGGCCACAAGTAGGGAAATACTGATTTGTGGTGACAAATGTAATTTCTAAATTAATTGAAGAAAGATATCATTCTGCCTCAAGCTGTTCCATTTGCATAAGAATGAGAAGATCACCTTAAACAAGAAAAAAGAGACCCTTATACACAGTGAACTGTGAAAAAAACCCCGCAAATTAGCTGGAGATGGGAGAGCTGAACAGCCACTGACAAGACAAAATTAGCTAGTCTGGATCATAGCTGTTATAGAAACAACAGGGATGAAGCAAAACAGACCTTTTAAGAAAACATGGATTTTTCTTAGGAAAATACACTCATGAAATATATCTTGCTACACATCACTTGATTGATAAACAAAACATGCAGCACTGTCTGCCATTAGTAACACTGTTCTTAGTGTGGTACATGCAGCAATTTGCAAAACACTTAAACATACACTAGCAAAGGTGTTCCCAGTTCCAGTTTCTTCCGTAAGTCTGTTTATTAAAATGTATATGTCTGTGCAAGATGCAGGTTTTAAAATACCTCTGGCACATTGCCTACATAGCTTATAATCAGTTATAGACATCTGACTGGGCAAATGTTACTATGGGATGTTGTACATATAACTTTCCAGGCTACAGCTTTGCTTTAGCAGTTCCCAGCAACCCACATGGGTAGATGCAGTTCTGGCCACCATGGAACATTATCACAATCTGCAAACATCCCTGGGTGCACGTGGACACTTAGCAGCTGGGCCAGAGTGGGCGAAGTTCCCTTGCACGCCAGTAAATCCACTACTGGCATAATTCAGGAGCAAGCTTTTCTCACTGAGCCCATATGCTGCAGCCTTTTCCCCCAACAATTGCCTTGAACAAGCACTTGAACACATGCTTAGCATGATTAGTTGATATGCTCGTCTTCTGTAAGGTCTCTCTGGAGGTCTTTGGCAGACCTCAGAGTTGGACCCAGGTGTCTGGGAACAGACCCAAATTCAGGGCTCTTGCTAGGTGGTGCATCACTTGAGCAGACCAAGGTGACAGCTAGCAGCAGAGCTTAGGAGCTGCTGCTTTCCAGCTCTGCAGGCAGCTGCTTCTCCCATTTCCTTTCTCCATGCACACACACACACACACACACACACACACACACAGAGCCTCTCACTTCACGTCTCAGCTCTGACAAAAAACTGTTCCTGGCTACCAAACAGGCAAATTTCATAGAGATGGGGGAAGGGGAAAAACCCCAAAACCCACTACCACACCCGTCTATTTTTCTGTCGCAAATGTTTGCTCAGCTCTTCTTCTGACTATGACTAAGAATATTTCATACTCAAATAATCCATCACCTAATGCTGTTAACTTTTCAATACCAACCGTACAACCTACAGAGTATACAAAACCCCTTCTGGGATTCTTAATCATCATGGCAACAACTATAGAAGATATTTGTCCTCCTGGTGAAAGGCATTAAAATCATGTGATCATCTAAAGTCCTTCCAGCTCTTTTCAGACCATGAAAGATATAACTCATTCACAGGTGAGAGAAATCCTCATTGTTTCTCCTTTTGTGGTTCTCCCTTTATGTGGTTCTCCCTGGGAGTTTCTTTGAAGAAATGGTGTGGGAGGGGTTATTAACCACCTCAGAGAGGTGTCAGGTATAAAGAGAAGCAGTAGGTGACCCTTCAACTAATGTCCTTCTAAAACCATCTTCTTCTGTGGTTTGTTCATTGCTGCAGTCTCCTACATCCCCATGCCCTGGAGGTAAACTGCTGCCTCTGGAGCTGTGTTTGGGACTCAGAGACTGCTCTGGGCTGTGCAAGCAGTTGCTCAGGGCTTGAGAAGCAGAGAAGAGAGGAAGGCTGCTGCTGGGCATTTGGTGGCTGGAGAAACTGCTACTGACTGTTCTTTCCCAGCTTTGCTGCTGAAACTGTGTACATGCTTGCTGCTTACCCTGCTTCTGGGTTGGGGAAAAAAATCTTGGATCACAGGAATATTTGTCTAAGCTGGTTTATTTTAGCAGAGCTGTGCTAGGGAGTGCCAGTGATGCTGCTCTACTGCCAGCTCTAGAGCATGGTAATTTCTTAGTCTCCCATAAAAGTGTGCCCAAGTGCAGCCTTTGGATGTCTATGGGAGTAACTCTGGCTTCACTCCACTCAGGGGCTGGCACACAGATTTATCTGTGTGAGGCTAGTACTGCTATATGTGAGGCCTTCTTGTGAGTGGCAAAATTTGCACATGAAAACTAGGGAGATATGTGGCAATTTAGCAGGTGGACATGCTGTGACTCAGCTGTACTGGTAACAAAGCTGAGCTTAAACAGCTTGAAGACCTAAAGGGAGAAAATGTTAAGATGAAAGGAGTTTCAGGATTTTCTTAAGTGTGAATACTGCTGGGATATGCAGGTGATCTATGGCTCATCTCTGCCAACTGCAGCGATTCATCCAGCAGATCCTATACAAGGAAATCCAGATGTTTCTTGGATGCCAAAAACCTGCTATGCCTTTACTATAAATCTGAGTGCAAACCCTGAAAGTCTTACCTCAAAAAAGAGCATTTCACTAGCACAATCTCTTCCTTGTACTGACTTCTAGATTGACTATAAATATATTTAAATAAATGTTTGGGATGAAAACAGTCTTGGGGAAAACTGACTGCTTGACAGAGTAAGCAGGAACCTAACTCTTGTTTTGCCTAAATCTCTACTACCATGGGCCATTACTGCTGGTTTTTTCCTTTGAAATGGAGCCTGACAATGCAGCACTGTTTCCCTCATGGCTGAGGCTAGGGCAAGCAGATCAGCATGGGACCAAACCACACAAGGAGCTGGTCCTGCATCCAGGCGCCACCTCGTTGCTGTAAGGTCACTCTGACACCTACAGGAAGCTCCTGGCTGCTCTCCTGAGCAAGGAGTATTGCAGTCAGACCTGCAAGACTTGCTCAGGAAGGAGTTGCACCAAGCTGACCCCTATGTCTTTTGAGAACATTATGCTCCCTGATTTAATTGTGTCCTGAAAGTCTCTCATATATAAATCTGTCTGTGATGCCCATAGGTGCAATTTATACATAGGCTCCAGTCTGATTCATGCTATGAGAACTGTCTTCAAGCCTGACTTACCAACAGATGCTCAGCTGAAGGTGAGGTGGGTCACTCTGGGCATTGAGGTTGTGCGAACTCCAGTCAGAACCTAACAGGAAGGCAGCTTGGGCTGGGTCCTGGGTAGTGACTCAGCACTAGGGAGTGGATGTAGGGAACATCTGTATGTAGCAACTCCTTTAATCATATATGTAATCCTTTAACCTTCTGGAAAAGATGTTCACTTGGCATAACCAAACCTGCAAGATCATTTTGCTGAATGTGTAAATTTAACCTGGGCCTTCAAATTGCAGGTTTGTTTACTGCAAGCACTGGGAGCAGCAGGACTTAAAGCTATCCAAATTGTTAAATGCAAACCATTAGGTAAATTGTACGCAGAACAAACGATTTAGGCCATCTAAGTAAGTATCGTTTTAGGGCACTGACAATTAAACTGTTGCAAGTTTAAAGTGTTCTCTCAGTCTTAAAATAAAAAGGGAGGTGTAATTCAGTACCCCTTTCTGTAGAAGGTGTGCTCAGATCTGTCTCTTTACGCTGGTAAAGGTAAAGGCGTAAGTAAAGACATTTTCAGGATCCTGCTGTGTTAAACATTTTTCTCATCCTGCATAAAAGTGACCCTCTTCACTCTCATGCTACCTCAGAGCACATATAAAAGCTGCCGGCTCAGGTGCCCGCTGCAGGGGAGGGGAAAAGAGTCACGGAACAGGAACTGGAGCAGCTGATACAAATTACCTCTCAAATTGGAGCAAATGCTCCCAGAAATGTCACCTATTAAAAGATCAACTAATAAGTTCCTGTTGCAGCCCAAATAGCTCAAATGAAAAAAAAAAAAAATTCTGGTAGTCCTCTGGCCCAGTTTTTATGTGAGCTTTGAATTCTGAGTTTTATCAGTTTTGTACTTAGTGCAATTGATGAAGCTCTGGGCAATATTTATTTAAAAAACCTGCTGGATCCCTTTGAAAACCTGGACCTATCTGGAGAACAGACATGTGACTGCTTCTCCTTGCCAAATCAAAGATGAGAGCCATAGCAGATAGTTGGAGACTGCTGGATGCCAGGGATGGGGGGTGCTTTGCTGATTCTTCACACACTGATTCAATATACGTTAAGGTGAAAAATGCAGTAAACCTCCCAATGCACTGGAGCCTGAAAGAGCAGTATGGTTTTGATGAGATTTCAAGATGAACATCCCTTGGCTGCAAAAGCTCTCAAATAAGTATGGTTTGACTGCATCCTAATGGGTAGATTTAATTTTCTTTGAGTGACTCCTGATCACTTTTCAAAGTCATGTGTGTAATCACTGTGAAACCTATAATTTTCATATTTATAAACATTGGCTATTTTAAGGCTAATGAAATCTTCCTGTCACATATTTCTTGTTTTTTGAGTTAACTCCTGAGGCTACCAGCTGTGGACTTGGTAGCTCTTTACCTTCCTGGCTCGGGTAAGGATCTTATTGGTAAAAAGACATTTTAATTATAGAAGAAGTCTGTCAGAGGTCTAACTGGTAAAACAAATGTCTGTAATGAGTGGGTTCTTAGAGTAATGATAGCGAGATCAAGCCCTAAACTGGAGGCTGTAGAGTCTGAAGGCTGTTTGAGTCCAGCTGGTTAACAGGATTATGTCTGTCTGTGCAACTCCTGATTGTAGTTGTAGTTGAGTATCTCAAACTTCTGCTTCCTAACTCAGGGAAGCTGCCGCTGTGGCTAACCCTGGATCAGGTAAGGATGAATGAGGCCTATTTACAGTAGCCTGGCATAAAAAAATCAGGTTTTCTTGGTCAAGCCCTCCAAGAGTCCTTGTAAACCAGTAGACTTAGCAGCAGGGCCTACCAGTAAGATGCTAAACAAAGAGTAATGTGCTAATGTAAATCATACCATAACAGAAAGCAGCAGGTAGGCAGGCAATGAAATACAACATCTCTACATAAAGGGTTTGCAGTTTGGTTGGTGGAGAGCACCCTAGCTGAGATGCAATAGCAATTTCTATCACTCATCTGGTAAGTAAGATGATTTTCTGTCTGCTCATATCATAGTTGGCATAGATCCCAGCTATGGCGGCTGGTGGCCTTTGGCTGCTGATGCAGGAGGACTCCCTGTTGGGGTTAGACTGTCACCCACATAACCTAGTTTAAAATTAGTAAGGATGTTTCTGCATGGGTGGCAGTTGCACCTGTATGTTGCAGTGCAGATGTGTCTGTAATCATGAAAGGGTTGGAGGGAGACATGTTTTTTCTCCTGTGGTGTAGGAGGGTAATACAAATGATTGTTTGAACACAGTTACAGCTTTCTGTGGGGGTGAATTGCTGATGGTGTTTATTGTAAGACATTACACCTGGGGAGAAGTAGCACAGCAGAGACTCTTCTGTCTTCCTCCAAGCACTATGCAAGGGAAACACTGTCAGAAGATTAATACTTCCATATCTCTGGCCTGCTGCCCTCTCTGACCCATACTCTGTATAGAAGCAGCATTGATGCATACACTTGTAGAGCCACCCAGGAGGCCTGCTGCCACTGCACCCCATGAGAACTGTTCCATGTGAACTGAAAGCCATATTTGAGATGAATTGCAAATAGCTAATGCAAGTGGCTCTGGTCTTGCTGACACCAGATCCACCAAGACATGTAAACAAGATGAGTTAAGATATAAGTTAACTATGCCATGAAAAAAAAGGGGTTTCTACTCTGCACTATATGCAGAACAAGATGCTCTGCTATTTGTGCTTTAATGGCTAGATAAAATTGGTTTTCTCCTGAAGAATGGTGACTACTTGCCCTGCTGACGTGGTATGGACAACAGGTGGCCACTGAAACTCCATTGCTCTTTAAAGCTTTTGTTCTAGTTTTTTGACCATCTGTTGCACAGGTAGTTGACTATGTTGGGGTGCTTCTTGGGAAGCTACCTCTCCTGCAATGCCCAAGCTGGATTATTCTCAAGCTACCACTCAAGGAGGGCTTGATTGCCCTGTGGCCAATCTTCCAGTCCTGTAAGGGTGCTTTGGTTATCTCAGAGTGCAAATCCTGGAGGGAACCATGCACTAGCACAGGACATCCTGTGCCATTCTGGAGATGACAATGGGGTTTGTACTCCTGGATGGGGAAGAGAATTTTGACTAGTCACCTGTGGAGAAGCAATTGTTTGCCACCACTTTTCCCTCCAGATCCTCACCAACAGAGGAACAAATAATTTGTTCTCCGTCTCTGTAGTTATGTTTCTGCCAGGAGCAGAATAAAAGGGAAATAACAGGGTATATGGAGCCAAGAGGCAAGAGAGTGTCTGTGCTATGCCAGATGAACTGATCCAGTGCAATATTTAAGGGAGGGCTAGAGCCAAGAGCTCTAATTCACAGTAGTTGTGATGCACGACGTCTCCAAGGGCTTGTGCAAAGACTCCCCTTCCTCAGATCAACCAGCTCCTGTGAACAAAGGAAAAGTCTCAAGGCTCTCTATAGTCCCTGTGCACATTTCTTGAGGAACATAGTTCTTGCTATGAACAGTAAGTTTCAAAGCTGGCTGAATGCAGGGTACAGAACAAGGTCATGGCCCTTCTGCTCCCCTCCCCTGACATTCTTACTTGACTGAAACTGTGAAGCTAGATGCTAATAAATCAGCAATCAGCCATGCCCTTCTGGATAATCTTCTGTTCCCCTATATTATCTCTTCTATCTAACATTGGTGATTTCATATAATTAATGCTAGACAAGGGAAGGTTTGGGATTTATGGCCTATAGGAATGTAGGCTCTTGCTATGCAAGTTTCCCCTGCGTCTGAAAGAACTCTGCCTTAAGTAATTGTTGCCCTGATTTTAGGATTGCTGCTGGAACAAGTTAAAACAGAAAAACTGAGTTGCCTGATGCATGGCAGAGGGGGCTGGAGCCGTGAGGTCTTTGCTTTCGCCTTGCTGCGCTGATAACGTCTTACACAGGCAAACTGTGCTATCCCAGAGCGCTAGAAATCTCACCGGGAAGGACACTGCCTGCCACTTCTGTATAATGGAGATGGAGAGTTTAGACACATGCAGGCTTACATAATTTTACTGACTAAGTGACTTCCTCTTCGATAATGTATAAATCAGAGGTACCTTAAATTGCCGTCCTGTTTTCCTGAAAGCCTGGGCAAAGCTGTGCAAGCTGGGAATAATGATCCCTTGATAAATGAGGGAACTTAATTTCCCAGGCAGGGGGGAAACAGTGTGGGTGACATTCTCATGAAAGGCACAGAGAAAGCCTTCACAAAGGCTTAACTGATACCCCTGGTACTGTTTTTTTGTTACAGTGCAGTCTTCCTATGGAGGAAGAGGATGTTTTGGTAGGGATGATTTCTGCCCCACTAAGTTGAATGGGAGGCAAATACATGTGCCTAGGGAGTGGGAAGCAGCCATACTTGCTGAGCCATGACATGGTGACAATCTGTCTTCTTCAGTGAATATCTGCTGGTTTCTATCAAAATGCTCGTTACTCTAAAAGGATGGATTTGAAATCTGAAACACTAACTGGTGTGATGAACATCTGGTCAAAGGACACACAGGCAGAGATGCTACAGTTTCCTACACAATATTCTTGCAGAAGTGGTCATACTTTATCCGATGGGAGTTGTGTTCAAGAGCTGGTAATGAGTCCATAATCTCATGAGCTTCATTTGTAAAATGTGTTACCAAATGTTATAAAACAGCTGCAGATTGATACCATGCTGCTGCATTTGTTGAGCTTCTCTGGGAAAAGGGCAGCTGTCACCAGCTTCCTGAACTCATCTCTGTCATGGAAACAGTGTCTGATGGCAAAGGTGGTGATTTTTCTCTCTCTTCTGTTTCCCCTGTTTTGCCTCTGCTTGTGGTATTAACTCCCAGTGAGAAAGGCAAAGGGATCTTTTGATGTGGGTTTTCTCTTTCTTATTTTGGAAGGCTCATTGCATCTGTTATGGATCTTGCTCAGATGAAAACTATTTGTTGCACAACATTTTATGTATATAAAATCAGTTCTTTACAACTCCTTAGATAGAAGGTTTAATCCTCTCTTAAGGGTGAGGAAAGGCACACAGACAGAGCTTCAATGATTGACTGGAGGCCTAATTATGAGTAGAAAGTAAGCTTGAGATTAAAAATAAAGTTTGAATTCAGCCCCTTAATGAATGGTCCTAGATCTTGCTGCCTCATTTTATGCAGATGTACAAGCAGCATATGTTTTACACAACAGACTCATCGTGTTGACTCACTGGAAGGAACAGAAAAGGGAGTGTTTCTGTATTACCCACTCTCTGCCTTTTGTGATGCACTTTCTCTGTCTCTGTACCCTAAACACCCTCCTTGCTGTGGTCTTGAAGTTTGTGTGTGTTCATGAAGCGAAGGCTTCCTTGTCAGATGGAAGTCTGTGCAATTGCACTTCAAAGGAAGGGGTAAAGGTGGAGAGGGAAGGAGGGGATTTTGGCAGGATGGAGACAGTTGAAAAATCTGCCCCCTTGCCCTAGGAATGGCACAGATGGGGAATGCTGTCTGCCAGAGCCTGGACTGCATGTTCCAGGGCAAGAAGGAAGCTTACAAATTAGTATTTCTTTTTCTCTCTACTTTAACACTGACTTATTTGGTCTTCTCTTTCTTCCCCCTTATCTCTCCCTGCCATCAATAGCAAAACTAATGGCATCATGTCAAAATCTGTTAATGCATCTGCTGTGCAGGTTCAGGTTATCAAGAGTGTTAGCTAAGCCAGTCTGGAAACACTTGGGGAACATCTGTCTGCCATCACACAAAATACTCTGGGTGGCAGGGAAAATTAATAAACCTAATTGGTTATGAAGCAGTATTAGGCATTGACTAATATCACGTTGGAATTCTTCCAGGGTCCCCAAAGCTGTTGCACACACTCTGTCTTTGCATGGACCATGACTATAAGGGACTCTAGGAGAGACTTGTTTTGAATTTGCCAGTCTCAAATATTGATGGTTGATGGTTTTAATAAGAAGTTCCTGCTCTGATATTGCACACTCCTCTCTCTAGTGACTCCAGTGGTGATGGCTATGAGTGACTTTCCCCAGCCCTTGGCTGTTTAGAAATTGGTCGTGGGCATGCTTTTTGTTTTTCCCAGTAAGAGTGTATACTGCCTTTGAGACTTGTGCTATGAGTGGCAGCATCATTTTTTCTGGGGGTAGGAGATGCTATCTGTGACTCCAGTGGAAACCCTTTCCTTCCTCCTTCACTAAGAAATAAACTCTAATTATCCAAGCTGAAGATAGGAGGATTTGTGAGATAGAAGCCAAAGATGGATGTATCTTTTAGCAAATCGATAGATTTCTGAAGAGCTGAGTAGCACAGTGAAAGCTGTTGAAGAACTGGCAGAGAGGATTGACAGCATGAATTCATCCAACATGAGGCACAGACATTTGCATAGACTCAGCCTCCTGGCTGCTGCTAGAAACTCTGAACAAAAGGAGTTTAAAAATACATTCCAAAGCTGTCTCCCCTGTGGAGGGTCAGATATCGTGACTGAAAATCTGCACTCCACAGACTGCACTGTAGACCAGGTTTTTACTGTTTTCTGACCTCAGTGAACCATGGCTGCCTCAGGGAAAAGGGGAATGTAAGCAGCATGAGGAAGCACTCCCAGGGAAATTGTGAAACAGCAGTCATGAAGAAGAAGCAGCTGTCCTGTGCTGCTGAACAGAGGATCCTACTGCTCTAACTCATTTTCTGCTTCTGGATCACCTGGATGAGCTCACTTTCCCAATCTGAAGCCATGTGTGACTTCCTTGCTAGGTGGTCCTCCTACCTGTTATGTGTGGTTTGTGTCACGGGTTAGTGGCTGGTTCCTCTTTGTAGTCCCAAGCATCTTGTCTCAGTCTAACGGCCTAGTGGGATCTTTGCTTTCTCCATAGACTGGAGAGAGATGGCAACACTTCCATCCCCACCTTTGGCTCTCTCCTAAGCCTTGGTAACAGAGGGACTGATCCCAGCAGGCTTAGTCACATACCTGGCAGCTCTAGCAGTGATGCATAAGGAGGCAGAGTTGACTGATGCCTGGTGTGCTACTGACAAGGGACCTCATGGGTTACGGTGCATGGGTTACCATGACAAGCTGCTTGGACACCCAGTTTCAGGAAAGATGTGCTTTTCTCTCTCCCTCTTGTAGGATGTGAGTGCTGCTGACAGAAGGTTCCACAGGTATTCCCTTGCCTAACAGTGTTTCAAAAGAGAGAAATGGGGTAAGTGGGAAGGTCAAAGGCCTTGCATCTGAGTGGGAACAGGTGGAAGATCCTCAGGGTGCCTGTCAAGACAGCTCTAGTGAGTAGAAAGCTAATCTTGACTGGGAAGACTCCACTGAGAAGGTTTCTGCTGTGACACTCCTGCTTTTGTGAATAGGCTAAAAACACTACCCCTGGACTGAGACTGGTTTTAAGATTTGCTGTCAGCGTCCCTTTGGTGGCTGTAGCATCAACATCACTGTCTGTTAGGTCATTCCCCACTGGAGGGGTGTTTAGTTCTCAGGAGACAGCACTTTATGGTCGGCTCCGCAGTCAAAACTTGCTTGCTTCAACTCTTGCCAGAGCTTACCAGTGCCATGAAACCATAACTGCTCCTACCCCTTCCCCTCAGCACTGGCTTGCATGCTGGAGACACCCCTGTGCCATTTGGCAGCCTCTCCCCATGGTCCCAATCTGCTCGTCAGGCTGGGCACATAGAGTTCTGCTCCCCGGGTGGATTTGTTCCTTTCCTACCTGAGTGCTGAACCTATGGTAAAAATAATTCTGCAAGGAAATGAGAGCACTGATTGGGATTTAAATAAAATTTACATAAAACTCTGCCTTGAGTACTAATTAATTACGTGTTAAAAGCCCCTGAAAAAGCAGAAAGAGGGGGTTTGTATACCTTGCCAAATGGGGAGAAGCTATTAGGAATCATAGAATACAGAATCACAGAATCATTTAAATTGGAAAGCACCTTTTTGATAAAGTCCAGCTGTTAACCCAGTACTAACCAAGTCCACCACTAAACCATGTCCCTAGGGGCCTCATCCACATATTTTATAAATAACTCCAGGGATGGAGACTCCACCACTTCCCTAAGCAATCTGTTCCAGTGCTTGGCAACCCTGTTGGTGAAGAAATTTCTCCTAATATAATTAGGAAAGAACAAAAATTCCAATCTAAATCTCCTCTGGCACAACTTGAGGCCATTTTCTCTTCTCCTTTTGCTTGTTATTTGTGAGAAAAAACTGGCCTCCACTTGGCTACAACCTCCTTTCTGGGACTTGTAGAGAGTGATAAGGTTTTCCCTGAGCCTCCTTTTCTCCCGGCTAAACATCCCTAGTTTTTCTTACCTGAAGCTCACTGGCAGCCATGGCTGAACATGGTGTTTGGCCCAGATGAGAAAGGTGTGGAAGGAGCAGTGCTAATTGTAGTGCTGTGCTCCCCTTTTATAGCACCAGTGTTCCTGGGACCTTAGGCTCTGTGGCTCTCTGAACCCTATCCATAACCCTAAGGGCAGCTTCAGACTGAGGCTGAAGTGACCAGTACCATGGGTGTCCTGGATAAGAAAAATGTGAATAGAGTAATATTGGGGCAGTGCCATGCTCCCCTTGGCATGCCTTTTGCTGCACTGGTGTTCCTGGAGCTCTAGGCTTTGTGGGTCTCTGAATCCTAACCCTACTTGAAACAGAACTGCAGCCTTCAGCTGTGTCAGAGGTACTCAGCACCACAGGGGGCCCAGATGAGAAAGGTGTAGAGAGAGTGATGCTGGAGCAGTGCTGTGCTCCCCTTGGTATGCTCTCTGCAGTGTCAGTGTCCCTACTGCTGCGATGGGACAGGGCTTCCAGCCTCACTTGGTGTTGCCTCTAGACCTCCTTCTTGTCCAGGTAGTGCTCATAGAAGAGGTGTTTAGCTGGTCATCTTGTCCACTACCCAAGGTGGCAGGAGGTAAGTGTAACATCAAGAGGGAAGAGGGGTTCTGCTGGTAGTTGTGTATGTTCCCTGGCCTCAAGGCAACTTTTCCCCACCTATCACAAATATTACAAGGGACAGCTCTGTCGTTTGTGGTGACTTAATGGTTAATTAAACAATGAGATGTACCAGCCTGGGTGACACCACCAATTAACTTGTTCTTCATACTGTCTATCTAATTGAATCTATCTTGGATTTTATAGAATGCTCATGATTATAGAGAGGCTGAGGGTAGGGAGACCTTTCAATTTTACTGCAGTTTATAGTGCCGCCTGAATCCCTTGGCCACCATTAGAAAATGGGCCATGTAAATGGACAACCAGGGATGTTCAGTTGCTTGAGCAATTTGGAATGGGACTGAACCAGTTTGTTGTGTCAGAGAGACATTTGGCTTTTCCTGGATGTGGATCAGACTCCTCATTTCCTAGCAGGTCCTCAGAAAATTTCAGTGGGCTGGGTTATGAGGCTTCTTCACTCAATAGCTCCTCATTCCTCCAAGAGTTCTGCTGTGTGCTTAGAGACAGGGCGTGGGAGGTTACTGGTAACAGTTGGTGAGAGCCTCGCATTTGGGAATAGCTGGAAGAATTCATACAGACTGTTTTTTCTGCTTTCAGAATCTTTCACTTTGGAGGACTGTGGAGCAGTTTTGATCTTGATGGGCATCCTCATGGCGGCTGCCTGCCAGGTTCGGCTCGCAGTTTGTCTGGTTCCTGGCCTCTCTGGAAAATATCCCTCTCTTCTCAGCCCGTTTGAGCAGCAAATCACCTTTAACTTGTACAGAGACAGGCTTTCTTGGTCTATTGGCAGCCCACTGGTTGGCCTGCTCAAAGCTACAAAGACATCCTCCTGTGAAAATTGAGGGTTTGTTCCAAATTAGACACACGTCCCCTCTGACAGAATTACAAATATTTAAATCCTCTCCAAAATAATTTTCTCTCCTTTCCCAGTGGTACTCCCAATGAGTGCAACAGGCTGCTGTGAAAATCTGAAAGTAATACTCCATGTGAGTCAAAAATCTTTCCCTGCTCTGCTTTGATGGACAATTTTTTTAGCTTTTTTCTTTTTTTTTCTTTTAATTTTTCAGAAAGGTCTGGAGCTCACAAAATCCACAGGCAGAGGAGAATCCCCTTGTTGTGCCATTAATTTTTTTCCACAGTTGATCATTAAGTACATGGGAGCCTCAGTAAGCCTCACTCTATCCCAGCCTTGGCATACACTACACACCTTGAGATGACAACAAATCCCCAAATGGGAGTATTTTTTCATCCTCCCCACTCCACCACCGAAACCAATCATATAGGCTCTGCAAATATTTTGCTCAAATTCTCTTTCTCAGCATTTCTCCCTGTATACATCTGTGCCCCCAAATATTTTGAAAATTCCAGTGTCCATGACACTAAGCTGTGCCTTTCTGACTTGTTTTTGTGTATGTAACTGAGGTAGATCTGTCCTGATCAACGCATGGATGTGGAGTTTTCAAGGAAAATTAAGTGCAGCTACTCTACGATGGGCATATAATGGATCACCTGAGCTTGGGCCACTGCAATTCTGGAAAAGATTTGAACAGAGACCCTCATACCATTTTCTGTGCTACAGAGATTTAATTCTGGTTCCTCTGACAAATTCCAGGTGATGTTGTTACATGCTGCTTATTTAATCTTTTCTTTGCAGCAGTTGCTATGTTTTTTGGGATTTTTACCAGAATGATAATGGTCAAAGGCCTGGGGAACAAAGTCTAAAAATCCAGATTAGAGTCCTGCAGTGCTGAGTGCTCTTCAAAGATGGAAGAAACCAGCTGGAGACTGGTTTCCAGGTTTCTCTTCCCCTGCCCCAGTTCTTATTCCATTTCAGCATATTGAAATTGCAAGTTCAGGCTGAGCAAGAGCATAGTTAGCATAGCAGGTTACATATACTTTTGGAAAATATAATTCTTCCTGGAATCTCAGGCGCCCTCACCTTTCATTTTCAGGTTATGTATTCTACACTCCAAGGGAAGTGTAAAAGCAGAGCTGCTGTGTTCTGGATAGATATTGAGGAGCCTACAGTGTCTGTTTTTCCAAGAAGAGTTTGTTCCCCTTCAAATGTCCAAGATATATTTGTCCTGCAATGCACAACACTCTGTCAGCCTGAGTAGTGCTGCTGCCATTCTACTGGTCACTGATACCGGTCACTGTAAATGGCTGAAGATGGCATTTACGAACATGCATTTGGGATTAATTTGTGTGGACTCTGAAGCTGTGCCACAAAGGTAACATCTCTCCACAACTGGGTGAAGCGTTCTGTAACTAAGGTGGATTCTGTAACCAAGGTGGGGATGACTGAAAGCAGCTGCATCTGCATGCAATATACTGGTTTTAAAGTGTTGAAATCATGTCTGGCCTTCTGGATCTTTGGCAAGGTATCCAGATGAGATAAAGTTCTCATTTTATCTCCAGTCTTACCTTCACCACTGAAATGTTCGAACCCCACTCAGCTGTATATTATGTTAGATGCTTGATGAGCGTATACGTAACTAAATACATGCACTTCTGAAGAGAGGAAATAACTTTGAAATATGAGTACTTTACTATCTACTGTATTGTCTTATCAAATGGGTTTGGAAGGGAACTCATTTCAGTGTTTCTGCAGTTGTCTGGACTTAGAAAGGCTTTACTCCTCCTGTTTTCTGAATTTTCTTCTTTTTCCACCTTTCTCTACATCTCTGGAGACAGTCATAGCTCAGGACAGGATGCAGATCACAAAGCAGTTGCAGGGCTTCAGGTACCTTTGATGTGTTCTGCTTACATGCTCAAGACATTTGCTGAGCTTATTAATTTTCCTGCTAGATGTCTGAAACCTTTTTAGGTCTTCTCTGAGGAAGCAAGGATGCTGCCTCCTAGGATCACCTGGGAATTTTGTTTAACTAATTACATTTTAATGCAGAAATCCACAACAATGACAGTATTTATGCTCTGTCTAACCTCTTCCAGTGCCACATTACAATGGTGGCATACTATGGGTCATATATCTGATTTGCCATCATTAAAATCAGTGGGACAAAGTGATTTAATCACACCTCTATAATTCCTTAAATTTAAACCTCTGACATAATCTGAGGCTAAGACTGGATTCAACCACACCTAGGCTCCTCTCTGAGAAGGAGTTTAGAACGCAAGGGAGATCTTTCTGCACCTTGTGACTCAATGGCAGGGCTTCATTAACAAATTTTGTCTAAAACCCTTCCACTTCCCCATGACAGTCACCACTGGGGAACAGAGCTCTGATTGAGCCCAGAAGAGCTGAATGGCAAATGGTAAACATGATGCAGTGCTGGGAAACTGAACTCACCAGAAACCTTTCCAAGCCTCATTGGTGAGCTGTCTCACTCTGCCAGGGCTCCGCCCAGCCTTCCAACTGGGTAACCATCTTCAAACAAATATCTGTTTAAAAAAACAGAAAAAAAAATCAAACTCTCAGATTTTTTTACTTACCTAAATATCGCCTTCCCTACCCCCCCCCATTCCTAATTGCTGTGGCCTATAGTCCAGATTTGACGCTGGTCAGCCAAGGGACAGGTTTTCTACACGTTCACGTGTCTCTTGGTAACTGAAGTTCTGTTGATGAACTCTCTGTACCAAATACGGTGCAGTCAGAACATACTTCTTACAGACCAAGAATCACCAATCAGTGAAATAGCTTTATTTCAGCTAAATATGCCATGCATTTAAAATGTCTGTCTTCTATGATAGGATCTTCCAGGCATAGTGATGGAAGGTGTGTGGGCTGTGACTATGTCTTAGCCAGAGATATGGTAGAGATCTAACTGAAACATTGAGAGTGGAATGGATGGGCATGAACAGCACTGGTGGATGTTGCAGAAGAACAGGAATGACAGCTGCTGATGACATTTAAGCTAGAAGATTATCAAGATCACACCACATCTTGCAGCTTCTCAAAACACCCAGATTGAGAAAGACATAAAAGACAGACTGCAGCCATTAAAAGGTAAGATAAAGGACAAGCCTGGAACCATTAAAGATATCCAGGTAAGGAGACTAAAAAGAATGTTTCCTAATAATTCTGAGAGGTGGAACCAGGTGAAGACACAAGATATCACAACCACTGTGAATCCTTAAAGTGAACAAAAAACAGATCCAAAACTAGACCATGGTTGCCTGCCTGAAAGGAACTCTAGAGATGTGACGACACATTATATCATGTCCCTTGTCCCCCTGTCTTTGCAAGGAGTCCTAGCTGGAGCACATCAGCACACATCTGTGTGGTGCCTGAGAACATGTGGCATGACAGAATGAATGTGAATGAAATCAGGGGTTTAGAATAAAATCATCTACCCTGGTAAGATCTCTCATAGAACTCTGCTGCATTAGTAGCGATTTGTGCAAGAGCTGAGCTCTCCAATTTCTAGCAAAGGAGTCAATCTGTGATATACCCTAAAGGATGTTCTGCATGAGAAATATGGAATATTCACAAGCAGCCTTGTGAAGGTAGGTGTGTGCTCTCAAGCCTGTGGTTAAATTAATTCTTAAAGCTTCTCAATTTGACATTGCTTTCCTCTCCATACAGAATGTAACTGAAGGAGGGATAATTTTCTCTCCTCCTCTGCTTCTTTCTTTCATTACCACCTGTTCTCACATATGATATCTTCTGTCATCAAAGACTGTACATACTATGTTGAATGAACAAGCCCCAACGCATGGCCGTAGTCCTGAGGCAAAGGTGTGTTGGGAATATTAAGAAGGCGGGCTGTGAATGAAGGGAGAGAAACTCTACAGATTATGTATGTTCTTCCTTGTCTTCATTTCTCTGTAAACGCTGGCTCTAACTCATGTGTGAGCTGCAAGACATCTGTCAGACTGAGCACTGCATATTAAATATATTTAGTGAGGAAAGAGGGTTGGCCTAGTGCAATAACAAGAAGCAAATCCTTCATCTCCATTGACAGGTGGCTCATGGCTACTGGCCGGACCCAAAAGTTCATCTTCCCAGGGACAGGGGAAATGACTGCAGCTTTATCCTGCCCTCTACCTCTAAGTACCTCAGGGTGCTTGGATAACAACACTATCTGAAGTCCCCAGACACCTTTTCCCCTGCCCTATTTTCTCATGCAAATGGGGGCACATGGTCACCACCTGAATGTGAAATGGCTTCTTTCTTTCTTCTGCTCAGCCACAGCTCTGCTGGCTTCAAGCACAAGCCCTGCTGTGCAAAGCTACATCTGTAGATAACACTGGAGCTGTTTGGTGGCTATATAGAGTCACTGCTTGAAGGGTGCCTGGATCCTGCCTGTTCTGCTGCCTGCCCAATGAAGTGTGACTGGGTCAGACGTGGGGGTTGGTTTACCTGGGACTGGACACCTGCAGGCTTTCATTTGTGTGATATGCCTCCGTATAGGTTGGGCTTGGCATGACAGCACATCCGCTGTGCGTGATTTAAGTGTGACATAAAATGCAATGACCCACTGAATCAGAACAATAGTCCCCATAACCCAGCTCTTGGTGTCCTGTGGTGTCAGTAGGAGATGGTATTCTGCAATAGCATGGGAGTCTAACTGCTCTCAGCAGTTCCTTCACTGCATACCCCACCAGCACCATGGCATTTGGTGAGCAGCAGTTCTGCTTTCACCTTATCTACCAGACTCAGTCAGTCCACAAAACTTCCTAACATCCTCCTCTCAAAGCAAAAACCCCAGCCATTTCAGACTCTCCTCCCACAGTGGTTGCTTCATTGTTTGGCCATTTTAGTTGCTCTTCTCCGAGCCTTCTCTGCCTACATGCTGCATTCCTGGAAAGCAGGGACCACACCTGCCTACCATACCCCAGAGCTGTGTGCACCTGGGTTTTATATGGTAGAAAAATGGTACAAAGGAAGAGAACTGCACAGTGGCATCCCGTTCCACTTGGGAATCATCGACTCCAGCCAGTGCTACCTTTGACCCCTTTTCCCATCCATTCCTGGTATTGGACAAAGCCATTTTCACCAATCACTTTAGCTATGATATTTTCCCAACCTTTCAGTCCTTACGAACACAACACTAAGCAGGGAAACTTTCACAGGGTGAGTGAAAGAGAGAAATCTTGACTTCTCATGCTGCAAATGTGAGGATACCTCAGCTCAAAGCTCAGGCTCCCTTCCAAGCAATGCATCCTCAAGGAATATGCAGCCACCTCCGGGTAGGAAGATACAGCAGCAGAGTGTGGTGAACCAGGGAAGTGTGAAGGTGAGGGCTACCGTTAACAGAAGTGGCTTGGAGGAATTTTTTGACAGACTAACTCCATGAGTTAGCAGTTCACAGAATCGCAGAATATGCAGAATTGGAAGGGACCCATAAGGATCATTGAGTCCAACCCTTAGCCCTGCACAGGACCAACCCCAAGAGTCACACCATGTCCCTGATAGTATCATCCAAATGGAGAACCTCTCGTAAACCAACCTTGCAGAGTGTCCATCAGACAGTATTTCTGATGACCTTGCTGAAAGGTCTGCTGTCAGGCAGAGGAGCAAGAATGAAGGAAGGCCCTGGTGGCATTTCATTTGTCAGTTGGATGTTCTGGGGGAGATGACAGCACGTGAGGGCCCCAGCAGACAGAGGAGGGGTTCTCTGCTGATTGAGCATAGCACAGTTGCTTTTGGGGGCGCTTGTGACATGGCAGGCCTGAGGCATCCTGTACTCAGCTCCTGAGGTATGTCTGGGTGAAATGCACATTGTGTGGGAGGGCAGAATATCCCTCAGAATAGTGAAACAGCCTGGAAAACATATTTACCCATTTTCATCCTGGTCCTTTTGCTGAACTCACCTCTATAGCAGAGACAAGCAACTTGAGCCTTCTGAGTCTTGGTGTCATCAGCTAAAAAATGGGGTTAATATCAAGCTTACCTACTTTCCAGTGAGTCTCAGCTAATTAGAGTTAGTGTTAGTTAATGTTTGCACAGCCCTGGGATGTGAAAATGGTAATATCATGCTAAGTATTACTCCTGGTGCCTAGACACCATGATTCTTCATAACCAGAGCAGTCAATTAAATTAGCTGGAAGTAGAAAGATGCAGCAGAGAGGAAGGCAGAGGATATATACAAACATAATACTGTATGCATGATGGCCTGCAGCTGCACAGGACAGGGAAAGCTCTGTTCCTGCTACTTAGGGAGCCAGAGAGAGAGCTCTCTGTTTGTGTAGGAGTGCAGATGTTCTCCAATAGCTTTGGGTTGCACTGCAGCAGTACACTGGCTGAGGAAGGGAAGGGTCAGTTCCTGACAAATTTATGGGCTCTGTTTAATCCTCACATGGCCCTTGGTCATGTTCTGTTGAGGATCTTCTGGACAAAGCAGAGCAGCATTTCCTAGAGAGTGAAGGCCAACCCTGTCTGGTGTCTCTCAGCCAGCAGTATCCTCAGTGCAGAGTAAGGAAAACTCTTCACTGCAGGTAGTACAGGGCGGTGTTTCAGCAGCCACAGTGCAGGACAGCACTGGGCATAGCACAGCCAGGTAGGTACACTATCTCCAACAGAAGACCATTTCAACCACACCAGCTGTGGGCATGGAGCAGACAGGGAGAGTATGGGAGAAGCAGGGTAGGAAAAGAGCCTTTTCTGTTCTCAGCAAGGCACTGCTTTGAAGGGGAAAGGAAAGCAATGGGACTTGGCTGAAACCCAAAAGGAGGATGTAAAAGTGTGTGATGCCATTTCTCAAACCTGGATTTTGTCCAAGACTCTTGGATCAATACCATGTTTTTTGGTGATTGATGAGGTATAACTACCCATGCCAGGACCCTGGCTTGCAGCCTTTCAAGAACTGTCCCCAGCCACACAGAGGTCTGACCATCTGTAGGGGCATGATCCCTCAGGGAGGCAGAGTGAGGAGTGTCACACTCTGGATCACCAGTGCTATTTTCTTACAGCTTCCTGGTGCTAACCTACATATTAGCTGAGGCCTTTGCTATAGCTCCTGACCAGCTTCCATACTCTGCAATTGCATTCTGCTGCCTTGAAGTCCCTCTCCTCACACACATGCACATGCATACCCCATGGTTTTAGAGGGAAACAGAAGCTGTCACTGCTTTCTGTCCAAAATTCCTGCACAGTGGTGGAGTTGGCTCATCCTTCTCAGGAACATATTCCATTTCAGGGCCACAAGACATGAATTATGTGCCTGGAAATGTTATAAAAGCTCCTTGGGACCCTTTGGAAGGAAGATGCAATCTTGAGACAAAAAGTGATAATAAAATGTCACCTGTTTTGACTCCTGGCATGATCAGGGCCTGTGGTTTTGACTAGGGAGAGTGTCCTCGTGATGCTGGGAAAGATTGCTGACACTAAGCATATTCCACTTATGGAGTCATAAAGATGTCTGCACAAGGCAACTGATTTAGGATTTTGTTCCTCCTTCCTCTTGCTTTCCCTGTTCTGTGTTTTTTCTTCAGCCTCCTCCACCCCACACTCTCTCTTCCCCTCCCAGAGAAGCCAAGTATCTCCTGATGTCAGAACCACTATTCTTCCCTGCATTAGAATGAATGATTAGTCTTTGTCTAGTTGCCTCCATAATTAACTGCAGCATGAAAGAACATTTTTGTAAGTAACCAAGGTGGTTGCTCCCTGTGGGGCTGTTGGGAGCATAGTGAGGCTCTCCATCGGCTTACAGGCAGAGAGGGGAGTGTTTGAGTGTTCTGCACAGAGATGCATTCACACACACCCCCTGACACAGGTACTGCATGCTCAAGCTGCTGTGCTTGTAGCTGGGGCATGTACCTCATCAACATGGCTATGTGCACAGGATGGTCTCTTTGCATTCATTTGTGGGCTCCTACAGATATCCCAGCTGACGTGTGTATGCACAGGGGCACAACACTCCACCCCTAGTCCAGGTACCCAGCCCTACACAGGCTTGTACGCTCCTGACCAAGGACTGAGTCTCTGCATACCTCCAGCTTGCCTTTCTCATTTCCCTGGCTCAAAACCATCAGTCTAGTCCTTTCCTGTCTCACTATACCCCCTGGATAACCCCCATATTAAGAGAAGGCTCTCGGGGGAAGGCTGGTGTAAGGGGAGAGGTGGTGAGTGGAGAAAGGATATTAGACAGCAATAAAGTGTAAAGAACACCCCACCCTTCCTATAAATATCCCAACAGCTCCCTCTGCTTCCTAGCAGCACTAATGAGGCTCAACAGGAGTGATGGAGGGGGACAAAGGAATCACTGATGAACAATCAGAGATGGTGCTTGGCTGCTAATGGGACTAATGAGCTGCTTTGCATAAGATGAGAGGGAGGGAGGAAGATGAGCAAGTGGGTTCTGGAGGGAAGGCTAGTGGCAGCAGGAGCCCCACGAGGAGTGCCCTGCAGTATGGCAGCACTTGCTGCTGTCTTTCTGCTCCTTCCTGGCCAGAGACACTGACCATGGGAGGGCCAGCACTGGGCAGCTCTGCCAGAGTGGCTCAGGCACAGCCGACATCGTGGTGTGAACTTATCACAACATGCCTCAACCCGCATGGCAGTTCTTATATCGCCCTTGTGCATCAGGGAGGTTAATCCAACCATTTGCTGAGGAAAGGGGGACATATCTTCTGTAACTCCAGTGGCCAAGACATAGACATGTAGACCTCCAAAGGACAATTCACCCTAATCTTAAAGATATCCAGGTCAGAGCAAAGATGTCACGCTCTGAAAGTGTGTTTACTGCGGCAGGCTGGATTGATTCTCCACTTGTCTATCTTCTGAGCAGACATCAGCTGACCAACTGACAAAGCAGATGGGGGTTATTATCCTGCTTTGAAGGAGATTAGCATCTTGTTCCCTACTTTTTGCCAATAGGAATGGGGTAGCTGTATGTGAGAAACTCAGGTTTCACAGCGAGTTGACAGATGTGATATTGTTGAGGAAGGAGTGTACAGGAGGAACAGCAATACAGAGAGGCATATGCTGCAAAGGAGATACGCTAGTCTAAGCCTCTGTCAGCCACATATAGGCAAACCATAGTCTAATATCAGCCCACATCACTAAGGCTTGACAAAGGTTTTGTGATTTAAGAGACTTAAGTGCCTGGTGCACTACTGCAATGCATGGCAGGTACACAAAGAGGATTTCCCATCTTGAGAATATGACACAGGCAAAACACATTTGAGTCACTTTTCCTTGGCACATTAATACCACTTCTACTATGATTGCTAATGTGAGACTATGAATCCCTATTTTGCTGCCTACACCTGACTGCTGATCCTTCCAGCACTGCTGGATGAGAGTAGGTATATCATCTTTGTCACCCTATTTAAGTCCTTGACCCTTCTTCTGAGGCTTCAGGCAACCACACAAGTTATGATCTCCATTGCAATCCAGACAAAGCATCTGCTAATAGCTGGCCTGAGGTCTGTTAATGCATTTCCCTTTCACAGAAGCTCCCTGAGCAGCCAGAAGACGGTGACGACCATGCAGCAAGAGCAGTAGGTTAGAAAGGCCGCAGTGTTGCTCTCTTTTGAATTCAGAAACAGATACTCTAATTTATCTTGCAGGTACAAGGAGCTGTAGGGATGATTTTCTGCCTTGCCTCCATAATTCATTGGCACTTTATCTAGGTGTACAGCTGCAGATGGGAGAATGCACTGAGCTCTCTGCCCACTTTTTAGCTTGTATTGGGAGAGATGATGTTGGGCTGGGTGCAAGTAGTCTAGCAAAGAGGAGGTGATGAAAACCCTGTTTCCTCTGAGGCGGACAGTGTGCAAGGCTGTATGCTGACTCCCACTCCTGATACAATGTCCAGTGTAAGGGGCATCTCTAGCATGAGATGGACCCAGAGAACCAGTTCTGTATTCAGAGAAGCCTGTGGGCTACATAAAGCCACCAGATATTCAGATGGCCCCTATGTTTCTCTAACTTTTTCAGGGAATGGGAGTAATGGAAAGGGATAATTTAGTACTAGACAGATGAGAATCACAGTGATATGTTTTCTTGAAGCCATTCAGTTTGGGTGCCCTCATTGTTGGTCCAGGATAGACTCCATGCCCTAGGGGTGTTCACAGAGAAGCTGTGTTCCAGCTGTCCTCAGGCCTTTTCCAGCTGCTGTTTCACCACTCCAGAGTCCTGCACGTTGAACTCCAGCATGTGAACTCCCTGAGTTAAGCCCAGGGGGATTTGATACCTATACCTAAACAGGGTGGTGTTGAGTCATGGGTTGGACTCAATGATCTCAAAGGTCTTTTCCAACCTGATTGATTCTGTCATTCGGTGATTCTGTGATTCTATGGAGATCCGAGGTGAGCTATGAGGCAGATCACTTACAGGATCTTTATGTTGCTTCTGGGATATTCAGTCCTCTTGCACTTGTCAAGTCTGCATGCCTAGAGTCCTGCACTCTGTGACTTGCTGTGAGTGTCCCTCTGTCACTGTAGCCCCCCTGTTGTCCTCTAAGGGCTGCTGAAAATGCTTCTCCAGGATCACCTTCTGGCAGCTTTGCATAGCTGCAGAGCAGACCTGTAGAAAAATCCTGTAGGTTTTCTCTGCATGGAGAGTATTGCAAGGAAAAGAAGTAACAAAGCATACTTGGCTCAAAATCCAACTCCCATCTTTTCAAATGGCCACCATGCTGTTCTGATGCCTGATCAGAGAAAGAAATCTACCTCTTTGGTAACGTGATGGGTAATGTGATGTTATCCTTAATAGACTAGTGACATGAGGCTAAGGGAGGACAGAGCCTCATGAACACGCAGACGTAGATGTATAGATTTTGTGTGTCCCAAGAGTTTACAAGAGAAATCCATGATAGACAACTGAGGCAGAGCATAAAAACATAAAACCAATTAACAAAATGCTGCGGGAGTTTTGGAGTTGTGGTTGTCACTGCCAGGCTGGTGGGGGTGGCAGGAGTGAGTGAGTGGCACTTGATTAGGTGGGATGAAAGAAGGGCTAGAAGCTAGCCTGTAGCACTGAGAAGGGAAAGCATTGCAATGCAAAACTTCAGAAAATGATGGAAGGATGTTGACTGTGGCCATTGGTTTCTGCCTGGTCTGCCTCTGCAACTGCTTTACCAGTTTCAGGCTGTGACTGGCATTTACTGCCAGGTCCTTCCCCAGAGGGAAGAAAGGATACTGCTGTCCAGGCCTAACAATTAAGTACATTTTTGCCTTCGGGATCCAGAGGTGCTAAGATTGCTCACTTGGAGCACAGTTTTGTAGCCTGTTCTGCTGATGGTCCTGGCATCTGTACCTGAGAGCACAGCTACTTGTTTTCTTAGCTATTGGCACACTTCAGTCTCCACTTGCCTCCTCTTCACATTTCTTTTCCCAGAAGTTAGTCAGGCAGAGGCAAAATGAGGAGGAAGGACACCAGATAGACCTGCCCAATAGAATTTTTTCCCAACATGTCCTTTCATAGTCTGGCCCTTAAAATACAGGACAGGGTGGTTGTCGCTGCCTTAAGTGACTATATGCAGCGGATCACTGTAGCGGTATCTTCCTTTCAGCTGGTAAATTCTCTCCTGGTTCCTTTGTGTAATAGGCTATTATGGCTAAAGGATGTTGGATTTTTTTTTTTTTTTTTTGTTTAGTTGGTGCTGTTTCTAGTTTGGAAAGAAATCATCTTTGCTGAAACCATAGTGGGCAAAGGAGTGTCTGTCATGTTGCCATGACAATGGAGCTGTTGTGCTGCCTATGTTTATTCCACCTGTATGATTATACTGGGTCTCAGCAGCTGAGCTGCATCTGCAGAATTCTTCAACTGAACACCTGGAGATATTACTCTGGAGATATTTGTGTCATTAGACATTTGGATGAAGATCAGGAGCTGTAGGTTCAACCACTTCTATCACAAACTTCCATTGCAACTTTAGACAAGGTGATTTAACCTTTTGCACCTCATCCTTGCCTCCTGTCTGCAAAATACAGATATCTAATTTTTTTTTCTTACCCACCTGGATTTTAAGTTCTTTGGAGCAAAGAGGTGTTTTTTTCCACACCATGTGTAAGTGCCTGTCTTTGTGCTTCTGAGCAACACTATACCATAGACAGATAGTTTTAGTTGGTATTAAACCTCATTATTTTTAGTAAGTGATGATCTAATGATGCTCTTCTCATATCAGTATTTTCTGTATCTCTTCGGTTTCCTCTCCTCTGTCATTTTCCTTTTTTTTTTCTTGAATTCTTTCATGCCATGCTGCTGTGGCAAAACAGCTGCCATGGAGCACCTCAGCTTTGACATATATGTATGTGAGCTATAGGAGGTGACAGTTGGGAACAAAATCCTCTTATCTTGGATGAGAACTGCAAATTCCTATTCCAAAATCTGCATTCAAGAACAATTTTAGCTCTTAAGTTTCTATTGACACCTTGTGCCATACTCATACAGCAAAGCAGCATCATGGAAGGGCAAAAAACCACAATGCAGCCAAATCTTCAGAGACATTTGGCCTGCAAGTCATCTACGCTTGCCTCGGAGCTCACTCTGTCATCTATGAAGACATCCGTTTCCAGGGGCTGTGTAACATCCGAGCACTTACATACATCAACAGGAATATTTACAAATGCAGCCACTTGAGGAAAGGGGTCTTGGTAATTATCTTTCACTTCACTGGAATACCTAACAGGGAAAGTCCTCTTTCTCTGGTAGATTGCTCCAGCAGATGCACCATAGGATATGTTGCCATGGAAACAAAACCTTTTCCCTCTCATATTTCAACAATGTGTTGAAGGTTTTCAAGGCCTTTTCCCTTTTTTGCTCTGCTTGGCCTTTCAGCATTTACTGTGCATCATATGCTGGAAGTGCAACGCTCTTATTCTTTAAAACCCAAGCAAAAAACTCACAAAATTGTTTCTTCCATCTGAACTGACCCTCTGCCATCCTTCCCTCTTATTCCTCATCTCTGTCATTTGATGGCTTTCTATGACAAACTAGCTCCAAATCAGGAATTTGCTTTGTGTGATACAAAGTTCCTTTGCCTATGCCCAAAAGCTCTCCCCAAGGGCAAGGGAGAAGCCCTGCTGCCGTGGACCTGTTTTGCAGATGGAGTTTTTCCCTGTTACACAATGCAGTTGAATGTCTTGAATGTCTTTTGGGGTATCGGGGGTGAGGAGGAAGGAGGCGTAAGCTTTTCCACTCATGGGAAGAAAGTGATGAAATGTGCTTTCACAGCAATGATTTCTATCTCCGAAGATTCAATGCCTTGCAGTCTCTGGTGTGAAACCTACAACCACAGCCTGTTGCTTCCTTGCATAGCGCTGGATGCACTTGCTTATTAAAGTCCTGGTTGTTGAATAGCATAACAGATTAAAGAAGAGATCTAGGAGCAGTTAAGCACTGAGGAGGGATCCTCACTATGCTGCACAGCTGCCTGTTTCCTTGCGTGGTCCATTCCTCTAATGGGTCCTGCAAGTCACTCTAAACAATGCATGTCCCACTGTAGCTCCTCCTTTATAGTCTGCAGATGACTCTCAGCTCATGAAAACCTTTTGAAAAGCCAAGAGAAGGTCTTATGCTGGTGGCTATCATGTTACATCCCATTAGAATTCATGGGCTGTATTTCAGATAAACATTATTATGAGCACATTTCCCAGTCACTGCCTCCCTCCACTCTTTCCCTCCATAAGCACAGCTTTGGTTACCTCTGCTCTTACTTGCTAAAGCTGACTACAAAGAATGTAGTGTGTTTATGTTTTGTTGCTTCAGAGTGTGTCGGAATAACTGTCAGCCCTAGAGGGCAAACAGTGTTTTCTAGACAATTATAAAAAAAAAAAAAGCAATTTATTTGAATACAGCAGGGGTTTTGATGGTACTGAAGGTGTCTTCTGACCCATCAAAAGAATAAGCTAGGACATCCAAAAGCACCAGAGAATGCACAAGGTTACTGAATTTGACTGCCAGGAATAAGAACAGGAGCTGCATCTCATAGCTGAGATGCTGAGATGGGATAACAAGAGAGCAGATAATCAACAATCACTCTTAATGAGTGTTAGGCCTGCTGAAGAAAGAGAGAAAAATAAAAGGAGGGTTTTTTTATGAAGCAATACTGCTTTGGTAGTTTGGGAATATGGGAACACGCTCTAAAACTAGTCATCAACCACCATCACTAACTCTCCATAATCTACAGCAACTGGTCCACTCCTGGAGAAGGATCAGAGGGGAAGATCACCAGACCCCAATGTGTGCACTGCTGGAAAGCTTAAGACTGCAGTAGCACAGTATATGCTCCCAGGGAGATTAGTCTCTGCCTGTTCTTATCTGTGCTCTCAGAAGGGAGTCAGGTCGAGCTAAGTCTTTCTTTGTTTAGGAGACCCCTAACTTGGGCTAGAAAAAGGTTTTGATGGATTCAGAATCAGCAAAATTCCCCCAGTCCATGGAAAATGTTCACAAGGCAAGAGTGTGCTTTGGAAGGTGCTGTCTTTCTGGGGAACAGAACCATAACACTGAGCACTTGAAGTCGTGGAAGGCTTTGCCCTCCAGGCACAAATGACCCAGGGTGGCAAAAGTGCTAAAACCCACCCTGAGTTCACAGCTTAACAACAGAATTGTCTACCACCCAAGAAAGTGCTTGAGATTAAGCCATTACGTAATTGCTCCGTAAACTCAAATTACTTATAGCATTTCCTTCCAAAGATGCAGGGATGAACAGAGTGTCTCTTATTTTGTAGCAATTACTGATAACAAATGGTTTAGTTAAAGCTTAGTAAAGATACTTTTAGTTGAAGCCCCTATTTTTCCACTGTGGACTAGAAACTTATTATTTTTGGCCACAGCCCAAGAGGTGACATTTCGAAGTATGAATAAAACTAGCATAACAACTTGCAATCGTGCGAAGACAACTAAGATCTACATTTCCTCTAATTCCTTCTGTTGTCTGCTGTTTTTTCTCATGAGCTGTACCATGTTTGGTTAAACAGCCAAATAAAAAGGCAAGAGCCATCTTTCTGCTACAGTTTTATCTAGTGCCTTGCACAAGAGCTGCTGGGGACTGCTAATGGGGGATGAGTTGTGTGGGGCCCTACCAGCAGAGATGAGACTACAGTTGTAATGAGACAAGCTGAGATGGACTGCACAGAACTGGGAGGGTGGTCCCACGGGAAATGTAATCATCATGCTGGTGCCAGTCACAGTTAGTAGCACTGTGGCTTAAATCCTCATTATCAGGGTTATCAGTGCTGGCAGGAAAAAGGAAGCAGTTTAGGCAGATGGAATATCTTTAATCTTCCTAGTCGTTGTGTTTGTGTGTTGCTGCCATGAGGGCAAATAATATGGACATCTAAATCCCTTGTCTACACTTGGAGTGTATCCAAATGGATGCCAAGGTAAACAATCACAAATCCTGGCTTGGACTGTCTGCTCTTGAGGCCTCCAGCAATGCTGCCAGGCTGGGTGATTGTGGATTATAGGCCCTGCCAAATATACACAGGACTTACTCCGTATGTGTCCTTTGGAGCAGAGTTCCCTTTCTGACATGCCTTTTAGGAGCCAACCCTTGTGCTGGCACCTGAGCCAGTCTGTAGCTTTGTCTTGCAGTGGAAAGGGGCTATGGAACTGATAGAAAGCAAGAATTTGGGACAGCTGGGAGCATTGTGGGTGACAACCTCTCCCATGAAATTTTGTGTGCGCACCATTTTCCCCAGGGGAGGGTCTGTGCTCTTCAGACAGCGGCAATGTGAGGCTGCGGGGCTTGGCTGGACTCCTTCTGAGCTACTGACATGCTGTGTGGATGTGCTCCATGGCTGCCTGGCTTCTAGGGCATAAATCAGCAGAGCCGCATGGCACGAGGTAGGAGGTCAATCTGCTTTCTGGGCAAAAGGGCAGCTGCCTATGGGTGCAGTTTGATTGTGATAGTAGCAGACAGTGGATGCCCACCAAGACAGAGTCCCAGTTAGAGGTGCATCCTCCAGCCACTCTATCCCACTTCAGCATTTTGGCCCCTTTCGTTCCAGAGCTCATAGCTATTGCACTGCTGTCTCAGAGCTTAAATGGTTCCTGCTTCCATACGTGTTCAGAGGCTGCTTCCTATCCCGCCCCCAGACCATCCCCAGCCCACCCTGCATCTATAACCCCCTCCTAACTCCTTCAGAGCTGCCCACCCGATACATGAAGTTCGCCACCCCCCTCCCACTGGTGCCTATTTTTCAAATATATCCCTTTTTTCATCTTTCTTGTCAGTGGTAATTTCTGCTCGTTAGTGTGGCTGCTGCAGCCACCCCTCACCTGACTCCCCAAGGGAATGATTTCTCCAGTGCATTATGCAGATGTGCAAACAGCTGGATGCAGGAAGCACTTGCCAAAATTTCTCCTCTGAAGTAATCAAAGATCACAAAAAAAGACGTATCTAGGGAAAACTTGACTTTTGCTAATCCTATTGTTGTTGACTTCTACTAAGGATACAGTAACTTTGTCTTACTATTTTTTATAACTCTGTCATGAATCTGTTTAAAAACTAAGGGGGTTTTGACAGAGGAGAACAAACTAATTAGGCATTTGGGCCAAGTTTGAGAGAAGATATTGGTATTTTGAAACAGTTAATTTTGGACACAGATAGAAATTTGATTTGGGTGATTTTGTAATATAACTTAAAAATACTGAAAAAAATACAAATATAGCTAAAAAAAAATGACCTTGCTGAAAACAAGAAAAATGGGAACATCTTTCCAAAGTGATTAAATAACTCTGAACTGTAAGAGAGGTCAGTTTGGAAAGAATGAAAGAGGTCAGGCTGGATCCAGAATAAACTACTTTGCTTAAAATCTGCTTAAAAATCTTGTTATGGGTTGAATGTTATTGAAGGCTATATAAAAATAAATAAATGCCTCCCCAGCTCTACTTCACACAACAGTAAGAAACGCTAGAGGTGGACTTGCAGACTTTTGAATGGAGGCAATCCTATTTTTGTACAGTACAGAAAGAGACAGTCGTGGCACAGCAGAATGTGCAACCTCTAAAGAAAAGGACAGAGGGAAAAAGAAATACAGGGAGAAAGGATATGTTCTGTCAGAAAGAAAAAAAAAAGCCTTGGTAATATATATTTGTTTTATGGTGATATGTTTTATTAATGACATTTTAAACACTGTTTTGGCTTGTTTAAACACCAGTTTTATACAGATTTAACTAAATTGGTTTACAAAACAATTGAATTAAGTCAGGCAATCTCTGAGAGCACAGGCACCTGTATCATAAGTGTTTATATTGGCTTAGCTTGTGTTAGTAAATCATTCTTTGCTGCCCGGCTTCTTCCCACAGCAGTTGCTTGATTGCATTGCAAGTGGCTTTGCCTCCCTCTCTCTCTCTGGAATTTGACACCATTCCCCTGCAGCAGAACAGCCGTGAGCAGGGAGGCAGAACGAAGGCCAGTCTCCCTGGTGGGCTTTCTGGGAAGAAAAAGAGGTAGACTTTTTCCTGAGGAGGAAAAAGAGGCAGAGCGGATGGGTAGCAGCTTTGCAGATGCAATGCCTGCATCAGCTCAGAGATGCAGCTTGCAGCTGACTACAGTGGAGCTCTGGCTCACCCAACAGCCATTTTAGTTGCTGGAGCTCAGACACTAGCAAAAAAGTTTTCTGTTTTTTTTTTTTTTTTTTTTTTTTTTTTTTTCTGCAAGGGAGCAGTGCATGTGAAGATGCCACTTCTTCATGTTTTGTCCCCGTGCTGGCTAATTTCCTCCTAACCCAAAATGTTTTGTGAAAATGTCTTTTTGCCAGGTACAGGGATGCTGCTGTTAAGACAGTTTCCATTGCCTCACACTGAAGCAGGATTCTTCACTGACTACTGCAGCGTGGGCCCCAGAGAGGTACAGAGCAGCACATGCCCCTTGCAAACCAGCCTCCGTTGGTCAACAGCCCTGACATTTTTGTACCTTCCTGCGCTTTACTTGTTGCTGGACTCACACATCAGCAGGTGACATTTCAGCCTCGACCTATGGCTGATGCGTGAGGAGAAAGAGAGACAGTAGCCAGGGTCTGTGGTGGAACCACGCGATGCGCAGCACTCATCACGGAGGATCAGCTGCCTGGCACTCAGTGTGTCATCTGTCTCATCAGCTGATGGTGCTGCCCGTGTCCAGATGTTCACAGGTGATGGTGCTGTGTGGAAAAACAGAGAGCAGAGCTTCCTGCGGGACAACAAGTGCACAGCTTTATAAAACCAGTTGTGTAGGCCTTCAGTGAGGAAGGAGGAAGGTGTGTGCCCCAACGTGTTGTGACCACGGCCAGTGTCAGGGTAACATTATTTTTGTAGTGTCACTTTTGTAGCGACAAGTTGCAAGTGCCCCCTGCGGTGCAGGACTGGTCTCCCAGACCGGACCTCCAGGATGAGAGATCCAACTTGCAGTCAGATGCCTGGGACTCGGCGGGACCTTCGTGGGGTGCAGGGGAGATGGACCCTCCGAGGTCTCTCTCCTAGGAGCACAGCCGGACAGCAAGTGGCTGAGGGGCAGGGGGACAGGGGCAGCCTCTGTGCCCGAGGGTCTGCCAGCAGACACCCGGGGCAGCGCGGGGCAAGGGGGAGCACACACAGAGCCCACACACACACACGCAACTCCCCGCCAGCCCACACACACACACAGACCCACCCCTCCAGAGACTCCCCCACACACAGACTCCCACACACAGAGCCCCCTCGGCTCCTCCCACCGGGGCCGGCGGCGGGGCCGGGGCCGCGCACGGCTCACCGGGGGCGGCGGGCGCCACCTGCCGGGCGGCGCTGGGCCGGGCCCGGGCCGCTGCCACCCGCCGCTCCCTCACAGGCCGTGCCCCCGGCCGCCCTCCCTCCCTTGCCCGGCCGCACAGATCCTGTCCCTTTATTAATTTTTGCTTCACACTTTCCCTGGCCGTGCGTCGCCACTGCGACCGTCCAAGATGCTCAGTCTCACTAGGGCATCCTTCCCAATCTGGTACCTATCAAGCTAAATGAGGCATAATTAGGAATAATTATGACATGACATAGTCTGGAATGAGAAGCAGATGGGGTTCCCCCAGGATGCAGCAGGCTGGATTTCAGGGAGGAGGGGACGGGCACAGAGCAGGGACACGGTTGTCCATCATGATTTCCTACCTGTTGCCACCTCTGCTGGCGGGGGCTGGAGACACTGTCCTGGCCAGCAGTGTGCTGCAGCAAGACCTGTGATATGGGTCTGTGCTCTGAGACACCCGTCTTGGCCACTGTGGCTGCTCTGTAGTGGTTTTACTCACTCTCTGCTAGAAAAGTGAAGCAGCACCATGTGTGCTGTCCTTCTGACTCCTCCTTCTATGCAACATCAGTCCTAACTTTGCAGTAATATATGGAATTTTTCTCTAGGAAGTAGGTGGAAGAGAGAGAATTGAGGAGTATAGGCTCTTTGGTACCAGCAGAAGACTGGTGCTGAACTGCAAAAGCCAGAAACGTGTTCTCACACATCCTTTGTGTTCCCTCTGAAGGACACTCAGCTGCTCTGTGTTGTAGAGTGGGCGGTGAATAGGCAATCATACTGGAAAGGTGCTGGGCACTGCTAGGAAAAGGGACATTTAAGGGAAACCTCACCCTTTGGCTCTTAAGGGAAGATGCTCCTTTGAAAGGAAGTAAAGGAGGGGCCCCATATTTCTGGCACATTTATTTGCCTTGGTGCCTGGGACAGGAGGGAAGGTGGGTTTTGACTGGAGATGTGGATCCACCTGGATATGTTGTGGAAGGGTAAGGGTAAGACTGTGAATTGGCTTGTAAGCACCCATTTCTCATTAAAAACTGATGTCAACCACAAGAAAACCCAGGACTAAGGGAAGCTATAATCACTCTCTTTTCCCATTACAATAATGTGAGATATTGGGAGGCCTTATTGCTGGCATTTTTTTACGCTTGCATATCTGGGTACATCCCTCTGGGGAGAGAGCCAAACATTACCACACCACCAGGAGGTGGTGATATCATGAGGTGGACTTAAACGCCAGCTGAAGCACTGCCTTTAGGTGCCTTTTTGGCTACCTTGCTGTCAGGAGGCACAGATAGGAGGCAAGAAGCCAGACTAGCCCCGGTCTCAGATCAGGTTGCTGGGAGTTAAGGACACGTGGCAACAGAGGAGCAATGTGCTGCTCTCCCCTTCACCTGCCCTTTGCCCTCTGACTCCCAGCCATGCCCTCAAGGCAATACATGACATGCAGAACAACTGGTTTTCTTTCACCCCTTGCTATACAGTCTTGGCTGGATGGGGGGCATCCAGAGGGAGAAGGTGCTTCTCTTTCAGGATAAATCTTGCTTGTTGCTGAGAGGCATTTTTCACTTAGTCTTCCCAGCAGCCATTCTTTAAGTTGCCCCTGCTTCTAGTTACCATAATTACAGATTTGCTCTTCCCAGCAAAAAGCCTTTTTTCTACAAAATAAAGGCAAAGCAAGATATTCTTAAGAATGTTATGGGAGATGGATAGCTGCTCTCAGGAGTACTCAGGAGCTGCAGACTAGTTCTGCTTGGACATACATTCATCTCATGTCTGCTTCTGTTCAGCTAGTGTTGCTTGTGGTATCTCCAGCACCTGATATGGTTGAATTCAGCCTGATGACCACTACTCTTGCCTCCTTGGTGTAGATTAGCTAACACTGGATCTTCTTGCTTGTTGCAAGGTTTTTGCCATGTCTCATATGTTAATGAATAGCTCAGTTCAAGAGGGGATTTTCAGAATAATTCCCCCTAAGGAGCTGTCTTCATGCTGTGATAGTGCTGGCTGTAGATTTTTAGTTTGCTAGGGCTTAGAAGCTCTGGCTCTACCAAAGTTGCTAGAGTTCTCGATATTTTTTCCCAGTGAGTGGGAATGAAAAGCAGTATTTCTGATTTTTCCTCTGCAGGAAATTTTCAAAATGAAACCAAAGAATCACTTTTGGAAAATCAGTCTTGTCATCTCGGAGTTCTTTAAAAGTGCCATGCTGTTAACACCTTTTCATGCTAGAACAGTCTATTATTCTGATTTCATTTTCAAAACCACTAAAGGGAGGATTTTTCTTAGTATATCTTGAAACCCCTTTTCTAGAATAGTTGCTTCTGTTTCTTGATAGCAAAATATTTTAACACATGGATAGAAAGGGAAGGTGGGTTCATCTTGTTTCACGTTACTCACAGAAAAGTCAAGCATTTAAGCACAGCTTGTTTTTTGGGGTCCTTACACAGTCAGGGAGAGAAACATAAATCAACAACACGCCCCAGTGAGGTCATGCTGTAACTTGAGCTAGAAGAGATATACCTCCATCTCGCAGAGCACTTAGCAAGTAATACTGCCCACATCTTGTTTGTTTTGTGATCAGACTCATTGAATTGCCCTCTGGATGTTTCTGTTTCTCCCCTTACCCAAATGAGTAGTTTTGCCCAAATGTCTAATTGTTAGAAAGCTAAAATTAATATGATGAATGTTATTTCACAGGTCTAGTTCACATTCGAAAAAGGGATGAGATATTTATGTCATTTGCACATTTTGAGAATGTCCTCATTGGCAACTGCAGTCATCAGTATGCTCCATTCACCTTGAATATGCATAATTGAAGCTTGGCTACTTCAGGAGATATTGCTTGGTTTCTTAGAGAGATACTGCTCATGAGCATAATGCTGTTGTTTGCTTATACACTGTGACACAGACTGTGTTCACACATACTGATTGTGCCCCCCCTGGGCATCCTAGATAGCACTTTTTCTGTGATGGCATCTTTCATCATGTCCAGTTTTAAGAACTATCTTCATCAGCAAGACAAACTGGGGAACATTTTATGCTAGAATCATTCTAAGAATAGAAATCTGCTGGATATCTGTTCAAGATGCCTCCTGGATTTATTGCCTTGTGGGCTCTTGGATCCTTTCTTGGAAGTATAGGTAGACACTCTCTTTGAAGCAGATCAAACTGGAAGACTCCTCTGTGCTGGCTGATTCATGCAGCCCCACAGGTTGTAGACTTGTAGCAGTGTGTGTACCTTGAACTTGCCCAGTGCTGTGTTCTGGAAAGCTTTCTAGATGACTGTACTACAGTTTGTAGTAACTGAGACAGAGTGGGGTCAAGTCACATGAATGGTGGTTATGGATTGGCAATAATCTCACCTTCCCTAGACTGCTGGGCATCTAAGGGTTAGCATCTGTAATTTGGATACAAATCAGAGCCAGAAAAGATATGTGTGCCCACGTTTAGATTCTCATGTGATCTGCCAGGTAAGTTAGTTAAAGGAGGCTGATGAGGTGTCTACCTCTTTTAGAAACATTTTTTTCCCCTATTCTTAATAAATACCTTTATCTGCATTTTTCATTTTCTGGATATTTTTGTAGATATGATCTCTCAACTTTATCATTCCAGCTCCAGCTTGAAAAACTGAACTTGGCATAAGCAAGCATCTAGTCTAGTTCCTCTTGATTCTGTCTGGGAGTTGCTTCTAACATAGAGAGGTGATAGGACAGCTAAGTCCAGATGATAGGAATTATTGTCTTTGCTGTTGTCTCAGTTTATGTGCTACAGGCTGAACCTGGTGAACAACAGATAATGCAAATTAACTCCCCTTTCTCTGTGTCTTTTCCACATTTTGGCACCTACAATCTGATACAGGGACATGGCTCTGCTTGGAAAACCTGAGAGAAACCACAGCATTAACCATTCACTAATCAGATAATATAGAGACTCACTCCTGGTTACTGACCATTCCCACAGTGGTTTTGTTCTCTCTTCATCGTCCTCAGTCATAGCAGCTGGTAGGATGTGCACCAGTAAGGATATTTGCTGTTCAGCATATGTCTGAGTTTCACCTTGAGACCTCAGTTCTGTCAGCCATTTAAAGATTTAATGCCACTTCTCTAAGTGAGTGGCAGAATCACCACAAAAATCACTGGCAGGTAAGAGACACAACCCCTTAGGAGCATCTCATTGATCCTCTCATGGTTCCCAAGCAGCATGTAGTATTGAATGCATGACTGTCTATTTCTCCAGATTAGTTGATTTAGTTACACATCCCTTGGACTTTTCAGGGGGGAAATTTGTATCCTTGGAAGACACAAAAGACAAATAAAAGCTGGTCCAAACCATACCAAACAGCATTACTTGCTTCAGCAAAATGCAGGTATCCCCTGGGTCTAGAAAAGAGCTATTTCTGTTGGTCCTGCTGAAACCAGCCCAATTCCACAGTCTCCGGTGCAACTGCGTGCTATGCATCTTGATTATTGCTGCTGGCATCCAGCATGGGGTCTAAAAGCTGTTGTGCTGGAGAAAGACCTTGAGGCTTTTTCAAAGCTAAATGATTCCATAATTCTATGATCTGTGTCTTCACCCTGACTCAGAGGGTCTATGATCACAATCTTCCCCCAGCCAGTTTGTGAATGGGTGTGTCTACATGCAGTGCCCCTGAGAACTGTTGACAAATGCTGTGGATATTGCATGACTGATGCTTTCCCAAGGAAACATTCTCTTTTCCCCTTACTTGCTTTATTTCTCCCACCTCCCATCCCTTCATGTTTTCCAAAGTGTCTCTTTTTTTCTAATATTCAGCTGTGAAGATGAAAGGTGGCTTGTCCTGACTGTGGAGGCATGGAGACAGCAGTCATACTACCAGGGCAGTGTTCATGGTCATTTTCTCCAAGGAAAAATGTAGAGAATATTTTTTCAATTTTTTTTTTTAATTACATGGGGGAAAATGCAACAAAAGGGGAAACTTGCCTTGTATTCAGCATAGATAGCAATTTTGGTAGGAATTAAGGAGTCAACTTCAGCTGATCGTTTCTCACACATATACAAAGCCCTCTGGTGGTCACTGAACGTTTTGTTTTTCATTTTTTGAGTTTTATCCAAACATATATGGCCATTTGTAAGATTTATTTTTTTGTGTGTTTTTAAGGGGGAATTTTGCAAACATTAGTGTAACGTTTTAAAAATAGTTTTCCCACACATTTACATCACTTCTTTCTATTAAAAATGGTATTGTTCAGTTGCCCAGTAATGTTTACTTGGAAAACTGGCTTGGCCTGAGAAGTGCCATATTTACTCTGCAGGCAATGGAAACTGATGTAAACTGTTGCTGTGCAGTTAAAGAAAATTCAGGAGTATTTTTTTGAGTTAGAATTAATTTCAAATTACCAAGTACTGAAACTTTGACTTCACCATAACACTTCCTTTTAAACCTCCATCTCAGAAGCAGATTTTTAGCAGTTTTCTAAGGGTGACCAATCCTCTGAACTAGAACAGGGAGAATGTTGAAAGAAGGAAAGAGGAAGGGTAGATGAAAAACCATGCAATGCTGCTGCATTTTCAAGATGTCACCTTTCTTTCAGCCTTCTCTTCTTCAGCACTTTACCTGTAGCAGCACCACTGGCTGGTTACCCTGGACTCTTAAAAACATAACATTGTCTGTGCTTGGTTAAACTAGAGGGACATCTCTTCTGGTGGTGTGCCTCCAAAAGAAGTCATGATCAGAAGGTGGTTCCCCTGGGTTAGACTCACATCTTGCACTCCTGGTATGCTGATCCCTGCAATATCGAGCTATGGAGCTGCTCTCTGTTTGGAACTGAAACCCAAATCTCCTTCTTCATGCTTTTGTCAGACTTTGAACCTCCCACAGTCTAAAGGAGACAATAGATAGCATCTCTGCAGATCTTGCTAGAGAACAGGATCTGCTCTCCTTTAAGAAATCATAGGATGCAGACAATTATGATGTAAACACTTCCCTCAAGATTTCTGTCATGCAGGGTCCCTCATCTGTGTGTTCCTGGCACATCCCAGAAACATCTGGAAGAAACTGTCTTCTTCTGAATGAGTGGTGCTCTGCAATTTGTGTGTTGGACTGGTCAGTGAAAGGTAGCAAACAGTGTAAATCCAGAAGGGAACAATGAGTTCCTTTTTTGCCAGCTGAGGACGGAGGTAGCTGTCCCTTGGGAGGAAGAGGCAAGAGTCACCTTGGAAAGGAAGAAGGAGTCTGACAGAACAGAAGAAGAGTAAATACTGCTTGACAGGACACACGTGATCTTTTTGGTATTTAACATGCAGTAAGCTTTAGTTATGTGTGTGTGTTCATGTGCATGCACACTCAGGGGATTGTTAAAAACCTATTCCCAGGAGGCTCAGATAAACCTCTGCCTTCTAATCTTTGCGGGGCAAGGAGGCCATGTAGACCCTGTGAGGTGCTGGCAGTGAGCTCCTTGCTGGGTGGTTGTATGACAGACTTATGAATGATGTGATGTGCCCAAGACCAGCCAAGGAGCAGCTAGAAAGGAGAACTTGCTGCAGACTTGGGATCAACCTAATGCTCCTGCCATCATGTTGAGAACTGTAGCAGATTTGGATTGCTTGTTTTCTGGACAGGCACCACCCTAATCTTGTTACTGAAATGCTATCAGTTTACACATAAGTGGGTAAAAGAATAATTATGGTCACTTACGAAATTTCACTTTGGCAGATAGTTTGTATAAATTTTCCTATGACATGGGTTGAGTCTTCATCTTGTTGCTGAACTGGGTGGAAATTGTAGGGGTCAGGAGGAGACCTGGAGGAGCCAGGCTGTTCTCAGATTACTATCCTGATTGTGGTCTAAGTAATTTCTCAGCCACAATTCTCTCCTGTATTGAATAGCAATAATAGCCATTACCTGCTCTGCCAGGCTGCTGAGAAAATTGAATAGTTAATCAATTTGATAATGGTATGATATTGCAAGGCAAGCAGATCTGGGCCTGATCTAGCTTTGGCAGAGATGTATGGGTGATACAGTAGATGACATTAGAATCCTGTCTGTGACATAGTGAAGAGGTGATGGACTTGATGGCCCTTCTGTGATCCAATAATTTGTATCGAGCAAGAGAGTTAGTTCCCTTCTTATCATAGGCTCGTTAGCATTTTCACAATGATATGGTTTGATTTGAACCAAAGACCTTGAATTTCTTTAGTCTCCTAAACCAGCCCCTGCTATATGCTAAAAAAAGATTCTTTCTTTTCCGATCTGAGAGAGAATAAAAATCAAATCCTTACAGAACAAAGAACTTTGAAGTGCTACAGAGCAGTAGGAAGCCAAGTTAAGCCATTGGACAGCATGAGAACTTTGAAAGCCTGGATTAAAGTGCCAACCTGCTGAACAACCCTCCTGAAGAGAAGAGATGTCACCTTTCACTCAGAGGTGGAAACTTGTTCTCCTCTGTGTGTGCATGCACGTCTGAGGGAGGCAGGCAAAGAGAAGGAGGAACAAGGCTGATGTAGCACCACAGACTCCTATCAGGAGCTGAGTGCACTGGGCTAAGCAATTTTCAGCAACTGAGATGATCTGTGTTGACTTATGAGATGCAGAAGAGGGCTGTCCAAGTCATCTAGCAGATAACTAGCTTAACTGACTGTCTATTCTCTCAGACAGCAGCTCACTGTTTTTCCTCATCCTGGTCATCTTTTAGATTTCTGGGATGGTAAGAGTCATAGGAGGAAAGAGAGGTTATTTTTCTGCAGTGAAATAATAGGATTGCATTTTTGCTTTCTAACACTGTAAAAAAAAGAAAATAAATTCTTCATATTTCTCTCTAAAATAGGAAAAATCTTGGATTCCTCTGTTCTCTGAAATTAGGGGCTAGTGTGCCACTGAGTTTTTCATTGGAATTTGCAGAAGTACTGTGATTAGCAGCCTACAGGCAAATTGCCTTACATTTGGAGATAGTAGCCTCATCCCCAGAATGTATGTTCCTGTCCCATGAACCAAAACTTCAGGATCCAACTCAAGAAAAAAGTTCCATTCCCTTCCTCTCTTCCCCCATAGCCAAGTGTGTCCTCATTTTCTCACACTGATGAGAAAAGCTGGGTACCTACCTTCAAAGTGGTCTCTGTCTCCCTTAGGTATGCTCTCTTTTTCCAGCTGCTGTGGGGCCAAGAGCTGCCGGAACAACTATAGTGCTGCCAGCCTGGCTCCCACCAGGCAGGCAGAGCCTCTCTGTGTTCAATAAACTATGCAATAGCCTTAAGCCATTACACTGTGACTGCTACTCTTATTGTGTGACACTGAGGTCAACACTTAACTCTATTCACATATGTGTCTCTGTAGGTCAATGTAAACCAGTCCAGGAGGAACTTTTCCACTAACATATTTGGAACTGCAGGGAAGTGCTACTTTTACCTGAGGGACTGCGAGGAATTGTTCTTTGTAATCTGCTTCCCTCCTTCTGCAGCACGGATTTGGGGCAGGGATGGGAGGGAGTGCCCTCTTCCATCTCAGCAACAACAGAAAATTTGGCTTTTGTATGTTTTAGGGCAATCACTTTTCTGATGGTTTTCTGACAAAGCTTTTAATTCCTTTTATTGATGTAATAATTGATCTCCTAAGAGTGTAGCCTGAGATGCTGCCAAGCATTTTCAATGGGCTCAGATTGAATACCATGCAATTTCTCCATTCAGCTGTGATAACACCTCTCTGGAATTATCCTGTAGATGAGATGAGGGTGAGATAGGCTACCTTTGACTCATATGTAGCAATTCAGGGTAAATGGGAGCAGCCCACAATACATTGTTCAGGGATAACCTTCCTGAAGGGATACTTTTGCTTAATCCCTGCCACTTAGAATCTGGTTTTTATACCCTGCAATACACACAAAGCTCCTAAAAATTCCCATCCATTACAAGATGCATGAATCCTGCTCTACATTTTTCTGAATTTTTAACCTGAATGACATCTTCCAACAGTAAGTTCCACAAGTCATTTAGATGCCACGTGGAAAATGTTTCACTGTACCTGCCTTTGTCTTAATTGAATCCCCTTCCATTTCCTGTACATAGCAATAATTTTGCCTTTGCCTCCCTTTGATATTTTTATCTATTGCAGCCCACACTTATTTATTGTCTCTTGAAACCAAGCAAAGATATCATTCTTATTTCTCTTTATGCCACAGTCTCTTTATTCCTCTAGGTTTTTACCCCTCTGTTTCTGGTTCAATTTCTGTGATGTCTTTCTTGATATCTTGGTCCTACTGTAGCTGAAGGGAAAATGAGTGGATGGGTTTATTAGTGCCTGGGTTTCACTTTAAAAGCTTGAAAGAAGAGTGATGTTTCAAGTGAAGGTGCAGCACAGTTTTGTCTTCTGAGGGTACAGCCCCCTATGTCACTGATGCTACCAGGTATTCAAGTTATTTCATACTCTTAGAGGAAGAAATGCATAAGAGCTGTGATAACTAATTTCTTGTCAAGATACTTGAAAAAATTTAATAGTAGCTGCTGTTTAGCATCCAGAAATGCACTCAGGTTCCCTAGGATGAATTATGCTGGAAGAAGTGAATTTGTCATCCTTATCAAAATTATCAGCTTGCATTACTTTTCATAAAGATAATAATTTCAACTCAGTTAAGTGATTTCTATTTTTTAGACCTAAAGTCCTTCATACTGTCCAGTTAAATCCATCCTATGCTTGGCATTGGCCTCAGAGTTTTTGCAAGGATGAAAAGCTTGCTTTTACTGTTGTTAGCTCTTTTGTAAAGGATAGCAGACATTGTGTGGGTGCCTAGGTCTGTATTTAATTGAAGGAAACAATGCTTGAAATGGTACAGTTGGCTTCATCTCTGTGATGTCTGAGACACAGAAGAATGAATCACCAGTGTGGAAGAATTGCTTGCTGTTTTTCCCGCTGATAAGCCCCAGCATGGTGTCATGCTGGAACCTGAAAATTTATAGCTTCAAACCAGCTGTGGATATGTTGGATGCCATGTGGATTCCCCATTCACTTGCAGGTCAGACTGTAGGCCTGGCATGCCATGTGTGGGCTGCTGTAGATACAGGAGCACAGCCATTCTTGAATTCTGAGCTGGTTTTCTGACCTCTCCCTTGGTTCACCTACAACTTCCTTCCTCTTTCCTGGAAGGGAATTCCATCATAATGAAACCTCAGACAATTGGTCCTTAACAGACTTGGAGTAAATAAATAGTAAAAATGCTGATGAGGATAAAACCAGCAATAAAATTTTCCTGGGAATAGTAAAAACAGAACCTGAAGGACAGCATTTGATGTGCCTATGAATGGATACGTGTGGGTAGGAGGCTGCTGAGCTCAAGATCTGTCAGACTGACCAGAATTGCTTCATTGTCTCTTCTTATTCCCCTCCTGGTTGGTATCCATCTGTTGTCTCTTGTCTTAGCATATTAATTTTGACTTGTAATTGCATCCCATCATCAAAGAGAAATAAAAAGGCTTTTAAAATAAATGAGTGTTGGAATTTAACCCCCTCCATAAAACACTCCAGACCTCTTACCATTCCTCAGTTCTGGTCTCCAGTCCCACTCCTGGCTTTGCTGCTCTGACAGACAGATACATCTCTCTGCATTTCTCACTTCACTTTTCCACGATCCTAACACCCTGCTCCTGTCCTCTCAGCCTACATATCTCATGTCACTGGCTGTGCACCGCCTTGAGGACCCTGAGCAGAACTGGGACCTCAGGGGCCTGTGATGTGATTTTTTGCTCATGGAGGTCTCCTCGAGCTGTCGATGTGCCTCTGCTGAAAGGAAGTTGGCAGACGAGTTTTCTTTTGAAGAGTCAATGGCTGGATGTCTACTGCTTTCCTGCCCTTTTCTCACTTGGTAGGCTTCTTTCCATTCAGCCTCATGACCTTCCACAACCTCTGAAATAGTCTCCCAACTGGGAGCCTCCCAAGTCCCTTGCATCTGAGAGTGCTCCTCTTGAAGGCATTTTGCTTGATGAGTGGTGGGTTCCCTGGGGAAGGAGATGGGAATTGGTCATCTTTATCCATATAGGCTTGGTGAAGTTAACCCATCCTGTCAGTGACTTCCTCATCACTGTGAGTCTCCAGGATGGTTTTCATAGCGTGGAGGAAGAGGAATGCACAGAGACGAGTGGGCAGTACCTTGATGCTTGAGCCATTTGGACTACATATGCCCTGTGGGTCCCAGAAGGCTCTGAGACTCTTGAGAACCTTTACTTCTCACTATTTCCAGTTGGGAGTCCTCAGAGTGTGCTTTTCAGGTTTGTGGTGTTGAGGTTTGGCCTCAAAAATGCTGCTGGGGGTTTTGTTGTGGCAGGGTAGACCCATCTTCAAACACCAGTTCCCTGAAAAGCTTATGTTCATACTTAGCACTGCCATTGCACTGCAGGATATTCTAGACTGTGATTTATGAAAATCATTAAAGCTGTGTTTGAGCACTATGAATTATACAATTAGAATTATTGTGAGGGGAAAATAATAATACGAGGTATATTTGATCCGGTGGGGAAATGAAATGGGCATGGAGTTGGGCAGGAAAATTAACACAAAGTGCAGAGAGTATTTCTGAGGTGCTTGGACACTTGCAAGCACTTGTGTGAGAAAAATCTCGAGTAAGGGTTTAGTTGTGTACTCCTTTGTGGCTTTCACTGCTGATTTCCACAGAGGATTATCTCTGCATTGGAAGAAGGCACCAAAATGATTGTACAGTACAGAAGATGGAGAATGTCTCCACTCAGAAAAGGAACAAAAAGATTCACTATGTAGGATTAAAAGTGGGCTAGTCAATGGCTGCACTGCTACCAAGGGTTTGTTAGGGCAAGGATGAGTGTCTTACACATAATCCCAGAGCTGTGGAGCATCTCTAGGCCCAGACTTGTTTCCAAGCAGTTGAGCTATTCTTGAACTCAGCTGGATCTATCTTGTCCTAACACGCTCCTTCCAAAATACCTGGTCATGTCAGGCCAAGGTCTTGTTCTTTAGAATCCTCAGGTAAGCCAGGACTGTCAGGTCCCGAGCCCTGTGCATGTGGCTGTTGGGAATAAAATGAGGTAAGGTCTTGAAGAAGTGCTTAAAGCAAAAATTTAGGCATTGATATCAACAGATATAAAAGTGCACCAGCCTAAAGTAAGCATTAGTTAGAACAATGCAAAATTAGTGCAGCTTGGGGGTAAGAAGTGTTGAGCTGAAAAGTCAAGATATCCCTAAAATAACAGGTAAATACCTTATTAAAGTCTGTGGTCCTGTATGGTCATCATTAACCTCATTAGTACATCTTAATTTTCAATTAGCCTATAATTTGCAGAACCAATTCTAACTAAAGACACTGAGGTGGGAAGGGGAGAGGTAAAGACTTAAATTAAGCTTAAAAATGCACAAATTGTTTTAAAATTGCAGGATCTGAATTTCCCATCAAGTACAAAATATTTTATCTCATTTGCCTCTTCCTCTGTCTGACAACTACTGAGCTGAGAACTACATTGTTTTTTTTACAAAAAGATAAAGGAGAAGCAAGTGCTGTGGACAAGACACAGCCATGTGGTTTGCTGACATATCTTAAGCATGTGTGTGGTCTGATACAAATGCAGCGGGCCAGCTGCAAGCACAGGCAGAGTGGGACATTTCCTTGGGAGTCGGGCTGTCCAGAGTAACGGAAGAGTAGGACCTGCCACTGCAGGATCTACCACTGCAAGAAGACAGTGGTACTATCCACTCGAGCAGTAAGCACTATGAGTCTCTGCCTCCTTGCACAGCAGACAGAGGGGGTCAGCCTGGCTAGTGTGTCTGTCAGGAGCAGGTTCGATTCTATTTGGTCCCTCTGTGTCCGTGGGTGAGGTTTGTCCCAGTAGCAACTCTGGTCACCCTGCCCCAACAGAGTGGCAGATCCCACATGATCAGCACACCTTATCTGGTGCTTTCACTGCTGCCATGTGGGTCTGATTTTCTGCCGGGGAAGAAACCTTTTGTTCTGGTTGTCAACAGTAAACTTTGCCTGTGCTGGTAGGCATTTTTGAACTAGCTCTGGATCTGTCTTCACAGGCACACACATGCACGCTTGTACTTATGCAACACCCATTAACAGGAAAGAACACTCAGTATAAACACATACACACAGAGAGCCATATGGACACATGCTCATTAATTGAAACCAGGCCCATGTACTGAATCTCTTTGTTAGCATCCAAATCCCAGCCAATCTGCCAGTACTTAGGAGATGGAAAACTGGATCGCTTCCACTGTCTGTCACTTAAAAGCTGAAAATTATTTCACTGACCCCTGGTCCTTGCTCCCATATTCTTTGAGAAATAGTATTAACATTTTGTTTGAATGCACATGTAGATAAATTTATATTTTGTGCAGTATATTACATGTAAGCTATAGATGATGATTACTCCCATGCAGATGGTTAGCTCAAGGCATACAGATAATCTAAGTTGTCAGATCCAGTTTAAATGGCCAGAAACACAGAACTCTACAGCAGGGAATTTCTTCTTAAAAGTCTGCTTCACACACTGGAAAACAGTCTCTTGATGATAAAAAGACTTAATTGAGTACCGAGGAAATGTCACAATTAAGTTCGTTGTTATTACTGAATTAATTGCTTTGGCTTTCCAAACAATTCACTAACCTTTAAATACAACCGCACATGATGCTTCAACACAGAACCATACCTCACTGAGCCTTCAGAGTGGGAGCAGCTTTTGGGGGAGGTCAGAGCTCAGTAGCACTAAGTACTGCAAAGCACAAAGCCTTGCCTTAATTGCTACAGTTATTGGAAAGTTTGAAGAGAATGAAGTGGAGGTCCCCAGCCTGGACACAGAGGTACCTTCACATTAAGGCTGGTTAATGTTGTCAGGACAATTCAGAGGAATGCCTGTCTCTGCCAGTCAGATCACTGTGGCCATTTGCTGAGACTAAGTTTGTGTGTGCCACTTTACCCCTCCATCAAATAAGAAAAGCTTCTTAGGCAGCCACATGTAATGATATCTTAAGATCTTTCTCCAGTGTTTAAGGTCTGGACCTGTGAGCAGATCCCTGTGCCCTGCACAGTGCTCTATGGGCAGAAGATGCATCCAGTCTCATATCATGAATGCATACATCTCCCGGTCATGACTTGGGTGTGTAAAATTCTTCTCTGAAAGCCATGTCTCCAGCAGCCTCTGTGGTGAGCAGTGCCCAGCCTTCAAACAGACTTGAGCTTCTCGAGTTTGTTCCAAAAGTTTTGGTCTGATTGTCACCGCTAAAAGATCGCTTCTTTGAAGGGGGAAGAGAACTGCAGTGACCAAGAGAGGAGGAAGCAAGCTAAGTATGGCAAAATCTTTGCCTGGTGAAGGAGAAAGTGCAAGGCATGGTGGCTTGGGAATTGGACCGTCAGGGGAAAGCTTACTTGCAGGCATTTTAAGTTATCCAGTAGAATCCATGCTCTGCAGCAATGTTGCAGACCATAATTTTCCTGAGGACTTGGTATTTTGAAACTCACTATACGTGTTTGATCTGTCTTCCCTCTAAAAGACCATCGAGAAGATTTGCCAGTGATTTATTTTGCCCTTACTGGGAGGAGGGAAAGCAGATCATTAAGCCTCAAATACAACCTGCCATCTGGATGGGCTCAATGTGCAAGAAGGCATAAAGTTGGGATGCAAATATGCAGTACTTGGTTCTCAGCCAAGACAGAGCTTGTGCTCAATTGTTTAAAAGCAGATCTATGCAGACATGACTTATTGCAGGGGAGGAAAGGGGCTGATGGGAGCGCTTGGGGTCTGCTTTGCAGAAATCTCTACTACAGCTGAAACCTATAGGAGCTGTGCTTTGAGCGCATAGAGATTTCTATATATGGGCTCTTGGTGTCTTGACAGATGTACCTAAGATTACTTGATCCTTTTGACATTTATCTTTGTGTTCCAGTGCTACCCCTGCAGAGGATTTACGTTGGTGGGAAGTTGCCTCATGTTCCCCATCTTGGGAATCCTGAACCTGAGGTGACTAGTGGCTTAAGGAGAGGCATGCAATCTTCTTTTGACCTCAATGTGCAGACAAGAAAATGAATACAGCTAGCTGTATTGAGAACATTACAGTGGGTTGTAGAAATATGCTCTTCCCTCTCTGCTTTTACCATTGGACTCTGAATGTGATGCTGAGCAAATCACATACACCCAACTTTTCAGCAGTGGCCACGAGTTTTTTTCTTTTTTATGTAGAAGCAGCCAGCCACTGTGGTGGCCAAAATTAATGGTCAGCATCGCAGATTTTTAGCTGTGATCAATGAATCAATTCCCCTATCTCTAAAATATCTGTGATAATTGGTTTTGTATGAGTGACTGGAAAACAAAAGTCCTTTTGAGTTTGGGAACTGCTCAATGGCAATAATAACGAGGCAAATTGAAAAGCCCAGGAGGGAAGCAGAGTTCTGTATGCTTTGCAGTGCACTGCTGGTGTGCAGATAAATAAGGCCACAAGAGTGAATAACGAAGATAGCCTCATCCATAGAGCACTCCTGTGTGCTGAATGAGGCAGGGGGTCCAGTACAAAGGAGAAGAATATAGGATCAGTTAATTAAATCTGTACCTCTTATTATTTCTGTTTCTAGAGTTTGGTCCTTCTCCACAATCCATTTGGTATTAAATCAAGGGTGGGTAGGAACAAAATGTTTATTTTTAGAGACTCTTGTGCAGTCGAAACTTACATTTGATATCGAAAGCCATTTCCTGTCCATATTTGAAGTTGATATCATGTTATTCTGCAGCAGTTGCTAGTGGAAACTGTGGATGTGTTGGTACACTTCCATTATCCATCGCTCTGCTCTGCAGTTCGGGAACTGGAAGGCATGCAGGTGGCTTCATTTTAATATCTATTTAAAGTGTAAATGGCTGTCTGCAGTGCTCTTTGAAAAGGCAAGGGCTGTTGGAAGCTTTCAACACTGGTGGGAACTAAGAGCACACGTGTGATCAAGAAGAGCAGCAAATGTGATGAAAGATAATTGCTGATGGCTTTGAGGATTAAAGCGAGACTTCTGCCCTTTGACTACCAATGGGAGCTCTGGAAGCTGGCAGCACTGGGAAGCAAGAGGAAGGCAGTCCCCAAGGAAGCAGCGTGGTGGGGGTGTGACATGGCATGCAGCAGCCAGCCCACCCCTGGAAGGGCTGGGGAGCAGACTGGGAGATGGGTGCTCTTGGTTAAATAATGACAAGTGGTGCCTATACTATCCCTGTTAATCTGGCTGTCTTGAAAGTAGGAATCCACACTGTAGTCTTATGTTGCTTGTTGGAAACCATCAGGCATAAGGTTTTCATAGACCCAGAAAGCAGAAGTAGTATAATTTCTCTCTCTCACATTGGAAGCCTGTCTTCCCAGACCTGCTGGAGGTGACTTTGCAGCCATCATCTCAACCTGTGGAACTCTGAAAGTTGAGGTAAATCCATGCATATGAAGGATGCTGTTATAAAAGAAATTCCAGATAGTGAAAGAGATGAAAAGCAAGTGCTCAGGGTTTGTGGCTTCCCATCCATTGCATCTTCTCAGAGAGAGAGTACTCTGATGAAAGAAGAGCTCTGTGTTGCTTGGATCCCGCTCAAATCAGTGATTCTGGGGAAAAGAGTAAGTTTACAACATAGGGACATGGATTTCTTCTCTTAGCTCCATCTGGCATGACACAGATGTGGCTGTGTAGTGTTTTCCACCTGAATTCCATCTAAATCTGACTAAAGCTTTACTGATATTTAGATATATGTGCAACATAGCTAGAATCGGCAAAAAGTTAGGCATGGGCTAACTTTCCTGATTGTGGGTTGTCTGAGCAAGTAGCATATGTGTTGGCCTAAGTGGCACTGTGATATAGCTGTGCCTCTCTACGGGCAAACAATTATACAGCAGGGACTACTAGATTTACTGCACTGCAAATACTTTGCCTTTATTGCAGTAAGGTCATTGCAAATCTTCTGGAAGGCACATGGCAAAAAAAAAGCAATGACTTCTCTTTATCTCTCTTCTGTGAGGTTTCAAGGTCTGTCCTGGGTGCCTGTGTCCACTTTTTCTGTCTTGTTTGTTTGAAGTCAGATACTTAAACTGATGGACCCTGCTGATCCTCTGCAGCTTCCACAGACTTCACTGGCAACTCATCAGGATTAAAACCTTTGGGCTGGTTAACTTAATAGCTACTAACCTGCTGCAATCAGTCTTTAGGAACCTAAGGCTTGCTCGTTGCAAAATTGAGAACAACCATATTTTCTTATGGTCCACTGGAATTGAAGGAGATTTAGCTAGAATAGGTGCCCCCCTGAAGCAGGAACTATGGAGGTCCTAAAGCTCTGTAGTCTTTTCATCTTCAGGTCACCACAGCACCTCCTCCATTTTCTGCCTCCAGTCTGCTTCCCCCAGCTTGATGTAATTTCTCTGCCTCAGTTTCTCTGCCAGTACACAACAGAGGGGTTAGCATTAACTGTAGAAGAAAGGGGCAAACCCATTTACCTCCCTGAGATCAAAAAAGCTCTCAGTGGCCAAAGGGAATTGAGCCATAGTCATCTATTCTGGCCAGATGATTACAAAGTCATTCCCCCGTAGAGTTCCTTCTTCCATTTCCATTTGCCCTGTAGGTTTCTCACAGGTGGTAAACACTCCCATGATGTCACCTCCTACGTGGGTCAAGATGCCCCATTTTTCTTTTACATGACATGCCACAGGCCAGTAGGGAGCCCATACGAGGGCTTCCAAGCGGGGCTGGGGCATGTACTCATTTCTGAATTATACTGTGTTAAAGAGACACTGTCCCTGAATGAGAATGCCCGTGCCACATAGAAACAAATTTAGCAGAGGCATTTGCTGGGCTTGCACTGACCTCTAGTGACAACGCAGGGGACCAGGGCCTTCAGCCATCAATGGGCTGAGACGACACGTGTGGGTCCATCCATCTGTGCTTGAAGGTTTACAATGGTTTGCAACAGTTTTTGGCAGAATTGTGCATGTAAGCCTCTGCTACTGCCTTGGATAAGCAAGCCAAGCCTACTGACTGATGAGGATCTGTCTGCTTGGTAGGTGACTGCAGTGGGTCTCAGGTGTCCCAAACTCCATGCACCTCCTCATTAAACTGCTTGTCCTCCCCAACCCACCAGCGCTGCGGTGCTGTTCAGGTCTTCTGCAGTGTTTGTTCTTTCTGTCTATCTCATTCTCCCTCTTGTCCCTAAATCTGATCCCCCATTTCTTTCTGATCGCTGCCAGTCTACCCTCCTGGCTAGGTAGCAACCATGCTCCTGGCTTCTGGGATGATCCTGAGTACTTCATCTCTGCCTTTGACCTCTGTGTCCCTCTCTCCACCCTGGCTCTCTTGCAGAGCCTGAAAGTCCTTTCCACTGCTTGGACGCTAAGGGCAGGGGTTCTGGTTTCTTTGCCACAAAGCTGCTTGCTGTACCACATAGAAGATGCTTGCTGTACCACATAGTTGATCATCCTCTATGTGATGTACATGAAGCATCTCCTGCTTCTAGTGCCACTTAAAACCAGAATCCCCTAAGAAAATACATACAAGCTGTGCTGACACTGTCTTGTACTTCTCCAAGTCTGTAAATGAAAATGGTGAGAGCTTTGGACCCAGTCCTGGAAGCTGCCAAATGTGCCTCCAAAATGCTGAGCAGTCTCAGCTTTTAGGGACATCACTAGGACTCATGGGATCTCGGTAGTTTCCAGGGAGCCCTGCATTACCCAGGACCATGGGGGAAACCTACTAGAGCTTAAGTGTGAGAAGTACATGGAAGCCTCTTTCACAGTCCCACTGCTGCATGCTGATGCCACCCCTCACAGGCCATGCCTACAGCACCACCTTTTCCTTTCTTGGCTAAGCAGCCTCAGTGTGTGGATGTATGGTTTCTGGGCTCTGATAACAAGATAGTGCCTCATTCACTTTATATTCCTGTCTCTCAGAACCACAGATTCACCCACCCTCCCAAAGCCCTAGAAAGTGCTTTTACTCACTGAATTACAGCTCAGCTCCTCCAGCTCTGTATTATCATCAGAGCAAGGCCCAAAAAGCTCCGCAGTGAGCACATGAATGAAATGACTTTTTATTCTGGGAGTTGCTTCCAGAGAAAGAAATAATCCATGATGCCCCACAAAACTCAGGATAAAAAGTCCCATCCATCTGTGAACTCCAAAAGCCAGGCTTCTGTCCACCTATAGATTTAACTGGAAGGTTGAGAGAGGCAGGAGCATGCACAACACCCCCATCTTTAATACCTCTGTCTGTGTTATGTTCTCCAGTTCATCTGTATGAGAGTTATCATACTCACAGGACAGAGCTCCACAGCACTGCCTCTTCCCCTAGACCTCACTGCAGATAGATCCAGTTCTGTTGTCCAAAGCGCGATACTGGAATTAGCCTAAGAGATCAGTTGAAGCATCTTGGCTTCTCATAAATCTCTGTTGAGGAGCATGCCTCCTGTACTTGCCTTGAGGCATCTGCTATGGATTGACTCCTCTGGTCTCTGGCTAACCTAAGTCCACATAAGAAGCCTCAGAGAGGGTGGAATGTAGGAAGGCTGCCAGCTACAGCCTTCCATGCTAGGCTGAGCAGAAAGGCAATCAGGTTTCCTAAGCACTGTAACAGATGACAAGGTGTATATTTATACCAGATACCCACATACTTTGAGTGAATTGTGCAACATGAGATTTGTCATCATGCATCAGATCACTGTGTATCTAATCCAATACTACGGCTCTGACAATGTCAGGAGAGCTGAGCTGCCTGCAATGATGCACCTCACCAACTGTGCAATGCGGGAACAGAGGGTCTGCGATTAATATTCCTCCCCAGTTCCTCCAGCAGTCAACTGGTACCCTGACTGCTCTTGTTATCTAAGCAGGCAGAGCTGCAAATGTAAGTAATCACAAGTCTAGGCAGCCTTCTAAATACAACTCGTAAAACCACAACATACATTTCTATATTTTGAGTGGGATAATGTTATGCTGATTTCACCTTACTTTCCTCTGTTAAATGATTCTGAGGCTAATTGCTCCCTGGATGCCAGCAGTGAAGAGCTATCGTAGTGCTGGAAGTGACCTGTAATCTTTTACACCACTCCTAGCATCCTCTTTTATACCTCCCATGAGCTCCCCATTCCTTGCACACTTGATTTTTATTTTAGCTTTGTTTGGTTATGTTTTTTGTATTTTGTTATTGGTGGTGGTGGTTTGAATTTTCTCTCTTGTCTGCTGCAAGGGAATCAAGCCATTCTTCTCATCTGGGTGTGCTGGCAGTCAGCCACATTCCGTAAATGCAGCAGGTGCTGCTGCCTTTGTGTTCACAGTGCTGTCATCACCCTTTGATCAGGCCAGGAGTCAGTTACTTTGCTTGGCTGGTTTGGGCTTCTGCCATTCACAGAGCAGAGCTCTTCCCTAAGCTGTCTGCAGCAGCTTCTGCAGCACTCCCATGAGCATGTACAGATAATTTCAAACCCCTTAATATGAGCAGTTTCTTAGACCACTTAGACTGCTTCTTCCCAGCCTGCATAGTGTAACTTTCTGGTCAGAGCAAAAGGGTCTCTTGTCCAAGGGGCTCTTGCATCCTTGGCTGTCTCTCATGTTTAGTGCTTTCTGCAGCTGATTTACGTAGTAAAAGTCCCCTGAATTAGCTGTTTGTCTATGGAAAACTCCTTCCTCCTTGTAGTGACCTGCAGAAAAGGACCAGGGAGGGGGGAGAATCCTTCTTTTGCTCTGCAGTTAAATCTGAGGCATAGGAGTTTTGTTCTTCTGTTTCTCCTCTCTCAAAGGCTTCTTTTCCTAGTCCAAGGACTCTGCTGTGAAGTACTGGAATCAGCTGTGGTCCTGGGCCTTGTGAGGTTTGGTCCCTGAAATCCACGTAATGGCTCTTGCAGGAGTGCCATGATTTTGTGTCTCACAGTCCATGTGGCACTGGGTCAGTGCCATTTCAGGCTGTGTTGAAGATGATTTTTGAGCAAACAACTGTCTTATGACACAACCAATAGTGCTATTTGCTCCTATCCTTTTCTGCTTCCTTATGTTTTGTAATTGATCTGTATTTGTTGGCATCTGCTTTTCTGTTTGATGTGTTCTGTCCTGATGGTGCCAAATGTAAATTCCTGCCTGCCAGCCACTAATGTAACAGGATTCAGAAGATGGTGGTGGGAGTTACCAGGTGTGGAGCAAAGACTGTCTCATTTGGAATGAATTATACTTCAGGGACTTAGATCAACTAGGTTTGTCAGATACCAGGGGATTCAGTGACTTTTTCCACTTGTAGATTAAGACACTGATCCTTTAATAGCTCAAGTGATTTTTTTCAGGCAAAACAAGCTACCCAGAGTGTCCAGTAACCTTTTTATCCTTTCTAAGCTACCAGTGACAACAATTTGTGGTGAGGCAAATGTCATTGAAGACTACCCTTCAAAAAGCGAGACCATTGCCTGTGGCCTGTCCTGGTCATCTCAACAAAGTTGGCATTTCCTTGTCCTCCTGCAAAGTATCATATTGTCACATGTGATCTGTACCATGCTAGAAACAGGGTACGGATATCAGCCTAGCAGTGAGTGTGCTCCTGCAAAGCTCACTGGCTAGCATCCCTGGGTATTCCCACTTCAGTAGCTGGCTCACGTCTCAGCTGCCAGTGTTAGCCTTCTCCCCAGTGGCTGAATGGTCTTTGGTTACCCTGCACTTACAGGAGTGTCAGGAGGAACAGCAGGACTCAGTGGTCACAGCACCAAGCAGTGCTCCCAGCACCAAATCTGTCTGAGTTCAAGAAACATTTTGACATCACTCTAAGGCCCATGGTGTGATTCTTGGGGTGTCCTGTGAAGGGCCAGGAGTTGGGACTTGATGAATCCTGATGGCTTCCTTCAAAATCAGCATATTCTATGATTCTATGACTCCTGGAATCTCCTGAGACCAAGACAAGTGTCCACCCATGACACTCTGTGAGCCTTTCCACACCCTGCAGTGTAAGAGGTCTCTCTCTGGTAAAACTTCAGCTCCTAAGGATTCATGTCACTGTTCTGCCTTTAATTAGCATTACCCTGAGGTGCATTAATTGAAAAAGAAAAATTGCCTACATAGCTCATTCCTGCTAGGTCTTACCTCACCTCACAGCTCACAAGACTGTGCCCCAAGTTTCCTGAGATCTGCCGTTATCTTGGGCTTTGGACTCTGCTCAAGCTCTAAAACTTCAGAGGTGTTTGGCCAGACAATGCCAAAGAGGCAACAGCTACACCAACTCATGAGACCCAGGCAAACACCTCGGTGATTTTACTTTGGGACAGATGAGATTCTGCCAGAGTGAGAAAGTACATTTCTAGCTCTCCTGGGTGTGAAGCAAAGCCTGGCGCTGAGACCGAGTAACACCATTGCTCACACTGTCTGCTTGAGCTTGCAGGCAGCCTGAAAAAGGAGCTCTGAGAGTTGTTCTGCTTCCTCCTTCCCTCCAGAACAGGAAATCTCATATACTGACATGCAAGAGAACTTGGTAGTTCTGCATCATCTTAAAGGGGTGGGCTTTGATTCAGTGAAAACAGCAAATGCTTCTGTTAACACTTCTGAAACACTAATGAAAAAAAACCCACAGCAAAACTCTTTTTTATAAAGGGAATCAGATTTTATTTTTATACCCACAAAGTTAAAAATACGTATTTCAAAATATTTACAATGACTATATATGAAATAACCTTTGTTAATGAAATAGCAACATACAGTACTAGAATATATCCACCAAATTGATAAAGTCTACATAAGAAGAAAATGTAACAGAAAGAGAGAGAGAGGTAAATAGCATCCATGCACAATCTGCACCGACATGGTTTTTTATACTCTCTACCTTTTAGCTGTGAATGGAGTCACAGGGAATTTTGACCTCATTCCTTGCAAATGCCTCTTGTGACTGAGATTCTTCGAACTATCAGAAAATTGTGGGTTGCGGCAGTACCAATGCCTTACTTTCCTATGCCAGCCTTTCATATGGGAACCTTGTATTACAGAGTGGACTCAAAAACTCTCAGCAACCCTGGGAGGTAGCTCTAGTTCTATGGAAGAATTTGGCAGATGGAAAAGCACCAGATTAAGTGGCTGGCCTAAGGTTGTACAGCAAGGAGCAAAACTCACAAGCCCTCCTTCATCTCTTCTAATCTCTCATTAGGGAATACATTTCCTCTGCTAACCATTATCTCCTTTTGAGATGAGCTTTCTCACAAGGTGGGCTTCTTAATTAATACCATGTACCAGGTGATGATGTGGGAAAAAACCCCTGTCTATAGATGAGAACTTGTCTCAGTAAAGATCTGTGATATTGCAGTCTGCTACCATGTTCTGGAGTTGAGCAGAAGATTATTTTTGTGTAGACACACACACAGACGATTCCCTCCCTGCATGTGCACCACTGATCAACTGCATCCTCTGTAGTTAGAAACCCGTATCTTCACCTGCACACTTTCTGTCTCTCTCTCTCTCTCTCTCTCTCCATCATCAATGCCTGTATATTTGCCAATCCTGGGAATCATGGAAATGTCAAATAGAAAACAGAACAGCAAAAAAATCTGCTGCCTTATTTTTGTAGGTATTTTAATACAAAATTTATCTGATTTCTTCTGGTTGCTTCTAATTTAATGTCTTTAGCATTCACCTATGCTTACATATATATATATATATTAAAAAATGTAACAAAAGGCCCATTCCATTTGTTTCAATGGACAAATAAAGAGGTCATAATCCTCACTGCCCAACCCACAAGGCAAACTCAAAGGTAAGTGAGAAGGGCTCTAAGAAGAGAAAAAGATGTAGCCTTTGTTTTTGTGGTGCCCTTCAATCATCACTGCTGAGCTTGAAGCTTTGTGAAGGTATGACATGACTTAGCAGAAAAGCAGAAGAGCTGTCTGGGTCACTTGCAGATTTCTAGCCCCAGAAGTGCGAGATCAGTAGGAGCTGGTTTTCTCCCTCTCTTTGGTGAAGGAGTTTCTCAGGATTCTAGCTTTGTTAGTGATTTTTCTGTGGTGGTGGCAGTGGTGATGATGGTGGCTGTTTCTGTCTATTGGCCCAACAGTTCTCCCACCAGAGTAATTCTTCCCCATTCCCAGTAGCAAGCCCTCTCCCCTAGACACCCATCAGCCTTATTTTTTCCTAAGAACAAGGTAGAGGATGCCGATGATGAAACTGAAGCAAAAGCAGATCCAGGCCAATATGAAGCAGTAGCCATGGTGAGGATTTGTGACGTACTGCGTCTTGCCTGTGAACCGAGCTGTGTAAATGGAGACTGCAATCAGAATGCACATCCCTGTGGGAAGGAAGAAGGAAAGAAGAGTTGGAAAATGCAATGAAACCAGCACTGCTGCAAGACTTCTGAAGTACTGTTGTCCCCTGAGATTGTAATGCATGTCTTGTGCTGTATGAGAGAGGAGCTGCTGCCCATTAGGCTTATTTTTGGAGGATTTCTTTTGCAGATGTGATGACATAAGACACTTGGGGCTTGTTTAGTGGGTGCCATGAGGAATAAACCTTTGTTAGGAGGAAATCAGTAATAAGATCTGACGACAGTTTGGTGGTAGTGTTGAATCCCATGAGCAGTAGCTGTCTAACTGTTTATTCCCCTGCCCCCTCAAAACACTTGAATCCTTTTTGTTGTCTTTCAAAGGTATTTTGCAAAACCCACTGGAATTTCCTAACAAAAATCTTGAAACATTTTCATTATATACAGCAAAAAAAACCCCAAAAAACCCCACAAAACCCGACCCAACACTTTCCAATTTCTCAGTGCTTTGTTTTGTAACAAAATAGGGCCACTGGAAACATTTAGCTGGCTGACAATGTCCCCTGAAGACCATGTGTGGCAAACACGTGTGGTTACTTGTGTTCGCAGAGGCAATGAGATGCACACGGGGCCATCGCAAGGTGTGCATGTGCATACTTACAGCAAACCAGCATGACGGCTCCAGTCACGTAGAAACGTTTGCCTTTTTCCAGAGTGAACAGCTGGATAACGAACAGGATGAGCGCCACGACAGAGAAAATGATCGAGAGGATCATAAAGGCTTGCACGACTTTGAGGGAAGCTGTCAAAACACGGGGAATAGATTGGAGAAGGTCAGGACTCAGTCTTGGTGTTGCGCACCAAGGTCCTGCAATTCACCACTCTGATGGAAATGCAGATGTAACTTACTCTCATCACCGCTCTTAACTGAAAGCTGATTGCAAGTGTTATTGCACAGCAGCCAGAGTCCTGTTGAGACCGTTCCAAAGCTGGAGGAACTCACCATCCAAACCTGAAATAGGATAGAACACTTGCATCAAGGGGGAGGAAGGCTTTCTTGCTCTTCTGCCAGACTAAACCATAAAGTGAGCACGCGTAGCCAAAGTGCCTGAAAATGTCAGCATGTATCGATTGCAATGAGCAACCAGACTGGTGAGAGATGGGGCTGGCTTCCAGAGCCAGGAGGTTTTTGGTCCAGGCAAAACACCAGGAAGTTTGTTCCAATCATGTGGAGAAGTCTCCCGGGTCATCCTTGCCCTCTCCCCATGTGAGGCGGTGGGAGGGCACGGTAGGCTAAGCGAGCTGCCCAGGCGGGTGCAAGGGGACACTGAAATCCTCTCCGATGGCCGGTGGGGGCATGGGGGACCCTGGCAGTGCCTCCCCCTCCCCCTGCTGCCAGGGGTCCCCCTCGGCCTGGATTTCCCCAGCAGCCAGGTGGTCCTGGCCCGGCTGCCCCCCTTGGCTTGGGATGCACCCCACTGCACAACAGCCTGGCCACCAGCTGGGGGGATCAACAACGCATCAGAGCTGTCATCTGCTGATCTCCCCAGCTCCGACTTGCATTCTCCGTGGTGAAGGGTGTTGAGGTGCTGCTGGTTCTGGGATTTGGGGAGATCACAGACAGAGGCTGCATCCTGTACCTGTACCCTGTCTGCCTTCCTGCTCTCTGAGCGCACCCATCACTGTTTCATCTCTCCTCGTGACTGTGAGCAGATGTTCATCACCCACATACCTAAGGACCCACCCTCCAGTCCACCTGCCAGCCATATCAAGGGCTGGCTGCTGCTGCAGAAGATCTCACCCAGGGCAGTCTACTTACGTTGGCAATGGTGGAGACAAAGAGCATGATGACAGTGGCAATGTGAACCACAAAGATACCAGCCAGTAGCACCAACATCTTGAGTCCCTTCTAGGTGGTGTCACTGAAACAGAGAGATCTGGAGAACAAGAACAGAGGGAGGAGGTGAAGGGAAGGGCTGAGTCGAAGAATAGCATTTATTTACATGCAAAAACCATGTTGATCTTAAATCCCTTCTGGAAACATGGAATCACAAAAAACCCCATCACTAAAACCTTTGTCAAAATCTGCTCAAGAGGTTAAATAGAGCCTGGAGGCTAAGGAACTGGTTTGGGAGGAGGTGTAGAACAGGGGTAGATAGCTTGGGGGCATTTTAAAAATAGCATGATTATATACACAGGTATATTGATGTTGTTAACGTAAAGTAAAAAATGCCATACTCCAGGCCTACACTCTAGGAAGAGGAGTTTTTGCCCACGCCATTCACAGAGGTCAGGAAAGTTTTTTCTCTTCCTGTTCCCCTCTGGTGTCACAGCCTCTTCCAGATGGTCTGGGACAAGGACAGGTGGTATGGAGTGGAGGACTATGTTCCTGGGTGCACTGGGTGTTGAGCAGTGGTGGAGAGTAAACTGGGGAGCAGCCCCTACTCCATTGTGTGAAGAGGAGAGGAAGTAGAAGAGAAATGCCACTGAAGTTATCTGGAGCTGAGGAAGATGCTTAGGTTTGCAATGAAAACTTCCTGTTTCCCTCTTAAAACTTGAGGCATGCAGATCACTTTATTACTGCAATAAGATTCTCTTGTAATGCAAATTCCTCTTTGGTTTGTTTTGGTTATTTTTTGCCTCTGTACCCTGCAAGCTTTTATTTTTTGTAACATTTCCTGTCGTTGATGTACACGTGATTAGAAAGAGAGGGGAATGTGCTTTAGAAAGCTTGCATGGCACTGTTTGTCAAGGCTGCTGACTTCTCACCTGAAAAAGCAAAATACAAGGAACAAATCTAAGCCATGAGAATGAGTGCAGACAACTCACACGAAGCATGTGAGTATATTTCAGGCAGAAGAACTTACTGGGTCCACTCTGTGGCCAGTAAACTTCCTAGAAAGTTTCACAGGGCTGTGTTGCTATTTCCTTTGGTAGTGCTGGTACTGAAAAGCAATATCAAGTGTGTGATTAATGTTAACTGTCAAGTTATTTTGGTCCAGGTGACTCAGTCAAGGTTTGATGCTGTCACCATTTGTGTAGGGTGTGGTAACATTGTCATGTAACAACACAATTGTACTTTATGATGTCTTTCACACAAACTGTGACAAAAAACTTTGTAAAATTTTTTACTTGATGACTCCACCTTCTCCACTCCTGTCTTTCCTTTCAGTGTGACCATGAGTGGAAGTGTATTCCTGTAAAGTGCTGCAGCTATTCCTTGCACTGCTTTGGATACAGTTTCCCAAACCACAGTAGGCAGGCAGGCTTCTCCATCAATGGCACTTCAACCAGTTCAGCATTAGCTGGTGACCATGAGGAATTCCTTGAGTTCAAGATCTCAAGGAACCAGCTCTGGTAGGTCATTACTCCCACCCAAACAAGGTCAGTCCTTAGTAAAACACATTAGGTCTAGTTACTGGTCCTATCTCCTTGGCAAAACTTGTCTTCTGTGAGTTTTCCTTCACCTGGGAGAACTCTATGGAGCTGTTTAGTCCTGGCTTGCTGAACACGGACCAGGCTTGCTTGTCTGCTTTGGGGTGTCCTAGCAAACTTCATGCTCTAAAGTTTGATTTGCCTGGATGGCCTGGTCACTGTGCCCTCTCTTGTGACAGTACCTCCCTTAGTGATGATCTTGGAGAAAGCACAGCCTTTTTAGGAGTTCCTCTCTGACTGTAGTGACAGTCATTTATGAGTTCAGCACTATTAAAATTCAGGTTCTCAATACTATATGCAAGCTACCACATGAACATCCCTGACCTAAGAGTTAAACCCCTTCTTTCCACTTGACTGCAAAAGGAACGAGGGTTTCAAAATGCTGGATGGCAACTGGTACAGGTACCACCGCTGTACCTTTAACTAAGAAACTATTGCTGTTGCCATGACTAAGTGACATATCTGCAGCAGATTTGAGCCAAATCTTCCTGTCCTTTTGACTACTTCTTATTCATTTTTGACTACCTCGGTTCTCACACAAGCTGTCACAACTACTCTTTCCACCATAGGCTATTGGTATGCATTCACCAAACTGTGGCAAATTTGCCTGCTCTGAAATTTGCCTTTACTTAACAGTAGCTAAACTTTTCTTCTTTCTTAGATGGATTTTTGCTACGGCCTTCTTAAAAACTCGTTCAGCAGGGTTTTTTTCCTGATTATTTTTTAGGATCTTCAAACAAAGTTCTCTACTTGAAAGATTAAAAACCTACTTAAATGACACCCTAAAGGACTAGAACAGTCTTTTTAAATGCATTTTTTGTTTGCATTCAAAAATGAAAAGGAGAGATAAATGTTACTTTACAAAGTAAAAAGAAAAAAACCAACAAAAAAACCCACGCCCAAGACTTTGACCAATACTCTATGAAAAAAAAGAAATCCTTTATTCCCTTTGCTTTTTCTGCCTGTTCTAGCACTGCAGGAGAGCACTGTTAGTTCAGGTGCTTTCAGTGCACCTATTTCCTGAGAACGTCAGCACCTCTCCCTGAATACACACGCTATCAAATGCAAACTCCCCCAAGGGATATGTGCTCACAGCTTAGTTTTGATTCTTTGTGAGTTAAAGCACAAGCCTCCCTCTCTATTCATTTGCTTTGCCCTTTCTTCATCTCTCTCTGCCTGCTAAATAAAACACAAGAGAACAATCCCAAAGGAGCTGGGGGTGAACAAATGGCAGTGAAATAGAGTCATCTCTGTCTCTGATGCTATGGCGTGGACTTTTCCTCCCATTAGACAGAGAAGCTGGCAGAGCATCAGGGACTGACAGGAATACGGTTTCCATTTGTTAAGTGTGAGACATCTCTCTCCGCTACAGGGTGGGGTCACATTGCTGGAGCAATAGGACAAAATTGCATGTAAATGCCTTTTCTTCCATTCCCCCACCTAAACTGCAGCTGCATTTGGAGTTCCTCAGGCTCTTCTTGGGCTATGAGTCAGTTTTAGCCTTCCTAGAGCTGCCAGTTTTTCCACTGACTCACCCCAAAGCTCTCAAAACCCACAATTATTTAACCCTACAAGGTTAAGTGCTCAGGACACTGTCAGTTTTAGGACTGCTTCTCAAGAACCAGTCAAACAAACAGTTTGTGAGTCCTCCTCATGCATCTTCCAGAAGAGAGACACCAACTAAGCCAAAAAAACGGGTGAGACATAACAGGTAGGAGGTAGGAGGTAGGACAGGCTGGTGGGGAAGAAGGTGTGAAGGTCATGCACCTGCTGAACAGCCTGCATGAGTCAAGAGAAGACCTTGCACTGATGACAGCGGGCTGAGTTTCCTTTTCACTGGATGATGGATGAAGAGAAATAACAAGCCACACCAACAGTAACCACGAATAATAATCACCCTAGCAGCCTTCAGTACAAAAATGCCTACAGAGAAGCATGACAGACTCTTATCTGTGTAAACTATTTCTCTGACCATGCAGGAGTACACATACCAGAGAACAACACACAGCTCTGGTGCCCCCTAATTGAAGTTCAAGCAGGCTGGCACTATCAATTAAAAATTAAGACAAAGTCTCCTCATGCAGGCAAATTGGTGCCACCCATATCGCCCCTCTGTCTACTTAAGTGCTTTGGATCCTTCTATTTGGAGGGCAATACAGAGAAGAGAGTCCTTGCCCTTGGTTTGCTGCTTCACAAAGCATCAGGATGGAATGAGAAGTGCCACTTGGAGATATGATAAAGGCCAACGATATAGTTTCTCAAATATAGGGAGTGGGCTACTCAAGAGTGTAGGCCAGATTAGGTAGAAGTCCTTTGCTTCTGACAGAAAGGGCACTGCAGTGAAGGGAGTAGAGGGGGAGTGTACCTGATATTTCTGCAGGAATGATGGGGTTGTTTGGGGTGAAGAATCAGGGCACTCTCAATCTGAAATACTTCACACCTGAAGTGTTTCTGAGGGATGTAGCTCATCTGACCTTCCATTCCCATTCTCCTCTCTGAACTGAGGTCCCTGCTTGGGACTGCCTCTCCCAAGGTGAGTTGGTGAGGTGTGCTGTGAGAGATGCTGGCTGGGGTGAGAATGCAGCCAACAGCCTAGAGCAGCCTATAGTGTCCAGGGAGCAGAGGACATCTAAACCGCACTGCCTGTGCACACTTAGGTGACCTCTGACTCCTCTAAAACTGAGTTTTTCAGCTAAAGTCCCTTTAGTTTTATATGTTAGATTTCTCAAAAAGGGAAAGATGGCATTTTGGGGAAAAAGCAAATGCTTTTGGCCAGAACATCAACAAAAATCTCCATAGATTGAAAGCAACTAACATAAAAGAAATTCTGCCTTTCTTATCTGCCACTACAGAATATGAGGAATGCAGTAGTAAGTCAGACCAATGGTCTGTCTAACCAAGTACACTGTTTCTGATGGTGACAGTAGGAGGTCCAATATTTAGAGAAACTATGTGAACCTGACCACTGTTTTAGGGGGCACAGAGTCACACCAGGAATACTGGTGGTTCAAATCAGGACCAAGGCCACTTGGAAAGGAAGGAGAAAACTGGAGACTAATGGACAGAAAGTAAAAACTGTTTGATACTGTTTGAGACAGCCACAAACTGCCACCTCTGTTACCAGTACCTTTCTCAGTGCAAAGCCAACCCACAAAGAGCACTGCTGCCATGTTACTACCAGTAAGGGAAACCTCAGCACGGGATAAAACCTTCTGCAGAATTCTGCCTTTTGACTGACCTGAGGCCATCACTGCATCTCAGCCCTGCTACAACTCCACACCTTGTCACTGTGTGCAATATGAGCACCAGTCCTCCTTGTGCCCAGGGTTATTTGGCAGGATGCAAAGATGTGAAGATGTCTGTGATATTCCAGTAGTGTGACAACATCACATTGTTACTAGAAAGCTCATGACAACTTTAAACAATGACAGAGAAAGATCTTTTTGCTTTCCTCCTTTGTTCTGTTTCTTGCTTCAGATCCAGATGAACCTGGAGTCCTTGCTGACTCCAGAATTCTACAAACCACTGTGTGTCAGCACTGCTGTTGACAACCTGGTTTTGACAGAGCAGCCTGACTCAATTTACAAGTCAGATGCTTTTTATAGACATGTGGATGAGTAGGCTGGTGCCTCTGGAAAGAGATTTCACATGTGTGGGGAAAGGGTTGGGCAGGAGGTGTGCGTAGGCACACGGAGACCTTTGGAGCCTCTGGTTTATGGCAGTGAGATTTCATGTATGTATGGGTGGTGGCTGTGATGACCACTTGGGGTATAGCAAGGCTGTAAAAGTAGTAGATGAATGTCAGCCAAAAGGAAAGTACAGACCAGCCTGAGGGGCTACAGCTGAAAATAAGCTTAAGTAAATGGGAGATTTTGTCTGGTTCTTACAAAGTGTTTCCTGGTGGTATGGTCTCCAAGAGATCAGAGGAGTTGCCCTCTCAAGTGAGTGGTGAAGCCCCAGCATGTGAAAAATTTCTTGTGGGATCTGACAAATTTCTCAAGGATCCACCCTTGGTAATGAACATCCACTCGCTGAGAGATGCAGAGGGGAGTCACAAAAGATGACACACAAGGGTTTTCCAGCTCTCATGCTCATGATTCATATGAGAGTGGGGAAATAGCAGAGCTCCTAGGGCAGACAGTGAGAAATTGGCATTTTCTCCAGAAGAAACCACCCTCGAGCACTCAGCCATGTGACAACATCAACTGAAACTCCAATGCTTGCTTGGTAGTAGGAAGGGGAAGAGACAGCTGCCTGGGGCCTGGCAGGCAGCCAGCAGCAGCTGCTGGAGGAAAACACTGTCACTCCTCACGCTAGGAACGCCAAGGAAGGGCTGAGACTGATGGGCAGCGAGTAAGAGGGAGGGGTGGGAAAGGGGAGTCCAGTGCTAACAGAAGCACAGAAGTGTTCCTCTGCACATCCAGAAGGGCAATGGGGAGTACCCTCACCCCTTAGTGCACTGCATCGTCCCTGGGTGGGTTAATTAGACACAGGAGTTGTTGGCACATGCAGGGTTCTGACAAGATGCCTACACACAAGAAACATTTCTCAGAGGACTGACTGGGCATTGATGTGTTGTGTGTGTAGGGGCGTGCAGCTGCAGCTCTGCGTGGCTCCCTCTATGAATGGGAATGTGCATCCGTGGGCTCTCTGTGAACTCTGTGTGTGTGTGTGTGTGTGTATGTCTGTGGTTGTGAATGGCTTCTTTAAGGGTGCACCTGTCTATCTGTGTGACTTTGACACTGACAGCGCCCACATGGGAGAAACCAACCGGCAGGTTTGAAAGAAAAGTTCAAGTGACAGTGTGGTGTGAGCAAAAGTACACAGATCATTTCTGGTGGGACTTCCTCCTTGCAACAGCCCTTACATAGAGATGGAAGGTCCATGTAGCCCACATTAGCTGTGTTTTTGGCTGCATTTTTGGATTAAAACTGCAATCCTGTGATTTACATATACAGTTTTGCCTAGATCTTCCCTTTTTTTTCCAAGAGATGGTTAACTCTGAAAAAGAAGCCATTCCTTACCAGATAGAGTCTCTCTCTCAAAACTGCAAAACCTCTGAACATGCCAATACAGCTTATGAGACACTAAGGTCAGTGTAACTCAGGCATCTAAAGAGTCTGAGCTTTTGGGTCAGTCTGCTTCCAGGATGTCTTTATTCCTGCAAGCCAGCTTGGAAAAGACTGCACAGGATTAAAATGCAAAATTGTGTGGTAGTTCCCTCTTTCAACCACAGTGCACAAGCAATGGACGGGGGAAGCATGTGTATAAAGCAGACACAAGAGGATGCTGTGCAGTTTGGAGCTGGTCAGTACTCTGTGCAGGGTGGGATGAAGGTGGTTGTGATGGCTGTGATGTAAAATACCTCATCTGGCTCTCAGAAGGCTCCTTACACCTGCAATCAGTATGGGCTGGGAGAATGGTATAAGCTTGTTCATGTTATATGTGGAAATGGCTTTCCACAAGACATCAAGAACTCCCCTATTTAGGGTACACCACGCTGGCCAGGTTGCAGCCATTGGAGGCTGGCTAGTAGGCAGGTTGGCCCAGCTGCCTAAGCTTTCCTTCAGCAGTGGTCCGTGTTCTTGGAGCTGGTCTTCAGCAATCCTTTGACCAAGCCTGCTCCCAGCTCTGAGCATTTTATAGCTCTCCCCTCTTGCTCCCATGGCTCTCACTATCCTTCCCAGAGCCCTTCTGGGGCCAAAGAAGGGGAGATGTCTTTTTGAAATGAGAAAAATGTGGACATTGGACCCAGTCATGGCATCTGCTTTCACAATTCCCCTCCTTGAGCAGACTCTGCCCTGTGAGGGCAAAAGGACAGCAAAGGTCCTCACCCTGGATTTCCTCTAACACAAACATATTGCCAGGTGGCCTGACATCGCAAGAACTAAGCCTTCCACATGAGTCACTGTTCACCTGTTGTCAGCCACTCCATAGTTCAGTGCATTTCTCTGCATGATTGGGGATGACCTAGCCCAGGATCTGTCCCTGGGCTCTTGTCATGGGTGTCTCCCCATGCCTGTGTTAGAGACTGGTTTGCAGGGTAAAGGGGACAGATCTTAATTATGATCTGGCAAAACGGTCACTCCCTTGGGCAGTGTGGGTTCTGGAGCTCAGTTGTCCTAAGCTGTGCCTCCCTACCATGACAAGGTATGGGCTATATTTGGTCTTACTAAGAGAGCAGTCCCCATATACTCTCTGCCCTGTCGAAAACAGTTCAGAAGGACGGTGCAAATTTGGCTACAGTTTCCTTTGCTCATTGACCAGCTATGCTAAATAAGGAGGTAATTCCCAAAACTCTCCCAGCAGAGTTTGAAGAAATCATACTCCAGATGGCAGCCCCGAGATGCACTGTTTTGCTGCTCTCCCCACAGTGTAATGGCAGAAAGCAGTTTAAGAGGCGCTCTAGATTTCCCTCTGAGCAGTTTATATGGGAGAATTGCTGCTAGACCCACTGTCATGCTGTGGGATGATTGGGTGTGGACTAGCCTTGACAGAGGATCAATACAGGCACATTTGAGATGGTGCTTCAAAACATTTGCTCAGGGCCCCTCTTACAGCACTTGTGGCTATGAGTTAGTTATCACTCCTGGCAGGGCCATGGAGAAGAGCCTCCTTTTCTGTGAACATGGTATTGCCTCAGCAGAAAAGACCTGTGAACTATTAAGCATCCATCTTCAGATGAGAAGATGAGAAATCTTCTTCTTTGCCCTCCTTTTCAGGGGAGTAAAATATTAACTCCAGGCCTATTATTTCTCCCTGTCTTGAAGGAAGGGTAAAGGAATCTCGTCTTTTAGTTATTTCTCATTATGTTTTTTTGTAGGAAAACAGAAGGGTGGAAAAAAATTAGGAGTGCCATGCCCTGCAGCCCACCTTATCTTGTGTTGGGTGGCAGTGCTATCATTTCCTTACTGAAGGGTACAGGCACAGGAGCCCCTTGAGATCAAAGGGGTCTCATAGTGCTAGTTCTTGTCTTACGGGGCACTTGAGCATCTGAGGGTGAATCCTAGCCCAGTATCAGGTGCCTCCCCCTTTTCCACCTTTGTAGCACGTAATGAAGGGAGCACCTATCCAGCAGCCACAGTGAACTGGGAGGGGTAAGCAAGTGGAAACGTGCCATGGAAGGGGTATCACGGCTGCCGCCTGGGGTTAATGGAGCCTGTGAAGCCCCATGGGAGTGGGCAGGGCTATGGAAGCAGGCTGTAACCCACCACCCTCCTGCTGTTGCTTGCTTTGAGGAAACTTAAGCAGGCACAGGCTGAGTGCAATGTGTGAGCCTTGTGGCTGGGAGGGTGATGAATATAGAGAAGGATTAGTGTTTGCAGCAAATCTCCCTTGTTTCATTATAAGCAAGGCCCCGAGGTGGGTATTTTAGCAAAACCATGCTGGCTATTACCAGCGTATCTCCCAGAACTGTTTCAAAATACAATTTGCGCTCCACCCCAGAGCACCAAACAGTAATTCCTGCATGCTCCCACACTAGAGAATTGAAAGACCACCAGCTAGACCAGAAGGGCTGGTTTTCCAAGCCCAGGGATCTCTGTCCTCAGCAGGGTAGCACCAGGGAAGCACTAACAACCCTGCAGCTGAGGCATGCACTCCAAAACTTGGTGCTTCTCCACAAGATCCCAAGTCGCTCCTCCATTAATGTATCCTTGGGTGTGGCTCTGCTCTGTAGCTCTCAGATGTCTGTCTCGGGATGGCATGTGCCCAGTGGAGATGCCCTGTTCACAAGGGTAGCTGGGATGAATGGCTCAGACTTTGTGTCATGTGTTTGGATGGTTAGTCATAGCTGGGGGGAACTTCCACAGAAGCCTACTGAGAGGAATTCCTTAGGTGGGTGTGCAGGGCCTCGCATGGAGAAGCTGCATTTCAGTATGTCCTTCCAGGTACTGCAGTGTTAGTAAGATACCTCAGTTTTGATCCTTTTCCTATGCTAATCCCCAAGGGAACAAATAGAAATAAACTGCCTTTAAGGCCTCACTATCTCAGGTGGATTGGGTGGAGGCATTAAACCCCTGTTATCACAGGAACAATAGCTAATGGGCTCCAAGTTTTCACACTTTTCATGTCCAGCTCCCTTCTGTGTGTTTGCTCAGAAAAAAATCCCACTCCATACAGAAATGTCAAGTGGGCAGTTCCTGGGCAACTCTGCTCTCAGAGGTGACTTGAGGAATTCAAAGCTTCTGACTGAAAGTTGTTCTACGACCACAGCATTTTTAATTTTTTTTTTTCCAAAAATTATTTAATTGTCAATTGTATTAACTGACAACTTCTGAAAATTCTCTCCATTCTGGTTGCAGACTGCCCTGGAAACACTGCTTCAGTCAGCTTTCCCACCATTCAAACAGATCTATTTCTCAGTCAGGAGGCACTGCTGCATGACTGAGCCACACGCAATAGGGCCAGAGGGGACCTCGAAATTCACAAAATCCATCCCTCTGCCACGAAGTTAGGTCAACTCAGCTTCTTGGTCATTGATGTAGTAACTGTGCACAGCTCCAGCCTGAGCCCCACCCATTCCTGGCCCTATTGGGGTAAATACTGTTTCAGTTTCTTTCAAACTGTGCAGGAGTGGGCTGGGTTCCTGCAACAGGAACCAAAGTGCGGTGCCAACAAACTGGCTCTGCTGCACTCTCTTTCTCAGACCTCAAAAATAGTTCAGATTTGACCGCAGGATGCAAACCATAGCAGATACATGAAATGAGAGAACTGGTGAAGAAGTGGAGGGAAAAAGGAGGGGGTGGTTGTGTAGAAAAAGGCAGGTGAAGAGGCAAAATTGCCAGTCTCTGCAATCTTACACTTCCCATCAGTGCCTCTACCCCCTCGACACACCACCCTACCATGCAGCCCCTGGTGCTCTTAGCAATTCCACCCGCTCCCTCACTTCGCCTCGCAGTGCTCCCCACTCCAGGGTCTGTGCTGCCAAGGAAGGCGCAGCATGCATTTCTACCCATCACGTGGCTTTTCATAAGAACTGGGGCTTGGCTTCAGCCTCAGGAGTCGGGACCCCCACAGAAAAAGAGACTGTCTCCACTGTACCCCAAAGTCTGCACCTTTGGGGCCTCTCAGTCTTCACTTGGAATGATTGGTATTGTTTTTAATTAGAGCTTGGCAAACTAATGACGGAGGAGAGAGAGACAAGCAGAAACATGTGAAAGCCAGAAAAACTGAGCCAGCAGCCCTAATTCCAAGCAGGCATTTTCCCACATTTGTAAACAACACTACTCCAAAAGCACACAACAGCACCTGAGCCGGGGCTGGCCCAGTTTGGGCACCCTGTGTCTGCACCCTGGCTGCATGTGCCTGGGAGGTGAAAATAACACTGCTGCTGCCAGTGCCCTGGGGTTGCAACCAGAGAGCCCTGCAGTGTCCCTTTGCCCCGTAACGCAGCTGGATTTCAAAGGAAAATATGAAAATTAAGGTGTGTCCCATAGCCGGCTCGAGTGCCAAGGTGAAGAGAAGGAGCAGAAGAGAAAAGCAGACTGGTGCTGCTGGGAATGGGAACAAGCAGTGAGAGAGGAAACTTGGTGAGGATTTTCGAGCAGCTCTTACCGTGTGAGCTGGGGCCGGTGCTGGCACCTGTGGAAGAAGGAGAGTGCTGGGTTGCACTGCTGATGTCCTGGAGTGCGGAGCTGGAGTGAAGGGGAGTGACCTGGTGGTGGTTTAAGTTTCCTCTGGTGGTGTGGGAGGGTGGTGTCTTTTCTGTTTTAAAGGAGTTACTATGAATCAGTGTGCCTTTAAAGAGAAGGAAAAAAAAATAAAATTAATGAGCTACGCCCTGCTTTGTTGGCAGGGAGTCAAGAGTCTCTGGGAGGAAACCAGCGATTCAAAGAAATCTGTACAGGGCTGTGTCTGACTCAGTGTGCAGTACAGAGACCGCAGCCTGGAAAAACTACTGACGCTGATCCAGCTGAGTAAGAGAGGCCCACAACAACATCTGTTTATAAAACTGAACTTCTGGTTGTCATAAAAAAAAAAATGTATAGTTACAAATGTGGCAACAGGACTTCAACAATACAATCACTCAAACAAACAGTGGGTAGGCAGGGGGGATCATGAGGCTGAGTGAGTCACCGCATCCCCTCCCTGTGCTCTATGGAGAGAAGTCACTGAGGTTGGCAGCATGGGGGGTTTCAAATCAGATCTGTGGGGCTGGCATGGACAAGACTTTCAGGAATATATCAAGGAGCAGAGATGCTCAAAATGCAGCTCTGACCTTGTGGTGACTCTGGAATAAGTTGGCCAAATGCTGGTAGTTTGCTTCCACAAAGAGAGAGCAGGCAAGGAAGGAGAAATAAAGAGCTTGTTATTCACAGTTTTCTGAGGTCAGCATTTCTTGTCATCTTCAAGACTTCTAAAAATAGATCCTTTACGTTTGCAGAGAATTGGCTGGTGGAGTTGTCTTGTAGATGCTACAGGCAAGATTGAGTGGGGATGTGCTTGAGATATGGATGAAAGGGGAAGAAGTTTGTCAGAAAGCATCCGTGTTAAAATGTGATCCATATTGTGATAGAGTTGGTGGTTTGCTACGGCAGTGAATCAACAGTGTCCTTGCAGAGGCCCAGCAAGCGATAAGCATATACAAAAAAAATACCTGGCAAAGGCCTTTCCCACTTTAATGGGGATGACATTGGATTGCCTTTATTTGAAAGACAAAGCTGGTGCTCTTTGAAATCTACACAGATTAAAAAAGATCTTGCTGTTTTTCAGATTATTCCTTATGTCTGGTGTTATTGATATGTGTCTGGTCTAATTTTAGACTATAGCAACCTGCTTATAAACAGAGCTACGGATAAAACAGCAGCAAAGATGACACATATGGTGGACAAAGACAGTCCCGTGGGAAGTTTTCCAGTGATGGAAAATAAACATAGGGTCTTTTTTTCCTCAAGGATAGAATAAGCCTAACTGGGTTTAATACCTATGGATTAGAATGTGCTTCTTGGTGATATACATGAATACAATAACCAGGGAAAGGAAAGTTTATTTGCTTACCCTGCAGAAGGAGCTGGTATTCCCACTGAGCTGCACCATCCATTTGCCCTCCTCTGTTCCCCCAGCACAGTTATTTGGAGCCCTACACAAAATACTAGATTACAGCATCTCAAAGCAAACTCTGTGGATCAGACTTCAGCTGTGTCTCTGCCGCAGACCTCTTCACAAGTGACTGCCCACCTGCCAGAGAGCAGCTGCCTGCACAATCACAGAATTGCTATCTGAGACCCAGCAGCCAAGACACCTACATCAAAAAGACACTCACATGGAGAGTGGAGCCCCCGTGGAGGGGGTGGAGCCCCCTAAGAGGCTGGGAATGAAGTGAGCCGTAACTGGCAGCACGTTGTTTTTTGTCCAGAGAGAGCAAATTAGTTTTGTACAAACTGCTCTCTAGCCTGGGAGGTTGTGACAGGCAATTGCCAATATCAGAGGCTTTGCAGGAAGGCAGCGGTGTTCTGCAGCGTCAGCTTGCCCACAGGAGCACTGCTTCCCAGCTCACCATCTGGAAGTGTTGGTGCCCAGCCAGGAGAGTAAAGAAAAGTAACCTCACAGGTCACATAGGCTGTGGCCATGGCCCTGGAAAAGCACTGGTACCCTGCCAACAATTGGTTTCATCCCTGTTGTTAGACCTGTCAAACCAGGTATGACAGGAGGTAACAGCACGTGTCCAGTGAATAAAGGTGTGGATAGATGCTCCTGTTTGGGAGCAATGCTGCATGTCAACAAGATGATGGTTTAAGCAAGAGATGGTACCCCCCTAATGTCAAGGAACAATGAGGTCAGGGGAGAGCTCAGCTTCCACTGAGCAGGTTGGTAGCTCTTTGGGATATTTTCACCTTGCATCTGGATACAGAGAAAGAGTAGAAGGGATTGAACTTCCTACCAATAGGTAAAGGTGGGAGAAAGTGTCAAGTTGATAAGATTTGTTAGGTTTTCTGTAGCTGTTTGTCTGTGTATGGAGGGTTAGCCCAATAAGTCTTCATGTGTGTGTGGCTGAGAACCAGCTCTATTTACTCACCTAAAGAAGAGGCTGGTCTTTCTATGTGTCTGCAGCAACTTCTCCCTTTAGGGTGTGTGGTTTCCACAAGGCAGGTTGCAATAGAAAACCTATGACATGAAAAGTCTCATCATGAAATCGAAAGTCTAAAGCATACTGCAGATTTGACATACTAAGGTTGAAGTGCCTCAAATCCCCAAATCATAATCCATGGTGTCCCTTGACCTAAGCACCACTCAATTCACAGGTTTTTCTGAATGCCTGCAGTCTGCTAATAGGAGATGGTCAGGTCACAGCCATGAGAATTTAAGCTGTGAGAATCTGGGTTAGCATTTTCACAGTCAACGAGAGGGTGAAGCTTTCCCACGCGTGCCATGCCTTTGCTAAAGTTCCTTCCAAATAAGTAGCTTGCAGCTGCCATAAGTCTGCTTGTTTTGCCATGCTCCACACATTTGCAGACATTACTACTGTCTGTGAACAGTAGCCCTTGGCTAACAAGATGAGCATCCACAGTGACATTAGATAAGAAAAACATTAAGCATTCGCAAGACCAGAGCAAACCCAGATCAAAGGAGGAATGGACAATAATAACTGGGACATGGGGTGTGGAGTTAGGAGCGGGGGAGGCATGGTCAGGCTTGGCTGGAAGCACCTAGAACAGATTGTTTCTGGAGAGTGGAGGTGCCAGGAGAAATAGGCCATGGCCTCTCTGCACTTTCTGCAGATGCGAGAATCTGTGCTTAGGAAAGATCTGTAGCTGACTTCTCATGCTCTCTGGAATGCTTTCAACAGGAATTTAGCTACATGCTATTTGGATATGCTTTTCTGGCTAATTATCTGCAAATACACATTGCATGGTAAGCACCTCAGCCTAAATAGCATGTCTTTCTACCTAAAGATACTTATACTCCTTCCTCTCTTTAATGCCTGCTATTTATTCTGTGCATTGTCTTGCTGGCTGGTTGCAGGACAAATGGAAGTGATGTGGTCCATGATGTTAGCTACTTCTATGCCTGTCATGACATGGAGAAGGTGCAGTTGAGCCTGAGCTAATGTGTGCGTTTAAAGAAATAGAAACCAGCAAGTTTCATACTGCTCTGTAGTGGTGTAACTGATGTGTTTGTGTGTGTATTGTGGGGCTATCCACGGGATACAATAAAAGACCCAAAAATTCCCTTGTTCCTTAACAGGAATAAAAAAATTAATATGGGCAAGAGATAAGGAGACCATTTCTATCATAATTTGATAGTGACTGGAATTTACTTTTGTCCTCCCATGTGGAAAGGACCATACACTTTGTTTTTGTTTTAGAAAGGGAGATAAGATTCTCCTGTGTAGTGAGTGGACTGGTATCTCACACTGTCTGACAATCACGTTATGGTCTCCGCAGAAGATTCTCCCAGACTTGTTCAATGGCAATTGATGTGTAACCGGTGAAGGGGTTTGAACTAGTTCTTAGTGGGTCAGGAAGCCCAGAGGTGCCTTGCCTTTCCAGGTGTTGTTGAATGGGCTGAATGTGATCCTCAGGCTGAGGTTCTGAACACATAGAGGAGGGAGCATGAGCTGGCTGGTACTCCAGAGACCTGAACCTGGGAAAATTTAACTTTTTTCTGAGTTCTGGTGTAAAAGAAGGTGTGGTGAGATGAGAGCCACCTGAAATTAAGTGGTCTTCCCCTGCTTTTATAAAAGCAGGGGAACTGCAGTACCTATCTCATTTTCTCTTACTTTAGGCTCTATCTCAGTCTCTTCCTTTTTTTCCATTGGAAACAGCCCGCTGAAGGCATTTGCTTATAATGTGCAAATGGTATCTCTGCCCTAGAAGACCCATCTGAGCTGTCACTTTCCACAAGAACCTCTCCCATTCCACATCAAAGGAGTAGTGGTTGTTGGTATTCTCCACCTGCGCATGAAGATCTCTCTCTTCCATTCTGGCAACCAAGGAGGTTTTCTTTATTGCTTTCTCCTGCTCCTGCTTCTCTGTCTTCTGTGACTGTTGTACCATTCAGTACACAGTCCCGATTGCTTCACCAACAGGTTTTACCATGTTAGTGGAGCAACAACTATCCTAAAAGCACCAAGAACTGGCATAGGTTGACGGCGTCTTACTGTTCTCCTTTCATTCAGTGCTGACAAAGTGAATTAGCTGCTTGACCATCCTGCGTCTTGGACTGCAGTTTTGTTATTGGCTGTAGAAACCAACCTTGGCAAAGAGGCCTAGGCAAGGGCGGGGCCGTTTGCACTGTGGTTGAGGCTTGACAATGGGACTTATTTCTATTTATCTGCTGCTCCTATGAGCTATTTGCATGTGTTCTACTCCAGGCTTGCTGGACTTTCTTCTTAGACCATATGTCGGTGTCCTGAGAAAGTTGTAGGATCTCCTTCTCCAGCCAGAGGTAAGGCTTGGAAGGGGCATGAAGACTTCATACTTGCTTCTCACTCTTTGCAATATCTTGCATTTTTTGAATTTCAGGATGCATTTATTTAAGTAACGTAGTGTCATAAGCTCTACAGATATGCAAGGAGAGTGCTAGCCTAGGAAGCTAGATGGCAGAGACTGCAAGGGACTTGCCATATTAACAAACCGAACAGGCACATCTCTTTTGCAACTAAATGGAAAGAAAAGCCCAGGGAAGGCTTGCTAGTGGTGTCTGTACTGGTCTCCCCGTGGGGGGGAAGGGTTAGTGGGAGCAGGAAAAGCACCAAGCTCAGTGCACAGTGAGGAGGTAGGAGAAATAAAAAAGGGAAATGTAGCTGAGATGGAAAGATGGGCTGGACATTGACAAGGTCAGGGCAGGACAGAAAGGGCTGAACGTCATGGGTGATGCAGCCAGTAAGGATAACAACTTCAAGCTCCAAGTTCCTGAGCCAAGTGCTGGCAGGAGGCTGGGAAGTCCTCTCCTTCCTGTTGCTGTTGCATGGCAGAGGGAGGGGACAATCTCTAGGTTTGCTTTTCCATTCCCTGACGGAGGGGGAAATGACTCCTGTGACTGCAGAGCAATGGTTCCCTTCTAAAAGAGGAAACATCCACTTGTGTCACACTGTGGGCCAGCTTCTGAGTTTACTTGCAGCAGGACAGAACTGGAACAACTTGCATCGACTTCATAGCAGTCTTTCTGATTTTGAATCAGGGATTGAAGCAGTGACATCATGTTGAGAAGATGGTGGTAAAGAGAGGATTTATGAAGAGGAAGACCTCTTACTTCAGCACAAAGACTGAACATTTAACTAAGCTCTCTCTCTCCTTCCTTGCTCCCTGCTTCTTGCCAGCTCTCCACTGGACTTTTGAGAAGGAACATAAGTTATACTTTGCTTCCCCTTGTACACACCCACTCCCTGTCTGTACCTTATGCATTCATAAGCACAAAAATTTTCTTAACTCCATTCCTTCTCCTTTTGTAATGTACAGTCACCACTTGCATGGCTCCCTCATGCTTGAGGCAGGATATGGGCAGGAAATAATAGCACAAGATTCAAACTGGAAAAATGCAATTATCTGGGGGAAAATAAACTCAAAGTTAGCTATTCAGAGTGTGAGCCTTTGGAACTTGCAAAAGAAATAAAGCTGGAAGGAACTTAACAGAGACAGCAGACAGAGAGCTGGAGAAGAGCTTGCACTGTGGTATAGCACCTAGCAGACCATGTCATTTAGAGGTCTTCAGATGCTGATGTCCCTCTCACACCTACAAATCTCAGAGCCATGTTTCACCCTCAGAGATGCCATATCAGAGGTAATGACAGTGAAAGCTAAAGGTTTTCATTGCTGAGAGGATTTCCCTTAAATGTTATGGCAAAGGATCACTCTAGTGTAGTCACAACAGTGTTGTGGGACTGAGGAATTGCCTGGATGGTCTGTGATACCTTCATACCAGTCAAGGTCAGAGGCATCATGCCACTGTGCAGCTCCATGCTGGGAATATGCGGGAAGACATGCGCTAGCAAGAGAGGGGATAAAGGGAGCACTCACCACATTGCCAGGTTCTGAGGGTAATTAGATAGGGTGATTACATAGATGAGCTTTTTGATTTCAAGTGTACCTATAAAGAATGATGCTTTGTGAATGTGAACAAAACGTCAGCAGAACGTCTGAATATCACAAAATGATTGCTTGAATTTGATAGGTATGTCTTCATACCTATCACATCCATCCCTCTAAGATATATGACAAAAAGTGAGAATTAACGAATTGAAGCAAGGAACATGGCAGATTGGTAAAGAGAGCTTACAAGTGAAGAATAAGGACTCTTGGAGATGAATTGAAGAAATGTGGATTTGGAACCTTGGACTGAAGCTTAAGAGTTGCCCCAAAACTGTAGGTACTGCCTTGCTGAGAACAAATGCTACATCTCTTGTGATATGCAAGAGAATGAGTCTACTTTAAAATAATTGCCCAAATTGGACTAGAGGATGAAAGTGAGCAAAATGAGGCAGAGGCTGAATAACCTGCAACAATAGCTTTGTAGTGGCCGGGTTCAGTATGAATGATGAGTTTACTGGGTCAAGTGAAACACAGAGGAGCAAGGGGCACCATCATCCTCATCACTCTGAGATTAGCTCAGTTGGTTATATGTATGGTGCTAATACCACCAGGGCCATGGGGTTGATCCCTGTACAGGCCATTTACTTAAGAATTGGACTCAGTGATTCTTGTGGGCCCCTTCCAACTCAGAATATTCTGTGATTCTATGGCTTCCAGAAGAACAGGGCAAAAGCCTTCTAAGTGGAGGGTCTGATCCTCTTCACAGTGCTGCTCAGTGTGTGTGTTGGGGTGAGCAATGTGCAGGCAGGTGTTTGGGCCACTCCAATGTCCTATTTCTATTATTGTAGCTAAAGAGGCAGTGAGGCCACATGTTAGGAAATCCTACATCTCTTACAGATGGTTATGCTCCTTAAACTGGTGATATTTCCTACAGATGATGGCGAAAGAGGCCCTTCTGACTTGTGAACCACATGCAGAACAGCTATTCCCACAGATCACCACAGCTCCAGCTGGCTGGCCATTGAATCCTTTTCTCTATAAGAAAAGTGGTCAGGGCAGAGGGAAGGAAGATAGTGCCTTTTAAACTCTCCAAATGTCACAGCGAGGATGGGCTCACTGTGAGTCAGAAGCAGTAGTGTGTCAGGGCAAACCAGCTCTGATCAGTAAATGAATGCTTATGAGCTGCACTGCTGCTTGTGGAGATTCCTTGTGCTGCCTCCTATCCACTTGTTTCAATCCAGTGCTGTTACCTTCATGGCTTAATGCAGAGGTGATATTCATCCCATGGGGCAAAGAGTGGGCATGGTGGAGCTCTGAAAGTTAGCAGAGATCTCTGCATGTCACAGCCACCAAAACAAGTGATTGCAGAGTGAAAGCAGGATGGAAATAGCAATGACAAATGGAAGCTGCAAAGTCTTTGGTAGCTGATGCGCATCTTCATCTCTCACAGGGGTTTTACTGTTGTCTCTGCTGTCCCCTTTTTGGGGAGCAAGATATGTGGCTGCATGGGAGACATGAATTCCCAGCCTTTCTCTTTGCTGGAAACTGATCACGCCCAATACTCATACAAGTGGCAACTAACTGTTCTCCATCCCACTTTGTCCCAGCAGCAGCTGATGCTGCTCACCAACATGGGGCACTGGGTATGCACTGTCCCTCCCAAAACACCTGGAAAGAGTTGCCAAGCTGAGAGGCTCTGAGTTACTGGAGATTTGTGGGGGGTTCTCCTCTCAGGAGAGCAATCTCTGAAGGCAGGCTCTTGCTGTGTACCATGAGCTACTTGTAGAGCTGAGTTTTTAATACAAGAAAGGCCAGCTTGTCACTGTAATTTAAAAATCCTTTTGCCGTCTAGGGAAATGTCAGCAGGCAGAAACAAGCAATGGGAGGGCTTGACCCAAACACAAAGAAGCTGCTGTTTTCTGCCTGTCCTTGCTGTCAGCAGTGTTAGGTTGCTCAGTGCTACTTGAGAAAGCAGCTCTGGAAATTCTCTTCCTTCCATGAAAGCTGAAGACGTGAAGTGAAACGCCTCTGCCTGAATAAACACCTGCCAGACTGTCATGGGAAGAGCTGCAATGCTGAAATACAGCAGGGTGAGGACTGGCATAAGGCCCAAACTGGGAGACAAGGAGAATCCTCTGGCAAAGCTGACACCTTGTTTTTGATGGCTTGTTTTCCACCTGCAGGTGTAATCGATACTCAGGTGCTGGAGTGACTAAACTTGCCCGCTGTTGCTGCTGCCATTGCAGCTGCACCAAGCAGTGTGGCGGAATAGAGGGAGGGGATGGGTGTGAGACAAATTCCTGTCTCAAGAACCACAGAGGCATTTTCATGCCTGGGATACTTTCCTATTTGCTTTCCCCCAAGGTGGCCCCTCTCGCCTTGGAGACAGTGTGGCACCTGAAACCATGGGGCACATGACCATGCAGTTATTGATAGCTCCAGTTCAGGAGCAGAAGGCCTATTTTGCAGTTCAGAATCTAGGCTGGGGGATTCTGAGGGGCAGAATATGGAGGAGCTGGGGTGAATCCAAATAAGATAGCAGGGTGACATCCTTGTTCAGAGAGCCTGTGGTTTGGCAGAGGAAAGTGGAGGGTGTGCTGTGCCCACACTTGGCCCACTGGTATGTTTCTGATCCATCCTACTCTTTGTAGATGGCTCAAGGAGGATCCTTCTGTGTACAGACTTGTTCGCAGCTGATGGAAACTTGCCCAAGGCATCCTGGCTTGCCATCACTGGCCCCATAGATGAAGGGAAGGGACACATCAGGAATGTTTCAACTCAATGGAGGTGAGGAGTTGCAGTGGGATGGTGCAGATCTGCACCCTATCCTCCACTGCTATGGATAGCCCCAGTCTCTCCACAGTGCAGTAACTCTGTTTTCCCTATGCAACCTTCAGATCCCCTGGAACTCAAAACCATAGAAACCAGTAAGCATCTGTGTTCAGTTTCTTGCATCCCTGTATTTGCTGTATTTAAGGTCCAGGTCATTAAAGCAACTAAATCTAGTTATCACAAAGACTGTCCTCACATACCTGTTTTCTGAGCACACTGCTTCTATAAGGGCTGGTGCCAGGCAGTCCTGTGCACTGGACCAGTCTCAAAGACGAGCTCTGGCTGTGGAGAGCTCTGTAAATGGGATCATAAGTAAGAAAACAAGAGTCAACCTGAGCACTTCAAATAGTCAGTCTCGACAAAGAGCTCATCAGAAGGACCTCACAAGGCTCTGTGCTAGCACTAGTGCTATTCAGCACACTTGTTACAGTCTGGAGAGGAACACTAACAGCAAGTTAACAGTTTACTTGTGTCCCAGAATTATTCCAGAGAGGCAGAATAAGGCTGACTGCAAAGGGTTGCAGAAAATCTCCTGGCTCTGAGTGGCTGGACACTCCCTGGCAGATGAAATTCAGTGGCAGCAAATGCAAGGCAATTCCACTGGGAAGAAAACAGTCTAGCTGTACAGATATACTGAATGGCAAGATTCTTGGATACATTGAGTATGGGCTGCTGAAAACACTCTCTCAAGGCTCTGTTGAGGTCAAAAAGCCAAAGAGAAATGTTAGGAATGAGTACAGAAGAAACAAAGAACATGATTATGCTTCTGTGTACTTCACGGTCTGCTGAAAGTTTGAAAGTTGTGAGTGCTTCTGGTTACTACTTTGAAGAGCATAAAGACACATTAGTAAGAGAAGAAAGGACAATGATCAGAAGTAGGAGATAGTTTCTGGGGAAACATAGATTGCTAATCTTGAAGAAGAGATTCCTGAAAGGGAATCACAAATGATATGGAGAATGTCAACAGAGAAATAACATTCATGCAGTTCCATATCACAAAAACTAATGGCACCTGATAAACTGGTTAGGCAACAGGTTTAAAATAAACAAGCTTTTCCACGTAGGCATCTAGGAATAATGGAACTCTGCCACAGAGTGTTGGTGAAAAACAATCCATGAAGGGTTTGGGCACATCTATACAGTATATTTCCTTTGGAGACTGTTGGATGCAGCAGCATAGATGTTACCTCTGCATCAGAAGTGTCCTAAACAGCAGGCTGATTGGAGGAGAGCAGGAGAACTGGGATATAGCTTGTTTCCTCTGTTTCTTATACTTCTTTCCTAAATACCTAGTGACTGCTAGAGAAGACACACTGCTTATTTAACCTGGGCTACCACAGGTTGTCTTACATTTTTAGTTTGGTTTTTTTCCTACACTATTTTCCTAAATTGTCATCTGACCACTGATGATATATCACGGGAGAAGTGGAAAGTGAACCAGTGAGCTGGAGAAGAGCACAAACTTCCAGATGGAGAGCCAAAATATCTTATAGAAATTCTTAATGTTTTTTGCACTGGTGTGTTAGGACATACCATAAACCAGAAATAGGGATTTTTGAGTAAAAGTAAGCAAAGATTGTGGTAATTTTCTTAAAATGAAGAAAACATTGTTTTTCCTGTTAGCTTGGCGAGGGCAGTGGATGTCATTAGACATTTAGGAGATAGAAGAGACGTAATCTTCCCTTGCTGAATGAGCAGTAAATATGCCCTAGCTGTCTGATCCAAACAGTTACACCTGTCCAAGCAGGAAATGCCAAGCTTTGTATCAGTAATGAAATTTGGATTCTGTGTATTTGCAGCCATGAGTAGAATATTTGCAGAAATAACAGAGTAAAATTTCTCCCCAGGGGTGTTGGTCTTTCCAGCTTGCACAGATTCACTTCTTGGGGACAAATTTCAATAGAGGAGAATAATTTTGCATGAATAAGCTGAAAGGAGATATCAGCTGTCCACAGACAATCTTTGTGGAGGAAAAGATAACTAGCTACAAGTCCAGGACTCTGGGGTGCTGGTAAGAAAAACATGTTGGTTATGGCTTAGCACAGTTTCAACCAGCAAGCTGTCCTAGCCTCAGCCTCTCTGGAGGTGTTTCACAATGTAAGATCCTGTCACAGCTCTGGGAGTGGGAGAATATTCTCTCTGCAAACAAAGCTATGTTTTGGTTTATTTGGCCTTTTCCATTTCAAATGCCTTGATTGCTGGTGCCTGTCAAGTCATCTGATGGCCAATTTCTTCTCAGAGACTACAGGACATGGTACATGTCCTGAACCATTCAGCTATGGTCCTGCTTTTTTCCCCTGTTCTGTTCTGCCCAGTTTCTGACTCCACCTTCTCTGCCTGCCTGCCCATTTTTCCATTTCATTATATCCCCTCCCCCAGGACTGGAGAAGAAAAGCCCACATCTGGAGGCCATTCACAGCTGGAAGATCTCTGCTGACGTTCCTTGCTTTGAAATCCAATCCGTGTAACCTTCTGTGTAAATACATGGTAGAAAGAGGCTTTGTGAGGGGAGCCTGTGAAGAAACCCGTGACTCTATATCCTTTTTCAATTGCAAGACTGCCAGATTTGGGTTTAGGGCTTCTAATTTTGAGGTCTCCAAATATGCACACTGAAAGCAATTCAGAAAGGGGTGTTTATTCTTCTGCACACTATCCTCCACTGGTGTGAATAGCCTCAACCTTTCCCATGCAGTAACTCTGTTTCTCCTATGCAGCCCTCAAATCCCCTGAAACTCAACAACACACAAACCAGCAAGTATCTGTGTTCAGTTTCTTTCATGCCTGGATTTGCTAGATTTAAGGTCCAGGTCATATACCCAGCAACAGTTAAATGAAGTTGCTGAAGCATTACATAGGTTCCAACATCCACAACTGATTTTGTCCAAACAGTTCAGCCAGTGGCCTTTGGGCTGCATTTTGTCTGTAGAGCAGTTCACCCAGGCTCCTGGTAACTTTTCCACCACTGAAGAATAAAACTTTATGTTTCTTGCATCCTCCTTGCTGAGTTAGAATAAATTGCTTTAATGTGACCTCCTGCTTACCAGGAAGGTGAATAATTTGTAATTCCATTTTAAATACCTTGGAACAGAGCTTTAGTTGTTATTGCTGGGTTTGTTTAGCCTGTATAGCATTTCTTCTATGGCAGCATTATGGAGTGCTTTACAATGCTTACAACCACACTCATCATTGTCATAAATGCCCCTGTCATGACTAATAGGACAAAGTTCATTGAGCTGGTGGTCTGGAATTTAAGGCTTGGCACAGAGGAAACAGGTGTGTCTTTTTCTTAAAATAATAAAAATAAAAATAAAAATAAAAATAATAATAATAATAATAAAAAAAAAAAGTTAGGGAGATGTCACGTTTGTTTCCCAATGGGTTTCTGTCTACTTTTATGTTCTGATAAGGGCCAGCAGCTTCCTGTGCCTTTTCTGTGGGAATCCACTGGTTTGACTACGCAATAGCCTCAAGTTTTTCACCCTGTATTGGATCTCTGGGACATGAATGGGTCCAAATACCTTATCTTCTGGCATCACACTAAGGTACTGTTCCACTCTCTTTGTGTGCCTGCTTGCCTGGAAACATCCGCCTTGATGTTCCTCCTTGCATTGCAAATCTGAACAGACTAGAGAGGCTGTATTCTATGTTAGTATAATTTGGGAACCATTCATGGCTGGCTGTTGAATTTTTACTCTTAAAGTGAGCGAGCCTTATTCTGAAAAGAATAGATGTATTGTGTATATCCATGCACTCAAGAGTTGAAAGAATATATTTTAGTAGAGCTGTATCAGTTTTCTAATCCTCAACCCCTGAGAGATTAAAGGCATCCTTTCATTCCCCTTTTGAAAAGTTAACTGTTGCAGGGTATGATTTAAGCTGTTCTGTTTCACGTCATGCTACTACAGGCACTGTTCAGCTCATGTGTCATAGTGGAGAGGGTAGTAGTAAAGTACTGGACAAGAGTAACTTAAACCATGACATGTTTTATAGGTACTTGTTTGACTCAATTTAGCTTTCTAGGCTGCCCCATAAATGTAATGTAATTTAATGGTCTGCACATATCTGGGCCATATTTGGCCTACATGCTACCTCAGTTTGATTCACATATTATGACTATTTCCCTGATAAGTCTGCTGAGGAAACAAGGGGTTAATAGCCTGACGAGTAAGTGACTAATTTTTTTCTTTTCTGAAGTTAGTATTGTTCTTTGTGTGATACGGTCACCAGAACATCTGGAATAGACTCGTATTTTGGGGAATATGGCTGCTTGTGCCTAAAGCTAGTGACTCTATGGCTTCATATACCCAAATTAATACCTTTGTAGCACTGTGATTAAATTTGCACTGGTATAAAGGGCAAGCAAAATGCTCATTATTCTTACTGACATCTTATTCTAACAGTCTGAGGAAACAAACCAAACCATATTATTACTAATGATTATTATTGTTATCTGCCCTTTGGCAGTGCTGAGAAGCTAGTGCCCCAACATACAAGGTTCTGATCAGAAATCTAAGCAGCCATCACTGACCTTAGAGATCAGTGTGATGCTGAAATGCAATAGTCATCACTAGTGTGGCTATCACAGAGATCCGGGTCCCTGTTTCAGAGTACAGTGATTTGCCTGACAGAAAAACATTTTCTTTTGTTGTTTCTCTTCAGTTTGGATACTTTGGGGAATAGTTCTAGACATTTGATGCTGACCTTCACACCTCAATTATTCTGTTTCTGGTGATAACAAGGTTGTCATCAGAAGCAGCAAGACCTGCCTTTGGAGGCAACCTGTTCTGTCCCATTGGGATTGCAGCCTCTTTGCCTGCTGTGGGCAGCTGGAGATGGTCACAGCTGTAACTCCTACAGATTGCTCTGGAACTGTGGTTTCTTAATAATGCTGAAAATCTGGCTCTTGCTCCCAGCACTATAAACAGTGTGCTTCCTTTTGAGAGGGCAGTGAACCAGGGTAGAGCAGCAGTGGGACTGGTAGTTCTTCTGAGAAGCTGGACTTGCATACTGTAGTGGGTTTCTGTGGCTGGGTTTTGGGGGGGGGGGGGGCTACAGGGGTGGCTTCTGTTAGAAGCTGCTGGAAGCTTCCCCTGTTCCATGGAGCCAATGCCAGCCGGCTCCAGGAGACTTCCTGCCGCTGGCCAAGGCTGAGCCAATTAGGAGTAACAGTAATGCCTCTGTGATAACATATTTAAGAAAAGAAGATCGTTACGCAGAAGAAATTCCAGCCAGGGAAGAGCAGAGTGAGAACATGGGAATAACAATGTAGACACCAAGGTCAGTGCAGAAGGAGGGGCAGGAGGTGCTCCAGGCACAGGAGCTGTGGCCCCTGCAGCCCGTGGTGCAGACCATGGTGGAGCAGCTGTGCCCCTGCAGCTCATGGAGGACCATTGGGGTGCAAAGACCCACCTGCAGCCCATGGAGGAGCCCATGCTGGAGCAGGTGGATGCAGGAAGGAGGCTGTGACCCCGTAGGAGGCCCAGGATGGAGCGGGGTCCTGCCGGAGACCTGCAGCCCATGGAGAGGGAAGCCCAGGCTGGAGCAGGTTTTTCCCAGGTGGGACTTGTGGCCCCTGTGGGGGACCCACGTCAGTACAGCTCATTCATGAAGGACTGCACCCCATGGAGGAGTGACCCACGGGACAGCAGGTTGGGAAGAGCTCCTGCCCAAGGGACGGACTCATACTGGAGAGATCCATCAAGGACTGTCTCCCGTGGGAGGGACCCCACGGGAGCAGGGGAAGGACTCCTCTCTCTGAGCAGCGCCAGAAACAACAACTGACCATAACCCCCATTCCCCATCCCCCTGCACCACTGGGGGGGAGGAGGGAGAACATGGAAGGAAGGAGGGGTGGAGGGAAGGTGTTTTTAAGACTGTTTTATTTCTCACTCTTTGGCTCTTATCCTGTTAGTCATAAATATAAGTACTATCCCCACTTTGAGTCTTGTTTTGCCTGTGAAGGTGATCAGTCACTGACCTCTCCCAGCTCTTATCTCTACTCATGAATCCTGAGCTGTTTCTTTTTTTCTCTCTCCTCTGTCCAGTTGCAGAGGGAGAGTGAGAGAGCGGCTTTAGTAGTGGGTACCTGGTGTCTGGCCAGGGTCAACCCACTACACATACATGGTGATGAAACTTTGTCTTGAAAGGACAGAGGCAAGTGGAATACACTGCTTAAGGGAGAAGATCCAAAAGAAAATAGCTGTTGTAATGGAAAGAAAGGAAATTTTTGGTTGAATATCAGGAAATCTTTGCTAGCAACTGACTTTTGTTGGTGCGTGGAATAGCTTCCTAAGGGAAACCCAGTACTGGAAACCTGTCAATTCTGATCTCCAAAACTAGACTGGACACAGCAGAACACACTGCAGGCCAGGAAATGAATTTACTTTGTCTGGGATGAATACTATGGGTGTGACCCTGCAACATGAAAAAAACAATGCAAGTGTTGCCAATGATCTCAGGGAACATAGGCTCCTTCTAAGCAGTAATCCAGTGCTGATTTTCCATCTCTCCTATACACTGTGAGATGTTTCTTATCAGTGCAGTGGTGGCAATGTCACCAGTATATCTAAACCCATTCCTTTCCATTCAATTCTGCTCCTTGCTCCTTTCAGGCAGCTGTTAAGGAACGGTTCTGAGTGTCTCAGATGCACAGAGCATTAGGAGAAGAGAGCCAGATCTACTTCTCACCTGCAGGGATGGGAGGGAATACATCCCCAGTGTGCATGAGGTCTCTGTAAGACTAAGACTGTATTTATTTCATAGATCACAGAATCATTAAGGTTGGAAAAGACCTCTAAGATCGTCAAGTCCAACTGTCAACCTAGCGCTACTACCATATTCACTACAAAAACGTGTCCTCAAGGGCAATTAATTAACTGACACTCACCCTGGCCTCTGATCTGCCAAAGGCAGAGAAAGGCAAAGGTAAAGGAATTGATGTCTTTCTACTGGGCTTGGTCTTACTTCACATCGTTTCACTGGTGCCCCCTGCTCCCCTGAGGCTACTTTGCCCAGTAGCCCTTACAGCAGAGGCAGGTGACTTTTTTGCTCTTGTGCTGATGACTGATTCCAGTGAACATCTGTGTTCCTTGCCAGATGCATCCTAGAGCAGCCATACTCCTAGTGCTCTTTATAGTCCTTTCCAGTGTTCCCAAATGCTAAGGTGTGTTGGTGCTGGGGTACACAGGGCAGTGGTGAGAAGGGCGGAGGCAAATAACTGTGGTTTTAAAAGTAAATAATTTATGCAACAATAACCTCTCCACCCAGGTAATCACTTAGAACAAACATTCTACATGTCAAAGGTGTTTCTGGAGATAAGGGTTAGCACAATAAGACTCCTGCTTTCTTGGCTTTATCTAGTGCTCAGCACTTAACACCACCTCGCTCTCTGCTGAAGGCAGTGCCCCAGTAAAGGTTACCAGTCAGGGGTAAGACTTCAGGGAGAAGAGTTGCACTGACAATAAGTTTCCAGTGTGGCAAGTACAGTGTTTTCCAAGGGGACTGGATTTAGGCCCTAAAACTTTGCCCATGTTACAGAGAGTGCAGTATTTGTCTGGGGGAAAAAAGGACAGATATGGAGAAAAACACACTAATGGCTGGGAAATTAGGCTCACGGTTGCAAACTGCACCTGTGCTTGCAAAGCAGGCTGAGGCTTTTATTGTCCCTTTTGGCTTTTTTTTTTTTTTAATTATTTTTCAGGCAAATACTGCTTGCTGAAGAGAATTTTTCCTTGGCTGCTTGGCCAAGGGGAGCTCGACAAAGGAAGTCCTGGAGACTGCTGCTGAAGATTCGGCCTTGTGACCTTCCTGCGGTATACTGACAGGCCATTACCATGTTGTGATGGTTGCCTAGCAAAGTAGTGACAAGTGAGCTGAGGCACAGTGACAGCTGTGTCACACCTGAGGCTGAAACTCTGTAGTATTTGTTTTGCAACAGATCAAAGCTTGCATCAGTGTATCCCCAAGTCAATGAGTGCAGGTGTAGTGACAGAGCGGCTCTGTCTATGTGCTCACCTAACTTATATCACCAAGTGTCCTGCAGTGGCTCCCTGATTTGGCCTTACCAACACCCCTGTGAAGAAATAACTGAGCCTTGCTGTGATCATAGAGACAAGAGGTAGAGACTGAGTTGTAGTTATTTTTTGTGTTATGATGTAATGATCAAGACTGTGGTATGTAAGAGTCCATGGGCTATGATGCAGAAACCTTCATGTGGATAGCAGAGTGAGAGGCAAAACCCCACCACCACCTCTGTTGCATCGCTGGAAAGAGTATCACTGATTAGACCTCAGAAAGCACCTGCCAAGGGGAGATTCTGTTATCAGCAAGTGCTTCTAGTGGGGTTCCTATGGATGTAAACTTTTAACCTGATAGTACTGGACTAATTTATCAGGAAAATTTAATTTCTGGCATAATTTGCATGTCACATGCATAATAGGGAGGAAGATAACAACAGTAAGGTCAGCTCAAACTGCACAGATGGATCTCAGGTGCATTTAAACAACAAAAAGCCATGGCTACCTTCTTACAGCAAAGTGTAGTTTTGGATGTAACAGGTAGATTGGAGATATTATCCAGTTAGCCCACATCTGTAAGATTCCTGGCACTGGAAATGAGGTACACAGGTCAGGCTAGAAGGGCTTGTGCTTTGTGCTACACTCCTAAGAGGAAGGCAAGCTGGGAAGGGCCTGAAATATAGGCATGACTGGTGAGATCATGCTGGAGTACTGTCTTCTGTTTTCCTGTTTGAATTTCTCAAAGGATGCTAAAAAGTGGAAAGGACTCGAAATGTAGTTTATATAAGAGAAAGTTAAGAATTTACTTAATCAAACTCTACAAATATTTCACTTGGGAGATAGATTTCTAATAGTAAACAATGCTGGCAGAAAAGGTCTTGTTGAAATCTAGGTTACACCTACACTTGTAAATAAAGCGATCCGGAGCTAGTTCTCTGAACCTCAGGGCAAATGGCACAGCATCTGTCTGAATAAAACTTCTTCTGCCCTAAAGAAGATTGCCCAAGTAATCCATTAGGAATGATGCCCTGACCCATGTTGTCAGACTCAGCCCTGCTGTTAGGAGAGTACCCTCCTGTTGTTCAGAGTACTAGCTGCCACAAGCCAAATCTTGCCATGAAGCATGCTAACAGTTTAACAACACAGAAAATTGCCTGTCAGGGCTTGTGCATGGCTTGAACTGCTCAGCTTGTAATAGAGAAGTTACCTCAATGGCTGGTGGTTGAATGCCGTCTAGAAATAGGGTGTGGTCTCCAAACTGTGAGGTTGGTTAGCCAGTGGAACAGTTTAGGGACAATAAATTCCTTGTCATTTGAAGTCTTTCAGTCCAGCTTGGATGTCACCCTAAAAAGATAGAGACTTAAGAGAAACCATGGCCACAGTGTGGGCAGGAGAGAGCCCTAGGGTGCATGCTGTGCACGGGGTCAGAGCAGGTATCTGCCATGTCCAGCAGATGCACCTGTATCCCTGAAGGGTGTGTTCACTACAGGGAAAGCCTCTATGAGAACCTCCTAATGATCATAAAGAAAATTATTCTCTGTCATCACTGCTAGGAGCCCTAAGCTCTGTGGAAAGCACTTGATTAAATCTCTGCCTCTGGGATAGGAGATTGAAGTGGCACTCCCTGCACTCCCTGCTGCTCTGCTCTCTTCTGTGGAAAGTCTCAGCACCAACACATAACTGAGTAGCTGAGACGGGCTATGGGGGCTCAGAAAAAGAGAGAGAAGCTTTTTGGGGGTGGACATAGGCATTCCAAGCCGTGGCTATTTTCCAAGCAGTGATGCAATAAGCTGGATAAGATCCTGCAGGCATCAAGTCACTTTCCCTGCCTGTACATTTTGGACTAGTGAGCCGAGTGTGAGTCAGGACCCCAGTGAAAGCCTGGGAGTGAGGAGGTGGAGAAGGGATAGTAGAGGAATCTTCCCATTAGGAAATAATATAAACAAAACCAGATTGGATGTATGGCTCCTCTGACACGCCTGCCTACACTCCCCAGATACATCCCCAAGGAAGCAAGGTGTCTGGGACACCTTGTACCTTACCGGATTTGGTCTGTGACCCACAGATTTTTTCTTTAGCAACAACAAGAAGACATCAGTGGCTCTTCTCTTCTGGAGGATCTCAAAGCCTCTTGAGGACCTCATTACAGCTTTTGAAAGAACAGTCTCTCCACATCTTCAGTCCAGAGGTTAAACCAGATGTAAAAATGGCCATGAAAGACTATGGGGAAGTTCAATCACTATGGATTTTAATTTTCATTTAATAATTATAAAATGAATTTTAATATGAGGAGAAGGAGACAGCAGATCTGCTCCAGCAAAGCTGTGAAGCACACATTTAAGGTCTGTAATAGACTGTGGGTGGAAAGAAATACCAGGAAGTTCCAGAATGGTTTCGTTGAGAATCTTAGTAATATTGTACTTCACACATCACCTTTGTACCAAACCTGGAGCATGATGATTGCAGGGGGAGGTGTTATCCTGGACTGCTGTATTAGCCCAGACCAAGAGGTGTTCCAAGACTGGAATAATAAATGTGGTACAGTAGGACAGATGAACTTTCCTTGGGCTGACTGAAAATTGCTCAATACATGTTATACTTCAGATACTCATTAGCAGAACTCTAGGGCATCCTTAAGACTGCAACACAGATGGATTTACCAGAAATATTAAAGGGCAGTAGCACGGGCCAGTGACCTGCTTTGAAAGGGGAGTGGCTGACCTGTGACAGCATCCAGTCATGAACTGAAATGCTAGGGATTTTGGAAGTCAGGATTGCAATGCATTGGTAAAGCTGTGTGTGAGTCTTCAGGACTGATGGCAGTAATTAAGGGTATTTATTGTCCAGCACTGGATTGGAGTGAAAGATCAGTTCTGCAATCCCTGTTTTAATCCAACCCTCTGAAAGCCGAGTTCAAACCAAAGCAAAACAGAAAATTCTTGTTTTAAAGAGAAGGAGGGGGAGAGAGAAGACCCTAATCAAAATTTTCTGATAACTCAAAAATCCATTGGGAAGAGTCATGCAGAGAGCTGGAACTGAGCTTTTCTTCTTACCCAGTGCTGAATGACTGCAGCATGCTTAAGCAGTGCCACAGCTCTCTCAAAGCCACCCTCTTTAACATTGACCTAATCCTTAATCCTCACCCCTGGTGTCCTCAGTGAGTCTCACCCATGAACACAGCCCCTTTGAGCTGTGTTCCCTCCTCTTCTCTCCATCCAGTCTTTCTAGTTTCACAGCCTCTTCCAGGCTGCAGCCTTCTTTTTTTTTTCTTTGTGTCATCCAGGAAACACACCCACCTCTCTTGCCCCAGCCTCATAATCTGCCTCGCTCAGAGATTCTGTAGTTTGTGTGAAGGAATTTCAAGCAATGCAAACTACAGCAAATTTAAAAAAAAAAAAATCATAGAAATTAGAGATGGGAAAGTCTTTCTAGCTCATCCGGTCCATCATCTCATTCCTGCCTAGCCCAATTCCTGCAAGATTCTTGCCTGCAATACATTTTCTGGTGCATTATCCAGTCTGGCATCCTTTACTTCCCATGAGAAAGTGTTCCATAGAGGATTGCTTTTCAGTGTTTGGAAGAGGTTTCTGAAGTTTTCTTTCCATTTTGTCTGACCTAATTTCTTTAAGTTCTGCCTGTGGTAGCACGCTAGCCAAATGTTCTCCTTCCTTCATGCTTACCTTGTTCAGGTGATGGCAAATAATTCTTGTTCAGTCAAGCTGTTTAGCCACAATGCTTAATACTGCGTTGTAAAGCTCAACAATTATAGTCCTTGGCTACCTGGGAAAGACTAATGTTGAGGTTAGCATGTTAATGGGTGCACAGAATGTAGAAGACAGTGCTAGTAGGGTTGCCTCTTTGTTATAACAGTAATTTGACACATTCCATCACAAGGTCTGGCTTTGGTTGCTTTTGTCTTTGCCAGACTTGGAGCTAACATCTTCTAGCTCATGTCTGCTTCAGTAGTTTTATTGGGTTCTTTTTGGTTTTGTTTTTAATTTTGGTCAAAAACACTTAGCTATTTCTGAGAACAAGGCTGAAAGGGAATACTCTGTTTTATATGCATTTTTTAAAAAAAATTAATTACTTTTTCTTTAAAAAAAAAATCCAACAAACCACCTTTTGAATAATGTCTTGCTTTAAAATAAACCACATTTTTTTTCTGTCAGGAACATATTTTTTGTCATCTCTGACCAAGTCCCACCCAAAGTTGGCTAAATAATGAACTTTTGAGTTATTGCAGCTTGAGCCTGCTCAGAAAAAATAATGGGGGCTAGAATCTTTTTTTTTTTTTTGCTGTGGGCCTGATGGAAATAACAGCACAAGATTTAAGACCCAGATTACAATGTACTTGCACAAAGACCCCTGACTGTGGCTGCAGGGTCACCTTGTTCCAGCCTCCCCTGGCCCGGGTTGCTGTCACTGCTGATGGACCCCTCCTGTCCATGGCCAGGGTTACCCTTGGGAACTGACATCCTCGGTCCATGCATGGAACTGGGCTTGCCCAGGCATGCGGAAACCTGGCTGTGAGGAAACAGGGAGGTACAGAGACAGGAGGAGGAGAGAGAAAAGGAAAAAAACCAAACCACAACTGAAAAAAAGCCAACCAAAGAAATAAAGCAGAAGAGAGGCAGACACCCATTTTCTCTGCTAGCTGTCTCCAAAATATTTTGTGTTTGTGTTTTTACCAACCTGGGCACTCCTTTCCCTCAGGACATGTAGGGAAACCTGGGTGCCCTGGAACTCCCTGGCTACAACACACACGTGCTGCATCGATCCCACACCCAGGGCAGTGACACCACCTGCTCTTGGCACTGCCTACTCCCACTGGGCGTCCAAGGCATGTGGCCAGGGCCCCAGACTTGTGTCACTGCTGTTCTGTCCTGACCTGTCTCCTCCCAGGGGAACAGGCAGCTTCGGCATCCTGCCTACCACAGCGTGGAAGGGCATGGGATTCATGAGCACTGGAGATGGCACTCGACAGCAGGATTGTCTGTGAAGCCACAGCTCCAAAATGCCACAAAGGAATTGAAAGGAATCCAAAATCCTCATTAAATCTGAGAAAAAGAGGAGATGCCCTCAATCCTGAATAATCACCAGGACATCTAGAAATATAAAAGGTGCAATTGTAATATCTAGCACCATGGTTTTCAAAGCACCCACTGTAACAAAACTCCTCTGCTCAGCACTGTAAGGAAAAGTGGTTTCATTATTCCCTTTAGACAGCGTATTAGACCTTGACTCCTCTGATCTGTTTTGCTACCATCTCTGCCACATCAGGGAAGCTTGTGTGCCCCATTAGAAACTCGCTTGTGCCTTCTAGTCACTCTACTTGCTGCATCTCTTGCCTTGCTGTCTCTTTATTCATTAATCCTTCCCCTCCCAGTTTTTTCTCCCCTCTTATTTTTTGCTTCCCAAAGCAGGGAGTTTTTAATAGCTAAAGAACGAAAACACCTCCCACGTCTCGCCTCAAAAAAGCTAACTCTGTCTTACTCACCCTTCTAGATTTCCAAACCTCTCCTGCTAGCTTAGAGGCTTCCTTTGAGGCACTGGTTCCTCAAATACTAGCACGTGAGTATAACTTTAGTAAACCATGTAGTTCCAATGGCCTTGAGAGGATGATCCATGTGAATAAATATATCAGCTGTGGAATGGAGACCATGGCCTTTAGCAGAGATGGAAAACTTTTCTGTTCTATGTTGTGATTTGATTGGAAAGACGTTATTACAAGGGACTTCAATCCAGGATGGAGCAGTAACTCCCTTGAAGAAAATTTTAACAGTAGGTTTGAAGTTCTTCAGGGTGCTTAGGTCATACTGATGCAGATGGATTGACTAGATAATCTTTGGAGACTTCCTCTAACTCTGCTTATTCTGATTCACCATGGTGAAATGGAGGAAAAGGTAAATTGAAGTAAAGAACAATTGCTTGGCTTTCTCATTTCCATAAGTGAAACTAAAGTGCAGTGTGGTTCAACTGTGTTGTTTGGTTTTTTTTTTTTTGCTTTAAAACATACAAAACGTTTATTTGACTGCAAGATCACCTGCACATGTGATGTACTGCTTGCACAGATTAATTTTAGATCCTTGAATTTTGTCATTATAAAAACAGAATGTCTCTTACTGTCTTTGCGCTGATTCCAGCATCAACAAGGATCAGCTGTGTTGTAGATTTGTATCTGTGGGAATGACTACAAACACCCCATTTTATAGTGTATGGAAAGAAGAACTATTTTTGAAATATCAGTCCAGCTACGGCAATGCGGAGTTCAGCACAGTTTACTCGATTTCTGGGCTGAGGTTTGTACCCTGCATTGTGCTCCATTTTGCTGGAGTGAAATTCCTAGCAAGACCCAATTGAAACAAACACTGAGTGTTTACTCCCCATCACTGCCACTGCTTTGACTGCAGTGTAAACGCACCACTAATGACTTGGCCCATGGGAGGGGAAAATTATGTGTCAGAGCCAAGTACAGAACCAGGAATTTGGGCCATCAGCCAGCTGGTTAAATCACACTGAGTGCCTGTAATGAAATGCATTGATTTGTGACTCTTACAATAACGTTTTTAGGAAATCATTTCAGTGGCTATTTATTTCTGTGTTGGAGCAGCCTGATGAGGTTGGAAAACTAAAGGAGACACTGTGCTCATAGGCCAAGAACAAAATTTAAAAATTAGCTTAATTAACCATTGGAATAACTTTTCTAAGGATGTGATGGGTTCTCCATCATATCCTGATGCACAGTCAATACCACTTAGTTGTATAAAATACATGCTGTAGGAGTTCTGTGTACCACTAGAAATGATTATCCAAAGTTCTGTGGGTTTCTCACCCCTGAGATAAGACAATGTTGTTATAATGGTTCCTCTTGATGATAAAAATTCTGTGAGCCTGTGATAGTCATTGAGTCTGGGTGTTAGTGATTCTGTATAGTAACAGACTGAGATACCATAAGTGGTAGATTTTAACTAGAAACAATTTTCACAAACAGGACTACCAAATTACAAAGATGCATTCTGCAGAAGTGGACACCCTGCCAATCCTGCAGCTGATATAAGGTGCAGTGATGATTTAGTGAGCTCAGAAGGAATTAAACCATCAATAAAATGACAGACTTGGTACATTTCAAAGCATCTGGTCAGATCTCATGGAATTTCTTGGCTGCTACCTGTTCAGTCAGAGAGAAAGAAACAGTGGGGTAGTCCATAATCACCTTGTGGTATTTTCACTGGATGCCTCAGAAGAGCAGATGAGGGTAGTGAGCAGTGGATAAGGTAAGTGGTTATCTACTTGGGGGTTTGTATGGACCCTTTTCGGACTGGTTCCTCTTTAATGTTCTCACAGATCTATGTAAAATTATGTGGGCTTTCTTGTCTGCTTACAGTTTATGATTAGCTAAATTACATACCTTTTTTTTTTGTATGCTCAGATGAACACATCCTAGAGATGCTAGAGTTTAAGTACTCTGTGAAAAGCAACCCCCTAGCCTTATATATAATATATAGTCTTATAATTCTTATTCGGAAATTGAAACACCTGGAATTTCTACTGAGACCTCAAAGTCTGTGTTGCTGCATCTGAATTTTTTTTTTTTTATGTCTGCTTTCTGTGTGGTTTTTGAATGGTTAGGAAAAAAAATGAAGATTAGGAAAAAAAATTCAGCCAAGTAAGTCTTGTTTTAAGAAAAAAAATAGTAGAAGAAAAACAGAAAGTAGTTAGGTCCGAACTCATGGACTTGTTTGTCCATCTTTAAGATGGATTTACTTATTCCAATTCAATCTTTATTTCTGTTCTGCCACAGTCTTGATGTCTAGCAATGTAAGCTCTTAATATTTAAAAATGGAATTCACCTTTAAATGTGTTTAGACTAGAAAAAAAATATGCCTGTTGAGGTCATTTTTAGAGCAAGAGTTAATGCATCATGCAAACAGCTAAATAAAGGTTACAATCTGAGTGGAATTATTCAGAGCTCAGGGAAAAATCTGGCATTTGCAGTCTGTCACTGGGTTTGAGAAGTCTGGCTCTCTCCAGTCACTGTCACTCGGGAGACATCCTGCTTTCTATGTGGTAGTGAGGGAGGGGACTGCAGTACTGAATGATCTTCCTGTAAAAACAGCAAAAACAGGAGCAGTGGGAAGTGTCATGTGTGAAGAATGTGTGGAATGAGGGGTGAGTATTAGCCCGTCTTTGTCCAGTTTTCACAGAGAGACTTTATGGGTGTAACTAGTCACTCTTCCTCCTCTCTTTTCCTCTTCAGGTCAGCTGAAGAGCCAATGTCAGGACAGCATATGATCCCTGATATCCCTGGAGGATTGCTGCATGAGGGCCTATGAAGAGTTGTGTGCCTCTTGAGACCTGCCAGTTAAGTATTGCAACTTTTGGGCCTTATCTGGTAAGGTCTTCTTGCCCTTCTTTTCCACCAACACCCCTGGGAGATGAGTGTATCACTTTGGGACAGGATACCCCCAAAGCCAGGGTGTAGGTAGTGATAGAGCCAGGACAAAAATGCATCACTTGTAAGCGCATGGGCTTTTTTAGAGTTGGCAGTTGCCACAGAGGTGCTGTGCTAAGCTTGTGCTCTGCATTTTGTTTCCTTATTTTGTTTCTATAAGCCAAGGGCTTGGCTGATTGCACAGGAAGTCAACTGCTATGGGCATTCACTTCAATAGGCAAGTTTTAAACAAGTCACCAGGGACTGGCTACTACTGAGTTCAAAGAGAAAGAGACATCCAGAAACTCTAGCCAAGCCAAGTTATGGTGGAAAATATCAGATACAAAGATGAGAAAACTGTAATGCACACAGTAGAGTGAAAGACAGATACAGCTTGATTTTCCTGTCCACAAGTGGTCAGATTAGAATGAGGTTTGAATAGACATTTTAAAAAGAATCAATCAAAATGCAAACCAAACCCAAACAAAAGGAAGATTGTTGAACGTTAGGAAATATGTTCTGGTGTTGGTGTTCTATGAGCTGTGTGCAATGATCTGGGGAAAGTTAATATGGTACTTGACAAAATATTGGGAAAAGTATTAGAAAGAATAGTTCCATGCAGGGCAGAAGGTGGAGCAAATGACCTGTTAAGCTCTTGCATTCATTCATCTTTTTTTGCTTTCCTCAGTGATTTCAAGTGTTCCCAGGCTCAGATAACTCCAAGAGAAGGACCTACCTCCCATATCACAGTCAAGGTAAAGAGTTTGTGTTTATAAAAATGTAAAAAAAAGGGGGGGGGGGAAATTTCAAGGGAAGGAATAGTAGTCTAAACTTTGGTGTTGCTTCCCCCCATTACACACACGAGCAGTTGGGACTCACAAAAAGAAGACCAGAGAAAGACTGCCATCTTCTGGAAGGATAAATATCTGCCATTATTCAGAATACTCAATCTGCTATATGCATATTTTGAAACCATAGTATATTTCCGATAAATTTATTTACCTACCTGAATTCTTATCCATATAAAACTAACTCAGTCTCATTTCATCAGTATATATGACATGATCCCAGCTTTAGAAACTGACATAGACTCCTGGATTTTAATGATATTCTCATCGAGCTTAAAATTACGAAGGTGTTAACATTAAGGATTATCAGTAGAGAGATGGACTTTATTTATTCTTGAGCCTGTAAACCAGGCTTTTTTTTTTACTAAGCATTTAGAAGTCAAACTTAGGGTACCCAGATGCAGACTGAACAATTAAAGAAAAAAAAATGCACTCTCCTTTTAAATAGCATCAGCTGTTATTCTACCTACTTCAATAAACTAAGTACATCTGTTTCAACAAAACCTTTTATTAATCAAAAACCTGCAGGCAGTCCACGGAGCACAGAGACATTTAGCATTGCTTTCAGTTAGTCCGTCTTAAAAATGATTATCTGAATTAGAGGAGTTTATGCAGTGACTGGGATTACACTAACCACAGAGCTACTGCCCACTCTGCTCAGGGCAGGAAGGGTCAGGAGCCTGGGATAGCACAGCCCACATACTGGACCATGAACATGTGGGCTCTGTCTGCTGTCTATGCTGTATGGGGCTGTCACAGACTGTGCTGTCACCCAAAACTATTCCTACACTTACCTCCAGCCTCTGAGCTCTGGTGTTGGAAGTGGGACGATGAGAGCAGATGGACCACTGGTTTCCTCTGTCCCAGCAGAGCACCATGGCAGGTATGCAGGGAATCTGCCTTGCTCCCTCCCAGTGATGGTGGTAGTCTTGCCCACTTAGCACTGGGCAAAACCTTTGTGGGGAAGACAGGATGTGTACCTTTGGGATGCTCCTCTCCCTTGCAGTTTGATTCAATGCAGCTCTGCTCCATGCCCTCTAGTGACAGTGTATTCTCATGAGAGGTGATGTCATTCTTACTTTTCACAGTTTTGATACCTGAAAGGTATCAACACCTTCAGGTACTGTGGGAGCCTTTAAACTTTCAGGACAAGAGCTCAGAGGGGACTTTGGATGAGTGTGAATCTCTGTCTCTCCTTATTAGGTTCCCAAATTCATCCAATGTTAACCCATTGGGAGCTAGGATTCCTGGTGAACTTCACATTTTGGTAAAACTGAGACTACAAGGGACACGGACAGTCTACCTCATTCTCCCATCCTTTGAGTACTGGACTTGACTTGTCACTGTTTCACAACACCATCGTGGTGGTGAAGCCATGGTGCCAGTCTGCCACTCAGTAGCTCTTCTGCTAAGGGGCTCCTTTTGGCATCAGAATTTCCAGTGCCTATGGGGAGAGCTGCATTGGCATCTCTTCAGTGACTGAAATCCTCAATCCTCAGAGCAGATGGAATTGCATAAACTTCCTTCTCCTCATTTTTATCTTCTCCCCTTTCTGCAACTGCCAGGTCTGGCCAGAAAGATATCCCAGGGCTGGGAGGCTTGTAGACTTTGCCATTCTTCTGAGACAGGAGTGACCTGATGACAAGGCTGCTGTGGGTTTCCAAGCCAAGGTCACTTATTCCCTGAAGCCAAAGATCTTGAAGCCAGCTTGCTCCATACAAGCTCCCAAACAGCCACCGCATGGGGATGTCTGGAATATTTCTGTGTTTTAAAGAAACTTTCTACTCAGTCAGTGCGGGTCACTGTTCTCCACTTAATCCCAACCCACAGCATCAATCGCCTCCCATATAATCTCCCGGAACAGCTGTGCTGTGATTGCATTGTGGATTACAAAATGACCATTTTCCTCAAAACAGCTGCTGATCAGAGGGATAGCATTTAATAATCACTGAGGAGGCAAGGGAGGAGGGGACAAGACAAAAGAGAAAGGGGTTTTGCAGCAATTGGGTTTCTTGGAGGATGTAGAGATGAGCAAAACAGCAGACAAGGCGTGAGTCCCATTTCTATACTGCTCATCATCAAATTAACAGGACTTTGAAGACTTGCTGCTAAGGTAAATTCAGCTCTATTTCCTTTTGGGGCTATCTAGGTATTAATAGTCAGTTATTGTCAGTGAGTGCTTAGCTTTTGTGGAGGGAAGCTTTTCTGACAATGTTTTCAGGAAGTAGTTCAGATTTGCTTCTCATTCCCTATGTCCTCTGCATTCTTGTTCCACTTTCTTCTTCTGACTTATTTGTTTCTTGTATTTTTTTTTCTTTTCCTTAACACTTTTCTTGAAATTATATGGCCTTTCAACTACTGTCATAAATCAACTGGAGAGAACATTTTTTCCACTATTGACGATTTAAATTATAAAGATAATTTTTGTCAATATTGTGAGTGGATTTTTTTTTAAATAAAAGCATAAACAGCACAAAACCTCATGACAGAAATTCTTATAATCAAGCATTGATGAAAATCTGAAAAACTTTGTGTGCTGAAGGTTTCTATTTTCAGGTGGAAAATCATGTTTTTGAGGAGAACAATTTTATCTATAATTTCCTTTTCGGTCATAAGCCAAATTTTCCACTGAAAAAAACTTTCAATGAGAAATTTGCCACGAACCTTAGCCAAAAACTGGTCCTAGTAGGTATCTGCTCTGCAAAAATGGTGATATCCAACACGCTTTCAGATCACAGAAGTCATTAGCTATGGAATCACTGAGATGTTACCATCTCCAGGGTGCAGCTTTTCCATTGCTGCAAGAAAGAAATGCCCTGGCAAAGAGAAAAAAGAAGCCAGAGCATAAAACAACACAGGAAATTTTCAGGAGCTGAGTATTTTCTTGCTTTCAGTGAGGCTGTTCTGGGTCAGGTACTGCTTTCTCAGTGTGATGACATGCTAATGAAGTCCTGCTTGTCAAGAGGAGCTTCAGCACCATCTTTATTGACCACATTTCCAAGCTTGCTGGTTAGCAGAAAATACGGTTCTAACTGCACCACTTTCAGCTGTGGTGCAGTCACAAACAATGCAAAGCTTGCTCTTGTATCATTTATTTATAGTGGTGTCCGCAGAATGCTGGGTCTTTCTCACACGTTCGACGTTGGGTGAGTCAGCCGGAGTTAAGTGAAGAGGACCAGCAGCAGGCAATGTCTGTACAAACTGAATCTATTCGTGGACAAATAGATTTTGAGTCATAAATAGGAAAGAGTGGGAGTATCTGGATGAAGCTGTGCCAAACATAGGGAGTGCCATGTGGGAAGAGACATGCGTTGATTACATGAAAGTTGATGTGTAGGTAGATGATATCTAATCAATCCATGAAGTGATAGGTTGGGGTTCTTAGAAGTCAGTGAAGGGTTTTGCAAGAATCCTAAGGTCTTGAGCTTTCCTCTGAGTGGGAAAGTCCACATGACCCTGGTTCCCAAACTGCACTCTGAATTACTTTTAATGATGAGATGAAACTGGGAAGAATGTTTGTGATAATGGTTGCTCTTATAAAAAATCCCCAACCTTTGGCACTTTGTGTGAGAGCAGAGATGCTGTCGTCCCACCACCCTACCAGATTTCTGATGTGCCAGTCAGGGCTCAGGTGGGAGGTGCTGCTCTGGGGTTTGAACTCGAGCTGCCAGGTCTGGATAGCTGGGTGTCTCCTCTGAGCAGGCCACTGCTTTCATGTGTGTCCTACGACCCTCAGCAATGTAGGAACATTTTCCTGCCTTTCCCCACTGTGAAATCACTATACTCTCTACCTCCATAGGGTCAGTAATTAACTGCTTGAAGAAGTGTTTTGGGACACTTGGCAGCAAGATTTCTCATTTAGCTGGACAGAGCAACTTGTGGTGTTTGAGGAAGCTGGTTAACAGTTTTTTTCTATCATCTCTGAGATGCAGTAAATATGATGTTCTTTCATTTTGCTCATGTGCTCAGATACCTCAGATACCTCAATGCACTCAGCGCTGCTATGTTTGCTGGATGACCCTCTCTTACCCAGTGCAGATATTCAGCATACTTTGAAATGGTCGAAGCTTACATATTGATCCATTGCCCTGGCTTTCAAGAAATGGTTCTGCCATGATGAGTGAGCTGTTGCGACGTTGTGAGGAGGACAGAGTCCTCATAACCCCTCCCCACAGATGCATGCTGGGAAAAGCTGGGACTTGTAAGGCTAGGTGGGACAAGTGGCTGGTGTGACGGTCCCTCCCATTTGTGTGTTGTAGATGGAGCTGCTGAAGCGATTGCCATTACACCGTACTTTCCTGGCTGTCATCCTGAACCTGCTGGCTCTCACCCTCTCCACCACTGCCTTGCTTGGCAGCTACTGGTGCACCGGGACCCAGAAAGTGCCCAAACCTTTGTGTGGGAAGAGCAAAGCCACCCAGTGCATCGGTGTCCCCATGCCATCTGATGCAGATACGAGCAATGTTTCATCTGAGGATGTGGTGCACTACAGCTGGGAGACTGGAGATGACCGTTTTGCCTTCAGATACTTCCACACAGGGATGTGGCTTTCCTGTGAAGAGAGCATGGAAGGGCCAGGTAGTGTCTTGCTCAGGCAACCACAATTTATTCCCTTGTATTTATTCCATAGGAGTTTCAAACTGAGAGGTGGCAGGCTGACAACACTTGGGAGAAAAGTCTTCTTCATTTTCCTAGATGGCATCAGCCCTGTGCACTGCCGTGCTTGATATATTTCTGTTCTTCACTGGAATGCTCACAGAGCGGGGAAAAGGAGAATGGTTGTCTCTAGCGTGCCCTTCAGTCTGCAACAAGGGCTGTGGAATGCAAATGGTTGTGGTGATGGCAGTGACTTTGTGATGGCATTGTCCATCCTGATGGGAACTTCAGTGACCCTCCTTTCCCTTTCCCCATGTTTCCATTCCTATACATAGCTTACTTCATGCTCTCCGGGGTAAATTTGTGCATGTCCTCTCAAAAATTTAAGTACAGTGATTTTATGCAGAGTTGTCAATTTTTAGCTATCACTGTGAGGACTGCATTAGTTGGTGTTGTCCTTAAAACACCAAACAGAGAGGTTTTGTTTTATTAAACAGAGATTGGGCTTTTCTTAAAAAAAAAAAAAAATAAAAGAGAGAAAGAGAATTACTACTTATAGATACAGAGAAAACCTGGAGGATTTGAACCCAGAGAAACTGAAGCTAGGAGGCAAATTGACCTGAGGATTAGAGCAGCAATATTCTAATTGGTTTTAGATGTTCTTGTGATGTTGTGACAGGTTTCATTTGTGATTTTTCACCACCTGGGACTGCCACTGTAAATCCTGAAGTGCCAAAGACTGGTTGTGCAACCCATATGAGAACCCTTTAGTGCTTCCCTTCACCCTTGACTTGTTCCTGTCCAGATCTACTGAAGTCCTTCTGCTGGAACCTGTGCTACACCCTCACAGGTGGATGCTCTGCAGGGCACAGATGCTCTTTACGGCCTGGCACACACATCAAGGATTGGAACTGACCCAGAAGGTGGCCAGTGGAGAGATATGCATCTAAGGATATAGTGATGAAAGTCACTTTCATCAGGCCCATTCCCCTGAGCCCATTGCCCTCTCTTCAGCTCTCTCCAAGGACAAACGTCTCATCTTTAAGCAAGCCACAGTTCCAGTAGAACATTTCTAATTTTCTTATCTGTTGCTGTCAGAGTTTGAAAATAAATAACTGGTGAATAAAAGCAGACAGAAGCGGGGGTTGGAGCAGAAGGGAATGTGCTTGAAATTCTCGTGTCCTAACGGGCAGGCTGCTAATTGTTGTGAGGGTTTCTAGACAGGCTGCAGAAGGAGATGTGTTTATTTGGGACTGGTTTGGGTATTTGGGTTGAGGTGTGTTTCCATGGTGCTTGTGGGAATGGAAGTACATCCCTTGACTGATTTCTCTAAAAGACTTATCTGGCCACTGGGCAGTCCTGGGATAACCCCAATGCCTGAAGGAACACAGAGAGCATGTTACATCTGGATCACAGCAGAGCATGGGGTAGAGCATGGGGTAGAACACAGTCAGTCTCGGTCTCCTGCTTCCTGTAAATCAAGTACAACCCAACCACTATGGCACATCTTTGAAGCAAGTGCATAGACAACAACAACAATATAAAAGGGGCTACTGAGAACAAAAGGAGTTTGAGCTGAGCGGCAGAAAGGATTTCATTATTGAGGCTAATCTCAGGATCAATTTAGATGAGCCATTACTGAATATCCTCATTAAAGTTCTAGGTGAAGTAGCAAACTGCAAGTTAATGAGAACTGCAGATGGCACTAAACTGGGTAGCATTCTGAGAGCTGTGGATGACAGAAGTAACACAGGAGATTTGGAAAGATTAGAACTGGGGATAGAAATTAGGAAAATGAGATTCTTACATGAACCGGAAATGTCTGGGAGAAAATATTGTGCCAAGTAGAGGAGAGGACCCTCAAATGCAGTAATGCAGTATGCAAGAAGAGAAACTTACAGATAATAATGACAGACCCTCAGCTAAGACAGTAGTTTGTGCCTGGCCAACATAAAAAACAAAGCAAATATGAACACAGTTTGTCGAAATAGCATGCCTAATATGTGAGGACAGAGGATCATATTTCTGTATGATCTCTGCCACAGAAGAGGGACTTATATCTCTGTCATGAAGTACTTTATGTGGGAAGCTTGGTTTTTGTTTTTAATTTTTTTTCTTTGTTCTTTGAGAAGCGGTGCTAGAACTGCTCTTCTGAGATTGGGGTGAGTGGGAATTCACATCCTCATCAGAAGTGGTGGGTCTGCAATCTGTTATAAGCTACACTCCTAATAGACCTGACCATCAGTAATGTTGTCAATGAGTAGCAACAAATTTTTATATTCAGCAGAGGCTCATAAGGTTTATGAATTGCTGAAGGTTTTTTTCTGGAAAGGCAATTTCTAGTTTTCCAGGCAGACTCTGCCTTTCCCTACTTTGCCTCAGTGAAAATCTGGAAAGACAGTTAGAAAAAGACCAGAGGTGAGAAGATCTGATGGCTGGACTCAGGGATGATTGGATCTATGCACTGAAAAGAAAGTGAGATGAAGATATTTTTTTTCCCTTATGTGCTCTGCATTGTTTTGTAAACTAATAGCTTTGATTTTGTGTTTCAGAAGAGAAATGCCGCAGCTTTATTGAGCTTTCACCACCAGCAGAGAGAGGTAAGAGCAAATCCCCATATCTCACTGTAGCTGCCCAGTGTGCCTACTTGAGATGGGGGACCCGCAACATTTTGCCTGTGTGAGGACAGCAGGTTCCCAAAGAGCCAGGCATGAAATCCTGACCTTATGGTTGCTAAAAGAGCAAAGATTTTGACCCATATATCTGCATAAACCATTGCCATTTGTGAAATCAGTGCTGGAAACCTCCCATATGAAGTGGGATTTTTCTCATCTAGGAGGTTTCCCAGTCAGAGCTTGTCATCTTGCTGTAGTCCGGGAGAAGAGGTGGATGCTACCTGAGGGCAGTCCCTCCCACATAGGCTGCATGTTAACTCAGTGCTTCAGTTTGGGTGAAGTCTAGTGTGGTGAGTCTAGAAGCTGAATCACCTCTTACTTTGTGGTAAGTGAACAGGACACCTGAAAGTTACCCTTTTAGGGTAAAGTCCTTGCCTCATCAGTACAAAACATCATTTGAGTAGGAGAGATCATCCTTCCTGTCACTGTCACATGTTTCGAATTATCCTGTGGATGACCTCAGTATACATCAGTGTATGTGTACATATGCTATGGAGATTTTAATGAAAGCATTTCAACTGGTGTGGGCTTGCTAACTGTTCCCTGAGACGGAGGCTGAAGGCAAGTCATTTCAGAGGATGTTCGTATGTGAAGGGAAAGGTCTGGGGTGCAGAGCCAGTGTCAGCGTTCAAGCCATGAGAGCAAGGGCTGGAACAAATGCTGAGGAATTGTAAGAATGTATTATCATCATCATTTCACGTAGTATCATCTTAAGATGACCAGTGCAGCTGCCATTGTATAGCTGGGTCAGCACTGGAGAAGGTGGTGTGACTGCTGATTGTGGGCTGGGCTTGGCTGGCCAAGCTGAGTGTGTGCAGAGCAACTCCACAAATCATAGGCGACATTACAAGACCAAACTACAAAGCATCTGTGGAGAGCCTGGCCTCACAACGAAAGGCCAGATGCAGAGGTCTCTGTGCATGTGTGGTGCCTGAAACCTCCAGAATACTTTTGGCAGTCTGACCTCTAATGAACTATGGTGCTGCAGCAAGTAAGCCAGCTCCTTTAAACAGGGAATGCAGCTCATCAATTTCTGCTAAAGAGCTAGGTGACTCTATGGCACTAATGATGTTGAGCATTCAAGTCAGTGCCACATTAATGAGGGTTTTCTTCACACTCCTTTTCCCCAGCTGAATGTCTCCTCTACAACCATTAATAGTTGCTAACAGTAGTGTTCACAGTGCTGCTTCATTTGTCAGAATAATGTTTCTTCCTCAGTGAATCCTGTGCTTTTCCACAGCCCTACATTACAGAATGCCTTTTCTCATTCTCCTCCAAGTTCTACTGCACAGCTGTAGAACTGAGCTCAGCTGTGCACTGTGGTATCACTTAAATCCCACTCAAAATCCCAGCATGAAAGTACCTGCACTCTGTTCAAGAAGCAGGGTGAGTGGTGAATGTTACTGCCCTAGCTGGCTATCGACCCCAAAGAATGTGTTTCATTTTAATTGGGGATTTGGCTTGCAAGGGGTTTCCTGAATTCCAGAGGCCAGGTCCTGACAAAGCTGTGGATGTACCATATAGTTCTTAACTAGCTGAGTCCCAGGTTAAAAATTGTTTGCTTACATTGCTGTGATTAGAGTTCAGATGTGTTCGTGGCCAATTTATGATCACTAGGTTTTATGCTAATACTCAACAGCTTCCCCTGTCTTTTCCCCCCTGTTTTCCTCTTTGCTCTTTATGAATAATGTTGACTTGTTCACAGACGGCATTTTAGTTCTTTTCAGCTTTGCCATGCTAGACTAGCCAAGCCATCTTCTGTGATAAACACTGTCCCATTCAACACTCTTTGAGTCCTCACTCACAGGTTGGGGCAATTGCTTTTGGGTCTTTGTTGTTTGTCTTTGTTCCCTTCTTCCCAAAGTACCTCCTTTAAGGATTGAGTTGGGAAAGGGGGGTACTTTCCCTTGAACATGGTTTCATCCTGTATTCCTGGCAGGAATCCTGTGGCTGTCGCTGGGATCAGAGATGCTGTACATCAGCTTGCTGCTCATCAGCTTCATCCTCCTGACAGTGGAAATGCTGCATACTGGCAATCCTGTCTGTGGGATGAAGCTCAATGCCTTTGCTGCTGTCTCCTCAGTGCTGTCAGGTAAGCTTATTACTGTAGGCTTGGAATCACAGAAGCAGGAGAGCCTCCTCTTCCACGCAAGGCTGAAGTATGCTGCTCTGGCTCCTGCTGTAACTTATTTGTTTTGTCTTTTGTGTCCAGGTCTCCTTGGGATGGTGGCCCACATGATGTACACTCAAGTCTTCCAGGCAACTGTTAATCTGGGACCAGAGGACTGGAGACCGCACTCATGGGACTATGGCTGGGCGTTCTAGTACGTGAACTCTGAAGCCATCTTGACCTCCCCAGCCTTCTGGGCTTCAGCCATGCCACCTGCTTCCTCCTCCTTTCTTGACCTTCTGTGTTTCCAAAGAAATGGTTCTCCTACTACTAATCTCTTGTCTTTGCCTTAGCCCCTGTTTTAATAAGCAGTTGCTGAGTTACTTAAATGAGTAGCTACCAAAGGACTGGCAAAACAATGGGGTCACACCTAAACAATTTCCTTCAACCCTACTGACTAATCAGGTTTGCCCCTCTGCTGTTTTTCCCTGTTTGGTCTCAGCTCTTCCCTGTGTGCAGAGGGCAGTGTCACACTTGTGACGATGCTCTCAAACATGCCTTGTTTCTCTGCAGTTTTAGTAAGTTGCATGCTGGTTTGGCATCTTCACTAAGCAATGTCCAAAGGGCCTATTCCTGCAACACCAAATCTAGACATATGCTTAAAGATGTGGACACAGCCCAGCCCACAACCAGCAGTCACACCATCTTCTCCAGTGCTGGCCCAGCTGTGCAATGGTAGCTGCACTGGAGGCCAAGATCATCTTAAGATGATACTACATGCAGGAAGGAGTGAAAGGGGGTGATAGACCACGGTGTCACTTATGAGCCAGGAAGAGCAGCTGCAAAAAGCAGGTGGCTCAGGGTGCCTTTCTCTAAAGGATAAAGTAGCCAACAACAGCTGATATGACATATCTGACTTGAAAAACAGTTGGATGAGCCTTCCAAGTGTCCATAGAAAGTGTAGGTTCGATTTGCAATGCTGTACTGATGATAACCACACTGATTCTTAAGACTTAAACACTCCAGTGCCATGTACCACCCATGGACATCAAATGTCAGCATGGCGATCTGATTACACTCAAGTAGACAAGCCTCATGTGCAGGAAGACACTGAGCAGCCCTGTAATACAGAACTTGCTTCCAAGCTGTGCTGTCCTGCTCTGACCAATTACAGATGTCCCTGCTGCCCTTTTCCTCTGCCCTCTATCCCTCCCTTCCCTGTGACAGGGATGACCAGTATTTAACCCACTGATCTAAGAAGGATCTTGTGGTGAGATGACCCCCAAGAACTGTAATTCTATGAGCCTTAGTCATTCTAGTTCATGTCCATGACCAGCAGCTTCTGCCTTGAAGATCAGGGTGTGTTACAGTGTTCAAGATCAGGGTGTGTTACAGTGTTCAATTCCTTACCCTACCTGGCTTCTCACAGCATGTGCTTCTTTTGTGTCTCTCTGGTAGCATGGCCTGGGCCTCCTTTACCTGCTGCATGGCCTCTGCTGTCACCACTCTCAACACCTACACCAAGACAATACTGGAGTTCAAAAGGAACCACATCAAGGGCTATGATGGGAGCTTCAAGGATCAGCCTCAGCACCACCAGTGCTTCCTACAGCAAATAAGCAGCTACTATGAGCCCAGAGGCAAGGCCTTCCTTTCAGTCTCTGAGGGAGTTGACTTCTACACTGATCTGCAGCAGAAAATGCTACAGCGGGAACCAGAGCTGGAGCTGGATGAAGTCTTGGGCCAGACAATTGGGGAGGATCGTTGTTAGGGCTGATGAGCATACAGGGACAGAGCAGTGGGGTTTGGGAGGCACAAGAGCTCTGCAACAAACACTGGCATCACTGTTAGCAAGCTCTTGGGGGACTCTTCCTTCCTCTACAGTTCAGGGATTGAGAAGAGAAGGTGGGCACTGGGTTAGGGCAACCTACAGTGCTAACAGTAGCAGGCTGGGGGTCCTCCCTGATCACAGTTTTACGGGTGTCCTCTGCTGAGAAGGGTGAAACTGGAGGGACATTTTGGTGCCAGCTGTCTCAAGTACTTTCAGGCAGAGTTGAGGCAAATATCCTAACCCCAGTACTGCACTTGGGAATAGACAGTCAGCACCATCCAGATGGCAAATTGCACTCTTTGAGTGGGTCACACTGACCTCAGTTCAGTGCTATGGTTAAAAGCATCAGTGTTTGTACTGATCAGTTGTCATCCTCTCTGAACACCCTATTTATTCTTAATTTCCAGGCCCAGACTCCTCTTCTCCCTGCCCCCAGATTAAAAGTCCTGCTGCAGTAGGAATGGGGGGTAGCTTTCAGACATCTCTCTCCTCCACTTTCCTCTCTGTAATGACTCCCACATGCTCCCCTCTTGCTTTTTCCCCAGAAATTTCTCATTCTGAGGTACTTTACTGTCTGCCTCTTTTTACTGTTTCTCCACAACCTTTAAGAATCTTTGGCTGTCCTTTTGCTTTTTTCTTGTTTCTATTCATCTGTTCCTTCTTCCCTATCATAAAAATATTGCAACCCCCAAAACAAACCCCAAAGTAAACTCATTATCTCTCAAAGGTGAAATATTGGTTCACATGATACATGATGCTGTACACAGTATTTATTTGCTCCACTGCAGTTCACAGTTCAAATACATTTTCCCAACAATATACAGACAGACTCTTTATTCACGGGGGGGAGGGAGAATGCGGGCAGGTGAATTCACATTAAGGAGGAGCTAATGCCGCTGCATTGGAATAACGGTTCTCTCAGGAAGAACCTCAGAAGAATAACTACTTAGGTAACAGCTGCTTCACCTTTCCCAGCAAGGTGGTGGCTGGACAGGAGGGAAGAGGCACTCCTGTTTAATTAATCCCTCTTATGTTACTAGTCCTCACACTTTCAGTCCTATTATGCAGCTGTATTAACTGACTGTGTATTATAAACACTAAAACCTGTCTGAAGGAAAATGCCAGGCCTAGAGCAGTTGCTACAATTGTGCTAAATATATACAAAGCTATTTACACAAAAATACCATGAAACATATACAAACTGTTCACAGGCTCTGACATTAAGAGAGCAGAGCCCAAGGACCAGCCTTGGGGCTTGCAGCTAATCTTGAAGGGCTATCCTGGAAGCTTTATATGGAGATGCAGGGACGATAGAGAGGGTGATACAGCAAGGAGAGGTCTCAAGAGGCCAGGAGAGCAAATCAATGGTAGATGTGCCCATCTGGAAGGAGGGTCAGTCTGCCATAACCACCACTCGCAGGGAAGTGCAGGGAGGCTAGAAGGGCACATGCCAACAGGAGGACAGAAGAATCTTTGCAATCTTCATCTCAGCCTAGCTCTGCCTAATGTCAAAGGTCAGACCTGGAAAGGCATACTGGGAAAACAGTCCCTACATTGTTGCCCTGAACTGTGGGGAACTGCTGGGGCACCAAAGTGGTTCCTGTTTATACAGTCATTTCTATCACAAGAAAATTTGTACAGATGCTCTGTAACTGCAACACAGGAGACTACTAACACATTCTGGGGCACAGTTCAAAACACTAAACACACTGTGAGCAAATGTCTCCCAGGGGTAGTCTGTTCCTCCTGGAGCTGCACACAGGGCTGGGCTGGCAAGGGAATGGCAATACTGAGCTCAGAATAGGGTTAAAATGCACAGAAAATCTTTCCAGTTCTGTCTCTGTCTGAGCCTGTAAACCCTGAAGCAGTGGCGTAAGAATCAGCTTTTCTGTGACTAGATTGAGTGACCTTTACAGTGACAGTTGGGATCTGCTGGGAATCTATCCCAAAAGGGCTGTGTTATATTTGCAAAGGGAAATTCAGCCCATTGGACTGCAGTGTGATATTACAGTGACACTTGGGGTTCTTACAAAGCTCAAGGATGGATAGAAATAAGATGTTGATCTTGCACTTCTACATCACCCACATGCACCTGTCCTGAACTTGGAACTGGGACAGAAATACACAAGTGCAAGGGCTGGCAAATGCTGTGGAGACCATCTTTCTCTAGATCAGGTAATTCAGCTAGAGAGCTAGTTTGTGGGTGAGTTTGGGGACAGCATGAGGAAGAGGGCTGAGAGCACAGAAGAGGCTGTAGACAAGACTAACCCTGCAGGAGCCAGACAGAGGCTTCACTCTAAAAATACAAATATTAAAGCAGGTAGTGTGCTTTAGCCACATCATTTGCCTTGACTCATCGTGGCCCTCTTTAGGCCTACAGCTTGTTTGACTGCCTGGGAATACTGTTTGGACATAAAAAGGTGTGTCCTAAATCTCATTCATAAATTAAACATACAAAAAATATACATATATGGTATAAATTAACACACATATATATATAAAGCCTGGTTTTATATATATATGTATACAAATTCTAAATTCACATTTCTGTGCTACCTGGAAGGAAGCATGCAAGAACAGCATATGGAGGGGGAGTAGCTGAACAAGCTTCCTCTGGTACCTGGCAGGTCTGCCTGGGACAAACCTGCCTCCACCAGCACTCCCCAGATAGCTGAAGAAAGGGAAAGAGCTTTTAGCCCCCATTCCCTCTACACAGCAATTTTCCTGAAGATCCACAGAGCAGCTTCCTGTATTCCCCATACAGGCCACAGGTCCAGCCAAAATCGGAGGAACCACCAGGCTAGAGCTGGAGAAGGAAAGGCAAACAAACATTAAAGCCAAAACCTATTACCATCTCTTTGCATCCCACCAGTCTCTTTGCATCCCAAAGAGCACCTTAACTGTGTCTGTTCTCAGGGAAGAGATCAGATGTTTTCAAGGGCTTGGATTTCATTGTGCATGGATTCCTGCACAATCTCACCTTCTGAGGAAAGTCAACAAATTTCATCCGGGCAAGGAATCGCCTCACTTCTCCACGGCTGATTTTCGGAGTGGTGGTGTCTTTTAACCACACCATTCGACCTTGACTCATCATGGCCCACTTCAGGCCCAGCTTGTTGACTGAAAGAAATCCTGGCTGTTTCTCAGAGGTTGCAGTTGTTGTCACAGTGATGTGAAATGCATCCTTCTGGAGATCGTTAATTCCAACTAGTCCATCAGAAAAGGGCGAGAAAATAGTGGTGAGGAGTAAATTATTACATTTCTTCCAAAAGAAATCTTACAGCCTTTAGTCAGTAAAAATGTCCACCGGACTGAGGGTATGTTCAGTCTGACTTTACACTTTCACGTACCATAGTTGATAAAGGAAAATAATTTTAAGTTAATTTTTTTTCCATGGAAAGAAACTGAAATTTAGACCAGAAATGGAAGGGACTGGTTCCAGGTTATGGTTTTGAGCTTGACATAGGAAATGCACATATTTCAAGAATGCAATTCACTCTCAGAGCTTTTTTTCCCACACCTGTTAGAAGGTATTGTTTTCCTCTATAGAAGGGGAAATCTGTAAAACACGGGCAAGTCAGTTCACTCCATTCACTGTAGAATGATCTGTACAGACCTCAGAAATCCCAGTTTCTAAAAAATCCCTCTAAAAATTATATTATATTTGTTCTTGACTGAACTGTGTTTTTGATACAAACCCGATTACATGTTATCACTATGTGGCAGCTTTTCCAATGCTTCCTGGACTACTGGTCCCAGTGTTGGATGAACCCCTCTTTTATCCCACACTGCCCTGCACAAGAGGCTGGCTATTGGTCAAACTGCTTTAGAAAGAGCAAGGCAATCCAACAGGGACTGTACAGTCCTGTATAGATGTTAAATCCATATCTACTTTTCCCTAAAAACACAAGTTTAAATATTCTGAATTCTCCATTACAAAAAGAAAGATGAAGAAGCAGCATGGCTGATATCCCAAAGAGATGGCCAACAAAGTGTATCTGAGATGACAAAGTTTCATAGTGGTTTTTCATGCACTGCATTAAATCGTAAACAGCTCCATGGAAATCAAGGCAACTTCTCTGGTGTAAAACATGCATGAAATCAAACCTGGACCTTTTCTTGCTTAAACATGTGCAAGAAACTTTGTGGGTCTTTTATTTCCAAAGTAGGAGTTTATTTCCAAAGTAGTTCCTCCCATCTTCGGGAGGAAGATGGATCTTATTTCCCATTGTAGGTCTATGTGTTGTGGACATCGGGTGCTACCTTTAGAGGCACAACTACATCCCACTGTTTCTCACAGCTACTTCTCTCTCCATAGTTCTTTTAGTCTAGGTAGTTTCTCCTCCATTTGTACCCACCTGCTGAAGCAATGACTTTGTCTGTTGCATTACTGAGGTCCAAAAGGACTGTAGGAAAAACAGGATGGAGGAGATAGAGGTGGTGCAGCCCTGGGCGCTCAGGTCTGGGACCAGGTTGCTGTTAGATCGAAAGACAGACAAAAACATAACAACTGGCTAGCAAAGAGGACTCTAGCATTGCCAAAAAAATAAAGTTTTCTGACACTGTGTTGTCTTTCATGGATCAGAGAATCAAAAACTCTTGGTAAGACTGAAATCTGGCTCTGTCATATCCAGCTTGATGAGCAGAGCTACAGTCTGGAAGTTTGAGTCTCCATGCTGAATTCTGTGCCTGCATGCAGAGAAGTGCTCTGGAACTGGGAACAAATCTGCAGCCAGAACACCTCAGTGTTGCATAAAAGAATGAAATTCATACAGAAATTTTTGGTTTTGTGGATGTGAAATTTCTCTTGATAAAGCTCTATGAAGAATTTGTGCACAAAAACTCCTGTGTTTAGGCTCACGTCAAAGTAAGAGATGTCCCTGACAGCCTTCTTATATGTTAGGTTTAAAATTCAGTGATAACAGGAATAAAAGACAGAGACTGCATGCACTTCACAGAGAAACTTCAAAGTGAGGAAAGGATGCTTGCTCACCAAACTTTGTAACACAGGCTGTGTTTCATCAGCCCAGAAGAGAAAAACAGACTTCTTGTCCAAAGTCATGACTGAGAGTGCATCAAGTTGTTGCCTCTGCCACGGGAGTTCCTGGTTCCAAAGAGGGAGGCCGGATTTGCCATCTACCACCACCACCTCAAGGCAGGAAAGAGATCAAGCATTAATGGGGTGTCCAGGTGTGGATATATAGCGTGCCTTTGCAGTGGCATGACTTGTGCTGTTCCCTTTCATGCCTGTGGCCACACAGTGATGACTGCCAGCCACAGAAATGGGAACAGCGAGGGGCAAAGAATGCTTGTCTCTTTCTACCCAACCTCCCCCACCCCTATGCTACCACTGGCCTCCTTGCCTTCACCTGTTTTACCTTTTTGCTTCCATCTCCAGTCTGTGCTTGCAGCATGAAGTCCAGAGTTTGGTCAGCACTGAAGTAACCTGGTACAGGCTGGCTGTAAATTTGGAAAAAGAAACACTAAGCCCCATGGTAGGAAAAAAGGCATATCAGATGGAGGCAGAACAATTGCTTTCATCCTCCCTTTTGCCTCTTAAAATGGCAGAATTTGCCATGCTAAAGAAGATCTTTTATCCACTCAGAGCTGTTCTGACTGTCAAGAACTGTTTGTCGGTGGATCAGAAAAGTGAAAAATGGTCAAGCAGACCATGGTGCTTGTTAGCCATTCTTCAGAGTTGTCTGTGTTGGGGGCATCCCTTGACAGGCTGCCCACCCTGTGACATGACTCTTTTATTCTTTCCTTAGCATGAGAACATGTACAGTTTTGCTATGATTATAAAAATATTACCCAGCCCTTCCAAAATGCATTGGCACATTTGACCTGCTGCTGCAAGTGGATTTCCCAGGCTGTCTTAGCTGTGTGAAGTAGATCTTAATATACTCACCAATAATGCCAGCCCATGATTCTTTGTTTTCTTGTTGCTGGCAGTTTTACAAGCCTTTTTATGACCTTCAGCAGGTTAAATGAAGTGCCCTCTCATCCTCTCCCTTCTGGGTGACATAACTTATTAATATCTCTCATTATAAGTGGTTTTTAACCATCTTTCTTCCCTTTGGTTTTCTGAGTCTTGCCTCTGTCTTCCTTCAGTTCACCACAGCTAGACACAAGATTCTAAATAAGCATAAACAATTCCTCAAAATTCACTGAATCAGAGATTTTATGGCAAGGCAGGATCTTGTTTATGATGGATTACTGTATTTCACCCAATTAACCAAGTATCAGTAGGTCAACTTTGCCTAGATCTACCAGCCATGAGGCTTGCTACAGAAATAAAAAGATGAGATGAATTCATCGCTTCTCATCGCATCTCAGTTCTAATGATTAATTTCACCCAAAGAAACATACTCGCATCTTCATTTTCTTGAACATGAACAGCTTTTGCTTCAAGGCACTTTTTCTTGCTATGGCATGACTAAAATGCCTGCTAGCTCCTATTTCTTACACATGCTTATAAACTCACCTCTCAGGCTTCTCTTTGATCATATAAACTCACTGACTTCAATCTTCCATGCTAAAGCATTTTTTTCCAGACCTTTTCTCAATTTTTTTTCCAGCTTCCCCTTTAAAATGCGCTTGACAGAATGGTTCCTGAACAGCAATGCCACAGTACAGCAGTGGCTTGACTTTTTACTAATGGCATCAAACAATGTAATTTGCTTTACCTTTGGCAACCAGAATGAATGCTTTCAAGGCAGTATCATGAGACACTCATATAGCTTGAAAGCTCTCCAGTAGCAGAAGGAAGTAGTAAGTAATTCTATCCTACGGGTATTAACTCAAAACATCTCCTAAGGTGCCTCTTCTCATGTCCCTTATGGGTTACAGTCAGTGGCAGATCCCACAAAGTGAATGCAGATAGACATATGTATATCAGATGCTACCAATCAAGTGAAAAATCCCCTGGGCACTTTCTCAAATGAACCAGAAGGCTAGTAATTATTCCTGCCCAACCGTAATCCCCACAGAAATCTGCTATTAATCCTCTCTCATCTGAAACATCCATTTACAACACAATTTGCAACTGCTTACTCAATTTCATGGTCTCTGAACTTCACTCTTGTTTTATGACTACTGATTCTCCTTTATGGTTTTCCATGGATCTTGTCAAAAGCTATCTGGAAGTGCAGCACATCTGCAGCAGCCATGTTTTTTTTTTCTCTGAGATTGTTCCCAAAGGTCTGCCTGGCTCAGTGTGCTTGGGGCAGGTATACCCAGGGAAAGGGGGGCTCACAGCTGGCTCTGTATGCTTTGTCTGACAAGGATTTCAGTCTGACTCTGTGGTAACATCCCTGAGCTGAATTTGTCCCCCAGCCTGTGTTGCTTAAGCAGAACCTTTCTAAGTTCTAAAAAACCCCAAACAAATCTCTTAAATAAATGCTTGTCCACAATATATTCACTCTAGAAGATTTTGTCTTTTTTAATTCTGAGAAAACAGGCAGTCCAGGGCTTTAGCACAGTGGCCTTGAACAAGAATTGCTTGCATTATTTTTCAATGTCTTTCTGGCAGCTCCTCTACATGTGTTGTACTCTGTCCCTTGGGAGGTCACAGAACCAGGAAGAACAGAGCTAGAGAGCAGCAACCTGGAACACTAGTTACTTAGAGATGTTGTGAGTTACTCAGAGATGTTGTGAAGTTTCCATCCTTAGAGACATATATGTAACCTGTCAGCACACAGCCCTCAGTAACTTGCTCTAGCTGAGCTTGCTTGAGCAGGTAGGTGGTTTAAGCAGAGGAGCCTTCCAGAGGAGCCTTCCAACCTTAATGATACTAGTAAAGAAGTTTTCAACCCTTCTTGATTTATACTCATAAAAATTTTCCAATGTATTAGTGGGTCCACTGAGAAATTTCTTGTATATAACTGATTCTATGGCATCTGTGAAGTGGCTTTGCTTAGTCAGTACACACTTACCCTTTAAACCAGACTCCACACACATCCAGAAACCTGCAGATTCTGGGCCCCAAACAGTTTTAGTCCATTTCCTTTCCCCATAGCGTGATCAACTAGCCATAAGCCACTCTTAAACTTGTTGCTTATGTCGCCTATCAGCCCTCAAGAATGTGGACACTACCTGAATATCAAACATAGTTGAACATAGATTTTTTTTTCTTAATGAAGTTCTAATGCCTTCTTCCTATTTATGCTCTTGACAGTCAGGTAACACTCAGCTGAGAGCTGCTTTCTTTATTCTAGATAGCAGTGCAAATAATTTGTTTCCCACATAATTTCCCTCAATTGTGCCCAACTGCCCTTTGCAAATATTTAATCCTGGGCAAGCTGAAATTGCTGGTTATTATCAAGCCACAGGATCTGGAAAATTACTTAATTTCCATGTGTGATATTAGAGAATGAGCAGTATTATTTCAAGGTTTACATTTAATACAGATGGTGTGCTGATTGCCAACAGAGTGCTCATTTTCAACTTTCAAGGAACATTAAGATCCCTGGGCCATCCTCAGACATCTTCTCTAAATACTTAACGTCACTAATGTAACTGCTCCTCTCTACTGAGCTGGGATGTGGCAGCCCTGGACAGCAGACGGGCTGAATCACACATCAGTAATCTCCTGAATTCCAATGCCACATCGTTCCCATGACATCAGTGTTGGGTACCTGAATCGAGCCCCTTATTTGTGATCACTCACAAGCACACAGCTCAAGTTTCCAGTCTTCTTGTTCCTTGCTCCCCCTGCCTTCCTCACTTGATAAACGATGCACACCTCCAGTTCTTAGATTCCTCTGCAGACTTGGAGGATTCCTGTCAATTGCTTTCTAAGCAGGACATGTGTTTACAACTAGAAGGCAGGAAAAGGTACAGGAAGAAATAGGACAGAAAAACATTCCCAGTAAGTAACCTGCTGATATTCCGCAGCTCCAGGGTCCAGCGGGGCTCCAGGTCCTGTCCCCCCAGTAGAATCAAGCCCTCTTTGGTTGTGATGAGCAGGTTGCTGCAGTTTGTGTCAGGTGTCTTCATTGTCTGCAGGAAGTCAACACCTCCACTGGGACAAATGGAAAGCAGAGAGGAAACCAAGGCTTGTATCTGCACATCTCAGCACGAGCTGCCTGTCCACATAGCAATTCATCTTACTTAAGATTTGAACTATTCTTGGAGAAGTCTATCTTTTCCTCAGTGATGGGTGTTCCTCAGTTAAGTGAGCTTAATTCAAGTGTGGGGCCTTCTGAACATTATGATTTACTATAAACAGCATAGAGTTTGTGAGTTCACATTTGTTCCCACCCTTTGTTCCTATCCAGGCTGACCTGCACCAGAATTTGGCAGTAAAGAACAAGCTGAGAAATTCAGGTCCACACAGGCTGAGCTTCCCAAAGAGACTCCATTAGCTGGGAGCACCTTTTTTTTTCCCTTCAGCTACACTTATAGGATTGAAGAAAGGAACAAGGAGCAGGAGAAGCTAAGGAGTCCCTTTTATCATACTCTGCTCTTCTTTTGATAGGACAACCACAGGACAGGGGGGAAATGATCAGTTCCTGACAGTATTCCCCCGTTATCAACTGGACAATGAACAGAAGGACAGTACTGAAGTAGAAGGGACCATTTCTAGGAGCACTAAGAAGCGCCTACCCTCCCATTCCTCTCCCAGAAGGAGCAAGATGACAAATCCATCTTCTACCTGTAAATGTCAATGAGCTCTGACAGGTTGACAGATCTGCGCTTTTCCCACTCTGGCTCCTCCTGCTGCAGCATTGCAGGAAAACTGTCCCGGTTTCTGGCTTGAGTAAAGATATCCTTCAGGGCAACTGCTTGAACATTACCTGCCAGGAAGAGTAAAGATGAAGAGCCCTGACTGTAAAAGCTAACCTAGTAGAACAGGGGGTGATTGGGACCACTGCAGTTGTCATAGAAGGCAACAAAATGCCCAGAGCTGGAACCTCCCTGGCATGATGTGCCTTTTGGGAAACTTCAAGGTATTCCAGGCTAACAGGTATTGGTGTTCCCGTACTTTTCCACACCATGGCAGTGAGACTTATTCCTATGCCCTCCTAGCTTGTACAGCAGAAGGTATGGTAGAAATATCCAAGGCACAGTGACCATTTTAGATAAAAACTAATGTTTTCTCAGTAAGGTGAAGGCGCATCTTACCAAAACCAAACAGGATGTAGATGGCTCCCCGGCTGGTGATGTGGACTTGGGGGCCAATCACTTTCCCTTCTCCATTGGTGCTGTACTTCACAGGCCCACCCAAAGCAGTCCCAGTCTTTCCTGATACCAAGAGGAAAAACATATCAGGCTGCAAAGAGAGAGATGTAGAGGTTTTTATCAGTGCTTTCATGCACCTATGCACTGAATCTTCCCCCAACCCCACAGCATGAAGCTCCACTGAATTTTTTCCCTCTCAACAAGGTCTAGCTAGCGTTCACTTTCTCTTTGCTCAGTCTGGTTTCCTGGACATCTTACATTCAGGTTTTTCTCTCGATATAAATGCATCAAATATGGAAGGGACTTAAAAAACCTGAGCTCCTCTAACAACATCAATGTTAGAATCGTGGGGAGGAATGAGCATAAAGAAAATGTGCATCTGAATTAATCACACAAGTATTTTTCTTTCTTTTGGGTAAACTAAATGCTCCTTTCTCCAGAGATCCATCCCTACACTGCTGCTAAACACTCACTTCAAACCACGCATTCATTGAACAGAAACAGATAATTCTCAAATCTCAGTCAGGGATAAATAATGACCCTTCTGTTCATTCCCAGCTGTCAAGAAATGCATGTAGTGTCACTACTATTGTTAAATCTAACTGCTCTGACCTATTGGAAGAAAAAAGTGTGCTTTTCAGCAAAGAAATGAAAATTAGGGGCTCTTGCAGCTCCTGTTACAGTCCTTCCACATCAGGCTCCCTGTTCTTCCTCCAGATAGATAGTCAAGGTCTCTCCAAACCTTGAGTAGGGATATGCTGTACCTGTATCTCTTTGAGAGCCAGAACAACAATATCCCTAATCCCATCTCCATCTACATCTGGAAGAGTTGCAGCCGGTGCAGCCAGGATCCCACTTGAAAGGTGGATAGAGTTCAGCGTCCAGATGGTCTTGCCTGCAGTAAGAACAGGAGGGGAAAGAGACCTGCAGCACTTGTGGAAACAAAGGGCATCCCTAGAAGGTTGCACAAAACCTTCTTGAAGGAGGCAGCAAGAGAGCTTATTTCCCATATTCTCTGAGAAGAGGAAAGACAAATCTACAAACTGGGGCAAGCTGCAGTGGGAAGCAATATTCTTCTCCCAGCATTTCTTCAGATTGTCTTTGAGTCAGGCCTCAAGTCCTGCTGTGCATCCTTCTTAGCATCTCTCTAGAAAGACCCGAGCCCTAAACAATTCCCGAAATATCAGAGAATATTTCAGGGGCAATTTTGGAAGGAGAACCTAAATGAGAGTGCTGCTCTGCAGGACAGCAGTTGTTTGCCTCAGCCAGCAGTAAAGGCTAGGTAGATGCGAGGAAAGGGAACAGATGGGCAGTTCTGATATTCAAAGTGCAAATCTGTGTCTCAGTTAAATTCCCAGCAGCAAATTACCATTCCAGTATGGCAAGCTCACTCCACCTCAGGGTGAAAGCATGTTAGCAGACATGATGTCAAATGGCTCAGCAGTCCAGCATGGACCCAGCTGGAAACTCAGGAAAACCAGATTTGCAAACTTGCAAATAAACACCCCTAGAAAAGGGCAAAAATAAAATTCAATGCTTTTACTTTTCCATCAGTCTTTTGCTAACACTTCTGCTTTTTCAATCTTAAAAATGCTTTTCTGCTGCTGCTTCTCTGTAGGATAGGGTTTGACCCTGCATGACAAACTAAAGGCCAAACCTGTACATTAATAACATTAACTACTGCTGGTAAAGGAGACAGCTCATGGTCCTGACCGTGCAAACACTGTACAAGTAATCTGGTCCCTAAAAGCATTTGAAAGGTAGATGCCACTGCTCATTGACTGGATCTATCACTTAAACCCAAGGTTTCTTATATGTCTCCATTCTCTGTTCAGATTCGAAAAACATTCCTATACCTACCTATTTCTGCCAGTGAATTCATGTGGTAGAACAAACAGCAATCAGAGAATGAAGATGCACATGATCCAGTGATTAAAAATGCAATATTCATTCACATCTAATCAATTCTTCTATGGTCCTAATTTCTCTGTATGATTTCCTGGCTGTTGTGCATATCCTTATATAACTTACCCAAGAACGTTGTTGAGCTTTGTAGTGCTGAGAGGTAAGTGATGGCTTGTACTAACAGCTCAATGCTGATGAGAACAGACTTTACATATTCTTTATGACATGGGAATGCTACAGGGTAAGACTAACCCTTTGAAATATTCTGAGATGGCAGGAGGAAGATGTTGCCACAGAGCTACTACGGTTTGGACTCCCTTATCACATGTAACTAAAAACTCATTAGTGTTTTGATTTCTTCCTGTATGCCACTAAGTAACAACCACCATGATGTGCCGAAACATGTTTATTGGTCCTCTAAAGAAAACAAAAAAGCAGTAGCATATTTCTAATATGCTGGCAGTCGACTGTACCTGTGGGGGCGCTGAGAAGGCTGAGGAATTTTGATGTTCCTGTAACAAGGCAGACAGGCTCTGCAGATGCCCCAAGTGATAGCCCATTGCACTGCACACTCCGGGTGTCCTCTGGAAGCTGGATGGACCATAAGGTGCTGCCATTCATACCAGAAAGTGCCACCACAGTTACAGAGGGTCTAGAGACACCTAGAAGAGGCAGGAAAGAGAGAGTGTAATCCTTTGGTATCAGAGGCTGTGACCATGCTGCCTTTGGTCCGTGTGTTTGGTTCCAGCGCTAGCTCCTGGAGCTGAGTGCCTCAAAACAGCCAAATCCACACTGCCTGAAAGCAAAGGTCAAACCTCACCCCATGGTTGAGTCTTTCTGCCTGCAGAAACTAGCAGTAATCTCCAGACAAGCTGGGTTGCCAGTTAACAGTGCAGCTCACAGCTTTTCTGTGTACAAGCTGGAGAAACAGCTAACAAGTCATAGCTTACTCCATCCGGTACCTATCCCAAGCTTATCTCTACTTGACACTGTGTGAATGCTCTGAGCACAAGCCACAGGTGGGTTGATGTCCAGCTATGTGGCTTTAGGATTGTGATGTGCTTATACCTGTTTTAGCATTTGGTTTTTGTCCTTCAGCATAGCTATAGCCCAGGAGGCAATGAGGTATGACTAGTTCCACTGAGAGCATGCTGAGAACTGCACATACATATATCTGTAATGAAAGATAAATACAATGCAATGGCAAAAATACTGAATGCAAGGACAACCTACATGAACTGAATGCCGCCTTTATGCCAACAGTATCTCCGTCTCTCACTTATTTTTTAAATTACTTTACAGTTTTCTTTCTGTTCCTAGGTTTTCTTTCTATAGGACTTGCTGTGAAATACCAAGGGCCTTGCTTGTGCCATGGAGAAAGGCATTTTCCCGATCTTCTAACAATATTTTTATGACCCTACTCTTTGAAGAGCCATGGCATTTTGCTCCCCTAAGAATTTTCAGATTCAGCTAATATCAGGCAATGGGCAGACACAGTGTATCAGACAGCTGGTAACCTCCAGGACTTCAGAAGCCCAGTGCAATAGGATATCACTGGACTTGGCAGCCCCTGTGTAACAGTGGCCAGTATCAGCAGGCTGCTGCTATGTTACCTGAGGGGTGTGAGGATTAAAAGAGAAAGCAAAGCAGCCAGGAGGAGGAAGCAGGGTGATACCTGCTAAACAGCCAGGAATCGCAGCTTCCCCATCATCAGTCTATTATCTGTGAATTGACAATGATTTGGAGCCTGGCAAGTGTATGGACTGACCTAAAAAAAGGGCAGAAAAATTAAGGTGTTTCCTGCAACACTGACCTACAGCTGCTCTAAAAAAAATCTGTACTGCTCCCTGTTGGCAAGCCACTCTTTAGTTCAGAAGAACTAGATCACTCCTACAGTCAGCTTGGCCACCACTGTTCCTTTTGCCAACTACCCTTGGTAATGACCAGGACACGGGACCACTGATCAGGAAAGAGTCAAGACCCTACCACTGAATCTCATTTGTGACCTCCATCAAGCCGTTTCCCTTCTCTGTGCTTCCACTTCTGTGCCTTTAAAATGGAAGCAGTTGGACCAAGCTCTTTTGTGAAAGAGTTTGAGATAACAAGGTGGGAAAAAATACACCTTATTTCCATTTGCTATTTGTGCAGCAGTGCTTTCTGATCATTCTATCTCTGTTCCCAAGTCAAGTGTGCACAAATCCAGGACAAAAAGATGAAACTGCCCCGAAATAAAGGCAAGCAGATGATGTTGACCCAAAAGGTATGGGAGCACAGGCTTGCAATGAAAATTATAAGCGTGACCAACCATGGGCACAGTACACCAGCAATTTTTAAGGAACTCTGAAAAGAGCGGTGCAGTGGATTTGCAGCAGCAGGAACTCCTCCAGCATAAGACAAACATACAAAGGTCCATACTGACACATAAAAATTAGGACTGGAAAGGAGGTGTGGTGCTTACCCATGACACTGGCATTCATCAAGGCAGTGAAGACAATGAGGATGTCAGGGAGCCCATCGCCGTTCACATCACACAGTTCCAGCGGAGATAATACGCCACCTGCAACAGTTACAGAGAATCACTGCACTGTTGTCAAAAAAGGCCACCTGGTTCATTTTCCACACTGGGAGAGGAGGGCTGGTCCAGAAAAGAGGTTCATGGACAGTCAAGCCTCACAAAGTCTGCTAGGGAACCACCAATGCCAGGCAGCTCACACTGCATGGAAAGGCAGACATGTAGCATCTGGGTCAAAAAAGGAAAAATGGAGGAGCTAACAGAAAAAGAGTTATGTTTCCCACTTCAATTTCTGAGGTGATGTAGGAGCTACGTATCTTATGAAAGGCTTAGATTTGGAAGCTGGGGCAGAAAGCAAGGAGGGAGAGACATATCTAGACTTGGTAGAAGTTAGTTCACAAACCACTGTTACTTTACTGAAGAAGTCAGAATGGGAGATAGTTTGGAAATGTTATCAGTGGCCTGTACAGGATAACAAAAGGTCTCAAATGTTGATTTATGGATTCAAGCAGGATAAAAAGACAATTAAATAAGGTTAAACTAGTTAGAAGACACAAAGACTTCTATCCCTCTCCACCCAAACACACTCACACACTTCAGTGTAGAGGTGCTGGTAAAATCCAGGTTGTAGAAAGGGAGGCACTGTATTTTAAAGAGGGCTGGGCCATCCCCATCTGGAACAGAACACACCATCCAGACAAAAAGGCAGGATGGGGGAAGAGTCAAAATAATTTTTGGTGTTGGTAGAAATAAAATTTTGTGGCACTATTATCTACTGATGCCAGATTTCACAGGCTTCAGCTTGAAGAGTAAGCAGGACATGCCCACCTGTCTATTATCTCAGAGCATCTGTAGTGATAAGGAAGGGTCTCTGCTGTGACCTGGCTCTGCCAGATAGGTCTCTCCCACTGATACTCAGCCTGGGAACTGCCACCTCCCCCACGCCAGACGCCATTCCTGGGGCTTCCTCACCTGCTCCCTGACCTAGGTTGCGGTTCCAGGTGTTATGCAAGTCTCTAGGGGGACAGGGAATTAGAAACGCACACACCAACACCAGAATCATCGAGATCACCACAGTGAGCAAAAAGATTGCTGTGCGCAGGTACGGCATGAGGGAGGGAGCAGCCTTCTGCTCCAAACTCCCAGCTGTCTCTGCAGGATAACCCTCAGGCGCACTCTCTGACGTGTGCTGCTTTGTCATCCCAACCTCCACATCAGAATCAGGGTCCTGTATCTCTTCAGGGGGGCTCTTCCCATTCTTGACCCCCCCATTCTTCTGGATGTTGAGTACAAGGTCATCTTCACTTTCATCACTGTCAGCCTGAGTGAGGGGATCATATTCCCCAAGGTCTGGGCTCTTCTTTCCTGAGAAAAGAGATGGAGAGAGAAAATAAAGCATAAGTTCCTCACTTTTTCAGGATCTCAGTGGAGAAAAGGTTGCAGTGGAAAGTGATACCGAAGGGATGACAGAGCAGTCCGCATTTTACATGGATCCAAGTAAGAAGTGTGAGGGAAAAGACAGGGTCTCTCTATGTTTCAGAGTAGCAGCTGCAGGAAAAAAGGTGCTTTCAGTTTACTTCCCTCAGATAAATGTATATATATAATATCAATATACCTGTATACACACACACACACATATGTGTATATATACGGAATTCATGGCTGATCTAATTCTAATACTTTCCTGATTGGTGATGAGATACACGAACACGAGTACCTAAAGAACATGAGTACCTAAACTGCAGCATTGTCTTAACTTCAGGGTCTGAACTGCTTTAGCATCTGCCAGCCTCTAATCCCAACACAGCCCCTCTTCACTTGTAGTCTATGTTCTCTGAGGGGGCCTCCCTCTGTAACTCATTTTTCACTTCCTCCTCCTGCCTGGTCCAAGCAGCACTGCTGTCTTCCAGTGTGCCACATCTCCTGTCCTGTTTCATGAGGGATAAAAGGGATAGAGCACTGGGTATGGTTTCTTTGAAGTGCTGGTAAAAATATGTATCGACTCCCTGAAAATGAGGGGAAAGTGATTTTGCCCTTTTGGGCCAGTAACATGCTGGTGTCTGGAGGAATCAGGCTGCCCCTCTAAGACACCTGCTTCTCTGTACGGCTCAGCTCTGCAAGAGAGAATGCTCCAGCCCCTGCAGTAGGCAACCACAGCGCACCTGCTCTGTTCCTGATCCCAGCAGAGCCAACAGCTTGTACTTGGCCTGGCTGAGATAGATAACAGTATTGATCCCTTCAGGTGGTGGTAAAAGAAAGCAGCTTAGCTTTAGGTGTCTCCTCCACAGATGCCTGGCACATGGACGACTTCTCCCCTGAGTCCTAGACAGCCACAGGGAGCGTGGTGAGGGCAGGTACAGAGTCCAGTCATACACAGCGGCATAAACCCAGCGCCATCTGTTTATGAGGACAGGCAAGATCACGCAGACTTGCTGCCCTGAGCTACGAGTGGAGGGTCACGTCTCAGGGAGCTGCCCTGTGCCACCAGGCTGGGCATGGAGCCATGGCTACTGCTCCAATGATTGCAGAGTCTCAGAATATTTCTCTCTCTCTCTCCTGTTCCAAGGTGGGACTTTGCTATCCCAGATATCTGCCTCATTTCCCTTTGCTTAAAGCTGATCTGAGACAGGAACTAACTTGCAGCGAAGATGCCTGAAGTGATACATGCAAGGTATAAATAATAACCAAAAATATACACACTGTAACCTCTCTCTGACACTAAGATGACTGGAAGGCTTTATAGAGCAGAAATGTAAGGACTTTCATGATTATTCTTCTTGAATAAGGTAATATACCTTACTTCTGGTTTTCTTGTTAGACAGACTGAACAGTTACAGATGTACTGTAGTATCTAGTTAGTGCAACACACTCATTTTGCATAATCTAGAATGTATTTTGAAGCACGTGTATCTCAGTTCTTTCTCATTTCTCACCCCACAAAAGGACCTTTGCTTCCCCTTCCTGTACCACTTATAAATGGTATTCAGTGTCAGTTTTAGGATTTAAGAAAAACTGTCAATCTCACTAAAAGTCAAATGCTCCATACTAAATGGAACAGCCAGGACAACCCACCTACACTGAACAGAAGGAAGCAAAAATATCCAACAAGATCACATGTCTAAGTTAGACTCTTCGTTTTGAACTAGGGGCTTCTACAAAAGACTCACGTCAAAATAATCTGGTGCACATACATACTCCAGAAATCTGTTCCTTGTAGAGGCAGCACACCCAGCCAAAAAATACTGCATTCCTGTGGTTCGGTCTGGTCTGACACACCGCATTGTTTCACACAAGTCTGCTCTAAACAGGTGTTCAAAGTGTGGGCTTTTCAGGAAGTCTGGATAATCTGGGCTCCATCTTGAGAGTGCACATAAGGCCACTGACCTCGGTGGCACACAGGTCTCTGCTCAGGGATTGCAGCATAAATTTCACAGATGTCTATACAGTAGGTTGTGCTGACAGTGACTGAAAGACTACTCAGTGAAAACAAAAAATTCCAGAGAGGTCTTGCTGCCAGGATATTTGCAGCTTCTTACTACAGATCCAGATGTGCCAGTTCAAGCCAGGTCAGAATAGTATGAAAAACAAATGTGGCTGGCCCTGCAGTAAATGGTATTCAGCCTGAGAAGTCAAAGTTGGACGGTTACGTTAACTAGACTGCTCCTGATTTTGGAAACTGGTGAGCTTTGAGTAAAACAACTCATACCATACTTACACTGCACATATACAGTGATTTGGTAAATTATTTTAACTCCAGACAGGCAACCCAGAAGACTGAAACCTGCTGTTCACCCTTGGAGCAACTAAAAGCATTGGTAACAATGAACTTTATCTAGAACAGTTCTGTACTGGATCTTTAGGAGACAGAAAGGACCTCAAAACTATGGCTCACCCACTCCTGGAATGGCAGGGATTGAGACCATTGACAATGGTGTCAAGCACAGACAATCTGTAATAGGAACACCTGTCCTGCTGAGAACCATTGATCATCCGCTATAAAACAGCTACAACACAGTAATGACAGCTTTTGATGATCCACATAAGAAAGAATCTACTGAATTATAGGAGAACTATACAACAGGATGCTGATAAGTCTTAATTCATGTCTAAGCCTGACTAGGAATCAGAAACTGGCACTCGTTCACCCTACCTTTCCTCAAAAGGTTATCTAGCACTCCCACAAGGCACAACCACTCAATAATAAAATGCCCTGCTGATTTTTTAAGGCAAAAGGAGGGAAGACGCTGCCCTTTAACAACGGTTGTTGGAGCACTCACCTAGCACGTGTAAAACACAACTGTAAATCTAATCTCAGAGGCTTCAAACGCTTATCTCCCACTGTTCAGAGAGAACCCTACCAACCAACCTCTAGGTGTTTTGGGAATGCATATGGAGAGCTGGCAGGGACGTGCTCAGCCCAGACTCCCAAGGCTGTCCTGTGGTGCAGAGAACACATAACTCATGATTCACCTGGCTGGAGAGAGACCAGAAGGAACATGACTCTTCATCCAAATTTTAGATCACTTGCTGTGGGAAAATGGGATATCACACCTGGCTTCCCTTAATCACTCCCAAATGATTTTTCAACAGAAAAGCATAGATAAACATAAAACCCAGTAAAGGATATGAGAAAACAGGGGCAGTCTCACATCATTTAGGGAACTACAATTTATTTGTAAGTGCTCCAGAAGTCAAGTTCTTCCCTTTCTGGTCAACAACAAGGCTCAGGCTGGGGGAAAAACGTTTGTCCATTAAGAGAAAGCTAAAACTGCCTCTGTTGCAAGCGATCACCTGTCAGAAAATACATGCAGTTTTCAGGTTTCCATCGTGGAAGCAGATATGCTAAGATCTGAGCCAGTTTCTTGGTCAAACTCTCACCATATCTCCTGAAACAATAATCACTGTGTAGCCTTCACGATAAATTAGACTCTGTACTAAAGCAAGCAGCAGTTCTGTGGCCTTATGTATGTACCAGATCTGTATAACTGACACTTTGTTATCTGTCTTTTCCATAGTGACTGTATATAAACCTTGCATCCACTTTGCAGTTACGGAGTTAGTATCAGCTAAGTCAGTTTTCCCTACTGCTCTGTGTTCCCTCCCTCCTAGAGGTATAGTGAATAAAGCACCTTCTGTTCTGACCTGCTGTAAATTGTATTCCATTTTTTCCATGGCACCAGTGATAAAAGAGAGGTTCCCATTCAGTGGCCTGTGGTTACAACCAGAGGCTTGTGGTCTGTGGCTAAGTTACTGGTCACATCACTCCGAATTTTCTTTTTTTTTTTTTTTTTTAAGCCACTGGAAGAAAAGGCAAAAACTGAAGATGGAGGTTTTCAAAGGCAGAACAGACAGAAAATGCCCCAAACTTATCAACTTTCAAGTGGAGTAAGTTTCTAAACTGCACTTTACGACTCTGAAAATCCCCTGTGTATTTGCCTAATGCTATTTTTGCACAGGCAGCTCTTGCAACTATTGCAATAGAAGAATGAGACCCCTCAATGAAGAATATGTGAATCATGTTATCGTGATTTCAAAAGGAGGCATCTGTGAGGTGATCTGTGTTGAAATTAGGTCCCACTCATAATGAAATATTCATTTCTAGAGCTGATGGCTTGAAAGATATTAACTGTAATCTTTTTTTTTCTGGTTTTGACTGACTGGAAAGGCTTTTCTTTGCACTCACTCTGGAGTGAATGAGTAGATTTTTGGAGTGCAATTCTCAGTGCACTATTCCAATGATGACTGGTTCTAGTATCCTTTGTACTCACTTCATGTTCTGTTTATTTTTCTGGCAGTTGGCAGGCACCAGTCAGCAGGTACTGCAGACATATCTCCCAGTGCACAGGGAGATAAGTCGCTACATACTGATTTTTAATTAATTTAATGAGATGCAGCAGGAAAAACAGATATAGCAGTAGGCTTTCTGCTTTCTCATTGCTGTTGGAAGCTGCATTGTTCAAGAATAAAACACACAAAAAGGGTATGATTTCTGCAATCTAACCTAAGGACTGATGCAAGAAGCTTTTTCTTAAGGGCAAGTGCAAGGTCTGTTGTGATCTTTCCAAAGCAGTGTCTCCTAACAACAGATATCAAATAGATCATTCTGGTTCTAAAGGTAACAGAAGTGTACTTTTATTGCACAGTTCCCCGCTGGTCTCGTCCTAATGAACACATTTATACCCACCAGTTTGCCCTTTTCCTAAACAAACTTCAGGTAAAATGCATTCCTTCCCATTTAGACATATATATATATATATAACCAGGAAGAAACCGATTTTCAAACAAAATATCTTTGAATGAGATCTAACAGGCAGCACATACACTAAAAGTAATGACTCCTGGTATGGGTTACTAAAAGATGGCAGGAAAGACCTTGAAGACATAACTTCATGGACCAAGGGAAGAAGAAAGTATCATTGGTCCACTGAGTGCAGCTTCACAGACTGGAGCACTGCAGGACCACAGTGGTGTGTAGTGCCAGGGAGGAGCCCACCCCAGCAGCACACAACTGGGCCCTGTCTCTGCCCCATGGCTGTCCCAGAGGCCAGACACAGTTAGGAAGGGCAACGAGGTACTTTTCCATCGAAGTTAATGCAGCCAGGTGCATTGGCAACGTCTCCATTCAATCTAAAAGCAACTAGTTTGCTCAAGATCTGGTTTCACAAGGTATTTTAATTCCCCTTTAATCTCCTCGCTGAAGAGAACGGCTGTTGGACTGCTGCTCACCGCACACAATAGTCCCTTATGCTTGTATGTCCTTTCATCTCGCTGAAGATCTCTGGCTCGAAGGTGCAGAGGCGGCAGGCAGGCTTTAAACATTTACCTGGCTAATTGCAGTGGCACTCACCGAACTCCTGCCCTGGCTACTGCGGGCAAAACCCGGCAGGAGCGTGTCCGAGAGGGACTAGCTCTGTCTTTCCTCCCGCGCAGCCCCCTCACCGGGCCGCGGCCCAGGCCCCCCGCCGTCACACACGACTCCTCCAGCGCCCCGCGCCGCTGCCCCGTCCCCTGCGGCCCCGCTCCGCTCGGCCCGCGCCCCGGGGCCGAGACCCGCACCGCCACATCACCATGGCAACGCGCCCCGCCGCCCCAGCCAGCGCCACCCGCGCCTCTCGGCCCAGGGCGCCACCCCGGGCGCGGCTGCCCGGCCCTGCCCGGTCCTGCCCGGTCGGCGCTGCTTCCCTCCCTGCCGCGGGCGCGGAGCCCTTACCCGGCAGCTTCAGCGCCCGGGACAGCACCGTAGCCATGCTTGAGAGAGCAGTGCGCGTGCGCGTCTCCCGCCCCGCGCCTTCCCGCAGCCTGCTGGGAACTGTAGTTCCGAGCCGCGAAAAGCTCCGCCGCCCTGTGTGCCCTCCGTGCGGTTTTGAAGGGGCAGGGATGCGCAGGGCGGAGGGGCCTGGTGGCAGCGAGCCCTGGCCAAGGACAGATCATATTTCCACAGGCTGCACGACTGTGCAGGCACAGACAGATGGAAAAAAGGTTCGTTATCCTAAGTGGTTTACAGAGAAAATGCCAGTCCTTTAAATTGTTCTTTATATATATATATATATATATATATATATATATATATATATATATATTCATTCTTGGGAAGGTTTTGGTTGGAAGAAATCTTGTTGATTTTGTTTGATATTGCAATGGGGTTTTTGTTGTTGTTGTTGTTTAACCACAAAAGATAGCCAGGGCGTTTTCCAAAGCTGTCCTCCATCATCACTGCAGCCTTCCGAGGTAAGTGAACAAGTGAACTCTCCCTTTCCCATGATGGGGAAACTGAGCAAGGACGGTTTTGTGGCTTCTGCAAAGCCACAAGAATCCAGCTTCCTGATTCTCAGGATCATGCACAGGCCACCTAACACCGCCCCTTCTTCAAGTCATGACTTGTATGAGAACTTACGAGGCAATGTCCTTTGTCACAGATTGAGAGAAAGGAGTATTGGCTAAATACATTAAAAGACAGTCCGACCAACTAAAGGACACATCATGTTTCCTCAGCATCTGCCGCTGCTCTTGCTTTCCTGTTTCAGGTGCTCTTTCTGCAAATAATGTACTTAGCCTTTCCTGTCTGGGTCTGTCCTTAAATAGTAATAATAAATTAGGAGCAGAAGAGAGACACCAAGTGGTCTAGCTGGTGAAGATATTTTTTTTTTTTCAGATATGAATGCGAAAGAGTAGTTCTGATCCAAAACCTTTTGGTACCAGAGGAATTTTTTTTTCCTATTGATGTCAACAGGCTTCAGACCAGGACTTTCCTGAGAACACAGCACTTGTGGGGGCACTCCCAGGTGGCAAACTCTGGAGAAGCCATCACAGTAGTTATTGTTCTTTCCCTTCCAGGTCTTTCTGAATACAGAGTCCTTCTGTTCTGTATGCCATTTCCTGTCCTCTACTCTTTGATTTAAGAGCAGTGACAGTCCTGTATCTATGTAAATATTTACAGGATAGGTCCTGGATCCTTTCCAAGTCTCAGTTAGCAAAGCCCATGATACACAGAGCAAGAGCTGTCCAGCAGAGTGATTCCTTCTAAGAAAATGCTTCTGGTACCAATTAGAGCTGGGAGCAAAGGAACAGCAGAAAACAGCCAGAAGCAGGAACTGGGAAATCTGGTGTCCTCATTTGTGGTCTTCTAACATCTGGTACACACACATACACTGCAAAAGCCCATAATTTGCAAAGCTTTTACATTTGTGGTACAGCATAGCCCACTCTTAATTTCATGCATTCCCACAAAAATGGCTTGTTCTCCAAGCCCAGAGTTCTATGTGAGGCTAATGGATTGCAAGGACAAGTGATTTGTGATTAAACTGATGCTTTTGAGGAACATATGACTAAGCAAAGAGTACAGAGGGTTTAATGATTTGCAAAGCATGAGAAATTAAGTTTTCCTTCTTTATGCTGTGAATGTAAGCTGATTCGCATATACATTGGACCTGTCAAGTGTACTAATATCAATCAAAAAGTTGCAAATAAATAATTTGTTTATGTGAATGTTCATTTTATTTATTTTTTTTCCAAAGCAGTTTGAAAAAGCCAGATGTTGAAAAATGAGATCCTTGGGCTTAAGTTTGGAAGTCTGAGAGCTTTGGGTATACAATGTGGTCATTCAGAAAAATGTTACAAGCCAAAAAGCATGAAAATACAGTTACCAGCCCCTTACCAGTGTTAAGCCTGTGCAAGCCCTCTCTGCCCACTCTGACACCTGCTGTCCTGAATACTCTGCCTGCGGTAAATTTGCTGTGCCTTGCTGGATGCCTGATTTCTGACCTGACCCATGCCCTTTGCAATGCCGATGTGTTGGAATCTTTGTGCAGGTATACAATATTCACCCAACCTACACAAACTGTAGTGATATCCAGGGTCCACCTAATAGGACCAGTTCAGAAGACATTGCATTGGGCTCAAAATTGGTGGGAAACACCATAAGGAAACCTTTTCAGTGTCACCTCTTCCAGTAACTTCTCACCATCACTCCACACAAAAGGAGAGGGGTGAAGTCCTAGAACAGCAGCAAGAACACTACGTAGGGACAGCTGCCTTGTCCAGCAATCCCAGATAACACACTCTAGCTCTGCATCAAGGCTGCAGCTGTCTTCTCTTTTTCCCCTCCCTGATTTCCTTCTGGGACAGGCCATGCATATTTCCTCTCCTGCCCCACAATTAGTTTGTTCAGTACTATTCTGCTTTAGCCACTAGACCAGCCTACCCTGACGTTCCCACAAGGCAAATGCATTGCCCTTTTTGTGCAGTGATTTCCTGCCAATCACTTAGTAAAGGATGGGGCTAATCCAAACAAATGGAGAATGAGGTTTGGGTTGGATTGCAGTGGGGCACGTTTAACTGGGACACACCTCACTGACTTGCTTCTTGACACCTGTCTGCCAGAAATTGTAGCCTTTTCCAGCTTGCCAGCACAAGAAGCTCTGGTTGCTCCTTGACACTGAAAGGACCCACATTATACACTGCTATTTAAGGTCCTTAACCTAGAGAAGGTCACTTGTGCAGAGCTGCACAGTGGAGTGATTGCACACACAGTTCTGCTGTAAGAACAGAGGGGCAATTGCCTCCTGAAGAGCTGCTGGTATGGGAATTATTCTCAGCTGTCCCTTTCTCCATGTGTCCAGAGGGAAGAAATAACCTGTATCCTGGCACTCCTATTAGCATTAAGCTAATGCTTTTGCCTGTTCTGTTTGTCTCACCCTTCTCCTCTGCATGCCTACATGGACAAGCCAGGAGCACCATCCTCTTCCCTCCTATGCCTAGCTGAGTTCTTCTATCACAGAGGAGTCACACAGGAGCAGACATTGCAATAAACAGGAAATGCAGCAAACAAATACAGTCAAGCAGTGAAGGCTAACAGGAGGCAACACTGAAAGCGAGTAAAACCAGGAAAAATGGCAATAACATTTCTAGCAGGTGCAAAACAGCAGACACACTTCAGGCAATTTTGAGTGGATGATCATAGTTTCTAATGAACCCAGGCAGTAAAACCAGTGGCAGCCCTGTGTTCACCCCAGCATGAGAAAAGGCCAACAGATGCTCAGAACTGTGCAAAAGTTTAAGCCTTGCAACACCTGAGGCTGTGGAGTGTGCCCACATCCTGCCTTCACAGGGGCAGGCATAGGGTGTGTTAGTTGAGGGAGTTACTATGGACAGCTGCCCCAACCAAACTCCTGATGGGTCCATCTCTAGTCCCACTGTTGTTCTGCCATTGCTGGGAGTCTTGTGGCTGAGAGCCCAGAGGGAAGTGCCCAGTGGTGTGTGAACTGGAGAAGCAATAAAGTAAGAGTAGATGGTAGATAATAAAGGGACATGTTATGCAAAAGGGGAGGCAGCATCTGCTACAAAATCCTGCAAACTGCTCAGAAGCAAGCATATATCTTGATGCACCCTTGGGAATTGCCATGTTCCTTCTAACCCGTTGGGTCTGACAACACTGGGTCAAAGCATGCTGTGAAGTGTTGTGTAGGCTCTCAGTGCCAGATCTGTGTTCCCTGTTGTTCTGTGTGGCTTCCTCTGACTGCCTGGCCTCCCTGCATGAGCCCATGGTGATGTCACGGGCAGTCTGAGTCCAGTTGCAGGTGCTTGTACCTGGAGCAGTGACATGCAGTCATCTCAGTTAGGGAAGGGAGGAGGCATCATGCATCAGAGACATTTTGTTTACTGATTTGCAGTGGTCCAAAGCAGGTGTGAAATGGTACCAGGGGAAGAGTGCAACACTTCACAGATGCTCAGCACTTGTCTCGATTTAAAGTGAGAGAGAAATGGCTGCAGCTGAGTAAGTAAGACAAAGCAGTGGTGGTTTGTGCAGGGACAGGCAGGTGAATGGGCACAGCAGTGGTGGAGGTGACCAGCACAATAAAGGCTGGGAAGAGAGGAGCTGTTTCAGATAGGCTGCTTTCTGGCTTGCATGGAGTGCTGAAACAAGTCAGAGTCCAGCAGTTGCTGGCCAGCTGGCCCCTCGGGCAGCTCCAAAGATGGATGCTCCTAGAAATTGCACAGGAGCATCTGTGTCCCTTCAGACCTTTATTGAAATCCCTGGTGGGTCGTGTGTGGACTTCTAAAAGGCGTCCAGCCTTTTAACATCTCAGAGCCAGCCTGCCATCTGTTCCTCGTGTTGTGTTAGGAATTCTTCTGTGATTTCATCTCACTCGGGGTGCCCAGTTTTTGCACTCAGAGTATTTTGGCTCAGTGTGTGTGTGGCAGCCAGGGCAGGACACAAGCAGCAGTCTTGAGGAGACCCTCACAGATATTGCTTTCCCACATAGTCCAGAGCAGAAACACCCTACCAGGCACAAGGGAAGGTTTGTGTCCCTTTTGTTTTGCTCTTAGCTTGTTAAATCTGCACCTGCCCAAAGGCCATGGGCTGAACCAGCTTCTGGGGAGATGACCACAAACGTTTCTGTAGATGTTGTTCTTTCCAGGAGGGTTTTGCTGTCTCAGAGCTCTTGTGTGTCCTGAGAGAGCCACAGATAGACACACACATGTCACAACCAAGCTTCATGCTAGGCTACTCAAGTTTAAAAAACTGACTGGAAGCAGCAGTCCTCATTCGGGACAGCAAATGGAACACCCTGCTGTTGCTTACAATACAGTTACATAAATTTGTCAACAACAAAAAAAGAGAGTTTCTTGTTAGTTGGTTGTGTTAAAGTTCCCTAGTCTATGCTTGCTGTGGTAGCGATGGCACGTGGGTGCTGGGTATCAGTATTTGAATGCAGCCATGGTGGTGACAGTGGGCTGGGCAGTGGAAATGTGGATAGTAGCAGAAAGGAGACAGGGAAGGGAAAAGATACAGCTCCCTCTTGTCCTGTCAATTCCCAAGGAGGCACACAGAATGGGCAATTTTGCTGATACACACTCCTGCCTGCTGAGAGCTGTCCTGAGCTAGCAGGCTGCCAGCACAGGGCTAGGACATTGGGTACACACTGCAACCCTTCACAGTTTGGATTTGGACGAGGATTTTGGGAGTGTGTGTGTTTCTCCATCAGGTTTGCTCAGCCGGGGTCTCTGTGCCATGCCCCCATGGAGGGATTCTTGCTCAGAGCATTCCTCAGTCTGGTGTCCTCATCTCACACTGACCATCAGCAGTTCGCTTCCTCTTAGCAGGGAGTTGCAAAGGCATAACAGGACTGTGTTTGCCACATGCTGAATGGGGAACAGCTGGAGGCAGATGATTGTTTGGGTTATTTGCCTGTTGCCTGGACGTTTTGTTTGCTTGCTCCAGCCCTGAAAAAATAGGTCCTCCGGAGGTTGGTCTGTATTACGCCTGTATATTACAGGCTGCTTTTAAAAACTAGTGTTTTATAACTTCGCAAATGAGTGTCCTGCCGTTTCAATGGCAAGGCTCCATAAACAACGCAGTCTTCTCAGAAATCTCCCTGCCACAGAGCCAGTGGGACTGGGGGAGCAGAAGCAGCCAAAACCACATGCTTCTGGTGTCAGTGAAGCAGATACCCCTGAGTCTGGTTCCAGTGGAACCTCTCTGTTCTTGAGTGCATTTAAATGGCTGACTAAATGATAGTGCTGGCTGATGTTTATGGACTGTGATTAGAAGGATGCCACTCAGCTTTCCTCACAATCAGCTCCTCACCTGCTTTAAACCAGCATCACTCTGTTTCAATCACGATGCTGTGTTTGTAACTGCTCTGTCTGTAACATTTGCACGTATCCCCTGGCTGCTTGCTTCTGGGTGTTTGCTTTTGTTCCGAGTGACTGGACAGGCTTTCACCCTGTGAGAAAAGCATCTTTTTTTCTCACTGTAGAGTGCAGCATCTTGGCTGTGGAACATTGAGTTAAGTAAGAATAGGCTGGTCAGGAAACAGAGCGGGTGTTCTTGCCAGTTGATACTGGAGAAGTAATATCAAAAAGAATGCAGATTTGGCCAAGGTACTCACAAGTAGTGCCATGGGTCTAGTCATGAGCCTGTGTGTGCAGCAATTCTGCAGCTTTGGGCTGTGGGGGCTGCACATCCTCTCAAATCACAGCGAAATGTCAGTTTGACAAAGACATAGGACCAGAGTCAGGGGTCCACCTCCTGCTTCACAAAAAACATCACTTTAACACCTTGCATTTCTTTGGAAATATCTTTATTGAGTACCGACCAGACCTGAGCCTGTTTGATTTGGCAGGCGCAGATCCGGGGGAGGGGGTCAGGGAAAAAAACAACAACACTGCAGCCGATTCATCCCTCCTTGTTTATTCCACTAGAAATAGATTTGGCAGAGTGCATCAGGAATGAACTAATCAGCAGGGAATTAATTGGCATGTTAGTTAAAAGGCAGGAACAACGTGGTGAACAAATTCATGACTGGATGACTGGAGGGTTCAAGCAGCCAGAGAGAAGCACTGCATAGTGGAAACTGTGACTAGTAAGAGAAGTCATACAGCTGTGCCGAGGAGCCAGCAGTTGAGAGCTGCCCAAAAGAACCGGGGGCAAAAATACACGGGTGTCCTTGCAGATGGAGCTGTTTTTGAGAAGGGCTCCATCGCCCAGGCTTTCCTTCCCATAAGGCTCCCATGTGTGGGGGGAGAAGGCTAGTTCACAGGAGTGGGAGGGAGGGGTAAGAGAGGTACAGCTGGAGGAGGCTCCATGGAAAGACTTTGGAAATGTGGAAAGCAGGGAAATGAAGAGGGACACGTCACTCGTTGCAAGCTGAAATGCAGAGGGGGTAGTAAGGAGAAGAAAGGAGCAGGGAGGCAGAGATTTGGAAGCCTCGTCACAGAAGGACTGACCTCAAGAGCAAAGGTAATGTCTGTATGCAATTCTCTGCCTTCTTTCCCAGGAATGTTTTGTTTCTTCCTCCAGAGGAGACACATTCATGCACCTCGGAAAGAGCTTATTGAGTTGAGGGACTCTAAAGGCACCAGTGGGAAGAGCCAGGAGAGGAGAGTTCATGTGCAGACTAGCATGGATGTGGAAGTTGGAGGATTGTTACTTATGTTTCCAGAGAATAGGAGTGTTCAGAGTGAGAGAAGGAGGTAGAAAGAAAGAGCAAGCAAATCTTTAGAGTCAGGCAGACAGGCAGACACAGAGAGTGCAAGGTCTGTGGATGCCTATCCAAGGAGAGAGAGGAAATTTCTTAAGAGGAAGCACCAAGCACTAAACAAGAGAGTTGAAGACATATCCTGAAAAAGCAGGTGCACCTGGAGAAGAGGCAAAAGGTGCATATTACCTCCTTAAAACCAACAGTCCTTTACTAATGTTACAAATTGCAGTAGATGTGTGCTTTGCACCTGGTTAACTTTTTTTCTTCTTTATCATTGGTATGGCTGGCTGCTGAGAACAGCATCACCCTACCTCTCTGTCATCAGGGTTGTCAATCAGATCTTTTTGTTTAGCAGGATGGTCAGACTATTCAAGGAATTCAGATGCTCTTTGCTTTCCCACAACATACGGGTAGAAAATGAGCAGTGTAGCTCTTAATTATATGAAAAGGCGCTATTTAACTCAAATATGTTGCCAAACTTGAAAAATCCAAGATATTGTTATTCCTACATATTGTTATTCCAAACCAAAGCTGAGTGTGTCCATGTGCCAACATACAGCATTATACACACACACACATAAATTGAAGAATAATACATTACAATGGACTTATAATAAAGACTTTTGAAATAGGTGATATTCTAGCTGTACTACTGTGGGTGGGTTAATATTGTAAGACCCAATTTTTCAAAATTATTTTTGGCATTTTTCATTATATTTCCATCATTACATAATACTATAAGCATATGCTTTTTTGTTGTTGGTTTTGTTTTGGTTTTTTTTGCTTGGAGAGCTAGAAAATGCCATCCGCTTTGCAAGCAGAGCTTGCAAATACTTTAATTGTTCTGGACTCATAGTCTTGGCAGCTTTCTCCTCTAAAAGCTCAGAGGCTTTTCAGGATCCCAGGCTGGGAGCTCTTGCAGAACTGGCATTAACTTATAAATTGTGTGCAGCTACAATATGCTTTTTTTAAACATGAAGCTGTTTGTTTTATATCTCTTAAACCTTCATGAACTTAATACATAAACCAGAACATTTTAGTTGGGTGTGTGTAAGTAATATAACCTTATCATATTCTTAAAATGCTGCATATGGAAATAAAGATAGAGAAATTCCAGTAGTCTGCAAAAATAGCTTTATTATCTATTAAGATCCTTTATGAAAGAGAGAATCTTAAACTTACTTTGATGTTTAAATATCCATTACTGTTGTAGTGAGAGATACATTTTTTTTATTTATTATTTACTTGAGATCAAACTCCGATTCACTTAAAAGTATATTTTATTTCTCTGCAAACAACCCAAAATCGAGTATCACTCTTCAGCTCTAGTTTGAAAGTAGTTTGAAAGGAACTTGGGAAAGCTATGAGAGGAGAATGAACCTCAAATGAAAAGCACAAATGTAATTCACTTTCAGTTCAATGCTGCAGAAAAAAGAATCCTTCATTTTAGATATCATCACAGTGATTGCTAACACTAATCAACAAACCCCTCTTCTCAAAGCAAGCATGGGCTTGAGCTAACAACCTTGGGATGCTCATGCATGACATCAAGAGAGTGTATGTGTTTAGAGCAGTCAGAAGTACAGGGGAAGGTTTCAAGCCCTCCTGATATACAAGGGGTAGGCAAGCTTTGCATTGTAATGCAACAACTCACGTCTGCAACAGGATGAGTATGTTCTCCTCAGGCTTCGTGGGAGAGAGGGCTCTCTCACTGAAGCTGTGTTTGGTACCAGGAATGGATAACCTAGGCAATTTCCCTGTATCCTAGCAGGCAGCACAACCCGTGAGCAGCGAACTTCAGTCATTTCGTTTGAACTCGGTGTACCAAAGTCTGGGGCAGATACCAGTGAAATCTCAGTGCTCTGTTGTGATTACCCACTACGTGTAAGGAGGGAGGAGCATCGGAAACGGAGTATACTAGGTCGACAAGAAACTGTAGGGGTTAACAGGAGAAGGATAGCTATGGGAGCTCAGATACTGCCAATACTGCTTTGCTTTGGGGTAGGGATTCTGGCTTGGATGGCACAGCTGCTGATCCAAGCAGGGCTGTGCTCAGGGTATTGAGCTAGCTGAGCTCTTTAATTGTGTTGAAGCGAGGAATCAAAAGGTTAAAAGCTGAAAAAAAATATTGGGTAATAATGAGACAAATGCATCTGTCTTCATTGCTTGCAGATGAAGGAATTGTCCAGTGAATCACTGAGCCTACCCAGCTTCAAGGGCAGAATGTGATGTAATTTTCTGACAGCTCTCCATATTACTGTAATTAATAGTAACAATGACAAAGCTAATATGTTGTTATTGTTATCCTCTGCATTTAGGAAAAAGTTTCCATCTGAGGCTGTGAGAGAGTTCTCCCTGCTTATCAATGTGTTCTACCCTGATAGTACTTTAAAGTTCAACTCTGCAACAGATCAGAAGACATATTTGAATGGGCTTAGGATCTGGTTCCTATTACAGATGACCCTGCAGACCTTTTCAGCTAGAAACTTATTAGTGAATATCCATTTGCCTTCTACAGTTCCACCTAACAGAGGGAAGAGTGCTCATTTTCTGTGTGTCTGAGGTATGAGAATCTATTTCAAAGATGATTATAACCTGATGTTTACTGTGATAATAAAATCCAGTAGGCCCTCAGGAATGCAGGGAACAAAACTACAAGGAAACTGGTCTGTGAAGGGCCCTGCAAATAGAACATGTGGGTATTGTGATTCGTTTGGGCACCTGATGTTTTAAAAAGTTTGAGCTCAAGTAGGCTGGATTTTCAGTATCAGATGTAGGTGGAATTTATTATCACCCTTCTTTTAACAAATAGAGAAAGATCAAAGTATCTCAGCTGTGGGGTATTGAAACAAGTGGGAGGTGGAAAGAGTAAGGAATGGACAATCTCTTCGTGAAGTTTTAAAATTAGCCTGGAAGCCACAGTGCCTCCTTGATGTTAGCAGCATTTTCAAATAATTTGTAATTGGACACATTGGTGTCTGTTAAGTCCTTTCCCATCAGGGAAGATTAAAAAGGCATGTGCAGTGCATAGTCATTCAAAGAAAGAGAGGAAAAAAAAAAGGTGTAAAGGCTGGAGTATTTATCTGGAAAAGCTGAGAGGCAGAGGAGCTATGGTGTCAATGCAAATAGTTTGAAGAAGGTCCATGAGGACCTTTTCATTATGAGCCTTGGTGATATCATCAGACCTTCTTAGAGATTTTCATTTTAACAGCTCTGAGTTGAGCCAAAGAAGAGGTGTGTGTATGTGTGAGATAGGAAGAAGGTAATTTTTCTCCCCTTAAATGAATACTTCAATTAGAAGAATACTAAGTACAAATTACATCCCAACAGGCGAAACATAATATTTTTTAAGTATCATGATGTATGGCTATATTCATATTGCTGTTTTAAATAGTGGGAAAATAAATGGAGTTGCAATTAGAATACACTAGTGATCGAATGTAAGAAAGGGACAGAGTGAAAGGAATTATATAGTTACTGCTTTATCTGCTACAGCTCCTGGTAGGCTTTGACGTGACTGAATTCTTCCCAGATTGCTAGACGAGGATTATATGATATTCAAAAAGCAATTTAATATCCTCATAGTTTGCAGTGAGGCCTTAGGCTTTTGATGCATGTACCTAAACAGGGGAATAATTTGGATTTTCTGAATGTGCCTACTTCTCACATGATCCCCTCTATCACTGTGACTACAGATGACTGAAATCATCACTAAAACACATGAACTTGGCAATGCATTTTTTCTGTTTGCTATGTGCAATATGTGCATAATTGATATTTCCAGCCAATTTCTACCAGAACAGCTGTTCATTACTTTTTTTTTTAAATAAAAATACCAGATTCAACACTGAGGGACGATTTAACTAGGACAGAGTAACTAATCAGCATGAATAAGCTGTGGAGAGACTGATTTGTCCTCTTACGTTTAGAGATCGTACTTGTCCAGGAGGGCTTGTAGGTTAGGGTTTGACTTCCATTGGCTTGAGAATGATGGTAAACTTGAAAGAAAACAAGAAGCTTAGGTAAGTGCTCAGATCAGTTCATTTACCTGTCTTGCCTACTCTGCAACTTCGCTCAGGACGAACTGACCCCCTGACACCAGGGCAAGGTGCAGATAGTACATGAGGGTGGGGTTGCCTTTGAGGCTCCATTACTGGGCAGCATCTAAGATGTTGCCACTGATTAATGGATCAGATCAAAAAGATAATTTTTTTTATCCTGTCCACTATGAAACACTTGATAAATTGTTTCATTGTATTTTACCTTGTTTCCCCAAAAAGTGGGGATGTGGCTTTTTTTATACCTGGCACTGCCTACTCCTGACATTGATAGAACAATTACAGCTATAAGGTGCTATCCCAACACGGCTACATATGAAGCAAAACTATCTTCACAGCTGCTGCCAGATGATGAAGCATCTCTGTAGCACTTGATTGCTTGAAAAGAAAGTAGGGTTTGTACTTGTGTGAAAAAGAAAAGTCCCTGTGCTTCTGTAAAAGCTATACTGAGCAACTTGAACAACATTTTAAAGAATCAGAGAGATCCTTTAAACATCATCAGAGAGAAATTTGGTGTTGTGGTGGCAGATGGGAAGTGGTGAAAGAGAGGAAAAAAAGAAATAAAGCAGTAAGCAAGACTTTTTGTTTCCACAGAGCAGAGGGAAGTCAAGATCCTGCAACAACCATCATGGCGACTCTTACTCTTTTCCTCCTCTTCATCCTTTTGCCCTGCAGTAAATCCCAGGAGGACTTTCTGGACCAGCATCAGAAATGGGACTACAGAGAAGGCGGTAGGATGGTGGTGGGTCAGCATGGGAGGCATTTAGTAACTCAGAGCTGCAGATTTTCCTACTTTGTCCTTGGAGTGAGATACACAGTGCCTATTCATGACTGCTCTTTTTTGATTCCTGGGTAGCTGCTGAGGCTTCTGGTGAAAAAAATGGTTTTAGAAATAATCAGCTGGGGTAACCAGTGACAGCAGAAAATTTGGGCACCTGGAGGCAGAGAATTATGCTCTTTAATTTAGATCCTCCATATGTTTAATATTTGGCATTTCATTGCAACTGAGTTGTGATGGGGAATGGAATCAAACTCAGAGCACTGGCTCATGTTTTCTTGTTCTGTCACATTTATTTCCTCTCTTCCATGGACATCCTGCTAACCTAGCTGACAAGGTCAACATAGAAGGTATTAACAGCATTACTCAAACCCTTGAGAAATGGGGAAATGACATCTTCTGGCAAATGAAGCATAACCTGCTGAACAACCCAAATGCTCTACTGCCTGAGTTCTCCAGGTAATTGCCTTGATCTGGAGGTGGGATTCAGTCCTCTCCTGGGTGTTCTTCCTTGAGCAGGATTCATCTGCTTTAAGATGAATTTTCATATTGCTCAGCTGGGGGGAAATGAAACCCACTGTCTTGGTATCTGTTGTGCTAGCTGGTCAGATTAGTAAACTGAATATTCTGCTGACTATTTATTGTGAAATGTTCTCAATTGCCATCACTGTATAACAAGAATTATCCTAAAGAAAATGTCATTGGCACCTTACGCCTGTGAGAACAGGCTGGAAAAAATGAATTGTGCTACAAACCCAGACATGGATTTGGCCACAAGGCAGGGAGAAGAAGCTAATTTGGCCTGTGATTTTTTTTATTTCAGTCTCTAACACACAGGTCTGAGAAAGCCATTCACTAGTTCATGTCATCATATTCCCCCTTTGCATTGCAGAAAATATTAACTGTTGAGCACATTCACAAAATTTACTTCAATCTCATATTTCTGGAAACAGAGTGGGAAAGGCAACGAAAGAGAGAGAGGAGAGGGTAATAGTGGGAATTACTAGAAACCTAATATAACTTAAATCAGAATTGTTCATAAAGCAAGTGGTCATCTTCCATAATTCATCTTTCTCTTTAGGAACAATAAAAAAAAATCTGTTTGCAGTTGCTACCCATTGAACCAGTTGAAAAGGCTAGAAGAATACAAAAGGCACTAGTCAAAAGGTCACACAATATCTGTACAAATTAGGGTTTCAGGAGGATATAGTTCATAGATTATATGTTGCCTTTGACATCAAGTGGATTTCTCCCTAGTTGCATGATGGCCGTTGATTCTAGTACAGAATTCATCACAGCTTTTACACTGACAGCGCTGAAATTCATTGGTGCCTAAGATTAACAGGGATGATATTAAATCCTGTATTTGGAAAGCTCTAACTCTAGTCCAGGAAGATGTAATGAGACTATCCAGCCATTTTTCCTGCATTGGGTTTACAATTAAGAGTTTGCTGGCAAGGACACAGACTGGTTCATTGGAAATGTAGAAGACTAACAGTACTGCATGGGTATCTCTGGCCCAGACTACATGTCTACTCCTAGTTAAATAATACTAATTAAAATCAGATGGTAGAAAGACCATGTTGCCCATGCTGATCCTGAAGCTTGTGGTTTCCTGGGTTCAGATGAATTCCCAATACCCAAGGGGAAGGGTAGTTTTGGAAGCATCTTTTAATGGTTGTTTGCAGCTCTTTCCTCATTAAGGGCCCTTACCTGTTAAGAAACACAAGGTCATGGTAAATTACATTTCATGCTCAGGAACACTCCCTAAACTGAGTTACTCTCCTGTATTACTCTATCTGTAGTCTCCGCCCTGTCTCTGCGGCTGTGGACAATCTTGTGAGGGAAGTCCAGTCGATAAGGAAAAGGCTGGAAGAACTGAATGAACGCCTCAATGTCATCAGCAAAACCATCCTTCCCCTTCGACTGAATGCTCTGCAGAGCCAAAGGCGTGGAAATACTCAGCTGCGGAGACTTCCGATGCATAGGAGAAGGTTATATGTTCGCAGGAGACCTCAGAGCAGTTAATTAATTGTCTACCTGAAAAAAAGGGCAAGTCTTTAATTTTTTCATCTGCTTAAGCCTTTCTCAATGGAATGCTGTTGGAGAGAATAAAGCAAAGCACACGCAAGTCAGCTTCTCGAAGGAGACCAGAATTTCTGCATTTTGCTGCTGCCTTCCAAACCTAGGTCAGTAGGTGAGACTTGACCCTGTTCTTCAGAGATGGCTGTTTGTGTCCCAAGCAAAAAGAGTTGACAAGCTCAGTCCACTTGTGCATGAATACCTTTAGGCTATACAGTCATTCTTTCTGCTTACCAGAGGAAGCTCTTTCTATAAAGATCAGGTGAATTTCTTTCTATCCTATTTTTAAAGCACTCCATCTGAAACAGCTGGGGACTTTGAACTTCAAAAGAGTTGAACAACTGATGAATGCAGAAAGATGGATTAGTACTTGGCACTTCCAGCTGGGCAGGGAGAGGGAGAGGAAGCTTTGTTTCAAAATATAGCCTTAACCTATTCTCCGTGTTCACATGTTCAGAGGGTGGGTAGGGTTGGATAACCTCGGTCTGTGCATCATCCTTCAAGACTGAAGATATGTTAGTTGCTAGGGACCAAATTTGAACATCCGCCTTCTGCAAAAGTGGTTTTTTTAGCTACCTGAAACTGTGCACTCAGAACCATGTTATTCAGCAGATATGTTCAGAATTTCCAGCACTCTGAAAGACTTTGAATTGACTTCTGCCAAGACCCATGGAACCACAGGATTTTTTTTTTCAAAACTATCTAGACATCAAATGGCATAGATAGGTGTCTAGAAGGATTTTCCAAAATAGCTTAAGAGATTGTTCAATCCCCAAAATCACAGATTTCAATGTATCTAACTCACAGAGTATTTTCTCCACATGCAAGCACTGACCTCCAGACATTTCCCAACACCCTTTAGCACAATTAAGATCTGTAGAAAATTAACAACTACGCACCCCAAAGACTTTGGTCCCTCGGGGATTACCCAGAATACACTGACTTCAGCTTGTCCTTGCCTGTGGCTTCCTGACAATAAAGCTGGTGATATAAAAGAGTGCAGAAATCAAATTATGCACTGAACAGAGGATAGAGTGGGCTTGCCCTTCAGGTCTCTGAAGATAAAACCAATACAGAGATTTCCACACAGCAGTCAACTGTGTACGTGAAATCTGTTGAAACATAGACAGGAGAGGCAGGGAGGAAAAGAAACTATTTTTTTTAAGGTCTGGATGAAGCAATTTATGAGAACAGAAATAAAGAATGGATTATGTCTAAGTGATTGTGGGGGTGGCTGGCATGACAGTTGTTTCGCAAACACTATCCAGTCATAAGCACTGAGGATGCAGACAAGCTATTTAAGGATTCCCAAAGCCTGAGTTAATGGAAGGAAATTCGGTGACATTACAATAACCTCCAGAGGGAAAGGGGAAAAAACTAGTTTCATATGAAATCTTTAGAATGAACCAGAAAAAATAACACAGTAAGAATTTTGGCTGCAACCTGGGAGTTAGTTGAGTGGGCAGGTATGAGGAGTGTATGAGACAATCTGATAAATATTTCCCGGATGTAAATTCTCCGAGTTCAAGTTCTCAAAAAATAACAAAACTCTAACTTGGAAACTCTCTCCTTGGCTTTTGCTTGACAATTTGAAACACAGCTTAGCTAAAGAAGGGAAAAATCAAGACTGTGAAAAGGCAGATAAAAGGATACAATTGTGCCTTTGTTGAAGTTGTCATCATAATTTCTCAGGAAATGTACAGTATTTTGATCCCAGAATATATTTACATAAATTACAAGGAATAACAGGAGAGAAAGGCTCCTAACTTCTTGTTATTCTGCACTTAGAGCTACTAGGCTGTGCTGTAGAATCAGCTGCATGCTTGCACACACTGCTGGTCCCTCCAGGGGATGCTTTGTTTGGGACTGTAGGGACTGCTAGTTATTTTGGCCTATCTGGAGGAAGAATACAACATAAATGTCAGCTTTCATGATATATCTTAGACATGAGCATTCTATCAGGCAACCTGAATTTGTATAAAATTAATTGAGGACTACTTGAAACAGAAAGATGAGACTTCCCTCAGTCACAGATGGCTGGAGATGGGAGGCCAGACCAGATCACTGTATGCTTTTACTTTTTACCATTTTACCACCAGCTTCTGCCAGAGACAAAGGAGTCCATGTGTTCCTACCTATATGTGCAAGTTGGTACTCTTGGCAAAAACTTCTGAGCACAATGGAGAAACTCACCATTTGCTTTAAAAGAGAAAAAATAAGTTGCAGTATACAATGTACGTATACTACAATTCTGCAATTTCTTGCATAATGGTGAATAAACAAAAAAATATAAATGGTTAATAAATTACCAGGTCTGTGGCCTTGTCACCATTGATAGCAGCCCATCATTCACTCTGTGAAAGTTCATGCCAGGCTCCAGCCCAGCTCCCTGACCCGAACACGGCCTGTTCAATCTGATGATCACAGCCAGCTTCTGTAACTTCTTTGCCTTTGCATGGCCCTCTCTCTTTAGATGGAAAAGCTTTAATGTCATATTTCTTTTGCAATTTTCTTTTTTGCTCTTTAAGAGTATAGGAAAGTTATGTGTCAGCCTACTTCTGCACCTCTCACCTTCTATTTGAGTAGGCAGGAGTCCAGCTGAGCAACGATCTCGAGGTGACTGTCTCATCTGCCTGGGGAAGCTGGTCTGATCCATGGGACTGATTCCCAGAGACCGGTATTTGATTTCTGCCTTTGCTAAGCTCTTCTTAAAAGATCCTGTGCAAGACACTTTCTCTAGGTAGTACTTGTCCTTTGACATGGCTTACACAACAAAAACCACTTGTGGTCATGAAGTGTCTAAGTCTTCTATGCATATAAATATATCCAGCTACATAAGCCATCTAAGCTCCCTGTTGTGTTCATTTACGTGTATTTCTGGGAAGGGATTTGGACGGAATTTTAAGCAGAGGTGGCTGGGTGGTCAGTCAAGGGAGACCAAGTATCATTAGGGGCTTCTAAGATCTACCCTTCTCCTAAACCTTACAACATCCAGAGACAGAGAGCACTGCCTCAAATTCACTGTCTTAAAAACCTAAAAACCGCCTGTGTTCCCCTTTAGTTCTTTTTATTAAATTTAAAAAAAAAAAAAAAAGGTTATGATTTTGCAGTTGCAGGAGCACTGTGCCACCCTACGAGCTTCGCCAGTACTTCCTCTCCCCTCTATCTCTCTCCTCCAGATGAGTACCATCTGCTCCCGCACTTCGTTACTCCTCACACTTCTCGGCGCCCTCCATCACCTCCCCCTCGGGGGCCGCCTCCCGCTGCCCCAGCCCCGCCGTGCCCGCTCCCTGCCGCTCCCGCGGCTCAGGCGGCCCCAGGCGCGGCCCGGGGCGATGGCCGCGCTCCAGGCGGCGGGGCGTCCCCCGGGCCCTCCCACCACGGCCGAGCGGGGCCGACCCGAGCCGAGCGGGGCAGAGCCGACCCGAGCGGCACCGGAGCGAGCGGCGCGGCACCATGCTGGGCATGGTGAAGAACTCCCTGCTGAGCACGGTGGAGGCATGGCCCTGCCGGGTGCTGAGCAAGGGCGAGAAGGTCTGTGGCGGGGCGGGCGGCCGGCGCTGTTCCCTGCGGGGGTTCTGCGCCAGCGGGGACTGATGAGGCGCTGTGCGGGGAAGAGAGTATCACCTCCGGGCAGCGCATTCTTCCTGGCAGCGTCTCCATCCCCCACCTCCTTCCCCAGGAGCAGGTCAGCTACGAGGAGAGAGCGTGCGAGGGCGGGCGGTTTGCGGCGGTGGAGGTGGTGGGGAAGCCGTTCGACGAAGCCTCGAAGGAAGGGGCAGTCAAGCTCCTCAAGTACGTCGGAGGGAGCAACGACAAGGGTGAGAGATGCTGCCTGCCCCAGGGGGCTTGGCGGATGTTTGTGGTTGAGGCTTGGTGAAGGCAGCATGGATGGAGGCGATGGCGCCGCGGGTCCGCCTGGCTTGTGGCTCCCGGCGCTGGGAGTCTGTGATGGGCATGGCTCATCACTGGGAGAAGTAAACTTGCCAGTTTAAATCGTGCCCAACCAACTCATGCTATGAGTCCGCTTATAACCCATCTCTGTTTCAGAGTAAAATGTCAAAAATTACTTGTTTAAGCAGGAATGAGTTACCTTGCAGCTGGTACAACATGAGGACAGGCAGACATGTATCTATCACAGCTCCCTGGGTGAGCAGTAGCTGATGAAATCCAGGGTATCTGGGACACAGGTTCTGTGATGTGCCTTTTAGGCAGTGAAATAGCTGTTACGCACTTGACATTTTATCTAGCAGTTTTTATTCATGAAAGGGTATTGAAGCTTCCTTTTTAATGGTATTTCATAATGTTTTATAACAGTGCTTCCAGGTGATTGCTTCTAATTCTCATTTTACTAAAGTAAGTGCATTTTAACCATTTATAGCAGGAGACGACTACAGAGTAGTTCTGAGGTGTATACATGTGCTCACACACCTTTCTCCAGCATCTAGTAGAGGTACTGGTATAGTCTCCGTGGGAGTAGGAGCTGGATGCAGTGGGAAATGACATTTACAGCAGTGTGTTTTGGAAAGGTGATGATCCCTGTTGCTGTAGCAGAAAAGGTGCCTTCTATAACATGGGACACAAACACAGCTATGGTATCAAAGGAAAATAAATGAGAAAGATGGCTTGATCTCAGCTGTTTTTGTGGCTGCCTGATCCTGAGGCTTGAAGGTTCCTTACTGCTGCAAGTAGAGTGAAGAAAAATGGTCTTCAGTACCATGTGATGCCTCTCGGTGCTAATGAGCGGGGAAAAAGCATGCTGTTCCTGGAGTGTGGACAGCATGGTCAGTTCTGTTTAAAGCCATAACAGCACTATGTTTTGGGGTACTGGAACTTGTAGGATGTCTGGAAGGATTTGGAAGGGTTTAAGAGAAAGCTTCTGTCGCCCAGTATTGGCTATGGGTTCATGACTAAGTGCAGATAGTATAAATTTAAATGCTGATTTAGATTTCTATGTGCCAGTGGCCTGCCCCAGAACTATAGACCCTGTTGTGTTAGAAGTGATTTGTCAATAGAACAGAGTGTCTCCAAGAGCCACAAAACCAGCACCATTAATAAAAAGCACTCTGGAGATCACCTGGGGCCCTTGTCTCCCAGGGTCCTTGTGTGGAGAGAGAGCTTGGCCCAAGGAGAAGCCTGATATGACTGTTCTGCCTGCATGCCCCAGAGGGGCCCACTCCTGATTGAATATACAAGAAATTCAGTATGAGGAGTTTTCCTAAACTAAAATTAGCTTTTGTGAATCTCCTGTTAATTTTGTGAGTTCCTGAGAACCTTGACTTCTTCAGCAGTGTCTGTGGTCTCTTTCAGGGGTTGGTATGGGCATGACTGCTCCTGTCTCCATCACTGCTTTTCCTGCTGAAGATGGCTCCTTTCAGCAGAAAGTGAAAGTGTCTCTGCGAATCCCGAGCCAGTTTCAAGACAACCCTCCTTGTCCTACCGATGAAAGCATTAAGATTGAAGAGAGACAGGGGATGACCATTTATTCCACGTAAGAAATGCATCCTGGGATTTCCAGTCCCAAGCGCTGAGGTCTTTTTAGCATGCTCTGAAGTGCAGTGTTTGTTTTACCAGTGACTTGCTGGACAAGGGGTGCATGTGGTAGAGATGGACGGATATGTCTACACTGAAGACAGGTGTTTTATTTAATTTCTTACCTTTAGTCATGTTTCACTGATTTGGAATATGTACTTTTTTCCACTGGTTAAACAAGTGTGGAGGTTAGCCCTGAAAGATACTGAGTCATTTCTGTTATCCAAAAACTATTATTTTCCCCACTTACTGGGGAACATTCTTTGGTGTGGCTCACGTCAAACTACAGGTGTCAGCTAAAGTCTCATTTAGATGGACTCACACTAGAGTTCACCGTGGAAACAAGCAACCATTTCATTGCTTCAAATCACCTTTGGATGTCTTTGGCTCTTGACTGGCAGCCTAGATGAAAACTAGCATAACATTAGCACTAAGATCTTCACCTTGTCTTTAACCATTTGAAAGTTCCTCTGCTTCCTTGCTTGAACTATTTTGGCTGACTCTGAACTGGCTTGTCCCTTGCCTGCAATTGCTGCTTGGCCTTTGCTCTGGGCGTGGGCCAATTCTGCAATATCAGGCTGTTTTGTCTCAAAGCTTGGCCCTGAAGCAAGGTGGTGAGGTGCAGGCTGATGTGAAAACAGTTCCTCTTGGTGGGAGTTCGACATAAACCAGACTCATTCCAGCCCACTCCTTTTAAATAGCATCATATGCTATAATTGCCAATGTCTCTGTTGTAGGCAATAACCTCCCCTTTTTCTTGGGCTAGCTAGAGTTTGGCTTTCCTTTATGATCAGGCTTTCAGCAGATTGTTAACACCACAGTGAATATGGTTGTTGATAGCGTTGGTGTTAGGACTGTGGGCTGAGCTGACGGACATAACCTTGTGTCTTAGAAAGTTGTTCCTCTGATACAGTGTTGATTCAAAGGGCAGGGCCATTCTGCTGAGTGATACACATGGGGATGTTTGGGGGGATCCATTTGGGGTCTGCCAGTGGATGATTGCACCCTGGCTGTGTAACCGTTGAGACGTCATCTATCACAGATGAAGTTGAAGTGGTGCTGGTTCACAATGAACAGGGCATGCATGAGTACATATTGGCAGGACCTGGACCAAAATGCGTGTCTAAATATACCATGGTTATATATTGTTCTCTCTCTCTCCCTTTCTGTGCTTTGCCAGGACTGCTCAACACCTCTCTGTGTTTGACTTCTTTACAGGCAGTTTGGTGGCTATGCCAAAGAGACGGATTATGTGAACTATGCTGCCAAGTTGAAGGCTGCTCTGGGGAGTGAAGCTGCATACCGCAAGGATTTCTACTTGTGCAATGGTTATGACCCCCCTATGAAGCCTTATGGACGACGCAATGAGGTCTGGTTTGTGAAAGAGTGAACATCTGGCTCCCCGTGCTGCTGCCTTGCACTGATAACCTCCCCACCCTATGTCCCTGTTTTCTTTAAAATAAACTAATAATTCAGCAGAGGCAAAAAACTATCATTGCCTTTCTCCACACCTATGCCTTAGTCTTTTATTGACCAGCCATTTTAGAAGAACACTTGCTGACCCTCCTGATGGTCCTGCTCCTTCATTCCAGACCAGGTCCTCAGCTACACACTCTCTTGATCTCTCTGTGGCTTGCTTTTATCTCCTTTGTGCTCCCATAGTTCAATGCTGAGAAAGCCAAAAGTACTTAATTAGCAAGACTGGTGCCTGACAGGAGTCACGTCCAAGTGTTGGCAGACTATTAGTCTCACCTGAGACGGACAGGGGAACATGATGAAAGTGCATACAGTCATACAGTGAGTTTTTTATCTCCTTGAGTTTTCTGCAGCTGTAAAATGCTGCTTTTATCTTTGCCATTCCACAAGCAGTCTAAAGGGACACAGGCATTGCTGCCAGCACAGCGCAGTGAAAATAAACATCCTTTAATTCAGAGTGTGCAGGAGATCAACGCTTCTGTCATCTGACTGAGAAATGTCATTTAGAGAAAGATCCAGGTTTCTGTTTGCAGCTGTTCTTCTGTTTGAGGTGAGACATTTTGAGGCATGCTATGTCTTGATCTCAGCTAGCAGCTGGACAATGTGACCTGGAGACCCCAAGATCATTTCCTCACCTTCCTGTTGCTTTTGTGTAACATTTCTTTAAAACCAGCCTATACAAGGGCCAAAGCTAAAATGTGTTTGGTAATCTAATTGAATTAGAAAAATACAGGCTGGGAAGAAAGCAGATGCTTATCATTTGTGATCTGAGGGTGCATTTGAAGAATAGTGAACATATAGTGAAACTACTGTGGGTGCCAATCTTTAAAAAAACTTTTCTTAAGTGGTGTCTGTTTTTGAAGGGCTACTCAGAGCAGCTGTTTTCTTTAGAGGAGAAGGAGAACATGACTGTTCTTGAAAACTGGGACTTATATAAAATGATGAATAATAGCCTTTTGGAAACTTCAAATACAATACCAAGTGTGGGTCTTGTTTCAAGAAGACCAACAATATTGAACTGTCAGGCATCAAACCAGCATTTTAGCTGTGGGCTCTGCCAGGGACGCAGCAGAATGCCCTCAGTGGGAGCGCACTCCCACACCATGCTGCTGTGGGTGCCTGTATAATTCATTACCTCTACTAAAAGAGGTGTGGTCCTCTGATGATTAAGTGCCCGAAAGCTCAGGTGCTTTCCAAAGGCCATTTTCCCCTGGAGCTGAAAGAGACATTTGTCAGATGGTATCTTGGCTTCTGGCTGATCAAGCTGTTTGCTTACAGAGAACAAATCTCAGGAGTGAAAGGAGAAAACCTGAGTTTCTGATGTGCTTTCCTTTTCTCTCTTGCCATAAAAGAGCTTTGCTGTGGACCTCATGAGAGAGTTTCAGTCACCTGAGGGGACTGTGCAAGAGCAGCTAGTTCATGATGGGTAAAAAGAGCAGATATCATTTAATTAAAAACAAACAACAAGGGAAAAGCTATTGGCTGCAGTTAATGATTGCAATGCAGAGGAGTGAGAATCAAAAGAGAAATCAAGACAGACAAAGGATTAGCTTTTGAAGGAATTTTTAAAGCAGCAAATGCCCTTTTAAGCCCATTCCTAAATCCAAAGGGACCTATTCATGTCCTGCATTATTTTTACCTGTGTGGGTAAGGAATGGAAGAGCACAGTGCTGTCTGATTTATGTGTTCCCAGGTTCATTTTGGAATTTGTGTTTAGACTGTGGATACAGTCCTTTCTGGCTACCAGTGGTGAATGTCCTGCAATGATACCTTGACATTTCTCAAAATTTATCCTGTGAAATCTCAGATATTAGGAAGGCCAGTTATAAACCTTGAAGAGAACTGTGCATCTCAGCAGCATGGTGGGTTTTTCCATAACATGCATACACTCTAAACAGAGAGCGAGAGCTTCTGAACAAACTATAAGAGTAATCACGTCTGTAGGCTTTGCCTACGGCAGCCCTGCTACTGGCCTTTTGCATGTGGCAGGCAGAATAGAGTTTCATAAACAGTGTTAAATTATATCAAAGCCTTAAGCAAACTGAATTGCCTTTCCTGTATGCAAAGATGCCTGTGTTTTGTCTGCATTTTCTGGAGTTTTGAAATAAATATAATATTGTAATTTACAACTTCTGTGTTGATCATTGACTTTGTGAGCTCAGTGGGAATTGTTGATTTGCTAGACTGTAGGTTGCCAGTTTATTCTTCTTTTTCAGGCACTAATCATGTCACAGCATCTATAAATAGTCATAATGCTTTTTCCAATAAATTGCTATTTTAGGTATCCTGGTGTGGCCCTGCATTATTTGACTGTGCAAGATGGGAGTTGATGAAATAATCTTCATTTTTTCCTCTGAGAGGCTTTGAGTGATGCATTTGTGTTAATGTAGAAACTAGGGGCCTGCTCACCTGAGGAAAATGGTGTGTGTCTGGGGCTGCGGTTCACAGACAGTGAACACGAGTGTTCAAGCAAATACTCATGACTGATTTTCAACATGATCTACAATCCAGAAATGTTACACATTTTGTGCCATTGAGGCCTGTGTAGGTCAGTGCCCTGCTGCCAGTGATGGACAGTAGTGGACACCTGAGACAGATTACAGAATCAGTGCAACTGTGGGCTGATACCTCCTCTAAATATTTCTATCTCTAGTACAACATGGCTGAGGGATTTTTGTTGTTGTGCTTGATGGACTCAGGTAGACTTTATCCCCTGCATTTGTCCAGTTGCTTTCTAGACTTACAGTTACTATCCATGGCATTCTTTTGTCCTATGGGAAGGAATTCCTTACATATGGAAGGATAGAAATACACTTTGGCGGATGGTTTCCAGCAGGTTGCTCCTTAGGCAGCTGCATCAGCCATCTTTTTGATACACCTCTGCCACTGCAAGTGCATGTTTGTTTGGACAGCCAGACTCACTGTTGACATTGGAGGATTTCCAGAAACCTCTTTGTGCTGGGGCCAGAAGCCAGAGGTGTGTTCTGGATTTTGACCTGAAGCCAGTGTGGCCACAGGCACTGTGTTACACACAATTGACTCCTGAACTGATGTTAAATTAAAAAAAAAAAAGTTTTTCTCTGTTCCCTCCTATATTTGTTCTCCAAGAGATAATAGCACTGCAGATTGCCTAGAGACCTCCTTACTTCTCTTCTGTGCCTGTCCAGTGCCCTTTTCTGCCTCAAGCAAATGCTGAAATGAAGAGATTTTGGTACTTTTGTTTGACAGGGCAGCGTGACATTACCTGTTGTGTGTGGATTTAAAAAAACAGTGCTGGGGAAATGAAGATGGATGTTTCTTCTTGCTAAGGTACCTCAGCACTGCTGGAGGATGCCTTGCTGAGTTGTTGGGATGCAGTGGGTTTGTGTGTCACAGACCACATCGCTGTCTGTGGCCCCGTTCCCATTGCCTCACTTGTCAGTGCAGTGGAGCAGCTCCACAGCTGCCTGTGCTGCCTGCTGGGCTGGACAGGCTCAGCAGGGTAATGGCTTTGGGAATTATCTCTGCGTTCCAGAGACAGGAGTGCCCTTGATGCTTATTAGCAGATGGGCAGATCCCTCCCGGTGCTATGCAAAGCAGCAGTATGACAGCAATACGACTGGCCATGGGAAGGGCTACATTTTCAAAAGCATAATCTTGATGGAAATTATACATGTGCCATGTAGATTTAGCTGTGCTGGATATGCTGTCTTCCTAAGCTGCTCTACTCGTTAGTAAGGAATTTTCCTGCTGGCATTAATGGTGGCAAACCATATCCATGTATATATATGTACATGTGTTATGTGTATAAATATGTGTATATGTAGTGTGCATCTAGACCAGCTACTTTGATCTATTGGTTGGCTTCTGGAGTCACTGAATAACTCGCTAGTGCGAACACAGCCACAGGGTGAACATTTGCAGACCAAAATTTCAAGTTTGCTAGAATGAGAGCTTTGTTAGCTTCAGAAAGAAATACTTTCTTTTGTAGATATATGCCTAAATGTATCTAACACTGCATTAAGAAGATGACAGCCTTTATAAAAGAGCTAATTGGTTAAGTTGTCCGTATAAATCTGACCAGACTTATAATGCTCCAGTCACTTTGAGGGGATGGGTGATTTATGGTGAATGAGGAAGTAACATCATTATTTCCCCATTTTCATCAATCCCCATGGCAAAGACTGTGTGAGCAGCTATTGTGCTTGTGGTAGCAAATTTTCAGCTTTACAATGCTACCCGGAGGCGATGGGTCAGGGGAAGAAGAGAGTGGTTCCTTAGCTCACATGGTCCCTCCCTATTGTAATTACAAAAATACCTCTTTTACAATAGCACTCTGAGCAACAACTCTTTCTTCTGTGGCAGCATTTCAGCCACATTGAGCTAAAAAAGAAATGCATCTCTTTTAACAGGACCATAAGTAGCTTTGGATGTATAACGCCTCTATAAAACTGCTTGGCAACATGATTTATTTGAGCAAGATCAGTGGTAAAAGGACTTCTCTGACAGTAATGGATGAAACACTTCCAGTGTAGCTACTCTGCCTCTGCTTGGTGCCTATGCCAACAGCAGGCTGGTTTTGTCAGCTCGTTCATAATATCTGCTTTGCTCTCAGCGGAATCCGTTGCACAAGACAGATTTCAACAATGGCAAATGCTTTTTTTCTAGTCCTTTGTGGGAGTTGCTGCAGCAGCAGATGGGTCAGTGCAAATACTGCTTGATTCCTGAGGATCTGTCTGCTAAATTCCACATCCAGACCCTATGCCTAGGTGAGAGTTGGCTGCATGTTTTTAGAGTGTGAGGTCTGATTGATCAGCAGTTCAAGGTTCCAGGCAAGTCTCAGGCGTATCTTTTGTGCAATCCCTGTGAGAAGACTGGGTTGAGGAGCCTGAATCTAATGTGCAGATTTTTAAAAGTACCAGTGGAAGTAAAATATCCCAGAAACCACATCCTGAAAGATACCACGTGCTGCAGCACTTTGACCTGCATTGTGACTTGAGTGACAGTCTGGCATTGGGTGTGCAGTGTGACACTGACAGTGTGATAGGACTCTGGGGCTCCTTGTGGTGGGATAGCAGAGCCCATACCTGTGCTGTGTGGATGGCTGCACCACCCACCCCACCCGTGTCTGGATTGGGAAGCTAGGTGAATTTGAGTCTAGGAGATGTGTGTGTTGGGGATGTGTCTTCTTCAGCACATACTTTTTATGTCCCAAAAGAAAATAGAGAAGGATTGCCATGGCAAATATTCTCCCTTGTTTTCCAGTTTTGTTCAATTTTTTTTTTATATCCCCAGTGTCTAATTTAAGATCTTTCCTAATTGGAGTCCAAAAAAGCGATTGAAATATCTTCTACCATTAAACAAAAAGTTCAGACACCTTCCCACGCAACTGTAGAAGTACAAGATCAACATAATTGAATGTTGCTGTGAGTAAGATAAGAGGAGAGGATCTGAAATTTGAAATGCATCATGCTCAGACAAATGAAACAAACGAAACCTTTTACCCAAAGCAAAGCACTGAAATAAAAAGTAGAGTTCAGCATGACAGTTTGGGGCACTTCCCTGCTGGTGGATGTTTCTTCTTGTTTAATCACTGATTGCAGAGTTTCTCAATACTCTTTATGACTCAGCTTTGCAAAGGAACATCTTTCCAAATCAACATGTGCTGGCTCACTGAAGTATGGGTGCCTTCCAATTCAGAATATTCTGTGATAAAAGCAATTCCTACCTGCCCATGGGAAGCAGTGAATGAATTCCTTGTTTTGCTTTGCTTGCATGCATGGCTTTTGCCTTACCTATTAAACTGTCTCTATCTCAACCCACAAGTTTTCTCACTTCTACTCTTCTGATTCTCTTCCCCATCTCGTCAGGGTGGGTGGAAGAGTGAGCAGCTGTGTGGTACTTCATTGCTGGCTGGGGTTAAACCATGGCACATCTGCACACTAATACCTATGCATGGGAAACCCAGGCTAGAGGAAAAAAATCCTGTGGAGGTGTAGGAAGGAGAAGGTTGATGTCTTGGTTGTGCTGACTCAGGGGAGAGTGGTGTGAGGGTGGGTTGGTTGAACATAATGTCTTGGGTACCCCATGACTTACACACTGGCCCTTCACCTTGGCAGAGGTTGGCAGGGGAGACAGAAAAATCCCTTTCAATAGGGCTTATGCCCTGATGGCTGCAGCAAAGTTAAAGACAGAAAAGGAACCAGAGATTCTTTCCAGCTTCTCCAGCCCTGCCTTAGAAAGACTGTGTCTCCTCCCTACAGCAGGCCCCAGGGAACAAAGATCTCCCTGGAAATCCCCTACATGACTCTCCTCCTGCTGTGTTGCCATCTGCTTTGCACAAGCCTCTGGGATACGCCTTTGTGGAAAGCAAGGCTCTTCCTCTGAGGACATCTTTGGCGCTGCTTCCCAGGAGGGGTGAAATCCTGAGCTGTAAAGAGCAGTTGAGACTGCTCTGAGCACCCCTCCCTGTCACGAGGCAGGGAGTGAAACAGAAATGACAATTTTATGAGAGACAGCATCTTGGGAACCTGGTCTAAAACACCCTCCAGTGTGAATCAACCTGCCCAGTCGATTTCAAAACTGTGAAAGCAGTCCTGTAGGTTTTGGAGTGCTTGCTTGATCCAAATGGGGAAACAGGGTCTGGAGCAAATAGAGAAGGAAAAAATGGGTACAGTTTCAAGCACACAGGGTGCCCAAGGGTGGCTTCGTTCCTCCCAGGTGCATTTGTTGTTTTGTCTGTGACTCTATGTAGCTTCATGCCTCACCTCTTCCATCCCACTGGGCATGGCAGTGGCACTGCTCACCTGTGGGGCCAGCAGTGCCTTGTTCCCCACTTTGCTTCTCAGATGCATGCTCCAGGCATGGTTGGTATCAGCTTTTAAATGGCTGCACAGGACTTCTCTCTGAATCCAGGAATAAAGGCCAGATCTTGAGCCAGGGGAGTTGTTTGGCTGGAGACAGCTCTCCACAGAGCTGGTTTGTTAACAGGCAACAAGAGTTCATTTATTTTTCATTGCAATGATGCTATTTCTGAATAAGAGAAAAAAAATAAAGTTTTTTTCTTAGCATATGATTTAATTTTTGGCCTTTAAAAATTTGTTTATTTTGAATGAAAGCCCAGAATGCACAGAATGTAGCAAAAATTGCAGATACAGACAGGGATTTTTGTTTCACCTTTCAAGTTACTCCCACTCCTGATGCTAAGGCAGTATCATTTGAAAAGGCTCTGGATGTTTTCCCTTTCCTTGGAATGAAACATGTGAAAGTAACAATCCTGAAGCAATGCTGGAGGCAGCTGCTTCCAGATAACTCTGTTAAAAGCACTAAGATACAAGCAGGCACACCGGGAGATGAGGAAACTGTCCTGAGAACTGTCACCTGGACAGAGTGTTTCTCAGTGACTTCAGTTCCTGCTCCTGGGAGATGCAGCAAGGGTATGAATAGAAGCTCCCCAAACAGTCCTGATGTGAAGGTAAGCACAGTTGTTTTCTAAAATGTTTGATCTCATAATCCACAAATCCATTTATCATAAATAGACATCCAATGGTCCTCTGTTGTGACAAACTGTTCTGGAACAAATCCAGCTCCAGAACTATGAGAAGCTAAAAATGGTGTCTATTCCCATGGCTATAGACAGAGAGATGCTACTCAGCAACAAATGCCTTAAAAATAGCCCCTTATTCAGTGTTTGGGACTTGTCATTTCCCAGGGGTAAAAATGGATTCATTTTGGCACAAAATATGCATAATATGTATCCACAACTTTATAAATAGCATTTATGAAATTATGTATATAATTTTATCTTAAATTGCCACTGAGCAAAAAGACAAAACAATCTACAAGAACTTAACACAAAAGTTTTCTTTCTTAGCTAATTGTAAGACTTCTGCCTGAGAAATGAAGATATCAAAAGAGACCTTCCTGTCCTCTCCTCTCTTCTTTTCTCTCTTTAAGACAGCTTTAGGGAAAAAAGTTGAAATTACTGCCATAACGGCAAACCTGATAGCTATAAGCAAAGAAGAAGCCTGGGCCAAAGTTGTCACCCCATGCAAATTAATTCCATGGCTTCAGCTATTCTATAGGAGAGACATTTAGAAATGCAGACCTTTATATCACTTGAGGTCCCAGCTTTTGCAGGTGGAGTCACAACTGTGATAGAAATTAAGTTGTTGAGATTGGTGGTCTGAGCCAGAATTGGGGTCAATAACTGGAACATAACTTGAATTGACTCCTAAAGGGGTGTTTGGGGACCATGCTCTTTGGCTTCCTCTCTCGTTATTCTGCTTCCTTTCGTCTCACTTGCCCTTGTAGTACTGATGCAGGGCCAAAGCATTGGTACTGGTGGGTGGAGAAGATAAGGTCTCATTGGAGGTTCCTGGGCATCTTTCCTTTCCCACTTATTGGCTCTGCTGAAATGGAGCAGGTGCAAATATGAAGGCTTTGCTGCTGCCCTGCTCCAGGCTTTCCTGTCTGCTCTCTACCCTGTGGAGCCTGGCTGCAGGCTGAGGGTCCTCTTTGTCTCAGATACAGTCTGTAGTGCCCAAAGCCCTGAAAAAGGGTAGGAGAAGGGGTGGGAAAAAATATTGCAGCATTGGAGCAATAACATAGCAAAACAAAATGTGAGGCCTTATAGGAGTGGACAACAATTTTGGTAAAGAACAGAACTAGTTTCATTCACTCACATTTGCATGTCTGTACTCAGAAACAGATGGATCCAAGTGGTAGTTTACTCTGGGTCAGATTGCCACAGCCATCACTGATAGTCCCGAGTGGGGACTGCCCACCAGAGGAGTGACCCATGGCCTGCCAGGAAGAGCAGGGTGGAGAGCTGGACATGTGTGCTGGAGGATGCCACCCCTATACAACATCATGCCTTGGAGCTGTGTTTGTGAGGTCTCAAGTTATACTGTATGAGCAGACTTGGTTGTCCTGTCCTAATCAAAGGGGATGAGATAGATTAAAAGTGGAGTTTGGCAACTGAGAGAGGAGAAGAAAATGGGCTTCCCAGAACAATGCAGTGGTGCAGGACAGCAACTTCACTGAAATTCTGAGATCCTTCAAATTGTAACACTTTTCCTTAGAAATCAGCATTTAAAAAAACTTTTTAATGAAATATGTAGTTTTTTAATTTGAAAATAAGTCTTAGAATAGTACATTTTTTAAAAGGATGGGTTTTTTTCATTTTTTTCCTCACATGATTTCAGAAAGTCAGTAATATTTTCTGGGGAAAATGACATCCTTCTTTCATTTTACCGAAATTATCAAATGGTTTCTAGGGCAATTAACCAATAGCATTAGGGTCCACTTTTCTACCTCTTGAGGGGTCAGAGAGGTCTTGGTCAGAGAAATTAAGGGATAGACAAAAATGTCAGAACTGTGCTTTGATGTTTTCCCAACTCTTACTAAAGCAAAAAATATTGCCTGTTAATGTGATAAAAAGGAGTGTGGTTAGCAGGAGATTTATGCCCTCCTGGAGACACGGTGTGATAGCTCTCCTCCAAGTTCTCTCATGCTATTTCCATGGCAACTCCATATAATGATAACTCCCACAGATTTTCTCCTTTTATCTGTTATTTTGGTCCCAGATAGCAATGGAGTTACAGCATACATTTCTTTCACACCATTTGATGCCCATCGACAACCAAAGTAAATAATGTCCTCATTCTTCAGGCCTTTAGAAAGCACAGTTAGTTCACAGCGCTTTCAGGAATTCACCTGCAGAGCTGGACAGAGCAGAGACAGGGGAATCAGTTCTACAGATGTTCAGAGGAAGCTGCAAAGTATGAATACTCACTGTCAGCACAACGTGACAGGATTACATCCCACTCCTGCTTTTCTCTTCCCTTTGGCCAGGATAACAGCTGGAGGCTAAGTAGGAGGCCATGGTGTAATGGGAGGATAAATGGTTTGGGTGCAGGGAGCTGCATCTCAGCTGTCCTTCCCATGGAGACAGAAGGTCATTCTGCCTGACTGGGACATGCTCCCATTCCCCCTGCTGTCAGTTCATGATTGCAGATCTGGTCCAGCTCATAAGACAAGGATTGGGAGCTTCTCCCAGGCATAGTTGCAGCCAGGGAAACCCTTGACCAGGTGCCTCTAACCCATGATTTCCTTCCTCTTATGAAATCTCTGCAGCAAGCTGCTGCTGGCTGATTTTACAAAGCAGAAGTGGCAGGCATGCAGCTTGTTCCTGGAAACCTACACTTGCTTCATTTAGCTAGTAGGACATGACAGGGCAAATTATTAACACAGGAGAGGAGAGTCCACAGAGACCCTGGACTCTAGCTGCCAGCATGGGCTGTACCCAGCTTCTGTGCTTGGGTTGCAATTCAGTCAGTGCCAGGAAGCACAGGACAGTCTGATGTGGAGATCTATCCCAAGCACCCCCTTACTTCATGCCTTGAGAGCATCCAGGTGTTTTGATCCTCCACATTTCTCCCTACAGAGAAGGGATCTTCCTCCAGGAAGGGATTTTAAACCTTACACTTGATAATAGCATCCCTTCTGAATAAGGCTGCTTATCAGAAGAGTTGTCCTGTCTGTTCGGTCTTCTCTGTCCTGTAAACCAGCTGTTGTTGGGAGCTTTGTTGGGGCTCAGGCTGTTCTAATAGATGGAGAGGCCAATTATGTGAGAAATTATTCAGTTCTCCACATGCAGAGAAATTTGCGAGGATGGGGCATGTCAAGGATCAATACTCCCCTTCTATAAGAGTGGTCATAGCAACTGCATGGACCAGTGGAAAAGATGGCACTGCACCCACAGGGACCACATCTGACTGCTGTGATCCCTTGGGATTTGTGTTGCTCACTACCCTGGAAGGGTAAGTCAAGAGGGGACACAAAATCTCCTTGCTCAGCACCCACCAGTCAAATGGCTCCCTCTTCCTTCCACCTTTAAAGAGATTAGGATGGTTTCAGGTGTGAGATCTTTTGCTGCTTAGCTTCACCTCATTGATACACAATGACAAGAGTTATTCCTCAGGAAATTGGAAAACTATCCAGAAATTCCATGCTGTGATTAGCCTCTGTTCCCAGGTTAGACAATCTATTTTCTGGTTTAGGACTGGTGTCCCTGACTGCCTGGGTAACAGTAAGCCACTGTCTCAGCTGTGGACCCAGCCTGTTTGTGTGTGAGATGATGTGTGTTTGCAGAAGCTGGTGTGTGTCAGCCTCCAGCTCCCCTGCAGTCACCTCTGAGTCAAGCTAGAGGACTGCAGACACATGTGATTATCCAGAAATCACCTCCATTAAAGGGAGAGAATGGAGAGCACAGTATCATAGAATCATATATGTTGGATCTGAGATCATCAAGTTCAACCTTCGACTGAATACCACCATGCCCACTAAACCATATTGTGAAGTGCCACCTCTACTCCTTTTTTGAGCACTTCCAGGGATAGTGACTGGAAGCAGCCCAGGTTTGAATTTCTTTTCTGAATGACACAGACCAATTCACCTGGGTGTGTGGGTGAGCAATCACCTAGGCATGGTGGAAGTTTGACCTTGAGCTTCTACCATGAGTGTAGGAAGTATCATTGCCCCATCATGCTAGTATGATGGAAGGATAAGCATGTGAAAGACCTCCTGAAGGACTCTTAGCAATTCAAAAGAAAAATCAAGAACAAAATAGGAAAATTTCTAAATAGCAGATCTGAGGTCACCAATGCAAATTGGTGACCAGCACCTTGCCCATATGTATTATGATGATCCCATCAAACACAAACAATTCCCCATTCCCCCAGGCAGAGCTGGGGTTGGGGCAGTGGGGTTAAACACAGCAACACATATCTGCTAAGAGGGAGGCCACAAAGACATGTTTCTAAAATCCTTGTATAAAATGTTTCCAAGTTCATGGGGGGTTTTTGTTTGTTTGTTTGTTTTTTGATTTGGTTTGGGTTTTGTTGTTTTTTTTTTTTTTTTTTTTAATTCTTAGGATGTTGCTAAGACACATATACCCATAAAATTTAATTCTTTCCATCCTTAGACATATATATGTCTCTAAAGTGAGAACTAAAGTCAAAGAAACTTCTGCCATTGATTTTACCAGCAAGAATTGAACTTTTATTTCCAAGATCTTCACTTCAAAAGTATCATCATGCTTCTGATAATTTCAATGTGAGCATTGTAGGCACAGTTGGAGGCAGAGCATGCCCCAAAAGCTGATTACATTCAAAGAGTGCACTGTGAAAGAGAAATCAGGTGAGACAGTAGCAAAGGTTTCATCTCTTGGGGATCTTGTAAAGGAGCATGCAGCTTCTTTCAGCTTTTCCTCATTCATTCAGTAAAGTGGATTCCACTTTTAGAGATTATTGCCAGACAATAAAGACAAATTGTATTCAAAAAAAGGCAAAACCCATAATGAAACTCGCAGATAAATGACTTTCCCCTCCTCTTACCCCACTTGTCCCCAAATTTGAAAAGAATCACTTGTAGCTAGAGCCAGGACTGGACACCTCAGTAAATCTGGCTTTAGAACTTCTGCTGTCAGATGAAAATGTGATGGCCACCAAGACACGAAACACTGATCTGGTGTGAACTCACTCAAACACTTTGAATAGGATAAAAGTGGTTCGTGATCTATCTTCGTGCATTCTCGGTAACTCCGCAGGAGCGGGACCGTGTTCACAGTGGATGCAAATCCCACAGTGCCCCCGCCTGGTTACTGAAGATCCCGATGTCACGGTAAAATAGAGACGGTTCTAGGTTTCATGCCCTCACATGGGACAGATTTTAGTTCCTCTTTCAGAGAGTTCACTGAAGCACAGAGGGTGGCAGAGGCCATCTCCTACTAAGACGGGAGCTGGGTAGCAGAGAGAGAGTAACAGTAGCACTGTGATGCTGCTGAAGGGACAGCTCTCAGGTCATTTGAAGCAGTGCTACAGCTGTCCCACTGTCCTTCAATCAGCCCATGCTCTGGAGAACTGAGCACACCTTGGCTGTCAGCACACATGTCCTTGCACAGTGACACCATCTATCTGTGCTTAAGAACTGGGCATTTAATCTTGGCCCTGACAATGTGTCATTTCACACAAATAATTTGCCAATTTTAACCCAAAAGTCTGGATGTAACAAAGGGGAACCACAACACAGCCTTGATACATAGTAGTGATGGTGGAGATGGGTGAGGAGGAGAAAGGACAAAGAAAGGTCATGTTATCTACCTGCTACTTCTTTGTGTAATGAAATTGTCCTGTCCATACTGCTGCCAAACAGGCTTTGACACTGGGGATCTCCTGGCTTGCTGACTGGCACAGTTCCACCTAGGCAAGCCCAGGAGCTGGTGACCTCCATTTGGGAGGCTGGACAGAATGGGAAGCAGAGCTGGTGAGCCATAATCTGCCTGGAAAGTCAGTCCGCCAGAAGCATGCCCACTTGCTGCCCTATCCCAGTGACTGCCAGTCTCCCACAGTCTTGTGAAGCACCAGGAGTTTGGGGTGCAGGGTCTGGGGTCTGACTGATCTTCCTTGACCACATTCACCTCACCAAAGATGGGCAGGAGTCTCTCCAGGCAGCCATTTCTCTTGAACAGCTAAAGTACAGACAGTCAGGAAGAGGCTAGTTGAAATCCAACTAAACTGTGCTGTGCCTAAAATAAAATGAGTTCAGAGACAAGGGCTTTGTGCTACTGTATAGAACAAGCTGAACGTCACAGTGGAAAAGCTTCTTTTTTCAGTTGGAAACTTTCAGTTGCTTGCTTGGTTGTTGGCTTTTTTGTTGCTTTTTTTTTTTTTTTTTTAAATTGGAACATTCTGAGTCAAATCATTTCACGGCAGCAGAACTGCAAATTTTACCAAAGTTCAATGTAAGGCCATGAAACAACTAGAAATAACTCTTCTTTTCTTTTCTTTCTCTTTTCTTTCTTTTCTTTTTCTTTTCTTTTCTTTCTTTTCTTTTTCTTTTCTTTCTTTTCTTTTCTTTTCTTTTCTTTTCTTTTCTTTTCTTTTCTTTTCTTTTCTTTTCTTTTCTTTTCTTTTCTTTTCTTTTCTTTTCTTTTCTTTTCTTTTCTTTTCTTTTCTTTTCTTTTCTTTTCTTTTCTTTTCTCTTTTTTTCCACTAAAGCTTTAAGGAGATGCGGGGTTTTCTGTTTGTTTTTCGGTTTTGGTTGGTTTTTTTTTTGTGTGTGTGTGTGTGTGTTTTTTTATAATTAGAACAAAGTATGTTTTCCCCCCGCGGCAGGATCAGGCCCCCGCTCCCGCCCATCCCTGCGCGGATCCCGGCGGGGCCGGGCCCGGGGGCGGCCGCAGCCGCGGGGGCTCCGCGGGGCAACGGCGCCACCCGGCGGCCAACGGCGGAGCGCCCGCAGGAGCCGCCCGGCGGCTTCGGGTCCTCCCGGCACGACCGCCGGCTCTTTTCCTCGCACCGACCTTCTTGGAGGCGTTGCCTGCGCTTCCTTTGCGGAACTAGAAGCCTAAAACCAGGCTCTTCCCTGTTTCCGAGGGGTTCGATTTCAATCCTGCCAGAATTAGCGCGGTGGGGCGGGGCCCACTGCTCTGGAGAGCACCGTAGGTAGCCGGTGGGTGCTGGAATCATCCTGGATCCTGCGTGCCTCTTGTCTCCCTTGGCGCCAGTCTCAGGTGGCTGAGTTAGGGGCTGACGACATGGCAAACAGGCAGTGAGAGAGGGTGGTTCGGCACTGCTAAAACCGTAGAACCTGCAGGAACAGCCTGGTTTTTTGATTATAGGGGCACCGTGGGATGCCCAAGTGACACTGAAATTCAAGCATGTGTTTGTTCAGCCTGGCAAAAGCAGTAGAGAGCTGATTTGAAGGAAAATGTAGTTTCTTACAGCAGCAAGCAAGGAGCAGTACCAGAGCCCAGGATGCTACCCACATCCCTTTCTCTGCGTGATTAGAGATATCACAGAAATTTTTCAGCATTTTTTTAAACTCAGTCATTTGATCCTCACTACAGACTGTTTTGAGGGAGAAACAACAGACAGTGACATATGTTGGAGACAGAGCATTCTATTTCAGCTCTTGACTAATTAATTAGAAAACAAGATGCCCATTTTGTAAGCCACAGCCTTTGCTTTCTCCTCAAATGCACTGGTTACCAGCTCTGCCTGGCTGACTCTGGAGGTAGATACAAATAAAATCAGCCTGGTCAGCCAGGATGGCAGCTCCTGCTCCATGCCTGACACTTCAGAAAGCATTTTGCAGAAAATGGTACTTATATCTAGCACAGTGCTTCACTCATCACCATAGCAAAAGCAAAGCAAACAGCAGTTGCCCTAGAAACTGCATGTGGCAAGGCATGTTGACTTTAGGGGAGGAAAAGGTTCCTGAATAGGAGAGTCCTGGGTACAGAAGGGTGAATGTGCTGCAGGGAGGGACAGGGGACAGGACATGTCCCAGGCACACCAGTACCAAAATGGCCAGAGTGGGGCAGGGACCCCCAGGAGAGTCTCTCATGGCCACTGTCCTTCATTGGTCAGTGCAGTGGCTAAGACTGCCTTGAGGGAGAGGCAACAAGTCCCTGTGGTTGGGTGTCCCAGAGTGCACAGCTTCACTGAGCACAGCTGGTCACCAACAGCTCACCAACCCCAGCATGGTGGAGTGATGCAGGGGCACACCTCCACTTTGCATTCAGAGCCCCAGAAAGCAGGCAAATTAGAGCATGGGCCTTTGGGTTTCCTTCTCCAGGGCTTCCTGCTGGGAGAGGCAGCTACCACTGCAGCCTTCAGCTTTGTGGCCTTGGGTGCTATTTCTGGCTCCTACCGGAAACAACCTGCCTTAGAGATGGAACCTCAGGACTGTTGACTCCCTTCTATTTATAATCACACAAGCTCCTCCAGGGCAAAGGGAGTAACTGGTGGTGGGGAAAATGAATCTGAAGAAGGCATTGTCCAGCAATGCGCATTTATGGCAATGTATGCCAACCACATACCAGGCTGCATGAGTAAGGGTGAAGTCAGCAAGGTGAGGGAGTTGGTTATTCCCTTTTATTTAGTGCCGTGAGGTTATATGTGGAGTACTGTGTCCAGTTTGGGTCTCTCACTGCAACAGAGCTTGATCAAGTGGAACAAGTCTGTCAGGGGGGCCACTGAGACAGCTGGGAGCTGCTTAGAGCATGTCACCAGGAGCAAAGACTGAGGGACCTGCTCAGCCACCAGAAGGCTAAGGGGGTTGCTCTTGTCTATTAACTAAACGGATACTATAGAGAAGATGGGACCAGACTTCTCTTAGAGGTACACACTGAAAGGTCACGGGGATGACAGAGAAATTGCAACAAGGGCAATTCTGATTAGACACAAGTTTAAAAAAGATACCAGTGAGGGTGGTCAGACATCAGCACAGGGAGCCTGAAAAGCTGTGTGATCTCTACCTTTGGAGATATTCAAAGCTTACCTCAAATGTGGTCTAGCTTTGAGTTGAGCTCTTCAGGCTCTTCTGCCTGAAGACTTACTAGACTAGACCTCTATAGAGGTCCCATCTGACTGAAGCCTTTGTGTGACTCTGTAATACTGCTAAACCTACTAAAATGTAGGAAAGATCTGGAAATGAGGAAGAACTCTGTTGTTCCTCAGGACCACCAGCTCCCTGCATGTGTGTGAAGGGAGCTTTGAAGGGAGCTTGGGGCAGAATAAAGCAAGAGGCATCACATGTGTTACCTACACATGACCTTCACACTAGCAGCTTTTAGATCTCACGTTTGTCTTTAAGAAGCTGCAAAGCCAGTCCCTCCCTGGGGAGTGCGTGTGTGGAGGAGGAGTGTAAGCTAAGCAGCCCACCTGGGCCAGTGGAAATGTAGGGGATTTAATGCTGCCCCTTGCTCCTCTGAGTGTTGCTCCCCTCGAGGTGCTGCTTACGGGCTGTAATGGAGCTACTTGGGATGGCTGAAGGAGACTGTGCTCCCAGCTGTTTACTTTGCCTCTATCAGAGCCAGAAAAATGGGACGTATTTCTCCTCTTCAGCTACCTTTTTTCTGGTCCAGTATGATGACACACACTGAAACATACAGTGTAGGGTTTGTGTGGGAGGAGGTGACTACTGTCATTGGACACTGGCCACACCATCTGTAATGTCAGCCCTGTTGTGAGACAGTCAGTCACCTTTGACAAAGAAACAACATGCACAGTTGGACCAAAAGTTGCCACATCCAAGATATGACCCTGTGATTCTGTTCCTTGGGGAGCAGATCTGATTAAAGTGATCCCCTGGTCCTGTGAGCCTGGAGAGATTAGTCCCAGCTGAAGAAGGGGGGACTCATGACCCCTGTGCCACAACAAGAGCTACAGGATTTGTGGGGAGAGGGTGAATGCCTCCCAAAGAAACATCTTGTTAGGGAGGGTGGCACTGGCACCAGCTGCCAAAAGGGGAGCTTTTTGGCAAACCAGGGAGCATTTGGGAAGTAAACCCCAAGGTCCTTCCCCATTCCAGGCCGTGGCACCACTGACCTGTGTCTGTGCTCCAAGGGTTTATTGCACCATTCATGTTCACTCCTGGCCAGGCACGTGGAGCCCTACAGCCCTGGCAAGGCCATGGGATGGTGACCCTGAAGGTCCTGGGACTGAGCAGTGTTTTTGTCATTCTTTGCTCTTTTCCCATGACACCCCTGACCTGAAGTTCAGCAGAGTTTATCCTATCTCCCGATAATCCTGGCTGCTTTCATAATCCAAGTGTGCTCTGTGCCAACCCTTCTCTGGTGTGTACATTTCTGATGCTCTAGTCTCCTCGAACAGGGAGAGGAGGGACCAGAAACCAGAGGGCCCTGAAGGCAGCATACCTGCAAACACCACCACTAAGGGAGCCCTTTGCAGGAGAGTGGGTAGGGATGAGCCTTACTGGGTTTACAGGCCTTCCAGTGAGCAGATTTTAAGAAAAAACAGCACAAGGATTAGACAACCTTCCTGCCTCCTCAACTCACCTGCCCCTTTTGGGTCTAGTCTGTCTGGCCCCACCAGTTTAGGATTTCCCTGGGACATGTGTGTGTGACTAAGTGGCCAACTGGTTTGGTTTAAGCTCAGTTATAAGGAGAGAGGAAACTGCTGTTTTGCCAGAAGTCTCTCCTGAGGTGTGAGAAATCTTCAGAGCAGCAGCACCCCTTTCCTACTAGTGCCAAGCTCCACAGAAATTCGTATTTATTTTGGCATTAAATCAGCCCTCACCCAAAGCTGCCTTAATATTGAACAAGTGCAAAATAGCTCTGGGCAGATTAGTATTTGTGTCATTACAGAGGTTTAAAAAAACTACTCTAAAAGGCACTGTAAATCCATGGAAGGAGATTTTCATTCTCTGCCGAGCAGCATACACAGTAACAGCCAAGTAATCAAGAAAATCACCATGCCCTGAATCGATGGGAGTGCATATGGTGTCTCTCATCCCTTCTGGTTCTGCTCCCTCTGGGGCCAAGGTGCATTGGGAGGCACTTTCTGTTCTGTGGCAGTTAGTGAAGGAGTCAGTAAATGCCTGGGTTACGGAAAACACGCACGGTAAGAGAACACTTCACTCTTATTTCTCCCGTTAACCTGTCCCTTTGCTCCACCAGAGTGCACTGAAGCAGGGAAGCTGGCTCTGTTTTAACACATTTTTGAATCATCCTGGGACATACTCGATCTGCATTTAAGCCATCAGTGACACCACATCTACTTGAAAACCTAATTTCTTTAAAGTTCGTTGTTTCAAGCACATCCCTCCTATCTTCAGTCTGCAAGTCAAGAAGTTGCACTGTGGCCTTTTCACCGCCTCCTCCCCAGTGTTACTTTAGCATCCTTGAGTTTTCTCTCCCATCCTGTGTTACACCTGTGGACTGTTACGTGGAGGGGAGAAGAGGAGGGGAGTTAGCATTATTTCCACCTCAAATTTACTAGAAAAAGGCAAGTTATCTGGTGACACATTTCAAACCAATCCTTAGGAGGGCTCTTTTTCATGCCAAATGATTCAGAAGCCTCAAATGTCCCTCTGTTGCCTTTCAGTGCTGGTACAAAGAGTGGGGAAGGCCCAGGCTGACATATTCTAGACAGCACTGTGCCTGAGGAAAGGGCAAGAGCATATGGACATGTGGTAGCATAACATATCATGTAAAATAGCCTCATACCATCAGGTAGTTAAAAAATTTTTATTATCATTATTATCATCATCATCTTCAGACAATTATTTTGCTTTGATATTGTTTTCTACTTTCAAATAAAAATATTACATGTATTAGGAACATCAGAAAGACATCTTTTTACAAACTGAATTACATACCTCGTGTTCCTTTCCCGTTCTTGATTGTGCAAGTACCCAACAAGACACAAGTGAATAAATACAGGAATATTGACACAGCAGATACAGACACATGCAGTGATGAAAAGTTCACATCTTTCCTCCAGCATTTGCTTGCCATGGCTTGGTTTTATATTTATTCATTTCTTAAGCACCTTTAACATTGAATCAACTTTCTTCATTCAAGAAAAGTAGAATGGAAAAGCTACTAACCCTTCTCTTACACTCTCAAGCAGCTGATCTTTCATCCACAAAGACAGCTTCGAAGAAGCCAGCATCTCTTTGCCATTTTCGCTCCAAGTGCAACCTCCCAGGTGGCCCACTCCAACCCATGGAAAGCTATTGTCACCCCACCACCCTTTGCAGGAATCACATTCCCGAGACAGAACGCCAGTTTCTCATAGGCTGTTTCGGTTTTTATTAATTAAATATTCCACATACAAAGTACTAAATAAATACATAGCTGTGTCAGACACCAGTGTACCATACACACTCACTTGGAGAGCTCTCTGTAGTAATGTATGAAATATCATGGAAAGCTATTTATCAAATGCAAAGCAGGCTACAGAATGATTCAACTCTGCAGACTCATTGCTCATCACCAGGGTGCAGTCCACACACACACACACGCGCACACAGACGTGCACATGCTCATGCTTACTCACACTTGGGAAGAAGGGTGTCCTCCCTCTGTAACCTGGCTGCTTGGGAAATGTTTGTGTTAATGCCACGGACACATTTAGAAGGAGGCAGAGCTCCAAGGTTCACAAGATTAAATCCCACCAGGGTATTGCAAAGAGATGTATGGAAGGGGTTTTGTCTTCATGGATCCACAGCCTGCAGTGGCAGGGGTGAGAAGGGACCCAAACCCCTCCTTTGTGGGGTTGGGCTCCTCCTGGGGAGTTCAGCTGGGGCATGTGGTCAGGAGTCAGAGCCAGGAGGGAGGCTGATGCTGAAGCACAAACTGAAAAATTTGTCAGGGTAAATAGGTGTAGCTCTTTCTATGTCTTAAATTTTTTTCCCCCTCTCCAACATGGTCCCTAGATGATGAGGAAGGTGTTGGAAGCAATTATGAAAATGAAAAAAGGAATACTCTCTCTATCTGTCTCTTCTACACTGATTTCTGGAGGAGAGCCAGGCAGGGCTGGGAATGGGCACAAAAGTAACAGTGGATAGATAAGGGTGTCCTCAGTAGTACCCGAGATGTCTACATGGGGGGGCAGGAGTAGGGGATGTGTAGGGTTGATGCTCCTGGTCCTGCCTCTTCTCCTGTCAGATGTGGGGTGCAGGCATACCCACAAGCTGATTAAAGCAAGTCCCAGTTGCAGGCCCAGCTGACGATCTTCCTGCTTCTCTAGCCTTACAGCATTCCTGCTGAAAATAGGCCAGGACAATCCTCTGTCAGAAGAGAGAAGCTCCATTTCATGGAGACACAGAGTGCGCAGGGACAGGATGGCCAGAACATTGTCTGAAAGCTGAGTTTGAAGAATGAGAGGGGGCTACAGGGGTGCCTGTGTGGGGGAAGAGGATCCCTCTCCTCTTTTGCTGGTGTGGGTTGACTCTCTCTTCTGAAGGATCATCTCACTTGTGACCATATGGCCCACTCCCCATGCCTCTGCTGGTGGGCACTTAGTGTCTTTGCTCCCTGTGGAGCTGCTACATGGGGCTTTTCCCACCAGTGTAGTCATGGTATGGGCTCGTCCGGGCCTTGGCGCGAGGGATGGAGAAATCATTCTGGGGTTCGATGGCCTGAAAAGGAAGCACAAAAGTCTTTGCCTTTGAAAACTGGAGAGAAGTAATAGAATAGGGCTTAACAAAGGAGGGGAGGGAGAAACAGAGCTGAAGGTTTCCTGAGAATGTGATCAACGAGGCAGTGAAAGAGGATCTTGGCAGAACAAATCAGTGATGGAGACGTGTCACCAGAGGACATGTGGGGACCTCATGTGAGCTACTAGACTTGGATAGGCTGTGGTCTGAAGGAGGACTGGTGAATGGACAGGTGGACATGCAGACTGCCTATATGGGATCTGTACTGCAGTGTCCAGTGTCTGCAGGTGGGAATACATTCAGGGCATGGGCTGGGGAAATAAGCACGATCTCCTTAGGAAAGGGCACAGTCTACTGCAGGAACTGTGCTCAAAAATGTGATATCAAAGCCCGAAATATTAAAAACTACACCTCAGACTTTACCTTGGGCCCTTTCTTGCATTCCCATGTCCCTGGACATGTCACAGCTCCTTCCCCCCAGCCACAGGCACCTCCATGAACACGTCATGGTATGACTTGGCTCCATGCAAAGCACCTGTCTGCCTCCACAGAGCCTGCTCTAGCTCCATCTGTCTTTGGCCCTTCTACTTTCCTTGCCTTCAGTGCCCGAACAATAGCCTCCATGTGGTGAAAGAGATGACGGGAGCATGAACTTACCTTCATCTGAAAGTGAGAAGTGTATGGGGAGTAGCTGGGGTCTCCTCTGTTTCCTGGGTCATAAGACGAGGAGGGGAAAGTTAGTGCATCAGCATTATACAATAGCTTGGAAATACCACATCAAGGGAGACTCAAAGGGCCCATGGCTACATAAGCAGCTGCTTTTAGACTCGTCCAACTATACAATACATAGGCAGGAATGGGTTAAAATCCATAGGTGGATGACTTATTAAATATTTCCTTCTGAAAGAAGGAATGAATAGTATTGCAAATAACAGGACATAGGTAGCCTTGGAGTTTAGACACCTCCTGTTGCCTCACAATCACTGTCACCATCACCAGCCAAATCCCTCCCACTTGTGTGCACAGGACCCCGTCTGCGATATTCCCTGGGAGAGCACAACCTTTCTTGGCTATTCTTTTACAAACCTGGGGGTTTGACTCCAGGTGACAAATGTGATCTCAGTAGCAGATCCACAGGGAAGGGAATCACATCTCCTGCCCATAGATTTGGGAAGCCTCAACTGATAAAACATTTTGCTTTGTCCAAGTAGGCAGGAGACTGATACAGAAAAGGAAGACCTCCTTGCCTCCTTTTTGGATGTTGGGTTCATTCTTAAATGGATAATGGCAACGAGATCAGAACTGGAATAAATAACCTCCAACCTATAACCTGAAGAGGTCTGATGAGCTGATACATCACTAAGAGACAAAAACCCCTCATTTTTTACATGGACTTCCCTGACATAGCAGGGTTGTAAGGAGTTATGTTTCAGCCATGATATGCAGCAAGTCTCCTACTCAGTCACTCTTCCTACCCATCTTCGGCATCTGCATTGGTCCTTACTCATTTCTGTCTTGTCTGGAGATTAATTTTCATGTGTGTTTCTGAAGTTTAATCACTATGAAACTTTTTCCTACCTCTAAATTACCTATCATCTTCAAGTCTTTTCTTGTAGCCCTCATACCCCTTTTAGCTCAAGAGTGGTACTTGCGTGCTTTGGGCTGGGGGACAATGGAGTCATTCACTTCATCATACCTTGCACAATTTCATCTTGGGTGTAGGCACGGTTGTCCACGCCGGTTGCCTGCTTTATGAATTTGGGCTGGCAGAAGTCATTTTCTGGAGGGTAGTCCTCTAGCTTCAGAGGAGCAGTGAGGAAGCAAATTTCAGGGACGATATACATTATCAGGAAAATCCAACCATTGGACACCAGAGCAATGGCCACGACAGGATCATCCCAGGTTTCTTTTTCTAAAACTGTGTTGCCTTTTGTGAGCATAGTGATCCACACTATCCAAATGGCAATGGAGAACAGGACAGTGACAAAGATGTGTGCCCCGTGCCTCTTCCAGCTTTTGTATGACCCACAGAATGTGAAAATGGAAACCAAGAAGGTCAGAGCCATCAAGAAGAGCACGTAGATCAAAAGCATGACAAAGTCCTTGTTGGTATCCTCCCGAGACATACTCAGAAAATTGTCTTTCTGGTTTACTAGCATGGTGACTAAGTACTCAATACTGATGACAACTTGTACCAGGGCAAAGGAAACAATGAGGAGCAGCAGCACCCGCCAGGAGAAGGGCTTTCTTCCTCTCACTAGTTTGCTGAGGTTGCAGGCATGGGTGAGGAGGCACGAGAAGCAGAGAGCAAAGATGACTCCAAATAGGAAGAAGCGAGTGGGGCGAGTCCTGTCATTGAGTTTAATGATGAAGGCAAAAGTGAGACCAAAAATGCCAAGTGTGCCTAAGAGAAAGAAAAAATAGACGGAGATCATGTGCCGCTTGCTGTTGTCTTGGACTTTGCAGATGAGAAAGAAGAGCGAGCAGATGAGGAAAATGGTGATGAGGATGCCTGCTGCAGCCAGCGACTCCAGGACAATCCCCCAGGCCATCTCTGTGTCACAGAGCAGGTAGTAGTCAGCATGGATGCTGCCGCAGCCTTGGGGAGCTGACGTTGCCATCCTCTTGCCTTCCTGAACAACTTCCCTGTGAAATGTTTCCTCAAAGCTGTAGAAGAAAAGACACAGGCTGTCATATCAACCATCTGGGTGCTGCCAGCACTGAGGAATGAGAGGCAGGATAGACCTCCATCCTCACCTCACCACAGTGCTAAGGACATGGGGCCGTGGGAGCAGAGCCATCTCCTTGTTTGATATAGACTATCTATCAAGGACAAGCCAAGCCCCTCAGCAGGAGGCAATTCACCTTGCATGTCCTCTGCACTGTGCCTGAGGTTGTGCAATGCTGTAGGAGTGTGGGGAACAGGGAAAAGGTGAGGTGCTTTCACAGGCATTAGGTTGGTGCTCTGCAGTGCAGAGACCAAGCTGCCTTGTCACTTCTGTGATACAAGAGCAGCTGTTAGTCATAACACAGTTTACCCTTTTTTGACAAGTCCAAACAACATCAGTACCTTGTACCAGTGAGGTTCAGCAATGAACAGTGTGGAACAGGAAACTCGTTATTCTGCTTGTTTTCCTTTTACTATCTCTAAAGCACTTTTGGCTGTGGTTTACTGGGATGAATGAAGAGGGAACTTCAATGCCTTTACTATTACAAGTGAAGGGGGAACCTTACCGCCATTATCCTCCAGATAACTAACCTGGATACCTCTGGCTTAGCTCTTCTGAGTCCAAATTAAATAGCAAATATAGGCCACCAACCATTAGCCCTAAACTCATACTCCTCCTTTTTCATGGCAGTGCAGCAATAAGAAGTGTCTTGAAGACCTCAGTCTCCTCCCCAAGATATTGCCTTGCACTGACTAGAGACCTGACATGTCAGAGCTAATGCTGTTCATTGCGTGAGAAGTAACCACTAAGTTACTGTGTGAGGAGTCCACAAGTCAATGATGTCAAGGTCCCTAATGTACCTAGCGCATTCCTGCCGTCTCCTCATAAGGCTTTCAGTGCTGTCTGAGTAAGCCTGTCTCGCCAGGGGATAAAGAGGGCTTAAGACAGCTGTTTAGGTGAGCTCTGCCCATCGCTGAGGGGAATTAAGTTCCCTGTTTCCTTGGGAGCTTGAAGCATATGCAGAAACTACTGCACAAGGGGTTGGGTACTTCATGGCACATTAGATCCCAGGGACCAGGTACTGCTTTCTAGATACCAAATTGATCAGTTAGCCTCGGGTCACTAAAATCTATCAAAAGAGGAGTTTAGATACAATAACATGGGCGAACCTGTGCTTAAAGGTGACCCACAGTGGAAAACCAGGGGCTTTCTGACAGATAAACAAAAAAAATAACCTTGCAAATTTAGACTTTATTGCTCACTATGGCATTTGCCTTGATTTTCTCCGTCCAGAACAACATACTGCAATTATGAAGCTGGTTCTAAAGCCCTTCCAACAGATTTTAGGGAGTGCAGACTGTTCTCAGTAATGACAATTGATCTAATCAAGGGATGAACAAAGGGTGAAAATACCCCTGACTCACTTTCAGCCCCACATATGCTCCAATGTGACCTGCTTATAACTGAACTGGTGGAATAATTCTTCCAGGTTTTAACCTCACTGTGTAAAAGGAGATGTACAGCTCTTCAAAAAGCTGACTACAATACAATGCAAATTATTCAAATATGCAGGAACTTCGGACTCCCATGGAAAGAACAGAATAAGTGAATAACATATGCAGGAGTTTTCACAAATCATTGTTCACTAAATTTTGGGGATTTATCTCTTGCACAAATAGCTGAGAGTTATCTGGATATTTCTGAGTAACAAATAATGAACCTTTCTGAAAATCTGTAGAGCAAATGCTAAAATTTTATCCACAGACATTTACTATTGAACTCGTTAGCTTATCTATTCACAGCTCTGGCAGATACAGACTGGTGCTCGCTGTTGGGGCACATACAGAGCCCAAAGAGCCAGCATGAGACATGGCAGCACAGAGCACACCCATTTCTTTGAGCCCTGACTGGTGCTTACTACAAGTGGTACTTGCCACAGACAGCCACGATGGCCATTGGAACAAATAGGATGGAAAGAACCTTGCTGACTTGGGGAACTGGGCCACTTGTAATAATTTTTACTGCCTTTTCTTTTTTTTCAGGGGTAGATGTTCTATGAGGCATGATGAGTCATGAAGCATCTTTGCCCTGTCTACTTGGGTGACTGTTGTCCCCCAGAAGCTGTGTGCTCATCCAGCACCTACAGAAGTGTCTAGGAATTCCAAGGGGTTCTGCAGTCAGTGCAAAGGAGTCTGTGCTGTGGTAACTTATACAGCACATCCCAAATCATGGCTCTCGCTTGACTGCTGAGTGCTGTCCCTCCACCCTGACCCTCCTCTCTCATGGATACTTGTGCATAAAATACACCCATCCACCCACAAATTTCAAACAGTTTCCCAGGAATGTCTCTCATAACGCCCCCCACCCACCAGCTCCGGCTGGCAATCCCATATTAGAGTCAAGGGTGGGAGGCACTCTCAGCTCACTGTGGCACCCCGTGCCCCTTCTCTCCCACCCCCCAGAGCCATGGTCCTGCACGCCATCCCATCCCAGCCGCAGAAGGCAGGCCTGCCCTGGATCCTGTAAAACATTGCCTTGAATTACCTCTCTGGGTAGGTAACAGGGAGGCTCCGTCTGCAAGAGGCAAGTTTCCAGTGCAGCAGTAACACAGGCACCGCCGCTTCCGCAACCCCGGCCCAGCAGGAGCTCCGCGCTCGCCCTTCGTGGGAGCTTTAACAGCTGGAGGGCTGGGGAGGTGGGGCTGAGCACGCCTATTCCAGTTCCACCGCCTCTCCTCTCCCACAGGACACGGCTATGAAAATTCGGTCCCTGTGCCAGGAAATGAAGTAAGACCTCCTGACGTCAGTGGGGCACTCACCCCTGCGTCGGGGTGGAGATGGAGTCGCTGCCTGTCCCAGCCCTGGGCTGGGACTGAGTGCTGCTCAGTCAAGTACCTGATAAGGAGCTCCCCTGTCTGAGTCCTGGCACCCGTGGGTGGGGACCGGGACTATGAATAGTAGTGCATCCCCTCCCTGCTCCAAGTCTTTTGTCTCTTTGCATGCTTTCTCACCAGGTAACCGGTTGCAAAGTGAGAGATGAGAGGCTGTGGGGTGCCAACGGGCCCACGGTGCCCTGAGGGAGAGTGGCTGCAAGCCTAGCTCCAGAGATGGTTTCTTCGGGGCTCTTGCTGGGTGCTGCGGCTGCATGTGGGGACTTGTCTGCTCTGCTTGTCCCTTCCACCTGTGCCAGCCAGCTCCTTTCCTGAAAAGGCCAGCTTGACTTTCCTTGTGTCTTGCTCATCCCAGCCTTGCTCTCTGGAGGCTCAGTTCTGTCTGCTCGCAAGCGCTGAGTCACTTTGTTGAAATTCTGGCCCAAAGTGTTAATGAACAAAGGCAATGATATATTCCCCCTTACTCTACATATTATGCCTCTGGCCCGACACACCTATCAGCACAATTCCATCCAAATCCTCATGTATCTCCAACGTGTTCATGACTTCATTTGGTATTTAAATATTACTCACTGGGAGTATTTTATTATCCTGATAAGAAATTGAGATCAGGGCCTGTCCACACTGAGCGCTGTCCCTACACAGAGCCCCTCAAACTTGGAAATCCCTCCCACCTCATGAAGTTTGTGCTCCTTCTCAAAAAGGGAGGAGCAGGTGTATATGCCTATGCTGAAGTCTGACTGCCCACAGGTGCCTCGTCTGCATGTTAATTTTGTTTGTTTGTTTTAGGGCTTACTTCTGAGTGCTGATTCTTTTTGAATATCAGGTGTGGAGATTGCCACAAGACACCTACAGAAGAGTCCTCTCTTCCACATCTCACAGAAGTACATAAGGGCCTGCAGGGATGAGTGGCTCACCCAGTGAAAGGCAACACAATGCAGTCACTCTGGGGTGGGCCATGATGAGCCCTGAGACAGTTCCTCATGTCCTTCCTACTTTTGTTTCAGTGTAAAATCCTGAGGCTTCTTAGAAAAGGACATACCACATTTCTTTACATGAAATTAATCTAAACTTTAAGGTAGGTCCTAGGCTTAGTGAGCCAGCCAAGAAGGAGGCAGTTATGAAAAATGAGAGGAGGAAAGAAGGAGTGATGGAGAGTTTAGCACCATCTCAGTGGGACACAACCTGTCTAGGAAGACATCCCAAGAAGATTTCAAAGGTCACTGGTCACTGCCAGCCTATTTGCATCTTGTCAGAGCACATTATGGATTGCCAGCTACTTCTCTACATTTACACAGACACACAAACCTCCATGGAATAGACCCTGTCAAATTATAAAGGGGAAAAAAAGAAGAAAAGGTAAAAGCAACACTGACATTTTACGGAATGCCAGAGAAATCCTTGAGTGTCAGCCATCAAACACATCCTTTACTTTCAAAAGGCTAATGAATGGGGCTACATTTAAAAAAAAAATCCCAAGTGACTTAGGAGCCTGAGGGCTGCTGTCTCATGGTAGGTTAGCTTGAGACATGGTGGCCATGGCTCTCATGCGGTGCCAGGAAAGGTGGAGAAGCATCGCAGGTCTACACGGGCAAGTACAAATGGCACAGTGATCACAGCAAAAAGGTGAGATAACTGTCACCTCACTTTAGTGACAGGATGTAACTTGCGGAGGGAGACATTTAAATTTAGATGTCTGATGGTTATTACCTAAATGTGAGCTGAGTGTCTCAGCTCCCAAACAGCCAAAAGGTCGGAAGGACTGCCCCAGCTGATTGGATGCAGGTGCCTATTTCTGCGTGCACTGAAATGCTCCCAGGTGTGGTCACCTGGATTGCCTGGGGCCTCACATTAGTTGCTTGCACATTGGCATAGTGTCATTTGAGATGCCGCAGCTTCCAGTGACCTGTTCAGCTCCTGTTCAGCTCCTGTTCAGCTTCCAGTGACCACTCCGGGAACACATGAATCTCCCTTACCTCTCTATCAGATCTGGCAGTCCTGTGCAGATGTTTTGGATACCCTTAGGCATCTCAAATCACCTTTGTAAGAGCAAATGGATTGAGTGCTCAATCTCCACTTGCTGTTTCAGAGTTGAGATGCTCAGCTTATTTAGAGGCACCTAGATGTAGATATCCTCTATATGGACTTAATTCTGCTACATCAGCATAGATAAACAGTTCATTGAAGGTACTGTAGCTCTGTTAACTGTTACTCAGTCAACAGCAGAGGGATGGCATATAATTTATAAGAGCTGTGGGAAATGACCCTTCTGGAGCATCAGGTCGCACTGAATAACCCAGGGAACCTCAAATGACCTTAGGCACCAGTGTATTAATTGACTCCTAGGTGTCTACAAGAGCAGACTTCACCAGAGAGAATGCAGATTCCCACCATAGTTAGTGGAGAGAAAGAGGCACTTCCAGGGGAGTTGCAGTTGAACTGCTTCAGGACAAACCAAGTCACACCTGAGGAGTACCTGTTTCTTTCCAACAGAGATGGAGATAATGAATTTAGATACAGATCTTTACACTTGACAGCTGAATTGCACAGCAAGTCCCCAAAATAATTTAAAGACAATCCAGTAGCAAAATGCTGGTAATATTGGAAGCCTCCTTTGCGTGGGAGGCTGTTGGCAGCAAAACAGCTTGCTTTGGCCATATGGCAGCCCTGGACAAACAAGCTGGCTGCTGGTGAGTGGAAGAGAGCAGTGACTATGGTTGACAAGGAGAGTCAGGGACAGCAGCGGGGTCTGACCCCTTTGGGCAGCACACACCCACAACTCCCCTTTCAGTTCTCGAGCAGCAGGACAAGGGCTGGGCTCTTGCTCTGTGTTGGCTCTGCTCCTTCCCCCTTCTTGCTGCTGGCATTGCCTGGCTCTGCTCCCTCTCGTGGGGTGCCAGTGCTCAGTGCTGCCCTTGGCCAGCCCTTCTCCACTGGCTTCAGTGTCACAAGGCTGAGCTCACAAAAGAAACAAAATGCTGCAGCCCCCTCAGCTCAGCCAGCTGAGCAGAAGAAAGCATGTCTGGGAGGTTTAGGGACTCAGATATTATCTTTTATTAAGAGAAGTAATAAAACAAGCAGATGCCTGGGGAGAGATGGTGCATGGCGCTCTGGAATGTGTCTGAATAACATGTTTATTTTTGGTCAGTGATACTGCTTGTGAATATGCTTGTGTCATTCCTTCTGCTTAGCTACCTGTGCACAACAGATAGCTTGACAACATAAGAACAGCCTTACTCCCTGAAAAAGTCCCCCCTGCCAGTATGTATCACAGTCATACTGAGCTAACATTACTGCAACCTCTACCCTGTCCTGCTACATCCATTTCCTTCGTCTTTAAATCACTTCAGGTATAAACATTATGACACCCTTGGAAACAGCCTGGCATAGAGATGATGGGTCTTCATCCAGCCATTTTGAAGCACCTCTGCCTTAGATAGGAGAGAAGACAAGGGAGGGAATTTCTGGAAATTTCTGGAAAGGGACACATGGAATCTTTGGATAACAGTGGGCTTTCTCCTGGGGGTCCTGTCCCTCGATCCCTCATGCTCTGGCTCTGAAAGCATGCATCCAAGGATTACCAGTAACTCTAAGAGTCTTTGAGTTAAATAGTTTTCCTTTGAAATTAAAAGTGTTCCGGTAAATATTATCTAAAATAATTGCAAAAGAAACTCATTCTGATGTCCTTCAGAGCCATTACTTGTCTCTGCAGCCATCAGTTCTTCCAAACTGCATGCTATGCCTCCTGCCATTTTCAGTCTCAGGAACAAAATAAACATTTCTGGTATGACAGTGATGTTCTTTGCTTTGTGTGTTGATTACTGCCTCCTCTCAAAGAAGTTCCCTTCTTTAAATGAGCCAACCCCTTCCCCTTCCTGGCTCCTAATTGCCCAGATTACTGGTACAGGACTTTAATTTCCTGGGAAAGGGAGAGATTTGGTCAAGAAAAGGGCAAAGAGACTTTTAAAAATATTGAATTCAGTGTTAGTGAGTGTGTCCTATAAACAGAAACTTTCAAACCTGTGAATTATCTGGTAGAGCATCTCTAATTAGTGAGAAGACCTTGTTTCTGGAAATGTATTGGAAATAGACTGCCTGGTCCTTCAGCGGGAACATAATGCTCTGCAATGTTGTGAACAGGATCACTTCTGTATGCAATTTCAGGTGTGAACAGCCTAGTCCCTGGAAACCAAGGGGTAGGAGGTAGTACCCACTGAAACTGTGCTGAGTTCATGCCTTGGACTTGCTCCTTTCCCACAAGGACAAGTATCAGACTGTCTTTCATACTCCATAAGTGTAGAAGCTGGAGCAAGAATGGGCAGCAATAAGTGGAGAAGAGCTGAGACTGTGATCACTTTGGCCAGAAAGAATCTTTTTGTGCTTTTGAAGTCTGTGAGCAAGTTAAAAAATTTAATTAATCACCTCCTTTAGGACTTTCAACAGTGTGCTGATAAAGGTTTCACTCATGACAACTGAGCCATTCCTCTAGATGTAGTTTCCTGGAGGTATCCTATGCCTGTCCACTTACCAGATCAGCAAAGAATGCTCCAGTCCTCCTTTATGACATTAGCCCTACCTGCTTTCACGCTGATGTGTTCCCAAAGCAGCAAGTTGCCCTGATTTGGATTACTGGGTTTTGTACGTAGAGACATTTTGGGAGAAGTACATAACTCTCGGTAAACAAGGGTTTTGAAAACTTAACCCTAGAAATGAAGACATGCCAAGGGAGATCCAGGAGGACCTGAATTTTCTCTCTTCCAGAAAGGCTGACACCAAGGCTGGGGTAATGATTTAGGAGAGGGGATGTCTGGCTGCATCTTTAGCTAGTGAAGCATGACAGAGAGACTTTCAGCAAAGTACTTCAGGAGGAGACAACCTTTGCTTTCCTTGTGTGCCAGTCTGGTTTTGGTACCCTTGTCTGGCCAATGATGGTGTTCCTTTCAGCATTCCTTGCCCACTGTGCCTGGAGTAGTTTCCCCTTTTCCCTCCTTTTCCACTCCACTTTGTGGGGTTAAGAAGACTGGTTGAGATTTGTGCTGAGAGAGCATCAGGCTCTCTCTTTCATGGCTGGCTGTTGGCAACAGAGGTCCTGAGATAGACATCCTGCTGTGGAATTTGATTTCTCCTGCCAGCAGTGTCTTGGGTAAGAGGTTCTGCAGAACACTGCAAGAAGCATTCCTGGGAATCAGATTGCACACAAAAACTCCATGCGCAATGATATAGAAAATTCTTCTTTGCTGCTTCTGGATCAAACACCACCAGAATAACACAAAGCAAAGCTGAGATCCAGCATAAACTACTCCTCCCTTTTAGACTTCATTGGAAAAAACAATGTTGATAGATTTTAGACTATTTTTTATCAACAGGCTTCATGCTAGTACAGATCTTTGTCCCCACACAGCTAGCATCAAAGCTGGCATAAACCCAATATTGTCTGTCCTGGCTAAATTATCAAAAATACAATTGTATTTACATGTTTAATCTTAATCAAACACACCTGGTTGGACTTGATGATCTTAAAGGTTTTTTCCAACCTTATCGATTCTGTGATTCTGTGAAATGGCTCTACACAAATCTGCTATTAACTGCAGAACCATGGCCTGGGAAGAAGCCAGCAGTTTGGGTCAGTGTGCATAGACTAATCATTAATCAATGCTGTGATTTTTCTTGAAGGAAATGAGCATTGGGGGAGAAAAATATAGGGAACAATTGTAAGGTAAGATCAAGTAATTGAATTCACAGCCTATTGCTCCCTAATATTTTCTTGCAATTTAGAGCAGGTTCCCAGGGCAGGCAGTTCTTGTTCTTCTCTGGGTGCCACAAATCCCACTGTCACCTCCTGGAGCTGGAGAGTTGCTGAGGAGCCATGTTTGGGAATCACGGGCTTCAGGGAGATGTAACCAAAGAACATGATAACACACAAGGCTTTGGTGCTAGCCTTGATGAAGAACGTGTTACTGGAGCCCTGGGAGAAGGAGCTTCTCTTCTGTGTAGTTTCATCTTCTGGGATGCTAGGTGTTGGCAGCAAAGCTCAGGCAGATGGAGTTGGGGACTTCTAGCTCCTCTCTGCTCCACAGACACAGCCATTTCCCAGCAGCCTTGGGCATTACAGTCTATGGGTCCCTGTGATTTGAGGGGAGATAGTCTGTGTTCCTCTGGGGTAGAGCTGGAGACTGTTAGAAGCGCCAGGTCGGTGCTTACCTGCACACCGAGTAATAGTTATGTGAGTGAGTAATAGTTACCAGATTATACATATAAACAATTTATAAAGCCAACGCCTCAGCTCTGATTGCTAGTTCACTCTAGATAAAGTTTGTTGCTTAACCATGATTATAGATGACCATAAAACTCCTCAGATGCCTTTCAGGGCAGCTCAAGCACTCGTATGTCAGCATCCCTCAGAGGAATACTAGCTCAGTTCATGTTGAAGTCCTTCCCAGGTTGTTGTTCATGTGCCAAAAAGACCAATACAGCCTTGCAGACACTCAGAGAGATGAGAAAGGAGAAAAATAGGGTGGGTGTTTCATCAGGTTAGGGCTAGGGCCATGCTTTCAGCATGCACAAAATGCCTTTTCACTCAAATCTTGATGACTCTCCTCCCTGTGGCAACTCAGGAGCCAGGAGAAACACTTGGTTTCTGGCACAGGTTGATGGTGTGCTCTTGGAGCCTGGAGTTCTGGCACCATTCAGGCATGCACAGATGGCAGCAGGTCCCACCGTTGCAGGGGGAGTGCAGGTGGTAGCCTAGGACTATCATGCTGGCTGGGCAACGGAGATCAGCATCCTCCACTTAAGAGACCATCACATTGCTGGGCACCTTCTTTTCACTTAGCACAACACGAAGCACTTAGCACACTTAGCACAACAACATGAAGGTCTCCTTCCGCTGCTTCCTGTTGTGCATTAAGGTGAGTGGGTTGGTCTTCTGACTCTGAGGACAATGCAGGCACATAAGCATCCCTGGATACTGCTCACTAGAGACCCAGAACCGCAGCTCAGTTCTTCAGTCCTCCCACCGGAAGCCTTTCTTAAATGATTCTCATGGTGCAATATTTGCCAGAAATGACCAGTTGTTGCATCAATATTAAGGTCTTTCAAGTTTTCTCCTCTCCTACTAGTTAATCACAACTGATACTTAATGAGATCTCCAACTTCCTAGTATCACCAGAGACATTAAGCTCCCTAAGGGACATACCAGCTAAATGGGTGTGTTTCAGAGGCCCGATAGCATTCCTCATCCAGCTGCCTGCTTCTGTAAAATGATGCCTTCCTTTGCAGTTTGTACCTAATCTCGTTGGGCACATAACCACACAAACACATACACGCTTGTGTGCAAGCACACACACCTCGTTGTCAGCCCCACCCAGCCTTGCACTGCCTGCCCTGCTTTTGCCTCTGTGGTTGTAGTGTCTCTTGTTACTAGATAAAAATGAAGGACTTACAAAGTATGAAGGTGCTGTTGGTGGAATTGGTAGTCAGATGGGGGAAGAGCGAGAGAGGGCAATGGCAAGCCAGGAGCAGTTGGGAAAGAGAGAGGGCAGTAGCAATCCAGGAGCATCACTGAGAGTGGTTTTCCATAGAAAATTCACTGCAGGATATTTAGCATGTGCTGCTCTGTCATAGGTTACCTCTGTTTGCTTTGTGAAGCAAGATTTGAAAGACCTACACCCTTTAAATGCTGTCTAGTTCAGTGGCTCCACTTCTTAAAGGTGGAGCACTTGAGGCATTAGATTTGAATCCTAGTTAGAGAGATTAAGTACTTGAGAAGTGAAGCTGAGGCCCTAATGTAATCCATTTAATTATCCTCCCTTTAATTCTATCACTATAAAGAATAGAAATCTCAAAGGGAGAGCTAACTGAAAAATGCAGTCTGTGCATAAAATTCCTACTCTTACCGTTTTAAGTCTTCTGATACATGCAAAGAAAAAAATAATTCCTCAAATATGTAGTCTTAAACACAGTCACACATACAGATGAACACACACAGATAGTCTTCCTCACTCATTTAACCAAAATTCCATTATTCCATCAAAAGATCAGATGGACATTTCCACTGACAATTCAGACTACCTGTCAGGACTCAAAAGTGTCTCTTGATCTTCTGCTGGGATAGTTTCAGTCTTACTTCATGCCTTCATTTAACTCCTCTCCTGAAACGATAAGCCTGTGGGAACATTTTCTGTCTCACTTGATGGTCACTAAAGATATGGTAAACTTGCCATGTTTGCATAGATCTAAACGAGCAATGGTGGATTAGAAAAAAGCATTAAACTGTTCAATGTGAAGTAGAAACTTCTGTACTCTAGGAATTTCCAAGCTGGATGCTGTGCCCAGGGCTGGGAGGAGGTGAGGTCTGACAGAAAATATAGCCTATTGCCATGTCCCTGGCCTTGATTATTTTTCTTCCAACCTTCTTGACAACCCAGGAGCTCCCCTAAGCTAGGGGGAAGAACATCAGTGTGCAGTCATTATTAATAGCCAAATGGAGAGGACTTGGCTTGAAGGGAGGTTTACAAAGCTTCTACCTTGCAGTATGGAGAGAAAGAGAGCATGTACACCCATTTGGACCAATAACTTCAACCTAAGGAGCCCTTTTCTGGCCTTGCTGTACTTCTTTCCTGGCCACTTAGCTGGCTGCTGGGTGTGATGGACAAGCCTCCCATGGAAGTCCCTGGGCTCTCTGTTGCTCTCCACACCTGGAGCAGCCCTAGCTGTTTTGCTTGGTAAATAAAAGTGACACTCTGTGACAACCATACCCCGGGGAAGGATTTAGTGGAGGTTTAATTGCCAATTAATCTCTTCAGAAATTCAAACAGAGCTTCAGTTAATGATATGAGCAATCCAGGAAAGCATCAGAGAGAGGGATGCCTCTTGGTGTGTGGCAAAGAGAAGCTTCAGCCTCTCTGCAGTAGTTCTTCTCTTTCAAGGTTGTTCCATTGCTCAATAATCCCTTCCTTGTTCATTACGAGCAAACTGCTATAACAGACATTTGTTTTCAGTAATGAAATACCAACTGGCATATGAGTAGCTCTCTTTGAAAGGCTCTATAGTGCTTTTTCCAGGAATCCCTGGCTGCAGATGGGACCTCACCCAGGGTAACACCTAGCAGGTGTGGGGACATTCATTTAATCACACAGAGAATTCATTGCCTCTGTGCTTACATTTTAAAAGGCAAAAAGAATCACTACAAATTTTAGCACTGACCTGCTTGGCGCACGACACATCCCATTATGTGGGATGAACTAAGATATCTCCTTGAAAAAAAAACCCCCAAACCTATGCTGTATATGAATGAAGGGATCTCATATATGTGGATTTGAGCATTATTGCTGACTTCAAGGGCTTTATCAGGTTACAGGGCTGTGATATTCATAGGAGTAAAGTTGTTACCATGAGATCTTACAGCACGTGGGGTTAGCTTTTCCTCAGCCAGAACTGAACACATACAGTAGATTTGAAGCTGTGTTGAACCAGAACTGAACCAAACTAACTTCAGTTCTTACCTGACAACCCAAATAAGAACTAAATCCAAAGTCTAATGATTCACTTGTGTGACCAGCAACGTCTTTAGAGGTAAAGGCAAAAAGAAGTGGCAATCCACATGCATGATTCTGCCAAACAAAGCATACATTCTGGATGTATGACATGACAGTTTGGTTTCTTTAGCAAACACAGCATCTGTTAACAGTCCTGTTCAAATTAAAAAAAATGTCTGCTATTATGTAACAGTTGATAATCCCCAATCTCCGGAGTGGTTAATCTAGATGTATGCATGGTTAAAACCTCTGCTGGCCAATTGAAATCTGACTTTCCTTACTACTTATTTGTAATCTTCAAGCAGAGCAATGACACTGTGGAATCTGTTATTGGTTAGGATGTATTACAATCTTCAAGGGCAGCACAAAATTTTGATTGGTTTGCCCTAAATCTAACCATTCTTCGCTTTACTTATCAAAAAGATTTGACTACTACAATTAATGAGTTGAAAGAAATTGTTGAATATAAAAGAACCATCTTTTCCTAACAAGCAGCGCTACATTAATTAACAAGAGACTTGCCCAGAAAGCCCAGCACGGTCTCTATTGCCTTCTATTGTGCACCTAATTGATTTGTATCTTCTAGAGCACCTGGAAACACAGATTCCAGCCAGTCCCTTAATGGCTGAGGTGGGATGTGCCTGCAGGGGTGCAATGAAAGAGCCTCCACCTGCACCGGGGGGTTGTAGTGACTTCCTCTGGCAAGAGGCTTCAAAGCACAGAGATGTTTCCTATGAGATGGGAAGAGCCACGTGGGAACAGCTGAGGCAGCTCACATCTCCCCTGCACCCTGGAAAACACAAACAAAACAGAGCTGGAAGCAAACAGCTTGGGCAGGCACCTGTTAAACAGACGAGAGAAGAGCCTGCAGATCCATATTGCAGTGCAGTATGAACAGCAAAGCAAAGCACCCCCCTGTTGGGGGACCTGGTTGCAGACTGCTTGGTGGCACAAGGCTGGGGAGAAGGAAGCAGGGCAGAGTGCAGAAGGTGCTTAGAAAAGGGGATTGATACGTGAGACTTTTGTGGTGAAGGAAGGGATTCAGATATGTAGGAGAGACTAAAGGTGGGGGAAGAAGATGGGAGGTGTCCCCTCCTCCAGAAATAATGGAAGCTTAATAATACAACACATGGTGGGGCATACTGGGCAAGAGGAGATCTCTCTTGGGGAGGATCTCGGCAGAACTTATCAGGTCTGTACCAGCTGCAGGAAGGAAGCACAGCATTGCCAGTTAATTATGTGAGGGGAGCCCTTGGCCAATGCCTCCAAAGGAACAAGTCGGTCTATGTGGAAAGGCCCGAGGGCAGGGAGGGAGACTGCACCCAGGCACTTGTGGGCGGAGGGGCTTCCCTACTCCAGCCTATGCAGGGAGATTCCCTTTCCCTCAGTCACAGGAGAGGTGGTTCCCCAGCTTCATGCACCTGTGGGCACCACTGCCCCAAGATCTCAGTCACTGAATGCTTCCAAAGGTTAGTGGAATCCCTTGGTCAGCCTTATCTGATCAAATGATGGGAGTGGACTGGGTAATAATGCAATCCTGCAAGACAATTCAGGAGAGCAGAAAGATGCAAACTGCCCGTCTGAGATTCTGCTGACATGCTGAGCAGGCAGGCTCACCTGCTCTAGCGTACCAGTGCCTTGTATGTCAGGCAGTCCTGGTTTCTGCCATGGGGCTCAGCCCATTGCCTGCTTCAGTCAGAGACAAGCCTTCCAGCTGAAGCAGAACACAAGGCAGTGCAGGAGCTCACAAGCTGTTTCCTTCTATGCAGGATTCATTTTTAGGCTCAGCATGGCTTCTGGTGCAGAGTTACTTCAGCAAAGCAAGCAGGAATTTACGTATTTGTCCTGCCAGTATGAAGGCAAAGGAAATGAGTGTCATCACAGAAGCCACTTCAAGGCAAGGTCACCCAACCACTGCTGGCTTCAGACCTCTACTTGTCAAAGGTCTTCTCCCACCAAGGGAGAAAACAGCTCCGTACAACTACTATCCTGCTAAAAAAGAAAGGCTTTCCCCCCATCAGTCCTCCTCTTTATCCCTATATTTTCACATGATAATAACTACTGCACTGTCTTTTCCATAGACTTCAGCATATTTTTGAATGTTAATCCACAAGCACTTTGAGGCATAAAAGCATCTCCACCTGTGCATTTTCTGTGCTGCCTATATAAATTGGCAATACACAGTCCTGCAGATCTCAGGTGATAGAAAGGGCTGATATGGCTAACAAAGCTGAATAGTTCCTCCAGGAGGCTGCCCGGGCCCAAGTAGGAGAGGCTAAAGAACATAGCGAAGGAGGAGAGCTCTCAAAGTTTTTAATCTGTTATTGGCACTGGACACCCTGGTTCAGGGGCTCTGCCTTCCTTTCCAAGAAAGAACAGGGCAATCAGCTTTCCAAAGGGCTTCTTGTGTTTAAAAAAAAAGCCTTATTTGCTGCATGTCTAAGATACAGGGATAAAGACACTCACCAGATTTAACTGATACTATGCCTTCCAGCAAGTTGCCTTCCCATTGCACAACGGGTTTATCAACAACAGAAGGCTAACAGAGCCCTGCACTAGCCAAGTCTTCCTCTGCATCTGATACTTCTAATTTAAGAGAGCCACAACTTTCTGCTATAGGATTTTCAAAGGACCATAGCAGTCACATGCAAACAGTCTATGCAAATACAAGACCAAGACTAGTGACAGTGATTCCCCATCCATCAACTTAATTCAACCTTGATGGAGAGGGAGTTTCCACACTAATGACAAAGCTGTTCATCAGACAGACCAGGCGACAGCATCTGAAAGAGGAGGGAATAGCCTGGCATTCAGAGAGTGGATCTTCGAAAAGTCATCCTCTGAACTAGATAGGGGCGATATAGTTGGAGTAAAGAAGTCCCATCTGAGTGGCAGCTTTGGAAGAATGAGAGGGTCACAAAACACTAGCATGTGTTTCACAAGGAAGGGCTCTCTAACAAACTCATCCAAGATGTGTGCAAACACAGGCAGAAGCGAGGCTCTCTCTAAATTTGATCTTAGAGAGAACAGACTAGCAAATCTACTTCTGATATTTCTTCCACAGATCTTTTATAACCATTCCTCACTACATTATCCATTTTGGAGAGCACTGCCTTTTTCCATTTTTAAAAGTTTGCATTTTTATCTTTCTTTTTGAAAATTGGAAAGGCAGTTCCAAGATTCCTAGTTTATACTGAAGAAATTCTCACCAATGGGTGGAGAAAGACTAAACTAATACACATACATGCCTTGAGTGTATCCAAAGGAAAATAGTTCATAGCTCTGCAGGAACTCCAAGAGGCATCTTGAGACCTGCAACTACAGGCATGGAAAGCTGATTCTGCCTAAGCTCTGTCAGAGGAGTCTATTTGGCTGCCTGCTTCATTTGTTGATTGCGTTTGGAGCCTAATCCTTAACGACCAAAGACAGCCTCTGGCATGCACCAGGATAAAAGTTTAGCAAACCTGTAAGCATGCACATGAGCAGCAGTAATAGGAAATCACTCACTAGTGGCAAATTTATGATTTTGAATATGTATTGAAGGATAAGAAGTATTACCTCCCTGCTGATAGCACACCAAGCACAGAAGCTGGCAAGGACAGCTGGGTATTTCCCGTTATAAATTCCCTTCAGCTGAGCTACAATAAAGACAGTAGAAGACCAAGTATATCCAATTACATGCATGACTGGGGTACCTTAATTTCTGGTGCTTGTAATAGAATTGAATGAGCCTCCACACATTCTCTCCCAGGCTTGCTCCATGGATCCTGTGCCCCCTTACATTGCTACTGCAGGAAAGAAGGTTCTTTTGTGACTCCAACTCTTATTGTGCAAAAGACTTTTCACTACATCAAAGCCAAGCAATTTCATGTTTTAGTTTTGTTCATGGGATGAAGCAAATGTACAACAAAAACCACACAAAGGAATAATTTTTTAATGGAAAGCTAGCATAACCAAATCAATTCAACCTTATCATGCAATCCTCCCTCTACATCACATAGATAACTTGCAGAGCAAGTTTTGCTATTTGCTTTCCTTTACACAGAGGCATGTTTGTGAGTGAAAAACTTGAGGAGAATTAAAGGGTATTTAAATCAGTTCAGATGGGAAATACGTGCCAAAACCCCACCTTCCTTGACAATATCAAAACAGGAGGAGGAAGTGATAGACAGAAGCAGTAGTCTCTGTGAGATGGAAGACAAAATATTTTTGCATAGAAAGCCCACATTGCATTTCCCTTTCCTCAGCAACCTTCAGAAATCACCAAGCCCAATGGAAGGCAGAGGCGTTTTACGTGAGTCCTACTCCTAACTTTATTCTTGAGAGAGGCAAAAGAGCTGCATGTACATTTCAGCATTGATGAGGATCTTTCAGCAGAAAAGGCAAAGATAAAGAGTCCTCTTCCCTTTGGGCACACAAAATGACCATGTCAACCTCTAGTAAAAACAGCTTCAGGCTTCTGGGTGCTTCCCGGAAAAAGTGTTGAACAAGCCCCAAAGGCATCCACCCCTCCCTGAGGACCTATAATATCAGTATCTGAAGACTGCACAGTACCTCTGTCTCCTGTTGCACAAGTAGGCATGACCTTGGCACAGTCCAACACACATCCTACCATGAGACATGGCATATACTCAACTACCATGTTCAGGAAGGCATATACACCCAGGGGGGCTTTGGAAGCAGAAAGAGTTATGTCATCATCCTAAGTTTCCATATCTGAAGGGTCCTCAGGAAGAAATACAGCACTAGAGGCATGGCTGTATTCATCCTTGGGCCAGAGATCAAGCAACCACTTCCATTTCTTAGGTGCCAGAGGAACAAAACATCCGTAGTTCTTCCTCTTAAATATTGTTATTCAGAAAGAGCTTTTCTAGTTAGACCAGGAGAAAAAGCCAACTGAAAAATAAGAAAGTGTCTTTTAACCTGGTTTTCTTAAAGTTCAAGAGTTAACCCAGAGCTTGGGATTCTGTCAGAAACTCATATTCTGATTCTCCATATTTACAGGAGTTGGTTTTGGTTTTTTTCCCCAAAAAATCTACTGGTAAGTACAAAAGCTAGAGGAGTAAGAATTCAGAATGACTACATGGACTACGTCTGGCACCAAAGCTGGATTTTTACAGCATTTCCTCTGCAATATTTACAATAACTAATTGCTCACTTGAATGCTTACAGAAGCTCCTCACATGTCATTGCAGGCAAACCACAACTTCACATTTAAACAGCATCAAAATGCTTGGTACATGCCTGTGTCTTTCATAGGTCATGCAATTAATTCCATTCCTTCTTAAGTATGTCCAAGGGCTTTTAAGTGTGTTGGATATTTTCCTTCTTCTGTGCTTGTCTAAACTGGAAATGTTTACTAACTTCAGTCCTGATTTGTAAACTAAGGCCCTCCAGATTCCCAATTATTTCTGAGAGTTCCCTCCTAAACTGAGACTCTTCTCAGCGCAAGTTAATGATGTTGTGAGAGTGTCATGGTATTTAGCTCTCCCTCTCTAGTTATCTTTACCTTTTTGTGGGGAGGGGAAGCAGGCAGGTTGCCAGGCCCTTGAACAAGCTCTGTGCCTCATGGTTACTTTAAGCAGACTTAGGCTCAGGCTGCCATCACAGAAAAAAGCCCTGGATTCCCCACTGTGGTTCCCAGTTGTGCTTTCCGGCCCGTGTCTTCCCTTGCAGCCCCTGGGCAGCAGGTGCATGGCACTGAGGAACTGACATGGCCAAATTCTCTTCAGACAGGTCAGTCCAGTGCAGCTTCTGTGCTGGACCACTGTGTGGTTGTAGGGATTGCTTGCTACTTTTTTGCAGCTATCGTCACTTGTGTTGGAGTTAGTTATCCACACTGACATCAATGTTTAATTTTACTTCTCCCCTCAAAAGGATTGTCCCACTTCTGTCAGGTCTAGAACACTTAAATGAAAGCCACTGTATCCCTATTTGTTAGTGCCTGAAGTAGTCACCTATGCAGTACGAAAAATCAAAACTATAAAACATAATTTAAAATATGTGTAACAAATGCATAAATAATCACCTTCTTATCGCAGACTTAGAAAGTGTAGAATGGTTTCAAACTGCCAACATCCCCACAGAATGTTTTTCAAGAACACAGCTTTTATTGAAACTTCACTTGAGTTTCAACTACAAAAACATGACAGGTTATGTTAGCCCAATCCTACCTTACGTCACACTAAGGTTAATCCTCCACTCAGCTCCCTGCTGCGCAAAACTCAAGAGGTGTGCAGGGGTGTGCTTCAGAACTGCTTGTCAGAAGTCCTCCTGACTGAACAAATACACTAGAAGCAGTTGTTGTACAAAAGTATGCAGTCATGCACATACCAGTGCTGGTATTTTCTGAACTTTTATCCAGAGACAGGTCTCGCTTCATTCTTTTCCCCTCGTGTTTCATTAGATCAGCTACAGATTTTGCTTAGGCTGGCTGCAGATTCTGTTTTGACCCAATACATCTTTGGACACTCCCTATTCCACTTCAGTTATACAAACACCCTCTGACCCAGCCCTCCTGAAGTAGTCACAATAAAAAACCCATTTCCTGCCCCTCCAACTTGTTGAGGTATTTTTAGTTGAAATTGAATGCACATACCTGTGGCAGGTGAGGCACCAGTGAGAATGTGGGTGTGGTGAGACCTTTGCTTTCCTAGCGCCAAATGCTTCTGTGGCTTGTCATTCCAAATCAAGGGAGGTGGCCAGCTGTCTAGGAGTCACTCCTCTCAAGGAGGCTCTGTAACCTTTCACAAGGAGCAGCTCTACTTCTCTCCTCCAATATTCTTGCAACTGCAGAGGAGGGATAGAGAATCTTTGACCCCATCAAGGGGCAAGACTGCTGCTGTTGCAGCCTGCCATATAGGAAAGAACACAGAGAGATGCTACAGACTCCAAGAAGCTATTAAAGCAAGCATCATGCTACTTCTGAAGGGAAATTACTCTGCCCTACCTCCTCCAGCAGTCATGTGCCCTTCACATCGCCTTACAAGATTGTTTCAGGACTGACTATGCATCCCATCCATTACATAGCTGGGAATAACACTCAAGAGTTTTTCCAGGGTCCCAGGACCCTCAGAAGGATTTAAGTTTCCTTTGCTGATACTGGAACCAACCCTGTCCTGCTTGTGAAGAATAAGAAATTTTGTTCAAGCACCCAGCAGGACAGAAGACCAGTTGGGAGTGTTCCCTTGCTCCATGGGGAACAAGCATTTGCATCTCCACCCACAAGCTCACTCATTTTATTCCTCCCTCGGGTATATTCTAGGGCTGTTTCCTCTTACTTGTGCGGTTTCCTACCAAATGGCCCCACAGAATTACCATGTGGTCTACTTGGACTTCAGCAAAACTTTTGCCACTGTCTCCCACAGCATACTCCTGGAAAAGCTGCAGCCCACAGCTTGGACAGGGGCACTCTGTGCTGAATTAGGAACTGGCTGGAGCCCCGGGCCCAGAGAGTGGTGGTGAACGGGGCTGCATCCAGCTGGTGGCCGGTCACTAGTGGTGTCCCCCAGGGATCAGTGTTGGGCCCAGTTCTATTTAATATCTTTATTGATGATCCAGAGCATACCATTAGGAAATTTGCAGATGACATCAAGCTGAGGAGGGAGTGTTGATCTGCTGGAAGGCAGGAGGGCTCTTCAAAGGGACCTGCACAAGCCGGAGAGATGATCTGATTCCAATGGGATGAGGTTCAACAAGGCCAAGTGCTGGTTCCTGCACTATGGCCACAACAACCCCCTGCAGCGCTACAGGCTGGGGACAGAGTGGCTGGAGAGCAGCCAGGCAGAAAAGGTACCTGGGAGTTTGGATCAATAGGAAGCTGAACATGAGCCAGCAGTGTGCCCAGGTGGCCAAGAAGGCCAATGGCATCCTGGCCTGGATCAGGAACAGTATGGCCAGCAGGACCAGGGCAGTGATTCTTCCCCTGTACTCATCACTGGTGAGGCCACACCTGGAGTACTGTGTCCGGTTCTGGGCCCCTCAGTTCAGGAAGGATATTGAGGTGCTGGAGCAGGTCCAGAGAAGAGCAATGAGGCTGGTGAAGGGACTTGAGCACAAGTCCTATGAGGAGAGGCTGAGGGAACTGGGGTTGTTTAGCCTGGAGGAGCTTCAGGGGAGACCTCATCACTCTCTACATCTCCCTGAAAGGAGGCTGTAGCCAGGTGGCTGTTGGTCTCTTCTCCCAGGCAACCAGCAGTAGGACAAGAGGGCATGGTCTTAAGTTGTGCCAGGGGAAGTTTAAGTTGGATATTAGGAAGAAATTTTTTACAGAGAGAGTAATCAGACATTGGAATGGGCTGCCCAGGGAGGTAGTGGATTCATGGTCCCTGGAGGTTTTTAAGATGAGACTGGATGTGGCACTTAGTGCCATGGTCTAGTAACTGCAGCAGTGTTGGATTAAGGGTTGGACTTGATGATCTCAGTGGTCTTTTCCAACCTGGCTGATTCTATGATTCTATGTTCAAATTCTGGGCTTCCATTCCTGCCCCTCTGTGCTAGGACCCATGGAAAATACACATTTCCTGCTCTACAGGAATGCTCTTAGCAGTCAACATATCCAAGATTTGTTAATTTACTATCTGCCACTGATCTTGGACAACTTTAGAGCTATCAAAAGTGAAGATACTTGGGAGATTTGAATAAACTGCTACAAAATAATAAGGACAAAGTGAGAACAACTGGCAGTCTTCTTGCACCAGAGAGTATGTCTGTTCCTCATGAAGAAACAGACCCATGGTTTTTGGATTTTTTTGCAAAATAACAAAAGCATAAAAGCATTCTGACTAGCATAGAAGTGTATACTAGATTTATCCTGACAATGTGAAATAACCACTGTGTTCATCAACTACTGCAATAGTTTCTATTTTCCATCTAGATCTAAAAAAGACTATTGTGAACATTGTTTTTCACGTAGCAGAAAGTCCAGTTTATGAGTGGTTCTAATGGACATTAAATTCTCATGCTGAGTGATATGGAGGAGCTTTTCATTCTTCTCTGCCCACCAGCAGAAACGTCCAGCTTAAATTTTTTATTGCCAATGAGAACTAGCACTAACCTGGTTAGATATGAAGGTAAGCACACTTATCCCATTCGTGCAAGAGTCTACTTATATGGCATGGAACTCTGCCTAACACAGAGAAATAACTAGGGAAACAGAGCTTCTATGATATCCGTTTTTCTTCACCACCCTGCTTGTGAGCAGCTTTCCTACGTTAATACCCCCCTCTTGTGTTTGTTTATAAGTACTACAAGAATCAGCAGCAAAAACCCCACCCAAACCCCAGACCTTTCCTTATATCATGTCAATCATTACGGATTCTGGATGGAATTCTAAGCAGTGAATAGCCTCCTGCCAAAACTGATGCTCCCGTGCTGGGCCACTCTTCAGCTGACATATCTAAGGTATTGATGCCACATGTGAATTGTTAAGATTGACCTAAGAAGAAAACGTGGCAGAGCAAATATACAAACTGAACAAAACAGGTCAATGACAAGGAGAACCAGGTAGCTTTAAAATTAACCAAAATATATTTGGAGTTCTCCACATAACACATCCCTGTGAAAACTCAGTCACTTCTTTTAACTTTTTCTGACAGATCTATCTGACCCCAGATGCACTCAGTGAGACTGGGTAGTGAGACAGGCTGCAGCAGTGCAAAAGCTGCAGTCACACTGCACTTTGTGAATGAGCAGGGCCAGACCACAGCTGCTTCCAGGTCCAGAGCTGACAGTCTCTAATGATGTCTCTGAACAGAAGACTGGTACTATGGTACCACAATGGTCCAAGCTCAGTCTGTAGCTGGTAAAGCAGAAGAGAAGTTGTTTTCCTCATGGACCACCCAAGTTCACATGTAGTTTAAAAAAAAAAATCCACTGGAGATAGCTTGGTAGACCGTTTTTGCCAGTTCATATAGCCATGAAGAGAAAAATAAAAAAGTCTGTTTGAATACTGAACTAGAAGGCTTTTCTTTTCTTCTTTTTCCCACCTGCCACCTTATTCCTGACACCAATAGCTTCTTCTGTGTCATCATCATTATCATTCCGAGATCGCTTCTTCTCTCCCTGCTCCCGCAGCTCCTGCAATGCAATCAATAGATTGACCAAGAGTTCTGGCACCTGAGGAAATTCAGATTACAACAGTGAGCAGAGGGACAAAAAGTCAGCACCCACCATTCGAGCAATTCTCTGGGCCTCAGCCACACGCTCTGTCAGCATCATAACTTCTTCCTCTTGCATGGGGAACGCTGGCAGCTTTTTGCCAATCAGGTGTTCGATGCGCTGGAATAGCTCCACATCATACCTGCGAGAAGACAAGACACCAGATTGAATCAGCCCTCCTGAGAGTGTTTCAGCTGTCACCACTCACAGAATTCATCCTTTCTCTCCAGCCCACAGGTAGACTGTGCTGATGGTCTCACAAGCAACTCAACTGCATCTGAATGATGCCATTGTTTGGGGTGGCTTCTCTGATTTATTCAGCTCATCTCTGTTCAGAAGGATTTGAAAAAGACTTCTTCAGACAAGTGGTTCAGTAATTATGAACACTCCCTGCAGTTACTTAAGCTGTAGTATATATTATAAAAATGTATGTATGTATAACAATTCAGTTATAAACAGTTCTGCTCATTACATGACTGCTTCTAGAATTTCTCTAGACTTTTCTCCCTCCCCACAGTGGGCTTTGAATTCTCTCCCCTTTAAGTAAATAAAACCAACTGGCACCTCAAAATGAAAAGTAGTATTTTCTTCTCACCCAGGATGAGGTCAGATATTTTCTGCTCTGAAACAGAGCTGGAAAGAATAAGTCTGCCAAATTTTAACACTTACTGTGTGACAAAGGTGATAGATTTGCCAGATCTTCCAGCTCGAGCTGTTCTCCCAACACGATGAATGTAATCCTGAAAACGATTTTCTTGGTAAGCAATAAGATATGTTCACCAAACACAGAACAGATGTCATGGCAAATCAGCCTACACAATTATTCTTTAGGAAAGAACAAGAAAATGGGGAGAAAATACTCCAGGATCAAACACTCAGGACCATGTGCAGCATCAGAATTAGAGAAGATGCTGGCTTGTTGTGGCGTATCTTTGGTTTTAACATTTGAATTCTTCTCTTTCTAAAGGTGAAGACCAACTCCATTTATTCCAGACTGCAGGACAAAAGTTGCAATACATGACTTTGCTGAGACTTCACTATCACTTCCTTGGAAAGGTAATATTCACAGGGAGCCCATGCCTGCATTTTCAGTCTTAGGATCTAGTGCTCGACATAGTCTATCTTCCAGAGACACTCTCGGACAAGTAGATTTAAATTTGGCAAGCACAGTGAAAGGGAGGGTGATTGAGAATAATTTAGAAGAGCCTGAGCATCTTCTGTTAATACGGTTCTAGGCTGTTTTCCAGGTTTTATACTGCATTACAGAAATTAAAATACTCCCTTCTCCATACAGGATCTGTGGAGAAAGAATCATGAGAAAGGACGTGTTCTGTGACAGGGTTAGATGAGAAAGAAGAGCACAAAAACTGTAATAACATCACTTAAGCTGCTGCCACCTCCATTTTTTTTCTTTATGTTTGTCCTTTTACAACACCAAAAGTAGTTCTTTGAAAGATCATGCTTTCTTCTGTTCGCAAGATATAGTACCTTCAATCATTGTAAGAAACAATAGCAATTCCTGAAATGCATGTTAATGGTATGCTTTCTGGAACCAGGCTGGGAAACAGTCACACCTCTGATATAATCCTATACTTTCTATAAGACAGTTAGTAACTCACTTTTTTTTCAGTTTGCTGTACTTCTGTGACATGAAGGTGAAACATAATGTAAGTCACCTTTCCTGATCAAATGCTCATTGAACATAATGGGAGAATTTTTTTTTTCTTTTTTTGAAAACACAGTTTAAAATATGAAGGCAGACCTGGATCACAGGAACACATGAGACTAATAATATGTCTAATAATAATAAAACTGTTTTCAAAGCTCTTTAATGCAATATGGCAAAACGCATACCCCAAACAGAAATGCAAAGACACAGAATGTTCGTCACTTCCCCTTTTCACGTATGGGATCAGTTCCACAATCCAGATGAGACCATCCAACCAAACTGAGATACCAACTCAACTGCAGAGGCTGAACTACACCTTCTAATCTACAGAAATGTGAACTAGGCTTCCAATCAGAAGAGCAGAAAAAAGATGTCTTTGTTCCTTTGTCTACCTTCACTATGTCCTGGTGACCAGAAGCTCTCAGCAGACACACAGACAAGCTTACCTTAGAATGCGTAGGGATATCAAAGTTTATCACCACATCTACATGGGGTATGTCCAGACCTCTGCTTGCAACATCAGTAGCCAGCAGAATAGAACGTGCCTTTGCCTTGAACTTGTTTAGAGAGCCCAAACGTTTGTTCTGGAAGAGGACAAAAAGGGAATGAGAGAGTAACACTCATTCTAGTTAATATGCTCTTGTTGAAATACTGGCACAAAAGAACTAGGGGGGAAACTACTAAAAAATCTCACTTCTCTAATTTCTTTTTGAAATATTACAGAATCAGTGGCAGCATTCACATTAGTTAAATCTTTAGGGATCAGTCTAGTCCACTAGCTGTGAAGTACTCCTTCTGCAAGGTAGCTGTGACTCAGTATGGTGCTGCCCATCTCCCAAGCCACAAGTCTCCTGTCTGCTCCATTCTGTGGGGTAATGCCCATACCTGACTCATCTGCCCATGGAGAGGAATGGCAGTGAAACCCAGGTTGCGGAGCAGTAGAGCAGTCCTCTGAGTATTGTTACAGGTACTACAGAATATCATGAAAGAGTTACCAGCTAGTTCATTCAAGATATAAACCAGGTAGCTGTCCTGTAACGAAATAGAGAGAGAATTTACCAAAAAAAAAAATAATCACATGTGCAACATTAAAGACTAAGTCTAAGCCACAGAAGATGACAAGATACTGGGCAGATGTGGGAAGAAGAAGACAAGACATAACGAGAAAAGGGAAGAAATAGAAATGGCATTACCTTAAATTTTGAGGGGATGAAAATGTAGTACTGCTGTAGTTTTTCAACTGTCTGATACTTGGAAGAAACAGCACATTTAACAGGATTCTTCAGAGCAGCACGCTGGAGTTTTTGAACCTGGTAAGATCAATGTAAATTAGCACTGGACGGACAGAGATCTTGTCAGAAACCTGTATTAATACAGTTTAGTCAACAGGATAGCCTGATGGAAGAACTAAAGCAGAGTACTCTGCTCTCACCTTCTTGGTCATGGTGGCAGAAAACAGAAATGTCTTCCTGTCTCGAGGAATCACTTTTAGTATCTTATCCACCTGTAAAAAAAGAGATAAGGAAATGGGAATACTGAATATTATGAGCACCTAAGACACAGGCGTCCTCCAAATATAATGATCATCCACATGACGAGTAATGCATGTGCAGACATATAGTAGGAACAAATTTTTCCTCTTCTAAAGGGAAGGTGTAGGCTGACAGCTTGTTGACAATTAGGTAGTGTGAATTCCAGAAGTCCAGTAACAGTGCAAATATCAGGCAAAGTTTCTGCAGGAATGTGTATGTGATTGTGTTCTACATTAACTGCGTCCACATCAGGCACTCCAGAGAAATCAGTAGATTTCAGAGACAAAATGCCTCCTACTGTCTTGGCAATGCTCTGCAGAACTCTCCTATGTTCTACTCCCACCACAGAATTTTGTGCAGCTATTAGATCTTAGTTACAATTTGCTCATAATTTCTAGAGAACAGCTCAGTGTTTGCTATGTGACTGTATGAAGCGATTTTAAAGGGACTCATCTGGTGTTCCAAACTCTTTCAGCAGATTCCTACCTCTGTCTCGAAATCCATGTTAAGAATCCGGTCAGCCTCATCCATCACTAGGAACTTCAGAGCACGTAAGTTAAAGCCCTTTGTGTTCTCCAGATGATCAACCAGACGGCCGGGGGTTGCTACCAACAACATCACGAGAGCAAATTGAATTAAAGCAAAGGAAAAGAAAAATCCAAACAGGCAAGATAGTCATTCATTACAGAAATGGGATTCTTTGCTCAAGAAAAGTAAAGGCAGATTGCTTTGTGGGAATAACTCTTTCATAGGACATCTTCAGAGTGTTTTGAAATAAGACTAATGGAGTCAGACTCTCAGAAGAATGTCCTCCCCTTAAAAAAACACAACACAGAACAGACCGTAAACGAGCTACACTGCAAAGGATGAGACCAGGATTTGAAATACTTGAGGGGAATGAAAAAACAAGCCAAGGGAGGTCTTGCAGGAATGCTTTGGAATGAGCTTGTAGCAACAAAGTTATTGGTGTATACTTTAGAAACATTAGCAAACCAATACTGAGATTTCAGGACAAAAGCAAATGAAAGATGTACTCTAACAAAACCTTCTGGCTGTCTCTCTTTGGGTAACTGCAGTTTGATAATATTCACACTCCATATCCCCAGCACATTAACTTACCAATTATAACATGTGGTTTCTTGGCTAAGGCCAGAGATTGAGACATTGTGTCAATGCCACCCACAATAACAGCTGCAGGACAAACAGAATATAGAGAATCCCTCAGTGTAGCACCAGTCAGCCACAGGCACTATAGTGTTTGCTCCTACTCCCCACCACCCACAACTCTGTACAATTGAAAGACTACTTATTTTTATGAGAATTTATAAGAATTCACTTTATTTTAGCATACCTGACCTTCCCAGGCCTCTTATGTCATACAATTAAGTCCTTACTTGCCCCAGGTATTTTATTTTCACAGGCAGAATCTATTCCTTGCACCTTAACTCAGCTAGAAAAATCTAGAAATTCTAAAAATATCCGTAAAGCTATTATTATTAGTAGTAATATAATAATAATAATAATAATAATGAGAGTATCTAAAGAATCCATACAGACAGTCTGAAAGAAATATTAAACTACATCACACTACAGCAGGGAGCTCTATGCAATTTCACTGGACACAAACCTAATATTGAGAACATTCTCTTCTACTTCCATCTTTAACTGTTTAGACATAAAATGCAGAAGAGCTGCAGATTCCTCCTTGAGGAAAGACCATAGAGTCTTTCTTTTGCAAACCTGATACCAGATCTCTGTCTTCCAGCATCACAAGCTTTTCTCACTTTTTGTTCAACCCTCCATACAAATCCTCTATTTTTAACTTTGCAATCCTGACCTGACTAACTTTAGTCTTCAGGAAAACTGGTCCAATATTAGTAAGTTACTTACTAGTTTGGACACCGATAGAGGATCCGAGAGCTTCAAACTGCTCTGAGATCTGAAAGGCCAGCTCCCTTGTTGGTGTGAGGACAAGAGCAAACAGCCGCTGAGGTGTTTCCAGCAGTGCTTGAAGAATTGGCAAAGCAAAAGCTCCTGTTTTTCCAGAGCCAGTTTCTGCCAGTCCAATGACATCTCTGCCTACAAGAAGCAGAAAGGAAGGCAAAAAACTGTTACACATCTAGAGCAGAGAAAGAAGCCTTTAAAGTACTACACAATAAAGCACAAGAATTCCCTAAGGACAGAGAAGAAAAGGAAGACACACAAGGTAAAAAAGAACAAGTGGTCAAACCAAAGAATTTCAGAGCAATTCTGAAGCATTTTTAGACTGTGATTACATTTGTACAATAATTACAGTCTCAATACTCAATTCTCTAGTTAAACTGCTAATATACAGGGTTTCATACAAACTTTAAAATAAGCTTTATTTTATGATGTCTCAAATGTGCCTGTCAATTTACAGCTTAATGGCTCTGTCTTGATATTCTAGTCCAACGCTGTCTGTTTACTGGCTTACAAGGAAACAGACTCCAGTGTCTGATACTTTGGCACAGGAACTACAAGACAACAGCACTACCAAACTCACATTTCACAAAGTACAATTGTGCTGTTGATTAATGAATCTAAATCAGTTTACAGCAGGAAGGGTTAGAACAGCAAGTCCTTTGCCCAAAAATTGTGCAGGCAACAGGGTGGAATTCATCAGTAGAATCCATTATGACCTCTTGAGCTTGTACAGCTCAGAAGAACATGCTACCAATAGGCCTGACACTGGAGACAACTTCTCAGGAGTGTAGTCTTACTTTTGGTTGGTTTTATGGCTTTTTTCCCCCCCAGAGAACCTTATATGTGGAATAAAAGAGTCTGACAACAGTTAAGTACTAGGACAGAGTAGATACCGAAAGTTTGTTCCCATTCTGTCGCTACATTGTTCTGTTCCTGCTTCACAGTATTTTAGGGGCTTTTGTTTTAAAATAAAACACTTCTAGAGGCAGAAATGTTTGGTGAATTCAGTAATTTATTTTCTTTTAATTCCAGGATGCTTAGAGAAAGTCACTGTAGTTTGGTTATGACTCACTACAGAAATCTAATTTCAAAGAATTGCCTGCTCACAGCAAAGCAGATCACACATGCTACGGAATCAGCCAAGGTATCTCCAGTTTCAGATGCACACACACACACTGTAGGTCTCTATCAGAAGAGGCACAGTCCAAAACCTATCAGAAGCTTCCTGCATATCCTCGGGTATTTCAGAAAGAAAATGATCAATTCAGACTAATGAATGATCAGTTCAAACAATTCCTAATAATCCTATTTAACACAGAGTGTCAGAACTACACAACAAGAGTGAACACTCAAGAAATCATGTTTGTACCCACTTGAAAGTCTGGATTGCAGGGAGTTTTATAGGATAAACTAGTATTCCAAGCTCCACCTGAGTAGGGGACAGAACGAACACAAAGACTCTAGACAGAGATCCTCAATGATGAAGAAGCTGGGACACTCTCATCCCTGACCCTTCTCACTCAGCAAAATTCATTCACATAGAGCTCCTGGGACATTCCCTGATTCAGGATCAAAGAAGCACACTGCTCACCTTGGAGAGCCACTGGAATAGCCTCAACTTGGATCTTCGTTGGCACCTTCCATCCTAACTGGTCACAAGCTTCACACAGCACATCTGTCACTCCCTGCACATTAGTGAAAAGAGAAAAGGGAAACAGCCATCCCCAAGAAGACATAAATTAAATCACAGACTAAAGTTAAATACATGCTGCAACAGAGCCAAGCTTGTCTCTAGCACAAACCAACCCCATCAGGCCCCCAGTTCAACCATCTGAAAGGTCAGGCTGCCCACAGTGATCCCCACCTCCATCGGCAGCTTCATAGGATTCGTTCAAAACAGTTAGAGAGGACTGTCATCAGGAAGAAAATAGTCCGTTTACCCTAGTTAACACAGGGAACTTTACACACACACACACACACACACAAAACTGCCTCTCTTCATCTCAGGGCACGGGAAACGAAAAACGCCAGGGCAAGTTAACAAAACAAAACTGCAGCTGCCTGAGGAGCGCTGATCGGAGCAGCAAGGCCAGCCTGTCCCGGTCGGCGGCGTGACTCCCTACTCCTCCTGCCCTGACCGCACATGTCCGCCCGCCGCGCACACGGCGCTGCGTGGGAAGCTCCCCACGGCCTGAGCTGCGCGCCGGGGGCGGGACGCTGCTCCTCGGGACGGGAGAATAGCACCGAGCGCAGAAGTGGCTCTGTCCCAGCCTCACCAGGTCCTTGAAGCTCCGCAGCTCTTCCACCGCCGCCTCCGACTCCGTCTCCGTCCCCGCCGCCGCCTCCTCCTCTCCCGCGGCCATCTTGAACCGTCCCCGCCGTGGCGGCGCAGAGCACGCTGGGAGCTGTAGTCCTCCTCGGGGTGTGATGGGATTTGTAGTTCCGGAGAAAGAGCCCGCCGGAGCGGGCGGATTTACCCTAAACTCCGAGAGGTCTCCGGGGAAGGGGGAGTTACGGATCTACAGGCACCTGTCCTGGGATAAGGGCACGCTGATTTGGCTGTGTGAAAACCTTCCTGCTCGGCATTGACCGCAAGCGGCTAAGCCTCAGGCCCGCAGCTCAGCGCTGCACTGCTTAGGCAGTGGGTGATGGTACTCTGTGCTCACACATTCTGCAGCTGGGAAAGAACAACGCAAAAGGAGCTGATAAATATACAAAAATACAAGAATATATATAAACTTACATATGTAAGACATATAAAGAGCAAATTAACTTCTTCAGAAGCGCTGGTATGAAACATTTTGAAGCACTAGAGAAGGAAAAAAAGAAAAGAACTGTCATTATCCCAACTTGTTTTCCTGTTTATGGTAATTGCCAGTGTGAATTTTTGAAGTGCCAGAAATACAAAATAAAGTGAACTATGGCAACTCACAGCATAAAATGAGAGATCAGGGCATAGGAGTAGATGTGAACACTCTCCCAGCTCTCTTGACCACTGCTGTTGCGATTCAGGCCTGCAAGCGCACAGTGAGAGGTGAAAAAGGTGATGCATTTATTGACCTTCCAGGGAACACAGCATCAAAATGTCATTTCTTGATAGAAGTTTCTGGGCTCATTGGTTTCCATGTGCTCTGGGTGTGTAGCCTCTGATCTGTGTCCCAGTGCTGACTGCAGCAGGGCAACCTTGCAGCTAGGTGAGTTTCCTTTGTTTTAGGGAAATGAAAGATAACCTATGCAAGAGCTCAGGCTTCAAAAGGACAGCAGAGCTGGCTGCAAAATGAAACTCATGACTGAATGTCTGAGCAGGCCTCCCTCTCTCTGGGAAGGCTATCTGGGTGTGCTCTCAGTGGAAGTGCTGATGTACTTGAGCATGTGTCACTGGATTCCAAGCGTGGCATTTCCTCTGTTCCCAGAACAATGCGGAAAGTGAGAGAAGATATGAACAAACCCTCTGCGTGACAGGGAAAGGAGAGGAAACCTGAAACAATTCATGGGCAGGAGTGGGAATGAAACTTCTGCATCCCACTGTGCTCAGGAGCAATGATTTTATAATAATAAATTAAAACAGACAGCAATAAGCACCCCATGTAGATGCTAGTTGTGACCACGTTTCAAAAATTACAGCAGGCTGAGCTATGAACTTGCTATATATCATTAGTGCTAAAGGCTAAGCCTGGCCAGTACTTTGACATGAACCCTTGTAAGGGTCACTGGGATGCCTCAGGAAATGGAGTCAGGGATGAGACAGGAAGTCACTGCTTGTGATTCTTTGTTGAACTCATTGCCCATATAATATTATGCTGTTGCGGTGGGGAGCAGGGTGGAGCAATTTTATTCTGGTGAAATTCCAGTTTATGTAATTCCCTTTTGTAAATAGATATGTTTGAATGAGAGTTTTCTGCTGTCCTAAACTGCTGTTGGGAGCATTCATGTGTGATAAAATATATATGCAACTTCTAAATAGTAATTCCCTCTTTGTGCTTTTCAGCACAGGACACTGTAGATTATACAGGATTTAGAAATTTTCACTCCAGGGCTTTTAAGCTTGGCTTTTGACCAAATATACTCCTAGATCTATTGCATGTTACAGCTCAGTCTTCCTTGGGGGGGACAGGGTGGGAACATCTGCAGCAGACGAATTTTAGTGTGGATACAGTGTCAGCTATTTCATGAGGGGTGCATAATAAGATGGACAGTGTGTACAGTAGGTCACAGTTAATGGTAATTGGTCCTATCTACCCACTGAAATGCCCAGAGAGACGCTATTAGGATATTCTGGTGAGGAGGATCTGACCACCTCCTGCCCTATCTGCTGACAGATCAAGTGTAGCTTAAGTGTGAGAGTGCAGCCTTAGATTCACAGCAACACCTGGCTTAGAAGATGTCCAAGAGCACTGGACAGGTTTTGGAACAAATTAAGTCTCGCAGCTCCTCTGTCTTGTGTAGGATTACAGATTGTCAAGCCCGTGGGCCCCACTTTCTGCCTGAGCCTCCCTTTGGATTTTTGTAGCAAACAAACCTGGAGAGGGGAGTGGCTGAGACCTGGCCAAGGAGAATGTGGTACCTTGAACTCAATTACACTCGCACAGCAGGCTCTGCAACAACCCAAATCCTGACTTGGAGTGAACAATTAGCCTTGGGAAAAACTGAACAGAAGCATGATTGTTTGCCTTTGTGACTAAGAATGGAAGCAAAAGTATCTGCTTTGTTCTCAGCTGCAGAAACAGTGGCTGCGATTGCAGTGTGGGACTGTACTGAGCAGAGCAAACCAGCCCTGGTGAAGCTCTAAGCTATCAAATGCAAATCCCTCTGCCTATAAGATTGGTTCATTCAGAGCTGTTGTTCTTGTGTTGTTTCCTGTGTGGACAAAACTGCATTGCCAGAAAACTAGGGAACGGGAAGGATAAGTATATGTTACATAATTTTCTCTGTGATGATAAAACCAGCCATCTCAGAAGCACATTAAAGTTGTAACTGATCTGATGGAGTTAGTTGGCGATAAGCTGAAGCATTAAGAAAAATTTTGCATTGTGTCTGCCTTTGCATAGTGTGCAGTTCACACTCCAAAAACATACTTATGGGCTGACATGGAAGTACCTCAGTGTTTGCATGTCAGAGACCAACATCCACAGTGTACATGGGCAATGTGCATACCAGCATATGCATTCACACAAACATAAAAATACAGACGCATACACAAATGCCAGCTGTGTGTGGCATGGAGCTGATGACCCCACTCTTCATCCTTGCCTTCTGAACTGCTCATATTGATCCCTGGCTTCAATGCCTGGAGCATGAATGCCAGTGCAGAGAGACACTGACACAAAAGTGCTTCATATTCATTTAATCGAATCAGCAGTGTACGTGTTCATTTCTGGTAAACAGGCACAGGTATTACAAGCATCTGAGTCACACTCTTAGAGACCAAAGCTTTTATTCTTCTGATGTATGAAAACAAATGTTGATGTAATGAGAATAAGAGACAAAAAGGGCAAGGATTCAAGCTTCGTGAGATGGAGTCTTGCTCTTCCTAAGAATTTGCATAGGGTTACAGAATTACATAGTGGGTTCTTCTGATCATTTTGATTCATGCCTGTGCAGGGAAGCTTCCCTTATCCACTGGGGCATGCTTTTGGAGGTGAAGTTCTCTCTGCATTAACTCTTTTAGTTGCCTCAAGCTAATTTCAGGGTCTCTTCCTTGTACCTCTTCTAGGTACTGACATGATCCCCATCATCACAGTACTTGAGCACTTTTCGATATTTGTCCCAGAAACATTTTTGTGAGGTAGGGAAGTGCTACTATCCCCATTTTTAGACAGGGAACTGAGATACTGAGGGGTCAAAAATCACAAAGGGCATATTTAGCGGACCAGTCACTTAAAACAGGGTCCCACTCCTTGCTCCTGCTCCTGCTCTGCCACTGAATCATCCTACTCCTCTGCACCCCTCTTGAGTATTAGTACCAGTATATATTTCTCTAACATGAAGCCTTCCCTGGGAAGCATTGCTAGGAGTATGTGTAGTTCTCCATGAGTGCTGCCTCATTCCTTATGGGTCTCACAGGCTGCTTGACTGCATGGAGAATGGCACCTCCACCTCTCTGCTGTGCTCTTGTCACAGCTGGGCTCTGGCTCAGACCAGTAACAGCAACCCACGCTTCCCTTCCTGCTGCAAGACTTGTAACTGCTTTCTTCTACCAATGTCCTGAGGCAGACTGGTCCCAGGGCCACTGACCTGTTTTTCTCTCTATTTTGGTTCCTAAGATCTGTTGCCATTGGTTGATGATGTTTCACCTATTTTATAACTACCAGCATTGAGGTCATGCTTTCCTTTTCTTACAGGGACTTGCCCTCCCTCACAGCCAAGTAGCAGATAACTTGCTCTCACATGCCACAGACTTGCTTTCACTATAAGAACATCTGCTTTCCTTTGGAGCAGAGACATCCGTTTTAAAGAAAGAACTATATACACCCTTAAATACAATATCAAAACCTTAAAATAATCTCATGTAAATAAATAGAACACAAGCATCACAATTTGCAGTCTAGAGAGGTTTCTTCAAAAGAGATAAATTCTGGCCCTGCTATTTCACCCTAGGATGATGAACCATCCATACAGTCTGTCATATCTGAAGCTGCTTCTTCCTACAGCCTTTCCAGATGTACCTTGGTAATAGGACTGTACTCTATTGGAAAGTGGCAGCTGCTGGACTTTTTAGGGTACCCCAGTCCTTGTACCACTCATGGATTCGTAACTTATTTACAGACCAGGTTTAGTCAGCACCAGGTATTTCATCAGCCTTCCGACCCACTTCTTTTTGCTGCTTTGGGGAAGCAGAGTTGGGCAGATGGCTGGGGACACATGGGTCTGAGGAACATCCACCTACCCCAGCCTTCAGGTTCTGAGATCTGCTGCTGTGTCCATCATAGTCCATGTGTCCATCATAATCTCCAACTTGATTCAGGTGTCTACTGTCAGTTGGTGGGGAGTGTGTGTGTGTGTGTGTGTGTGTGTGTGTGTGTGTGAGTGTGTGTAATCCTTAGCTTCCTATCAGGAAGGACTTTGTGTTCAGATATAGATAAAGCACACGAGATGTGTGCACCTTCGTGCACCAGCACCACAAATTTTACCATAGCAACAGGTAGCAGTGATAATGGTCACAATTAATAATGTAATGTCTCCAAACCCATTTTTAGTATGAGCCAAACACTGTTTCAGCTGGATGGTCTCTGGATCTCAGCAGTGGTTTTAGCACCCAAGTTGAGTCCCCTTGTGCATGGGGAAAGCTCTGTTCTGGACTCAAGAAGGTCACAGACTTCATCCATTGCCCTGGTGCAGGTCTCGAGGTTGGCAGCCAGCTTCTGGATTTTGGCCTTCAGCACAGCCTGGCTTACTTTTGTGACCTCCTTTGTGTATTCTGGCACGAGGAAACTGTGGGAGCCGCAGAAGACCATGAAGCAGACGGAGTTGTACAGCGAGATGGAGGCCCTCTTCTCTGACTGGCACAGTGTAGGGTCTCCTGGACCCTGCCCCCGGCGAAGGAACTCCAGGCAACCAAGGATTTCCCTCATCTGTTTCCGACAAGTCATTGCAATTTCCTGCACCTTCCTCACCTCCCGAGAATTGCAGAGCACTAAGGAGAGGTCGGATGTGATGCTGATGGCCCCCCCAGCAGTGGCCAGGCCCAGACCCACAGCTGATGCCAGGAGAGAGGCTCCCAGCGTCACTGGGCTCAGGGACAGCCCCAGGATGGCTGTGGCAGCTCCTGCGGCGGTCAGGGTGCTCCCGCTGACATTGGCAATCAGGGACCTCTTGCGGAGCTTGTTGAGTTTATGAGCTGCCTTGTGAAGGTGAGCGATTTGGCCACGTAGCCTCCGCCTCTGATCCAGCAGTGCTATGTGGAAGTGATGTGTGGGGTCTAGCACTTGCGGAAAGGCAGCACTGTTTCTCTCCATGGCTTCTGTCCAGAAAAAGAGAAGTCTGGGTTGTGATTTTTGTCAAAATAAACCCATGAGACATGCTCAGTCTGGACTATCATTTCAGGGATGGCATCCAGCCAAATTTTTGTTGCTTCACCCAGCTACAAGAAAGGTTTTCCATCTGCACACACATGCACACTCACCTACACACACGCACACTCACGTACACACACGTGGTCATATGCACATTTAATTACACATTCCATTGTAAGTTTCAGACAGAGAAACTTTTACATGTTTTTCTTGTTCCCTGCGAAGACTAAAATATCTTAAGGGCTGGGGTCAGAGGTGCTATTGCCATTACCTGTATGAAGATACAAAACATCTTTTCCAACCCTGGGGACTGAAATTCCCTTGAGATTAAGTGACTCAGTGCCCAGAGTAGTGATGCTGCCAGAACTAATGTGTAGCCCCTGTGATGGGATTCAGAGGATCTGCAATATACAAAGGCATCTTTTAAAAGAAAAGTCAGGCTCTAAGGAGGTAAAAGCCACCATCCCAGGTTTTTATTTAGGGGTGATTTTCCATTAAAGGAGGACAGAGGGAAGTTGCTGAGAGGAGTCAAGGTCTGGCTTTTCCATATCGGAGGTAAGCAGCTCACTGATGCCTTGGATGGGTATTGTGAACATCCTTCCTTTCTTTAAGTCTAAATAACTCAAGGTCCTGCAGCATTTTTTTTCTATTGTAACCTGGCGTCAGGGTCTGGACAAATATGGGAATCATTGTTCTTTGGTGCTTAGTCCAACCTGTCATCATGGATCTCCAGTGACAGCAGCAGAGAGGCCTATGAACCTTGTTTAAAAGGTTCATGAAGAGCACATCAGAAAAGCAGGCCTAATTTTAGTGTACACTCCCTTGAGGATGGGGGAAATGGGAAATGCAGAGGCCTGTGAATAGAAAAGGCTTGAAAACTGCTGGCTCTGGCAAACCTCCCCTGGTAAGATAGCAGGAGATTGTCATGCCTTCTAGAAGGTGAATTTTCAGAGTTTCTGTACTAGGTGGTGTCTGTTTGCTGTCTTTGTTCTTTGTCACAAGGGCAGAAAGAAATGTTCCAATAAGCATTTTCAGGTTGCTTTAGGACTGCAAAATGCTTTACAAAGGAAGCTAGCATCCTTAACCCTGTTTAGAGGGAAACTGAGCCAAGGGAGTCAACAGGAGTGATGTAGCACCACCAATTATCTGGTGGGAGCAGAGCTTCTGTGCTTCACAACACTGCATTGTGCACAGAGCTATGCTGCCTCTGCACCTTGTAAGGTCTAGCCATAGGGCTAAAAAGCTCTTTGCAGTCCGTAATGCCCTTATAATCAAAAGAAGTTTCTGTAGCAGAAAGACCCTGACCTAGAGCCAACTGAGCAAAACTGTTCATTGCTGCAGTCACTTTTTCACTTCTAAGTCTTCTGTACTGTGTGAATTGGAGGTATCTGGTCCCTCACAAAGTTTTACTATATAATTTGGTCCTTGGGGCTTCATTCTGCAGAATCCCAGTGTTTCAGAAGGAGAAAACATTGTGTCATAAATACTTTCCATCCTGAAGTGTATGAGTATATAACTCTCACTGCAGTTTTTCACCCTTCTACTTGCTTGTCCTAATCCATCTCACACAGAATCCTTTAAGGCTTTCCCTCATGCCCTTCAGAAAATGACCCCAGTCTCTCTTGGTATCACTGGACCATTTGAATCACTTGGTATATTGTGCTTTTCTTAGCTGGGGGCAGTATCCTATTATTTTTTCACATGGTGAGAGATAAAGCTGAACGCACAATAACTAACACTAATTTAAATGGATACCAGCAATAAAATGAACAATGAGCGTATCACCAATAACATAATAACAGATCAATATGATGATCATTAAATATATCAATTCCTGTAGCCTCTTAACAATTTGTTCTGAAAATTTAATTGCTAAGAACTCTCTCAGGTAACAGCAGCGACCATCTCACTGCATTAGTAGAACAGTCATTCAATATATAGCATAAACCATGTAGTGATGCATGGTTTTTGAATACACTAATCTTTTGAATACACTAATTTATACCAGCACAAAGGAAAATAAATGCAACTCCAGGTCTTAGAGAAAAATCTCCCCAATAATAAAGGTATATATTAGTCCAAAACCTGCAAACGCTTTCCTAATACAGTACTCGGAGAGACTCCAAAAATTACTGGTTCAAACTTACCTTCAGTTTCCAGCTGACCTCCCAAAAGACAAATTTTGATCTGTTTCTGGAGGAGACCAATTTATAGCTCCCACGGACCAATTGCTGCAACAGGAATGCTTTGCCTCATACTGGGAGTTTGCCATTTCCTGTTCTCCCTTGTGCAGAAGGATGTGACACACTGGAAAGTGACCTGCAGGACAGCGAGCACACATCATGTTCAGGAAACGATCCCTGCGAATGAACATTGTGTGTTCGCTTTTCCTGAAGTGTAAGAGAAAAAAAAATAATAAAATCTTAGCCTATTCCTGGCACTGAGCTAATGCAGTCATTCCCTGTAGGGAACTGTTGCCTTTCCTCTCCCTGAAATAGCAACTGACTTTACTCTGTGCTGGAGCCACCAATTGCTTGGCGACTGAAGTTTCCCCCACCACGCATCTTGAGCCAGTGGGGCTGTCAGCCAGCCAGCTACTCCATTCAAGGCCAGTGTACTTTTAAAATCCAAGCTCTTTGAGACAACTGTGTGTGTGACTAGCTGGAGCACAGCAGTCACTCCATAAAAGGGAAGCAGTTCCACAGCAAGACTGTTGCTCTAAGACCCTTCTCCTTCTCAGAAGACAAAAACATGCAGCATCCTGCAAAAGGAGTGATCTCCCTGTGGTTTTGCTCTGTTTCTTAACCATAGGGCCGGCTTTAATCAAAGAAGTATTTTTGAATGGAGTCAGGAAGAAAAGCTTTTTGGATGGCACTAAGTAGTGCAGCCCTCCTTAGACCAAAGTGGCATGTGTCTATTGACATAGGGCCTGTGGTGCTGGGGGCCTGTGGTGCTGGCGACATTTCATTTGTGCTTGAAGATGGGTCATCTACTTTGCTACTTGGCGGATTCTTACTCTTCAGGACTGCTGTTAACAGGGAACCTTTGGCTGTGCCCTAGGGTTCCCCTAACCTGTCTAATCTGAAAGCTATGTAGCTGTCACTGAGTGGTGAGGCTTTACTGTTGAATTTGTGAGATGCATAGCTGGAGCTGACCTTAAAAAGGGACAAGAACTGAGAGGCTACAGACAGGGAGACGAGAAGGCTGGGATTATTAATTTCAATGGCATCTTGGTTTTTGATCATCTTAAAATAACTGTGAAACAGTATGTCAAGTATTTTGTCAGGGAGGACCTGCAGGAGATGAGATACGAATGAAAAATAAATAGCATTGAAGAGTGACTTCAACCTGTCACAGACATGAAAAAAGAAAGCATTGTTTTGAAGGTGCTTAAATATGTAATATTGGTCTGTTACAATTTGTACCTACTGCAGGTTAACAGGAAGGTGAGTTTGACACTTTGAAGGAAGCTGTACTTTAGCCCTGCCCTTTGTTTTAGCAAGCGTATGCTTGAATTGGAGCCCATCTACCTTGGCAAGGGTTTGCAGTTGATAGACATGAGTGTTCTTTCACACATTCCCAAATAGCATGTGGCTTTTTTTTTTTTTTCCATGTAACTGCCTCTGTATTAGAAACTGTGCCTTCAGATATGTCCTTCTTAGGACAGTGAGTTTTGGTAAAAATGAAATAATGAAAAAAAGGAAAAAAAAGGTTTAGAATGAGCCTAAGATGATGACAGTTTTGGATCCTCTCCTTCCTTTCCCAGTGCTCCTCTTTCAGTATACTCAGCTGCAAAATGTTGCCAGAAACTCCTGCGATGCTCAGTGTGTGGGCAAGGACCTGATTAGAGTGCAGAAGAGACAATTCATTTTTTTAGAGTATTCCCTCACAGAGTTTTCTGCCAGCTGAAAGATCTGCACCTCATTCAAGACAAGATGTTGGTCTCAGCCTAGTGTGGTTTCTCACAGGAATCATCCCGGGCTTCTTCACCATCTAAAGAGAATGTTTACCCATAATCCACCCCTACAATGAGGTACATCCCCAGAAGGTAAGGATTTCACATGAGGAGCTACGCATATCAACTTCATTTTAAAAAAGAAACGTCTATTATAATAAGAAACTTTATTTCCTAGGGAGTTGCCCTACTACAATGTTTTGTGATCTGTTCTCGTGCCTGCTGACACTCATAAACATCCTTTTGGTGAGAGTGCCGGTCTTCTCTCCCACTGATAATTAAAGAGACCTGCTCCAGCAAAGGTGAGCAGATGGGAATGGGAGCAGGATGGGAAAGAAGCACCTTCTCTGAGCACCTCCCAAGGACTGAAAGGCTTTTAGTGCCATTCGTGCACTTGCCTACATGTGAGCACGTGCTGGGTCACTGGTAGGTCCCAGGGGCCTGCTTGGAGTGAATCTTAGCTTATCAGGGATCTCAAGACTAGTGGTCTTGAGAAGGTGGGTCTGACCTTCACTGCACAGTCCTGCAAGCTGGTAGAAGCCTCACCATCCTGCCTGCTGTACACTGTCACCCAGACCCTCTGCTGATGCTTTGTTCTTGACCTGTGAAGCACTTGGACTTGATGGTGGAAGGGGCACAGCAGGTGGTTCACAACTCTGGCCAAAATTTGTACCTCTGCTCCACCCTTTCCCATCGAGCCACATCCTCTCGAAATGCATGAGGATATTTTGTGGGAGCAGGTGACCAGAAAAGGGAAGGAAGGATGTTTTATTGCCTCAGCTCTTTTCCTTTCAGTGGATTTTGGCAGAAAGGACTGATCTTTATGCTCTTTTTCTCTCCAGCAGAAGGGATATATTGCAGAAGTGTTTGATCTGAAGCTGTTTGGAGCAACTGCAATGTAGCATTTGAATGCAAATGTGAAACATTTGAAGCTGGAGTTTCAAATATACACTTCTTTTATTAACATTGTTTTGATCAAATAATTGAGAAAATTTGAGTAAATTTACATTTAAATACCATCTTTTTAACCGGGGAGTTTTGTAATTTTTGATGCTTTCAACCTTAACTGCTGCATCCTGGAGCTAAAAGCTGTCTTTTATTTTCTTTTTTTTTCTTTTTCAAATGAAACAAAGACAAGTTTTAACTCTTCATAGCAATATATTAATTCAGATTCAGTGGAAATTTGAATAGACCTAAACTTAAACAAAGCAAGCAAACTGGAACTAAAAGGGCTGCCTCAGCTTTTAGTAACCTCACCAATTGATCCAAATTAATTTTTTGAAAGCATTCCAGAATGAGACAGGCTGCTCTGGGGTCTGGTCATTAGTGTATGTGAGACTTGTTTGAAGAAAGCTGCAAAGAGCAGAGCAGGGTGAGGGGAACAAAAAAACCTGTGGGATGGGAACACCTCTTGTTAGTTCCATTGAAGTAGAAAATTAGTCAAGTACATTGACTATGCCTGCTTTGTGAGCAAGCATTCATGTAACAAAAATACTATCCTAAATTGCCTTGTCAAAACACTGCCAGCAGTGTTTGCAGAGATCAAGTATTTATTTGGACATGGAGACTGAATTTCTGCAGTGGACTTAAACAGACCAGCTTATGCTGCCATTTGTCACCTTTAATTATGTGTTTCAGTGTAGGCTATATGGCATAAGACTTACTTTCTCTGATGCACAACTTCCCACTTAGCCCATATGCCTCCAGCCTTGCCTGTGGCACAGCTGACCAATAAGTCAGTGCAGCCATACGCAGGTTCTGCTGAGACCAGCGCTGCTAAAGGACTTTTCTCTGTTCAGTGTCTTAGCAGTGGCAGCAACAGCATCACAATAAGCAAGTCTGACTACCCATTCCCTCAAGGACTACAGAAAACAGAGAATCATTACCATATTTTCAGAATTGCAAAGAAACCTACTAGGCTGGTGAAAAGTAGAAATTAGGTAACCTGGTTTCTTGTGTCTTCTTTCCTGTGGACTTCTTGATGCCTGGAGTTCACATTGCACCATTTCTCTTGAAAGAAAAAATCTGGATTCTTCTCACCTACTAAACTATTTGTATTCACGAAACTCACAAGAAGTAAGTGTCTTTAAAACCTTGGCTGCTTTCTTAAATTCTGGCTGAGATTGCCTAGGAAGCTCAAAAGATACTGCTTGACAAAGCCACCAACAGCCCTGCTCTGTAATCCTCATTTCTGTAGGGAGCCAGGCTAGAATGATCCCTGTGTCCTGCAACTGAACACGAACCACACATGTCTATGGTTTCTTATTCCCCTTTGCCAAGTCTGAACCTTGCAGTGTTTAGCCAAACTGGTTTCATACACGGGTCTGCAGTCTTCCTTCTGCCAGGGAGTGTTGATGTCCTCTGGTGCAGGAGGATGAGCTCCTGGGGAGGGAGCCTTCGGTGGCATTTCTCTATCTTGTACTGGTGGATCTGGGCAGTGCCCACAGGACCCTGGTTTGAACGGGAAAGAAAAGCAGCTCAGCTGGGAAGCATGCCACCAAAAACATGTCTTCACCAAGAAAACAAATGGGCTGGAAACACTCAGGTGTAAATCCCCAAAACTGGTCTTGGAAGCCTTGGGATAAGAGGTTACTGGATAGATACAGTATTTATTAGCTAGGAAACGAGAGTGTCTGTGTTTCCATCAGGCAGCACAGGACCAAGTTTTTACCTGGCTCTTCTATTTGCCTATTACAAGTGGCAGGTTGCTGTTCAGGTTATTGATCTTTAACAGAGACATTCTTGCTGTCTCTTTCTCCCGAGTTCTTGTTCTCAGTTGCTTTGATATGGCTCTTGGTGAGGTAACAAGTGTCAGCTTTGGGATCACCTAGAAAAACTTTAAACTTGAAGGCACCAATCAACAATTCACTAATCAGTTGTGGTGGAGGGAAGGGCTAGGAAAATGTACCTTTTCCAAGAAAATTGGATTTGGCATCATCTGATATTTGCACAGTGGAAAATTCCTGATCCTATCTCTACACCTGTCACTAGCCAAGGCCAGAAAGCCACAGTGACTGGGTTCACCCCACATTCCCATGTGTTTCCCTGACAGCTACCTGGGCAGTGGCTGGGTGATGCTATTTCAAATCTGCTAAAAAAGCATCTGCTCTGATAGTGAACCAAAAATGTAAAAAAAAACCCCTAAAAATAATGAGATGATATGAGATCTCAGTGCACTGACATTGTCTGAGATAAATTTTGTAAAGAAAACTTAACTTCTTTTACTATTTTAATGAGCTGTAGTAGTTATTTTTAAATATATGAAAGAAAAATCAGAATTAGAATTTGAATTAGAATTTGAATTAGAATTTGAGCTTTTACTTTTAATTCTTCTCTTGCTTCTTTGAATTAATGAACTGTTCTATTGTACATCATTTGCAGCTGGTCAAAAGGGATACCTAACATTCATAACAACAGATAGGCCTTTGTAAATGCAAAAATAACTTAGATAAGAGAACTTGTAATCAAGTTTAGGTGTTGGAGATGGAGTAATTTGGATAGATGATGGCTGCATTGCAGGTCTGCATGTTCATTCCATACCAGTTTTACCATGATGCTGACTTTGTGTTGGGAATATTCAACTCAAATCCCACAAATTTCATGAATGGGGTTTGACTTATCCTGGAGTAGTCACAGTCACTTGTCATCATTCCATTCCTTCCCCATAAGACAGTTTAGCCACAGTATGTACAGAAACTGGTTCAACATTTGAGGGAAGGTCAACAAAAGGTTGAAAGGTTTGGGCTGTGATGAAAGACCAGATCCTGGAGTTGTTTAAATATTTCAGGTCTCCTCTGAGTTTTTTAACACACTTGCAAGACCTGGTTTTGTGTGTCTGTGTGGTTTGGCTGTTCTGTTGTCGTTGTTTGTTTACTTTTTAATTTTTCTTACTTTCATATTGTTAATCTTTCAGGATTAAGGTTGGCAGGAAACATTCCAAATACAAAACGCATTGTGATGAAAACAAAATTACGAAATTCATTACATTGATTAACCCTCCCATCTGGCACCGTAGAATCATAGCAGACACAAAAGGGCTTAAAGAAGCCCAGGAAAAGTTAAAAACTGTTGCCTTGAACTTCGGATAAGGATGCATCTCAATTTCAGCCCTCTTTAGAGGTTCACACAGTTTATTAACATTCTGAAGCGCCCTCTAGAGCCAGGAGAAGAAACAGCCATCCTAAAAGGCTGGTTCGGCCCATCTCTTCCATGCACCTGCTCTATAACACGTGACTTATTACAGACAACAGTTCTTTTTCCCTCTCCTGCCTTGATCGATGTCCCACAGGTTTGTTAGGTTTATGTTCCAGTTTCAAGTATCCTGTCCCACTGATACTTGGGCTGCTCTGGGCCAGAGATGGTCCCTTAAACAAGCCCTTGCTGTCCAGCAGTGCTAGCAGGAGATGCTGTTGTGGAAGACTGTGTGTGGCAGTGGTACATCCCTGCCCGTCCCCTTCGATAATGGGCCCTTCTTGCCCATGGATTTTTCTGGTCCCTTTCGACCCTGCTGACATCAGCTTCCTCCACTGTCTCCTGGGACAGAAAGACCAGAAGTTCACAGTTACTCATGATATAAAGAAGTGTCTTCTCTTGCCTATTTTCAGCTAAAGTACTCCTTTCACAGAGTTACCTTTATGACAGCTATTTGGCGTCAGGGAAAGCAAAGTCCTTGGGTTTGGCAGTGCTGCACTGAGAGTTGTGTAGAAGGTGGTCCCCCCTCATTCTTGTGAGTGACAAATTGTCAGTCACACTCTCAGTATTAGCAGAGCACATGTACAAGCCAGACTTATAGGGACTTACAGAGCTGCACTTGGGAATGCAAAGAAAGAATGTTATGGATAACATCACTGCATCACAGTTCTAATGGTTTCTTCTAAGCCTAGGGAGACTAAGATTCAGTTTTAAATGGCTGAATCTGAACTGAAAAAAACCCCAAAAACCAAATCAAATCAAATTCAAATTGTTACTATTTTTGTCAAGGCAGGACTTTTATTTTCAGGTCAGGTCTTCCATTCTTAAAATATGATGGCTACAAAGTGATTCCTCTGGGTAACCACCAGGGCTGGGAAGTATAATCAGAAACATTTTGACTTATTGCTAGTGTGTTTAGACAGAGGGAGAAAGGGAAATGCTTCCTTACTGAAGGCAGATAGATATTTTTGTACCTTTTTTAGCATTAACATTAAGGCACAGCCTGGTGTGAGGGCCCCAGGACTTATTTTTTACACATTGTCCAGATCTGATCAGAAAGAATAGCTGTCAGTAATATAAAACTCTTTGAAGGGAAATTTATAGAGAGTGATAGTCTCATGATGGAGTTAAGGACATCTTCACAGTACTAAATCTGCTAATGGGAGATCTTGCAAAAGCAAGTCCCCACTCCCAGGGGTCTGGAAGCCTGTGCTTCCAGAAGAGGGGAAGCTGGCCAGCTGCAGAGAGAGGACATGATGAGGACAGGAGCTCAGTGTTTCTCCCATGCTCCTAGTTTGGATGTGAGCTGTGCCTGAGTGCTCGGCTGCCTGGTGCTCCTGAAGGGATGTCAGCAGATGCTCTTGGCCTGGGTGGATTCAGCCTACTTCCTACACCCTCATGAACAAATGATCAGGACATGGAAGGGAGGAAGGGAAACTTGTGAGAGAATGTGCTTCCCTGCACCTGCAGATACTCCCTGCATGACTGGCAGAAGCCATAAGTGCAGAGCATGGCTATGTGACCTGTGGTTTGCAAACACATGCGGTTTTTAAAGAGTACTTTCTAAAAATTGTATGGTTGTACCTTTGGAGGTACAAAGGCTTGGAAGTGTAGCAAATTCTTCTGGTAGCATCTGATCAAATGCAACCTTTGCAAAGAGCAGGTAATGTCTCTTTTTACCAGTCCAGTAATAAAAAAACCCAAAAACCAGCCCACCCCAAAACGAAAGAAAGAAAAAAAAAAGAAAAAAAAAGAGGGGAAAAAAAAGTATTTCCTTATAAATTTGGTTTTGGTTTTGGTTTTTTTTCTCTAACCTATCCCAGATACAAGCAGTAAAGAGAGTCCTGGCTATTGGGTCTATCATGACATTTGGAGCTCTGAGGAAAGGGAAACCCTATATTGCACTGGGGAAGAATTAGATTACCAAGGACCACTCTTCTGACTCGTACATACAGCAGGATCACAGTCCACACAAAGACTATGCAGAAGAGGTACTTGTATGGAAGGCAATCTCTTCTTTACCTCCTTACAAGCTATACATAGCTACATGTTTAATTTAGCTATTAAGATAGCTTTTTTTCAGGTTGTCTCCTCATCATATGAGCTGTCCCATTCACTCTCCCCATCCCGTTCCAGTTTAGAGGACACATTGACTTGGCTTGGGAGGACTGCTCCAAAAGACAACCCTGGAGCAAGCTGCCTGACCGAAGTACACCATTCCCATGCACGTACAGGGTCTTGTGGCTTATGCTTGCTCCACACCATGTATACAGAACCCTCTTCTACAGCACATGTTCCTTGCAGTATCACCAATGGGGCCCTTTGAGCACCCATTCCATCCTCCCTTTGTGCATGCATTCTAGATCCAGCATCCAGCTTTCCATCCCAATTACCTGTTTTGAGACACACGTGGGGAAGAACACCAGGAGGCTGGAGGGTCAGAGGAATTTCCCACTGCTCTGAGGAAGCACATGAGGAATGACATGAAGATAAACTTTACAGGGTACATCAGTGGCTCCTAGAATAAGCCAGAGAGGGATGCATTGTCATGGTCTATTTCAGTACCTGTGTCATAGTGAAGGAGAAAATCTCTGGATGCATCATGTAAGTTCCCTGGGAAGAAAATGAAAACCAGAATGTCTATGCTCGTCTGCTGCTAAAAAGTTCCTAGTATGCTGCTTGCAACCAGGGATGGATGGAGATGGTGGTTTCACAATGTGGATGAGAGCAAAGATTCAGCAAGAGTTGGGAACACTTTTGTTCTATGTAGCACTGCACGGGGGGGATGGATCTCATCTGGATCCAAAGAGAAATGGGCATCTGGCTGTGAGCATGCAGGAGTTTGACAATGAGCTTTTTAACTGAGGAGTGGGGGAAAGGCAACCAGTGGTGACGTTTTTCAGGACAGTGTCTGCAAGGACAAGATATAGCAAATGGTGTAACCTCTAGAGAAGGATGCATCAGTGGATAGCATAAAACAGGAGGGTTAGCATTCAAAGAGAAGGCCAGAGAACAAAATCAGTGCTGTGAGTGTCTCTACATCAGAGCTTGAAGCCTAGGAAAAAAGACAGGAGCACTGGTACATTTTGTTGACATGGTAACACTTTGGAAACCTTGAACTTTTTGGAAAAAAGCTCAAAGGAACAGCTGGAAGCATTAAATACTGACAGATGGGTGGAGATGGCTGAAGTTACCATACTGGGAACACAGGCTACTACCCACCCAGAAAGGCCTGAAAAAGGAAGAGATGCTGACACTGATAACAAGAGGGAGGGTTGAGAAAAAGAAAGCTTATTTAAAAAGCTGACTGTGTGTCTGAATAAAGAAAACAGAAAAGAACATAAATCCTAGAAGATTAAGCATAAAAATATAACTGAACTGTCCTAAAAGGGATTAGAAGATCAGCTAGTTAAAAATTAGAGCTAGTACTAAATACTAGCTAAATACTAAATCTGTCACAACAGCAGAAAAAAATCCTGCCTGAGACCCTCTCAGACCATGGGTCTCCTGGTCTCTAAGCCTCCTGGCTGAGCCAGACACACTCTTGGACATATAATGAGGGTCAGAACAGCCTCCTGGATAAATACAGACTTTCCAATAATGGCAGCATAGTTGCAGCATGCAAAGAGACATCTTGTCTTGCAAGCATCTTGGAGTTTTTTTTGATGAAGTTAACTAGTATGTGTGGAAGGGTGATCTGCTTGATGTGACCTGCTTGGATTTCCAAAGACTTTTGACAAAGCCTCTCTGGAAAGACCTTGAGGAAAAGTAAGCAGCAGCAGGATGAAAGGGAAATTCTATCACCGATAGTTATTTGATAGAAGGTTGAAAAAAGCATAGGACTAAATAGAGGAAAGGTCACCAGGGAGTTCTGCAAAACTTTGCACTAAAATCTGTGCTCTTTACCAAGTTCCTAAATGACATGGAAAAAGGGATAAGCAGTGAGATGATGGAATTCACTGAGAATATGACTGGCCAAAGCACTGGCGCAGTTGTTTGTTTAGAGAAGCTTTTGTCTCAGTGAATATCAACACAAATGCAATGTGAGGGCCACGTCCACTAAGTATCATCTTAATCCATGCTTTCTCTTACAGCTTGGGATGGGGTGAATAGATAAAATAGATAATTTGCAATCTTGATCTGTAAATCACATCACTCCAATTGGAGCCTTTTGATTGCTATTCGTGGTCCTAGGCCTCACTGAAGCTGAGAAGCATTGCAGTAAGTTAACATGAGAGGCAGCAGAGCTGCAGTGTGACCTTCTGTATCTCCCAAACATTTGTCATATAGTTACCATTGCTCACATTCATTATAAACTCCATATTGGCAGGAGATATTTGGCTGTTGGGATGGCCTTTATGTCCATCCTGAATCAAGGCTCTGAATTTGACAAACCTGCTTTGGAGAGCGTTTGTGAACTCTGTCTTTAAGGACCAACTGCAATCTTGATTAGATTTTAAGACAAATCCACGAGACTAGCATCTCTTATAGTATCCTGGGGTCCCCTCCAGACTGGGTGTTATTTTATATTTACAGTACATCAGAGATCAAGTGATTGTTCAGATCAGGTGACAACATTTTATAGTGAACTGGTGTAGCTCTAGAAAGATGTTTTCTCACTTGAAGCAGCCCTGCAGACTTGGAGAACTGGAACCCGGCTGAAAGGGTGGATATGTCCTTATTATCGGCCCTTACTTGAACACAGTGCAGTCAGGGAGATGGATTAGGTCTCCTAAAGCAAAACCGTGCCTCTTTAGAGTGATGTCTGGAGATGAGCATCCTTCTTCTTTTAGCCACAGTACAAGCCAAACATTGCACCTGAAACACTTCCTTCTTCAGCCATTCTGTAGATGGGTCTTCTCACAGTGAGCAATCATGAAGAAAATAGTAGTCTCTTTCCCTAAAATCTCTTCCTCAGTAGGAGTCTTCTCCTCTTTAGCAGAGTAGATTGCAAGTGGGCATTGGTAATCAGGCTGTCTACTTCTCTTTTATATTTCAGGAAGCATATGGAGGCTGACACATTTCTTGATGTATACTCAAAAATTACATCAGTTTGGATGCAGGGCCTCTGATTATCAACATGAAGCTACAGACAACTCACAATCTCTTGCTGTTCTGCAGCGATTTCAATGAGCTTTGGAGGTAGCTGTTGTCACCTGATATGCACGGAAACAGAGGTAAGGAGGAATCTGGTGGTCTGCTCATTGCCTCATAGGCAGAAACAAATGGTGCATAGAGGTGGACTTAGTTTCAGATGAATGCTTGCTCCTTGAGGCTACCTGTGAGCTAGCACAGCTTATGTACTACTGACTAGGCTATAGTTTTAAATTGCCTTGTTCTGGATCTTTTCAAGACTGGTGGGTTAAACTTTCCATTTTTAATGGTATATCATACTTCTGACTCTAAAGAACTTGATGTGATGAATACTAAATCAGCCTTCAATGCCATAGCATTCTTTTCTTTATATTTCTTGGAAAAGGTTTCAGTAGGCCAACAGGAATCCTTCTCTTGTAAGGCCCCTGGGACAAAATTTCTTTTTTTTTTTTGAAGTGATGGGACAGCTGTCATAGGAGTTCTCATTTGAATAGATGCAAGCAATAAGGAAAGAATATTACTTCATGCAAGTAATTTTTAAAAACCTCTTAGAATCTGTTAATCAGTTGGAAACTAGCAGAGGAGTCTAGTGGAAAAGGAACAGGAGACATGGATGTATTCAGGGTTCCCCAAACTAAGCACTTTACTTAACACACCTTATATATGCTGAAAAATAAGATGACAAAACAACCCACTAGCTCTTCTCTGAACATGCCTGCTTGCCCAGCTTCATGCATTTCCCCTGTTTTCACGGGTGCAGTGATACCAGCAGCTATTTTTGCTCTTAGCTCAGGGCTGTATCAGCTGCTGGACATCTCTGCCAAATTCCTCCTTTTGTTTGCGGACTCTGCATCCCAGTGTGCTCTAGGAAAAGTGCAGGGAACATCATCTTCAATCCCCGCCCTCCGGAATCACAGAGAGAGGAGAAGGACCAATCTCTTCTCCCTCAAGGATGTTTGTCCACCTGTGCTGAGGCACTGTGAGCTTGTTTTTATGAGGTGGTAGCTCATCTTCCTGGCTTCTCTGCAAAAGTGGAGGGTTGCAGATTGTATTTGGGCATCGTGGGTCACTGATGATGGGAGAAGAGAAGTGAGAAGAATCAAGCTCTTGGTTAGTAAAGGAGGAACAAAAATAGTGATGCAGGATCTTTCCATGGGGGCTGCAGAGGTGCTTAAATGCAGTGAGGGCTCTTCTGCAAGCAGGTCTTTCCCCCAGATCTTGTGTCAGAGAATGCAAGAGGTAAAACAGGTCCGAAAGGCAGTTCTTAAGTGTCTAGATTAATCAGAGAAAGCTAGCATGTAAAGGCAGTTATTCTCTGCTTGACCAAGGTGGGCACCAATGGGGAGCAGGTGAGCACCAAGGGCTGCATGCCAGCCAGAAGTTTAAGACCAGCTGCCTTGGAGGAAATAAAATTGCCTAAGGCATCCTGATGATGGTTCAGAGTGGGATGGGAAAAGATGGGAGTTCCCACCAGGTAGACTTGTACATTGTCACCCAGACCAAAACTAGGGGTAAGGATTTTCTCCAGAGAGCAGATGAAAGACGAAACAAACAGCTCTTTCTACTTTCCCTTTTTGGATCTTGTTACTGTGTTGGAGGGGTTGGAAACGCTGGTATCTAGAAGGACATTTTGGCAGCTGAAGCTGGCTGCTGCTAGTCCAAAATCTCTTGAGGTGTTTCCCCGTGAGGGTCAATGAAATGAAGGTGAAAGGGTGTTCCAGATCCAGCCAGCCACTGTGGGCCCTATAAAAGGTCAGCCAAGCCATTCCCACATTTTTATGTGTTTGATGACAAAAGAGTTGGGAGTCACTAAACTGAGGTGCAGGAAATGTTTCCAGCTATACTGAACCTAAACCTGGTGACTACATCCAACGTCAATGACAAGTGCAAGTGGCAATAGAGTTTTCTTACAACTGAAATCTATGTCTCTGTCTACTAGGACTGTAATCAAACATTTGCGTGCAACTTGGATATAATTACTCTGTATTATCTGGATCTAGAGAGATGCCGAAGCAGAACCTTGAAAGCCTTTTATTGTCCCTGCTACACCAAAGAGGGGAAGGCACCAGCCTGTCAGGGCACCACCAGCCCTATCTGTCCCTGCCCAGCACCTCCTGGGCTCCCCCAACCCTGTCCAGGTTCCAGGACCCCATTCCAGCTCCCCTGGGTCCATCAGCCCCTGCCTCTGCAGTGCAGAAGTAGGGCCAATATCAAGCTCCCTATAGCCCTACCCAGCCATGGTATCACTGCACCAGGGAGGAGTCCAATGCCTGGGACTGACCCCCTCACCAGGCCTGATCCTGATTCCACCTGCAGACTGACATCCTGCCCTTGCCTGTGTGGAGGGAGGGAGCTGAGGTTTGTGGCATATTAGAAGTTAAAATGAGCAAAAAATTCTATTGCATTTTGAACAGATTTGCTTTTTTTCCTTATGAAATTAGATTAATCATCTCTGAACCATTTTTCTTCTGACAGGAAATGGTAAGAGTTAACACATGTAGCTGGGCCTCAGCAGGAGAAAGGTAGAAAACATGAATCAGACAAAAACTGGAGGATTAAAGTAACTGTATTTTTGAGAATTTTGAATAAGTGACTATCAGTTCTCTTGTTTCCAAAATGGGTTTACATGTTTGGGAAAAGCATGGTGATGTGAAATGAATAAATGCAGTGCAGTTAAGTGTTCATGTGGAAAAGTCGTAAGGAAGGGGAGGAATAGGAGAAAAAGTTCAAGAAGAGTTATCATCAGCATGAGAACAAACAGCTGAACATGGAACCTCTGTAAGGTGCTCTTCCTAAGACTTGTAATGTCATCTGTGGTGGATGCTATGCTTTGTCCCCTAGAGACAGGTTAAGCAGCACAAAAGAGCCATGTAATAATCAAAAAGTTACCCTAATCCTGCAAAAATTGCTTATTGCCTTGCAGTCATTAAGTTTGGTTACAATATCTTTTTGCAAGTTAGTAGGCATATGTTACTGGTTTTAATAATCTACACTTTTCATACTGTCTGGGAAGTTCTCTAAGGGACCTTTCAGATCTGATCTTTATCTCACTGATAGCACCTGCAAAAAATTTTTTATAGGATTTGCTGGCAGATTTTTTTTTCACCAGATATCTCTGTTTGTACTGACAGTGCATGCAGAGATCGACAGCCTGGAATACCACTGAGATCCTGTTGTCCTTGGTGTTCACCTCTTCTAAGGCGAGGTAGAACAGCTTGCTGTAATTGTGATGGCAAATGCATAAGAGGGAGGGAGAATCTCTCCCAGCAAACATCCTCCCTATCTGTTCTTTTTATGTCTGCATTGCAGGGAAATATGTACTACTTCCATGTATCTTAAATAAGCTTGATCATGACTAGAATAATGACCTCTGGTGTATAATTCAGGTTTTCATGCTGCTAATCACACAAGGACTAGCAGTATTTGAGGGAGGAGGGTGAACCATGAACCACAGTCCTTGTATATTCACTACTGAATGAGGTGACACTGTATTCAGATCTCCCTGTATGCCTTGATTTTTCTCTGATACTTCTGCATCCTCCCCCTAATAAACATGACTTGACTGCTAGTATGTGAAATGGTCACAAGGAAAGGGAACAATGGAGTAAACATAGAAGTGGAAAATCAAGTAAGTAAAAGCCCTTAAAATAATTATAAAAAAATAGCATCGAGTTGCAAAATGGCCATTTAGTATTTGACAGAGAATGATAAACTCAAAAGTGGAGTAAGACAAGGACTACAACAATGTGCTGCAATGTTGCTCTGGCATACACTGAGAAGTTTCTCCTCTGGAGATGGTTGGTGTTGTAGTTGTCATTGCTATACAGGATTTAAATATGTAGCTGTATTCCAGCTGACCACGTGTGTATAAGGAGAACAGTCTTGAGAATATCAAGTCACAGATTGGAGGAAAGTGTGCTATTGTGGTGCACTATTAGTCTTGTAAAATAAGAGTTGCATAGAATGGGGGAAATTTTTTTATTGTTAAGTAGAAAGGATTCTGTCCCAACACAAGTATTGGCATTGGTAATTGAGAAGAGTTGGGGAGTATAAAAAGCTTCGTCTTAGAGACACTGTAACAAGTTTAGTTTTTAAAGGACATCAGGGATTTTACCAGACCTAGATGGGATGGAGCACACATGCGTTCATCCACCTGATTTCAGGAAACTTTAGGGGATGTTAATAATTTCACTATTCAATTCTTTATTCCTACAACTACATGGAATAAATGTGATACAGTCAAGTCTCTTGTCTTTATAATATTCCCAGTCAACCTTGCTCCCACTTCCAATATGCTTTGAAAGCCCAGATCCAGATTTGCTGAATTTGCTGTCTTAGTCACATTCTGCCTCAGTCATACCTTCTCAGCTAGGGGACTTCAATGAAAAGGAAGAGTTAGAAAGAAAACATAAGTGAGAGAGAAAAATGTGTCTATTTTCCTAAAGAAAACATAAGTGAGAGAGAAAAATGTGTCTATTTTCCTAAAGTCTTTTTTACCATAATTATAAAAGAAAAGGTCTAAGTGCCCATAGAAGATTTTCTGAATGGGACTTTGTGAATTCATGGTCTCCCAAAATCATTAAGAGGTTCATTTCACTGTCCTGTGATGGAATGAGAAAGAGGAGTGAGATGACATTTTTCCACTCATAGATTTTGCATTTTATTGAGGGACCTGGTTGGCATCATACCTGAACTGTGCAAGTGCAGTTTGTATATATCAGGTACAAAACCAGCAATCTGACAGTGTTAAACTATCTGATGGCCATTAAACTTCAAGGTAAATGAATTGGGAACTCCTGACAGAGACACAAAGATATATACAAAGTTTTAGCTGATAAGAAGGTATGAGTGCTAATAGGGTAGTCACGTCATCATGGATAAAGAGCTTTGCATCACTTTGTGCTGCAGCCAAAGCTTTTATGTACAGAAACTGCCGTGACTTGATCTGGAACCTGGCAAAAGAGCAGTGAGCAAAAATTGCGATTTTTCTTTCCAGCTTGGGGTGAAAATGTGAATAAAATATGCTTTCACAACTTTTGCAGATTCAACTTCTGCCAATTTTTTTCCCTGTTAGTGAATCACACAAACAGATTTTACAGATTTAGAATTGTGTGCTTTATTTAGAGTGTTTTTGCTTCCGTGTGCCAAAGACTTATATGAAGCTCTGTGGTCCGACAGAAACCTTTTAATCTTTGGCCTTCATGTGCCAAATTATTCCACTGATATTAGAGAGCCTTTTGCTATGTTAACAATAGCCGAGACTTTCAGAGAAGGTAGCCCATTCTGAAGTGGATAAAGTATCTGCTGTGCAATACTTCATGCACAGAAGTGTGGAAAGTCTGGAAACTTTAGGTTTGGAAGTACGGGAAAGAAATATCCCTAACTGAGTGTTTCACAGTCGTCAGAGGTACAAACTTCTGTAGGAGAAGCAGTGGCAGAGCTTGTGAGTGTTTGTGCTACCTCACTTAAAAAATCATTTTGTTTTAAAGAATGAGATTCTGTTTGCTTTCTCATCAAATGTAAAAAGGACCCCCTAAAGATTAGGACAGAGTTTCCTGACTCACAAACAAAACCAAAACTTTCACAAAGAAAAACAAAACTTTCGCTCTCTCGAGGTCCGTTTAGTGGCAGGACTGGGGATTTCTTGTCCCCTCGCCACGCAGATGCCTCTTTTTTCTCGAGAGGACACCATCAGGCGAAAATAGCCGCTTCCACGGCCTCACAGATGTAGGAAAGATGTGACAGATAAAGGAATAAAGAGCCATTCCATTTTACCCCGAGAAACACAAGCGCGAGTCCGGAGCGCCGGGCGGGGCGGGGCGGCGGGAGCCAATCAGCGCCCGCCGCGCTCATATAAAAGGGGCGCGGCCGCCGCCGCCGAAGTTCGGTCTGTGGGTGACATGTCCGAGACCGCCCCCACCGCCCCGGCCCCCGCCGCCAAGAAGCCGAAAAAAGCGGCGGGCGGCTCCAAAGCCCGCAAGCCCGCGGGGCCCAGCGTCACCGAGCTCATCACCAAGGCCGTGTCCGCCTCCAAGGAGCGCAAGGGGCTCTCCCTCGCCGCGCTCAAGAAGGCGCTGGCTGCCGGCGGCTACGATGTGGAGAAGAACAACAGCCGCATCAAGCTGGGGCTCAAGAACCTTGTTAGCAAAGGCACTCTGGTGCAGACCAGAGGTATAGGTGCGTCTGGCTCTTTCCGCCTCAGCGAAAAGCCTGGAGAAGTGAAGGAAAAAGCTCCCAAGAAAAAAAACCCCGCAGCCAAGCCCAAGAAGCCGGTGGCTAAGAAGCCCGTCGGCGCGGCCAAGAAGCCCAAGAAGGTGGCGACAGTGAAAAAGAGCCCCAAGAAAGCCGAGAAGCCGGCGGCCAGCGCGGCCAAGAAAGCAGCCAAGAGCCCCAAAAAGGCGACAAAGGCTGCCAAGCCCAAAAACGCGGCGGCATCAGTGAAGAGCCCTGCCAAGGCAAAGGCAGTGAAGCTGAAAGCAGCAAAGCCGAAGGCGGCCAAGCCGAAAGCAGCGAAGAAAGCAGCCCCCAAGAAGTAAGTCCCCTGTGGAAGAAAAGGTCTTTCTCCACACTTTAACCCAACGGCTCTTTTCAGAGCCACCCACGCTTTCTAAGAAGGGCTGAAATGCTGTTTGCCGCTGTTTTGTGGAAGGGGCAGCAGGGAGATGTTTCGGGGAATGGTGGTGTGCTGGTGCAAGTGGCATTTCATTTCGGTAACGGCCAGACAGAGCGGCAAGATTCAGGGTCGCTCAAATTTCCCCTGCATAGAAAGGGGAGGGAAGTACCGCGCTGGTGGCTTTATGCCGATACGGCATACGGATTGGGTACGGCCTCGGGAAGGCTGATCTGCTTCCTGAGAGCGCTGACAACCCCCCCCGGAGTGGTTTGAGCACGGGGCTGCGGCTCGTACTAACTGGGGGTGTGCGATTATATCAAATAATTTTAAAATGCATCGCGGGCTTTTCAAATTTCAGTGAAATTCAGGCTCTTTTTCTGACTTTGTAGGTGGCTCTGAAAAGAGCCTTTGGGTTTCTGTTGTTTAAATTTCCCTGGGCGTTGTTCTTCGGCGCTTACTTGACTTTGGCCTTGTGGCTGTCGGTCTTCTTGGGCAGCAGCACGGCCTGGATGTTGGGCAGCACGCCGCCCTGCGCGATCGTCACCTTGCCCAGCAGCTTGTTGAGCTCCTCGTCGTTGCGGATGGCGAGCTGCAGGTGGCGGGGGATGATGCGCGTCTTCTTGTTGTCGCGGGCCGCGTTGCCCGCCAGCTCCAGAATCTCGGCCGTCAGGTACTCCAGCACGGCCGCCAGGTACACGGGCGCGCCGGCGCCCACCCGCTCCGCGTAGTTGCCCTTGCGCAGCAGCCGGTGCACGCGGCCCACGGGGAACTGCAGCCCGGCCCGCGACGAGCGCGACTTGGCCTTGGCCCGCGCCTTCCCGCCCTGCTTCCCGCGCCCGGACATGGCAGCCACTCAGCAAATCGGCGCTCGCTCCGGAGCCGCAAAAGCCTCGATAAGTCCCAGCCCGGCCCGCCCGGCGCCTTATATACAACCCGGGCGGAGCGGCAGCGCCTGCTCCGATTGGCTGCAAGAAAGGAATCGTTCGGCAGCCAATGGGAAGGCGAATTCAGAGGACGCCAATGGCAAAGCCGGGCGCGGGGGCACGACGGGAAGGACAACCAATAGCGACGCGCCGCTGGGAACAGCACCGCTATAAAAGCAGCTCCCGCGGCCTCTTCGCTGTCGTCGGTCCTTTTTTTCGTAGTTCGTGTGTGCTGAGAGTCGCGCGTTCGCAGCCATGCCCGAGCCGGCCAAGTCCGCGCCCGCGCCCAAGAAGGGCTCCAAGAAGGCGGTCACTAAGACGCAGAAGAAGGGCGACAAGAAGCGCAAGAAGAGCCGCAAGGAGAGCTACTCCATCTACGTGTACAAGGTGCTGAAGCAGGTGCACCCCGACACGGGCATCTCCTCCAAGGCCATGGGCATCATGAACTCCTTCGTCAACGACATCTTCGAGCGCATCGCCGGCGAGGCCTCCCGCCTGGCGCACTACAACAAGCGCTCCACCATCACGTCGCGGGAGATCCAGACGGCCGTGCGGCTGCTGCTGCCTGGCGAGCTGGCCAAGCACGCCGTCTCCGAGGGCACCAAGGCTGTCACCAAGTACACCAGCTCCAAGTAAGCTGCCTCTGCAGCCCCCCCGTGCCAGATCTCCTTGACCCAAAGGCTCTTTTAAGAGCCACCCACCTTTTCAATAAAAGAGCTGATGCTGTTCTCATTTATTCTGTGTTACCCCAGGGTTTTTTTCGGGAAAAAAGCAGTAACAGTGAAATCAATATAAAGTATAAGGAAAGCGGGCTGTCACTTGCTTGTAATAATGTGTTGTGTAGCATCTGCCTGAGCGGAGCAGAGAACGTTCACAACTCGCTAAAAAAAATCCGAGGGAGTGCCCCCTTTCCTTTGGTGTAGTTTGGGGGGCGGTGGGTCAAACAATAATCGAACACTGTTTCGGTTTCTTAAAAAGCCCCAAACAAATGTATTCTGGAAAGCCGGTGCGTGTTGTTTGCTCGTGAGGTAAGCCAGCGAAAGGCCGTGTGAATCGGGGACAGCAAAAGCTCAGATGGTTATAGCAGACGCTGTCAGCTTGTTTTTAGCTTCTTGAGCAAAAAGCTCGAGATTGAGGCGCTCGCTTCCCCTTCCGAGACCAGTGTACGGACTCGAGGGCGACCAGGGGAAGCAAAGCGCAACGCTTCTCGGCGCTGTCGTCCCCGACCTGCGCAGCCCCGGTCGTGGCGGCGGACACAGGCTCCCCACCTGGCTCTTCTCTGGCTGTCGCCCGCTTCTCCCTCCACCGCCCTGTCGCCCCGCGACCCGTCAATGCCGCCGCCGCCGCAGGGGCTGGAGCCGGTCGGGCAGAGCCGGAGCCGCGCGGCGCCGGGCTCGGTCGGACCTGGGTGAGGACTGCGCGGCGCTTCCCCGTCGCCGGGCCGGGGGCGGCTCCCGAGGGGGTGGCGATTGGTAGCGCTCGCGGCCCTTCCCCGCTTGCCCAGGGCGCGCTCGCCGCAAGAGAACCGCGGCTTAAACCCTGGCGGGGGAGCAGCCAGGAAAGGTTCGTCTGGCGCGAACAGTCGGCGGCCACCCGCGCCTTCTGTCCTTCTGCCGCGGCCCCGAACCCACCGCGGCTACTGAGCAGGAAGAAACAGCGAGCCCTCAGGGGAGAAGGCGGTTGCCGACGGGAGCTTGACCAGCGGTCCCGATGCGGGGGGCGGGCGAGAGGGGGAGCGGGTTGGCAAGCGGGTTGGTTCCGGTCCTGGCCTACGGTGGTTGCCGCCCCCCGCCTGCCTTCCAAACGACCGTTCGTGGCGGCGGGAGCCGGCGCTAAAGCGTTGCAGAGAGCCGGCAAAGAGCGAGCGGCGGCGCCGGGGCGGGCGGGGGGAGGTCGGGCCGGGCCGGCGGCCGCGGGGAAGGGGCGGGGAAGGGGCGGGGGCGGGGCGGGCTCCCCGCGCGGATGGTGCGAGCTTTTCCCGGGCTCGCGCGAACGGTCCAATGGCAGCCGGGCGGTCTCGCGCGGCGGCCAATGGGCATGGCGCTGCGCCTATAAATAGCGCGGCAGCGCCGCGGCCGCTGCAGTGTCTTGTCCGTGTGGCGAGATCGCGGCTGATTGTGCGGAGGGATGGCGCGCACGAAGCAGACGGCGCGTAAGTCGACGGGCGGGAAGGCGCCCCGCAAGCAGCTGGCCACCAAGGCGGCCCGCAAGAGCGCGCCGGCCACGGGCGGCGTCAAGAAGCCGCACCGCTACCGGCCCGGCACGGTGGCGCTGCGCGAGATCCGCCGCTACCAGAAGTCGACGGAGCTGCTGATCCGCAAGCTGCCCTTCCAGCGCCTGGTGCGCGAGATCGCACAGGATTTCAAGACCGACCTGCGCTTCCAGAGCTCGGCCGTCATGGCGCTGCAGGAGGCCAGCGAGGCTTACCTGGTGGGGCTCTTCGAGGACACCAACCTGTGCGCCATCCACGCCAAGCGCGTCACCATCATGCCCAAGGACATCCAGCTCGCCCGCCGCATCCGCGGAGAGCGCGCCTGAGTCTCCTGCCGCAGCCCTTCTCCGGCAAGGCACAGAGGCAGCTCACACAGACCCAAAGGCTCTTTTAAGAGCCCCTACGTGCACAACGAAAAGAGCTGAATCGCTTATTAAAATCGCTAGTTACTGGGTATGGGAGGAAGAAGTCAAAAGTGGACAAATGCCAGTATAATAGTTTAAGAAGGACAATCTTGTGTAAGAGCTACTACTCAATCTGTAGAAAGAGCTTTTTAAATTCCTTCTAATTGTCCTGGGTATGACAGTAACAGTTTTAAGACGCTGCAGCTTTTACTTGACAGCCAAAGAGTTAAACGTGCGGAGTTCTTTGGCTTTCTTCTCTAATCACCCCCATCTCCTTCCTCGAAGGTGTATCGAGACAGTCACAGTCACAGGGATGTAAATTTCTCTGTTCTGTCTGCGGCTCTCTGCTTATCTCTCTTAAACTATTATCCTCACATTTCCTCCTTTCTTGTCTCCCTTCCCTATCCGGTGTCCATAAAGCACCTTTTACTCTCTCCAGTATTTGCAAAGGACTGCAGATGAATTGCAAAGAAGAAAATTTAGAGCCTTAAGTGGTTTATAAAAGAGAATTGTTTATATGCAGGATGCTCAGTAAAATGAGACACTAAAAAAAAATTAAGGTCTGGGACCATAAAAGTCAAACATTACAGTCTACAAAATATTACGAAACCCTGGTTGTTTCAAAGCAGCGCTACAGGTCTTTTCATTGTGCAATTAGCGGCTCTTAAAAGAGCCTTTGGGTCTGCGTGGCTGCCAGGCTGTGGTTCTTTTGTGAGCCACCAACTTTTTCATTTGCAGTGATTATTCGCTTGTGTTTTCTGTCAGTTAACTTTTCAGTCCTCTATGTCTTTCTAGGTCTTTTAAGTTCCACTTGTGTAGTATCCTTTGGAAACAGTTTTTCCATCAGTAATTGCAGTTTTTCGTATATTTCTGAGGGCCCGACGCTGCAAAACCTGAAGTGACCGAAATTTCAAAAACCCCCGTAAGGGGGCAGCAGGGGCTAAGAAATCACTTTACATGAATGCAATTTTGTTCTGAAGACATTAAATAAACTATTAGTAGGATCCTTAGAATAATAAAACGAAATACTAGCAAACAGCTTTATTAATCATTTAAGGCATATATTTAATAGATCTTTTTTACCCAGATATGAAAGACCAACGAAATATAGGACAACAACAAAAAAAAGCTATATTGGCATGTATATGTCTTTGAAAACATGTCCATGGTATGGGAACAGGGAGAAGGGACTGACCAGGGCTGAAAACAGCCGGAGCTGGGGAGAGAACGTACTTTAACAGCAAGCAGATGTGGATGGCACAGCCGGGGTGCCTTACAAAGAGCTGGTAATTGAAGCAGCCTACACACAACAGATAGGGTAAACCTTGCCAGAAATAGCAGTCAAGATACAAGTGTAAAAAGCACTAAGAGGATCTAGATGCAGTTTCTGTTAATACTGAACTATTTTAATCGTTGGAATTGAACACTGATCACTAAGCAAATCAGATAACACTACAACTAAAATTACAAGAGAAACGTAGAAATTAAAGCCCTTTTCTTGAAAAAGTGGGTGGCTCTTAAAAGAGCCTTTGGGTTATACAGTACTTCTAGCAGCTATTTACTTGGAGCTGGTGTACTTGGTGACAGCCTTGGTGCCCTCGGAGACGGCGTGCTTGGCCAGCTCGCCAGGCAGCAGCAGCCGCACGGCCGTCTGGATCTCCCGCGACGTGATGGTGGAGCGCTTGTTGTAGTGCGCCAGGCGGGAGGCCTCGCCGGCGATGCGCTCGAAGATGTCGTTGACGAAGGAGTTCATGATGCCCATGGCCTTGGAGGAGATGCCCGTGTCGGGGTGCACCTGCTTCAGCACCTTGTACACGTAGATGGAGTAGCTCTCCTTGCGGCTCTTCTTGCGCTTCTTGTCGCCCTTCTTCTGCGTCTTAGTGACCGCCTTCTTGGAGCCCTTCTTGGGCGCGGGCGCGGACTTGGCCGGCTCGGGCATGGCTGCGAACGCGCGACTCTCAGCACACACGAACTACGAAAAAAAGGACCGACGACAGCGAAGAGGCCGCGGGAGCTGCTTTTATAGCGGTGCTGTTCCCAGCGGCGCGTCGCTATTGGTTGTCCTTCCCGTCGTGCCCCCGCGCCCGGCTTTGCCATTGGCGTCCTCTGAATTCGCCTTCCCATTGGCTGCCGAACGATTCCTTTCTTGCAGCCAATCGGAGCAGGCGCTGCCGCTCCGCCCGGGTTGTATATAAGGCGCCGGGCGGGCCGGGCTGGGACTTATCGAGGCTTTTGCGGCTCCGGAGCGAGCGCCGATTTGCTGAGTGGCTGCCATGTCCGGGCGCGGGAAGCAGGGCGGGAAGGCGCGGGCCAAGGCCAAGTCGCGCTCGTCGCGGGCCGGGCTGCAGTTCCCCGTGGGCCGCGTGCACCGGCTGCTGCGCAAGGGCAACTACGCGGAGCGGGTGGGCGCCGGCGCGCCCGTGTACCTGGCGGCCGTGCTGGAGTACCTGACGGCCGAGATCCTGGAGCTGGCGGGCAACGCGGCCCGCGACAACAAGAAGACGCGCATCATCCCCCGCCACCTGCAGCTCGCCATCCGCAACGACGAGGAGCTCAACAAGCTGCTGGGCAAGGTGACGATCGCGCAGGGCGGCGTGCTGCCCAACATCCAGGCCGTGCTGCTGCCCAAGAAGACCGACAGTCACAAGGCTAAAGTCAAGTAAGCGCCGAAGAACAACGCTCAGGAAAATTTAAGCAACAGAAACCCAAAGGCTCTTTTCAGAGCCACCTACAGCATCACTAAAGAGCTAAATTGCTTTTAAGCGATTTTGAAAAATATTTAGCGAACGTCAGTAGTGCTTCCTAAATGGTTTTATAATCAATGACTGATTCGTTAAATGCTCTAACAGGAACACCGTTTACAAGCTGTTCTGTTAGTGATGTTCCCATCTGTTCCACTTAGGGAAAACCCTCCATCCCCTTTACCGTAGCCTAGCACACTGCGGAAAAGAAACTGTTAAGCGTCCTTAAGTAGCTGAGTACTTAAGCTGCCCTGAAGCTATCCACAATCCACAGGATTGTACGTTTTGTCGGAAGGTAACGATTAATGCAACATCTCAGGGTGCAATCACAGCACGCGCTTCGTGGGGTTTCATGCGCAACACACTATACCAAAACTATTTGAAAACAAATCTTATTTCAGCGCTTTTCGAGAAAATTTGGGTGGCTCTTAAAAGAGCCGTTGGTTTTTAAGTGCGATAGACGACTTTTCTTCCACAGGGACCTTATTTCTTCTTGGGGGCCGCCTTCTTCGCCTTGGCCGTTTTCGGCTTCGCTGCCTTCGGCTTTGCTGCTTTCGGCTTCACCGCCTTCACCTTCGCTGGGCTCTTCGCTGCTGCCGCCAGTTTTTTGGGCTTGGCAGCCTTTGTCGCCTTTTTGGGGCTCTTGGCTGCTTTTTTGGCTGCCGGCTTCTTGGCTTTCTTGGGGCTCTTCTTCGCTGTCACTGCCTTCTTAGGCTTCTTGGCGGCGCCGACGGGCTTCTTAGCCGCCGGCTTCTTAGGCTTGGCTGCGGTTGTTTTTTTCTTGGGAGCCTTTTCCTTCACTTCTCCAGGTTTCTTGCTGAGGCGAAAAGAGCCGGAGGCACCGGTGCCCTTGGTCTGCACCAGGGTGCCTTTGCTGACGAGACTCTTGAGCCCCAGCTTGATGCGGCTGTTGTTCTTCTCCACATCGTAGCCGCCGGCAGCCAGCGCCTTCTTGAGCGCGGCGAGGGAGAGCCCCTTGCGCTCCTTGGAAGCGGACACGGCCTTGGTGATGAGCTCGGTGACGCTGGGCCCCGCAGGCTTGCGGGCTTTGGAGCCGGCTGCCGCCTTCTTCGGCTTCTTGGCGGCAGCCTTAGCTGCAGGAACCGGGACGGCGGCCGCTGCCTCGGCAGCCGGGGCTGGAGCGCTCTCGGACATGACGATGCTGCGCGGACGCGGCTACAGCAGCACCGGCGGTGCCCCCTTTTATAGCAGCGCGGCGGGCGCTGATTGGTGCGCTCACGAGCCCGCCCCGCCCCCCGCCCGCTCCTGCCGCTCGACTTGTGTTTCTTCCTTCCAAAAAAAATGTATTTTTCGTTAAAAAACTCCGACTGCGGCGGCCTGTTTCTTATCATTCTTGCTGCGGAGACAAAATAGTTTTGTCTTGCGGAGTTTCTTTTAGCTGAGAGTTGAAATGAGTTTCAGGCAAAGCAATAATCCCCGAGTTTGGGGATTGCACGCAGAGCTGGACGGTGAGATTTTTATTTCTCCTTTTAAATTAAAACTTTGCTTCTGACAGCACTGTCACAGTTACAGCGGATACATGTTCCTGAGACGGTTTTTCATCAAGGTGGCTCAAAATGGGGGTAATCTGGAGACCTCGTCTTAGCATAAATGAGCTTTAAAAAGAAGCAAGTAACACAAGATAGTCACTCGGCTCTGTATCTGGGTTATGAGTTGTTTTCCATAACACAGCTTCATCTCTTAAAAATAATGAAACCTTTGGTCATAATTCCCTTCTTAGCTCTAGTAGGAGCTGATCAAAACTAAAGGAAAGATGTTTTTCACTAGAAACATCAATGTGAAAAGCAGCTCTCTTAAATCATCAGGAACATTCAAAATCCCATAATAACATATAGAAGTTCTTTCTCTGTTTCCCTCGGTTTTTGGAGTCCTCGTACTAATATTTTAATTAACTATACCCCCATTTTTTTTTCTCCAGAATGCTTCTTTTGGTGAAGCACTGTAGATAAACATATTCATTTCTATGTTCTTATTTTAAGAGACTTTACTTGTGTGCTTACTTTTACACTATAGTTCAGGAATTTTGTTAGCCAGAAAAAGCAATTTCACAAAAAGAAAAACAAAATAAAATCAAAATATGGTGTACATGTTTTCATTATGAAAAATAGAAGTAAACCCGCAGGATTTTCTTTAATAAAATAATATAAATCAAGTGGCTTAATCAAACAATTTTGTCCTCAAAACTGCTGACAGAAGCAAGGGCATGGCTTTTTCCAATGCATGAGCTTTATGATGTGGGATAAATTGAATACACATAAAAATGATTTTTTTTTTTAGGATGACTTGGATAGAGAAGTGTCATGTTTGAGCATTCGTAGTATACTGTGGGAAAGAATAGGAGACCCTTGTTCTTGTCTCATGATTATAAATGCAGTAATTTGGCTTCTTTCATTTTATCTTTTGATAATGTGATATCACATGCTGTCCTGTGAAGTTTTGATGATTTGGGGTTCAGCTTTCAGAACTTGTCAGTGGTACTGGATTATCATGAGTGGGGTGCACCTAAAGTGTGAGAGACTTCCAAGAGATGTGGTGGCATTTCAGAGGCCTTTTTTCTAGAGAAGGCAAACGGGAGAATAACATCATATGAGAGAGTATAAAAGCAGAAGATCATGTGGATTTTGATTTGTTCTGATGCTATATTTCACAGTAGTTTCACCTGCTGAACCCACTGTGAATTTTGAGCTGTGAAGTACCTTGTCACAGAAGTGAATCTGTTGGGAAGAACACACAATCGGGGAGAAATTTCTGGGTGATAGTTCTGTAGCATATGTATTTCCTTCAAATTCTGTATCTTACTCAATTCTATTGACTCATCAGTCACTCCACTAGTAGCTTTACCTTTAAATTCTTTTGATCCTTTGCAAATGCATTTTCCTGGGCTTAGGCTAGACCTCTGTCATTCTTTCAAACACTGATGTAGTAGCACAGTCCTGGAGCAGTCTATATGTTTTCCTAAAAGTTCCTTTTCCTGGTTGTCCCAAATTTTGGCCATCTACATGGACTTTTAAATTTTGTTTTTCACAACCACAGACAGTTGATTTTAGGCTCAACAAAGAAGGAAATGCAAAGAGATCTTGTAAATGTTTCCAGGTGGAGAAGGGAAGGGGAAGGAGAAATAAGTTTAATTCCTTAAATTTAATGGAGAATTTATTTTAAAAAAATTCATTACTTCAAATATTATTGTCAAGAAAAAAGATCTTAACCTTTTCTTTCCTAATATGAAGTTTTGTACAATGATGTACTCAGTAAAACGAGAATGACTTCTGTCCCCTATTTTTCCTAAAAGAAAAAAAAAAGGCAAACAGAACATTTATTAAATACCAGTTGGCCTTGGGGCAATTGACTGAAGGATCAGGAGCACAGGTAATGATTTCCTTGATCCTTCCAGTAACAGAATATTTATTAAATACAGTGGACTGGGATATTTAGAAGTGATGTACCAGGAGGAAGCTTCCTCCTCCTCCTTCTCCTAAAAACAAGTAGGACTGGTACCTTATACAGCAGGTATGAGTCCCTGGAACTAGAGGGCCAGACAGCTGATGAGGTGGGCGAAAGTTCTTCTGGAGCAGAGGGGACTCCTAAACCAACACCAACTGTACTCTGCATCACGGCCACCTCTGCTGAAAGGGGAACAGAGGGCCTGATGTGCACACTGGACTCAACTCACAGGGAAGTCTGTTGTCTCTCGGGAGCTCTGTTGACAGAGGGAAGAGTGCCAGCAAAACCTGAATTCAGGACATGAGGAGAGCAGACTTCAGGCTGCTTGGGGAACAAGCAAGTAAAGTCCCCTAGGGAAATATTTTTGCTGGTGCTGAAGCCCGCTGGTGCTGATCACTCTCTAAACATTGTCTCCTAAGGGCACAGGAGCAGGCAATTCCTAAATGTCAGAAGTCAAGCAGATGAGGCAGAAGGCTGAACAGGGAAATAAGGTGAAAAAGGAAGGTGTATGCTCAGCGGAAGCAAGATCAGCTGACATGAGAAGAATAGAGTTACTGCTTGCCACTGCAGGGACAAAATTCATGTGGCCAAAGCTCAGCTGGAGTAAAAGCTGGCCAGAAATGTGGGGGACAATAAAGAGTTTTTTCAAATACATTAATGGCAATAGGTAGTATGTAACATTAGCCTGTCATAGGATGAGAATGGTCACCTCACAAACAGGAACAGAGACAAGGCAAAGGCATTTAATGTTTTCTTTGCCTCTGCCTTCAACATGGATTATGGACCAAGGGAGTCTCAATGTCCTGAGCTGGAGGACCATGACTGTGAGAATGATCAACTCCCAGATGACCCTGAAGTTGTGCAGGATCTACAACAGGATAACCCATCTAGTTGATCTAGGAAAGCCAGTAGATGTAATCCTTTTGGACTTTAGCAAAGCTTTTGGTATTGTCTCACACAGTATCCTTCTGGACAAAATATGCAGCACACAGCTGGATAACCATGTTATGTAATGGGTGAGCAGCTGCCTCACAGGTTGGGCACAAAGGGTTATATAGAAGGGGGTATCATCAGGCTGGTGACCTGTCACTAGTGGGGTTCTGCAGGGCTCCATCCTCGGCCCAGTTCTCTTCAACATCTTCATTAATGATTTGGACACAGGACTTGAAGGAATATTAAGTAATTTTGCCAACAACACTAAATTGGGAGGAGCTGTTGACTCCCTCAAGGACAGAGAGGCCTTGCAGAGAGACCTCAACAAATGAGAGAGATGAGCAATCCCCGGCCATATGAGGTTTAACAAGGGCAAGTGCTGGATTCTGCTTCTGGGATGGAGCAATCCTGGTTGTATAGACTAAGGAACAAGAGACTGGAGAGCAACACTGCAGAAAGAGACCTGAGGGTCCTGGTTGATGGGAAGTTGAATATGAGTCAGCAGTGGCCTGGCAACCAGGAAGGCCATCCGTATCCTGGGGGCATCAGGCAAAGCATCACCAGCCAGTCAAGGGAGGGGATTGTCCTGCTCTGCTCTGCACTGGGGTGGCCTCACCTTGGATATTGTGTGCATTTTTGGGCACCACAATATAAGAAAGACTTTAAGTTATTAGAGAGCATCCTAAGGAGGGTCATGAGGATGGTAAAGGGTCTGGAGGGAAAGACTTATGAGGAGAGGCTGAGATCACTTGGTCTGTTCAACCTGGAGGAGACTGAGGAGAGACCTCATGTGGTCTTCAACTTCCTTACAAGGGGATGAACACTGGAAGAGGCTCCTCAGGGAAATGGTCACATCACCAAATCTGACAGAGTTCATGAAGTGCTTGGTCAATGCTGTCAGGCATATGGTGGGATTCTTGGGGTTTCCTGCACAGGGCCAGGAGTTGGATTTGATGACCCTGATGGGTTCCTTCTAACTCAGCATATTCTATGATTGCATGATTCTATGAAACTTTCCCAAAGTTCAGTCAGGAATTCAGGGATGCATTTTTCTCCAGTTCTGGTATGGATAAATGCTTTCGGGAAGGTCCTTTTTGTGAGCCTGTGTGACTTATGGCCCATTCTATGGCCTATGGAAGCATAGAATGATTCGTGTTGGAAGAGTCCTTCAAAAATTATCTAGACCAACTTTGTTGTCGTGAGTAGAGACATCTTTCGCTAGACCAGGTTGCTCAAAGACCCATCCAACCTGGCTTCAAAATCTTCCACTGAAGGCATCAACAACTTCTTTGGGCAACCTCTTTCAGTGTGTCTCACCACCTCCATAATGAAAAATTTCTTCCTTACAACTTATCTAAATCTACCTTCTTTCACCACAAAATCTTGCCTCTTGCCCTGTCACTACAGGCCCTGGTGAAGGTGAGGTGTCAGTGGAGTGAATGAAGAGAATCACCTCCCTCAACCTGCTAGCCACGCTTCTTTTTATGCAGCCCAGGATACAACTAGTTTTCTGGGCTGCACATGGTCACCTCATGTCCAAGTTTTTATCCACCTATATCTCTAAGTCTTTCTCTGTAGGGCTGCTTGCAATCAGTTCATCCTTCAGCCTGTAATTATATTTAGAATGGCCCTGACCCAGGTGCAGGGCCTTGCACTTGACCTTGTTTCACTTCATGAGGTTCAAAGGGGCCCACTCCTCAAGCCTGTCAAGGTCCCTCTGGATGGCATCCCTTCCCTCCGGTGAATTAATTGCACCACTAAGCATGATGTCATCCACAGACTTGCTGGGGGTGCACTCAATCCTGCTATCAATATTATTGATGAAGATACAGAACAATAACTACACTACCAATTCCCTGAGGACCCTGGGGTGAATTCCATTAGGTCCCATGGATTTATGTATCTTCAGGTTCCTTAGATGGTATTGAACCTGAACTCTTCCTACAATAGGAGGGACTTTGTTCCCCCAGTCTATGTCTTGAGTTCAGGGATGTGAGAGATGGGAAACAGAGACTGTCAGTGAAAACTGAGGCAAAAAACTTGTTGAGTACTTTAATCTTCTCCATGTCAGTAGTCACTAAATCTCCTGTCTTTTTTAATAGGGGGCACATTTTCTTTAGTCTTCCTTTTCAGTGTACCTACAGAAAACTTTATTATTCTGCACATCCCTTGCCACATTCAGTACCAGATGTACTTTAGCTTTTTTGATTCCATCCCTACACACCTGGACAACATTCCTGCATTATTCTCTGGGTATGTGCCCCTGCTTCCACTGTCTCTGCATTTATTTCTTGCACCTCAGTTCAATCAGAAGGTCCTTATCCAGCCATATTGATCTCCTACCTTCCTACCCTGCTTTCTTACATGTGGGAATCAAGTACACCTATTCTCTAAGACAAATGTCCTTAAATAACTTCCAGGTCTGTCCTGCTCCTTTATCTCTGAGGGTAGTTTCCCAGGGGGTCCCATCCCCTATTTTCTTAAACAACTGAAAGTTTACTCTACTAAATTAAGGGTCTTGTCTTTACACTTTGCTTGGTCCATACAACTCAAGTTACTGATGGGTTTAGCCTTAGGCAGCAGCTCAGGTTACCACCATTCTTGACCTCTTCAATTAGTTAATTTGTGTTGTTAAGCAACCAATGTTGTACTGTAACAGAAGTAGTGCTTCTCCTCTAGTTGGACTTTATTTCACCTGGATTTAAAAATTATCTGCAGCATGTTTCAGAAGCCTTCTGGATGGCTTACAACTTGCAGTGCCACTTTTTCAGCAGATACCAGGTTGATTGGTGTTGTCCAGCAGGATCAGAGCCTGTGAGTATGATGCAGCCTGTAACTGAAGTAAGAAAACCTTCATCAACATCCTCCTCCCCATCATTGGATGGCCTGTAGTAAGTACCAACCATGAGGTTTCCTTTGTTGATTTGGCGTCTAATTTTTTTACCAAGAAGTTCTCAGCTGTTCATCACTGTTTGTCCAAGACAGTTCTGTGCTATCAGTCCATTTTTTTACATGGAGGACAACTTGTGCCCACCTTCCTTCTTTCCTGACCCTTCTGAACAGTTTAAAGCCATCAATTGCAACACTCCAGTCTTGGGATTAATTTCACTTAGTGAACTACGACTGTTGCTCTGGAGGATATATGGAGACATCCATCTCACAGATGTAGCTGAGGAGGCAGGACTGCAGCATATACGTGCATACTTCAGACAGAGTGATCAAAGTCATGCATTAAGCCTACAGCTGCAAAGCTCCATTAACAAGTTTTTCACCTTGGGCTGCCTAAGGCTGCACAGTAACTTCAATATTTTCTCGAGGCCTTCCTGAAGCCTTCCTGAGCTGTCATACTTTATATATGTTCTGCAGTGAAATTAATTCTGGTTTATGGGTGCTCCAGGTACATAAAAAACGTAAGTAAAGTCACCAAGTCACTCAGGACAACTCAAATCTGCCCTTGATGTAATTGCAGACTTTGGATGATTTGAAAGATATCTTTTGTCCATGTATGATGGATTTATCATGATGTTCTAAACTGCAACACGTTACATGAGTAAAAAAAGTTGATGTCTCAATAGGGAAGGACGTATAACTGCATACTGTTCAGTCTCCAGCAAAGAGCTTTTCCTCATGATAAAATTTTTTTGTATTCATAGAAATTTGAAATCCCCAGATAGAACAGTAATCTCTTAAAATAAGAAATCCATGATGAGAGATATGGTAGGCATTAGGCAGAAAATTTAGGTATTACAAAGGGATCCATAGATACAGCTTGCTTTCTTTCTTTCTTTCTTTCTTTCTTTCTTTCGTTCTTTCGTTCTTTCTTTCGTTCTTTCATTCTTTCTCTTTCTCTCTCAATCTCTTGTAAAAATACTTAGATTTTTTTTAGAGTTTTATTTTGGTTCAAGGAAAGAGATAAATAGTTCTTTGATAATTCCAGACCACAGAGTTTTTGATAACTTCTGAGCTCAGTTCAGGGATAATTCCAAGAATCAGTTCAAATCAATTAATCAAACAATCAATCAATCTGTCAAATTATTAAATTTCTTGGTTAGTATTTAATGTTCCAATGTGATATAAATAGAATATATATGAAAATGCTACTTTACTGGGTTAATTTGTATTATATATTAGTTGTTTAATAAAAAGGTCACATGAATGTGACATTTCCTTTGCTGCTGCACACTTTGTGCATGTTACCTGGGGTCTCCCAGTCCAGCATGTCTGGACTGCTGTTACTTGCTCTGTGCTTTAGGAAAGAGCAACTTCTTACCACTGAGGATTCCTCTGGGGAAGGAAGTGGCACTTTCTTTCCTAGGCCATCCACTCCACAAACAGCGTGAATAAAGGTGACTGCAACATATGGCTGAGATTTCATTTGCATTTCAAGATGGTGAGAACAAAATTTTAGTTTTGACTTGTGCCTGGCTTCTACTGTGGTGTGAGTCTGATTTGTCAAGATGAAGTAAAATGTTACAGAGGGTATACCTTGTTGCAGAACTGAACTGTCCTGTACCATCTGTAAACTGCAAGTGATACAGGCAGAGATTGAGTGGCCGAGTCACTTCCCAGCTGTCTGGTGCCCTGGCTCAGAAGACCTGTAATTGATGGTGGAAAGCAATACTACAAGGATGGGAAGAGGGCAATTCACTGCAATACTTCAGAATGTGGAAGGCATCTGAGGTACCCTATCTCTTTGGAGGCTATGATAAATGAGCATCAGAGCATTGCAGGTGAGCACTGAGAAGAGAGTGGAGGCACTGGAAAGCTGATGTCTAGGACTCCTTCCCAGGCATTTTGAGGTTGGGAAGACCTATGCATTTCAGAAGGAGCTTGTGGTTCTCTCCTTCTAGGAGATACCCAGGAAGTCATAGTGGGCTTTTTGCTCCCAGGAGCCACTTTGTTTGTTTGTTACAGTCCTTAACTGCTGTTTCCTTCTTCTCCTTCCTCAATAATAATAATAAAAAAAACATTATGGGTCTTGTAGATTGTTCTGGAAGCTTCTCTGCATGCAGGCCAGTATTCACAGAGTAAGTAAGTTTCATTCACAGAATGAGATAAAAAAAATCAGTAGGATGTATCTATGACATATCTAATTTTTGATAATTCCTTCTCTTAATCTGGCTCATGAGTACCCTTGCTGCCCCACCTTTTGGTAGGATCACTGCAGATGAAAGTGTTGGGGCAACCACCAGCATCTACTTCCCTACAGGATGCTGCCAACTATGACTTGGGTATACAGACACTTCAGGCGGGTGGTCAGCTTTGATTCACTGGTCCCCTTGGGTGCCTTTATCTCCTCAAGGTATGATGCATCACTATGTCACCTCTTCTACTAGCTCTCTCCTTTGTCCATCTCACCCAGACAACGGATCAAGGTAGTGAGAGGGGTTACTATTCTCTATTTAGCTGGACAAAGAAATATTCTGTCTTCTCTGGTGCTTTAGAATACCCATCCTAAGCTTCTCCTGTCTGTCTAGGCTGACCATAGTAATGTTTGGCACAATTCTTGTCTGAGTTACTACAGCTCAAACCCACAATTTATGTCATAAATCAGGCATCTGGACATTTGATGTGGCAGGGAAGAGGTTGATGCTACATGTTCAGTAATGACAGACATTGCTCATATGCTGTGAGGAAGAAATAGTCCTCTGTGAGGGCGAGTGGGGATGAGAGATTGTGGGTATGTAGCAACTGCAGAGAATAACAAGCAGGAGGCACCTTCATATGACTGAGGTGGATAGGAAGAATGACAGAAGAAGGAGAGGAAGAAAAGATAGAACAGTCAGAACAGACTGACAGCCACTGTTATTGACACCTATAACACTTTCAAGCCAATATTCGTAGAAGCAGATGTACTGTTGAACTGTGTCAGCAGTATGTCACAGTATCAGACTGGGAAAGATTGGAAGGGACACCAGTAGATCATCTGGTTTAACATCCCTACTCAAGCAGGACCATCCTAGAGCACATGGTACAAGATTGTGTCTAGACAGTTCTTGAATATCTCCAGTAAGAAGACTCCACAACCTCTCTGGGCAATCTGTTCCAGCGTGTAGTCACCAGCACAGTAAGGAAATTCTTCCTCATATTCAGGAGGAACTTCCTGCGCATCAGTTTCTGCCTCTTGTTCTGCTGCTTGGCACCACCAAGAAGAGCCTGGCTCCATCCTTTTGCCACCCTCCCTTCAGATAGTTACATACATTGATAGGGTCTCCTATCAGTCCTCTTTATGCAACTCAAGGGGAGACTGCCCTGATATTTTCCCAGTATCAGCTATTTGAGAAAGTGATGGCACGTTGAGATAGAAAAAGTTTTTTACTTCAATCCTCATATCTGTGCTATCATCACTAATACACTAGATGAAGACAGATGTGTAAATGCTGGCTATTTTAAAGAGAAGACTCTTTATTAAATCTAATTTAGTTTCATTAAACATATTTCTAAAAGAAGAAATGTGTTCACCAAAGTTTGTGAGGAGTTGCAGGAGGGGCCTGCCTTGCGAAGCTGAGTGAGTTGAGAGACAAGGGGGTCAGCAGGGCATGAAGGGCCATGCCATGACCAAGGGCACAGCCCTGCAGCACCTGTACGTGGGGAATGGGAGAGGGATGGTCATAGTGATTGGGGACAGACACGGCCCTGGATCACTGGACAAGTCTGCTGGGATGAGGTCGGGATGAGGTCAAGCTGGGAAAGTGAAGCCCATGGAACCAGAGATGCACAGGCACAACATGTAAGGTAAAGCCTGAATCTGAACGCAACTCTGAAGGGATTAAGACCCGTGTGTGGAGGGCAAGACTTTGAGAAATCCCCAAACAAGTCACTTTCAAGTCTGGCAAAGCGAAAGGGAGAAAGAATGTCCAAACAAGAAGTATGTTTTCCTTGTGAGAACAGAGCCCTATTTGATGTGGAAGTACAAGCAGAACTGCAATGAAATCTGCCTATTCACATTTAATGTGATGATTAAAGAATTTTTGCTCTGCAATGCTGGCCCAGGGTAGCATTTTCCATCTAGTGGAATCGGCAATGGAAACCGACTCCCCTTCCAAATGTCATTCTGTGTTCAGGGATGGATGCCTGCCACATTCTCTCCCCCGGTATGGACTCGAGGACGACCAGGGCAAGCAAAGCGCAACGCTTCTCGGCGCTGTCGTCCCCGACCTGCGCAGCCCCGGCCGTGGCGGCGAGCACAGGCTCCCCCGCCTGGCTCTTCTCTGGCTGTCGCCCGCTTCTCCCTCCACCGCCCTGTCGCCCCGCGACCCGTCAATGCCGCCGCCGCCGCAGGGGCTGGAGCCGGTCGGGCAGAGCCGGAGCCGCGCGGCCGCCGGGCTCGGTCGGACCTGGGTGAGGACTGCGCGGCGCTTCCCCGCCGCCGGGCCGGGGGCGGCTCCCGAGGGGGCGGTGATTGGTGGCGACCGCGGCCCTTCCCCGCTTGCCCAGGGCGCGCTCGCCGCAAGAGAACCGCGGCTTAAACCCTGGCGGGGGAGCAGCCAGGAAAGGTTCGTCTGGCGCGAACAGTCGGCGGCCACCCGCGCCTTCTGTCCTTCTGCCGCGGCCCCGAACCCACCGCGGCTACTGAGCGGGAAGAAACAGCGAGCCCTCAGGGGAGAAAGCGGTTGCCGACGGGAGCTTGACCAGCGGTCCCGATGCGGGGGGCGGGCGAGAGGGGGAGCGGGTTGGCAAGAGGCCGAGCGCGAGGCGCGCGTGGGCGGCGACGCCTTGTTCCGGTCCTGGCCTACGGTGGTTGCCGCCCCCCGCCTGCCTTCCAAACGACCGTTCGTGGCGGCGGGAGCCGGCGCTAAAGCGTTGCAGAGAGCCGGCAAAGAGCGAGCGGCGGCGCCGGGGCGGGCGGGGGGAGGTCGGGCCGGGCCGGCGGCCGCGGGGAAGGGGCGGGGAAGGGGCGGGGGCAGGGCGGGCTCCCCGCGCGGGAGGCGCGAGCTTTTCCCGGGCTCGCGCGAACGGTCCAATGGCAGCCGGGCGGTCTCGCGCGGCGGCCAATGGGCATGGCGCTGCGCCTATAAATAGCGCGGCAGCGCCGCGGTCGCTGCAGTGTCTTGTCCGTGTGGCGAGATCGCGGCTGATTGTGCGGAGGGATGGCGCGCACGAAGCAGACGGCGCGTAAGTCGACGGGCGGGAAGGCGCCCCGCAAGCAGCTGGCCACCAAGGCGGCCCGCAAGAGCGCGCCGGCCACGGGCGGCGTCAAGAAGCCGCACCGCTACCGGCCCGGCACGGTGGCGCTGCGCGAGATCCGCCGCTACCAGAAGTCGACGGAGCTGCTGATCCGCAAGCTGCCCTTCCAGCGCCTGGTGCGCGAGATCGCGCAGGACTTCAAGACCGACCTGCGCTTCCAGAGCTCGGCCGTCATGGCGCTGCAGGAGGCCAGCGAGGCTTACCTGGTGGGGCTCTTCGAGGACACCAACCTGTGCGCCATCCACGCCAAGCGCGTCACCATCATGCCCAAGGACATCCAGCTCGCCCGCCGCATCCGCGGAGAGCGCGCCTGAGTCTCCTGCCGCAGCCCTTCTCCGGCAAGGCACCGAGGCAGCTCACACAGACCCAAAGGCTCTTTTAAGAGCCACTACACAAGTCAATAAAAAGGGCTGTAATCCTGCTTTATAACTGTTACAGTTATAAAAGTATTTCCAGGCTAAAAAGGTTTATTCTGAGGTTCCAGCTGCTGTTATTTCTGTCCCCGTTTATGTTTCCTCCATGTAAAGAATTCTCCTTAATAAGCCTGACAAGGCTAAATATTTCTCTCCGAAATTCACCCGCGGTACTTTGCAGATACTAAAGGGGAATAACAGGTGCTTATGAACACCTTGGTGGGGGAAGGAGATACAAATCAAAGGGCTGAAATAAGAGATCGATACATTACTTAAAGAGGGGTTGAGCAGACAACCTGAGGCAGGATGGAGGGGTCTACATCCCTGTGAAAATGCTGGACTTCACACAGCTTTGAGGGAGAAGGGAGGTGGAAGGGCGGTGGGTGGGGGGACGGGATAGAGTCAAGTCTGTGTCCAGGAAGGGCCCCCTGTGCTCAGGAAATCTGCACCTTAAACTCCGGCTGGCTGGGTTAAAGCAAGAGCAGAAATTTCCTGTGGTTCCGTCATATATATATAAAAAGCTGTAGTGCTGATAAAACCAGCAGTTTCACTTGGTGGGGGAGCAGAAACAAAACCAGAAGAGTGAAGGGGGAAATGATGATACAGTCACCGGAGAACATTAAGTGAGTGCATGATCCATCTTTTACCCCTAGCCAACCCGATACAGGTCTTTATATGTATTCCCTTCCATTTTTGTCAGGTTTGACAGTTTCAAGGATGTAAATAATTTTGCTTGGAGGTTTCAGTCCTGTCACATACCGTGTTTAAAAGGTACCTATTATTTTTCAGTACGTGCAAAGGACTACCAAGACATGTCAGAGCAACAGAAATTAAAACACTTATGGGTTCCAAAAAATTGTTTATATGCAGAACACTAATAAAGAGCTGACAACAATAATATACCTATGGCAATCATAAAGCAGGATTACAGCCCTTTTTATTGACTTGTGTAGTGGCTCTTAAAAGAGCCTTTGGGTCTGTGTGAGCTGCCTCTGTGCCTTGCCGGGGAAGGGCTGCGGCAGGAGACTCAGGCGCGCTCTCCGCGGATGCGGCGGGCGAGCTGGATGTCCTTGGGCATGATGGTGACGCGCTTGGCGTGGATGGCGCACAGGTTGGTGTCCTCGAAGAGCCCCACCAGGTAAGCCTCGCTGGCCTCCTGCAGCGCCATGACGGCCGAGCTCTGGAAGCGCAGGTCGGTCTTGAAGTCCTGTGCGATCTCGCGCACCAGGCGCTGGAAGGGCAGCTTGCGGATCAGCAGCTCCGTCGACTTCTGGTAGCGGCGGATCTCGCGCAGCGCCACCGTGCCGGGCCGGTAGCGGTGCGGCTTCTTGACGCCGCCCGTGGCCGGCGCGCTCTTGCGGGCCGCCTTGGTGGCCAGCTGCTTGCGGGGCGCCTTCCCGCCCGTCGACTTACGCGCCGTCTGCTTCGTGCGCGCCATCCCTCCGCACAATCAGCCGCGATCTCGCCACACGGACAAGACACTGCAGCGGCCGCAGCGCTGCCGCGCTATTTATAGGCGCAGCGCCATGCCCATTGGCCGCCGCGCGAGACCGCCCGGCTGCCATTGGACCGTTCGCGCGAGCCCGGGAAAAGCTCGCGCCTCCCGCGCGGGGAGCCCGCCCTGCCCCCGCCCCTTCCCCGCCCCTTCCCCGCGGCCGCCGGCCCGGCCCGACCTCCCCCCGCCCGCCCCGGCGCCGCCGCTCGCTCTTTGCCGGCTCTCTGCAACGCTTTAGCGCCGGCTCCCGCCGCCACGAACGGTCGTTTGGAAGGCAGGCGGGGGGCGGCAACCACCGTAGGCCAGGACCGGAACCAACCCGCTTGCCAACCCGCTCCCCCTCTCGCCCGCCCCCCGCATCGGGACCGCTGGTCAAGCTCCCGTCGGCAACCGCTTTCTCCCCTGAGGGCTCGCTGTTTCTTCCCGCTCAGTAGCCGCGGTGGGTTCGGGGCCGCGGCAGAAGGACAGAAGGCGCGGGTGGCCGCCGACTGTTCGCGCCAGACGAACCTTTCCTGGCTGCTCCCCCGCCAGGGTTTAAGCCGCGGTTCTCTTGCGGCGAGCGCGCCCTGGGCAAGCGGGGAAGGGCCGCGGTCGCCACCAATCACCGCCCCCTCGGGAGCCGCCCCCGGCCCGGCGGCGGGGAAGCGCCGCGCAGTCCTCACCCAGGTCCGACCGAGCCCGGCGGCCGCGCGGCTCCGGCTCTGCCCGACCGGCTCCAGCCCCTGCGGCGGCGGCGGCATTGACGGGTCGCGGGGCGACAGGGCGGTGGAGGGAGAAGTGGGCGACAGCCAGAGAAGAGCCAGGCGGGGAGCCTGTGCCCGCCGCCACGGCCGGGGCTGCGCAGGTCGGGGACGACAGCGCCGAGAAGCGTTGCGCTTTGCTTCCTCTGGTCGCCCTCGAGTCCGTACACTGGTCCCGGAAGGGGAAGCGAGCGCCTCAATCTCGAGCTTTTTGCTCAAAAAATAACCTAAAAACAAGCTGACAGCGTCTGCTATAACCACCTGAGCTTTTGCTGTCCCCGATTCACACGGCCGTTCGCTGGCTTACCTCACGAGGAAACAACACGCACCGGCTTTCCAGGATACACTTGTTTGGGGCTTTTTAGGAGACCGAAAGAGCGTTCGATTATTGTTTGACCCACCGCCCCCCACACTACACCAAAGGGGGCTCCCTCGGATTTTTTTAGCGAGTTGAGAACGTTCTCTGCTCCGCTCAGGCAGATGCTACACAACACATTATTACAAGCAAGTGACAGCCTGCTTTCCTTATACTTTATATTGATTTCACTGTTACTGCTTTTTTCCCGAAAAAAACTTGGGCTAGCATAGAATGAGACCAGTATCAGCTCTTTTATTGAAAAGGTGGGTGGCTCTTAAAAGAGCCTTTGGGTCAAGGAGATCTGGCACGAGGGGGCTGCAGAGGCAGCTTACTTGGAGCTGGTGTACTTGGTGACAGCCTTGGTGCCCTCGGAGACGGCGTGCTTGGCCAGCTCGCCAGGCAGCAGCAGCCGCACGGCCGTCTGGATCTCCCGCGACGTGATGGTGGAGCGCTTGTTGTAGTGCGCCAGGCGCGAGGCCTCGCCGGCGATGCGCTCGAAGATGTCGTTGACGAAGGAGTTCATGATGCCCATGGCCTTGGAGGAGATGCCCGTGTCGGGGTGCACCTGCTTCAGCACCTTGTACACGTAGATGGAGTAGCTCTCCTTGCGGCTCTTCTTGCGCTTCTTGTCGCCCTTCTTCTGCGTCTTAGTGACCGCCTTCTTGGAGCCCTTCTTGGGCGCGGGCGCGGACTTGGCCGGCTCGGGCATGGCTGCGAACGCGCGACTCTCAGCACACACGAACTACGAAAAAAAGAACCGACGACAGCGAAGAGGCCGCGGGAGCTGCTTTTATAGCGGTGCTGTTCCCAGCGGCGCGTCGCTATTGGTTGTCCTTCCCGTCGTGCCCCCGCGCCCGGCTTTGCCATTGGCGTCCTCTGAATTCGCCTTCCCATTGGCTGCCGAACGATTCCTTTCTTGCAGCCAATCGGAGCAGGCGCTGCCGCTCCGCCCGGGTTGTATATAAGGCGCCGGGCGGGCCGGGCTGGGACTTATCGAGGCTTTTGCGGCTCCGGAGCGAGCGCCGATTTGCTGAGTGGCTGCCATGTCCGGGCGCGGGAAGCAGGGCGGGAAGGCGCGGGCCAAGGCCAAGTCGCGCTCGTCGCGGGCCGGGCTGCAGTTCCCCGTGGGCCGCGTGCACCGGCTGCTGCGCAAGGGCAACTACGCGGAGCGGGTGGGCGCCGGCGCGCCCGTGTACCTGGCGGCCGTGCTGGAGTACCTGACGGCCGAGATTCTGGAGCTGGCGGGCAACGCGGCCCGCGACAACAAGAAGACACGCATCATCCCCCGCCACCTGCAGCTCGCCATCCGCAACGACGAGGAGCTCAACAAGCTGCTGGGCAAGGTGACGATCGCGCAGGGCGGCGTGCTGCCCAACATCCAGGCCGTGCTGCTGCCCAAGAAGACCGACAGCCACAAGGCCAAAGCCAAGTAAATATTTTTTAAGGGTAATCAAGAAACAAAAAGGCTCTTTTCAGAGCCACCCACTTTGGTCGTAAAGGGCTGAGTCATTGTGGTTTTCTTTAGTGAACTGAGGCAGAAACATGTAAGCTGCCTTTTTTTCTGGGCTTTATTTTAGTGATGCTATTCTCTGTTCCCATCTGTGTTTTGTGGGAAACCTGCTTTAATAGTAGATGCTTATATTTTTAAAAGAAATTGTGCTCCCCACTAAGATTCATCTTGTTGGTTGTTGCCTTTTTAGGACTTTCTAATTATTCAGTAAACTGTTCTGCTTTTGTAAAGTGGATATTTTCAATCTGTTAGCAGTAGCAATTATGTTTTTTGTGGCTAGGATAAACATTACACCTGTAGCCAATCAGCTCTGGCTTTCTTTTAAATGCTCTGTGCAGTACTTACTAGAGGGCAACATTAACTGAAGTCAATATTATTCTATATTATTACTGTTCAAGAGTACTAAATAGTAGCCTCCATGTTTCAAACTGAGGGAAAAGGGAGTGGGAAGGGAAGCAAAGCATGCACATGAAAAATTAAGCCCTAAAACAATCACTGAAGTCCTGGCAGTGACCCTGAACCAATTGTTTTGCAACATGAGGGGTGTTCCCAGCCTCGGGCTTCTGACTGATTTCCATTTTTGCTGCGTTTTAACACCATCATGTATGCAAGAATCCCACTGGCTTTCCTTGGCAGAATTAATTGTAAAGCACTAGGGAAAGGTTTCAAGCAGGGAAGAGTCGTCAGTGTTCTCATCTGATGTGACGTCCCATTAAGATGACAGTCACTGCGTTCAACTGCAAAAACACTCAATTTCATTTTGCTGGCACTACTCACTGAATCCACACTCTCTTCTCCATGTACTATGGGGAGTTTCGAGGTCACACTTTGTTTTGGGAGAAAGTGAGTCATTCTTAGAAAAGCTGCTGCCATGCAGCAGGGCACAATGTGGCTAAAAGTTTGTTTCTCTGCTTTGGTGCTGCCCTGCTTGCTTCTGATTTACTTCTGGCTTTAGCGTGGCTTTTCTTGTGGTCTTGTGCAAGCTCTTGGCCACAGAAGCCTGACAGCTTCTTGACTTTCTGGGGCTCTCTTCTGCAGTTCATGGCACTGGAGAAACAGGAGCAGTTTTCAATGTGACTGTGGTGTTCCCCAGCTCTATCCTCCAGTCTAGGGAAAAGGAGAGGTGTGAACTGACATATCTCTGGGCCTGATGTTTACTGAGTTTAATTTTCCTAAAATTAAGTTGGTGATATATTCACCCCTCTACAAGGGAAGAAAGTTTACACTCCTATCTGTACCTCTGTGTTCTACATAATGAAACTCTCATCTACATATCAGATTGTAATAAACAATGGGAAAGACTCCTATGAACAACCCTGGGTACGTTATCTTGTTGTGTGAGTGGATTTAAATTTTAGTTTGTAGACTGCATAAACTTTCAATAGAACAATTTTATGGGTTTTTTTCCCTTATAAATGAATGCTCTGCTACCAACTATACAATGGTAATAGTCAAGAAGATATAGTATTAATAGTTATTTTTGTAGTCATTCCTCTTTCTTCCCTGCTGAAGAATGAGTTTAGTCATTACATAGTTCTAGTTTTGAATTATACATGTGGGAAACAAAGCCAAAAAAAACATGGCTACATGAGATCTAAATTATGAAGGGTCACAGGGCCTTGAATGTATATTGTACAGCCAGACACTTCTGGGAAGATATTTTATAGACATGGTTTACCGAAACTGGGGTAACTAAGGAGATTGGTTTTGAAAATATATGTATTTCCTAACAGTGCAGTTGTGAACACTGGTAGCCTCCTATAACCTATATCTGGATATTTCTTTGATAATAACTTGATTTTATATCAGCAGAATGGGAGAGGAATGTGAAAATACCTCTGATCAGAAGGAGAAAAAGAGAAAACTGCCTCCTGGGACCCATTTAGCATCTCTGATAAGACAACTCTCTGGGCAGTGCATCACTCACACTCCCCTCCTGTCCCTACTAGCAGGTCCTGCTCTCACACAGCCCATCCACTGACATTGCACCCCCCACCCAAACCCCCTACTACACATCCATCTTCTCCCACCATGTTTGAGGAAAGAGGTACTTGTGCAGTTTCAGATGGCGGAGTGCGCAGTGGCCCCTGGATTGACAAGATAACTGTGCATTGAAATGAATGAATCACATATGAATTTGTGTTTTATTTGTTTTTTCTTCATTGTGTGTTTTGTTCCTTGAGAGAGGGAACCAGAAAAAAATAACCAAAACACTCACAGGCCTTTTAACACCTATTGAGCACTTTGGCTTTTCCATGTTCTTTAATCACACGAGTTTCATTCGGGCATGTTAACAGAGGACAGCTCAGCTGAAGCATAAATGCAGCCGGGGGTGAATAACAGAGTGGACTGTTCCCACCAGGACCCATTGTTTCTCCAGTGGTGATGAAATTCTTCAGGTTTGTCAGTCTGGCCATGACAAGCACTGTATTTTCCTGCTCCCCACACCAGTGCCAGAGACAGGGATTCAAGGACTAATCTGCCTCTGGGAGGAGGGAGACAAGGTCCATTGCAGAAGAGTGGAAGGAGGGAGAGCAGGGTAACATGAGACAATTTGAAGAGAAGTAGGAAGGGGTGTTGAGCTGGGCAGAAAAGGACTTTGTAGGGGGAATGGGGGCATTGCAAGGGTTGGGGACTGAGTGGGTTATGCTGCTCTGCATCCTCCTCCAACCCCCCTGCACTGCAAGAGTCCTCTGGGAACAGTGGGGAGAAGGCAAAGAAAAGGTTTGGATACCTCCTGAAAGAGCAGAGCGGGGTATTAGATTTTTAAATCCAGAAGCAATCTATTTCCTCTTCACTTCCCCCCCCATACACCAATTAAAGTATTTTAACTCTTTCATTGTCAATAAAGAAGCCTGTAGGTAAAATGGAAGAGTACACATTATTCAGTTTAGAAAAATGTTGTAAATAAACTACAGTTCTTCTGCAGTTTCTTGTTGTCTTCACCTGTTGTTCACCTGATGTCTTCACTGTGCCATATCCCGCTGAGAAATACGATCTTCCATGCAAATGTTCTCAGATGGAAAACACTGTAAAAATGAAAGCAAAAAGAGTAGGTGACTTACCTGTCTTAATTCTATTAGAAGTGTTAATCACCCTGATTGCCTTTATCAATATTTTAGAAATCATCATTGTTTTATTTTTAACCTGTCAATAAATGCACAATTAGAAGCTGCAATGATAAGTCTGAATTATGACACATACACATCCCATGAGGTTTTGCCTGACATTTAAATATCGGCTAAGGCTAAAATTCCAGCAGCTAAATATGCTTTACATCCATGTGACCATTTCACTTCTTTCGTAGGATTTGTACCTATGGAAGGTATTCAGAAGTCCCCACACGTAGAGAGTGGAACTGATTCAGGTAAATTTGGCTTCCTGAGCCAGCTCAGCTGAGTCCAAGCACCCGGGTTTGCCTGTGATGCAGTCAGTCTGGTTTGCTGGTGCTTGGAGCGCAGGTGGAGGCAGCTCTGTTTAAAGACATTTCTATGTGTAGAAAGATTGGGGCTATGTCATGCCTATGGTAATTCTTGTCCTCTTTTCCTAGCAGGATGATTAAAGACACTAACCTGGCTGTGTCCCAAGTGCATAAGGCAAAAATAACTTGATCATGTCGAATGTTTGGATTGTTTAACGTTGTAGTGGCTGCTACCTGCTACAAAAAGAAAAGGGAGGCTTACAGGAGGTGTGTATATTTCTTCACAGATCTGATGTTGCACAAAGGTAGGTCAATATCCTTTCCTCTATCTGAGGTCCAAGTTTCAGATGTAACTCTCCATGTGTGCTCTCTTCTTATTTCAGGAATTGTTTTTTCCAGTTTCCTGTAACCTTTGCAAGTAAAACATCTACATGAAAATACAAGTAGAACTACAAATACAGAAAGATCGTGGATTTTATTAGTGATTAAAATTACAAGCTATTCTGTTATTCCTTTCACACACAAGCAACTTATTTTCTAGTTTTGAAATGCAAGTATGTCCAGAATTGCTTCCTGAGCTTTTCAATGTTAGAAATGAAAGGATGAACATTTGTGATTAATATGTATTATCATTTTTTGACAAGAAATGCTTTTGGAACAACCACTTCATCAGGGCTGCTGTCAAATAATTTAGTTCTTTGTATCCATGAAAGAAACTTAAAGCCTAAAAGGCCTTTCTACCTACATAAGCCTCTTGTTCTGTGACGCCAGTCTTTGAGGAAAGAGCTGTTCCTGCTCATTGTAATGTTTCTTCCTTTCTTGTAAGTGTATGAGATGGGAAGGGAGAAGTTCCCAGCTATGTTCCCGTCTACTTCTAGTCCTCTTCTCCAGTGAGATTTGTGTCCTGTCTTGAGCTGTGCTGTGCTCTGAACGGCTTAACCCTGACACCAGGTTTCGGAACACAAAGTCTCAATTTTTTTTCATTTGCAATTTGAACTGGGCACATTTTCATTACTGGCCAAAACCATTATATATGGATGTGTGTAAGACCAAATATTTTTCCCAAGCTGCAGTCAACACTTTCTCCTACAATACTAATTATTTTAAAATATATTCCTTTATATTAAAACTGGAAAAGAAAGTCTCTGTGACAGTAACATTGCAATAATTTGCCCTGTGTGTCAAGTTGTTATAATCTGTGGCCATTAGGAAAAAGAATTTGATCTCATAAGCAGGTGAGCAGATATTGATTTATTCCATTAATAAAAACAAAAGAAACAACAACAACAAAAATACTCAAAAAACCACAACCAAAACTGTGAAGCAGTAGAAAATTGCTACAGACAGTTGGTCAGGTTTTGGATCAGGTGTATGACACCTATTTCTAATTTCTAATTCACTATTCAATCAGTTAACTAGAGAATAAAGTTATTTTTTTTTAATTTTATATATTTTTTAAATTTTATATTTTAAATTTTGTGTATTTCACTTCTGTAGAAATAAAAAGCAGAGGGTGTTGGTTTTCTTTTTTAAACATGACAATGAATATAAATAAATTTTACTGTAGGTATGGTGATCTAGAGAATTTTCCAGGAATGCTACTAATTTTATTACTCTGATAAAAATAAGATACGAGAAATTTTGTACTGGTTATATTGTTCTTCAGTATTATTTATTGCTGGTTATTCACTACAGTACTAAACTGTAATGTAACTCTGGTAATTTAAGATACAAAAAAGTGATGGTATAAAAAAAGTTTTTTGACAAAAATTTTTGCATAACCAAATGCAGATACACCCTATATTTCAGTTAATGTGAATCAAGAGGTATTTTGAAGGCAAACATGGAGGGTAGATAAAAATACAACATGAAGGGCCTGTTTAAAGATTATGCATTCTAGCACATCCCAGTGTTGAGAATTGTTAGGATTAATAGCCTTACTTATCACTGCAAGCTCAACAAGTTGAAGCCTTAGGGTACAAGAGCTGATAAGAGCCTAAACTTTTTTATATAATTAATGCCACAAACACAGAACAAGCTGAAATTACCAAGACAGAAGCAGAATGAAGAAAGATCATGGAAATAACCTGAAGAGAATGAAAAAACTTCAGATGACCAACCCAGTGACCAGAAGATCAACAGGAAATCAAGGGAACACCAACACGAATTAAATTATTGAATTTGGGGATCAGGTGATAAGTGGTACAGGTATAATTTGTGTTGCAATCTGGTGCAGAGGCTTCCCCTTTGAAGACACTCAGCTCTAGCTGCTCTGCATGTTGGAGAAATAAACTACATTTACTCAGTGGACTGGAAACTCATCTTCAGTCGGGAACCTAGGGCAGGAGCCATTTAGAGGTGGCATGTACGTAATTCCTACATGGTCTAAGTGGAAGCAGCATAATTCCTGCTATACCAGGACAATGTATTTGAACACTCTCATCTTACTGTTGCTGTTGATGTCATCTCTGTAGAGTGGAATTAAGAATACAAACAGCACTGCTTTGAACTAAATAGGAAAGAACAGCAAAGAACATGAATGATGGAAAAATAAGCAGCCATGTGATCTCATATTCACACCCTGTATATGTGTGAATATATGTATATTCACACTATTTGCATTATTGGGTTTGAATGTTCTGAATGTTTGAAAGTTCACATTCTCCTGAGACATGAAATCGAATTGGTTATTTTTGCTGAGCTCAAATCCTACTGCTTTTACCTCTGGTGAAAAGAACAAGCACAAAAAATTTCCATGTTAGTTGTTTTTTGTCAGTTCAGATACTTTTTTCTCAGCACTGTTAGAAAAATAAGGGTTATGTTACAACCAGATCTGATGTCAAATGCTATGTTCACATTATAGTCCCTTAATATTGCCTTATCATTGATACTGAAATTGAAAGGAACAATCATAGCAACATTTCATTTTCTTGAGTGAAGTTTCATGGGCCTAGAAACAATTTCCCATACTGAAACAATCTATTAAAAAAATCCCTGAAATTTCTATGACAGCTATGTTAATGAAGTGTGTAACCTGGACCATATAAAGACAGGAAAGGCAATAGGAATGCTTATGAGCTGGGAGTCCAAAAGGCACCACCAAGCTTCTATTTTAACCTAGGCAACAGGGCAGCCCTGTGACAGCTGTATTTTGAACTAGGGTGCTTTTACATGACTGATTATAGAGAATAATAGCCAGTGTAAAATTCTTCTGGTGATTATCATGTTAAATATGAATGTATTTATGTGCTCATATGATATAATCCTTTTCTAGAGTCTTTTTCTAGTGAGCCAGGTGCCCTTATAAAAACCTAGAGATTGGAATATACTGTGGTTCATTAATCTTAGGCATTGGACATATACAGAGGCCCAGAATATGCAACCTGTGTTCCAGAGTTTGCAGTAATGCAGTTGGTGAGCAGATGTCTAAAATGCCATTTCGAGCTGCTGAAGAAGAGTATGGAGTACAGAGGATGCCAATTCCCACTGGATATCTGAAATCCAATCTGAGAAGTCCCCATAAACCTTCAAGCTGAAATTAACTTTGATTAGGTAATAGATGTCAGATTTGAGAGACCTGGTGCCTGTCTCATTACCTGTACTACCAAACAACATGCAGTCACTACTAGGAAGGTTGAGCCCCTCTATGAATTCAGTATCTTCAGAAGTTCACAATATATACTTGAAATTCAAGATTGTTCAGACCCAGCTGAAAAGTGATAATGGCTTTGATCTGCACCTATGGTAGCATTTAATTATCCAAGAATGTGATGGAGTGATTCTAAAAACCTGTAGTTTGAGCCTGACAAGTAGCTATATGATAACTGATAGCTTGCTAAGTCAGCCCACAGAGCCTAGTTTCTTAATATTTAATACTTTTAATACGATTAATGACATATAAATGCAGGAAAGGTCAAATATGTATAAAAAGTATTGAATTTCACATATTTTTTTTAATTGCAAGGGGAACCTCAAGCAGTCATAGGGAGAAGCTAGGCAAGTTACTGTAAAATTCACATGAACTGTATAATAATTAAGACAACTGTAGGAGACAAAGACTGTAGAAAGTACTTCTTTCTTGTTTTAATCACTGGGTTATTGGTAACATCTTAAGATAAATGTCACTTGTTACTACATAAATACTTTTATAGTGCAGTGCACTGCAGTCCTCTTACTTCTGTTATCATAAAAACTACCAAAAAACCCCAAAGACTGAGCACCATCAAATGGTAGATCTTACAATAGCTATGCTGCACATGTATAAGAATCCATTAGTAATAATCTTGATTTTCCTGGCTAAAAAAAATGCAGAAATATTTCAGACTTTTAATTTACAACACATGACATGAACCCTGACATCAGTGAGGTATTGCTCACATATAACACGATATTGCAAGAGAACCATAGATTAACAAAAAGTGGTATCACCTTGAGAAAAGTTAAAAATGCCTCTAGTTATAGTGATTTATTGCCAAGTTAGTTTATGTTCAATAACACATTAAACTACAAAGCAGTATGTTAACAGAACTAGCCATAAGTGGCATGCACAAACTCCCCAAAACTGAAAGATAAGGTTCCACACTAGGAAACTAAAGTGTTCTTAGTTGACTGTACAGCCCTTTTCTTGAAAAAGTGGGTGGCTCTTAAAAGAGCCTTTGGGTTATACAGTATTTCTAGCAGCTATTTACTTGGAGCTGGTGTACTTGGTGACAGCCTTGGTGCCCTCGGAGACGGCGTGCTTGGCCAGCTCGCCAGGCAGCAGCAGCCGCACGGCCGTCTGGATCTCCCGCGACGTGATGGTGGAGCGCTTGTTGTAGTGCGCCAGGCGCGAGGCCTCGCCGGCGATGCGCTCGAAGATGTCGTTGACGAAGGAGTTCATGATGCCCATGGCCTTGGAGGAGATGCCCGTGTCGGGGTGCACCTGCTTCAGCACCTTGTACACGTAGATGGAGTAGCTCTCCTTGCGGCTCTTCTTGCGCTTCTTGTCGCCCTTCTTCTGCGTCTTAGTGACCGCCTTCTTGGAGCCCTTCTTGGGCGCGGGTGCGGACTTGGCCGGCTCAGGCATGGCTGCGAACGCGCGACTCCCACAAATCACTACAACAGCTCCACATCGAGTCCAGAAGCGAAGTGACGGTGACCGACTTCGTGCTTATTTATAGCCCCCTTATGCAAATGAAGTATCAGCCTTGCTCACTCTCATTGGGCAAAATACAAGGCATCATCATTCCTCAATAGCCTGGTTTTATTGGTCAGAATTCGATTCGCCTCGTCATTGGCTGCTCAGACGAGACCTACTTCTCAGCCTATCAGCGAAGAGACGAGGTACTAAAGCGGGGCTGTAGACGGGGAGCGCCGTCTGCCTGCTCTGTCCTGCTGCGAGTTGTTCTAAGCGGCGAGCGAGCCAGGGAAGATGTCCGGGCGCGGGAAGCAGGGCGGGAAGGCGCGGGCCAAGGCTAAGTCGCGCTCGTCGCGGGCCGGGCTGCAGTTCCCCGTGGGCCGCGTGCACCGGCTGCTGCGCAAGGGCAACTACGCGGAGCGGGTGGGCGCCGGCGCGCCCGTGTACCTGGCGGCCGTGCTGGAGTACCTGACGGCCGAGATCCTGGAGCTGGCGGGCAACGCGGCCCGCGACAACAAGAAGACGCGCATCATCCCCCGCCACCTGCAGCTCGCCATCCGCAACGACGAGGAGCTCAACAAGCTGCTGGGCAAGGTGACGATCGCGCAGGGCGGCGTGCTGCCCAACATCCAGGCCGTGCTGCTGCCCAAGAAGACCGACAGCCACAAGGCCAAAGCCAAGTAAACAAAAAGGAAAAGCGGCACGTTGTCTCTTCCGGAGAAAATAATCCAAAGGCTCTTTTCAGAGCCACCCACAAAATCATAAGAGAGCTCAGTTATCCGTACCACAGTTATGCCAAATTATATTAATCACTCAACCCGTGTTTTGTCTTTTTCCATATTTATTAACAGCATTTTTGGCTTGGTGATAGTAGCAACGCTTTCCAGGTTTTCGTTAACAAAGGCGTGCCAAAAGGTCCTCCCCATGCAAATTCCTTCCTGGTATGGGATATTTTCCGTTTAGTTGCTGTGTCGGAGAACATGGGAACACTATTCGTTGAGAGTTCCCATCCCTCCCCCCTCTTCCGCCTTTTTCTTCTCCGAGAGTGGCTGATACAGTTCAAGAGATAAGAGGCGTAATGTTCGGGGAGGGAGGGGGAAGGGGGGGCCAGCGGGCCGGGCTCTCCGCTGGCCAATCCTTGGTCAGAGCGGGCTTTTTCAATACTTCAAGCTTTCTTTCTCAGCGGGAACAAAAGGATTGGGAGAGCTCAGGGCTATTTTCGTGTCAATAAAGAAACCCTCCCCTCCTCCCCCAGACAAACAAAAGCATTTAAGGAGACACCTTAAGAGAAATAATACAATAGATTAGACATGGCTCAGTAGTAGCGTGCCTGGCAATTGCATTATTTTGTTACAAAATACATCTTTTAAAAAAACATACATCCTTTTTTTTTTTTTTATCAAATCATTACAAAACATTGCTTAACATTGCTTCCTGGTAGTCAAACTAATTACTCGGAGAAAAAAAAAGTCTACACTTCCCTAAAGCCGCGGCGTTATACCGTGCTCGTTAGCATTTCTTTCGGTAATCCTAGGGAGAAAAAAAAAAAGACACAATTGACCTCTTGACGACTTACGAATTACTGGATCCCTGCTGCAGGTTATGGACGACCTCGGTGCCTCAGCTCCTTTAGGGAAAGTGTGGGTGGCTCTTAAAAGAGCCGTTGGATAACAAAATATGTAGAGCAGGACTCTTCTGGTATTATAGTTTACTTCTTTTTCGGCGCTGCCTTCTTCGCCTTGGCCGCTTTGGGCTTGGCTGCCTTAGGCTTGGCTGCTTTGGGCTTCACGGTTTTTGCCTTGGCCGGGCTCTTCGCTGCCTTCTTGGGGCGGCCTGGCTTTGCAGCTTTCTTGGGGCTCTTGGCCGCTTTCTTGGCCGCTGCAGCCGCCGGCTTTTTAGCCTTCTTAGGGCTCTTTTTCACGGCTGCTGCTTTCTTGGGCTTCTTGGCGGCGCTGGCTGGCTTCTTGGCCGCCGGCTTCTTGGGCTTGGCTGCGGGTACCCTTTTCTTGGGAGCTTTTTCCTTCACTTCTCCAGGCTTCTTGTTGAGACGGAAAGAGCCGGAGGCGCCAGTGCCCTTGGTCTGCACCAGGGTGCCTTTGCTGACGAGGCTCTTGAGCCCCAGCTTGATGCGGCTGTTGTTCTTCTCCACATCGTAGCCGCCGGCAGCCAGCGCCTTCTTGAGCGCGGCGAGGGAGAGCCCCTTGCGCTCTTTGGAGGCGGACACGGCCTTGGTGATGAGCTCGGTGACGCTGGGCCCCGCGGGCTTGCGGGCTTTGGAGCCGGCCGCCGCTTTCTTCGGCTTCTTGGCGGCGGCCTTGGCGCCGGGCGCGGGCGCATCGGGGGCGGCGGCGGGAGCGGTCTCGGACATCGCGGCGGCGTCCTCTGCGGAGCAGGCGAACACAATTGGGCTGGCGCGGGTCAGATGCTCGTATTTTTAGAGCGGAGCCGTGCGGTGATTGGTGCGTTGCAGAGCCCGCCCCGCTGCACGGCCGGGGAGCCCTTCGGTGTGCTCGATTTGTGTTTCTTTGGACCAACAAAAGTGTATTTTCCTCGGAATTTCTGCCACCAAATCGCCCCATTTCCCCGGTGAGGGAGGAGAAGAGCAGGTACTTGCGTTCGGGAGAGTTTCCAGCGGCAAACACGCGGTTTGAGTTAAAGGAGAGGCGATAAATCCCGTGTGCTGCTGCTCGAGAGACCTCTGAAGAGAGAAACTTTTGTTTTTCCTTGCAAATTAAAAATTTCCTTTTGACATAAATGTTACGGCAACAACTCAGTCTGATTCTTTAGAGGGTTTTCTTGGGGTCAAAGTTGAAATCTTCCGATTTAAAGCTATTTTGACAGTTTAAACTGATTTTGAAGAGGAGGAAGTAACACAAACTCTTCTTTCAGCTCTGAATATGGATTAAGAACCAGTTCCTTTGACCATGTGTTTTACCTCTTAAAACGCTAAAGTCTAGTGAAATAGTGTCTCATACAGCCTCCTATTGCACTTTTTATAGAAACATAAGCAATTTATTAATATCTGGAGATTTATGAACACACAGTTGGCTTATTTTGACGTCCTGGAATTTCAGTACAAGGGAGGCAAACTTACTCTACTGCCTTGTGTGGGGTGTTTTCTTTTTGTTTGCTTGGTTTTATATGAATTTTTGTACCAATTAGTAAGTAAATCAAGCTATTTACTTTTCATGTTGCATTTTAGTTTCAAGTAAATAGTCATTTGATATCTGATGTTACAAAACTGCAGCTTTGTAGAAGAAAGCAATCTCCTAAACTTCTGGTGATATTTATGGAAATTATCTTTGTTTCTCTGGTAATTTAAGATGTGCAAGGACTAGCATAGCAGTTTAGTAATTATGCTCTTCCTCCTCAGAGAGTGTTATCTTGTTATGTATTTTCTCTAATAGTAGTACAATTTAAAATTATATGACTGTTTGGATTTTTCTTACCCATCTCACAGACTGTGTATGCACAAAGGTTTACCTTAAGCCAATTCTGAATCCTCTTCCCACTCTAAATACAACCCACCTAATTATTCCTTGTGCATTTTATGGTAATTACTGAAATAAGGAAATACTTTCATGATAAAAACTAGAGCGTTTTGTGATAACCTGAGTTTTAACAAGGGGAGAGGTAGGCCATAGGTCGTTCATAAAGAACCAGGAAGGATTCAATCAATAGTGATATCTGGTGGAAAACAGGGTAATATGCCGAACAGAACAGAGCTCTGAGGAATATTTCATTAATCTGTAACCAATTATGAAAAAAAAAGCATATTATCATTACCTTTTGTAGTTATTTAAGAATCACAAAGACTACACTACAGCTCAACCCTTTCGTATTAACAGATATAACACATAATGTGAATACAGTATTTAAGTACACATTAGCAACAAAAAATTCAGATTGTATGAATAGGTAGTCTTCGGTAAGTGTAATTCTATTCCCATCGCATGGTTTTATCTACAATGACTGTTTTGTAAATACTAAAAACGTATATAAGATGAAAGATTTTAGTTTGCTGTAAAATTGTGTTTCATAGAATGTGAAACTATGAATAAGTGCAATGAAGGGAAAAATTGCGACCTCCACCACATAAGAATGAAATACCGGAAAAAAAACATTGCAGGAAAAGTGCACCTGAGTTCTGTAATGCTTCAATGGGAAGATAATTTAGAGAAGAGCTAATCAAATTGTGACTTTCAAGGACCTCTTTGTTAATACTGTGTAACACAAAATAAGGATACAAGGATTAAACAAATTGGAGTGGATGTGGATATTGTAGATATACCTTTAGAAATTATCAAAATTAAAGTAAAATATATGTGTTTTTTAAGCCTTTATCTTGTGTATGTTTGTAAATAAATGACCGAAACTTTCCATTGATTTGACTGCACAGTGTAATAAGGTAGCAACTGTTGTGAGGCTATGAGATTTAACAGTTGTCCAGAGACTTCATAGCATATAGACAGTGGAAAAGCATAGACCGTAAGTGACATATCAGCAAAATGAAAAACTGCTGCTTATTCTTGTTATTTTGAACACATTTACTTCAGTAACCTCTGCTGGAGGAATTGTAAATTTTCCATCTCTCAATTGTGGCTTCACAGAGCTTTGATTCACATTTATCGGTGGCTGAAATGGAGGTGGCTAAAATGGTCACTATTCCAATTTTCTGCCTGGCTTTTCTCCCAGCAGTTGCTACCCTTTTCCCATTCTCAACAAGGACCATTAAATATATGCATATCAGCTTCTGATCTCCATCAGTTACAATCTACTATCTTAAAATAAATTTAAGTTTCAGAAATTTTATGACACAGAGAGAAGCTTGGATCTTTTTTTTTTAAATGGTTTTGCAGAAAAGACATAAAATAACTTTAATATTGTTGAATTTCTGCTTGGAACACATATTCTTCTCTATGTGAAAGAAATACATGCAGGACCAATATTTTGGAAAGTCAAGGTGTATTTGGCAATTTTAAAAAGAGCTGCTCTGCAATGTAAGCAGATAGTTCAGATAGAACTAACAGATGTACTCAGACAAAGGAAAAATGTGGTGAAGGATTACCTAAAAGGCAGGAATAGGAGTTTCACCTCCAGCTGAGCAAATGAGAAAGGGAAATAATCCTGATTTAGATACAGGATATTGTAGAAAAATTTCATTAAGATGACATCACATAGACTGTTACAGGCAGTTTGGTTTTCCCAATAGAACTGGAGGGAAGTAGACTTCATTATTCATTAAAAGAGCAGGAAAGTAATATCAGGATCTCCAGAGATACTTTTGGGGAAAGCGCCACTGTAATGCCTACTTCATATGAGTGAATTCAATCCTTCTCACCTCATGGACACCCCAGCAGGACACGTTATATCATAAACCTGCAAAAGATTGCAATCTGAGCCCTGTCTGCATGTTGCTTCCCTGCAGATACCCAGGTCTGTCCAACTTTTGCATATTGAGATATTTAGACCTCTTGGCATAAGCAAGGAGACACATAAGCCACAGCCAAGGACTGGCGCTACACCTGAGAACTATCAAACATTCCCATCTCCAGTTTAGGACCTGCCAATACTTGTTCCTAAGAAAATAAGCTCTGGGTAATATTTAGATATGTTTGCAATAATGAGAGGGAGCACAGCAGTTGTTCTCAAACAATTTTGTTAGGAGGCATTAGCACGAGAGCGGCCACACAAATGTGGCTAATGGGCTGCTCTACCTAATATAGGTGAGTGCTGTGGTCAGTCGTTCTTGGACAGCTGGAGGATGTACAGCTGTTACATCTGGGCACCATAGTCCCTCTCCTTGCTTCAAATGGCAATTTCCCAGAGAGATTTGGGTGAGCGCCTTTATATTATGTGCTGCACTCGGGATTACATGTTCCACAGGAAAGAGGTGTAAATGCTCCCTCAACCGTGATTACACTCCTATTACAGTGTTACACCCATGCCTTACTTGCCCTCAGTGACTTCATCCTTCATCTGAGGTACAAATGTAATGACTTGTGTGATCCAACCAGCCAGCACAGTTTAGCAACTTTTAACATGTAGCTAAGGAATTTTAAAGTGATACCTACCAAACTGAAAACTTGTTGTAGCTCAGCAAAACAGGTCTCTGCCTACTTAATACTAATGTTGCAGCTGCTACTGCTGTTAAAGCTCCGAAGTGAGCTGAGGTCACACGAGGCTTTTTAAATTCAGTGTATGGATGAACATCTGTAGGGAGCAGGACAAATCAGGGAAGGACAATGGATGACTGTCCTTGTAGACTCAGCTTCCTGGAATGTTGAACACTCCTCCCTGTACCCTTGGTTAAGGGTTGGGGCACCTATTGAGGCCTCCTGTCTTCATTGCCATGGCATGTCATTTGGCAATTGAAAAACTATAGTCCAAAACCTAGATATGTCCATAGTTAGGAGGCATTAGGAAGGATATTCTTCCTGGGAAAGAAAAAAAAAATAATCAGCAAAAATGCAGGGGGCCAAAACCCTTCTGAGAACAGCTAACAAGGAAAAACATATGGAAATATGGGCCTTTCTTTACTATATGTGAGTTTATAAAGTTAACACATTTTTACTCTTCTCATGCACAATGAAAAGGTCCTCAGTCAGTCATATGTTAAAGAATAGGATTATTTATATCTTAATGTAATTTGGTCTTCTAAAACTAACCCAAGATATTTGACAATCTGTGTTCTGGACCACCCTGGCATTGTTTGAATGTAGTCATTAGTGAATGACTGAGGACACCTCCAGCCCTGAGACAAAGTATCCATGAAAGGTAAGCAACACCAACAGAAGCTCCATCAGCTATAGCTCCCCAAAAAAACTGTTTCCTCCTGAATCGAGAGTGCCTTGCTTTCTCCAAGGAGGGGTGCCACCATGCTGTCCTTTCATAGCAGCATCTTCATCAGCACTGAATCCTGGCTGCTCAGACCAGTGAGCAGCTCTCACGGAGCTAAGCAACTCATTCTTCCTCTCCACAGCACCCTAGTACTTCTGCATGCCTTCTGCCCTCCGCTCTTTCCTATTGGTTTGCCAGGGCCATCTCTGACTTTTGGTAAGAGGGAGGGAGCAATGTGGCCAATCTAAATGTCTTTTCCCTCTCCAGCCAGCAATGTGTTTGCTACTATGAGGGACAAAGTGTCCTTGGGCACAGAGTTCATGTATAGCTGATCTACAATTTGCCATCTCCTGGCTGTTGACCCCCCAGATGCTGATGGGACGTGCTTCCAGGTACATTTGCGTTGGTAGGCAATCCAATTTTTTGCCGCACAGGCAATGATGGTGGCACTCATACATGATGTAGGCTGGACTTTAGCCAACAATTAGAGCCAAAGCACTGTCACACACCATGCAAAGGTGCCCTCAAATGGTGCTGCCTTGCTAGTTTTTATCAGAGCTGTAAAAGTGAAGCAGGTACTGGCTCTAGATAAGGCTGTTTGTACCATCTTTCTAGAGAAGGAGTATTGCAAGGTAGTATTTGGGTACCAGCTATATAAGCTGACTGTCTTCCCATGGAAGGGAACAGGAAGGTTTTGAAGAGTTGTTCACTGTGTAAGCTTGTGTTCTGCTGTAGCTTATGTTTTTACAGTTCATGCTTTGGTGCTGTGCAGCCCATGGTCTGGTGCCAGAGCTGCATTATCCCAGGTTAGTATGTCATCCAGACTGTCAAGGGCACTAGAAGGGCCAGCTAGTGCCTGAATTTCCCCACAGTATATAAATGAGACCAGTCACTCAGCACTCCTGCTATCAAACAGTTGTGAAGTCAGGAATCTGGCTTCACAGGCTCGTGAACCTATATGTATACAGTTTGGGCACATTCAGGAAGAATAGGTTTTGCCTATTTTGCCTACAACTTGCCTTGTGTGATCTGATCCCAGAAATGATTGTCTTCCATAATGAATATATTAAAACTAAATTTTGGTCTTCCTGACACAGGTTTTTTTCTGCTTTGGAACTGAAAATGCAATCAAGAATTTGTTGATTTGGGTTTGAAATAAGGAAAAGAATAACAAAGTTAACTTTTGTGTGCTGCTTGAGGTTTGTAGTTTGTAACACCTTATATTTAATTATATGGTCAACCAGACTAGCACACAAGGTAAGCACTGAGCAGCCAGGAGCAGGGATCACCTAGTATCCACCTGTATAGAGGTGGTAAGTAAAGAAAAAACAACTGGGGTTTTGGGTTTGCTCAAACTGCAACAGGAGACACGTACAAGGAAACTTAATAGCCCAAATTACTCAAAGCTGTTGAGAAAAGGGCCTGCTGATCAACAGGGTGAACATTTGAGTAATTCTGATATTAATTGTCCAGTTCTAATGCATGTTCCTTTTAATAAACAACTTCCGGGGGGGGGGGGGGGAGAAAAAAGAACCAAAACCTAAGGGGAGGCAAAAGTGTAATCAGTGCTTCTTTTATTAATTCTTGAGAAGAAAACAGGCCTTAACATGCTTGAGTACATGGAAAGGCTTTCACAGATTATCAGTGTCAGCCACATCAATGGATGAAGACAGGAACTTTTGTTTGCATTTGACTCTAATGAAAAAAAAAAAAAAGGAGGGTTCTTAATCCTGAAATCTATTTGGGTTTAGATTTTTTTTTGTTTGTTTGTTTGGTTTTTTTTTAATTTTACAATATGTGCTTGTCATTCTTATGTGGAGAATGATCTTAACTCTGGTTTGGTCTTTTGGTGGGCTTGTTTGTTTGTTTGTTTTGGTCACCTCCTCCCTCGGGTAGCAGGGTTAGCTGGTTATGATCCTTTTTAACGTTGAAAGATACACTAACTCTATTGGGCTAGTGTTGGGAACACATGAGCTGTAAGTCTGGGAGAGGTCAGAGGAAGAATACACAGTGTAGAACAAGTAGAACTTGTTTCTGCAGTTAGTAATATCATCAGGGATCCAGAGTGTAGAGAAACTAATGGGCAATATGAGCAGGACAACCTTGATATTCTGCTGCCCTTTGAATTGCGTTCTGGACACATGATCATAACACTGGAAGAACTGAGTAATTCACTGGAAACTTCAGCCTGGGACAATATCTCAACTGTGACAGATGCCAGTAAATAAAGATGGTAAGAACAATGTCTGTTAATCTCATCAAAATGGTCCCTTAGGTCCTAGTGATTTGTAGACCAGGGACTCACTGAGTCAGAGGGGACATCTTTGAACTGGGGAGCCTTGAATGGATTTTTTTCTTTGTGTTTAGCAGTTACTTTCTCTAGACAAAAGATCTGTCATTTTTAATGCTTTAAGATTTTGCTTTGGCATTACAAATCATAAAAGGTCGAGGAATAAATACAGTGGGAGTGGTAGATGGACAAATGGGTGATGGGCGTGTATATTATATGTATCCCTTTCATAGAGGAGAATCTCATTAATACATGGTGAACTGTCCTCAGCGTGTGTGTGTGTTATAAAATGGTGCTGGAAAACATGCATGAAGTGGAACAAAATGGCAACCAGCAAGGAGAGTGAACTGAATTCCCTTTCCTGTAGGTAAAGAGAGAAGATAATATAAGTAAAGCAGAGTGAGTGACAAGTCATTTGAAAGAAGAGCTATAAAGGAATCATGAGCGTTCAGGGCCAGGCTGTTATGCTCTTATATAAAACATCTGAGCTGAAAGATGCTGCAGAGGAATTACTTCACCATTACACTTTTAGACCCCACTCTGATGGACCTAACCTCCTGGAGTCACTGTGACTGAGGCAGGAAAAAATGCCAGAATCAACAAGACAAATGGTTGCCAGAATTCAGAGATCTCCCCCAGTCTTTCATCTTAAAGGGCTTTCCTCTGTCTCTGTGTGAAAAATCATGTGTATATTTGGCCACGATGAACACAGGCAAATCCTCCATATTGGAATTATGTTAATTTCATGGTCCCAGTGGGCCTTTAGCTACAAAATGAAGGACTGCAAGGATAGACAGAAGAAATGAGGTATGGATTGAGGTCAGGATGATTTTTCAAGTCATGAAGTTATACCAAAATAATGGAGAGAAATGTTATCACTTGCAACATGCCCTTGTGAAAAGAAAACTTATTCCATGAAAGAAATAGTATCCATTGATAATTGTGCCAAGCCTTTAAAAGCATGTGCATGGCTGACATAGCCAGTTTTGATTAATTTTCATCCAGTAATAGCAGTGACCTTGACAGAAATATAACGCTTTTTGTAAGTCACCAGGATGTCCGGGATTTATTATGAAGAAACACTAGAGAAACAGGATAGACAATAAAGGGTCTTCTCCAGGTCTGTGTTGAAGAAGCCCTATATGAATTCTCCAGTCATGTAATACTCTGAGTCAGGCACAGCCAGCTTCTAGAAAAACACACATTTCTTTCTGGTCTGAGGGGAAGATAAAGGCATGATTATCCTTATGCTTCACAGCATATAAGGCACCTGCTACCAGAACGCCATGAAGTTGACCTGACAATTCTTATATCAGATGGTTCCCAGTACATCGAGTCCTTCCCATCTGACCTCAGAACCACGGAGACATTCAGAGTGGTCCTAACAACGGTAGCCTAAAGACCACCAGTTCTCTTTGCAGTGCCACTGTCACACAATCAGAAAAAAACACGGTTTGTGCATCCTCGCCACACCCTAAGGGGAAGATGCGGGGAAAAGCAGTTCAGTGGGCTGAGGGGGGCTGGGGGCCTCGGAGCGAGGCGCAAGCAGAGAGGGAGGCGGGGATTGTGGCGGAGAAGCCGCCGGGGCCCCGGGGCGGCGGCCGAGAGCAGCGGAGGGGGCGGAGGCGCAGGCCCGGCCCCCGCCCGTCGTGCCCGCCCCTGCTCCCAACCAGGTCGGATCCCAGCGCATAAAGGGCGCCGCGCGGGCGGCGGCGGCCGAGAGCGGGCAGAGGCGACAGCATGTCTGGCAGAGGCAAGGGCGGGAAGGGGCTCGGCAAAGGCGGCGCCAAGCGCCACCGCAAGGTGCTGCGCGACAACATCCAGGGCATCACCAAGCCGGCCATCCGCCGCCTGGCTCGGCGCGGCGGCGTCAAGCGCATCTCGGGGCTCATCTACGAGGAGACGCGCGGCGTGCTGAAGGTCTTCCTGGAGAACGTCATCCGCGACGCCGTCACCTACACCGAGCACGCCAAGAGGAAGACGGTGACGGCCATGGACGTGGTCTACGCCCTCAAGCGCCAGGGACGCACCCTCTACGGCTTCGGCGGCTAAACCCAACCTGTTGCTCCCGGATCACCTCGAGAAACGAACCCAAAGGCTCTTTTAAGAGCCACCCACTTTCTCTTTCGAAAGAGCTGTGTTGCTTGGCTGTATTTCTCTTTGCTCGTCCTTTGTTTTTCATTAGACTCCTTCTCATGCTCTCTCTCCGCCTCGCCACCCCCCCAACCCCCTTTTTTCATGTCGGGCTGCAGCTTCTAAGCGGCTTAAGAAAAAACGCCCAAAACCCGGTTATGGCAAAAACGCCCTCCCCCAAGAAAATAATCCTTAGTTTCCTCGTCACCAATGTGTTTGACGGACACGGCAGGGCTTGTGAAGCAGGCGCTTGATCACTTTTCAGCGGGCGGCGCTGCCGGCAGCCCTGGCCCAGACCCATGTCCAGCGCCGATCGGGTTAAGCGCCCGCGCCTTTTCCAAAAGCCCGCGCGGACGCCGATTGGCTCCGTCCGCCACCTTCCTTGCTCGGCAGAGCCCGCGCTCCGCTCCCGGGACGCTCGTCCCAGCAAAGCACCGACCCCCCCCAGCCCCGGGAAAGTGACAACGGAGCTGTCGCCGACGGCGGCTCACGACCACAGCGGAGACCGCCCGGCCGCGACTGAGCTCTCCGGCAGAACCAGCCCGGCGCGGCTGCACGAAAGGGACACATTCCAACCCACCCGCCACGCACGCACCCAAAAGCACACACAAAGACTAAGCGCCCCCGTCAGCCCCCCCGGATGCACGATCCGCAGCATCTCAAGCTCTTTCTCGAGGCTGTGGGTGGCTCTGAAAAGAGCCTTTGGGTTCGCTTCTGGGCTCGGGACGCTTTCGCCGCCTGCTTTACTTGCTCTTGGCTTTGTGGCTTTCAGTCTTCTTGGGCAGCAGCACGGCCTGGATGTTGGGCAGCACGCCGCCCTGCGCGATCGTCACCTTGCCCAGCAGCTTGTTGAGCTCCTCGTCGTTGCGGATGGCGAGCTGCAGGTGGCGGGGGATGATGCGCGTCTTCTTGTTGTCGCGGGCCGCGTTGCCCGCCAGCTCCAGGATCTCGGCCGTCAGGTACTCCAGCACGGCCGCCAGGTACACGGGCGCGCCGGCGCCCACCCGCTCCGCGTAGTTGCCCTTGCGCAGCAGCCGGTGCACGCGGCCCACGGGGAACTGCAGCCCGGCCCGCGACGAGCGCGACTTGGCCTTGGCCCGCGCCTTCCCGCCCTGCTTCCCGCGCCCGGACATCTTCCCTGGCTCGCTCCGCGACAAACTCTCACCCTACACTACACCAGCAGGTGAGTGACGACCGCCCTCAGCCCGCCGCTCTTATATCCCCTCCCTCCGCGCCGCCGCCGCCTCCCGATAGGTCGCGGCGCCCGCCGGGGAACGCGCAGCCCAATGGCGGAGCGAATCTCGTTCTGACCAATCGCGGCGGGCGCAGCGCCCAAAGGCTCCGCCCGCGCTCTCCGCGCGGCCAATGACGAGGCGGCATGGGCGGGACTCAGAGCGCGCGGCCCCGCCCGCCCAGAACGGTCACTCCCGCTCCCCTCCCCCCCCTCTCGCGCCGCCGCCGCCACCGGGCCCCGGGAGGGTTCGTTCTCCCTCGCTTTTCTTTGCTTTAGTCTTTGAAAGCCGCCGGCATGCAGAGGACGGGTTGCGAGGGCGGAGTTGCAGAAACAGAGGGGAAGAGAGAGATGCCCTGCCTCTGTCAGTGAGCGGGAGAAATTAGGGGAGTCAGGATAGGCGGTACACTCGTGCACTCCGGGCATTTTCCCCGCAGGAGGATCGCTCCCCTTTTTAGCACCGCGGCACCCCTAAGTTTTCCGCTCTTTCAAAACTTCGGACTTGCTGAAATTGCAACAACACGGCACTTCACTCCCGTCTGTACCCCTAACTTTAAATGAACAAAGGATAATACTTCGACAAGGTCGAAGTGTCACAGCCCTTTTTATTGTGTATGTAGTGGCTCTTAAAAGAGCCTTTGTGTTGGTTAAAATATTTTTTAAAACAGACGGTATTGTTCTGTTGTGTTGTGGAAATAGAGGGGAAGAGAAAGACATTCTGGCTGTGTCAGTGAGTGGTGCAAAAAAGGTGCTGGAGGGCTATAGGGAGAAGGGAAAGGTAGCAGCCCCTCTCGGGTCCCCCCTCCCCACGTTGTGAGGGACAGTAGTTGAACATTGACTCTGCACTCAAACTCTACAAGTTTAGTTACAGCCTTTGAATCCTAGACTTATCTTATGGTCCAGAATTCCTCATAGAGCTGATAAGTTAAAGTATCAATAATATATTAATAATAAGAACTAAGAGATCTGAATATTTTTCATTTTTTAAAAATAAATATATGTTTTTTAAAATCTCTTTCATATTTATTCTGAAAAATACAGGTTTCCAGCTGCCATCCCTCTCTGTTATGTTAAAATATTACAGAAACATACAGAACGTATCAAAACATAAATTTCAACAGCTTGTTGTCATTATTAGCTCTGCAGAAATATATCCATTAAAATTAAATCGAGAATTTCACACTTACAAGAAGTAAAAGTGGTTTAATAAAGGAAGGGCAAATTATTAACTTTCACTAAAGTTCCAGATATTGTGTGGCTTCATAGTTACAAGAAATTCTGTGAGTTAATAATAAAACTAAGTCTTCCAGTTTCCTCCAATCAAAGCATTATACGATGTTAAAATTGTGATTTTTTTTTTTTTAGGAACATAAAGTATCCAGCAAGAACAAAGACGCAGAAGAGTAGGCGGTATCTGCCAATGGCGGGAGTTTTAAACTTTGAATCCACCAATGAAACTCAGCACGTACCCATCTGCCTATCAGAGAAGGCACGAGTGCTATATATAGCCCGCGAAGAGAAGCAGGGCGGTAGTGCTGCTGCGGGCAGCTCCCAGCTTTCGATTTGCAGCCATGGCGCGCACGAAGCAGACGGCGCGTAAGTCGACGGGCGGGAAGGCGCCCCGCAAGCAGCTGGCCACCAAGGCGGCCCGCAAGAGCGCGCCGGCCACGGGCGGCGTCAAGAAGCCGCACCGCTACCGGCCCGGCACGGTGGCGCTGCGCGAGATCCGCCGCTACCAGAAGTCGACGGAGCTGCTGATCCGCAAGCTGCCCTTCCAGCGCCTGGTGCGCGAGATCGCGCAGGACTTCAAGACCGACCTGCGCTTCCAGAGCTCGGCCGTCATGGCGCTGCAGGAGGCCAGCGAGGCTTACCTGGTGGGGCTCTTCGAGGACACCAACCTGTGCGCCATCCACGCCAAGCGCGTCACCATCATGCCCAAGGACATCCAGCTCGCCCGCCGCATCCGCGGAGAGCGTGCTTAACACTGAACAGAACAATACCGCCTCTTTTAAAAAATATTTTAACCAACACAAAGGCTCTTTTAAGAGCCACTACATACACAATAAAAGGGGCTGTGACACTGCGATAAGCTGAGGGTGTTTCCACTAATTATAGTAATTTTCCAAGTATTCCTGCCAAACTTATCGAATTACTAAAAAGAAAACCGCACAACAGTGAAGGAAATTACATAACGTCATTAAGTGAGCAGGGAGACCTTGTCGAAGTATTATCCTTTGTTCATTTAAAGTTAGGGGTACAGACGGGAGTGAAGTGCCGTGTTGTTGCAATTTCAGCAAGTCCGAAGTTTTGAAAGAGCGGAAAACTTAGGGGTGCCGCGGTGCTAAAAAGGGGAGCGATCCTCCTGCGGGGAAAATGCCCGGAGTGCACGAGTGTACCGCCTATCCTGACTCCCCTAATTTCTCCCGCTCACTGACAGAGGCAGGGCGTCTCTCTCTTCCCCTCTGTTTCTGCAACTCCGCCCTCGCAACCCGTCCTCTGCATGCCAGCGGCTTTCAAAGACTAAAGCAAAGAAAAGCGAGGGAGAACGAACCCTCCCGGGGCCCGGTGGCGGCGGTGGCGCGAGAGGGGGGGGAGGGGAGCGGGAGTGACCGTTCTGGGCGGGCGGGGCCGCGCGCTCTGAGTCCCGCCCGTGCCGCCTCGTCATTGGCCGCGCGGAGAGCGCGGGCGGAGCCTTTGGGCGCTGCGCCCGCCGCGATTGGTCAGAACGAGATTCGCTCCGCCATTGGGCTGCGCGTTCCCCGGCGGGCGCCGCGACCTATCGGGAGGCGGCGGCGGCGCGGAGGGAGGGGATATAAGAGCGGCGGGCTGAGGGCGGTCGTCACTCACCTGCTGGTGTAGTGTAGGGTGAGAGTTTGTCGCGGAGCGAGCCAGGGAAGATGTCCGGGCGCGGGAAGCAGGGCGGGAAGGCGCGGGCCAAGGCCAAGTCGCGCTCGTCGCGGGCCGGGCTGCAGTTCCCCGTGGGCCGCGTGCACCGGCTGCTGCGCAAGGGCAACTACGCGGAGCGGGTGGGCGCCGGCGCGCCCGTGTACCTGGCGGCCGTGCTGGAGTACCTGACGGCCGAGATCCTGGAGCTGGCGGGCAACGCGGCCCGCGACAACAAGAAGACGCGCATCATCCCCCGCCACCTGCAGCTCGCCATCCGCAACGACGAGGAGCTCAACAAGCTGCTGGGCAAGGTGACGATCGCGCAGGGCGGCGTGCTGCCCAACATCCAGGCCGTGCTGCTGCCCAAGAAGACTGAAAGCCACAAAGCCAAGAGCAAGTAAAGCAGGCGGCGAAAGCGTCCCGAGCCCAGAAGCGAACCCAAAGGCTCTTTTCAGAGCCACCCACAGCCTCGAGAAAGAGCTTGAGATGCTGCGGATCGTGCATCCGGGGGGGCTGACGGGGGCGCTTAGTCTTTGTGTGTGCTTTTGGGTGCGTGCGTGGCGGGTGGGTTGGAATGTGTCCCTTTCGTGCAGCCGCGCCGGGCTGGTTCTGCCGGAGAGCTCAGTCGCGGCCGGGCGGTCTCCGCTGTGGTCGTGAGCCGCCGTCGGCGAGAGCTCCGTTTTCACTTTCCCGGGGCTGGGGGGGTCGGTGCTTTGCTGGGACGAGCGTCCCGGGAGCGGAGCGCGGGCTCTGCCGAGCAAGGAAGGTGGCGGACGGAGCCAATCGGCGTCCGCGCGGGCTTTTGGAAAAGGCGCGGGCGCTTAACCCGATCGGCGCTGGACATGGGTCTGGGCCAGGGCTGCCGGCAGCGCCGCCCGCTGAAAAGTGATCAAGCCCCTCCTTCACAAGCCCTGCCGTGTCCGTCAAACACACTGGTGACGAGGAAAACAAGGATTATTTTCTTGGGGGAGGGCGTTTTTGCCATAACCGGGTTTTGGGCGTTTTTTCTTAAGCCGCTTAGAAGCTGCAGCCCGACATGAAAAAAGGGGGTTGGGGGGGTGGCGAGGCGGAGAGAGAGCATGAGGAGGAGTCTAATGAAAAACAAAGGACGAGCAAAGAGAAATACAGCCAAGCAACACAGCTCTTTCGAAAGAGAAAGTGGGTGGCTCTTAAAAGAGCCTTTGGGTTCGTTTCTCGAGGTGATCCGGGAGCAACAGGTTGGGTTTAGCCGCCGAAGCCGTAGAGGGTGCGTCCCTGGCGCTTGAGGGCGTAGACCACGTCCATGGCCGTCACCGTCTTCCTCTTGGCGTGCTCGGTGTAGGTGACGGCGTCGCGGATGACGTTCTCCAGGAAGACCTTCAGCACGCCGCGCGTCTCCTCGTAGATGAGCCCCGAAATGCGCTTGACGCCGCCGCGCCGAGCCAGGCGGCGGATGGCCGGCTTGGTGATGCCCTGGATGTTGTCGCGCAGCACCTTGCGGTGGCGCTTGGCGCCGCCTTTGCCGAGCCCCTTCCCGCCCTTGCCTCGACCAGACATGCTGTCACCTCTACCCGCTCTCGGCCGCCGCCGCCCGCGCGGCGCCCTTTATGCGCTGGGATCCGACCTGGTTGGGAGCAGGGGCGGGCACGACGGGCGGGGGCCGGGCCTGCGCCTCCGCCCCCTCCGCTGCTCTCGGCCGCCGCCCCGGGGCCCCGGCGGCTTCTCCGCCACAATCCCCACTTCCCTCTCTGCTTGCGCCTCGCTCCGAGGCCCCCAGCCCCCCTCAACCCACTGAATCGCTTTTCCTCGCGTCTTGCCCTTTGGGGGCGTCAACGGCCTGTAGACTTTTCTATGATATTCTGAGCGCGCTTCCCCTGACGAGTCGATTTAGACCCGGCCTGAACAGTCTCAGGTGCCGTAGAGTGTTGCGGCCTTGTGCGGCCGTGCGCCGGGATTCCGCCATTCTTGCGGGGGGTCCCCCGGACCTTTCCAGCTGGTTTGCGCAGCGCTATCCCGGTACGGTGTTGGGAGGAAGTGTTCCGAGTCACTTACCTTGACTTCGCGTATCTTACCCTCTCCTGCCATCTTCTGGGCTTTATATAATTTTCTTTAAACATTTTTAAATTGCATTTTTTACGAGATTACTTAAGTGTTAGGAGCATACATTTGTCTTGCAATTGATATTGGTCTTTTGGTCTTATAATGAATATGTTCCACTTTACTGTGTTGCTTTACCTGCAGCACAACATATCCGTTTTTCACATGTCAGGTTTTTTTTATAAATAGCCTGTCTTTTGCTGGTACTGATTATTTCCAAAAATAGGTGCAGATCTTAGGATTTGGTTTCATTTTATTTTCCTTTGTGAGGGGCATTGAATCATTGAACTCATATTCTCTAGTTCTTCTGCTGCTGCTTACTGTATAGTGGGAACTTACATGGCAATACTTTAAAACCAAACTTAATCAGGTACAGAATATAATTGTCAGAAACAGTGTGCCCAATTTATTATTCTTTCTCCCTTTTGCCTTTTTAGATATCAGTTTGGGGCCTATATAGGCTCTGGAACCCTTTTAAGTAGCATTCCATGTGAAAAAAAAATATAGCCTAGAAGACAATGAATAACTGTTAACAATTTATAAAACCACTAGCTAACTATAGCAAATATGGTATTAATTGTTGGTTAAAAATTCTGAAAGCATATCTTATAATTTTTCTTAATCGTTTTACCTGTTTGTTTAGGTTATCTTCATTTATATTTTTTGCAATTTTCTTCTCAGCTTCTTTCCTTCATAAATTATCACCATGGAAACCATTGTCTGTGCATTTATCTGGTTGCTTTCTTCAATGCGGTTTGTTTGATGGGTTGTTTTGGTCTCTGCTTGTTGGTGCTTTGGGGGTTTTGGGGGGCTTCTTTTGGTTGTTGCTTTTTTCAGAAAATCTGCACAAAAATAATTTTATATGCGGATGAAGTTCTGATTTGTATGTTACGAACACTAAGTTGACCTCTTTATGTTTCATCAGTGAGGATTACTGTTGAACATGCGAAATGTGAGCATGGCAGCTGCAAACTGCATTTCAAATTCCCCCTATCTGCAGCAAACAGCAGAAATCAGTATGAAGTGGCTGCCCTGGGCTTTGTTCCCGTGTATGCCTCTAAACCCTCAGAGCTTGGGCTGTTACATAGTAACAGGAATTCTGCTAATTGCTATCAATGGAGTTTGGGAATTTTATGAACTGATTTTGCTATATAGAGGAAAATTAAAAAAATTCCACATGGGTTAGGAATTTTGCAAACATTCCTGACTTTCCTCACTACACTATACCAGAATGTTATCTGCTTGTGCCATATCTGGAGTTTCTAAAGGGCAATAACTGCTTGTGGACAAGAAGGCCTCATTCCCATCCTACCCTTACAATTCAGGAAGGAGCTCTAATATGGTTGTTACAAGACCACTGTAGGTCACATCCTTCTTCAATCAGCTTTGGGAATCTGTGTCCTGGAAAATGATTCTTTCTCACCCATGCTTGTTAGTAGATCTATACTGTTGACTAAGCATAAAACGACCCTTCTTATCATTCTCATCCTTTTGCCAGCTCCAATAGCAGCTTTTAGGTCTCATGCTGTGTCAGAAACTGCTATTGCTCCACCCGAGAGAAAAAGAAAAATGAAAAGTTACAATCCATTTGAGCTTCTTCAAGCTGAGCAGCAGGGTTTCTATCTTCCCAAGAGTGTTAGTGGACAAAGGCTGGAAGACAGAGAAATAGTATTCATCTGTATTTGAATGGTGTTCCTGTGATTTAAACACTGATCTATTTCCTGACAATGAGGCATATTTTTTGCATGAGAAAAAAAGAAATAAAATTGATATGTCTTTCAAATGTGGAATACAGACTTTCTGAGTATTTTGTAGTCCATAACCCATGATGAACCTTGCCCTATATGCAGAAGTTGTCAGACAAATAAAATAAACTTGCCCTACAACCAAACCAAGAGCCTCACCCTTGTGGAAACCGCAACTCCTGGTGAAGAAATTATCTGTTATTCATTTACACATGGGATACTGAAAATACTGAATCAACATTTATTATAGGACGTTTTGACTTTAATTAGTCATTCAGGAAAATAAATGTCAGTAGCCACAGAGGAAAGCAATGGGAGCCTATGACTCTTTGAAGCAGAAAGAATCAGTGATTCATGATTTACTGAACAGTAGGACACCTGTGCTTGGCATCAGCTTTGAAATTGTTTATTAAAACACGGGAGACCAATCATTTGGTACTACCTACCCCATTCCTCTTTGGAATAGGAGCAAGGGCAAATGTTTGGTTTCGGTAAACAATCTGCATAAATTTGAATTCATCCAGAGCAGGTGTGGGATTTTAATGCAGAACCGGAACCCATCACATTTTCCTCTCGACGGTTCCTTTTTTTAAATTTTTTTTTTCTATTCATCTTTAAAAAAAACCTCTGGGTAGAATCTCTGCAAAAGCCTGTGCTAGTCCATAAACATGTTTATTTCCTGGAAGGAAAGTCACAACATTTTTAAAAAATATTTCAGTATTACTACTGACACTTACTGATTCAGAGAATGAAGGGAAGGTGAATGGAGTGATGATACCCAAATACAACTTCTACCTGAAGAAACAGGAGAATGTCAAAGTATGGAGAAGCCTTCCCGCTATACCTGTGTTAATTGCACCAAATTGTTAATTTGAGCACTTGCTCTCTGTTTTGGGTTATATTTTATAGTGGCTGTAAAAATAAAATTTTAATCTACAGTGGCTGAGAAATTAAAACCTACTTACTGGATTAAAATACAAATATTTGGATGATTCTAGGATATTCTGTTTGAACATCCAAAAGTAAAATACATCTGAATAAAAAAGCCAGAGAGGTAAATTATCTCTGAGTTGCATCAACGCTCAAGTCTGCCCTTCCTGTGTTCTGGTTTTATGCCCATCTTTGGTTTTGCTCTGCATTGTAGAGGAGATCATAATGATTTTTTACCTATACGCGTCCACAGCCTGATACTACCAATCTGTCCTTTCTTGGTAGCAAATCTCTCACACATGGTGGGTAGGGATTATCTCCAATGTTCAGTAATATATCTTACATGAAGGACTGATGGGCTTGAGACACCAGCACCAGATCACTGAACACTTCAGTTTCTAAGTAAGTCAACAAAATATCATGACAATGAAAGCCAAGAAAAAAGTTGATGTTCTGTTTATATTTCCAGGAATCTTGGAATCCGTTTCTGTCTGAAGGAATTAGGGAAAAATAAAAAGATTACTACGAGTCTTTCAAAGTTTGATAAGGATTACAGTACTCCTTGTACAAGTCCAGAGAATTCACGAAAAGCTACCATTAAATATGAATAGCTTGACACAAACAAACTACTTATATATAGATATCAGTGGGCTAGAGAATTACAAAATATTAGCTCCAGTGCCTCTGGGAGGCGTTGAACTCTCTATTCTTTGTGCCTATGGGATTACTACTACTAGTTTAGAAAAAAAATATTTTCCTCATTGTCAGCATTCTGATACAGCAATCAGTAATGTCACTGAGGACCTTAATCCTCCCCCAGTATGCGTAATAAACATCAGATTAAAGGGGCATTAAACATAATTTCCCATTTCCGTGTTTAATAAATAAACAATCACAGTCCTGCAGTACACTTTGCAGTTTTGTCATGATCGTTATCACAGCCACATAATCTAAAACGTATTTACCTTCGTTTTATAGGTTTTATAGATTACTGAAAGAGACCTCACTAAGCTGTATTTTTTTTTTCAACATTTACCTTCAAACAGAGGTTTAAAAAAAACCCTGGTATTCCAAATTACTGGTACTTGATCTGACTGAAGCCCTTTAGATTTTTCAATTAAACACGGGTAATTAGAAAAGAATATGACAGTTCACAAAGGCTCACATTACTGTGTTTTTTTATTTTCACAGTCCCAGATAGTGGGAACTCTATTACCTACATTTCATTTGCCCTTTTACATTTACTTTTCGCCCTGAATATATTTGTTTACATGTTTTTAGGAGCTGGTGGTAGCCCGGATATCTAGTGTATGAAACATGATACTACTGCAGGCAGACTGTTAAATGGTATTTAAAAGAAAGCAACATGGCCTTGCAAGCGAAGCAAAAAAGTTATATACTGCAATTGCAACCATCGTGACTCCTGAATTTAACAAACGAATGCGACTTCGTTAAGATTACATTGAAAGTGCAATGACAGAAACACCAGTCTTCAGAGGGGACACGTCGGAGCTTTGTTCCAATGAAATACCGAAGCAGAAGGAAAATAACATCGACTTTCACACACGCAGCTAAAGCACAAACGCCTCCCCACAGGGCGTTAGCTAAGACACGGGATTGCTGAAGGGACACTGAGAGGGATGATTTCGGAGGGAAGCGGCTCAGCCGAGGGAGTCAGCTCTGCATCCGCGCCTGGGACCATGGGGCGAAACTGTGTTACTTCCTCGGCTTTAATATCAATTTACTGTGAGACCAACCGTCCAAGCCACCTTGTTTTTGACCTGCTCTGTAGGGAACCTTCTAAAGAACAAGATTTCATGCCAGTTGTGCCCATTTAGCCCATGGTATAATTTTAATTTAAAATAAAAACAGAAGGTTTCTCTCTGCCGAGGTCTCTGCGGCTTCACGCTGCTAAGTTTCAGCGGTCGCGTTTCCCTCATTTCTGCTCCTTCCAGTGGGAAACTCCATTAGCTTGTAGGACAGACTCCCTCCTCTCCTCTCGGGCAGAAACGGGGTGCATCGGCAGCAAATTTCGTGAGGAAAAAGTCCTTTTTGGACCGGGAAAAAACACAACGGGTGCGGCGGCGGGCGGTGGAGCAGCGCGCGGCGCACCAATCAGCGCGCGCGGCGCTGCTATAAAAAGGGCAGCGGCGCCGCTACCTCCATTGTTCGCCCGGATCCCGCAAGGAAGGATGGCCGAGACTGCTCCCGTCGCTGCGCCCGATGTCGCCGCCGCCGCCCCGGCTCCGGCTAAGGCTCCCGCTTCCAAGAAGCCGAAAAAAGCGGCGGCCGGCTCCAAAGCCCGCAAGCCCGCGGGGCCCAGCGTCACCGAGCTCATCACCAAGGCCGTGTCCGCCTCCAAGGAGCGCAAGGGGCTCTCCCTCGCCGCGCTCAAGAAGGCGCTGGCTGCCGGCGGCTACGATGTGGAGAAGAGTAACAGCCGTATCAAGCTGGGAATCAAGAGTCTCGTTAGCAAAGGCATTCTGGTGCAGACCAAGGGCACTGGCGCCTCCGGCTCTTTCCGCCTCAGCAAGAAACCTGGAGAAGTGAAGGAAAAGGCTCCTAAGAAGAAAACAACCGCAGCCAAACCGAAGAAGCCAGCGACTAAGAAACCTGCCGGTGCCGCCAAGAAGCCCAAGAAGGCAGTGACAGCGAAGAAGAGCCCCAAGAAAGCCAAGAAGCCGGCGGCCAGCGTGGCCAAGAAAGCAGCCAAGAGCCCCAAAAAGGCGACAAAGGCTGCCAAGCCTAAAAAAGCGGCGGCGGTAGCGAAGAGTCCTGCTAAGGCCAAGGCGGTGAAGCCAAAGGCAGCAAAGCCGAAGGCAGCCAAGCCGAAAGCAGCAAAAGTAAAGAAGGCAGCGCCCAAGAAAAAATAAATGGTTTGGAAAAAATCCTGTCTGCCTTGCAGATAAACCCAACGGCTCTTTTAAGAGCCACCCAAGTTTTCACAAAAGGAGCTGAAACTTTTCTTTTTTACATCTCTGGAGGGGTGTGGGGGTGTGTGCGCGCGCGCGTACAATTTTAACCTTTTTTTCTCTGTTGCTTACTTTTAGGTGGACTCGGTAATAAATTTGCGCGCTCTTGTTTTTCACAGGTGCTGGGCAACACCGCAGCACAGCTTATTTCAAGAAAGTCCGCTGGCGTTGGTGCAAATACCATCCCGTTATCCGCAAAAAATAGGTGCGAGCCCGGAGCCCCCGTTGGTAGTTAAACAGCGCTCACGGCGTCCCGGCTCTTGGGAGCAGGGCTGGCAGTGTAGTTTCTCCTATCAGCCTGGAGACGGGAGAGCCGCATTCGGAAGCACCTCCCTCCGCCCCCGGAGACCGACAGATTTCGAAAAGCCCGCGCTGCGTAAAGATTGGCCGCCGCTCTTGGGCTTTTCTACTGCCCAGCAGTTTTCAGGTTAAAAAGGCGTTTCACCTTTTATGAATTCACTCGGAAGAGGCTTAAGAACTTCCTGGTACGTCTCTTCCCTTCCTCCCCGCCTCCCGCTCCCCCCGGCTTTTCCACTTCCAGTCTAGTTTTCCTCCCTTGGAAACTGTAGGGCGAAGGGGGTCCGGCATGCGCGGAGGTTTCGAGCTACCCTGATGCTGCCCGCAGGTCCTCCACTTCGGTGCTGAAACTCCTGCGCCGTGGCGCTGCCGGGCTCGGCTCTCAGCTGAGTGTTCGTTTCGTCAGTGGAGGCGCTCGGAGACGGCGTTGGGCGCGGTAGGAACCCCGCGGGGGTCGGAGCCTCCCTCGTGTCTCCCCCTAACCCTGGAACGGCCTCGTTTCCCCGATGAATCTGTTTTCCTAAATATGGGTTCCTTCAGCTGGCATGCAAGCCATATACAGAGTCGAAATATTTGATTTTATATCATATCAATGCAGAGAGGGGTTCTAGGTGGTATATCCACAAGGCTAGTACACTTCCAGTATGCCAGGTTTTCATTTTTATGGAATTCGAACAATAAAAAGCTGTTATTTTCTGTATACGTAACAACCTACAGATGTAGTCACTGGTTTTGTGTTCTCTTGTCTCTGTTTAAAGATACAGTGCACATGCTCTATGAGGAAGGGGCTTATGTGAGTAGGCTTATAGTCTAGGGGTGGGTACTTACCATGTTAATGAGCTCAAAGTTCAAGCAAAGTTGTTCTTTGGGTTTGTAGTTTCATTTGTAGTGTTCTCCAGCTCTTGCTTCTCAGGGCATGGCTCTTGGTTCCTGCAGGTTTAGTTATTCCCTCATTTTCCATAAGTGCTTTTATTAGCGCTGTACTAAACTTAGGTGAATTTGCCACCTTCTTATGGTACTTTATTCAACAATTCAGCCATACTCTCCCTCCCTTGCTTTTACTGCACTTGAATTCCTGAGCTCACTTGCCTGGGCTCCCGTTTGGGGTGGAGATGTGCCTACCAGACTTTCATAGTTAGCATTAGTGGAGGATGTCAGGAATTGCACATGCTAATTCTCAAAGGGTTTCACCCGGCTGGGTGCACTGACCCAAAGAGAGTGGGTCAACTGCAATTTTCCAGCCTGCTACCACTATTTCTGGGAGGGAAACTACAGGGGAGGCGTTTTGACTGGGCATGGTCAAACTGCATGTATATTGTTGTAGTAAACGTGGTATGTTTAATTTATTCTTAAAGCTGAGCTTGAAAAGGCAAAACCCATTTATAGTCACATGGGCAAAACCATATCACACACATCCCTTCTAATTGAATTGAACTCAGCAGGACAGCACTGGAATAAATATTTCGGCCTCTGGATAAGTCTAGGTGATGACAGAAGTTCAGTCTTAGCCAGTTGCAATTTACCCTCGCTGCTCACTTTGGGGAGACATCAGGCTGGTCCTTTTCTGACAGGTAAGAGGGAAAACTCAAACTGTTATAACTGTAGTTATACAGTTATTTTGTATTTATACAATTATGTTGGAGCAGTTACACACTTCAGATATTGCAGTAGAAGGGATTTAGAAAATTAGTGCATTACTGAACACAAGTGGTGGTGGAGAGCACTGGCCTATGTACAATAATACCTTTACAGGCAAAGAGTATATAGCTGTGGCTCCAGCTGAATAGACTTTATTGCTCTTATCTGGAGATAGCTGCTAAATTATGGAAGACATTGTTCCACACTCCAGAAAGGAAGTGTGTATGTATGCAGGAACACTGAACATACTGGCTGTTTAGGCTCCAGTGTCCAGTACAGGAACAAAATTAACATCCAACCAAAAAATCCTGTTAAACTTGTAAAGCTGGTTTGGGCAGCATAGCATAAATACCTATTGGATTTTTTTCTTCCTACTAAAAAAAGGGAGGGTAGTGACTAAGTGTAAGAGTGGCCTGAGAAAAATCATACTGCAGGGATAAGTGTAATGTCATTTTTATGCCAGTTGCACCGCTGGCATATAAATCTGTAACCCTGATTCATCATTGCTCATTCTTAACCCCTCAGCATTGTGAATGCCATCTCATCTTATCTATGGGATAGGTGTGCAAAACTCCAGACTGATTCTCCCTTTAGAAATAGCCTATGTTAAATTACCAAGTAACTGCCATGATGTCCAATTAGTGTGTGCCCCTCAGGACCACACATAACCTTCAGCAGGTTTCTCTCCAGCTCTCAAGCAGATTCCTATTCTGATCATAAGAAAAGTTGATATCCTTAGAAAAAATTTTGCTGTGATGCCTCAAATTTCTAATTAACTTGCTGAACTGGGGTTCAAATAGGTGATTTATGATTGCAGTGAAGAGGGAACACATCTCACTGTTCTATGACGTCTTTTCTGGACATCTGGGCATTAATTTGTTTTGTCAAACATGTTAAGATGCCCTATGATACTGGGGAAAGAAGGAAAAGAGATGAGCTCTGTTCAGTATCTTCTAAGATGTGCTATATGGTAAGATGGACAGCTTGAAAAGAACTTGAGACGTGTTCATAACGAAAAATCAAACCTCAAAACAACTAAGGTGGCCTAATGTTTGATTTTGTTATCTTATAATACTGATGAACTGGTCACATTCCCTATTGCAAGGAACATCTTCCTTGCTCATCGTGCCTTTATCTCCATACTTATCCTAGGTGGATGTCTTTTCTATGAACCAATGAGTAGAAACTTCTCCAGACATTTCCTACCACATTCAGTAGTTGCATTAATATCCCAAAATAAGATGCCATCAAGACTTCTGTATTATTTGACAGAACATCTCTGTTTATTGAACTACTTATGTCCACTGTGTCATGTGCCCAGACTGTTCCACATTTGCAAAGTACTCAGACTAACAGATATTCTGAGATGAATAGCAGATTTGTTAAATTTCTGCAATGCCCTCACTGCATGAACATTTACTTATACTAGAGACTCTAAAGAGTACAACTGTTTGGAAAGCAGGTGATAGGGAAAACAGAGCTTTAGGATCTCAGGCAGAAAACATATTTTGTTTTGTGAATAGTTCTCACCTGGGAATGGGATGGCAACCAGGCTGATTAGGAATTCTGTGCAAAAATTTGACACAGAGAACTGAGCTGCTGATGGTGAAAGAGGAAGTGGTTTAATAGGAGGAAAAAAAACCAAGCCAGAATGACAGTGGGCACTCATATTTTGACAGAAAACAAAAGGATCTGCTTTGTGATTTTAAATGCTAAGATGCCGCAAAATGAGGAGGAAGGTCAAAAAAGAAGAGTTCAGCATTTCTCTTCTATAGGGTCAGCTATTTATTTCACAGATGTACTTACTGAGTAAATGTGCATATCAAAAGTTTACAGTGTTCTATCACTGGAAGTAGAAATGGAGAAAGAAAATAATGTCAAATGGATCAGTGAGTTAGAAAAAGGTCTAAAAATAGCAGAACAGACTGTTAGCAACCTGCCAAGAATTCTGTTTAAGTTAGTCATTCACAGAATAATAAATTTACTTGGTACCGGTGAGCAGGTCTGTGATGGGGTTACAGAATTTTTCATCAGCATTAGTCACCACAAAGCCCAGTTGTCTGTCAGATTGCCACAAAACCAGGTAATTTTCATGTGTGTATTTCTTTACATCCTTGTTCTCTGTTAGTGAGTTATGTTACTCCTGTGCTTCTTCTGTATCTGTATCTTTTATGGTCATTGTTGTCATGTGAGAGTAAGAGTTTATTCAGCATGGCCTCAGCATGTCTTTGAAAAATTATTAAAAAGTCTCTCTTAGAGGCTCATTTCTTAAAAACACCAAAGCAGAAGTTTTATTTCAAGTGAAAGTACTCCAATAGTTTCCAAAAAACCTTCTGCATTTGATTGAGAAAATTGGAAGCTGGTCTTGCATAAAACGCTGAGCAATGTTAGTTTGTGCAGAAAGATGTTTCAAATTTGTGCTGGAAACAGTGTTGATGACAAAGGCTTGTTTTCAGTATTGCTGAGCAATGCTTACTCAGCGTCAAAGCCTTTTCTTCTTTTCGCACCACCCCACCAGTGAGGGGGCAGGGGGTGCACAAGAAGTTGGGAGGGGACACAGCCAGGACAGCTGACCCCAACTGACCAGAGGGTTATGCCAGACCATATGGTGTCATGCTCAGGCAGCTAAAGTGGGGAGAAATAAAAGGAAAGGGGGCGTTCAGGGTGATGGCCTTTATCTTCCCAAGTCACCATTATGTGTCATGGAGCCCTGCTGTCCTGGAGAACACCTGCCTGCCAATGGGAAGTGAGGAATTAATTCCTTGTTTTGCTTTGCTTGTGTGCATGGCTTTTGCTTTACCTATTAAACTGTCCTTATCTCCAATTACAAGTTTTTACATTTTTCTCATCTCTCTGGAGGTGAGTCAGTGAGCAGCTGCATGGTGCTTAATTGCTGGCTGGGGTTAACCCATGACGGATGAATAAAGCAGAGAAAAAGTCCTTCATAGTATCCTGGGCTGAATAAATTGTGAAATGTATGTTGTGTACATTTCAAGACTAAGTTTACAGGTTCTCAAAAAGAAGGAGCAGAATGGAGAGACAGCTATAGTGTATGGACAGAACCTGGGGACAACCAGTGTGGAGTTTGGAAAAGTAAGAGTACAATATGAATGGCATTAATACCAGACTTGTTCTCTGCTGCTTGCATGTTGGTACAGATTTGGGCCAGCTTCAGTTCAGATACAGAACCACTTTTCAACCAGACAGCTTTGACTTAGCAAGGTTACACAACATAGTTTTTCTTCCACAAATTTCTTTTTTACTATCTAGATCACAATGCACCCAATCTACTGCTGGGCACTGGGAGTTACCAACCACTTTTTTTTTCTGTGGGAATTCGAAATCCCTCTTCATCAGAACAGGTTGTCAAAGCACAATAAAGTCATCAGTGTGACTCCTCCTAAGATTCCCATTCACTCTCCCTACTCAATTTTGAACAATTCTTCCTAGATTTGGAGTTGTGTTTTATTCTGACTTTCACTTTGCAGATTGGTTTTTGTGATCTCTTGCATTTCTATTCCTATGTGAGTTTTGTTCATCATTCCTACAGGCCTTCTGCTGGGACATCAGTGAAACCTCAGTGAGTGGAGAGTTTCCCATTAAATGAGTTCAGGATTGGGCTGCCAGGAGTCGGGGAAAATTTGAAATGTTGAAAAATAATAATAGGATTATTGTGTACATCAGTCACTGAAAACTTGATCTAGTAAAAGAAGTCCCTACCCACAGCACAAGGGTGTGGGATGTTGACCAAGGACCGAGGCAAGGGCTGTATCTTACTGTCTATGGCCTAGGCTGTGTACTTTCTGTGTCATCTTTGTGCATGGAGGTATGTATCACTGCCGTCAAGTGAGAATGATTTGATTGAAGGAGGAGTTCTTGTGGAGACAGGATGGTCCTGCTTTAGCTCTGAGAAACAACGCAGAATAGAACAAAGTCATATTATCTGAACTTTGAGGGACACATGGCCAAAAAACCTAATTTTTGCCTGATAAGGAGTCATTTAACTATTAAAACTCATACTACTACATATGCTAATAAACTTAATGAAGTATGTGTTACCACATATATGATTATATTACTTAACTCTCCACCTAGATCACGCCATACATAGGAGGAGAGTGGGATAAGAATGTGCTGTATATAAGAAAGGTAGAAATTTCACCTACTTAGGAGGAAGACCCTAAAAAAAAACCTTGGAGACCATCAATGGGTTACTCTCCTCTCTCTCCTCCTAAGTGGGGAGGCCTTCTTGCTAAGCTTCTGCACACTATTATTATTATTATTATTATTATTATTATCCAGGTTAACCCAATATTATTGCTCTTGTTGGAGCTCTATCACAGCTTGTGCATTTAGCAATAGCTATTTCAAATCAGTTCCCAAATCTTCATTCACGAAGCCTGGCCATGATTTCAAATCAGTATTTCTGTTGCTTCAACAAACTGCACTATTTTTGAATCTGTGATTACACAAGTTCTTATTGAATGCAACCAGATCTGTAGTGTTGGATCGTAAACTGCACTATTTCTGAATCTGTGCTCATGAAAGTTCTTATTGAACACTACTAGGCTTACAGTGCTGAATTTGTGGTAATCAGAACTTAAGCCCAGCTAGAATGCAAGGGTGTTAATTTTCTGCCAAATTTTTAATGCAACACAGAGGTTAATCTATATGATCTTGAATGTCCCTTACAGTGCAAATAATTCTATGGATCTCAAGTTCCAGTTTAATTCACTGAACTGATCTTGCACACCAGATGATATTTGATGTATACTTTAGAATCAGCTGGAAGGGAAGAAGAGAGGGAACTCAGCTCCAAACTTGCTTCACTTTATTAGTTGTATTTCTGTCATGAGTTTAAAGAAATGCTATGGAGAAGCATGTATCTATTATTTTTTAAAAAAATCCTTTTCCAGATTGTTCTGATATTTTGCAAAGGAGAGAGACAGCAAGAGACAGAGAATATTATATGTAGTCACAGATTCTTGGGCAGAAGAAGCTCATTATGGGGGAGGGTTATACTATGAGGCTCTAACTTAATTTCATTCCCTTTAAAAAAAAAAAAAGGCAGAAACAAAAATTCAGCTTTGCAGAGCTGGACAGCTTATGAAAAATGCATAGGTATGTGATTTGGTGAAGCCCAGAATTTTCTGATAACCTCATGGCAGATATCTGCAAGTGGTAATAACTCCCAGGAGAGGCCCTTGATACAGAGTCCCTGAAGTCTGATTGAGCAGATTGAACAACTGGATTTTCATGGCAGAGCAGGTTCAAGCAGCTCTGCAGCAGCCAGTACTAAACTACTTTGTTCGTAACATCCCGTGGATTTGTTTGTGTACACAGAGAGTGAAAAAGCCAGCTGGAAATGTTACACCAAGTGTATCCTTACCAGTGCAGGGCATACCTACCTTACCGTCAAAATCTCCCGGGAATGACAGAGGAAATGACTATGGAGTGCCCAGTTTGTCATGGTAGCCTGGTCTTCCGCAGCAGTCCAGTCATGGTCCCTGAAATTCCCCCCGTGAAAAGAGCAAACTGGCCTTAGGAGAGAGAACACCATGAACTTGGCTTTGGCATCCCCACTGTACTCTGGAAATAAAGTACCTCCATTGCCCAATCTAGAATGCTGTCATGTTCCTTGTGGAACAGGGCCTTTGTTTCTGGTTTGAAACTTTAGGATGTCTCCTTTGGAGTCTAGGTATTTGTCTTGCCCCATTTGGGTTTCTTTTGGACCTGTGCTGAAGAAACTGTGCATGAATGACATGGCAGACCACATTATTTTCATTTGTCAGTGAGGAGCCACTGGAACACTAATTTCTCTGCTAACAGATGCAACATCTGTACCTGTGATCTGTGTGAAGATAGAGGTTGATTATTGTTTAATTTTATGTTCTACCTTTATGAAAGTGTATGTTACATAAAGCTGCCAAGCTTGTAGGAAAAAAACCCACACAAACAAACAAAAAATGTCCATGAGAGGGCAGCAAATGCTCAATGTTGGAAAGTTTTTTTACCCTTTCCAAAAATTTTCAGGTCAAAAACGATCTACTGAATGATTTTTGATAAATACTTGTTTTCAACAGAAAAGTCTCATAATATTTTCCTCTGCTAAAGAAAGCAAATCCAGAGCTGAATACCTACCCCACAAGTACTAGACCACCCTTATTTTATGTATTTAATTTTTCAATGTCTCTAAAAATAGCCACATTCTTGTCTTTGCCACCACAGCAGTGGAAAATCCTGTAAAAATATTAGTTTAAAAAATCGTTTTATCTTTTAAAAATGAAACTGAAACATGTAAACTCTTGATTAGCGTACCTTTACTGCTAAACTCACCTTCAGACAACTTTCAGAGAACGGGAAATGAAGATGAGAAAAAAAATCAAGGAGGGGTAGAATTTCTCTGAAACATGATTGGACAGACTTTGCTGCAAGATTATCCGTTAAAAAACGTGTGCAGTAACTATATAAACAGTAAAGCCACACACACAAGAATCTATGTAAACTGGTGAAATTGAAATACATAGGACATACGAATCTTTGAAAATAGTTATAGTGAAAAAATCAAAACGTAATTTAAGTGAATCAATAACTGTAATAATTTTCTATGAGTGAGCTTTTTCTTCTAAATGATCACAACACATCAATTATTTTTAAAAATATATATAAACTATTATACACAACACGATGACTTTGCTGTAAAAAAAAAAAAAAAAAAAAGAAACCAAAACCAAACAAACAACAAAAAAAATTAAAACAAACAAAAGTCGAACGCACCGAAAAGTGGCAGAAACACCGAACCGCTTGCGCTGCGGGGAAAGGAAATTCGCAAAAATTCCGCACCTTTGTGCTCACGGGTCCTGCGATAGAGAGGAGGTGGCGGGAGCGAGACCCAAGCTCCGCCCCTGCGCTCTGCAGTCCTCAACCAGGTCGGACCCACGGCAATATACAGGCGCTGGGGGTGATTCCGACCGCACAGTCGCTGCAGCTGAGCGAGGGACAGCATGTCTGGCAGAGGCAAAGGCGGGAAGGGGCTCGGCAAAGGCGGCGCCAAGCGCCACCGCAAGGTGCTGCGCGACAACATCCAGGGCATCACCAAGCCGGCCATCCGCCGCCTGGCTCGGCGCGGCGGCGTCAAGCGCATCTCGGGGCTCATCTACGAGGAGACGCGCGGCGTGCTGAAGGTCTTCCTGGAGAACGTCATCCGCGACGCCGTCACCTACACCGAGCACGCCAAGAGGAAGACGGTGACGGCCATGGACGTGGTCTACGCCCTCAAGCGCCAGGGACGCACCCTCTACGGCTTCGGCGGCTAAACCCAACCTGTTGCTCCTGGATCACCTCGAGAAACGAACCCAAAGGCTCTTTTAAGAGCCACCCACTTTTTCCTTTAAAAGAGCTGTGTTAACTTGTTAAATTGAAAACGGTAATTGAATTTAAGTGTATAATATCCAATTTACTAAGATTATTAATACTAGTGATGGAATACCACTGATATGCGTTGTGATTAACCACCTGCTGTATAATGTGTAACTGCTGTTGACGGGGAAGTGCTCATTGCTGTGTAAGATGCACTTTTCCTTGTGTGTTCCAAATTCTCTTAGAAACGTACCCCAATAAAAATCACTTCGAGTGCTATTTAGTCAAAACTGAAAGCCTACTTTTTTTTTTTAGTGTTCCCCAACTTAAACAACTATCTGAAGTACAATTTAGTGGTTTGTACTTCAAAATTTTTGTTCAAGTAGATACTTGTAAACCAATTAGCTAGGGAAAAATAAAAAACTTGCTCTGAGATAAACGTTTTCTTATATTTCTAATTTTTTAAACTTCCTTTCCATTTCAAATGGTTTATTTCTAAAAGAAATCTCAGAGTAAATCTAATATTATTTTATAGAGATCATATTTTTTATTGCTTTGGAGGGAAGGAAAGGGCTGGGAGGGGACAGGACAATAAAACCAAATCATGACCCTAGAAACACATTAAAAAAAAAAATGTCAATAGAAGACATGTGTGAGCAGTTTGCATAGGAAGAACACTCAGCCCGGGACTCACTTCTAAAGTATTTTTGTTATACTTCCTTCATCACTGAAGGGAAAAGAACAGGATTTCAACTTTACCTAAAACCTTTGGAGATCATTTGCCACCTGCAAAAATGATGATAAATACTCGCGGTCACAACCTGCTTTTGTCACAAACTTAATGAGCAGAGACAAACTAAATAATAGAGTGATACCGTATTCCTTAAGCTTTTAATTTCACTGGAAATAATAAAAAGTTAATTGCCTAAGTAGTCTCAAAGTCACGATTTTACGTGGTGATATGTAAAGCCTCTCATTCAGAATTTCATAGTGAAAATAAAACTAGAGGAAAAAAATAGAAAAACTAGGAAAAAAGAGGAGGAAAACATTAAAATATGATCTCGATTGTTACAGCTTGTTACATACATTGTACAACTTGTTATAGCTACGAACTTGCATTATTAGATTCTTTGAGCGCCTGTATTTGGAGGTAACAGCCGGTTTTTCCTTTGAGACTTTCGGGATAACGTGCCCGTTAGCATAAGAAAGAGCTCTCTACAGCACTGGAGTAAGTTTTTCCTTTTTTTGTTATCACCCCAGGAGACTGGCAGAGTCGAAGCAGAGGGGATACGAGCGCAGTGCCTGAAATACCCGCCCCGCCCCAGGCCACGGACCGGCATCAGGGTCCGAGGGGCTGCGGCCTGGATTGACACGGCAGCCAATGAGAGCGCGTTCTTGTGGTCCAATCAGAGACGCGGCGGCTCTATAAATAGAGGCGTTGGAGCGACTGTAGCAGTGCGGTGGTGCTCTTGTTCGGAGGGTTCGTGAGCGGGGAGCGATGGCGCGCACGAAGCAGACGGCGCGTAAGTCGACGGGCGGGAAGGCGCCCCGCAAGCAGCTGGCCACCAAGGCGGCCCGCAAGAGCGCGCCGGCCACGGGCGGCGTCAAGAAACCGCACCGCTACCGGCCCGGCACGGTGGCGCTGCGCGAGATCCGCCGCTACCAGAAGTCGACGGAGCTGCTGATCCGCAAGCTGCCCTTCCAGCGCCTGGTGCGCGAGATCGCGCAGGATTTCAAGACCGACCTGCGCTTCCAGAGCTCGGCCGTCATGGCGCTGCAGGAGGCCAGCGAGGCTTACCTGGTGGGGCTCTTCGAGGACACCAACCTGTGTGCCATCCACGCCAAGCGCGTCACCATCATGCCCAAGGACATCCAGCTCGCCCGCCGCATCCGCGGAGAGCGCGCCTGAGTCTCCTGCCGCAGCCCTTTCCCGGCAAGGCACAGAGGCAGCTCACACAGACCCAAAGGCTCTTTTAAGAGCCACTACACAAGTCAATAAAAAGGGCTGTAATGCTGTGTGTTTTCAAACGATCAGGGTTTTAACATTTATTTTCAGGCTGAAAGCTCTTGTTCTGAGGTCCAGCAGTTCTTATTTCTGTCCCATCTTATTTTACTGCTTCCTGCATATAAAGAATTGTCCTTAATAAATCCCACAAGGCTTAATATTTCCCGGTTTGCAATGCACCCGCGGTACTTTGCAGATTCTAAAGGGGAGTAACAGGTGCTTTATGAATGCTGGGTGGGGGAAGGAGACAAATCGAAGGGTTGAAATGAGAGATCGATACTTAAAGAGGGGTTGAGGAGACAGCCTGAGGCAGGATGGAGGGTTCTACATCCCTGTGACAATGCTGGACTTTACACAGCTTTGAGGGAGAAGGGAGGTGGAAGGACGGTGGGTGTGGGGAGGGGATAGGGTCAGGCCTGTGTCCAGGGAGGGCCCCCTGTGCTCAGGAAATCTGCACCTTAAACTCTGCGGCTGGCTGGGTTAAAGCAAGAGCAGAAACTTCCTGTGGCTTGTTGGAACTGTTACCGTCAAACCTGGCTAAAACAGATTGTCTTAAAGGGGGTTTCCACCTTGTTCAAACCACTGTTAATGCCAGAAGCAAGAATATCCACCTCAATAAACCAGTTTTGAGGCTGGTCTCAAAATGAGGGACTACCATGCTGATGACACAGGGCACCTGAGGCTTCTTTCTGGTAGCACAGAAAAGCACCTGAAAAGGTCAAGAAACTGATCGAAAAGTACTGTAGACAGGAATAACTTGTTGTGTTTGTCCAGATTTGTTGCCATATAATAATAAAAACAGTCGGAAAAAGGTTATGTATTTTCTGAGCATGTTTTTGGGAGGAGAGTATTTTTAATAAGAGTTTTATAGAAATCTTGGAGCAGAAAATTGTGTTCTTGCAATAACAGATATAAATGTATTTGTCTTTGAACTTGCACTTCTCCAAGCAGTGATAACAATATCTGACATGCTGAGTTGTCAGTTTTCTGCAGCCAGTTCTTTAGGATTCTTCATGAGTATCTGGAAAGATAGATGTATATGCATGCAGCTTTCAAATTTCCAAGAACCCACCTTTGCTCAAATTGTTACTTAGACAAGATCGGTCTAACAAGAGTCTGAGAATTAAATTAGGAAGTAAAAATTAGGCCTCAGATTCATAACACAGATTCATATGTAGCTGATGTTTCTCTTATTTTGGGAAACATCTTCCTGTCTTCTCCCTATTTGCAAACACATCTGGTACCTGGGGTGCAACGACCCTGAGTGCTGAAGGCTGCTATTAGAAGCCAGAGTGGTCACCTGTTTTCATTAGAGGCTTCTGGGCATTATTTGCCTGCTTAAAGATGCTGCACTACAGACACAATCTGTCAGAGATGGCACTTGGGTAGATGAGAAAAGAAAGTGTAAAGACTCACTGAGTCTAACAAACAGACAAGATTAAGGTTTGTTCAGGGGTTCAGTCTTCTTTTTTTTTTCCCTGCTTCTTTTTTCCTTCCTCCCACATAAATCCCCCTGAACGAATTTGTTGGTCTACATGGCCTTATTTTGGAATCAAGCTGCAATGAAAGCAGAGCTGCAGTGTTACCAAGTGCTGAATGGAATGGCTGTGCAGTCTGTATTGAACAGTATGTTTACTTTTTTTTATCATATATTTCACCTCTGTTTCAAGATACATTTCACCTCTATTCCTTAGCATGTAAATTAAAACTTTTTCTGAGTTTGAAGTGAATGGAAATAAAAGAAGACTAACTGATAAGAAAGAAAATATTTGCAGGTTTTGGAATTTAAGTTGTATAGTATAACATGACAAACATTTCTCCTTGTTTGATTAGGCAGCATGATGTAAGAAGAGAATTTTAACTTACAGCCTGGGGAATGAAGGAAACCTTTCAACCGGCCATAAAAGTTCCACATACTCTTAAAAGTTAGACAAATGCAGAAACAAAAGCATAATCTCAGTCCTTGTTCCTTCTGTTTCAGTTGTCTTCGAGCATATTTAAAGCTAACTAGAAAAAATAAATAAAGAAACTCTGTCTTATTTCTAACAAGTATCACCTTGTTAATACTGTAAAATCTTTCCCAGTCCCTTTTAGCAATTTAACTAGATAGCACTGATACAAGACCTGATAGCACAGACAAGATATTAATTAATTTTCAGTCATGATGAAGAATTTCTTCATTTGCTTTTGAGAGCAGATTCCAGTCTAGTATCAGTGACGATAGAGAGCCTGTGTGTGCACTACAAGTAGGCACCAGTGACCCCAGCCTAATTGCAACAACTCTGAGGTTTTAGCCATTTTTACCTTTGCTAACCTCACAGTAGGGCCTAGTTACAAAGGTAAGTTGTTTCAGCTAATAATACATTGCCAGTGTGAAACAACATTTCGTATCAGCATGGAGCCTACTGAAGTCCTAGAGCGTAGGTTGAAAAGTAGTTAATTTTAAAATTATAATAATATAATTTCTTTTAAACTAAACCTATAGGCACAGTCTCTGTGCTATACCTGCATGAGCACTGCTGCTTTCAGAGGCCTAAAATTGTCACCTTACAATGCAAGTTGTGATCTAAAAAGGGATGAATGGAACAGAACAGTTTCAGCTTTAAGAGACTCACAACAGTCATCTAGTCCAACTGAGAAGTAGTTCCTACCATTCAAAATACCATATCATATTGTTGGAACTGCAAAAAAAAAAAAAGAAAAACAAAGGTGCTGCTGAGGCAGAGAGGTTTGGGAAAGAGACAGAGGTGGAAGGATTTGAGAACTAAAATTTTTGAGGGAAAAAAGAGCATATAAAGGTATGTATACAGGTATAGAATATGTACATATATGTACGTGTATATACTTTGATACCTACATCACTCTGTTATAAATATTTCTTACATATACCATGTTTACGTCCTTTTCGGTGTTTCAGAAACACACCATATGAAACTTCTTACAGACTCCCCCAGATGCCATACTCAAGTATGTGAATTTTAATTTCAGACCAATTTGGCTGGTTACATTTACAGAAGTGTATTGGATAGGCCAGAGTCCATTATCAAGGGAAAAAAAAAAGATATTGGGACAACAAAGCAGCAAAATCCGTAGGAATCTGGATGGTTTATTTGTGAATTAATAGAAAACTTACCTCTCTAAAATAATAAAACGGTGAGAGTCTACAAGCCTTGAACAACTAAAACTGAATTAAAGGTCAAGTGTAATTTCTTGACTACAAAACTTTATTGAATCAACAAAGTTCTCCTAAGTGTTGACCTTCTGATTCCATGATTTTTTTTTCTTCTACTGACTCAGTTTTCTTCTTATCAAACATAAACCCCTTGTCTTCGATTACCAAAATCGTATAAGCCTTTTGGCTGCAGCTCTCCCGTTAGTTACAAAGGTGTAAAAGCTTGACAGCCTCTTCCTTTCCCTTCGTTGATTTGGCACCATGTAAAAGCCACAAAAACTTTTCCTGAGCCAGTGCTCTCAAGGTATTTCAAAAACAGAATGACTTCCCAAAAATCAACACCAGATTCTCTTTGCCTTTTCCAAACTGTCCTTAGTCCTTTTCTCCAGCCTTTTCTCACAGTCATAACAGAAAAAAAATTAAGAACATAAGTGACAATAATTTATCATTTTTTATTCCTTTCATCAAGCTTATAATCTTAGCACTGTTTTATTCATGTGAGAGGCAGGGCTGACATATCCAGCTAAAATTTCTTTGGTACATCATAGTCAAAAAAACAATAAGTGTATAATGGTTAATAAAAAGCTGATTGAAACTCGAAGTTTGTCTTCCAATACTAACTCAGGTTATGCCTTCCATAATGCTTAAAAGTAAAAGGCTGCTCTACTCAACAAAAATTATGGCAAACATAGTACTTTACAGGAAGTAGTATGTCAGGAGTGGAAAGGGTGCAGAGAAAAATGGGTGTAACTTGTCTGTAGTAGTGTTGCTTTTTCTCATTTTCTTTATCTCTACATCACTGTTTTTGTGCAGCTTACTTATTCTCTATAGTTAAATGGGCATTCCCAGGCACCTTAAACTGCACTAAACACTGTTCAAAACAATACAGCAGTTTAAGGTGACTACTTAGGAGGGTTTACAAAGCTGTTATCATTAGAATTGCAATAACCAATAAGAACTTCAAAACCCCTAACTTGTAGCAAAGTATGAAAAAAGCCGTTTCAACTCTCTTGTGCAATGTAGTGGCTCTGACAAGAGCCTTTAGGGTGCGGGAATAATGTTCAGGATCATCTAGACGGAACCTGTGGCCGCAGACTCAGGCGCGCTCTCCGCGGATGCGGCGGGCGAGCTGGATGTCCTTGGGCATGATGGTGACGCGCTTGGCGTGGATGGCGCACAGGTTGGTGTCCTCGAAGAGCCCCACCAGGTAAGCCTCGCTGGCCTCCTGCAGCGCCATGACGGCCGAGCTCTGGAAGCGCAGGTCGGTCTTGAAGTCCTGCGCGATCTCGCGCACCAGGCGCTGGAAGGGCAGCTTGCGGATCAGCAGCTCCGTCGACTTCTGGTAGCGGCGGATCTCGCGCAGCGCCACCGTGCCGGGCCGGTAGCGGTGCGGCTTCTTGACGCCGCCCGTGGCCGGTGCGCTCTTGCGGGCCGCCTTGGTGGCCAGCTGCTTGCGGGGCGCCTTCCCGCCCGTCGACTTACGCGCCGTCTGCTTCGTGCGCGCCATCACTCAGTGAGACGAGTCACCCCTCAGACCGCAGCGAGACAATAAAACCGCTTCGCTCCCGCGGGCGGCTTTTATAGAACGTTCCTCACCCTGATTGGCTGCCAAGAATCCTCCGCTTTTATTGGATACTTTCAAATTCGAAAAGCCCGCCTGAAAAGCGCGCGCGCGCCCTCACCAACCGGCCGCCTGCGCGCGGCCTCTCTACTTCCCCCCCCCTCCTCTGCCGCTTCTGCTTTCAGTGTGGTCTATTTCTTATAACGATTTTTACAGCCTACCACGAAAATAAAACCTTTAGGGGAAAGTGTTCAAAAAGGAAATAATTGGAAATTATGCTCTGTTAAACGCTTAATTAAAAGAAGAAACTTTCCTAAGCTTTAGCGCACCGAATGCACAAAGAATAATGGACGATTTCCTACAGGCCACTTTCAGAGGACAAACGGGATCATTCCGGTATTTAATTTTTTAAGAGGCTTAAGGAGCGACCAGCCATGATACGTCCCACAAAGTACCACAATAGACATTAACATAATTAAAGTGTAAACATATCTACTTCCACCATTTTAATTTAAAAAAAGATGACATGCCTCTAAAACAGGTCACCTCGGATCAGGACTTCGAAGTTTAGAGTGCTTTGCTACTCGTTTTGCTTTTACAGAGACCTGAAAAAAAAGGTCCTAAACCTATATTAAAAGAACGACTATGTCCCCTCCTCTCTTTATGCAAGATGGGCCCCCGAAACGTTATTAATATTTAGTCAAGAAATGATTAACAAAGAATTTTTCTTAAAACAATAACCGACAAAAACTAATTGTAACTTATACGTTAGTTTAAAACCGGTTTTTTTTACCAGCTTTGAAGCAACTCAGCTCTTTTTTAGTTTAAGTGGGTGGCTCTTAGAAGAGCCTTTGGGTTCGTTTCTCGAGGTGATTCGGCAGCAAAAAGTTGGGTTTAGCCGCCGAAGCCGTAGAGGGTGCGTCCCTGGCGCTTGAGGGCGTAGACCACGTCCATGGCCGTCACCGTCTTCCTCTTGGCGTGCTCGGTGTAGGTGACGGCGTCGCGGATGACGTTCTCCAGGAAGACCTTCAGCACGCCGCGCGTCTCCTCGTAGATGAGCCCCGAGATGCGCTTGACGCCGCCGCGCCGAGCCAGGCGGCGGATGGCCGGCTTGGTGATGCCCTGGATGTTGTCGCGCAGCACCTTGCGGTGGCGCTTGGCGCCACCTTTGCCGAGCCCCTTCCCGCCTTTGCCTCTGCCCGACATGCTGTCCCTCGCTCAGCTGCAGCGGCTGTGCGGCCGGAATCACTCCCAGCGCCTGTATATTGCCGTGGGTCCGACCTGGTTGAGGACTGCAGAGCGCAGGGGCGGAGTTCCCACCACTTCTTCCTGTCTCCGTGAGGATGACGACACATCGTTTGCTGCAACCTGTTAGAGAGCTGCAAAGTCTACAGTATAAACCACCACACCTCTCCCCCCCAAAAAAAAATTTAGATGAGATACACGTTCGTACAATTGAAAAGCTTTTTTCTCTCTCCTTAGATTTGTATAAACCATTTTTGTATGTGTATGTATTTTATTTTATTGCACGAGCTGAGTTTGGTTTGAATTGCTTTCAATTATCATTATTTTCGTGCCGTTGATCATTGATACTTTTGGTTTATTTGTGTTCACAGTGCTGTAAACTTTTCTACAGAATTTTTAATGATTTCAGATCTCTTACCAGTTTTAGGAAATTTTCCACAATAAGTAATATATTGGTTTCTTTATTTCCATTTCTACCTCCCATTTCTCAAATCTTCAATTTTTACATAAGTACCTTTGTGTCTTTAAGCACATATTAACCAGAAAGTGTGATAGAATACTTTTTTATAATGCTAAACTTATATAACTTTATGACTTCTGCTAGTTTTGCACCTTTCCAGTTACTGCAGTGGGGTAATTTTTTAATTTTTTTACCAAAGGTTCTTTACTACAACTGGAGACCTAAATTTCTGCTCCCTAATTAGTAAAAAAAAAAAAATCCTGTTGTTGACAGAAGACCATGCATTTGGCTCTTTACCTGTTTTTCTTTTCTTTTTTTTTTTTTTAAGGGATCTAAGTCTATACTTTAAACAAAGGAGATTCTGAATCATTATTTATTAAAGCAAGGAGCAATCCTTGACTTTGGATGTTCAAAATGTCACATTGTAAGAACACCCTGAGCTGGAATAACTGCTAGACTAACACCTAAAGAATGTTTCCTTTTTTCTTCCCAGAAAAAAAAAAAGTTTATTATTTATTTTCTTTTGTCATTTTATGTATGAAATGCAAATATAATTTCTGTGTAGTTTTTTAAACTGTACCATGTTAGAACATACAATAAGTAGATTCTCTATTGTGAAACCAAACTGGGAAGAAGCAGCTTTCCTCAGTCTGTTTAATAATGATGGAATTACAATTGCATTCTATCATGAAACCAAAAAAGTGTTTTGCTCTCTAAGGCCATAATAAAAGCATAAAAGAGGAGCTCATTATCCTGACATTTCAAATATTGTTTCTAATATTGTCCTCAGGTGGTTGCATGGTCAACATCAAATCTATGGTTTTTCGGGGGTGTTTTTTGGTTTGTTAGTTGGGTGGGTGGGTTTTTTGAGACAAAGACAACAATTATGATTTAGATAAAAATTGTCTTCTCCCTATCTAATCTGTATCGCTTCAGAAAAGGGGTATATTAAGAAACATGGGGATCTCTGCTTATCCCCTCTTTCAATACGAAGCAACTCCCACTGCACTCTTCTGATCAGTTACTGTCATTCACCAGGCAGAACCATTCACAGCTTCTACCTACATTGTAGAAACTGCTTCCTGTTGCAGAGGTGCAGAAGAATGCATCTATATAATGTGAAGTCTCCTTAGACTTTGGATAGTCCTAAGATCTTCCTGAGAGGAGTGAACAGGTGAGCTGAGTATGATTATATGATATATATGAGTATGAGTATGAAGTGAGTATGATTTTGGATCTTAAAAAATGTATTATGCTGGTTACAGTCCTTGTTTATACTGAACTGTCAGGTCACAAAACAGTAAAGAAATTCAAGCCTCTTCTGCTGTAACTAACTTAAAGAAGAATTCCAGAAGAGGGGTTTGTTTGTTTGTTTGGGGTTTTGGTTCATTGGTTAATTGGGTTTTTTTCTAATTCTGACTGTCTTTTCTTCATTTAGTAGAGCCATACTAGCACCAGAACACCAAATTTCAATATACCTCCCTTTCTGCTTTCCAACCCATACTTACTAGTGGCAGTCCTCAATCAATAGTAGTTAAAATTTTGTTCATTTTTCATATCTAGTCTAATCAAATCCACGAGATGGAATCAAGACATAATTCTGCAAAATAGAGGCGAAGGCTAAGTCTCTAGTGTACTAAGAACATTATCTGTGTATTCCCATGGGTTTTTTGCTCTCATTATTTGGTTTCCATCTGTAAGTGTTCAGATCCCTTGCTTGTACTCTGGTTTGATATCCCCTAGGTAATGAATGTGATGTTTTTTAATATGTGTCTAAACTCTACCTCAAGATAGGGCACTTGTAGGGTATTGTGTCTGTATTCATAAACTCAGGATGGGTAAATAGAATATGCAGTTATTAATTTAATAGTGACTTTAAAAAAATCATTCATTATACGTTACTAGAGCTTCAAGGTTTGAGTTTAGATCAATGTTACGCAAAAAAATAAAGTCACACATTATAATTTAAGAATATATATGAATAAAATTCTGGAAACATATTCAAGTTTTCAGACTAGTAGTTTTGAATTTTGTATTGGAGAGTTTTTCATATTCCTTCTTTTCCACTCACTGGCAGCTGGTGCTTCATTCTCTCTTCAAAATATTCTCTGTCATTCTCAAAGGAAGAATAGAATTGCAATCTGTCATTTATGACTGAGACAGGTTGTACAGATCCCTGCTTTGCACTGTTGCATGCTCCTGATCTGCCAAGTAGAACACATAGTAGATCTCATCCAGACCACCTGGAGGAAAGAAATAAATTCTTCCCTCGTACTAAAAACGTGGGCACTTTTGACAGACCAGCGCACACCCACAGGAGAAGGGCAAAACGACAATGAGCTGGAGGAATAATGTTCTGTAAAGAAAAATAATGTACTGTAAAGAAAAACTGCATGTATCTTAACACCAGGGAGACTGAAGGGTTACCATGGTTTTTGACAAGACAGCTGCACCAGTGAATCATCAGGTTCCCTCAGACTGACATCTTTCTGAGCAAACCAGACTAAAATAGGGGGTAGGGAGGGTGGGCCATGTATATGTGGCTCAGTCCAACACAAATTACAAAAACTGGACAAAATGGAAAAGTTTGAAGGGAGCAATGGCCTTGAGATGGTTTCAATCAATATATTTCTTCACAGGGACTGAGGCCAAGCATTGACATCGAGCATATAGAGACTATAATGAGAATCACATTTCTACTGTGGTTCAACCGTATATCGCAAATGCTTTATTACGCTTGCGATGCAATTTCAGTACACTGCTGTATCCCTCTGCTAATTCAAAATCCAGCGTAATGTCAAGTATGCTCAGTAAGAAAATTTGGGATTAAACATTAAACTCTCCTCATGTGTAATATCTGAAAGAACTTAGGAGTATTCAGCCTCTACAGCATGGAGATCTGATCAGCTGGGACCTGTCTCTACATCTGTGTAGGACTGGAAACTGCACAAGATCTGACTTCTTCGGCAGACTTTAAGTTTTTAAATATACACCTGAGGTCCTTGTTCTCTGTATCCTTGTGCCCATATACTCCACCTTCGGTTCAGCACATAAACCACGCTACAAAGTGTTGTTAACCAAAATAGACCAGCCCGCACCAGTTTGGTAAAAAATTTTTTATGCACAGAAATCTTTCATTTTGAGACTGAGGTCTGAGTCAATATTTGTGTGTGTAGATTTGCCATTTGGAAGGAATCTTCTGGCAGCAGCATAGTTGCAAAACCGTTTTATGCTGCTTAAGCAAAACTAGCAAACAGCGTCACAAATTTGCTTTAATGATTGGTACTTTTATAACTCATTTAATGTTTCCTCTTTCCCCTCTAACTGAGAAAGTGAGAGGTGGAGAGCCCCATTCTCACCTTTTTATTTAAGCACTCCTGTCAGTCAGAGACACAAGAGATTGGGCTGCAGCCCTGGTTTGGACTGTTTTCAACCTCCTTCTTGCTGCCAAATTCAGAAACTACACAGGGACTGATAAATCAAGAAAAGACCTCTGTCGTGGTCCAGTAGCTTAGGCTGCATCCTTTGAGGATGCAGTTTCCCATTCACAGAGAGTGGCTCACAGATCAGATGATCCACACAGAGGCAAATTCTTCCAAAAATTTTCTTATGGCCATGTTGTCTGAGTGACTGTCATGGAGAAGGCTTGCGTGGGCCTCACCCCTACCAGTCCATGCACAAGCTACAGTCTTACAGGCTCACTGAATAGCTAGTATAGCTGAAGAGGTCCATGGAGAAACTCCTAGATCAGGTTTGGAGTATTGAGAAGTTAATAAGATACCTAGTTCTTCATGTAATGCTTTTCTTAGGACATAGAGAGAAGGGACAGCATCAGTAACCTGTAAGTGGGGGCAAGGGTAGCCATGTTGGGCAAATCCTGGGCATGCCCAGGGCATTCCTGGGCTTCTCCCAAGAAGACACCAAAGGACCTCTCTAACAAGTGCTCTGGGTGGTTTCCCTGAACCAGGGTGGCCTGTGGAACTCAGAGCTCTGTAGCACACCATGAGAGTCTGCTCCTGCATTCAGGTAGAGACACAGCAAACCAGACACTTGGCAACCACAACAGACACATGACTGCTTCTCTCAAATCCTTACTCTGCTTTCTAATCTGGTATTTGAAGCAGCACAGGTCTCATGACACACTGACCATTGATTAAGCTAGAAAAAAGTATCAAGAAAGCATTTTAAGCAACGTATTTTTTTTGCACAGCTGAGACTGAGCAGCTCCACTCACACAGAGCTGCTCTGGGCAGTAAGTTTTGCAGCTGAACTCTACCAACTCTTATAGAGTTCTAAATATTTAATAGCAGCTGAAGTACTGCCTTGTCCAAATGGTCTCTCTGGGGCATAGTTTTCCAAGTAGTGAATCTAATGTGGGCATCCCTGTAGGAATTTATTGAATTTTGTCTTGGGCTGTGTGTTTCTGGAGAAAGCCAAGTCTGAAAAATGGTGATGTGCATTGTGTTGGTGTGTCCAGACACTACTGCTATGCTTTGTTTTTGTTACAGTAGTACTTAGTTGGAAAACCAAAAACCTCAGTTGGAACTCCCAGGGATTTATTTGTGGTTATGCTCCGGCTAAAGAAGCAGGCTTGTCTTTAAGGATACAACAGTTGAGAAAGTCACCACAATGTCCAGGTCCTGTCCAAGGTCAGACCAGTCATAACCCTGATGCAAGTGGCTATTGTTCTTCATCTGCAGAACTTGGTACTTCTCTTTGCCACACTGCATGAGGTTTTTGTTGGCCCATACCTCAGATTTATTAAAGTCCTTTTGACTACTTTTGACTCGTCTACCCTTTCTCACTTGGTGTTATCCTCACAGGTTAAATGTACATTCTCTCTCATCTCCCAGGTTGTTCCAGAAAACACCAAGTAATATCAGCCCTGGGGCATTATTTTGATTACTGGTTGCCTGCAGACACTAAGCTGTTAAATATAGCTCTGTGACCCTGTGCTACAGATAATTTTCAAATATCTAACATCCTGTGGATTCTGCCCGTAGTCCCTCTGATTCCAAATGAAAATGCTATGGAGATGGTTCCAAATATATCATTAAATGTCAAGTGTATTGTACACAGCACTCCTCCCTTGTCCACACAGATACTTTCTAATCAATAGTTCTGTGATAATTACCCGTACTTAGACATGAGCAATTTTTGTCGGCCTCCATCCATTATCAGGTCAACAGAACCCATTTTATTTCTGAGAGTTACTCAGTCACACTGATTCTTGGGGACTCTGCTATCATTCCATACAACATTTTCTACTCCATATTAGAAGTTATTTCCTTACTGCTAACTTGCTTCAAAGACCATCAGTTTCTGTATTTTCTACAACGTATAATGAGGAAAAATTACTTCTTTTCTCGCCATGTTTTAAGTGTTTAAGAAACTTCAGTTTTTCAACCTTCTTTTTCAGTCAGAGGACTTGAACATGCCTTTTCATTATGAAATAGTTTTTAGGCATCTTACAATTACTCTTGGTCTCTTCTGTGTATTGACTTATTGTTCGCTTCTCGTTACCTGAAGTTTGTTACTAAAAACTAGGCCTGAAACTCAAAGTGGGACTACACCATTCCTGATCCACGCAGGTGCTTGTCGGCTGCTACTGACAGTAGCAGTTCTGAAATATTTTTAATATTTACAAAACTGATAGTTCTTTCTGGGTAAAGTGTCTAACTTATTTTTGGAGATAGTGTCTCTTATCAGGCATTTTTCAATACATAAAATGTCCTCAATTGTTTTAGCATTTGTTTGTTTGTTGGTACTCACAGTACTTATATACAAGCTATGTAGACTAAAATCCAAATTATAAATAAAATTATACCAGGCCTGGGACTGATGCCTGCAGAACTCTGCAGTTTGACACTGCATTTTAATTTCATAGTTGACAATCACAAACACTTAAATACAAATTTCTACCCTGAAAGGGATGGTGTTTCTGATACACCAAGTTTTCATGATTAATACTTTCATTTCAAATACTTTTCTAAAATGAAATAAAATGAAACAAAATGAAACAGAGAGGAAATCTGCAATATATCAGCCAGCACGAGGAAAACATTGCATCCTCTACTGAGACTCTTTCTAAAGTCAGTTTTGGAGAAAGCCTATTAAAAATGGTTTTCATGTCCTCCCTTATGTGTGAGTATTGTAAATTCTTGATTTTATTCATATCTTCCTTGAATTTGTTTGAGCTTATAATTAGTAAAACTCGACATGAGTCATTCCTATCCCAGGGTGTGCTGAGTCTGTAAACCTGAGAAATGCATTAATCTGTAATCCAAAATGCCTAATTATGTGCTTATTTCTTGGACATATTCTTTAGATACCTAAAGAGTAAGAAAGGCTGCACAAGATGAGTACATAGATGTGTCTATGGCATACTATCCCAGGAAAGCTTTCAGCATCCTATTTCCCTTCACTCAGCATGAAAGGCTAGAATTACCTATGAAAGCTTAGGAAATGACATCTGATAATGTGGACTGTATCACTGAAGGGGGAGGACATAGTTTTTTTTTATCGATGGCCTAGTTTCAATTTACATTTCTGACCAAATCAGCATTTGCAAACTACATCACCAAAAAAAGAATTATGGTTTGACTATGCTGTGCATCTGGGAGAACAGACAGCAGGTAAGTTTCAGAAACCACATTTCAGCTTTTTCCAGGCACTCTGTAGAAGTTACAGCTAGGGTTACATTTCCACACTTTTGCACGTAGATCCCTATATTTCTTCGTTTTTCTGCACTTATCTTTCTCCCCTTTATCTTCAACTGAAAACAATACAAAGGTAATTGGTCTACAGAACAAAGTAACACAGAATCCTGCTCATAATCAAGATTTCTAAGTACAGTAACACTACTTGTAATAATGATAATTCTCGGTCAAAGGTATGGGTAAAGAGAAGTAAAATTTGGTTATAAGAGGATCTCTGATCATAAGGCTTTCAGAAGCTGGAAGAAATGTTTTGATGATTTAGGCTGTTATGTTATGGGCAGACAAGGAGATTTGGGGGATGATTCATTAAAATGCACCATCCTTTTTTGCCCGTTATCACATATTTAGCAGTTATGTCAGGCAGGAGAGTCACCTCTTTGATCAGTCACCTTTTGATCACTCCAGAGTGTAGAGATGTAAGTTTTGCTGAGACTTTAACTAGCCTTAACATATCTTTCAATCATATATAGCACAATCACTGAACCAAATTGGGGTAGCTCAAACTGGTCTTGACAAGCCTTGAAGCTAAGGACTGTGTGAGGGGTTACAGTATTTTTTGAAGCTGTCTTTATTTAGCTACCAAAATTGAAAAAGTCGTGGGAGTGCCATTCAGGGTTAATCTAATAGGCTTCACAAATTAACCTGGAGAAGTACTGTGTGCAGTACAGTACTGAGGGAAATAATTCTATCCCTCCACTTGGCACTGGTGAGACACATCTGGAATGTTGTATCCAGTTCTGGCCTTCACAGTGCAACAGAAACATGAACATAATGGGAGTGAGACCAGTGAAGGGGCACAAAGATGATGAAGGGACTGGACTATCTCTCACATGAGGAATGTCTTATCAATGTGTTTAGATACCTTATAGGGGGAATAAAGGAGACAGATCAGCCTTCTCAGTAGTGCCCAGGACAAGAGGCAATTGGTACAAACTGAAACACAGGAAATTTTACTTAAACATAAGAAATAATTTTTTAGAACCTGCTCCCCAGAGACGTTTTACTGTCTCCCTCTTCTAGATGTTCCTTCTTTGATCACAGCAATAGACCCTATTGCATTAGGGGTTAGATTAGAAGACAAGGTATTTTTTTAGGAGATGTGATTGCCCTAACACTGAAATAAATGTCAGTATATTTTTGTTAGCTTAGTTGAAGTACAACTAAAAAGATACAGGCTTCTTTACTACTGACAACTCTTTGACACCTTGAATCTTCCCTACTTCAAAAACTTTGCAATTGCTGAATCAGTATCATCAGTACAGTTTTATCATGCTAGACCTGACTAATGTCTTTTGATCTTGTTATGGTATTTTTATTATTAATATTGAGTGATTACTTGAATGTCTGCAAAATTATTATTATTTGTGAAGAGGATAGCATGCTATAGTTAAAAGTTGGCAATTTCTCTGTATCTTCACTGTCCTAACTATAGTAATTATAATTGAGTGAAGGCTTTCAGCTAAATTTGGCTGATCAGCTTATCTGGATTGCTCTTCTCCTGCAGTCTGAATGTATTCTTTGCCTTTATTTTCTAATGTCCAATCTGTTTTTCCTCCATGTGAAGCTCCTGTCTTGAAAAGAAAAAAGTTAAGTATTTTCTTTACTATACAGGTTTAGGAATTACTTCTGGTATTATATGTGAACTATTTTTGAAGATCTTTGCATTGGAAAATACTCTGTCATTTTCTAGGCTCTTCTGTAATCTGCACTAACACCTACCCAGCCAGGCAAGGAAGCCAGGGCATGTTGTGTGATGATGCATGGAAACAATGCTATGTTCTGGGTGTACTTTTAAAGAGGTGATAAAAAATTTATTTGAGTTCCTAAGTAAGAGGCAAAGAGAACCTACATTTGTACAGGGTGCTCGGAAAGGAAATCAGGGAGAATACTGAAAAATGCTGTTTAATTGAAATTAATTATTAAATGAGTCACATTTAAATATTTCTCTCTTCACATGAAAACTGCAAACAATTTTTATTACCAGCCCACTCTCCAAACTTTTTTTAATTTTTAAGTAATTTTGTTTGACAGGAAGAAAATTTCTCTGTCTGGTTGAAAAACTGTTCCACAATCTACCACTGATTTGATAAATTATGTGCTCGAATGCTTGTTTTGCTTTGTCTTTTTCTTTTATCGGTAAAACACCCACAGCAATATCACTACTATCTGCAATGATCAGTCTCTAAAATAGGAGAACTGTCATTGTGGTCCAGTGTTGCATTTAACAGCTATTTCCAGCAATGCAAACTTGAAAATTATTCAAAGCTCTTGATAACTTTGTTTTAACATATTAACTAGAAAATGTCATTGCTTGGCCTGGAGTGTGGGAAGAACCCTAAAAAAGCCTCCACTTTTCACAGCACCTCATATCCCTAAAGCTCCTCTCTTTAAAAATAAAAAGATCACCTTCTGCAGAAATGGACGGTAAAATTAAGAACATTTTCTCTGCTCAGAAGTAGGCCAGGGATAATTCTTTGTACAGAAGAGAGTCAGTGTGGTGGTTAAGGAAAAGATACAGTAAAGGATGCTGACACAAAATGCCAGAGGCCAGCTGCCAAGACTTCCAGTGTCTCAGTCTACTAGGGAAAAGCAAAGGACTTCAGAAGTGTAACTCAAAATAGGGAGTAGGAGACGTGAAAACTTACAGGGATGAACTCAGAACTAAAAGTGAGAGAAGCCCTAAATTCTGACCCTTGAAATTCTTAGATAATGACCTTCACAACCTTTTTCATATGCTTTCCTTACAAAAACAAACCAAAACAAAACAAGGTAAACAAAATCCCCAAAACCATTCAGAGACGTCTTTGACCTTTTAAAACTTGCCAGAGTAGGGACAGCAATCCTTGTGCACTGCAGGTGGAGTTCTAGTGATTGAGCTACTTAGGGAGCAAGATCTGAGATCTCTTCTCCCATCCTACCTCCCGTCTTTCTAACCTGCATCCTGTTTATGGGGGAAGGAGAGGAAACCTCCCCTCTCTTGATGAACTGAGAACAGGTTTACTAAAAGCAAGCTTGAAGGGAAACTTGCCCAAATGTGTGAATGTGAGGGATGTGTAAAGAGGATGCACCCCTGAGGCTACAGCTGCATTCTTGCATCAGTAGTTATTGTCCACTCCCAGTTGCTCCCAGCTTCTTGATCATTTTCAAGTGTAACAAACCAGAGCTACAGAGCTCTAACACTAAACTATCAAAGATACAGAGATTAAGGCACATTAACCTTCATGCTGTCCTTATCCTCGGAATAACCTACATCACGTTTAAGAGACCTGGATGGATGACAGCACTTCCAGGCTCTCTCTTTTGCATCACTTACAGTCAGATTTTGCTTTATGGCTGTCTTTGTTCATCCAAACTGGAACGTAAGCATAATGCCCTCATCCTACCACAGCCAACTACTTTTATATCTCTCAAACATATTCATACTGTTAATCTGGGTTGCCACCTTGAGCTTTCAAAATCTGTGGTTACCGTGGATTTGGTCTAGTTGTTTATGTGGGAACGATGTCATGTTCATAAGAAGTGTGGCAGACTTCACAGCCCACTTCAGTATGCTTTTCAGTCTGTTTTTTACTGTGAAGTACTGGCAAGCTTAATTTTTCCCAATCTCCACTTTTCCCTTCCTCTCCTTCAAAGTATTTATTGTCTGGCCTGCATGCAAACACAACAAAATGAAAATAGAAATAAAAGAGAATATGAAAAAGTGAAGGTTCACTCTTTTTACTTGTAGTTCTAAGGTATCTCATGTATAATTACCATTTTAATCTACCTCCTTTCAACTAAAACTGCTTGCTATCAAATATATTGTACCTTTAGCATTCAATATATCAAAATACACACCAGGGCCTTTTAAAACATATTTGATGTCATCTTAAACCTCAAATTCATCCATGTTCCTTTGCTGAAACAGCCACTGACACTTTGTATGCCAAATTTTTACAAAGTACAGTGGGGTAAAATATTAAGTTTGATCTTTACTTGTTTTTTGCAACCAAGGGAAAAAATCTGGCTTCTTTTTAATTAGAAACCAATCGAGGCTTTTGTGTTCTAATTTAATAAAAAATTAGCCCAAACAATCCATAGCAGTCCTTAAAAGTTTTAATCAATTTCTATTGTCACTTTATGAGACTTAATATTTTAGTGGGATTATGATAATTAAAACTGATTCTGATTTATGAGGATGTCTTAAAATTATTTCAGTACTCTGAAGATTTGGGTGAAACCCTAAATTGACAAGTGTTTTCCTTTTCCTTTAAAGAAAAGAATAGGAGGAATGTGAAACTTATGGAAAACAACAACAACAACAACAACAGAACAAACCAACACCAAAACCTCAACACTCAGTGTCCAAATATTTATAGGTAATATTGAGAGCGAAGCATTCTATTCACAAAGGCCATATTTCCACAGTATTTAATTTGTTTGGTGAGAACCGGGGCTTCAGTAGGCTCTATTAATGTTTAAGTAGCATATGATACATATTAGTGTATCTATACCTGTGAGACATTTTTCCCCTACAAACCTGCTTCTGAAGTTTGTAAATCTTAAAGAATAGCATATACTATTGTACCTGAGAAAGCGTTAAACTAGTAGTTTATTTGGAATTCATATGCATTAACTAGGCATTAAGAGCTTCATTTTGCAAACTGACTATTTGTAAAAATATCAAAATCATTCTATCCACTTACAGAACAACACACACAAAAAAAAGCAGAGCCCTGGCAAGTTCCAAACAATTTTCAACAGTATATATATTCCTCTGAAGGTTTCTTACATTCTCAAAACAAGAAATTCTGTTGAAATACTGTATCCTTAATAGTTAAAGATATGGTTAAGAGAGCCGAATCTTTATCCATATTCAAAGCTCAGCCATGAAATTGTGTTACTTCCTTCCCTTTGAAATCAATTTACGACAAAAATACTCAAGCTACACACTCGGTTTCTATCCTAAGCTGGAGAAAACCCCCCAAAGAATAAGCCTGTATTACTGGGGAGACTTTTTATCTACGCGTTTTATTTTAATTTAGAAGGAAAAACAAAAGTTTGCCGTTCCCGGGGTCTTTCTGGCTTCACAACGCGGGGTTAAAAACAGCTTTTCTCTTTCATCTGTGGTCCAAACAGCAAGAAACTCTCCCGAATGAAAGTCCACTGTCTTCCCTTCACTCTCCGAAGAAACTGGGGTGATTTTGCAGCACTCGTTTTACAAAAAATATGAATTTATAACTCCGAAGAAACACAGACTCGGAGGAGGAAAAGCTCTTCCTGGCTAACAGTTAGGCGGGCTCTGCAAAGCACCAATCACAGATCACCGCTTCGCTATAAATTCAGGCATCGGGGTTACTGTAGCCCAATTACTTTCTTTTGATTAGGAAGAAGTCTCTGCAGCGATGTCGGAGACCGCTCCCGCCGCCGCTCCCGCTGTCGCGGCCCCCGCCGCCAAGGCCGCCGCCAAGAAGCCGAAGAAAGCGGCGGCCGGCTCCAAAGCCCGCAAGCCCGCGGGGCCCAGCGTCACCGAGCTCATCACCAAGGCCGTGTCCGCCTCCAAAGAGCGCAAGGGGCTCTCCCTCGCCGCGCTCAAGAAGGCGCTGGCTGCCGGCGGCTACGATGTGGAGAAGAACAACAGCCGCATCAAGCTGGGGCTCAAGAGTCTCGTCAGCAAAGGCACCCTGGTGCAGACCAAGGGCACTGGCGCCTCCGGCTCCTTTCGCCTCAGCAAGAAGCCTGGAGAAGTGAAGGAAAAAGCTCCCAAGAAGAAAACAGCCGCAGCCAAGCCCAAGAAGCCGGCGGCTAAGAAGCCCGCCAGCGCCGCCAAGAAGCCCAAGAAGGCGGCGGCGGTGAAGAAGAGCCCCAAGAAAGCCAAGAAGCCGGCGGCCAGCGCGGCCAAGAAAGCAGCCAAGAGCCCCAAAAAGGCGACAAAGGCTGCCAAGCCCAAAAAAGCGGCGGCAGCAGCGAAAAGCCCTGCAAAGGCAAAAGCGGTGAAGCCAAAGGCAGCAAAGCCGAAGGCAGCCAAGCCGAAAACAGCCAAGGCAAAGAAGGCAGCACCCAAGAAATGAAGTGTTGAAGTGGAAATACTTAAACCCAACGGCTCTTTTAAGAGCCACCTACTATTGTCCCCAAAAGGGCTGATACACTCCGTCACTGAGCTCCGTGCCTGCAGCAGAGCTGTCCACACGCCACTATCCGTGTGGGACATTTGTCTGGGGAGTGGATGGGACGCTGAACTTCCGGCCGTGATTACGCTAAGACTTGGAAAAATAAAGTCTACATTCCCTGCGAAAACGCTTTCTGAAGGCTGCCTTTTTTTTTTTTTTTTTTTTTTTTTTTGAGCACCGCAAGTGGGTGTATGTGTTAAAGGGACTGCTTAAAGGCGGGTACCTTTCTGGGGCGTGGAGGTTTCTTTCATTGCTCTTATCAGCGCGATTTCTAATAGCATGGATGCGACTGCCACACCTCTTAGTGACTGTAGCAGGGAACTGTCAGCACGACTCCTCCGCTTTCTTGGTAATGACCTTTCCGCTTGCCAGCGCTGCCGTGGGGCAGGTCCTGATTTCTGCGTGACTTGACCGACCTGCTTTTTCGAGAAAGGAGATCGCCGGGGAGGGAGGGGGGGGAGGCACCAGCGTTCCTGTTCCGCACCCTGCCGAGCTCGAGGCGGCGCAGCCGAAGCGACGAGAGCTCGGCCGGGCAGCTGTCCCGGAGCGCGGGGGGGGGCTCAGCCCCGGGGCAGCGCAGGGGGGGAGCGGGCGCGGAGCTCCCCCGGCTCGGGGAGCGCAGCCCTGGGACCGCCTGTGATTGGCTGATGGGAGATGCCGCAGCCGCTCATTGGGCGATTAGGAAATTTGGAAAAGCCCGCGCTACAAGGGGGGGAAAGGGAGGGGAAGGAAGGGAGGGGCGGGGGCGCACGGAACTCTCCCCGTGCTGGCTCCGCGCCTGCCGGTGCTTCCGGGTCCCCGCGCTCCGGGACAGCTCGTCCTCCCATAGCGTCTACCCCCTCTCAGTTGTTCTCGCTTCTCACAGGCTTTTTGTCCTTGCCTTATGATCCTGTCTTCTCGTACAGAAGGTCAAATGTTTAAGCTTATACTATTCCAGGACATAAGTGTAAAAAGTGATCAGAGTTGATTATTTTAATTTTTTTTATTTTCATTTAATTTAGCTATATGGTTGGAAGCTATGTAAAATACTTAATTTTGATGGAACATGAAGTATAATGTACGGTCACATCGTTATTGTAGAAAGAGTTTAATGTGTTATTGGGGAAAAAAATTGAAGGTTTTTTTATTGATTAAAACAATGGAATTAATTTAAAGTTGTAACTCAAGGTTTTCAGAGATGGATTAATTATCACTGCAAGCTACAATGACTGCTTGAACATTTATTTTATAATTGTGTCTAACGTTCCTTAATACAATTTTCGTATTGAAGACTGAGGCACTACAGTGTAAAGCCCTTTTAGAGAGTATGTGGGTGGCTCTTAAAAGAGCCTTTGGGTTGAAAGTGACGGTCCGAGACGCCCTACTTGGAGCTGGTGTACTTGGTGACAGCCTTGGTGCCCTCGGAGACGGCGTGCTTGGCCAGCTCGCCAGGCAGCAGCAGCCGCACGGCCGTCTGGATCTCCCGCGACGTGATGGTGGAGCGCTTGTTGTAGTGCGCCAGGCGCGAGGCCTCGCCGGCGATGCGCTCGAAGATGTCGTTGACGAAGGAGTTCATGATGCCCATGGCCTTGGAGGAGATGCCCGTGTCGGGGTGCACCTGCTTCAGCACCTTGTACACGTAGATGGAGTAGCTCTCCTTGCGGCTCTTCTTGCGCTTCTTGTCGCCCTTCTTCTGCGTCTTGGTGACCGCCTTCTTGGAGCCCTTCTTGGGCGCGGGCGCGGACTTGGCGGGCTCGGGCATTTTGACGGCGCTTTTCCTCCCTCTGAGAGAACTCAGCAGCAAAATGGCCGCAGCCCGCGCTATTTATAGAGCGGTTATGCAAATTTGGGCCCTCCAACCGTGCAATGCGATTGGACCTTACCGCAAGGGTCGCGATTTTGCCTCCGATTGGTCAACATATGATCCGCATTTTCATTGGTTCCTTAAGCAGTGACCGGTTCCAACCAATCACCAGCGGCCAATCCCACCCAGGGAAGGGATAAAAAGGGGAAGCTCCTTTGCGTCAGTAGAATAGTGTCGGTTTAGGTACTGAGGGTGAAATCCGGTTTTGTGACAGGCGCTTAAAGCATGTCCGGCCGCGGGAAGCAGGGAGGCAAGGTTCGAGCTAAGGCCAAGTCGCGCTCGTCGCGGGCCGGGCTGCAGTTCCCCGTCGGTCGCGTCCACCGGTTGCTCCGGAAAGGTAACTACGCGGAGCGGGTGGGGGCTGGAGCTCCTGTATATATGGCGGCCGTGCTGGAGTACCTGACGGCCGAGATCCTGGAGCTGGCGGGCAACGCGGCCCGCGACAACAAGAAGACGCGCATCATCCCCCGCCACCTGCAGCTCGCCATCCGCAACGACGAGGAGCTCAACAAGCTGCTGGGCAAGGTGACGATCGCGCAGGGCGGCGTGCTGCCCAACATCCAGGCCGTGCTGCTGCCCAAGAAGACTGAGAGCCATAAAGCTAAAAGTAAATAAGTTCGGCGAGCAAAGCTACTCAGACTTAGCACGAGATTTTAAACCAAAGGCTCTTTTCAGAGCCACCCACAGAGTCAGAAAAGAGTTGTGTTACTTTCTTTACAAATGTGCTCTTGTGTTGTCTAAACTTTTTTACAGAAGAGGGGTCATACATTTGCTTTCTAATTCTCCCTTTTTTCTGTTGAAAATACTATCGGTTTGAAATTATTTGGTTTTTTTTTTTCCTTGTAAGAGTAAAGCACTTATATCTTAATGTTGATTCTGCTCAACTTTCATGATTTCATAGGCTACTTAGGTTGTAAAAGTATGGGAGGGTGGCTAAAAGAATAGGGAGGGTGTGGAAAAAGCTATGCAGCATGACGATAGATTGGAGATCATCCCAAACTCATATAACCAATAACGAAATTATTTCTTCATTTCCTTTGTAGGCCTCTGTTCTTCAAAAGATGTAAAGCTTCCTTATGATTTAATTTTATTTAGAAATAACATGAGGAATGCCTTAGGGAAAATGTCTCTTTTTGATCTGGATCTTTTAACTACTCAGACCTTCACTGTAAAGCAATAGTGTAGCACCTTTCCACTCTTTCTACCCTTAAAATTCCCTCACTCTGCATTGCTATTCCTCTTGTTACATCAGTTTGCAGTGAGCAGTATTGCTTAAATTTTCTATATTGCTGGCACAAGTATCATCCAAAAGCACCACCTTTAATCTCTTTATATTCACTGTCATAAATTATGAGAAAGACTGTCTATCTGCTTCCTCTTGTTAGGATATTCCCAGAAGCTGCAACTGACAATCTGTACTACACTTTTAAGGCCATAGGTCCCATCTGTGCAGCACCTCTGCTCTCCATCCCCTGGGGAGGAGGAATGCTCTGGGCTTGGAGGAGGGCAACACTCCCACTCTGCCTCTCGTTGCTACTCCCAAGATGTAGCAGAGAGGCTTTTTCGACAGGATTGTGCCATGGCTAAAGTGAGACACCAGAGATAATTTGTGGAGAAAAACAGAGAGCTGCTGGAGAACCAGCCTTATCTGATATAGTGATGGTATCTGTGCCTAAGGGTCTTGTTTGTAAGTGTACACATTTAGGGTTGCAATGTTTTCATTATGTTGTTTTATTGGTCCTCATCTGCTGCACCTACCTATGTCCTGGCCCTTACACTTCTCTTCTTGAATAACTGCAGTGGTAATCAAAACTACTTTAACGTGCATGAATCTTCTATCTTTAGTTTCCAGAACAGATTCCAAATGTATGTGTGTCAGAAGATTACAATCGTAGAATGGTTTGGGTGGGAAGGGACCACTACAGATTATTTAGTCCAACATCCCTGCTGTGGATAGGACATCTTCCACTAACCCAGGTTGCTCAAAGCCCCATCCAGCCTGACTTTGAATATCCTCTAGGAATGAGGCATCCCACATTTTCTCTGGACAACCCGGTCCACTGTCCCACAACCCTCGATGAAAAACAAATCCTTACTTACGTCCAATCTAAATGTACCCTCTTACTTTAAAGCCATTATCCTTTCTCCCGTCCCTAGAGGCCTGAAAAAAAGTCTCTTTCTGTATTGAAAGGCAGTCCCAAGGTCTCCCCAGAACCTGCTCTTCCCCCAGCTGAATAAGCCTAACTCTCTCAGCCTTTCTTCATGAGAAAAGTATTCCAGCACTCTGCTTGTTTTTGTGACCCTTCTGTGGACCTGCTCTGATAGATTTGTGTCTTGCTTATACCAGAAGACCCCGGAGTTGGATGCAGAACTCCAGACGGAGTCTCATGAGAGCAGAGTAGAAGGGGAGAATCACTTCCCTCGACCTGCTGGCCACGCTGCTTTTGATATAGCCCAGGTTATGATTGGCTTTCTGGACCACAAGCATGCACCTCTAAATCAAAGAACTGGAATTCCAGAGAAAGGCCATGGTGTGGGGGTATCTGTATCCAGGAGCTAGATTTCTCTGCAAACAAACTCCTTTATGTGAAAATCAGAGTCGGTGTCACAGGGGAGGGCCCTGTCCTCTGAGTGTGGATCTAAATCCAGCACATCTCTCCAAATTCTTTATGTCATCTGACCAGAAATTCATTATTTGCTTCAGAATTTCATTCCAAACACCTCTTAATTTACTCACTAGTCTGCTCACCCCAGTAACTGTAGTTTCATCCTCTGTGATACTTAGATTCACTCCTTAGCACTCCCTAGTTCTGTTCTTAAGTACCAGTGGTTTCACCAATTGTGAACCCTGTGCTGCCAGCACACTGCTGAGGCCTCAGAGTAAAAGTCCTGTAAATCAGATGGATTACACAACACAAAAGAGTGCTGGAAAATCTACTGGTATTAAAGACTCACAGCTTTCAAGCAAATTGCACTGGATGAAGGAATGCAGTGAAGGAAGTTTAAATAAATCAGTTTCATTCTCATATAAAACGAACAGTAGGAAAGAGGAAATCCATACGATATGGTGGCTTAGCTGTGTCACTGGATTCCAGTGCACCTCCACCTTCTAAAGAACTTGTGATGAAAGAAAAAAACCTTCCAACCAAGCTCCCTCAAATGTTATAGATCACAGTCACGCTTAGAGATAACTCAGTAATATCAGTCTTTATATCAAAAGACTGAGAATTGCATAGTTAAAAATATGAAGGGCTTTTTCTACTCTTTTTCATCTATATTGCTTATAATGTTAGGAATAATGTACTCTACTGAAAAGGTCTTGCATTACTTTAGTTTGCATATTGTTATAATTATTATGACACTTGTAACAGATACAGATAGGGATATAATCTCTCAAGAAAATTAAGAGCAGCTTTGCAGTTGGTTATAACACACTGATGTAATGGTAAGTCATGGTAAGATGTTGCTTTATTGCAATGAACAAATGCAATTTCCTCATTGCAGTTTAATGAGGAACTAGGGCAACTGTCCTAATTAATGCACACTTGAAAAGCTACAGATTTTTATATTATTTCTTTAATGGAGCTGAGTTTTGCAAAGGTTCTGTTCTCGTTTAACCCCTAATGCCGTTTGTCCAAACTGATGAGGAAAATGTAGTACCTACAGTCTGAGGATTGGATCCTAAACTTCGATCCAAATAAAAATTATTGTCTCCAATCAAAAGTAGTAGCAACTTCATTAGGGATTATGTTCAGCAGGAAAAGTTTCTTTCCACTTTAGTTAGTTTTGCCTAAGAAAATCCTCTGATCCATGGGAGAACTGACTAATGTCACTAACAGAAACACCCGGGAAACATCTGTGTGCGCTTGTACCAACCTACAGACAAGGCAGCCTTCTAGAAAGCGTGACATTAAATTACATCTAATGTGCTCCAGATACTAAGGAAAGGGGGTTGCAACTATTTTAATTACTGTAAACTACTAGTCTCAGCCTCTTCATCACCCATTTCTGCCAGAAATGGAAGAAGATTTTCCTAGTCTTTCAGTTGTTATAATGCTAGAAGGAAAAGTTATACTATGATCCTCAGTCTGCCTTTGGAAAGACTTACAAAGAAATTATTATTTGACATACTGAAAGATTTCGTGTAATTCTTTTAGGCTTTCTTTAGCATTCAGAATGTTGTTTATAACCGCCTCAGGAAACAGAGCTAGACACGGATCTTCAGGTATAAAGAACAAAGCAGACTTTGTGGAACCAAATGGTAAGGTTAGGCACCAGCCTGGCAGGTCCACCAGTGAGAAATCTTCCAGCTAGTGTTTATTCATTCTGTTCAGTTAAAAAGCAAACATAATCTAAATTAAAGCTATGTTTGCTGCTCCTATTGTACATATGAGTGGCAATTCTTTAAATTGTTTAAAATAACAATTTGAATGGAGAAGGGATTCGCAGGGGTGATTATAATCATAACAAGATTTGTACATTTTGACACCTGTAACCAAATGCACAACTATCTCAATCTCATTTCTCCCTGAATTTAGGGAACACTTTCTGCCAAGAAATATTCTGGAAACGTTGCCAGGGTTCTGTAAATTATACTCCTGAATAACTTTAAATAAACAACTGCACAAATTTCTAAGGATATAAAAAAATTTAAACAGTAGACAAGTTTGAAGGGTGCAAAATACTAATAACATAAAAATTGGCAAGTACCATAGCCATATTACTTCTATTCTGAGTTATAGTAATATTTACAATCTTAACATTTAATTTAGAAATGCAGTCTTACAACTCAGTCAGTATTTATTCATTCACTTCATGAATACAGTCCAACATACTGTAAGCAGCATGTAGAGATGTTTGCTCACAACAGTGTGAAACAAACGGCAAAATTTCTGGATTCTTCGTTTGAACAAAAAATCTTTCGTTAGTGTTCATTTTTCAAATGTCATACAGATATCTGCTGGTGATATCCGTAATGTTTTCTCTCGCTTTTTGGATCCCGATGTATGCCAGTGAACACTTCTTTCGGAGCCTGGCAACTGCCGGGAGCGAGCCCAGCGCCCCGCGGCCAGCGCTGCCCCCGAAACCGTACTGCGGGGCTGGGGAGGGCTGAAAGGGTGGGCGGACGGTCCCTTCCGCATCCCCAAACAGCCCCTCCATGTTGCCTTCAAGGAGTTTCAGACCCAAATGTTCCCCACCGAAATCCCTCACTGATGATTTTCCCTGCCGTTTAGGACCTCGCTCCCTGCTTCCCTTCGCACAGACCTGCAGGTCGCTCTGTGCAGATATAAAAGCGCGAAACGCTCGGTGCCCAGCCCCCCCAGACCGCACGGAGGAGAAGACAGCTGTGGGAGTGTCCGGGTAGACAAAGAAAACGCGAAACGGCCATGGCCGAAGAAAACAAAGGGAGCGCTGCCCGGGAAAGGCGCCTCCGCCAGCTACGCGCGAGTGGAGGCGGAGAGCAGCGGCGGGGCGGGAGCGCCGAGTGCGGTCCCGCATTGGTCGGATTTTGCCGCAGACCCACGGGGAGGGACGGGGAAGGGAGCGCCGCCGCCCCTGCTCCGGGTACCGGCGGAGAGGCAGCGCTGCCGCGGAACTGTCACCCGCGCAGGGGACACGGCCGGAATGGCACAGGAAAGCAGCAAAGGGACGCGCGGGCTGACAGCGGGCAGGGGCAGCGCAGCGCGACCCCGCTGCGGGAAGGGCGGTGCGGGGCCCGGCCCAGCCCGGGAGAGGCGGAACCGCCGCGCGCGCCTGCGATCCAGAGCCGGGAAAGAGCCTCGGCCACCGAACGGCGGGAAGCCCGGAGGGGGGCGGGGACTGCGACTGAGACCCCGCCTCCGGCAGCAGTCCTCAACCAGGTCGGACCGACAGCAATATACAGGCGCTGGGGTTCCGTTTCTCGCTACAACCTTTGTGGTTGAGCGAGTGACAGCATGTCTGGCAGAGGCAAAGGCGGGAAGGGGCTCGGCAAGGGTGGCGCCAAGCGCCACCGCAAGGTGCTGCGCGACAACATCCAGGGCATCACCAAGCCGGCCATCCGCCGCCTGGCTCGGCGCGGCGGCGTCAAGCGCATCTCGGGGCTCATCTACGAGGAGACGCGCGGCGTGCTGAAGGTCTTCCTGGAGAACGTCATCCGCGACGCCGTCACCTACACCGAGCACGCCAAGAGGAAGACGGTGACGGCTATGGACGTGGTCTACGCCCTCAAGCGCCAGGGACGCACCCTCTACGGCTTCGGCGGCTAAACTCGATTCCTGGCCTCGCTTACGCTTTTAGAACCCAAAGGCTCTTTTCAGAGCCACCCACAAGTTTCAGGAAAAAGAGCTTTAATTGTTGCATGTGTACGTAGTTGTTATACTTGCGGTTAAATTTGTAGGCGGAGATAAGGGAAGGGACTTCGCTTTTCTTGACCGGGGGCTCCCTGGGCTCAAGAAAAAAGCAGCCATGGCGGTTACATCCTGTATACCCGCACTTTGCTTCCCACACTCTCCTCCGCACACAGCACAGGTCCTCTTTGGAAAGGGCAATGGAAAGTACAGACAAAGGTGAGAAAAAGCGAGACGTCGGGAGCAAGCGCCGGTTTGCAACAGCCGCTCTCCCGGCACCACCGTTGTAGTCTGAGGCGGGAAGGAAGCTCGCGAAATGGCGGCGCTCTCCAAGTCTCTGCCAGTCGGGGGGCGGGACAGAGCGGGAAGGCGGGGGGAGAAGAAAAGCTAAGAACACTCGATAGCGTCCTGGGGACTGCGGAGCAAAGAGGCTGCGAACCCTGTGCTGAACAGCCTTCTCGTACTCCCCCCCCTCCTTGTAAGGATGCCTTTTCTGCTCCAGGCACCGCTCTCGGCTGCACACATCACCTCAACCCCTCTCCCCTCCTCCCGCGCCGGCGGCTTGAAGCGTGTACCGCAGAACCACTGACACACACCGGGCGGCAGGGGAGGGCGGGACTGGGCGCTACCGGAGGACCACACACCTCCCCACACCCCTCGTTATCCCAGAACCGGCACGTACAAGCGCTTGGTACAGGCTGCCCGTGCCTGATCCATAAGAGACACAGCTCTCTCCAGTGGTCATGTGGTGGCTCTTAAAAGAGCCTTTCGGTCTGGTAGTGGTGGGAGGGTAGAAGACTCAGGCGCGCTCTCCGCGGATGCGGCGGGCGAGCTGGATGTCTTTGGGCATGATGGTGACGCGCTTGGCGTGGATGGCGCACAGGTTGGTGTCCTCGAAGAGCCCCACCAGGTAAGCCTCGCTGGCCTCCTGCAGCGCCATGACGGCCGAGCTCTGGAAGCGCAGGTCGGTCTTGAAGTCCTGCGCGATCTCGCGCACCAGGCGCTGGAAGGGCAGCTTGCGGATCAGCAGCTCCGTCGACTTCTGGTAGCGGCGGATCTCGCGCAGCGCCACCGTGCCGGGCCGGTAGCGGTGCGGCTTCTTGACGCCGCCCGTGGCCGGCGCGCTCTTGCGGGCCGCCTTGGTAGCCAGCTGCTTGCGGGGCGCCTTCCCGCCCGTCGACTTACGCGCCGTCTGCTTCGTGCGCGCCATTCTAGCCCAGTGTTCCTCCCCCCTCAAGCGGACACCACAACAACTGCGAACCCCCTTATATTGCGTTGCGGCCCCGCCTTCCCGCCTGTGATTGGTCAAAGCAGAGGAGAATACAATTGGGTAACAGCGGTAGCTGGAGGCGCCCCGAACACCAACCCTGTGCACAGGGACTTAATCGTCTTTCTTTTCTAAAAAGAAACCCCATCATCTTTTAATGTTTAATTTGTACTGTGTTTTCCTCTAATGCTTTTTTACCTCCCAAGTTGTTTCAGAATCTGAATAGCACTTGCCGGCTGTCTTTTAAGTAAACAATGTAATTACTTGTATTACCTTAACTGGTAAAAGAAAAGAACAAAAAAACGAAGTCGTAGGGGAGTTTGTTTTGGATTGCACAGAAAGCACTCACTTCCTCTGGAAACATTTCCCTAAAAAATATAGAACGACAAAATATAAGCGACCTGCTTTATAGACACGAAAATCTCAGTGAATACCCACATCCCCCAAAAATCTGATAATTCTAGAGAAATATGTTTTATTTTCAACCAGCTTCGCTAGCAGTCTCCTCTTGGGAATTGTATGAGAAGAATTATCTCGATGAAAGGCAGAGTTATTTAAGCCAAGTTTTAAAGATCAGAAATGTGGCCTCCGAAGAAAAGAAGGACCAAAGGAGCCTGTGGTGAGCTAAGTATGCAGGAGCCAAGAGCGGCGTAACGCGGGGTTTTCAAATTGGCCCAATGAGCTCGGCCGTTCCCATCAGCCAATCAACGGGCAGGACTTGGATATAAAAGCGACGTGGTGCCGATTCCACCTACCAGTGTACAGTTTTTCGTCGTTCGCTGCGGTCCGGGCCGGAGCTCTGTTGTTATGGCGCGCACGAAGCAGACGGCGCGTAAGTCGACGGGCGGGAAGGCGCCCCGCAAGCAGCTGGCCACCAAGGCGGCCCGCAAGAGCGCGCCGGCCACGGGCGGCGTCAAGAAACCGCACCGCTACCGGCCCGGCACGGTGGCGCTGCGCGAGATCCGCCGCTACCAGAAGTCGACGGAGCTGCTGATCCGCAAGCTGCCCTTCCAGCGCCTGGTGCGCGAGATCGCGCAGGACTTCAAGACCGACCTGCGCTTCCAGAGCTCGGCCGTCATGGCGCTGCAGGAGGCCAGCGAGGCTTACCTGGTGGGGCTCTTCGAGGACACCAACCTGTGCGCCATCCACGCCAAGCGCGTCACCATCATGCCCAAAGACATCCAGCTCGCCCGCCGCATCCGCGGAGAGCGCGCCTGAGTCTTCTACCCTCCCACCACTACCAGACCGAAAGGCTCTTTTAAGAGCCACCACATGACCACTGGAGAGAGCTGTGTCTCTTATGGATCAGGCACGGGCAGCCTGTACCAAGCGCTTGTACGTGCCGGTTCTGGGATAACGAGGGGTGTGGGGAGGTGTGTGGTCCTCCGGTAGCGCCCAGTCCCGCCCTCCCCTGCCGCCCGGTGTGTGTCAGTGGTTCTGCGGTACACGCTTCAAGCCGCCGGCGCGGGAGGAGGGGAGAGGGGTTGAGGTGATGTGTGCAGCCGAGAGCGGTGCCTGGAGCAGAAAAGGCATCCTTACAAGGAGGGGGGGGAGTACGAGAAGGCTGTTCAGCACAGGGTTCGCAGCCTCTTTGCTCCGCAGTCCCCAGGACGCTATCGAGTGTTCTTAGCTTTTCTTCTCCCCCCGCCTTCCCGCTCTGTCCCGCCCCCCGACTGGCAGAGACTTGGAGAGCGCCGCCATTTCGCGAGCTTCCTTCCCGCCTCAGACTACAACGGTGGTGCCGGGAGAGCGGCTGTTGCAAACCGGCGCTTGCTCCCGACGTCTCGCTTTTTCTCACCTTTGTCTGTACTTTCCATTGCCCTTTCCAAAGAGGACCTGTGCTGTGTGCGGAGGAGAGTGTGGGAAGCAAAGTGCGGGTATACAGGATGTAACCGCCATGGCTGCTTTTTTCTTGAGCCCAGGGAGCCCCCGGTCAAGAAAAGCGAAGTCCCTTCCCTTATCTCCGCCTACAAATTTAACCGCAAGTATAACAACTACGTACACATGCAACGATTAAAGCTCTTTTTCCTGAAACTTGTGGGTGGCTCTGAAAAGAGCCTTTGGGTTCTAAAAGCGTAAGCGAGGCCAGGAATCGAGTTTAGCCGCCGAAGCCGTAGAGGGTGCGTCCCTGGCGCTTGAGGGCGTAGACCACGTCCATGGCCGTCACCGTCTTCCTCTTGGCGTGCTCGGTGTAGGTGACGGCGTCGCGGATGACGTTCTCCAGGAAGACCTTCAGCACGCCGCGCGTCTCCTCGTAGATGAGCCCCGAGATGCGCTTGACGCCGCCGCGCCGAGCCAGGCGGCGGATGGCCGGCTTGGTGATGCCCTGGATGTTGTCGCGCAGCACCTTGCGGTGGCGCTTGGCGCCGCCTTTGCCGAGCCCCTTCCCGCCTTTGCCTCTACCAGACATGATGCGTCTCGATCAACCGCAAACGTTTTAATGAAAAACGGAGCCCCAGCGCCTGTATATTGCTGTCGGTCCGACCTGGTTGAGGACTGCGGCGGGGCAGGGCTGGGGCGGGACGTTCGCGCCACCGCTCCCATAGGGGCAGAGGGGCCGCGCGCGCTGCAGGGTCGGCCCCGCCCCCGGGGGCCCAACCCGCCCCTGCCGCGTTTTCGCCGCGGTCCCGCCGGCGCTGGGCCCCAACGAAGGGCCCGGCCGGGCAGCCGAGAGGGGCCGGCGCGGTGGGTCCGGTACCACAGGAAATCCACCCTTTTCTACCGTGAGTTCGGAAAAGGTAGTAAGGTGCTTTTTCCCCCCCCCCCCCCGTGAGGGCGACACGTTCACTTCTTTTTGCAGGAAGGAAAGTCTTGTGCGTGCACTGTGTCTCCGACTTAAGGATAACACGGCGTTGTTTTGCCTGTGAGAGTCAGGTCTGATGAAGGAGTTAATTTGTCTCTTGCTGATGGACCGATGAAAAACTACATATCTCCATGTGTTTTTAAAGATGCGGCATGTGTTTGATTATTCTCATGGTCTTACTTTGTTGAAACAATAAAAAACTTTTGCTGTTTCTTCACATGATACTACCTTTTGAACAATACGTGTTCTGGAGCTGTTGATTTGTGCTGAGGTGCCTATTGGCTCTACGAGTCCGTTCAGGTGCTGCAAGTCCTCAAAGCTTCCAAACCTTACATGCGCACACACAGTTCTACTTTTTCTGTCTGAATTGTTATTTAAATTTACCATGAATTTATGTTTGAGGTATTTTTACCTTGTTCTTGAAGGATCATCAAATAAATGCTATTCCATACAGTTACTACTTATCATGTCTTTTTTGGCAGGAGTTTTTCCCTGGTAAGTTATACCTGTGTACAATGCACATTTTTTGTGCATTTTTTTTTTTTTTCATTAGTGTAGTGAGTTTCTGTGGCTGGGTTTTGGTAGCAGAGGGCTGCTAGAAGCCCTCTAGTAGCTAGAAGCTGCTAGAAGATTTCCCTGTCCCATGGAGCCAATGCCAGCTGGCTCCAGGACAGACTTCCTGCCACTGGCCAAGACTGAGCCAATTAGGAGTAACAGTAACACCTCTGTGATAACATATTTAAGAACAGAAGACCATTGCATGGAAAAAATTTCAGCCAGGGAAGAGCGGAGTGAGAACATGGGAACAACAATGTAGACACCAAGGTCAGTGCAGAAGGAGGGGCAGGAGATGCTCCAGGCACAGGAGCTGTGACCCCTGCAGCCCATGGTGCAGACCATGGTGGAGCAGCTGTGCCCCTGCAGCCCATGGAGGAGCCCATGCTGGAGCAGCAGATATCCAAAAGAGGCTGTGACCTTGTGAGAGGCCCAAGATGGAGCAGGGTCCTGCCAGGGACCTGCAGTCCATGGAGAGGGAAGCCCATGCTAGAGTAGGTTTTTCCCAGTTAGGACTTGTGGACCCATGTCGGTCCAGCTCATTTGTGAAGGACAGCACCCCATGGAGGAGCGACCCACGGGACAGCAGTTTGGGAAGAACTGCGGCCTGAGGGATGAACTCATGCTGGAGAGGTCCATCAAGGACTGTCTCCTGTGGGAGGGACCCCATGGGAGCAGGGGAAGGACTCCTCTCCCTGACTAGCAGCAGAAACAACAACTGACCGTAACCCCCATTCCCCATCCCCCTGCACCGCTGGGGTGGAAGAGGGAGAACAAGGAAGTAAGGAGGGGTGAAGGGAAGGTGTCTTTAAGACTGTTTTATTTCTCACTCTTTGGCTCTTATCCTGTTGGTGATAAATAAGTACTATCCCCACTTTGAGTCTTGTTTTGCCCATGAAGGTAATCAGTCACTGCCCTCTCCCAGCTCCTAACTCATGAATCCTTAGCTGTTTGGTTTTTTTTCTCCTCTGTCCAGTTACAGAGGGAGAGTGACAGAGTGGCTTTAGTGGGTACCTGGCATCCAGCCAAGGTCAACCCACTAAAATTGGTCAGCTATTTCTTATTTTGTTTCATCGTTCCCATCTTTTCCCTGTTTCAAATGGATGCTCATTACTGTATAATGTTTCTTAAACGTGAAAAGGTTTAGCTTGATAATTTCACATACTTTTCCATTTTAGCTATCACTTTTTTTGTTGTTCTTATTTGTCATTTTTCATCATTTTTCCTTGAAAGTTCTCTTTCTCAGGAGGTGTGAGAGGAATGGATGTTACAAGACAGGGACTTTAGGATTTATTTTTCTCTCTTTGTAGGCCTTTTGGTATGTATGCTATTTAATTCAGGTTATGCTTAGCCACCATTTTGATAAGTATTTCCATATGTAGATGGCCATCTTTGTAGTGTTTATCTCAATTTATATCTACTAATATCACATGATTTAGTTCTACAGCTAAAACAAGGACATATTTATCTTCTGATATCAACCTTAATGATGCTATTAGGACAGATAAAGCCCCCCCCCCCATTTATGGTGATGTTGTGGTTTAACCCCTGCCAGCAACCATGCACCATGCAGTCCCTTGCTCACTCCCTCATCAGTGGAATCAGGGAGCCTTGCAAGCTGCCCTGTTCACCTCTCATGCCCACTGTTGATTGACACTTTGCCAGAAAGTTGCAATCTTTTTTACCATTCATTTCTTGATGTTTTTTATTTCCCTATATCTCTTTGTGTGGCAGTTAATATTTTTTTCTATTAAATTTAACCTTTGCTTACTTCTGCATCATATTTTCTTGATCATCTCTACATTAGACTTCTTCAAGTAATCAATTTTTTATCCTTATCCAGGGTCCATTACATTTTAAGAGTGACAATTCAGGGGAAGAACCAAAACAGATATTAATGTAATTTGTTCTTAACCTAAGCAATAGTTCAATTTCAAAGAAAAAAAACCCCACAGATTATTTAATGAATGAATTTTTATTATGACCAGTATTACACAGAACCCTTGTAGATATGACAACGATGTACAGGTACGTAGACTAGATTGGTGCATTACAGTGTGTTTGTGTTATTTGAGGAAATATTCTATATTTCATGATTGTTCAAGTCAAGTAATGCTTATCCAAATTTATCTTTTTCACACCAGGCAGTTTAATTTTCTTGGTTCTATTTTAGCATAGTGTGTGTGTCTGGTATCTTTCTAAGCTTTTCACTGGTGGCTGTAGGTACAAAGTAACAGTGTGTGTGCTATTGAAGTATTAGGACATTCCTGAAAAAGAAACAAAATTAAACCTAAAGGAAAAGCAAAAAACCTGTTTACAGGAACTTGAACCTTTCAAAGTTATGGAAAAGAAAGGAGGAGTTCTAAGCAATTCAAATTCACTCAGTTCTGGAGTAACACTTCATTTCCCAATATGACACCTTTTATTTTATTGCCACTCTCATATTTTATGGTCAGAGTTTGTCCTTTACTCCTGGTGATTCATCTGCATGGATTGTTTTGTTACTCAGAAGCAAGAAATGAGTATATGGACTACAAATTAATAATAATTTTTATTTTTTTTTTAATTTTTACAATGAGCTCTCCCTATCAATCAAAACAGTATGAGAAGAGCAAAATGTTTTCCTGATCAGGCAGCATGAGTTGGAAGAGCCCAGAGCTGTCTCCCATGATGTGGGAAGGCAGTCATGGCACATTTTGAGTGAAGGAACAGATTGAGTGATGGCAGGAATGAGTGAGAGAATGACTCTACTCCTTTGCCCACTCTAGGAGTGTCAGGAGATTTTAGCACTCCTATTCCCTTCTGCATCAGCTTTCAATCTCTCATCCTGACATTCCTTCTAACACTCCCATCCTTCCCAAAAGACAACCATCCCTTTGAATAGGCTGTTAAAATAGTGTGAGTTTCAAAATTTAAGCCTCTGTGGTATGTTTTTTAAATTAGCTAAAAGTATCATGATAGATATAATGAAAATTGGAGATACAGATTTGCTTCACCTCCTAAAGCAAAAGCTTGTAATAAATGTGCTGCTTCATTTAGGTGAGACACTTGTGAGGGAAAGCAATCATCTTTCTTTGCATCATCTTCCTAGGGAAATAGAAGTGATCCCAGAGCATTATCACATGAAATGCACAAGTTCAACTAAAAATAGAGATGGATTTTTGCCTAGAGTGACAATCAACATGACTAAATATTGTTAGAATTTGTCTAATTTCATGGAGGAAAGCAAATATTTTTGAAAGTTGCATGACAAATCCGTTAATTACAACATAAGTAAAATCAAGGCTTGGTGCACCCTACTTACAGGGAGACTCCAAGCTGTCAGTCTCTGCACAGGCCACCTTCCAGGATACTGAAGACAGGCCCCAGTAGGACTGGTTGTTAGACCCACAATATAAAGGAGAATCACACATTTCACACCCCAACGTGCCCCTAAATTGCTGCCACACTGAGGCTTGGTCAGCTCAGTCCTAGTTTTCATTCTCATTCACCTGGACTAATCTGATGCACCTGGCACCTGGAGTGGCTGCTCCCCATGGATCTGATTGCCTCGGGGCACAGTAGGATTTCTTCTCCAGTGTGTGCATCTGCTTCCAGGCTCTACTTACAACTGTGTGCTGAAGGCCAGAGCTGGTATAGTTACGGTTGCACTTCTCTAGGTGGAAGCCAGAAACCAGCATGGATCATGGATCATGGTAGCTCCCATCCAGTCACAGTGTGTCCATCTCTGACGGGGCTTCAAAAAACACATCAAAATCATACATATACTTTTTAACTACTGATGCTTTGAAGTGTTAAGTGCTACCTTTTCATGCATTGATGTGTTTATGCAGAAACCCTCAATAACTCTTGCTAGTTATCCCCAAATTCACAGAAATGGACAAGGGACAATTTGGTCTGAAATAAAACCCAAACCAAACAAAACAAAAAAAAAACCAAACCAAAACAACAACACATAGGAGAAAGAAAGTTAGAAAGTTATTTACAAGGTAATATTTTTTCACCTTTATAATTTCTGTATGTATAGTAATTACTGATCTTGCTAGTACAATCCAGTGCTGCTGCTATTCTGTATGAACTTCTTGTGGCTACAAGGTCCTTCAGCAGTTAGCAGTCTGCACACACACAAGATTAGCAACTAATTAGAACCTCACCACCCATAAAGACATATGGACTTGGACTTCTGGATCATAACGGATGATGGCAAATCCAACCATCCTTTTGGTGAGGAACAAAAAAAATCTTTATTTTCCTGATATGCAACAGTGAACTTGCCATGACCTCTACGGCATAAACATCTCGAGCGCTCCATCTTTAGGTGTTTTGGATGTCATTAAATAACAATAAATTTCAGTCTTCTCATTTGTTCACTTTCATTTAACCACAGTTTTCAATTTTACTGCTTGTCCTTCCCCTGTGCCTGATTCTTAACTCAGTCTTCAAAGCTGTCTCACCACAATCTTCCACTTTTACTGCACCCTCCAGTTTGATCCTAATAAAAAATTCTTCCCACATCTGAAAACAACAAATAAATAACTAAAACGAACATGTTCAATGCTCAGAAGTACTTCAGTGAAAATAACTTGAATGTCAAGAATCACCAGAAGATGAAGGGACAGTAAAACAGGATATTGTATCCTATTACCATTGTAGCATTGTGTGAAATAGTTGCACCCTGAGTAGGGTACACATTTCTGGCCCATAAATAAACAAATAAATGCAAGTGGTAAAAAAAATTCTGAGAAAAGTGATAAAGATGATTTAAGGTCTAAAATGGCTTTTTTACTAAGAATATTAGGACACTTTCAGAACAGAGACCACTACTGGTTGAAGATGTTCTTGCTTATTTTTACTATCTGTAAGGTCAGTGGTTAAATCTATCACATTTAGTGAGGTCTAATCTAATTATAAAATTAGTTATAAACCAAAAGGTTACTGAAACCAGAAATGCTAAATTTCATAGGCAGTTTCCTTAAGTAAATGGATTCCTTTTCTCTATAGGCATTTTCCAAATCAAAGAAAAAAGATGAAGATGATGTGTGGAAAGACGAGATTGGTGCCATCCCTCTCCTTTATAGAAATCAATTGTAGACTACATAGCTGCTTCCACAAGCAAAGCACTTGCTAATGCCTGTGGTAAATTGTTCATAAACTGGTCCATTTAATTACACACATGTCCTGAGGGTTGATTTTGGTTTTTTTCGATAACATAAAAAAAACAAGCAAAGAAATCCCCCCCATAAAAGCACCAACCCCAAACAAAAAACTGGCTCCTCCTCTCCTCCCCCCCTCCAAAAAAACCCAACCCAACCAAATAACAGCAAAACGACTTCCCCTAAAAAAAAAAAAAAAAAAAAAAAATCCTATTCAAGTGCTTAACTATTTTTTTTCAGGGCTTCCAAATTGCTAGCATCCTGGTTTGGGCTGGTATTTTCATGGTTCTCTTAGTAAATAGTTGGGAAGGCAACAGAGGAATTCCATGACAGGAAAAAGCTGCAATATCTTTAGGAAGAGGATTTGGTTTCTGTTTGAAATCCCTCCCTACAAGTGAAAAGCAGTATCATTTGTATGCGGAGTGCAGAGACCTGAAACAATGAAACTCTCAAAGATGTGTTATATAGACACGACATCTGGAGAGGAAAAAAGGTTTGTCTGCATCAGCCTAGTTAGTATGGCAGGGTTGTTTCTGTACCATGCACCCATATATCAAGTTTTCTAGGACAGAAAGGACAAGGAGGGAAGGATTTAATGACCATGGTCCCCTTACAGAAGTATTTTATCATATAGGATGATCCATCTCTCAGCTGTGAAGCCTGCAGAATCAAAATAACATTTTCTGTCAGAGCAAGCTGGAACATCCCAACTGTTCCTTGTTTTGGTTTTGTGGTGGGGTTTTTTGGCTTTTGTTTGGTTGGTTGGGTTTTTTTTCCCCTTAGTCTGGGCAGCAGCCACAGTATAAATAAATGGCAGTCAAAAAATACAAACTAGCAGTTGATAGAAGAAACCAGAAGAATTCAAAACGCAGGCTGGTTTTAACAACAGCCAGAGGGAGGGGCTTATCACCCCATTGTGGTATCATCCAGCAGATTCATCTTCCTTGTCTGCAGATTAACAAAACAAAAATGACTCGGAAAGGGACAGGCGAAGGGGGCAGGAAGCAGTGGCAGAGAAGGTAAGCAGAGGGAGATAGAGAGGAAAGGAAGAAGGAGGAGGGGGAAGAGGGAGGTAAGCTGCTTCCCGGGCAGGATTGGTCAGAAATTGCTGCAGCCCAGGCGGGTCGTGACTGGGCACCCCTCCCCACTTCCCTGCTGGGCACCAGAGCTGAACCGGAATGCCCCGAAGAGATCAGCCCTCCCCGTGATTCAGCTTGCCATGGTAACGATAAGGATCTCAGAAGATGCAAAGACAAAGACACAGGAGGACTTAGCTAGGGTTTACGGCAATCTGTTTTTCTGTTATTATTAGATACACGCAGAGTATTTATTGTGACCTGCAGAAAAACAGTTTTCTGCTGCATTTCCATAGCTGCAGTGCAATTGGTTTCTAGACTTTCCAACAAACTTCCTGAGCATCAGGAATACCTCCAAAATGGTGTGAATGGAGACTAGTGGATTTCTTTCGTGTTTACCAAAATCTAAATTGATCCTGCACTATGTATTTGAGAGAAACACACAATAACCTTTTCTTTAAAAAAGTTCATTTGGTCTCTAAGCAGGTCTGTTTTCAGTGTTCATAAAAAATAAACTACTCATGGTATTATTCAAATGGTTTCTATAACGTTACACCAGATTTGTAGGATATTTCTACTTTATTGTATTTTGGTGTGCTATGGAAGTTTGCAAAAGGTACTAAAGAAACTAAAAATTTGAGTGAAGAAATTTGGGAGTAATTTAATAAAAGACCTACAAAAGTTGAACCTTTGCATAGAGTATGTGATGTAAATGTTCAAATAAGTTTTACAAGGAGGAGCCTACAGAATCATGGTGATAGCATTGGTACTAAGCAATTAATTCCATTCATGTTTGTTGACCTATGTAAATACTTTAGCTTGTTTACATTGTTGGTAAATTTGCTAGCCTAAAGCAAATTCTCATGAGAAAAAAAAATAAAATCACAGTTTTCTCTAAGACTTTTACTACCAAAGGAGCTTGAACAATATTTCAATTCTGTCCTCAATCAGGTCACTAGAGAAAAATTAAGCATAGACAGTCTTTTTCAAATACAAACAAACAAAATAAAACCAGCAAAAAACAAACCAAAACAACGTGAATAAGACTTTTTGAAGGAAAAGAATATCTAAGGACTTTTTCTCACACTGTATTGTGACTATGAAAAAGCCTAAGAGTGAACATTCTTCTATCACTTTACTTTTTAAAAACTTGTTTCTCAGTATACTTGGGAATGTTTCTGTAACTGAGTGTAGTTTATTTTTCTTTTCCTTTTTTTTTAATATTGTCTTGCATATTATGTTTTAGTCCTTTGAAAAATAGAGAGTTGCTTTTTAATAACTACAGGGTGAATAATATTCATGGGAGCAAGTCATCTGACAGATTGCACTACCTATGCTACAGTTAGTACTTTAAAGCATAAGGATATATTTTGTGTGGACTTAAAATTCAACAGTAAATTAGTGTCATGTATGTCATTAAACACTTATTTTGTGACCACCAGCATCTGTGATGCACTGTTCTTAAATCTAAAGACTTTACCCTTTTCGAGAATTTAGGTTGGCTTAATAGTTGAAATGAAATTTGGTAAGGGAAATTTTGCATCTGCAATGAAATAAAATATTGTGGTTTTCAAGAAAACACTTTTAACTCTCATCTGCCACATAAGCAAATAGGCAATATAGTACATTTCTCTCTTCTATTTCAATATATACAACCCTGTTCTTTAACTATGGTATGCAGACAGAACGTGTTCATTTCTAACAAGCGCAGTCACCCGAAGTAGAAGAACAAGTTGCCTTTCTACATTAAATATGAATGACTGGTCAGGAGAAACAGGTATATGCAGTAATCCTAGGAAAACATTCCAGTGTAATTTAGCTGAGGAAAAAGGATTTAATATACAGAAACTTATCAGTTTTCCTCTACTAATAGAAACATACTTAAACCCGCCATGAAAATCCTACTGGTGGGATAGAGAGAACATTGTTTATAAATTTCTGTATAAGGAAACCGAGCTAGTTATAAGCACCATCTCAAGGGGGAAGCATGGCTGGAAAGTTCTGAGAAGGAAATGGTGAACTTCATGAATTACAATACTGAGCTTAACTAGTTTTTAATGAGGAACATAATAGAAAAACAATACAAACACTTCAGACTAGATTCCAATCTGCTCATATCTTATTTGAAAACTGTTAGAATATTTGTGTTTTCAAATGATTTTTCAAAAATCAGAGGGGAAAAAAACAAACAACAAAACAAAACAAATCCAGCCACCTCTTTTCCAATTTCCAAGAGAAGTAGAACAGACATACTGAAGTGTCTAAGAAGAAAGTATGAGCATTGTTCTTGAAAAGAAATGCTCCCTCCTCACACTGTGTCTTCAAGGGCAAAAATGAAACTTGGGAGGCCTCTGTTTCAGGATTTTCAAATGGCCCAATCAGAACCTCGTATAAATCAATTCCCTGCTTTAGACTCACGTAATCTCTTCCTCCCATACTAAATATACACCAATAGAAGGCTATTTTGCCAAATATACTAAATACAGAAAATTTGAGATTATTAAACAAACAAACAAAAAATCCTTAAGTGTTTTAAAACTAATTCTAGCCTCAAATTTCAGCATAGTTACTAATAAAGTCCTGCAGTTAACGTTGTTTCAAAGTCCAGCTCTGAATAGCAGGTGATTAACACCTAATGCAATTTCTTTCAATAAGACAGAGATGATTAAAAAAAAAATCCTCTATCTATTTCGGGAAATAAAAAATAAAAGATAAAATAACAATCAAAAAACCAAACACACACACACACACAAAAAAAACCAACAACCAATCAAAAAAAAAAATCCCAAACCAACCTGAAAATTGTGCAAAAATCTTGTACCGTTTGATAGCAGTCCCGCCTTTCTCATCTTGTTTCCAAGCAAGACTTCAGCTGGGCACTCCTACGTTATCTCTCTCTGCTTGAAAAACATTTTCCATTAACACAATGGCACAGTGGCTCATTTCTCTGCCTCCTGAGACAGAACCCTGAAAAAAAACCCCAACCAACCAAACAACAGCAGAAACAAACAACTGCGGAGTTTTCCTTTTTTAGTTCTCAAGGACGGTTTTAAAGAACAAAGAAAACATCCTCCCCAGCTCTCAGAAAGCCTCATTCTGAGGCTCCCAGCTCCCCGCGTTGCATTCCTGCTTCCCCTTCGGGCAGGGATTTTCTTCCGGAATAAACATTACTGAATAAAAAGGAAGTAAAAGCCTCTTTTACCTACATCTGCCTAACAAAGGTGAGAAGCGGTGCTCTTTACAGCAGAAGAAAAGGAAAAAAAAAAAAAAAAAGAAATAAAATTAACGTGTTCAGAGGAAAGAGAGGGGACAAAAGCTGTCGCTGTGCCCCAGCAGGGCGGACTCCCCGAGGCACCAATGGCGGACAGGCTCCTCCCTGCAAATACCGATCTCTCGCGTAGTATCTTGATTTACGTGCCCCCAGCACCTCGGGATCCTCAAGCCAGATGCGGCGACTTCAGAGCCCGCGACTCCCGCGTCATCAAGGCCGTGTCCCCCTCTTTGGAGCACAAGAGGCTCCCGCAGTCAAGCAGGCCAAGGCGGTCGTAGCAGCCAAGGGCCCCAAAAAGGCAACTAAGGCTACGAAACCCAAAAAGGTGGGACCGAGGAGCTCGGCCAAGACGAAAGTGACAGTACCCAGGGGTCTGTACCGTATAAGTAAAGGAAACTTTTGCAGAAATATGCCAAGAGCACTTTTGAACACCACCAGGATGAAACAGAAAGAATTGGAACATCAGTTCAAGTCTAGACTGGTACATGATGACCCCCTTTCCTGTGTGTGTTTCCATAGTGCTTCTATATGAACTCACACTCCAGCCTATTTTGCTTTAACTCCATTATGATAGTCGCCATCATTATCTATCACTTAAATAGAATACCTGACACACCCTTTGGAAACTGTCCTGGACAGCATCCCACTGAAGTACTTACCATTTTCTTACTATCCCCTGATAACCCCAAATTGCAAACAAGAAAAAAAAAACAACCTCAGAAGGCAGAAAATTACAGCAACCACTACGCATAAGGCACCCCGACACCTTTCCACCCCAACGCAGGGACAGCAGCGGCTCACTGGCAGAGGAGGGGGCTCAATCCCTCTCTGGTTTGAAAACCGCGCATTCCAGTCGGATTGGCAAGGACGGCCCCCGTCCCCGCCCCATCCTACCACCACCGAGCTTAATGGTGCTTCCCACCCACTGAATCCATGGGGAGACAAGCAGAGAGTACACCCTTGGCCTAGTTCACATTTCTCAAACCATGCTGCGGTGACCGATTTCAATCGCAATAGATACCTTTAATTATTTTTTTTCCCCAAAAAGGGAAACAGAGGCACATTTACATAAGAACATGGATGTCTTAAAGAAAAATGCAGAGAACTACACTGATCAGCAAAAGTTAAAAATACACAGAAAGTTTATATTTCAGAAAGCTTCCTTTGACATTTAAGGTTTTCAGATATGTCAAACAGCATGTGTTTGTAGGGTCAAGCGTTCCCGCTCTTTCTAGGAAGATGTGGGTGGCTCTGAAAAGAGCCTTTGGGTTATTTTATCTGGAGAACTTTACTTGGCTTTGGCCTTGTGGCTGTCGGTCTTCTTGGGCAGCAGCACGGCCTGGATGTTGGGCAGCACGCCGCCCTGCGCGATCGTCACCTTGCCCAGCAGCTTGTTGAGCTCCTCGTCGTTGCGGATGGCGAGCTGCAGGTGGCGGGGGATGATGCGCGTCTTCTTGTTGTCGCGGGCCGCGTTGCCCGCCAGCTCCAGGATCTCGGCCGTCAGGTACTCCAGCACGGCCGCCAGGTACACGGGCGCGCCGGCGCCCACCCGCTCCGCGTAGTTGCCCTTGCGCAGCAGCCGGTGCACGCGGCCCACGGGGAACTGCAGCCCGGCCCGCGACGAGCGCGACTTGGCCTTGGCCCGCGCCTTCCCGCCCTGCTTCCCGCGCCCGGACATGCCTCAGCAAAGAGAGAGCACAAAACAGAAAGGAAATAAAAATAATACCCTACAGAATACCTTAGAGCGCCGCGCAAAAGGAGTAAATACGGCAAAAGGTCCCACTCTGCGTTTTTATCCCTTCCTTCCGGGGTTCAGTGGGACTCCTGATTGGCGGAGGCAGGGATTGTAGAATTAACCAATGGGAATGCAGATGGAAGAGCGACCAATCGAAGACGCTCGATGGTTTGACATCACGGCCCCAGATTGTCCAATAGGCAAGAGCACCGTCGAGTCATATCATTTGCATACCGTCCCTATAAATACGGGCGTCGCCGCCTTTGTATTTACGTCGTTCCTGCGGTGGACAGGTGGTGACAAAGCCGTAAAATGCCGGAACCAGCTAAATCCGCTCCCGCTCCGAAGAAAGGCTCCAAGAAAGCCGTCACCAAAACCCAAAAAAAAGGTGACAAGAAGCGTAGAAAGACTAGGAAAGAGAGCTACTCCATCTACGTGTACAAGGTGCTGAAGCAGGTGCATCCCGACACGGGCATCTCCTCCAAGGCCATGGGCATCATGAACTCCTTCGTCAACGACATCTTCGAGCGCATCGCCGGCGAGGCCTCGCGCCTGGCGCACTACAACAAGCGCTCCACCATCACGTCGCGGGAGATCCAGACGGCCGTGCGGCTGCTGCTGCCTGGCGAGCTGGCCAAGCACGCCGTCTCCGAGGGCACCAAGGCTGTCACCAAGTACACCAGCTCCAAGTAGGGCGTCTCGGACCGTCACTTTCAACCCAAAGGCTCTTTTAAGAGCCACCCATATATTCAGTAAAAGAGTCTGTCACACTAATTGGCTTCGGTGAGTGGTACTTGTAATTGGTAGTGGTTTAGTTCCTGGGTTAGGACATGTTGTTAAAATAGTAGGGAAAAATGTTTATCCTGTTTACCGGGAAAGATTTGGGTCGTCTTGTGAGTGTCCTATTCTGACAGGCTGTTTGCCAGGTCTATAAAAGGAATGCTAAGCACCTAATCGAGTTTTAAAGCTATTAGTTTTCCTTCTTCCTTTTAAGAGTATTTATATCTGTTCTAATTATTTACAATGACAGTATTGTCTCAGTGCAGTTTGTACTTTTTTTTCCTAATAAAATATCGTTGTCCCCTTTAAATATTAGATGTCATCCTCAAGTGACTTGGCTGCAAGCCAAAGCAGCTTGTTTACGCAGGACAGTCTTTAGGGATTAGTCTGTGATATTTGTAAGGGAATGTTTAATGAAATCTATGCCTCCAAGCACAGCAGAAGTAAAAACGGAATAGAGAACAGTATAATTCACTAGCTCCTCAGGTTTCATAAGGAAGTGGCGTACCTTTTATTGTATCCCATGGAGCATAAGCGCGGCAGAATTAAAGGGTTTCTAAGTGACAACATAATAGGAAATTACAAGTTAAAATAAGGGACACTTAAAAAACCCAAACCAACCAAACAAACAAAAAAAAACCAAACTAAACCAAACAACAAAAATCACCAAAGGTGAGCGCTTTATCACACTTGAGGTTGCTTGGGTTGCACAGGGAAGGCTGTTTTTAAGAAAATGCCTTTGCGAGGGAACTTGAATCCTTCCCTTTACGAGGGAAGCTTGTCCCGAGCAGAGGCCGCGATAAAAGCGTTTGCTGCGGGGTGAAAACTCCGCTGCCCGGTTACAGCTGTGGCACCGCGTCCTGCTGCCTCCGGCCCCGCTCCGCCGGGCGGAGCTGCAAGAGATGAGAAGAGGGAGTGCGGTCGCTTCCAGGGAGGGAGGGAGGGAGGGAATTGCGGAGCGGGGACCGGCAGCTGCTCCCGCCCATCCCCCTTCCCACCGCGCGGGCTTTTCGAATCCTTCCCCCTGTCCAATGGCAGCCAGGTCTGCCTTCGCGCTGGCCAATCACAGAGCGGGGACGGCTATAAATAGAGTCCCCCGCGGCTGCCTCCTGCACAGGGATTGCTTTCTCGAGTGCAGGGGCTGCTCCGCAGGACATGGCGCGCACGAAGCAGACGGCGCGTAAGTCGACGGGCGGGAAGGCGCCCCGCAAGCAGCTGGCCACCAAGGCGGCCCGCAAGAGCGCGCCGGCCACGGGCGGCGTCAAGAAGCCGCACCGCTACCGGCCCGGCACGGTGGCGCTGCGCGAGATCCGCCGCTACCAGAAGTCGACGGAGCTGCTGATCCGCAAGCTGCCCTTCCAGCGCCTGGTGCGCGAGATCGCGCAGGACTTCAAGACCGACCTGCGCTTCCAGAGCTCGGCCGTCATGGCGCTGCAGGAGGCCAGCGAGGCTTACCTGGTGGGGCTCTTCGAGGACACCAACCTGTGCGCCATCCACGCCAAGCGCGTCACCATCATGCCCAAGGACATCCAGCTCGCCCGCCGCATCCGCGGAGAGCGCGCTTAAACTTCATCAAACGGATCTTTCAGACCATCGAAAACCCAAAGGCTCTTTTAAGAGCCACCACATGGCCACTAAAAAGAGCTGTAAACTCGTAGTCATGCATAGGAAGTAGTGTGTTTTCCTGTGTTTCGAGTGGCTTTACGTTAAGCGAGATCTGACACCTCAGGTAAGTACTAAACAGAATAAATTAATTACATGTCAAGGGAGTTAAATCATGACTTCAGCATTAAACGGTATAGTGTGCTGAGGTGATTGTCCTAGGACAAATCTTTGTTCAGGGTGGATATTGCTTTCTACACGTTTTCCCAGATACTTAGATTTTGGCTGTTAAGGAAAATGTTGTAATCTACATTTGCCTTCCTTTTCTGAAGGGGAAGATACCCCGCTGGAATATGTATTTTTTTTATCCGTTCGGCTGCGCGTCCGTAAAGCTTCCGTACAAACTGCCTGAATTCATAAAGGGGTGGACCTTTACAGAATTCTGCGGTGACGACTAGAGAATTTAAGTTTATTGTAAATGCTTTCTGCTGTGCTGCCTATACTTTATGTTCTCATGGTAACGTTACGGCTAGTTTTCCTTTCCAAACATTTTTCTATTGTTATTTTTGGAAGACTCTGGGGGCTTGGTTTTTTTCGGAAGCTGCAAGAAGTCCTTTCCCGCCTTTTCTGGAAGGGCGCTTGGTCAGTAGTTTTTCCAGTGTTTTATCACTCCTAGTTGAGTATTGCTGTCGTGAGAGACGTCTCGCGGGCATTTTCAGCCCTTCTCAAACACCCACATTTATTCCGAGATAAATGTATTTCCAAAGAGCTGGGGCAGGGCAAAGGCAAGGGTATTTTCTGCGAGTCACGTTTTATGAGTTGTGCTTTTTCCTGGTATCTTCTCTAGGACACGCTCGTGGCATCCTTAATGTTTCTGAATATCCTGTATGGATTATTAGAGATGTCAGTTTAGATCAATTTTTCTCTATCACTGTTGAGGCTCCCGAAAAGATTTTCTGAAGTTACCACAGAGGAAGTGTTTTCTAAGGAGTATCTGTGACTAAAAACTTGTCAAGTCTAGAATTATTTTTAAATGGAGACTCTTCCTTATCTGTTGTATTCAGTGATTTTTGTGATCCTACCTGGAAAACAGATTTTTCCCTGACTGTAAATTCAGTTGCACATCCCCTTGCACTCCTGTTTGATAGATCTACAGTTGGTGACTGAAAAATATACATTTCCAAAATAATTTCTGATTTTACTTCGCCTTTTTGTTTGTTTGGGGTTTTTTGTTGTTGTTCTGGTTTTTTTGTTGGTTTTGTTTGTGTGTTTGTTTTGTTTGCTGGTTTGGTTAGTTTGTCTGTTTTAATACTGCAGGTCGTTTTATATAATTTAGAGACCTTCCCGTTTCATTGAATTATTGGAAGTAATGCCCTTTTCTCTGCTACAAAACTGTACCTGTGCCTTTAAGAAGCGGTTGGATTGAGTTGAACACAGCCCTCGTTTTAACTCGGAAACAAAGAGTCCCCGAGAATTGCTTAGAGGAAATATTTCTTCTGAAAAACGTAAAAACTGCAAGAGCCTTAGTTCTCTCTTAACTGCCGATACGCTTCATCTTATGAATTTTCCTTTCTCTGTGTCAGGAACTTGGACTCTGCAGCAAAATCTGACCAATCAAGTGCCTCGACACACCATTTTCTTTCTTCCTGTTTTCTCACTTTCAGCCATTTTCTGATGCTTAACCTCGGAGGGATAAAAGGGAGGGGGGAAGGTATCGGGAATAGTGCTCTGAGGATTAAGAAGTCTCTGCTCTGATTTATTCATCCCACACATTTTTTCGTTGACATAGGACTTGTATTTTTCAGAACAGATTTTTGTTTTCTTTGAGCAGAATACCAATGGGATTACAGGAATGAATTTTAGTGAAAACAAACTCATTTCCTATTACTGTCATAGACAAAGTTTTTTTTATTAATCTGAACCTGTTTACATATGCTTATAATCAAAAATGCAATAAATCAATTAAAAGTAAGCCAGTGGTCAAAATACTGACATTTGGGTCAAAAATTATGTGCTTTTTTTTTCCATGTGCAAGATATAAATTATTTTTGAGGAGTGAGATGGGGAAACAGGTTTTCTTTTCCTTAATCTCTCCCATTTTTTATCTAGTCTTTTTGAGATCTCAGCCTGTTAATAAATAAAGTATTATTGGGATTCATTCAGAGAGTTGCATGCTTGAATTGTAAAAAACACTTAACACTCCCATCAGCTGAGAAAAAAACAGAAGTGCAGTGATTTTTTTTCAGGAAGGGAGAGCTCATATAAACCCTAAATTATAATGTCTAAGTCTGAAGTAGTTTTGGGGTGTATTATAAAAGGGTGTAATTTACACATAGGTGACTTAGTGCAAGACTTCATAACTCAAAGTGAGAATAAAAGTGGAGGTTCCTCTTGTGCCAGCAAGATTTAGCTGCATTTCTGTGCTTTTTGCAGGAGAACCTGAGATAAATGGATGCTGCCAAGTAGAAGCTGGATGTGAGCAAGACCTGTGTGTTGACCAGCTGGGCATTGACTTGTAAATTGCTGGTGGTACTCAGGTAAGATGCTTTTACAGGTGATCTTGGATGCTCAGCAACATACTTGGCTAAGACTGTTCTGGGCTCTTTAGCCATCCTCCATGGATGAACTGACTCAAATTCAAATCACTGCATGGAAAAATATACTTCCTGACAGTCCAATGGGTAAGATACAGCATAGCTACTGAGGTCCTAGTGAAATACTTCATTTCATCAGAAATATATGAGAGAAGGTCTGATGAAAGTATCTTTCTAGAACCAAAATATTTGAATCGGTCCTGCCTGGCACCTATTAGTTTCTGAAAAAATCTGAATAGATATATCCATATGAAAAAGAGATGAGATTTTAGTTTCAACTACCTATTGTAATGTACGTATTTTGTAAAGGTGATATGGTGGTGGTTTCCATTCAAGCCAGTATGCAAAGATAGTTCCTTAACATGTTTTCATTTGCAAATCCTTCTTGTGGAATCACCTATTGGTTACAGTCTTCAGTAATCACAAGCAGTGAAGTCTGAGCTTAGCCAGCCTCAGCTCTCCTACAAGCCTGGCCAGTACTGCCCTGCTGCATCATTGCCTCTCTCTTCTTTCCCACTTTTGATTCATGTTGTACCTTCAAGCTAGATATAAGCAGGTTTCAGATTGCAGATGTGCAAACAACATTGTTGAAACAGTATGAACATTTTTTAAGATTTCGTATTATGTATCAGAAAGTACTTTGTCAGATACTGTTGCCATGGATTTAGTTGTACTGGCCACAACAATTGGGTCTGATCCTAGGATCCTGCTAATTAATGCACTCTTCTAAGTGAAGGTTTCCAAATTGTCTTTTATTAGTTCTCAGCTTACAACTTGAGCTGGGTGGATCTGGAGAGTGACCACTACACCAGAAATTATCCCTCAATCACACATGTACCACCCAGCACTCCACTTAAGTCCATCACTTGTTCCTGGTCAGTTGTCTCTTGATTTTTATTTTTTTTTTAATTGCTTTTAACTGCTGTGTAGGTGTCTTTTGTCTGACATTATCTCAGTCCTTGGAATTGTTTCTTTAGTCCTTCCTTACCTTTTTCATTCTTCTTTTGGCTAGTTGTATATTAGCAACAGTAGTTTCTCAACAAAAACTTTTCTTTTTGTCAGCTCTTGTGGCCTAATGCAACAACCACTTCAGCTGTTTGTGCTAAGCCACTAGTACTTCATGAGACTATGGAGAAAGAAGAACACAGTTAATAAAATTTCCTCTGTAAGACCATGAAGCAGCAGAAAATGGAAAGCTCTGTTCTCAGTAAAGCTGATAGAGCAATAAAAGGGACTAGTAATAAAAAAAAAAACCAACAAATTAGAGGAACATAATATATAAAAACAATGCAAACCAAGTTTGAATTAAAACCATTTGTACATAAAAAATGTAAGCCCAACTGGTTGGAGGCCTCAGCCCCAAGCTGCAATAATGGAAAAAGTTCAGTGAAACAAATCCTACAGCTCCAGGGACACTGGGGCTGCAAAAGACATATCCCAACATTGCTACTTCCACACTATTCTCACCTGTGCCACCCACGGTGCCCTGCACCTCAGTCTAAAGCTGCTTTTAGGTTTGGCTTCAGGTTCAAAGAGCCACAAAGCCTAGAGCTCCAGGGACACTGATGCTGCAAAAGGCATGACAAGGGGAGCATGGCACTGCCCCAGCATTGCTTTCTCCTCACCTTTCTCATCTGGACCACCCACTATGTTTTGGGTCAGCGTTAATGTTCAGAGCTCCACACTCAGTGAGGCTGCAAAAGGCATGCCAAGAGGAGCATGCCACTGCCCCAATACAACTCCTTCCACATCTTTCCCATCTAGGCCATCCATGGTGCTGCTCACCTCGATGTTAGCTGACGACTGCCTTTAGGGCTAGGGTTAGGGTAAGGTTTCAGAGTCACAAACCTGGAATTGCAGGGACACTGGGGCTCCAAAGAGCTTGTCAAGGGGAGCACAACACTGCCCCAACATTGCTCCCTCCACACCTTTCTCATGTGTGCTTTTTCAAGTTTTCATATATCGACACCGTATGGCTACAGTTCCATTTCTATCTTTCACACTCTTTTGTCTCTAAGCACTGAGATTTTGCTAGCACAGTACTGTGAAGATACTTTTTTACTGGGCTTGATCATTCCATCTTTACAATCAGAAAAGTCTGTACTCTGCTATGCTGTGTCATCTGTTCTTTTTCTCATGTGGAATTTAAATGTATTCAAGATATTAAAAAACCTAATCAAATATCCTTTATGTCCTTATTGCTTCTGTTTCTACTTTCTACCCTCCCCCAAGACAATATATTTCTGAAGATCTCACAACATTTTTTTGCATGCCTGCGCCATACCATGAATATTTGATATATTTACGACCACCCCCTTTCTCTCTTCACCTGGATTTTTGATTTGTATGTTATTACAAGCACAGTTATTACAACCTGTAAAGCTTTACAAAATTCTGGCCTGTAAGAGCTTCAACCTGTGATGCTATCAATAGGTAAGTAATTGATCCAGAGGGCTCATGATATACTTTTTTGTAAGTGTTCCATATGATTCCATGCAGTATGTCAATGTTGTAATGAACATGAGGATGTAGATCTTAAAGCATGATGTAAGAAGCACGACAGAAACCCAACCCCCCCCCAGACCTGTTTCTGGGACACAGCCTTTCAGGAACAGCTGACAGTCAAATGTAAATCTTTGTGTGTTTCAGATGTCAATTCTATGTGCTGAGGTTTGAACATTTCCCAGATTCATTTAAACTACTGATAGTCCATGAAAAGCAGGTAAGATCTCCAGTGCACGAGTGTAATGATAAGTAGCATTTGGGAATTGCTGTATGCTTTACTGCAGTCAAAGAGCTCATTGTCCAAATCATTGTCACACTGAGATTAAAGGAGTTCTAAGCCATAAACAGTTCTAGTTGCTATTCAAGTTAGTTATATTGTGAAATAAAACGTTATGGCAGCTTTCTACCATCCACCCCTTGTTCCCTTCTCCTAAATGAAGTATGGTGCTGGTTTTTGGAAATGAATGTTATTTTCCTTATTTGGGCCAATTTTGATCTTCCCACCAGTTCTCCCAGGCAGAGTCATCTAACAGATTATTGGTTTTGTTTTTAGGAGAAACAAACATGTTTGGGAAAAAAATGAAGATCATTTACATGGGTTCAGGCTAGTTCACTTCCAGAAGAGAGAATTTTAAAAGTCTGAGAGTGATAACTATACATACACCAAAGAAAATGCAGGGGATTGCCAGCATTTGTTGCTTCAGGGTTGCTTTGGTGTTCTCAATCTTGGCCAATATAATACAGAAATTTCACTAGACCAGATGTGTCACCTCACCTCTGCATCCAATGCCTGAAAATTTTAACAGTCAGCAACATTGCCAGTTCTTGCTGTTTTGCTGTTTGTTTAGGAAGGTATGTGCAGAATTTGAGTTCACCTTGCAGCTGCACAGATACAGTCTATGCAGCAATAAAACGAACAGCCAGACTAACATGAAGTAGTCAATACTGATTACATGCTGTGAGGACTGAATTGGTGGGTGTGTGTGTGTATATGCAGATATTATATGTTTTCAGAGATCTGTGACTTTGAGATCTTTAAATAGGAAGCATAGGGAGTTCTTAACATATCCTCATGAGATTTATCTAGCTTAATGGTCCTGAAGTGAATGACTAAGACTCCATTAGAAGTATTTCAAAATACCCAGTATTTTACAAGGTCTTCTATAGGATGTATTTTAAGAACACTTTCAAATACTAATACTTTTTATCCTCAAGAGTTTTGGAGGTGGAGATTTTTTTTTTTTGGAGCACATTATAAATAATGTTTAAGAGTTACTTTTTATTAGCCATTTAACTAAAAGTACAGTTAAAAGTCCCCACTAATTCACCCAGCTGTTCCATTATAGATGCATAACTCAACTACTACACCATATAGGACAGGCAGAACTCAACTACTACACCACATAGGACAGGCACTCTCACCCATATCCCCATGTTCAGATCTCAGCACATTGAATGGCATCTGAAACCACACAGCTCTCAGACCCTTCCTGAAACCCTCCATGAGGCTCCACCCGGTGTTCGCTGTTGCAAAAAGGATGGTATTGTATTCCTTCTCCTCTTACATACCTTTCTGTAACTCTTGTTTATCCATCAGTCCTAATGATGCCTTTACTTAACATTCTGGTTTCTGTTTTGGAGTTGATAATTGCTTTTTCTTTCTGAATGTAAGAGGCTTATCTGACTGGAAGATGATACACACATGCTAATGGATCAATCACTATTGTAGGAGACTCTAGATGTAGGAATCAAAGAGAAGACTGACTAATGGACTTTATAAGAATGTGACTAAGCAGAAAAGCACAGAGGGCCTCGGATTAGGGAAAAATAAAAATCAGATGCACCATGACACATCCCTAAATGCTGTAGTCACAGTTCCAAAACAGGCAGTTACCTAACTTATAAAATAGATTCTTTCAGTATATTTACACAGTTTCATGAAAGAAGGCTGGAGAGTTTTGAACAAAGATATTTGGTGAAGACGGAAATGGAAAAAAAGCTAAAAGATAACAACAGCTTGCAAACAAGCTTGCAAACAAACAAACAAAACAAATCCTAACAAAACTAACCAAAATCAAACCTGTTGTCTTATGTTTCTGCATTTGGAAAAAGTAATTTAGATAAATCTATCTTCTAAAAAGATAGCAAATTCCTTTTTGTACATGTATCTACTAAACTTTTGAGGGGATAAGGGAAGGAGGGCAAATGGAAAGAACTAGGTAAATTTCTTATGCTAAAATGTGTGAGCCATTATTATTAATAAAAAAGAAGGATGCAGGGAGATGGGGTTGTTGTTACTGAAGCACTTCCTTGTTTTTTCTTCTCTTTCTTCAAAGATCTCACACAAAATTATGCCAGTGATAATGTTTTATAATGCTTATATTTCATAACGCTTTGAGTTCTCACAATATGAAGACTAAATGCAAATTAAAACAGAAATCACATCAAAACAAAGTCCCTAAAAAGTTCTTTAGAAAATTCTCATTTTCACACTTTTTGAAGACTTATTTATGATTATCTCAATATTGCTCTGTTAAATAAAAAGATAATAATAAATTATCTTTAGATAAAAAAAAAATTTGTGGGAAATTGTGCTGTTAAAAAGAAGAAAGGGAAAATGGCCCAAACATTTTTTTTTTATTTTGAAATTTTGTTTACTCTCAGTATAAATTAGTTTAATAGTATCTGTGTCAGGAAGTAAAATTTATTAGTTTGAGCAAATATATCTTAATCTAGGAAAATTAGTAACATTAGAACAATGATCTATATTTTAGTGTTGACAGTTAAAAATATGAGTAGCATTCCTATTTTAAATGGCACGTGTTTAGCAAGGGGATAACCCAAATATTAGTGTAATAGAGAATCGTAATAGGTTTTAATTTCCATTAAGGTGCAGAGTCGCATACTTCCCCAGCAGGAAGCATTCCCAGAAAACGATGTAACCTGTGGTGCCTTCCTTACCTGTCTGTCCTCTTAGAAGAATTCTTTAGGCTCTCAGCTATCCTCGAAATGGCCAAAAATATGCTTGATGGGTAAAGGGTATGACAGATAAATATGTACGTGTTTGCATGTGTGTATGCATGTGTTGTGAGGGAAAAAAAGAAAACAACCAAACAAACCCCAAGGAAACAAACAAGCCAAAACGGCTGAACTTTTCACGTTTAAATCCACAGGAAGAAAATTCTACATGACATTTAACAAACAAACAAACAAGAACAAAAAAAAAAACAAAACAAAACAGAAAAAAACACCTCCCTGCTCTTAGCACGCGGCTTGAGGGTTTCCTCCCCTCCCCTTTCAAGAAAGACTTAGTAACAGACTTACTCAACTTAGTTACTTAAATTAACTTAGTAGCAGTAACTGAGTAGAAGCACTTAGTAACAGAAAGAAGCTGTAGGTTGAGGTGTACAAGGCTGAGAGAGATTATATAAATATACCCGAGGAAGGTCTCTAGGAAGGAAATATTAATAACAAAAAAATTTAAAAGCAACACTTAAAGCGTCCAATGCACAGGCAAACGCCGGGATGGGCGGGCAGAGAGCAGCGGCGGGGAGCAGCGGCGGGGCGGGAGCGCCGAGCGCGGTCCCGCATTGGTCGGATTTTGCCGCAGACCCACGGGGAGGGACGGGGAAGGGAGCGCCGCCGCCCCTGCTCCGGGTACCGGCGGAGAGGCAGCGCTGCCGCGGAACTGTCACCCGCGCAGGGGACACGGCCGGAATGGCACAGGAAAGCAGCAAAGGGACGCGCGGGCTGACAGCGGGCAGGGGCAGCGCAGCGCGACCCCGCTGCGGGAAGGGCGGTGCGGGGCCCGGCCCAGCCCGGCAGAGGCGGAACCGCCGCGCGCGCCTGAGATCCAGAGCCGGGAAAGAGCCTCGGCCACCGAACGGCGGGAAGCCCGGAGGGGGGCGGGGACTGCGACTGAGACCCCGCCTCCGGCAGCAGTCCTCAACCAGGTCGGCACTGGGGAAATAAAGTGCTGCTCCAGGGAGCCTTAAGTGTTAGACGTTCCTTGCGGGAGGCAGTGTCATGTCTGGCAGAGGCAAAGGCGGGAAGGGGCTCGGCAAAGGCGGCGCCAAGCGCCACCGCAAGGTGCTGCGCGACAACATCCAGGGCATCACCAAGCCGGCCATCCGCCGCCTGGCTCGACGCGGCGGCGTCAAGCGCATCTCGGGGCTCATCTACGAGGAGACGCGCGGCGTGCTGAAGGTCTTCCTGGAGAACGTCATCCGCGACGCCGTCACCTACACCGAGCACGCCAAGAGGAAGACGGTGACGGCCATGGACGTGGTCTACGCCCTCAAGCGCCAGGGACGCACCCTCTACGGCTTCGGCGGCTAAACTCAAAAAAGTCGCAGAAGTCATTGTTAAAATCACCAAGGCTCTTTTCAGAGCCACCCACAAATTTTACAAAGAGAGCTGTTTGTTACTGCAGAGATTGTGGATGCAAATGAAAAGTTGCTAACTCAGCAGTTGTACGATATTACATTCTAATAGAACGTGTTATTTACTCTTGTTTGCATACATTACATAGTTTATAAGATAAAACCCCATAGTGTATTAGCAATTACAGCTCCGTTTAGGAAAGTGTGGTGGCTCTTAAAAGAGCCGTTGGGTTAATTTAAAATTCTTCTACTTGGAGCTGGTGTACTTGGTGACAGCCTTGGTGCCCTCGGAGACGGCGTGCTTGGCCAGCTCGCCAGGCAGCAGCAGCCGCACGGCCGTCTGGATCTCCCGCGACGTGATGGTGGAGCGCTTGTTGTAGTGCGCCAGGCGCGAGGCCTCGCCGGCGATGCGCTCGAAGATGTCGTTGACGAAGGAGTTCATGATACTCATGGCCTTGGAGGAGATGCCCGTGTCGGGGTGCACCTGCTTCAGCACCTTGTACACGTAGATGGAGTAGCTCTCCTTCCTTGCTCTCTTCCGTTTCTTGTCGCCCTTCTTCTGCGTCTTGGTGACCGCCTTCTTGGAGCCCTTTTTAGGCGCTGGAGCAGACTTCGCCGGCTCAGGCATCCCTAACGTTTTCTTTCCAACCTTTTCGCTGTAGCTCAACAACATCGAAAATGGCGCCTGCCCCCTCCTATTTATAACGGCGTTATGCAAATTACAGGATTGTAATTGTTCCATTCCTATTGGAGTAAAAAATACAACGTAATTACAGGCACTTCCTTTCTGTGACTGTCACAGCTCAGGCGCTGCATTTGTACTGTTGTGCTTTGCGGTTATCGTGAAGGCAGTACTGCTTTAAATAGCAAAATTATGTAAGTACGCAATAATTGCTGCCTTGAGTTTACGTTTATTAGTGAAATTATGTAACGCCTCTAATCTTAGCACACCGGACATTTTGATATAGCTGATTTTTCTGGACCTTCAGAAATTTTGTTTTGTGTTACATGGCTGATTCTTGGTTTGCACAACCAGAACATTTTCACAGTAAGTCTATCGCAACCTTAGCTCAAAAATCAGTAATAAACAGCTCTCGTTGTGAAATTTGTGGGTGGCTCTGAAAAGAGCCTTAGTGGTTTTATTGATGTAATTTTAGTGACTGGAGTTTAGCCGCCGAAGCCGTAGAGGGTGCGTCCCTGGCGCTTGAGGGCGTAGACCACGTCCATGGCCGTCACCGTCTTCCTCTTGGCGTGCTCGGTGTAGGTGACGGCGTCGCGGATGACGTTCTCCAGGAAGACCTTCAGCACGCCGCGCGTCTCCTCGTAGATGAGCCCCGAGATGCGCTTGACGCCGCCGCGCCGAGCCAGGCGGCGGATGGCCGGCTTGGTGATGCCCTGGATGTTGTCGCGCAGCACCTTGCGGTGGCGCTTGGCGCCGCCTTTGCCGAGCCCCTTCCCGCCTTTGCCTCTGCCGGACATGTTGTTCGTCGTCCACGCGCAAACGTTGCAATGAGTAAAAGAGCCCCAGCGCCTGTATATTGCTGTCGGTCCGACCTGGTTGAGGACTGCGGCGGGGCAGGGCCGGGGCGGGACGTTCGCGCCATCGCTCCCATAGAGGGCCGGGGCGGCCGCGGCTCGGGAGGGGCCGCGGGAGCGGATCCGGGCGGAGTCATTCCCTGCCCGCGACACAAGGCCCGGCTTCTCGGCCCCGCCGTCGGCGCTCTCGGGGCCGGGGGGGAGCGGGCTCTCGCCGGCCACAGGGCTGCTGCAATATCCGGCCAGTTGTGGCGGCGGGGCCGCGAGCGCCGCGTCCCGCCCGCGCTCTGCCGGCGCTGAGCCCCAACAAAGGGCCCGGCCGGGCAGCCGAGAGGGGCCGGCGCGGTGGGCCCCGTACTACTGGAAATCCACCCTTTACTACCGAGAGCTGAGAAAAAGTAGTAAGGTGGGGGGGGGTTGTTTGTTGTTTTGTGGTTTTTTTTTTCCTTGAGGGAAAAAAATTATTTTTGCAGGGAGGAAAGTCTTTTGTGTGTCCCACGTCTCTGACTTAATTATCACGTGGCCTTGTGTTTATGAGACTGACGTCCTGATGAAAGAATTGATTTGTGTCCCTTGTCTGATGTACCCACAAAAAACCTGTATTGCTTCAAGTGCTTTTAAAGATGTGACAGGTGTTTTGTCATTTTCATAGTCTAACTCTTTATTGATACATATTAAACTATTTCTTTTGCTGGGTTTTTTCCTTCACATAATGCTACTTTTTGAATGAAAAGCGGTATTTATTATTATTATAGTTCTACAGCTGCATTCACAAGGAAAGAAGGACACAACGCTTTGATGAGTTGCATCATCTTAATCATCTTTAGTAGTTTCAAGTGTCCAGATGTTACTTTTTGGTTTTTGAAAATGCATGTTTACTTCCTCCCCTACTTTTTTCTTGCATCTTGTCTTTTTTTCAGTACAGTTAGTTTATGCTGTAGAAATATGACCCATATATTATATGTTCCTGCAAGGAGTTATAAGGTTTTTAGATGATAGCAACACTCAACAATTTAGAAAACTAGAAAACTTGCAGCTATAAATAGCGAGGTATGAAGCATAAAGGCAATTAGGCTTAATATTTTAATCTCAATAACTAAAAGATCTACAGTACCAACCTGCAGCATTGCAACCCAGCTTCTCAAATGTGATTCTAAGGTTCATCACGGACTTCAGAAATCTTCCCAAATAATCACAACTGCTAGACAGCTGTGCCTTATCATCAGTATATTTGTAATTATCCCTAGTGCTATGTGCTAAGTGTCTCCTGCTGATGATCTAGCCATTCTATAACTTCTCCTGAGAGTTCATCTTGGTCCTTTTCTCTGTGTTCCACACAGAGGAATACACCAGACCAAAATGAAATTATGCTCAGAAATCAATCTAAATTTCCATTGCTTATCCTACTATGCTTAAAAGTCTACATTTTTATCTTTGCTTGTTTACTTTGGTTAATATTCTCTCTTGCTTTGTTTTTTGGGTGTACTCTGCTTTTCACAGGTGCACTCTGTAAGTCCAAGAAAATACATAACTTTCTGGCTCTTCTTCTTCATCAGATGATTTGTCCTTCAGCATTTCTGACTGGAGAGACTGCAGAAGGTGGGATATTAATGTCAAGATACTACTCAAAAATTCCATTTTTTGGATGGAGCCTATTTAGGTAATAATCACAGAGAGAAAAGAATTGTCTTTCTGACATGACATTTCAGAATAAGAAAGAGAATTTTCCAGAAAAATCTGTGTAGGGCTCACCCAGGAGCTGCACTGGCAAAACACTAACAGTAGCTTTGCCTTTATGAAATGCTATTGCTTCCTGGACACTTCCAGCTGGAACAGTTACCTGAACAGGAGAAAACTGTCAGCCTGTAGCACATGTTCACGTGGAGGAGATAAACCATCCAGGGGAACGAGACAGAGTCCCACAATTCATACTGTTTCATAACACGACATAGGCTGGTGATTCCATCAAGCTCTGACATCTTTTAGTTGTTCTAGAGCTGCTGATGAAATCTTTTCTCTGTTCCCTCCCTTCACACTTAGATTTTCTGATTCTGCATTATTATTTCTTTTCAATGCTCCAAAGCTTTGGTCAATCACTGGAAACTCAATTCTTACTGAAGTGAGATGAGTGACAGGGTATTAAGGAGTACCAACTATTCCGTTTTGTGAAGAGGTTTTTTTAGACTGTTGAGAGAAATACAACTGCCTAGATTAATTCCCCATATATTCTGTCTAAACAGTGCTTTCTCCTTACACAATGAAGTCATATTAACAATAAAACAGCTGGAATTTCTGGTCCATTATACATTCAAACTACAGATTAGAGAGCACATTTAATTTCTAGGATTATCTTGGTTTTAACTTAGATACTACCATCCAGTATTTATTACATCTCAAAAGAAATACACATTATTTCACGTTACAAATTAAACCAGAACTTCCATCTCATTTAAAGTGCTGAAAAAGAAACCATGTTCTGTGGGCCAAAAGAATTAATTTGAAATACCATTATGTGTTTGTGTTCCACAGTCCTTCTATCTTTTCTGGTTTCGTTTTTTTCCCTTTAATATCTATCTCGTGGCTGTTAGAAAAGCAGATTTTTATGAGAAGGTATGCTGCTACTTGAAGGGAAAAAAAAACCCACCCAACAGTAGCAAACCTCTTTGCAATTTTCTATAGTTTTGGGGTTTTTTTTCGCCTGGAGAAATTGCCGATAAGCACATTTGGTCGGTACGAACCCGTGCCCTGGCAGCCGCGGGGGACACACGGTCCGAGCGCTCCGGGTAACCTCGAGGGCGGCACAGGCCGACCTTCGCCGCCGGACGGTGGGATCGAAAGGGCTCGTTCTTACTGGCTGGTGAAATTTGAATCATTGTCCAATAGTAGCGAGGTTTTTAAAAAGGACCAATAGCGAAGCACTTCGTGTGTGAGAGGTGACGTCACTGACGCTCTGTCCAATGGAAGCGCTGATTTCTGATACCAGGGATTTGCATAAGGCCCCTATAAATAAGGGAGCAATCGCGGTCTCGGGCACTCCGGTGCGATAGAGCAGTCAGGAAGTGTTTGCTATCATGCCCGAGCCGGCCAAGTCCGCGCCCGCGCCCAAGAAGGGCTCCAAGAAGGCGGTCACTAAGACGCAGAAGAAGGGCGACAAGAAGCGCAAGAAGAGCCGCAAGGAGAGCTACTCCATCTACGTGTACAAGGTGCTGAAGCAGGTGCACCCCGACACGGGCATCTCCTCCAAGGCCATGGGCATCATGAACTCCTTCGTCAACGACATCTTCGAGCGCATCGCCGGCGAGGCCTCGCGCCTGGCGCACTACAACAAGCGCTCCACCATCACGTCGCGGGAGATCCAGACGGCCGTGCGGCTGCTGCTGCCTGGCGAGCTGGCCAAGCACGCCGTCTCCGAGGGCACCAAGGCTGTCACCAAGTACACCAGCTCCAAGTAGGGCGTCTCGGACCGTCACTTTCAACTCAAAGGCTCTTTTAAGAGCCACCAATTTTTTCAAATAAAAGGGCTGAATCACTGCTATTACTGGAAGGTATGTAATAGGTTTTTCTTTTGCACGCAAGTAGTACATCAGGTACTCGTTTCTTCACGTTTAAACGTATCTACTAATTTTTCGACGGGAAGGGGGGGCTCAGTGTAAGTGACCTATGCTCTTCATATAGAGTGAACTTGCTTGTTTAAAGTTTAGTAAACATAATTCATTTTGGACTTGAATTGGACTAAAAAGCAGCAATATTTCCAAGTGTGAGTCCTGCGGGGAAAGGTAGGTGAAGGTCTTAAATTTTCTAAGGGTTTCAATTCCTTTTACTTAAAAATCCTATCAACTAATGAGCGTTTCCGCTATATCAGTAAATTAAAATATTATTTCTGTCTCGGTGGGCTAATTTTTCAGGCGTGTTAATAGCTTTTTCTTTGTTTTTCCTCGTTTGTACCCTTTAACTCCCTTTGCCCCGGCCAGTGCTGGCAGTTTTATTATTCAAGGATCTCCGCACTCGATTAGGCAACAGGGAAGGATTTTCTTGACGAAGGGGTTTCCCGTTTAAAACACCGACGTCCAAAGTTATGCAGGACTTGGTTCTTTAAAAAGAAAAGAAAAAAAAAAAAGCAAAAGCAAAAAAAAAAAAAAAAAAAAAAAAGCACGGAAAAGCAAAAAACGGGGGCCATCAGTGACGTGCAAGGTACTGGGGAGGATGGTAGTGTGGGGACGCAACTCTTGCCGCCCCGCCGCAGCGCTGTGAGCTGCGCTTTGCACAAACTGCCGTCGAAAACACATTTCCCCATCCCTGGTCCATTGCCCTCCCCACCTCCCCCAGCCCTCCCCGGCCCTGGAACCCTTGAGACGAGCGGGGGCTGATGCGGTGCCGCGCGTCACCCAGCGACCGGCACTCGCTCCCGGCGTAGGGCCGGCACCGACAACAGCGGCGGCGGAGCGGGAGGTCACCGCCCTGGAGGCGGGGTCTGCCGGGGAGGCGGTGCGGGGCCGGCTGGGCGGTGCGGGGCCAATCACGGCCCAACGCGCCACTTTCAAACCCCCCCGGGCACCGGAGCGAAGGGCGCTCGCTGGGCCGCCGCCTCCCGCGAATCTGGGCTGCGCCGGGCAACAAAGAGGGGGCGGAGCGACCGGCGCTGTAATCGCAGGGCCCCCGAAGTGTAGGGACACACTTCCTGTTTAGGGAAGTTCGGGTCTCCCACGCAGGCTGTACCGAACGTGCACGTAACCAAAAACCTTAAATCTTTATTCCGTATAAACTCCTGCTAAACCTTTAGAAGATTTAGCTGCTGTGATTTACCGTAGTGTTTCAGCTCTTTTTGAGAGGGAGTGGGTGGCTCTTAAAAGAGCCTTTGGGTTTATTTCAATGAGTGGACTCCTAATTTCTTCTGTCACCTTACTTCTTTTTAGGCGCCGCCTTCTTCGCCTTGGCCGCTTTGGGCTTGGCTGCCTTAGGCTTGGCTGCTTTGGGCTTCACGGTTTTTGCCTTGGCCGGGCTCTTCGCTGCCTTCTTGGGGCGGCCTGGCTTTGCAGCTTTCTTGGGGCTCTTGGCCGCTTTCTTGGCCGCTGCAGCCGCCGGCTTTTTAGCCTTCTTAGGGCTCTTTTTCACGGCTGCTGCTTTCTTGGGCTTCTTGGCGGCGCTGGCTGGCTTCTTGGCCGCCGGCTTCTTGGGCTTGGCTGCCGGCTTTTTCTTGGTTGCCTTTTCTTTTGTCTCACCCGGTTTCTTATTCAGCTTGAATGACCCGGAGGCGCCAGTGCCCTTGGTCTGCACCAGGGTGCCTTTGCTGACGAGGCTCTTGAGCCCCAGCTTGATGCGGCTGTTGTTCTTCTCCACATCGTAGCCGCCGGCAGCCAGCGCCTTCTTGAGCGCGGCGAGGGAGAGCCCCTTGCGCTCCTTGGAGGCGGACACGGCCTTGGTGATGAGCTCGGTGACGCTGGGCCCCGCGGGCTTGCGGGCTTTGGAGCCGGCCGCTGCTTTTTTCGGCTTCTTGGCGGCGGCCTTGGCGCCGGGCGCAGAGACCGCGGGAGCGGCAACAGGCGCGGTCTCCGACATCGCGTCAGCCTCGTCCACGATCCACGGGAAACCACTGGGCCTGGAGCTCCTCGGCTGCCTCGTATTTATAGAGCGGAGCCGAGCGGTGATTGGTGCGTTGCAGAGCCCGCCCCGATGCACGGCAGAAAGGTCCCTTCTCCCCGCTCATTTTGTGTTTCTTAGGAGCCAAAAAAGCCTGTTTTTATCAGAATTTCTGCCACCGACCCCCCTCCAGTTCGCAGAGGCGTGGAAAAGAAAGACTCTTGTCCCCCTCGGCAAAGTTTCCTTTCGAAGAGGCAACGGGTGAGCTAAAAAAGAGGCGATAAACCCTGAGTCCTGGACCTGGACAGACCTCGGGAGACAGAAACTTTTGTTTTTCCTTCTAAATAAAATCCGCGACGTGGGGAACTAAATTTCCAAAGTAATTATTTAATATTCTTTAAAGGGTCTTCTCTTAATCTAAACTGAAAAACAGGAATTTGAATCAATATTTTAGTCACAAATTGATTTCAAAGAGGAGGAAGTAACACAGGCTCATCTTGAGCACTGAATATGGATTAGAAATTAGCTCCTTTGTCCAAAATACTTCACTTCTTTCAAAATAATTAAAATAAATTGAACTAGTGCATTATGCAGCAAGGCAAGAAGCAGATTAAAGTCCTGTGAAGGGTTGTTCATGCCCCAGAAGGAGATGACTTTTTACAGCACAGCAGCTTGTACTGTGTTGCTCAGTGTACACAATACAGACATGGTTCCCTCATGCTCTGCTACAGAAATACTTAATTTCTTATTAAATTAGGTAACATAAGAACTCAACACGGCCAGTTTTTGTTAATAATCATAATCAGTGGCCTAACACTTGGTAATTCATCAGTGTTTTTATTTTGATACAGCTTGATTGGTGAAAATCTGAGTCATGGTTACCTAAGGAGACACTGCTGCAGCTGATTTTTCCCATACTTCTATACAATAAAACATGCTCAAGTGATCCACTAGGACTCCTGTTTCACGGCAGATTCCTAAATATTCCATTTTCTTACTGTTCAGTGACTGATTCCTGCACTGGAAGTAATATTAAAAACAGCCTATCCAGCTGATGTATCTGCTTTACTGAAACACCTGGCTGTGCTAGCAAGAGGAGGACCATCTCTTCAGCTGCATTTTGCCAAGACCACACTTCAATCCAAAATAAATGCACATTATTTTTCTGAGTACAGAGAATTAAAAGAAGAATTCTCTGGTATGTTAATTAGTGAGTACAACCCTTTGTTTTGCCAAAGGCCTATAAACTCCTTGTTGCCTCTTGCTATTGTAACTGTTGGTGATACTAGAATTTATGATTCCAGTAATTTATATTTTCAAATGGATAATTATTAAAATATGGGTTTTGACCAATAACAGAAATTTCCTGTTTCTATTTCAACATAATTATGGCAATGTTCAGCACCATGTATAAGGTAGAATCGAAACTGGTAACAGTCCTTTTCACCTCAAACTGCCTGCCCAGTGTGATTACCAATTATTCTCAAACTTTCAGATTTGAGGCAGAAAATGGTCTCACAGATCAAAGACTTTTTAAAAATAAAAATATAACTAAAAATTGATAATTCAGAATGCCCATTGATTAAAACAAAAACAAAACAAAATAAATAAACAAACAAACAAAACCCACAAAAACAACAAAACCAAAACACCAGAAAACGAAACCAGAAAAAGTCTGTAAGCCTGAAGATTGTTTAGAGGGGAAGGGCTGTTTTTCAAGACATCAGTGAGTTACCTGAGCTTCACATAGGGATGAGCTGAAAAAAAGAGGCCTGATGGGGTTGTGGGTTCTTTCACACAGTATTAGTAAACTTCATCTTTTTCACACACCCCCCCGAGAAAAGTGATTCCTTTCACATGACACAAATCTCGGTTTTTGGCATGTATCTACCAGCAATTGACATTACATTTTTTTTAAATTTTATTTCGTTTTGAAGAGCAAAAATAAAGAGCTTGGGGTGGCATTTTTTTGGTTTGGACTTGTTTTTGTTTTAGGCTTTTGGGGGAACTACTTGGGAGATTTTTTTTTTGTTTAATTTTTGCTAGGATGTACAGCTCCTTTAATGAGAAAGTGGGTGGCTCTGAAAAGAGCCTTTGGGTTACTTTTGAGGTGGGAGCGCTCCTCAGGTTTGTTTCACTTGCTTTTGGCCTTGTGGCTGTCGGTCTTCTTGGGCAGCAGCACGGCCTGGATGTTGGGCAGCACGCCGCCCTGCGCGATCGTCACCTTGCCCAGCAGCTTGTTAAGCTCCTCGTCGTTGCGGATGGCGAGCTGCAGGTGGCGGGGGATGATGCGCGTCTTCTTGTTGTCGCGGGCCGCGTTGCCCGCCAGCTCCAGGATCTCGGCCGTCAGGTACTCCAGCACGGCCGCCAGGTACACGGGCGCGCCGGCGCCCACCCGCTCCGCGTAGTTGCCCTTGCGCAGCAGCCGGTGCACGCGGCCCACGGGGAACTGCAGCCCGGCCCGCGACGAGCGCGACTTGGCCTTGGCCCGCGCCTTCCCGCCCTGCTTCCCGCGCCCGGACATCGCTCCCGACGCTGCTACCGCTGCCGCTCGAAGTGACGTGATCACGTGCCGCCGCACCCCGCCCGCGGCCCCTCTTATAGCTTCCCCGCGCGACTCGCTCTGCTCGTCGATTGGCTGCGCCGCGTTCTCTCCCGCTCCGACCAATGGCGCCGCGGATCCAAATCCACCCAATGGGAGTCGCCGGCGGCCGAGCCGCCCCCGGGCCGGGCCGAACCTCCGCCCGCGCCCCGCGACCGCCCCGGCACCGGCAGCGCTGGCACCGAGCGCCCCGTGAGCCCGCCTCCTAGGGAAACGTGTCCGCGCCTGCCCCGGGAGAGCAGAGGCGCGCAGCCTCCTCCCGGAAACGGGGGCATCTCTGCTAAAACCATCGCTGTCGTTTTAGAAACAGTCCTGTGTTTTAAACCTCAGAAGTGCTACTGCAGGGCTGCCTTAAAAATTTGTTATTATTACTATAAAAGAGAAACTTTCGTTTCAGTAGGAACAACTGGAACCCAGCACTGCCGATATGTGTAGACACCAGGCAGGAACACGTAATACAGGAGGTTTCTCTGATATTAGAGAGGGATTACTCCAATATTGCTGTAATCAAACTAGTATTGATGATTTCAAGCTGAATTATGTTTCCAGGCTGAGTCTTCTCACCCTTTGTAAACGTGCTGATGTCGTCAAATAACTTCTACAATACAAATAATAAAGAAAAGCACTTTGTGTTTCAAGCATTGCGTAATATTACATCACATACATAAATATGTATTAGGTGGGCGGAGAATATTTATTAGATAGGCGGGTTCATGTAAATTTTAATGTATGAAAGATGTAACTTTTTACTGCTTGGTGTGCTTGATCTGTGGAAATCTCCACCTTGTACCCTGCATAGAATAATCAATGTCTGCTTTCTAAACTAGACTCTGTTTAGTTTAGACTCTAAAATCGGCCACAATAACTGCAAGGCTTTTCTGAAGAGCATTAGAAGTCAGGCTGTCACACTGTTACTGAAAGTGGAGAATAGCTCACTGCACCTGTAAGCTGAAGTGATTTCCTGAACATTTAGCATGTTTATCCGGTATGACCTAGCCCTGTCTTACCGATAAAGAGATTCGTGTTCCATACATTGTGAGCAAGGGCAGATAGTGGACTTAATCACGTCCTTCTGTTACACCAGTGTTGTACAACAGGCTCTTCCTCCATTTTCCCCATAGCATGGGATTCTGCTTTCTCGTTTCCATAAATTCTGGCTACTTGGTTGTTTGGGTTTTTTTATGTTGTTCCCATCTTCATTCCTTGACGTTTTTGTATTCTAAATCTAATTCTAAATGGTTTTTCTTTTTAATGCACAACAGATCTTATGATATGGGTATCATAAAATTACAGTGGGGTAACGTGCATGCAAGACTGTGCTACTTACCCTGAGTGCTACCATTGTAATAGATTCAGGCAAGGACCAAGACATGACTCCCACCAGGCTATCCATGATACCCTTTCAAAAAAAAAAAAAAAAAACAACAAAAAAACCCCACCAAAAACAAACAACCAAAACCCAAAACTCCAACAAAACCCCACAACAATAAAAACAAACAAAAACACTAAACCCCCAAAAGATTGCATTTAAACTTTGCAACTCAGAGATCAAGAGAGAAGCACATCCTTCTTTCCAGAAGGGTACAATAACAGGAATTCTGATCTAAGCTGTACAGGGCACGCCAGCTGCAGCAGGATTACAAACAAAGCAAAATAAGAAGTTGTTCATAGCACACACAAAGTACTGTCACTATTTGTTTACTTCCGGGTAACTAAATCCGGGTCCCTGTTCTGAGGGTTTAATAACATTTCAGATGAATCTCTGCCTAATGATATGATTCAATGGATTATAATGAATTGATTCATCTTAGGCATTGTTTTCTATTTCCATCTTTATGTGGTCACTAACCTTCAATGGTGCATTGGGCAAGTCACATCACTGCTCGGTGTCTCGGCCCCTTCCCAGCCCATTTCCTCCCCATGATCATTTCTTATTCTGTGAACACTACTCAGAGCTACAGATGAAAAATGTGAGCACAAGATGGAGGTTGTATTACAGAGAAGAATCCCAAACCCTATATCACCACAATAGAAAAAAAAAAGTAGAGGTGGCCTGGGCCTATGTTACCAGTAGTCCTGAGCTGAGAACATCTGTTCTGAAGCAGTAAAGATGGCATCACATGATTGTGTCCATGACCAGTGCCATCATAAGTACATACTCCCATCTCACCTCCCCTTTCCACACACACCCCAAAGCCATCTTAGAGGTCTCTCAGTTGAGGGAAATTACCCACCTTCTTTAACCCCCTCTTTGAGCGCATTTAACATGTAGCAAATTCAAAGCCTTTTGCCTCAGCCAGAAGAGGATGGGTACAGCAACAGGTAAGTGTTCACTCTACCCCAACAGAGAAGGGTTCATCCACATAGAGAATATGGTAGATGCTAGTCTGGTATCTTAATACTAATATTATCCACAAGTAAAATTATCTGTTAATCTCAACATTAAAACTGTTAACCAATTTTTACTTGGTAGCCTGTCCATGATGCATCCAGTGGTTATCTGAGCCTTGATATGAAGCAAACCTTTTAATAAGAGTATATAGAAGAAATCATTTTGTAATTATTAGTAATACTACAGGACTTCAGTTTCTACATGCTATCGGCTACTAGAAACTACTTAGCTACTAGCTAGAGGTTGAAAGGGATGTTTAGGAACTAAACAACAAGAATATAGTAGAAGTTCAGTGGAAAAAAAAAGTATGTATTATTTACAATGTAGTTAGTTTTTCTTTCCTGAGGTTCAGAATGCCTCTATTGTCTCTCAAGGCCAGCCAAGAACTCTCCCTCCTTTCCACCTGCCTGCTAATTTTACACAAATCACAAGGAAACCAGTATTTTGATACACTGAACATTTATTGTCTTTCATAAGACAACATGAAGTTTCCCCAGCCGATGACAATCCATCAAGATGACCATAAAGGGGATAGGGTGCAAAATTCCAGTGTACAGTATACGCAACAAATTACCTCCCTGACCACCCTGGAAGAAAGATGATTCATCAACCTCACTGCAACTAAAAAACATGATTATAAAATATTTACAGAAAAAACAACCAGTACAGAAAACAAAAACTGGACAACCATTTGTGTATGAAATGCTGCTAACACTTTTCTGGCTCCTTAAAAACCTGTTCCACTACCCTCACCAGAGCATTCGGGGTGTGTAAGGATTCAGGCAGAGCATAGTCACCCCTCTATCCCACGCTCCCCTCCCCAGAGTATCATTATCTCCCTCCAAGGAAGGGGGAGGACTTCAGGGGAGCAGCATTGCCTTCTTTACTGTGATTTCCTTTCACCAAGTGGAAATGCTCTAGCTCTGAGAGGAGGTCCCCAGCCACACCCCATCTGTAGCGGTCTCTATTCACAGCACACTGGCAAGTTAACCTGGGGGTAGGGAACTATTCCCTGTCACGTGAGCCCTTTCGTTGCTTGCAGGAGGACTTTCCCTTCTCCTCCCTCCACAGTGATCTGATCCGTGTCCAGAGGGGCAGGAAAGCTGACTAGGACTATGACAGGTCACAGGAGACCTTCCATTTCTTTCATGAAGGCTTCATACACATCATCCTTTGTCTGTACAGAGATAGGGGCAGACGATCCAGCCTTGGGGACAGCTTTGGTTAACGGGAGGGCAGGCTCATCATCTTGTTTTCTCTGGGAGGCAGCCGAAGCCCCTTTATTCTCCCGGCGCACTCGCAAGGCAGTGGGCACAAAGCGAGTGATCTCTGCCTTGGGATTGGTGATCTGCGGCTTGGCGCTGATCGTGGCCGTGGCTTTCTTCTCGATGGTGGCTGCACTGGTGTCATCCGCCTTGGGGCGCTGAATCAAGCTGGGAGGGGCGCTCAGTACCCCAGGATTTGGAATGGGAGCTGGTGGAAAGAGCCCAGGTGGGGCAGGTCCTAGTGGGGGCACCAGAGGTGGCCGTAACATGCCTGGGCGAGGAGGAGGGATACCTGTAAGGAGAAAAGAAACCGTGAGCTGTCTCCACACCTGGGAATTTTAAATTATTTCATAAAAAAAGTGCACAGGCTCAGAATGCCAAGAAAAAAACAAAAAGAAAACCAAAACAAAGCAACCCTCAACAAGATGCAGTAGCACTGGCTTAAAAACAAAATGTAAAAAAAAAAAAAAAAAAAGTTTTCAACCCTGCACCAAATGCTGGGTTGAAAATGCTGCTCTTCAGACTCTGAAAGCAACAGGAGCTTGTTTATTGCTCCATTTCAAATTTCAAAGTTATAATCTGAAAATAAAAGTTTCTTGACGATCCATCCCACTGCAATTTCAGTCATCAGAAATGTCTGACCCAGGCAGAAAAAATAAGTATCCCAGTCTTCAACTCATTTATTGGAAAACCACTATAGCACGCAGAGCTTACTCAGAAAGAGTCCAGCAGAGCAAAAGTTTAAACTCTGAAATTCCCTTTTTCAGGATAGATTTCTTGCCACCAAACTATACACAGCACTTACTTGTTGTTATTACACAGAAAAGGGTAACAGCATAAAGCACTACGCAGCCATACAGTCAGGAACAAAGGTTAACTGGCCACCAATTATACTCACCAGCTTGATAACCACAGCAAAAACTGGGAAAATAAAGCAAGAAGAGACTTGGCACAGAAATAAACAGAACACTTTACCTGGTGGAGCAGGAGGGGGCAGACGAGGAGGAGGACCACGTGGAGGAGGACCTGGGGGCAGACCTGGTGGGGGGCCTGGGGGAGGACCAGGTGGTCGTCCAGGTGGGGGGCCTGGTGGCAGCAGTCGAGGCAAAGGCCCACGCAATCCTGGTAAGCCGGGAGGTCTCAGGAATGGAGGAGCTCCTGAAAGCATGCGTACAACGAAAGAGAAATTTAATTCATAGTTAAAAAAATACCCCAGCAACTATGTCATCAGCTAATACTAAAGGTCTTCAACAGCAACTTGAAAGCTGTATTAGCCAGCTGCCAGATTAAATAGAATGTTTAAAAATCTCAAAAAGAGGCAGCAGTTACAGAGTTAAAGGTTCTTCATAACAGTCAAATAGTATCTTCTCCTACTTGGAAAAAAGACTCCTCCCCACATAATGAAGTGGTAACTGAAAACAGCTACTGAGCTGAGTTTGTCAGAATTTAAACAGCTAGAAAACTTTCCTCTGTGGCATTTCATTGTTCTTCTGGCCTAAAAATAAGTACTTTTGCTCTTTTACTCCACTTCACACACTGGCTCTGCTGCAGCCTGTGTTGCCTCTGACAAAGACAGAACCCATCAGATAGACTCAGCTACAGGAGCTTGATGCCTCAAAAGCAAGGTACAGCATCAAGAGACTGCTGACAGACCATACAGCCTCAGTAATTACCACACTGGGCACGTGTACTCCATCTGCAACATGTTCTGCAGCTTCAAAGCTCCCAAACTGATACCACTGCCCGTAGTACTGAGAGCCTGCATCCTTCAAACCAGAGTAAATCAAGTATTCACCTGGTGGAGGGCCAGGAGGAAGGCCGGTGGGTGGGCCTGGGGGCCTCAGTGGAGGGGCTGGAGGTGGTCCTAGCGGAGGAGGCCCAGGCATAGGAGGTGCCTGTATCTGAGTTGGAGGAACAGTCTGCGCAGTCTGTTGCTGCTGTTGTGTCTGGGAAGTTGCAGTAGATGACCCGGTCTCTGCCAGAGCTTCCTCACTGAGCTGTTGTTGCTGCTGCTGTTGTTGTGATGCCTCTTCAGACTCCGATTCCTCTTCCTCCTCCTCCTCCTCTTCTGAATATTCCTCCACTTCTCTCCCTTCTTCTGGAATTTCCTGACCTGGATATGGGCATATAGTTATAAAATCTGTCTACACGTAACATCTTTGTGAACATCAAAGAATCTTGAGCACACAAAGAAGAAGAAAGAGAAAGATACACTTTACTTCAAAGGGCAGACATCTGACCACATTTTATTGTTAAACAGAAAATGAAAATAAACAAAAAATAATAATAGAAGAATCATCACTGTTCTAGATAGAGCTCTGAGAACAAGAGCTATCTGTTCCTGTGAGACCTGAAGCTTCTACTACCAAACCAAACTGTAGCTATTTGATCTACGGTTTATGGGAGTTTGTGTGGAGGTAAGGCAACAGGGACAGCGGGTTGGAGACACAGTCTCAAAATAAACACAGTCCCCATGTAAAAGAAACTTCCACACCTTTGAAAGATATTGGAGTTTCTTTCTGAAACAAACAAGAAATAATCTTTATTGGTTAACTTATTTCAGTAAAAGGGTATTTTTAAGGAGTACAAACCCTTGCAGGTTACAGGCTGAGCACACAATGTTACCCTTTCTCTTTCACCAATAGGTTCATATTTCATTTTAGCAATTGTTTAAAAGTTAAGCAAGAAAAGGTTGAGAAGAAAAAACCCAGTAAATTCCTACTCTTCACTTCAGCTCTGCTATGCACAGTGCATAAAGTACTTAACAAAAAATAAATTAAAACCCCCCCAAACAAATAACAAAACCAAATACCTAACCACAGCTGATACTCTAAGCAGATCAGACAGTAAAATGTTTACTCTATAATGGCATATCACCTCATACTATATCCATCTTACTCACCTGCCATTCGTAACATCATGGCCTGGAGTGGAGTCAGTTCTTTCATGTTCTTTTTCTTTTTTCTTGACTTCCCAGGCATGTCTGCAAACCGGACACTATGACCTGGGGAAACCAAAATATGGACAAGGGTGGTAGGACGTAGGAAGAAAATAATAAAAATCAGATAGAGTTACGTCTACACCTGTTATGGATAACGTATCATTCTAACATAATGATGCTCCTTACATAAGAGTTAACATTGGTGTTCCTAACTATTTGAAGTTTTGCTAGCCTAGTATTCTTTATCAATTGGTCTCCCCCAAGCAAGTGAGCATATTTTATACTGAGGCTTAATTTTGTAGGGTGTCCTGCCAATGCAATCCTTCAGGTGAAAAATGGCTTACGAGCTATAAGCTAACTCAACTTTTAAGAAAACAGGTTTATCTGAAAGTTGCTCCACTTCTAGACCATTCTAGAAGTGCTTCCTTCTGACTCATCTATTAATAAAAATCCTTCAGCTGGAATTTAGGTGAGTTAGAACAGAGTAGCTGACTAAATAAATCACACACACATCATGTCAGGAGAGCAGATAAACTCTACCAAGTAGTGTTTTCCTTCTGAAAAATTAAACCCAATCTTTAAGTTCCCCCCCATACCTGATTTCTTTTCTTCACCACCTTCCCTCTCCTTGTCATTGTCACGATGCAGGAAGTCCTCGCCTTCACTGTCTGCATCTGACCTATCGCTGTCACTATCATCGCTGCTCTCATCATGCTTGTCTTGATCCATATCCTCAGGATAACCTTCATCTTCACTAGTGCTGGACATATCATCATCATGCCCTCGCTGTCCTGCAGAAAGCAAAGTATTAGGAAATGCATAAAATCCAGATACGCTGCTGTGAAAGAACATTTTGTATGCCTACAGTAAGAAAATTCCCCCTAACAACAGCACTGACAAACTGTCATCCCTTTACTGCTTAGCACATATTCTGAAAGAATATTTTGGAGAATGTATTTATAAGATTTCCTATTAGCATGCTGGTTAACTGGCAACTGTTACTGCAACTCACTAACTTCTATTCAGCAACTGCCCACCACTGAAATACTTTGATGCTTTCCGGCATGAAATAAAGCTAATCCATACATTCACAAAAGTTTCTAAGGATGATACAGCAACTGTGTGAAAAGGAGGACCTAGGTTCTCCTAGCAAATGCACACTCAGGGTTGGCTGGAGATTTTGTTGTTGTGATTTTGGTTTGAGGTGGGTTGGTCTGGGATTTTTGTTTATTTGGTGGGTTTTTTAAAAGGAAGAATTCTCTGAGAATAGCTGGGGTTTTTGAAGGGATAATATGTACAGTCTTTCAGCACTGTTAAGACCACATGGGAATATATCCAGTCAGTGCAACCTAACAGAAAAAAAACCCCTGAAAAATGTAATTAGAACTTTCAACATTTAAAAATATACCTAGTAAACAAAACTGCAGATATTATGAATATATCAGAATCACCTCAGAGGTGCACTCATTTAAGAAAAGCCCTTCGAGTAGTACTAACACCCATACTGCCAAGAGAATACCTTGTCTAGGGCACACTACATTCATAGCAAAACAGGTCAAGGAAAACTCCAGACAGTAACAGGAAAGTTCTTACCTGCTTCAGAACTGTAAGAAATCTCCTCCTCTCTCCTTCGAGGAGCCATTTCCAAGGTGAAACCCACTTTACGGCCATACATCTGCAGGACCTGAGGTGGGGGTGGCCCCGGTGGAGGTCCAGGGGGCTTCCTGCCTGGAGGTAAACGTGGAACACCAAGCCCAGGAGGAGGAAGTACAGAAATGGACCGAACTGGTGGTCTGGAAATAAGAAAGGAAATGAGAAATGTAGGAATGCAAACAAACAAAAGCAAACATGCCCTTAATAGAATTATTTAGCATCATTGCTTGCACAGCAGCCTTCTAAAAAGAAACGTGAACATTTAGAAAGTATAGATCTGACACGAGGACTTTACAACCTCATACAAAGACATGACTGCTAAAGATCAGACAAAAGCTTCTCAGAAAGCAACTGAAGAGAACACTGAAAAAAGCAAAGACTGAATCCTACCACAGAAGAGGAATGAAGTAATCACAGAGTTGGTGAAAACAGAAGGCTATTCAGAAGGAAACAGAAAAAACTAGTAGTAGAATGAAAAAAAATAATAAACAAGCAAACTAGGAGTTTATACGAACTACTCATATAAACTGAATATGCTAGCAGGACAAAAGAACAGACATATGGCAATTTAAGGGGCACTGATGTTCAAAGTGGCAGGGTTTTAAGTTTTACCGATATGCAAAAAGCCAAAAACTAGAAGGCAAAGTATTTAACTCAAATGAATTTAAACAAAAACCTGTAAGAGTAGGGAAAGATTAAAAAGGACTTTGGTTCCAAATTCATGACTTCTGCAAGTCAATATTACCTCTGCTTCTGCCCCTAGCTCCTTCCCAGTAACAGGAGTGCTTCCCCTCTAAGTTTCTTTTTCCACTTACCCATAGGCTGATGTCTTCTTGAGGATAGAAGGTGGTTGGGCCCCTGGAAGGGGAATGTCCTGTATGAGGATGTTGGAGGGAGCATGAGGCATATCTGGTAAGGGGATACTTTCCACTTCAACATGCTGAGCATTCTGTAAAGGAGGGGTAAAAAAAAAAAAAAGAGAGAAAGAACGGGTTACTCCCATAGAAGCTACCGCACAACCTCATTACCTCAGAGAGGACAGAACACATGGGACCTGCTATCACTTGTCAAAGGTGTCTGTTCTTAGGGCATGTTATCTTGCAGCAGCCTATGAAAGAAATTTGGGAAAGTGTCAGCAGTAAAAGCTTTCAATGCAAAACAAAGCACATGCAATGCACTTATAAAAGGCTTTAGTATTCATGTTTCTATTTCCCTTTAGACCTTCAGTCTCCAAAACTAAGAGGCTGTAGACAAGTATGGCTGTATTTTTTGAGTACTCAGCAAGCACAAATCCCCCACTGATGCATATTCCAAAGGAAAAAAACCAAGAAGTCTTACAGATCCTTGTATTTGCACAACACTATGTTCTAGAATACAGCAGAGAAGAATGTTAGAGAAAGATCTTTAAAAGAATGCCAAAGGCTTCTCATTATTTTCAGCAACAGATTTAGCAGAAATTCACAGATATATCAACTGCACACTCACAGGCTTGCTTTCTTTAATACAGAAAACAAAATGCTGATATTGTTGATTTGCAACATAAATTTCCCTTTCCTCCTTTCATGTTGAATGAGATCAGTATATCAGAGACAAGTAGTGGCTTGACAACAGCCAAACTGTCCTCACTGAAATGCTCTAATTGGAGGTACTGTGCAAATTACTGTAAGTATTTCACATGGGCTACATGGCACTGGTCTCTAATAAACCTCCTTCCTTTGTAACTGTCCCACCTAATGAGCAGACAAAGAGAATAACACTACAACAGCTACAGGACTGAAATATATTAAGCATCACCTTGACAGCATCAAAATACTGGCTGAGTTGTGATCTCTTCTGCTCGTACTCCACTTCCAACTTGCGCAGCTCTTTATAGATGTCAGGATTCTCTTTCTCGTAGAGCCGCAAGATACGTTCAAAAGTCTCACGGAGTTTTTTGCGTTTATCCTTCAGCACTTTTTCATTAAGTTGTGGCTGCTGTACTGGGTTAAACTCTGATCCAAGACAGTAAATAAATGACAAAAAAAATTCATAAATTACTCTACTGCACAACTGTGATGAATGAAATCAATTCAAAGCAAAAACATCTTCAAACCCTATTTTCAGGAAGTCTTCAGCCTTATGACAACACTCTCCTTCAACTCTAAGTTATATCACACACACTACTCATTCTTTTTATCAGACATCTTCTTGAAAAAGGTCCTTTTTGATGGCACCACATCACCTTAAATTGTAATTAATCTCCAGCTTTAACAGCATCCCCCCTTCTAACAGGAAAGGAAATATTCTATTTAGTCTCCCCAGTCATCCCTTAAAACTAAGCCATACATCTACATGAACCACTGCCTAAGTCCAACACCTGGGACCTCTTACTCACCCATCTCATCCAATTTTTCCATGTCCCGGATAATCTGCTTTGGATCTTTCATCTTCAGTACAGCTGCTCGTACCATCATTCGTTGCTTTTTGTTCTAAGATCAGAGATCAAGCAGATCAGAAAAGTGTCACAGAAGAAAGACATAGAACATCTGTTACCCTTTCTCAATATTTCCAGTCTGGAGAAAAAAAACACACCTCAAAATGCCCTGCAAATGTTCACCATGGCACAAATCAGAAGCAAAGGTAACTAAAACTCCTGGTAATTTTAATTCCACTATCTTGATAATTACAAATGCTACTATAATTCATTCAATTAAGACACATACAATCAACACAATAACCAACTGACAAAATAGAGTAAAATGCTAAAAAGTGTGTGAGTCTCGGGTGGCTTATTTGCTGTTTGTTTTTTTTTGTATTGGGCTTGTTGCTTGTTTGCTGGCTTCGTTTGTTTTTTTTAATTTTACTCCTAACTACTTACAATAATATTTCAAAAAAAATTACAAGTTAAAAACCAGCAGGTGATGAGACATGTTTACTCAAAACAGGATTTCTGTTTTCTTAAACTACTTGTTTGGATAGTATTTTCCAAAGTCAATCTTAGGATACCAACCAAAACATCTGTAGTCTAGTAATCAGCCACAGCCCATTACAGTCACAAACATGATACACAGTACAGAAAATGCCAACTAAATGTTCCCAATCTCTTTATTTACCTTCTTTAGTTCCCTTTTCCTAGCTTCCTTCCCTAGAGGGGGAAAGAAAAAGAAAATAACAACTTGAAAGACACAATCAAATGGAAGAATCTTTCCTTCATCAAGACTAGTGCTGTTTCTCAACAGCTCACTCATCTTCAAAGACTGTAACTTTAACTCAACTTCCCACTGAGAGAGAAATACAGCATGAAATAGATTTCTGTTTCAAGTGTTTTATACAGAAAAAAAAGGAGATACTGCAGTCTTCAGGTCTCCAGAAGTAGAACTTTTTCCATACAAAAAATAGAACAACAGGCAACAGAAGTCATAGTAATACGTGCAACCATGAAAAGATTGCTGCACAGAAGCTGAAACAGAGTCAACAGACAACACACTCGAAAAATATCTAGGCTTTGAGTATGCATCTGAAATAAAGCATTTCCACCATGTAAGTCTAGATTTTCTTTATGTACTTAGACTTGATAACATCTGACATGTCACCAAAAGCAAAAAAACCAGTTAAAACAACTCCCTCATCTAACCAGAGCACCTACAAAACACCTACATGTTCCTCAAATTCCAATCTCAGTCAGATTAACTCTGTCCCAGGAAGCAGCCTGCAGTTTAACTAACAGCTAAATACAAACTGATAACCACAGAGAGAACCAAGAGAGAAATACTCAGAGAAGCAACAGCATGAAAGCAAGAAGCCTTCTCAGCCAAAACTGAGATGTTTTTCAAGTTAGGGACACTCAGTTCTGATTCATGAGCAAGGATCTTATCCTCAGAAAAAGCTTTTTATCTGCTTTCAAAGGCACCCCCCATTCCCATCTGCTTAGCTTTTATGGATACTTACGGGCCTGATCGGTGGGATTCATAAACTTCCCACTCTTGGTGGATGATGTAGATCTCCGCCCCATTTTGATCTTTTTTCTTCTGCCTCAAAAAAACGAACTTAAAAAATAGGAAGAGACCTGGAAAAGATTATACGGTTTCAGGTCCTATGCACTGAAAGCTTAATTATGATTATTTCTCTTCTCTTCATTGCACTGAGGTTGCACCCTCAAATAGCTCAAACACTTGCAAGGTCCTCACACCCAACTCCGAGCTCATGCTACTTTAATTAAATACTACTAATTTAACTAAGTACCTACTTACTACTACTTCACTAAGAAATAATTTTAAACTAATTGATAATTGTCATTATTCACACTAGTAGGCAAACCAAGAAGCTTTGTGCTTACACTGTGAAGGGGTGCAGGGGAGGCAGAAACACATATTCTATTTTTCTAAGAGCATATCAGAGTTCAGCTTCTCATTTACTCTCACGAGAGCTCTCCAGTTTTCACCTCTGTCGCAAATGTTTCCCCCCAAATCTCCTCCCTTCCTCAGATTCTAAGCTGCCACTGCTGTCCCTCCCCAGTACCCACTGTATCCATCAGCAGGTGTGCTGCACACATCCATGTCTTCTTCGCCTCCCCAGAGCCCACTTGTGCTCTCTGTCTCCATCAGCATTATTTCAAGCTGTGTTGTGATGACCAAAGAAAGGGTTATTCTGGAAAAGATTATTTCCTGTCTTTTGACATTTCTTCACCTTACAGATGACTACCTAAGCGTTCAAACTACAGAAACTATGTTTCTTCTCTCTCAGTTTTGCTCTCCCTCTACCTCCACTCCTAATTGCCTGACAAAATACTGGGGTTTTTTTGCAAGACGCTATCATTTCTTTAGGTGGGAAGCTCACCACACAGAGGTAGCAGTTACATTTACACCCCGTATTTCCCACATTTCTACCATTTAAAGGGTAAAGGGAAAGAGAACAAACTTCTGAAACCTCGATCCCAAATCTTCTTAGGACTCAAAGTAAAGAGTTTCAATGCAACAAGTTAACATACAAAGGTGGAAAAAAAAAAATAAAAATCAAGCACTAAATTTCTGACTTTTTTGGCCACTGAGGAACGGGGTAGAAAGCCCTCCCTTCTCCTCCCCCGACAGAAGGAGGAAGAGAAGGCGGGAGCGCAAACCACCGCCTTCTCCTCCCTTCCTTTCTCCTCGCAACCCAGCACCGTCCACCGCTCTCACCCCTCTGCCGGGCCGGGCCGGGCCGGGCTCCCTCCCGCTGGAGCCGCGGCCTCTCAGCCCCGCGGCCTCTCAGCCCCGCGCCCGCCTGCGCGGCTCCGCCGCCATCTTGCCCCGGCACCGTGTGGCTGCGCGCGGAACTGGGCTCCGGAAGGGGCCGCCCCAACTCTATGGTTCCGCCGCCCCTCCCTCCCCTCGGAGGTTCCGACTCTGTGGTTGGACCGGGGCGGGGCCAGGAGGCGGGGCTGGAGCGGGGACTGGCAGGGACAGGGATAGGGACAGGGAGAAGGACAGGGGCGGGGACAGGGATAGGGATAGGGAAAGGGACAGGGGCAGAGACAGGCTGTGCCCAGCCAGCCGAGCCCTGAGAGCAGGTGAAGACAGAGTTCGGGAGGGATACGGGTGAGAGAGCCCTACGCCGGCAAGGCCAGTGCTGGAAATAGATTGGAATAGGGACTGGGACAGAAGGGAATAGGGACAGAAGGGAATAGGGACAGAAGGGAAGGCCTGTGAACGTGGTCGTCGAGGGCGCTGTTCTCCCGGACTCTCCAGGGGAGATCCCACAAAGTGCCCACCACCCCCGCCCTGAAACAAGGCAGAGCCAAAGGGCATGTGAGAACTCTCTGTCCATGGGGAATAAACGCAAAGTGCTGCGGGAGCAGGAGGGAGCTGCCCACAGCCTCAGGTCTGTCACATGGGTTTGTTGTAGGGTTTGGCCTCGAGGCAGCGCTGCTGCCCTGTGAGCGGGGCTGGCATCCCTCTCTTGGGATCCTTGGCAAGCCGCCGTTCCACGGGACTACTGGGAAAAAGTGACTGATGACGTTCATCTGGGAGCTCAGGCTGTACTAAGGGAACAGGAGAAAGTCTGGTCCCATCAAGGACCACTGGAGCTACTCTGTTACTTGGCTCTTCCTGCAGCTCCCCTTGTGGTGAACTGGTGAGGCTGGGGAACACCTTGTAGGAGCTCTTCTGCGTCATTGTCCAAAGTACAACTTCTAGCAAAAGTCCACAGCACACAAAGAACCAGGATAAAGATACATGAAACATCAGGGTGCAAGCAATAAAATATAGGTGTAGGATTAAAGAATTAGCATGCCAGGGAGAGGTGTAGGAAGGACAGTTTTCTCTGCACAGGCAGCACTTGGGAACAGAGGTGGTCAGAGCTCTGAGCAGGATTTGTAGACCGCCCCGCTCCTGGTGAACATGCCACGCAAGACAATGTTGTTACAGGTTTTCAGATAATGGAATCTCAGTTGGCAAACTTGGAAGTTTATGAAGGATCATTGCAGGATGGGTAAAAGACTATAAGCTGTGTATCGTAATAATGCCAACATCCATCACACACTGCACAAAATCCAAGTTAGCAGATAGCTAGTCCAGGAGAATCCTCGGAGCCAAGGCTTCAGGAGCTCTCAGTGCCTAGGGAGTCTTGCTAACCATGTACAGAGCAGAGTCATCCCCACCTTGTGCCTCTTTGGCCTGTTCTCTTTACATTATTCTTGTTACCAGAAAGAACTTTCTGCAGGGCAGATTTTGCTTGCAACCATACTGTTTTTCCACACAAGTTCGAAAGCAGCTTAGACTGGCTTGAGCTGGTTTAGTTTCTTTTCTTCCTTGAGGCTGTTCTGACTTGGAACACACATATCACAGTTTTAATTCTTAATCCTTTGTCCAGAACAGCAGCCTGAGCAAAGGGAGAATGCTCGAGGGGATGTGATGTAAAGCTGTGGCCATGCACATCCCTGTCATGCACCATGTCACTGGAGAGGGGGACGGCTGAATTTTTGAAGATTAGTTGCACCTTGCAAAGCTTGGGGCTTTCTGTCATGGGAACACTGGGCTCAGTGGGGACAAAGGTGCTGCCTCAGCTGTGACTGCTTTCTCCCAAAAGTGTCTGCTGACTTGGACAGTAGTTCTCTCACATTTTTCACTCGATACTTCTGTCACACCAAGATGCAGCTCCAAGGAGTGTAGAGAAGAAACATCAATAGATGGGTTATGACACCTTTGGAGCACCAAGTTTAAGGCTGGACAGAGAGTTAGAGAGCAGGGATTAATTCTGTGGTGGGGAAGCCTGCTTTCCTTTAAGTCCACTAGGAACAAGGATATGCATAGAGCTGAGTAGAAATTGTATATCTCTGTGTTCCTCATTGTGTATCCCACTTCCCCTGACACTGCTTAGTACTTGCTTTCAAGAAAATGTGGACAAACTGCCTGAAAAATACAAGAGATTCAGTTTTATTTGACTCCACTATTCTTGTACAGCAGTGATTGGGAATCTCACAAAGAGCTGGTGGTTTTTCTTCCTAGTTTAGAACATACATTTGCACATAGAAAGCGGGTGCCAGGAACTCCTACCTCTCCAACACTAAAATATTGCTATTCTGCCTATTGACAATCTCTTGCCTCTACACAAGTGCCTCTAAACTGAGTGCCACTTGTGTCAGGAGACAGAAAACGTCACGTTTTGGAGAAACGATGCCTCAGGTCACCATGTCATCCGCCACAATATCTCATGCACGCAAGGCAGCGCTTTTTGCCTCCTCTGAATTGCCTTTCCTGATGCACATAGCCTAGTGTGCGGCTTGTGCTGGTCTCAGTTTCTCAGTTCCTGGCACCCACCCGTGTTCCTGAAGCCTGGACTTTTCCCCGATGACTGGCAGAGCTGGCAGAGCTGTTGAGTGCTAGCAGTTTCATCGCCATCTAGTGGCTTTTGAGCACAAAAACGAAGAGGAGTCAGAAAAGATGATTAAAGTGAGACCAGTGGGGGAGGGGGAAAAAAAAAGAACCCCATAATGGAAGGGTTGTACAGCCTATTTAGGCTTTTATCCCCTTTGTAATCTCACCCATTTCTTTACTTTCATAGGCATAATCTAGTTATTAATAAATTACTATTGCTAATATTGAATATTAACAAACATGTATGAATTTGAACATGCTCTTAGTTTGGGGGAAGCTGGTACTAAAAGAAGAAGCTATACACAATCCAACTAGATCAGTCTATCATGGATATAAAAAATTATAAAATTTATAAATTGCATCTATAATGAAGATTTTAATATTTTCATTATTTGATTTAAGGTTGGGTTTTCAGAACAAAAAAAAGTACAGAAAAGAAAGGTCTTACAATATGCACATTTTTATTAAATCTTAAATTACCTTTTTTTTTCTAAAATCAAAAGAAAGCAATCCACAGCAAATCAGAGCAAGAGACTACAAATCATGTTCTTCTTTCCAGCTTTTGTTTTAAAATCCAAAAAATAAGGACATTTGGTAGCATATTGTGAAATGAAGAATCTGAGCATACTCTTGGCAGTCTCACATTAGTGGGACTGGGTAAAGCATTCGAAAATAACTTCAGTGCATTAATAGGGCTGCAATCCTACAGGCACTTGTACATTTGTATTATTCCATTTCAATCAACAAAACAGCAGCTTTGCAAAGAAGTTTTTACCTGTGAGTTTGTAGGAGCAGAGCATTAACAAGCATAAGAGGTTATTCACAGCCAGGCACACCTGGAACGTGGCAGCTGGTTTCTCTCAGCTGTGGGGCCAGGTTGTGTGTGTGTACCTGTTGGCCCAGGCTTCTCTTACCTGCCAATCTACTGGGATTAGAGTTTATTTAAAGATCTCTGGCTGGCTCCTTAGGCAGGGATGGGACAGGAAATAGGAGCTAAATATGATTCAGCTAGTCCTTATAAGTAGTTCAGTGAACAGGGAATCCAGTCTATCAGATTTAGCACTAATCCACACTAAGAGTTTGGCAACCACAGCTGTCCTGATGAAGCCTCCAGACGTTGGCATGGATTGCCTTGTTGAAATTGTTTTCTCCCATCATGTTGTATATGATAAATATATATATATGTATATGTATATAGAAACATAGAGAAAAATCACACCTCCTCACCACCACTGCTCCAGCAGTGAGTATTATTGCCACTAGTATGAATTACAGTTCAAGGCTATCTACAATGCATTCCAGAAAATAGTGAAGGAAAGGTACAAAGTATCTGAAACATTGCCTCCCAAAAACACCTATAAGCCAGTTTCCTATTAATATATTTCATTGCCAGTTCCCAAAATTGTCACATCTCTTGCTCTGCTGCCACTAATAAGAAAAAAAAGCCATCAATAGTTCATTTGCGATAATGAATCAAAAAGGTTACTTCAGGCATAGCTGCTGCAGCCACTGTCACAGGAGAAGAGAGAACTCTGACTTCATTCACTGAACTTGTTGTCTCACCAAAGAAGTCACTTCATGTATGGCATGCTGGTACTTTTCTGAGGCTGCTTTAAACTCAGCCAGGTGCTTCTCGTAGCTTCTCACAGCTGTCAGCAGCTCATTCCTCTCCACAGCTCCCAGGATGGCATGGAGGATCATTTCAATGCCAAGGCCAATAATGGTAATGCTAATTCCCCCAAGAACAGATGCCCCAATCTGTGCAAGGAGACCGATGAGCTTGCTCACAGTGAAAGTTAGAAGATTGGAGCCAAGAAGTTTGACAGCTACCATCCCAGCTGTTGAAGTTGCTTCTCCAAGAATAATGGAAAAAACTCTCTGGGCTATTGCAATTTTCTCCAATTCAGGCTCTTTGATATCATATAGCTTCTGGTACAGCACTGGCTCGAGCTTTTCCTTCATGTCACTATCAATCTTCTGTACCTGATGCTGAATCTCACTCATCACTTGAATGATTATGTCACAGTTTTCCTTGACAGTGCTGCTCTCTCTCATCTGAATGTGGGAAATGGTACAGCCCAGGTGTTCATTCAGCACTCCAACCAGCTCATTTGTTGCACGGAAATTTGTGGACATGCACTCAAGCAATTTCTGATGCAAATGGATCAATTCTTGCTTTCTCTTGGGATTGTCTGGGTAAAGAAGATCGCTCAATGCCATTCTTCAGAAAAAGGCTACTTCAAGAGAGAAAAGAAATCTTTTACTCTGTTCAACACCCATAACTGTAGCAGTAAAATGTGCTTTGTCTCTGCCTCACTGGTTCTTTTTATACTCAGCAGGTCAAATCTCAAGGCATATCTTACAAATCTTAATTCTTGGTTTGGATCTTTAGACAAATAATTGGAAAAGGACCTTTTAAGACACTGGGTATACTCAGAGCAGCAAAAATAGCTAACAAATATGTAATTAGCATAAATAGAACATGGTTTACTGAAAACTGAAGATTGAAACTGAAATTGGAACCTAGATGATAGAAGCTGAACTAGTTCACTAAAAAATGGAACAATCTCATCTAATCAGCAAAATCTAAAATAAGCTGGGAAAATTAAAGGCTTGATTTAGGCACAATTCTGTACCAGCCTGTTTTTTCAGTTTAGAGGCATCTGATTTTTCAGCAACTGTGATGACTGGTGGAGTGGACATGGTCTGTATCACCATAAGGGTGTTTTATGCTGGTGTAGCTTTTTTCATCTAACATTCAAGAGAAAATGTTACTATATAAGCACTCTTTGCTTCTACTAATAAACCTACCCTTGGGAATTCATACAGAACAGTAAAATTATCTATGATAAACCTATCCTAACCTATGTCACCTTACACACATTTCCCACTGTATTTCCTTCCCTGATATTTAGCCTGTTCCCTCATTGTTTATTCACCTGTTGTAATTGATTTCCCATTGTTTTTTCACTCTGAATGTCAAACCACTGCAGACAGCCCTGTGACGTTCAGCACACTGTGTAAGCACCATGAGGTGCACCTGCACCAGGTTGTCTCTGATGGCAGACTGCCTTGGAGCAGCTTGCCTTGCTTGCACAGCCTCACTCCCTCAATTCCCAGGGTGTCTCATGCAGAGCCAATGTCTGCAGATGCTCACCAAGCTCCTAGGACATAACTGAGCAGAATCTGGCCCTCTCTTATCACTGTACAGACCAGAGCACAAAATTTAACTCCCCTTGTGTCTAATCTTTATGGTCACCATTCTTCTCTGAGCTGTTGCTGGTTTGCCAACAAAAGGGCATATTTAATATATATTTCTTCATAACCTGCATGTCAATACACAGAGTCCAAAGAGACTGAGTTCCCAGTGATCATGGAGTTACTCCTCATCACTAAGACTCCATAAACAACACAGTGCCACTTCCCTTTGACCCCATCACCAGCTGCAAAGTGAAAATGCTTTAGCATGGTTTTGACTTAAATGCAAAAATCTTAGCAACAGGGGCAAACTATGAATGAGTAGGCTGACTCATTTCTTTGTTGGTACTTTTTATGTTCTCAGCCCTTTATTGCAAATCTGGGCCACTTTTGTGGCAAGTGCTTTGCATTTTTCCAAGATAAACCTCTTCTTGCTGTTGGTGCCTACATATCACAGTTAGAACTACAAATAGTTATGTGTAGGGAACTACCTAGATTTTTCTTCTTAAAAAGATGCCTTTGTGCCATATTGGTCCTTTGTAATTCTTGCACTATCTGTTAACTGCAAATCATCTGACACTGACCCAGCTGTATTTTACTAAACACACCCTCCCCCACAAAGTCACAATTGAAAACCAGAATGATTTCAACAGTCCCCTGCCAACTTTTAATCTCAGTATTGAAATATAAGCCAGTCTGAAGAGATTTTTTCCCACAATATTTTGCACAGTACTGTGCATTTCTGTCAGCCACTTACCTTGTAGCTCTGTCAAGAGATTAAACTCTTTAACACATCTTTTTCTTCAAGCTGTAGGGAGCAAAGTACATATACTGTAAAGGTTTGTGATTTTCAGGAAACATAAAGCCATGTCAGTGCAAGCTATGATTTCATATCACTCCTGCCTCAGGGATACCACTGACTTGCTCTCTGACTCAGTGTGATATTAGAACCTTTCTACTCCACTAGTGTTTTATTGTAAGGTAATTTGCTTTACTTATTTGTAGAAACTGAGAAGACAAAATGCTTCAGAAGGAATAGCACTTCAGCAAACATTTCACATTCTAGACAGGTGTGGAGGAGACTTTTAGCTTCTATTATTTACGTATGGTTATTTCAGGTTCTTATAGCTGCTCTAGATTTTATGTCTCTTAATGCTAAGATTACTTCTTAGTCTTCACTTTTGCTAGTTTTTACATTTTCTTTCTAGAGTTAGGCAGGCCACATATATTTCTGACAATTTCTCTGGCTCCAGGGAGATTTTCTGCAGAAACTTTTCTAATTAAACATTTAGAGTGCCTACCTGATTTTGTCTGAATGCTCCTGATGAAATGTGTATGGGACAGTAACTTCAGCCTCTTTCCCCTGTGTTCGTCTGGTGTTTTCCAGCAGCATGTGATGAGTTAGGGATCCGGAGGCTGGGCTTCAGCTCCGTCCTGTTGCCTGCCTGCTTGTCATTAATTCTATTGTGTGATGTTTACCCAGATTCATCTATTTTTCTTCCTCCTTTCCCCTTCCTTCCAATTTTAACAGAATTCAGTTTACTTAAAGCTAGTTCCCAATTGTTAGATCCTCCAGAGACCTTCTGTTCCTGGAGGGAATAGGTACAGCACAAATCCCTCCTAACAGAGGTACCCTCACAAGTACCTACAGAAATGGCTGAAAGGGGATGGTGTTACTTTCTGTTCTCAAAACACAAAAGGTGTAGGACAGCACTTTTTGTTCAAATAGACACAGGATTAAGTTTTTCATTGGGATTTATAAATTTCTATTGTTTAGAAATATAAATATTCATGTTTGCAACTATGTCTTGAAATAATGAGTTTTTACAATGACTGGTTTTTTTATATCTGTGAATTATGGAAGAAAAGTTGAACAGTCCCACAAAAACAGAAAAATAGATACCACAGGCAGTGAAAACAGGCTTTGTCTGTCCCAGCAAGATGAGGCTGTAATTCTGTCTTCAACCAAACAAAACATCTTTCATGCTCTGATCCTTAGAAAGGTGGACCTGCAGCCCACAGGAGTCTGGTCAGGAATACTGCTTCCCCTCTAGAGAATAGTTGAGTTCTCAGATGAAAGCATAAAATCAAGCATATAATGAATACTCTGTGATGCTAACTTGATTTCATCTGAAAGCTGAGCTGCTGTATTCAACCCAGATGAATACAGAGTGCCAAACTCTCTTGTCAGAGCTGTAGGCATGAGAAGATGAGCTGAGAGAGAACATTAAATGATTTAACTACTACAATTCTGGAATCGTCAATTAATTGTGACTCCTATTCTTTTAACTGAGGATGCCATGTAGTCCTGAATATCTTCTGATATTGGACTGAATTGAATTGAATTGATCTGGCTGGTAACTGCCTCTGTGTCTGATTCTATAGGCTGGAAACTGATTTCATGTCTTCAGTGTTTGCAATGGATGCAAATTCTTCTCTTCTAGAGCCTCTATCACTTGGAACATGACAGAAAATAATTTGAAAAGTATGCAAGCAGTTTTGTTTCTGCTTTACTTCGAGTCTTTAGGGAAAATTATTAGCTATTGTTTCAGGCCTATTAAGTTTGAGCGAAAGACTTTATTTGGAGTGTCTGTCACCCTTTTTTACTGCAATTTGCCAGGTCTCTGGTGCCATGAGAATGGAAGAAGTGGTGCAGAGACCCACATCCAGCTCTGAACAGCAGTGGAGGCTAAAATCAATTTTGTTATTTCACAAAATATCAGACTACTTTTGCCATGGGAAAGAAATGCAGGAAAAGGCAGAGGGTTGAACTGAGCTCTGAGAAAAAAGTCTTTGAAAGTATACAGTGGGATGGGAAGTTGCAACTGCTAAGACACATCTATCTGCACATCTAACCACAGCAATATCTGTGCCAGCTGCAACCAGTCTGGCTTTAAAGAAGTCTGGCTCAAGCAAAAACAACAGCATGCTATTCCAGGACTGTATCTGCAGTTGGCTTTGGGAGAATTTTTAGGTGCAAGCAGAAGGGCATAACTTCTTAGCAGACTAAATGGCATCAAGATGGGACCCCAAGCAAGGAGAATGTTTTGTGCTTCCACCTATCAAGGGTTGCTTGCATCATCTAGTTGCTGTATGAACTGACTGATAAGGGTCACTTCTCAGAGCACTGTAGCCTGACAAAATATTGAATTACTCAGTCTTCAATTGCTTTGTCTCTTGAATGTAATGTCATGCATTTGATTTTGCTGTGTTTACTCCCTCCTCCCAAGAATATGAGTTTAATTCTGTGTACACCCACCAGTATATACAAACTGAAGGATTATAGTTCTAAGGATGATGTAAAGTAGATTGTTGTCTAGGACTCACACAAATTTACCAATAAACATCAAAACACAAGCATAATTCATCTACAGCACTTCTCTTACTTTAAAGATTGCATGCTGAAGGTCAAAGTCATAATTCCTGCAGCCAGAAGAGTAATGACACTTGCAGCTGTTTACATCACATTTTAGTGGCCTGCTTGGTAAGACTCCTGAAAAGGCTGTCAAAGAGCTTTTTCTGTGTTTTCTTCTAACTAATGTCTTGGAGAAGGATGCGTCAGGTGGGTTGGTAATTTGCACAATTGGTTTCAGAAATGTAGTCAAAAATATATCCACTTTTATTCCCCTGCAACTCCACTGTATTAACATCTTCTGTATTACTTCTGTTTGCTTTTCAGAGTCAGATTCTACTCCAGAAACGTTAACCCACCTTGGCTTTAATAGTAATAAAAAAAGGCTGTTCAGGGTCTGCCGGAATCTGCATGGCAATGTATGTCTATGTCACTTCAACCAACACAATATTCTCACTCTTCAATGTGCAAGTTCGCACCAGCTTCCCCATCATGTGAAAGAACACTTCGGCATTAAAGAAAAGCTGCAGCTCTTGGTCAATGCTTTGAGAGATATGCAAGTCACCATGGAAACAGATGACAAAGATGTACAGGAAAGCATCGGCCACACTTTGTGGCTAAGATTCCTGGTCCTATCACCTCCCTGCAGGACAAGACTGCTGCAGTAAAGGAACTTTCTGGGATTTACAAGGGGGCACTAGAAAACATCACCAGTGCATCTATTGCAGTGATGTTGAAACATGACAATTTCCCTGAAGCAGTAGAGTCTGCTATTCAAGAGTTACTGAGTTCACCTGTCTTGTCCCTTCAAGATCAGAACTTCTCATAGACTATGCCAATATTGTGAAAATGCTGCAACAAAATGAGAACACCAAATACCACAGAAGGCAGCTCCTCCTCGAGCTGAACATCGCAACACCTCAGACTTGGCTCTCTATCCTCCTCTTCACTTTGTGTTTTCCTTCAGCCTATCCCTCAAGAGCACAGATCCATAAAAAAAAGCCTGAAAACAGCAGCTAACTACTCAGAGGAAGCTTTCAGGGTGCTGAAGCCACCTTGTGAAGGATTCCAAGCCTTTGTTAAAATGGTTGAGGCCTGCATCCCAGTGATCTGCCCTTTAATCCGGTAAAACCTGGTGACATCCAAATTCCTTAAGTGTCTACATTTCTAATGCTAATATTTCTCTTGTACCTAAATTCTGTATTCCTTGCTGCAAGATTTCCAAGGAAATGGGAGCACCAAGCTTATATGGAGCTGCTTCAAGAGTCAAGCAGTTCATATAGGTGTTTTTGGCAGTCCTTACTTTTGACTAGCCAGCTGACCAGCAGCTTGTGCAGTCCTGTTCTATTCAGATCTTTTTGGATAACAGCAATAAGTTGTTGCTTACTGTTTCAGACAGGGAAGTGAATACTGAACTCCAGCTTCCTGCCAAGACCATCAGTACCTAAAAGCTCGGATTATCTGTGAAATGTGTCAGTGAGTTTCAGCTCAATTGATGACTCCACTGCAAAGTTAAACCACCGTGACTGGTCTTCTTAAATCAGTAAGATAACCCCACTGACCATAGCCTCAGCCCAGGGCTAGCATCAGTAGGGTTGAAGGACCAGGGGTGAAGAAGCAAGGCATGCTGGAAAGGGGAATTGCAGGCAAAAAATATTCCTTATCATTTCCACACTGTTATTTTTTGAAGATAGGAGAACTCCATAGCTCTAAGCCTTGGGTGTTTAAGGCTCCAGAAGTGCCAAATGAATGCATAAAAGTGAGAGGAATCTATAGCTAAATCAGAAGTTCCATTTTCAATTTATGATGTTGATTCAACCTCCAGCATTAGACATTACTCAGAACAGCACAGTAGAAAAGCAGGTAAACAAATCTCAGTCATATTCAACACCCGTGAAGACAGTAGTAAGACTCCACAGACTATCCTTCATTTCAACGTGAAATGACCAGCATGCATTTATTGGCCACTAGAGAACACAGGACCTGTCTGGTTTTTTCAAAAGGAATTTTAAAGTCGAACAAGATGAAGACAAGTCTTGTGATTCTCTGCTGGTAAGTTCATGTCTCAGCACAGCTTCATGGTTCTGTCCCCTGTGTGTGAGATGCAGACAGTCAGCCTGAGATGAGAGCTGTGGTATTGGTGCATGGCATCATGCAGCTGGAAAAAACTGCTGTGCCACAGATTTTACTGTCTCCTGGGACCCTGCACTCAAAGGAGATATGCAAGGCTGCACAGTTACCCACTTGATTTTACCACTGTGGTGCCTTTCACAACCCACAGACAGACTCTTTCTCAATAAAAATAAAGGTACTAAATAAAGGGTCCAAAGTCCCTGTGTGTCTTTCCTGAATGCCTAAGGGAAAAGCTACCTACAGTGAAGGGTATCCCAGACTTAATCTTCAGAAGGGCCATAGATAACTTTCCTCCTACCTGAATGGGTCCAGGGAATATCTGTTTTGATGAACCAGACTGAATGTTCCAGTCTTAGCTGGGGAGTTGCAGCTGAAAGCAAAGGGAAGTTTGAACCTTCTGTAGCAACAGGAACTCCAGAGACTGAATGCCTGTGAACTCTTCTTGGCTGCTATTCACAAGTATACAGCTGGATGCAGCCAGAGAACCAAAGACTGTGGGCCAAGCACATAGAAACTGCAACCACGCTAGGAAGAATGGCAGAGGCGAGGGCAGTGGAACCACTGTTCTTACATCTTGAAGCTGAAAAAAAATCAAGACAGAAGTGTTTAGGACTCTTTTCACTTCCTAAAGCTTTCTGCATTTACTAACACAACCTTTGCCCAGAAAAGCCATTTTCTCAACTATATCTACTACTTTGGCTTGGTTCCTGAATGGTTGTTTCAAGTTCAAAGATTGCATTGACACATTACCCTCCAAAGAGACAAAATCAAGAGTCCAGTATTGGTGGTGGACTTACAGAAAGATGGAGATGTGGAACAGGCCCAATGAGGTCTTCCAGCACAGAGTTATCCCTATAGCCAGGAAACTCAGTGTGTTCCTTGCCAAAGGATACCTTTTCTCCCTTCTGTCTCAGGAGAGAGATCACAGCTAAAGCACCAATAGTTTGTTTACACTAACCTCAGCTTGACAGAGATAAGTAGTAGCTTCACAAAGTGGTAGTGGACTAGAGTAGTCCTGATGCTGGGAGTGTAGCAGCCTTGCAAACCACCAGCATAAATATCTGGGTTCAAACTGCCAGCAAATCTCACCTGCCTTTGCAATAAGAACACTGGGGACCCAAATGCGTGAGTCCTACAACGTCCTTGCAAAGGCACCTGGGACAAATGGAGGCTGCAAAGAACCCTGAGACCTGATGTGTATCAGGTGGCTTCATCTTTAGTGACCTGTGGGGTTCTCCCAGGTTTCACAGCAAATGGGTAAAATCTGGATCATGTGGCTCTCGTAGGTGAATATAGTGGGCAAGCTACAGATTTGCCCTTGAGTGTGACCTTGTGTAGGTGCAGCTGGTGAGGGCTGCTTGGGGTAGTGGAGACCAGACTGTCCTGTGCCCCCACCACGTATAAGAGGCTGTATACAATACCTTCCACCAGCTGGCAGTGGTACTTGCTGTAGTTCCCCACAGAATGAAGATGCAGTCGGTTACCATCCTGTGTCTGAATGAAGCTTTTGACAAGAAATATCTCGTAAGGGGGAATGAGGACTTCCTTCTCAGTTGTGTAGTAAGAAAAGCCTTGCATAGCTGCTCCCAGGCAAGTAGTCACTGTAAACAAAGTTTCATTCCCAAACTTCTGGGCTTCACTCCTGAGGCGGGAGGTAGAAGTGAAACGGCCAAATCGCACCCTGCTGCCTACCGTGGCCTCGATATATAAGTCTTTTACACCCCTGTGCACCTGGTAGCACTTACGTTTCCCCATGCTTTCCTTGCTGCTCTGCCATTCCTTCATTATCTGGATAGCAGTTGTTAGGTAAAAGTGAAAATATTTGAAACTGAAGTTGTGTCTGTAGTGCTCTGGAGAGATTCCTGCTGTAGATGTAGCCCAGTTCAGCTGAGAGTGCAGGGAAGAGTTCATGGTGTAAGCCATGAGGACTATGGCATGGCTGTCATGCATCTCCCTCAGAAGACCTACAGGGCTTTTTAACAAAGCCTCCTGAGCCTTCTTCCAGAGGTTCAAATAGTCCTTGTTAGCAGCTATTTCCTTTTGAAAATAGTCACCTTGCTCCAGTTCTTCCATCATTTCCTCTCTGCACCCCAGATACTGGTCATCAAAAGAATTCAGAGCCATATCCATCAGGATGTGGGACATAGCCTGCAACATAAAACCAAATTAAGATTAGCATCAGAAGTATGAACTTCTTGTGTATCTCTATAAATGCAAGCCAAGTTTTTTCTACCCTTTTCTCGCTGCTTTGTCATCACTGGCAGAGCAAGCAAGGCAGGTAGGCAACTTAGGCAAAGACCTTTCTGAGCAACCTCATCACCTATACATCACCTCAGTCAAATGCCAGTCAGGATGCCATTTGATGTGGATCAGTCACATTAAAAACTTCAGGAGAGTTGACTCTTCAGAGGGTGATGGTATAAAGCCTGTAGGACAGACCCATGGTCCACTTATATCAATATTCTGCCCAGGATTATTAAGTGGTTTTGAAGAGGGAAAGAATAAGCAAATCAATGTGCTAGAGCAGTGTAACCTGAACACTCAGAGGTGAATTTCTTCTTCCTGTCCTTCCAAATCTCTTGGACATGTTTTGGCTCCAGGGAATAATGTAAAGGACAATGTAGTAGCAGTGTGACAAAACTTCTGTTCATCCCGTTTGTCTCAGTGAGACCAGCTGGACGTGTCATGTAAATAAACATTAAACATGAGTAAGGATTCACACAACTAGGTGCTATAACAGGAAAACAACCTCTAATATATTCTGTCTATGAAACAACCAGCTAATTATGTGTATCTAGCATTTCTAATTAATAAAAACCTTGTGTAATAAGATCTAAGAAATTGTGCGAGTTATGGTATTGTTCCTTTTGCTTTTTGATCACCTAGTAGACTAGTCAAGTGCTGTAGTCAGTTGATAGTTGAATTCTACAAGTAGCTAGATATTCACTTTAATCTCAAATATTCATCCTAGACATGTAACCAAACTGACACCTTTCTTAGCCTCTGAAGTTATACTGGCCCATAAACTGTGCAGGGATTCAATTTCTTTCTCATTGAATATCATAATTGTTTTGAGGGAAAGCCAAAAGGCCATCAAAATACACAGAACAATATTTTTACCGTCCCATCTAACAACACACTCTTTTTGTCAGAGCCTCAGCTGAGACAGGTGGGAGAAGGAGAGGAGACTATGAGGTCTACTCATAAACACACTGTAGGAAACCATCTGGCTCTAAACAAGAGGAAACTTCCAACCAAGTGGTTAAAAGAATTAGGACAGGTAAGAAATGGAACAGAAGAACTGAAAGCAGAAAAGTTAAAAATTAACTAAAAGCTCCTTAAAGAAACTGTTTCAAATGGGAAAAAATTAAAAACTTATTTCAATGAGGTAAGCAGTTTCACCATTTCAAATAAAGAACATTTACCCTTTTTACCAATATTTGTGAGATCAGCAACAGGAGGCTGCCCAGCTGCACTGGCTTCCTGGAGTCCACCCAAGGCACTGGAAAGAACATTTTGTTCAAGAAGAGGTCATTTACATCTGCTGCTTTCCCTTTTTTCCTGAATTGGAAAATTCTGCAGTTTGTAATTTGCACTCAGGTTTTGGTGACAGTTCTTCAACCAAAGATCATTCACCAGATTCTTACAGCAATTCAGAAGTCATTAATCATCCAAGCAGACAATTTACTGGTAGAAGTGTGCCCACAATCCATAAGGAAAGGTCTGATTGCACCAACTCCAGCTGATGCGAGTGTCCGTCACCTTAATAGCTCTTTTAATTCCAAGGTATCCGGTGTTCTTGTTCTTGCAAAAAGGAAGAAAATCATGGCTTGGAGAAGTCTAAGGCAGTTGTCCTCTGAGGAGTGATGTGTCAGGATGAGTACTCCCTGGTCAAGAGCCCTTAAAAAGCCCTTTTAAAGAAGTTGGCTTTCATAAAGCCAACGCAGAAATGCAGGGTAGGTTGGGATCCCATCTGGAAGCAGAGATAACCTAACTGTCCTTCTCTTCCTTATCACCCCCTGGTTTCTAATCTTGCGTTACCAATCCTACCCTTACACCACTGCAGTCCACCTTGTTGGACTGTTTACATTGGGTACATGCAAAATGAGTGCGCAAATGCAGATTCTGTACTGAGTCAAACCCCTCTCTAGCAGCTGATTTCCAGACCCCTTCCAAATAACAGCAGAGAGTTATTCCCTTCCAAAGCCCCATGGCCTCCGATAACTATTCTTTGTGGAAAAACAGGCAAGAGCTGTCAGGGCCTTGGTTCTGATCACAGAGAAGTGAAAACCATTTTCCATGGCCTGCTGGTGATAGGCTGGGTGAGAGGTGCACCTCCAGTCATAGCGTGATTTCCTGAGATGAGATGTTTGTGCAGATGCTTAGGTTCTGTGGACAGAGAGCATCTGCCAAATATTGCTGAAATAGGGTGAGAGGCGACATAAAGGTCTCACACTGGGCTGCTTCCAAAGCAGCTGATGCTGCTGACAGTATCTGTCGCCACTGGGGACATAAAATGATGGCATGAAGAATGATACAAAGTGATAGATGAAGACTACCTACTTCTCCTTTTTGGAATTTCTCTGTTATTTTGGGCTGATTTCAGAAAGTGGTTGTTTGACGGCTCAAAGTGAGTTCACAGAAGGGTTTGTGAATTAACTGAGGCGTCTCCTCTTCTGTTTATGTAGAGATAAAACAGAGATAAACTGAGATGTGTTCCCGTGGGAGCTTGGCAATCATGATAAAAAGCCCTGCTTAGATGTCAATGCAGCTGCATATAATCCAGTTGCAGATTATGTCCCAGGTTTTCCCTTCTGATCTCTTAGTGTATGTTTAGTCTGAAGGGAACCAGGAAGAAAGGCCACTGAATTTGCATTTTCAAACGCTTCAGAAGAAACAGTGTACTATTAAATACAATAAATACAATGGCCATAAGATGGCAGCAGAAGATTTGTAGCAGAACTTAGACTTGGAGCTGCATTAACCAAGCAAAAATCGAATTCCTCCATTTCAGCAGTAAATTTGTAATGTGATCTGTGCACTCGGATCCCCAAAGGTCATGACTTCAGCCCACGTAGGGATCTGGTGACACAAAGTAGATGACGTAATGGAGGCCTCCCAGTACAACTTGCTTGAAAAAAATATTTACTGAAAGGGAGAGAAAAAATATAAAACTAACAGAATGATCCAAACATAGGCAGGAAACTTTTTGTGCTAGCAAAACCATACAACAACAACAAAATCCTTATTTTATTATTACACCAGACATTAGGATTTCACTAATCTCTCTAGTATTTTTCCAAGCAAAAATTTCACTTCTTCCAATAAGCACTCTGTTCATTTTTACTAGATGGTGTTCAGAGGAGAGTTTTGCTGTGAGCGGTGAAGCCCCATCAGTTTATGCCAATAGAGGAACCAGTCACAGGTCACAGGTGTTTGACCAAGACATGCAGAGATATTTATTAAGTGTCTTCTCCTTGGCCAAGATCAGCATAACTGGTACAAGTCATAGCAGCTTGCCAAACAAGATGCTCACACTCCTTCTGGCAACCATCTCTGTGGACTTATCCTGTGTCCTTACTTCAGGCCTAGGTCTCTCAGGAAAACACTGAACTGGGTAGATGGTGAATCAGGAAAAGCCTGGCCCTCCTTTCCCTCAGCATCACAGAGTGCTGGAACTACAACCTGAATTTCGATATAGTCACTTCTGATTCACACTGGGACACGGGAGGGGAGGAGGAAGACTCATGCACCGGGTTCCTGCTCCTCAGGGTTCACAAAAGCAGGCTGTACCTTCCAGGCACCTCTTTAACCACAGGTAAAGGTTGTACAGAGGAACAGAGAGAAGCAGCACACCGACCTGCTTTACATAAGCAGTGTTTATTGCAATCTGCAGCTGAGGAGGGTTTCACCAGCTTACATGTAACCAGAGACTTGATCTCTGTCAGTCTCCTGAGGATCAGCAGTCCTTGTCCTTGGAGATGTGATCTGCCATCTACCTCTCAGGGAAGGAAAGCTGACAGAGCATATTAAGGAAGCTGTGCAGAAAGTGCTAAGGTATACTATTAATACCAGAGGACAGAATGAAGTAGTGCAGAGGGAAGATAATACGTATATAAATACACACATACATTACATATATATATTTAGATACAAGTTGTCTTGAATAAATGAAATGCTGACCAACTTCAATCCATTCTTGAATCAATTTTCTTTTTGTTTATTTCATAACCCTTTTTTTTTAGCTGCTTAGACACTTCTAGTTTCAAGCATAAATGCTATAGCACTAGAGACAAACAGGTTGGTTTTTTGTTCTGCTTGGGTATGTTCAGTTTCACCAGAAACTGGTTAAAAAACCCCACAAACAACAAGAGATTCCCAAGTTGCTTTTTACAGACAGTCACCGAATTCAGTGTACAAATGGAAGAGCTCATCTAAAAGGAGGAAACACTCCTTAAACACTCCTTTTGGAATTTCTTTGTTGTTGCTATATGGGCAATTTTTGTGACAGAATAACCAGAAGAATGTACCAGAACCTGATTTCTGTCTATGCATTAGTATTTGCGCGCTTCTGTCTTTATAAAGTGATCCTAGTGTGATGCATACTTAGTGTGATTATACTATGTGAAAATACTGAACTTTCCAGTAATTCTAACAGGAGGCAGCTGTTCTTCCTTCCTCCCTCCCAGTGAGCATCCCAGGATCAGATCCATCACATTTACGCACATTGTGTAACAACATCATAATTGTGACATTCTTCTATAATCCCCCTGCATTTTTCAGAAAAGTATAAGAGGTCTAGTTTTGTTTCTAAGGCATGCAATAGTTTTCTTGAGACCAATCACCATTTTTTTCACCTATTGTGTCCTGGGGATTCAGACGGAAGGAGGTAAGACAGAGTCTTCTGGTGAAGCTCAAAATACCACAGGAGATGTCTAAAGAGAGACTGTTTTTGATGAAAGGAAGAAAGCTAATGTAAGCTCAACAAGTAGGATAATTACTGCCTTGCATTCCAGCTGGTTAAGGAGACAGTGGAAGTAGATGCCAGTTTGGATATTTCCCTTCCCTCCTTCCACCCACAACCTTCTTTCTCTTGTGGGGCTCAGAGTGTTCCAAGCCAAACAAATGAAGAGACCTTCCAATCCTTAGTATCTCCCAAAGAAACGGTTGTAGGCCAAGGAAAATCCTATTTGGTCAGAGAGATAGTCACAGGGGGGATAGTTTTCACAGCGCTCATGCATCTGCTCCATTGGATTTTTATAATACTCGAAGTACCTGGAGTAGACAAAGACAGAGATACCATTCTGCAGATTCAGTCAATGCAATTGGAAATGGTTCACACACCTGACACTGACATGAAAGGAGTGATTCTCCAGGGTACCCCAACAGGGGATTGCTCATGCTGAGTTAAATATCTACCTACGTACATACAAACAGGCTACTTAATCAATGCTGGGGAAAAAAAAAAAAAAGAGATTGAACTCAGCTTAAAGCAATTGCTCTGCAAGTTTTATCAGCAAAGGAGACCACAGAAGCAGTTAGGGTTTGAGGGTTTCTTTGCCTTCATTCCCATTCCCCAACTACCCAGGAATATTTTTTGTTGTTAGTATTATTTATTTTTATTACATATTTATTTTTTATTTCCTGATTGAATTTATTTTTGTTCAGTTTCTACTTACTTTCCCACTAGCTATTATTGTCTTTTAGTTTAATCACTTTTCTCTCATCATCCTCACTTCTGTTGTAGACAACAACACTAGCCCCATGCAGCTAATTTTTTTTTTTTTTGCCAGTTAAACATGCCCAAATCTTTTAGTCTCAGCTCTGGATGCCCTTCTTAGCTCCTCTTCCAGATTTGACTAATCTTTCCTGAAGACTGTACACAACATCACAGAAGTCCCACCACTACCTCATGAATTTTTACTTTATTTCTATATTAGAAATACCCCATTGCATGTTGTCGAATTCATATTTCTGGATCAACCTTATCTCATTATCGAATAATACACCAGGATGTCTGTCTGCCTCTGTCCTTCCTGATTAATGCTTAGAGCAGAAGCTACTTTTACAATGCCCCACCTGTAAGGGGGTTGTTGGTACAGACAGTACAGTTGCTGTTACTGAATTTCATCTTGATTTTAATCACTGCAGGTTTCACCATCAGCCCGTTCATCTGCTACAATACTGTGATCCTTTCCTCTACAGATGAGGCCTCCCAATCTTCTATTGTCTAAAAACAGCATTATCCTTTCAGTCCAAAGATGGATTGAATAAAAAATCCTTTTTCCAAAGGCCCACACGGGAGAGTAGCTTAACAAACCCTCCCAGGAAATATATGAAGAACACCCTTGCATTACCTCAAATTTTTCAAATAGCTAGTATTTCTCCAAATCTTTATGTCTGGGATTTCTGCAAAAGTAGATGTATGATCTACAGCTTCAGAAAGAACAGCCAATCCGATCTAGCCTTATTCCTGCAACAGAGCTGTGCTTCCTTTGTAGGAAGCCAGAGGCAATGACCAAGCTTCTGTGATTCTCATTTTCCTGGAAATTGGTTCTGATGATCCTGTACGTTAGAGCAGCTTCTAACTTGTATCCTTCTGTCCCCATGGATAGCCCGGACAGCTAGCAGAGTCTTTCTCCCTGGGAGGAATATTGGAGTCCAGCTATGAGCTCTCCAAAGGATATTAATGAAAAAAGAACCATTTATCCATCACTGAGTGTCTCCTACAGCCTTTTTCCTCCAAAGTGTGGAGGTAATAACATAGATGTACTACGAAATAATGCCTTGTCCTGTCCTATTGCCTTCCCCCCCCTCTTCAGAACAGGGACAGAGTCCAGCAGTCAGCCTGACTCCTGAGTCATTACCGTTCATAGAGGCTGGATCTCTTCTGCCTCTTCACAAAGGCATTGGCAACTTCTTTTTTAATCTTGATGCCTACCAAGAGAGAACACTGCAGGTTAGAGATGCAGGGCCATGGTTTGTGAAACACAGAGACCAATCTAACCTCTGAAAATGGAAAGTCTGCTCTCTTCACAAGCGGATGACTGCTACAAACCACTCTAATGGCCTGTTCATCTCTCCCCACCCCACTATCTGCTGAAAACCCAACAGCTGGGATCTCTCCTTGCTGCAGCCTTCACATCTCCATGGGGCAAGGGCTTTTTCTGTCATAAACTCCATTCCCTTATCATACAGCATGATCTGAATCCACAGCAAATGTGCAGAAGGCATAAAATATGAATAAGGAGAAAAGAGAATGGCACCCTCTCTCCCTGACCTGCTTAACTTCAGTCTTGGCTTTCTTTCTATGTTGTGATTCAACTGAGAGTAATATGGGATACCAACAACCAGACCTTAAAATGCTTCCAATAAGCCATGAGCAACAGACAGAAACACCAATGCTCAAATGTACAGGGTTCCACGAAAGGTAAAGAGTACAAAATAGCGACGGTAAACATCACACAGGCAGAAATACACCCAGAGAGAAATACACAAGATCCCAGTGTTCAGGACCTGGAGAACACGAGAGGCCTTTCAGCCATGACAGCATTTGCCCCTGCTCTACACTAACACACCGTTACTTGTTGCTTGTTGGCTGCCTTGGTTCGTGGTTGTGCAAACACTATGGTGCTGTGAAGCACCCCACAAACACTAGGTTGAAGCACTTCATTCCCCATCCCCATCCAGGGTCATCACAGCACAGCCTCGCTCCACGGGATCATCCCACACCAGCAGAGGTGTGCACAAATGCTGGCACAGCAGCAACACAGGCAGCTGCACACCAATATTCATTTCAGCATGGAAACTGGAATGTCAATCATTGCTGTCACTGGGGGGAAGAAGAATCTAAGATCTCTGCCTGTGGGGAGATGGGGAAGTTTGTTCCTTCCCTTGTCCCCATTAAATGTTCGACTGTGTTTCTCTTTGGAGGTGAGAGGTATGCCCTCTCTTGTGAGCTGAGGTTTAGTCTGAATCAAAATACTGACTACACAGAAACTGCCAGTTAATGAGCTGTCAGAAACCACCACCTTTCCCTGAACACTCTCTACACTTCTTTTTTTCTCTTTCCCAATCTGTGTTTGTATTGGCTCACTGGAAAAATACCAGCTTTCATGCTCCTCAGCAGCAATGTTATCCTTTAAAATGTGAGAAAGGAGAGTCGGGGAGAACGAAAGGGATTTTCCATACAGATTTCTGCCAGGATCAGCTTGCTGCAAAACCTGTGAACATCTCAAGGTGTGCAAATCCCCATGTCCCAGGTGACGGATGAGAGGAACTGCAAATCCTTCATGTTGTGGGATTTGGCAGGGATGTCACAGCCCTTTGCCATGGGCAGGTTCTACTCTCTCAAAAATCTGGGGATACAGCAATCACTCTGGATAGAGGTCTATAAAGCCAGCTCTGAGCAGGGTAACAGGCCATGCTGCTCCACCAACACAACCCAGTTTCACAGAGGGTAGATGCATCCAGCTGCTAACAAGCTGCAGAACTCATGTGCTGCCAGGGGATTGCTCAGGGGTTGTGGAGATGCAGGCTATGACACTGGCACACCCAGAGTAATGCTGGCCTGCAGGGACACTGACCTCCTTCGTGTCACCTGCTCATGTGTGAAAGGCAGCCCCCTTGTTTGCTGCACCTCAGGGACTGCAGCACTCAGGGAGCAAAAAGGGAACAGCTAGAGGGACTCAGCATGGTTCTTGTTCAGCCCTCGAACCTGTCAAAGGGGGAAAAGGAGGCAGATGCAGTAGAATAGAGCTGAGCACCAGTCACAATGATATACTCACTGTCAGCGCTGAGAGATCCTGAAGGCTCTTTGGGATCTGGAAGACAGACAGACAGACAGACAGAAAAGAGTCTGCTTGGGCTGATTTAGACTATCCTCCTTTGCTGTACTCTGTAACTGAATCCTACCACCAACTAGCTGGGTCCGGCTCCCCCCACTTGCCTAGAAGGTCTGTTTCTCCCAGAAGGGTTTTGTTAACACCCACCATTTATTAACACCCACCATAATGGCAAAATTAATCCGTTATGTCTGGATTTGTTTAATTTCAGCTTCCTCTGAGACAGGTTAAATGACACAAGAGATGTATAATCACTGTGGAAGGAGGAGGAAGACCTTCCTCCTTCACCCTTCCCGCCCTTGCTAAGAGTAGGGACAACTAGAACTAGGGGACCATTTGAACAAACCCCAAATTTGGACAGAACATGAATATAGCTTAGTGTCTCCTCTATCTTTGAAAAGATACATTTCTTCTGGGGGGAAATCACAAGCCATTGACAGAGAAGAGAAATAGATCAAAAAATTAGTAACAACTCTGTCCTCACAGCTTTCTGGCACAAGGTTGAGGTACCTGGCTCACCAACCTTCTCAAGAGCAATTTACACACAATATTTCTGTGTTCAGTCTTGAACTTAATCCTTGATGCCCCCGAAAACATCCAAGAAAAGCATCCTCTAAGAGTTCCTAACCTGGGGTCTCACACACTGCCCTATTTCACAATTTTTTTTCTTTCACTATTTCACCATATCTTTTTTCAATAGTGTAGGTTCCACCCAAGTTACCAGGTATTTGGCACAAGTGTATTTATGGGCAGAAAGAGGACTCTAGAGACCAAAAAAAAAACCCAAACAACAAAAAGCACAAAAAAAAACCCAAAAAACCCCACACTAAAAAAAAGCCAAAAAAAAAATTTGTGTGAAAAGTGTTATGTGTAGTTCTATTTTTAAGCAATGTATGCACTCCTTTGATTTAAAATAAAATAAAATTAGGAGTTACTCCTAGGCCATTAAGCATTCTGAAATATAATAATGACTAAAAAAAGGCAGATATATACTCGAGTGAAAAAGTAAGAAAGAGACTGACAGAAGAAAAACTCTGATTAAAAAAATATATTTGCCAGAATTGAATCATGACAATATCAATGCCAAGGACTGAACAGAATTTAAATCTTAATGAGGTAATACAGGAAAACACAGACCTATCTCCTGATCAGCTTCATTTTTTGATGTAAAGGAAAGCACTCATTTTTCAGATCTTTCCCCTCTTCCCTCTCTCTTCATCAATTATAGAGCTGCCACTACATTACTATCTTTCCATCATGCAGTCACCATCACTAAATCACCTTCAAATGAGACGTGCTCATTTCAATGGGACAAGTACATTTTTTAAACATGAATAGGAAGGTGTATTTGCCTCCAATTCTCCACATCCCACATTTACCTGCAGGGGGAAGCTTGACTTGGTGCCTATCTCTGTGATCCTACAGCACTCCAGGACTGGCAAGGCACAAAATCCTCTCCCTATGGCTGACACAAATCTGCCTGCAGTTCAACCGTCTTACTCAAAAGTGAGCATCCAGCATACCTTTGCCACTTCACCCAAATGATAAACTTGTTTAATTCTTAAACATATTAAAATGTTCAAGTTCTCTGCTGCAATTCAATAAGCAACTGAGGTGGGGGGTGAGTGGGTGTTGACCAGTGGAAGAAAGTGTCTGGCAAAAGATGGGTCTCTCTGTTCTCAAGCCCTCTCTCATCCCTGACTCTGTCTCTCTAGCAGAGATCTGAAGTTGTGCAATGACTGGTGGTACATTTCCTCCCCCCCAAAGCTGTCCTTTTCTCCCAGACTAAAGGGAGGCTGGTGGCAAGTTGCAGGGTTGAGCAGTGATCTAAAGAGCCTTCCTGGGAAGATGTCCCCTTACCTTTCTCGCAACAACAGAGTGCTGCCAGGGCCAGAGTCACAATCAGCAGTGCCAGCAGACTCCTCATGTCTTCTTTGGCTGTGCTAGTCTCTCTAACCTCAGAGTTTTCCTGGAGGTTACTGAAGTTCTCCGTGGCTTGCTTTTGGGCAGCAGTTTATATCCTGTGATTGCTTGGAAAGATCAGGGATCTGGCTTGTGTTCCTGTGTCTGCACTCCAAAACAAAGCCCGTCCTTTGGGCCAGGGGATACTGGATCCTGGCAGTCATTTTGACATCCATCTCAGTACTCGGGGCATTTCCAGAAGATTTTATCAGAGGTTTTGAATGGGACTGTTGAAGAAAAACAACTGGATAAAAAAAAGTCATCTTTCTTATAAACTTCAGAGTCACTCAATTGTGTTGGAAAGGCAGGAGAGATACCAGGCACACCCGGTAGTGACCCTTCTCCCCACCCCACCTTGACTCATTCCCCTGAAGGTAAAGAAACCTGTAAAACAGTTTGCATAGGGCAAACACATTAGATTCTCGGACAGTTTCACAATTTCACCAAATCACTTTGGAGAGATGAGATTTTTATATTGCTGAGAACTTTGGAAGCTAGTTTGAGGGAGGGTCTTTTTTTTTCTTCCTGGAAATCTTCCTAGTTTCAAAGCTTTATTTTGGCTTTTCTTGTCTAAAAATCAAATAAACATTTAGACTCTAAAAGTGTTTTATTCTTCAGGATTTGAATGGTTAAAGTTGCTTGGTACATCAAGAGCCTTGCATGGACTCTTCTACAGCCTATCTATCAATGACCGCACACTCCCAAACCCACTATGCAAGTTCCCAAAGCCATGTCCCACAAACAGCACAGGAATCATAATCTTCCTCCACCTTCTATCCAGTCCTTCTCAGACCCATATGCAGGGGATGTTTCCAAGGTTTACAGAAGTACAGTTTAAAAGGCTCCGAAGGGCAGTCAGAGCCATCAGGGATTTTGCTAATTATTAGAAACACTGTCTTTTATCTTACAGAACTTTCAGGATTAAAAAAACCCAAAGTTAACTTCTCTACAGCCCAGGAAAGATGAATATATATACTAACAACTTCCAGTAAAAGTTGTTGTACATGTATTATTCCAGCAAAAGAGCAACAGTTTAAAAATAAATAAATATCTAAAAATAAAAGGTATTCTAGGAAAGTTATGCTTCCAGATGAATACTTGAAATAATATAAATAAATAAATATACAATTTGAGTAATCCAAACAGCTTTATTTGTCCTCCGAGCTTTTCCCAAGCTTTCTAACCAGCATGTAGTCTCTTAAAACTGTTAAGTTGTTGCTCACACTAATGAGATCCCACAGAAATCTCCGGTGTTATTCAATATTTATACTGCTCAACTGGAGGTTGGAATCTCAAGATATTTCTGGACACAGACTCAGACAGCACAAGCCCTGTGTCTTCTGTTTTGGTAGTTTCACAGTGTCAAGTCAAACTCAGACACTGCAGACTTGCTGATTTTAGGGTATGCAAGTTTGCTCCAGTTGGTGATTATAAGATTTACTTCCTTGGGAACATGCAGAGCAAGTGTGGGTGTGAATATACCTAACCCAAATAGGTTTTTTTCCTTAAATGCATTTATCTCTCACTTTTTCCCCTGGGCAAAACTTTAGCAACTGGCAGGATGGAGTTTCCTATCAGAAGGGTTTTCAATAAATAAATCAATCGCATTTCTTTCCAAAGGTTCAATTTCAAAGCTGGCAAAGCTCTGAGGCACATTTTGGAAGAAGATGCATATTTATAATGTGCCAGGTAGATTTGGCTCTAGACTTTATTTCACAGATTAGTCAACAGCTTGATACTTTACACCTCATAGCCTTTGATAGCATGTCATGAACCTTTCCCTGTAATTTGCAGGTGCCCGTGTGAGCCTGGAGGTGTAAATGTTCAAACCATCTGTGCTGAGCTAAGATAGATGTTATGTCCCCTACACATCACACACCAAGGAGTGTCCCAGCTGCTGTGTCTGCTGACCAGCCCAGAACAGTACTGAATTCTCAGGCATGTCAGCACTGGTGCTGTTTGGTCTGGGGACAGGCTCTGCAATGTGTCCTGGTGCTGGTGGTGGTGACAACGCAACTGCAGTCATGCTCACTCCTCAGTGGTCCAGGAGGTGCTCAGTAACAAGTGCACAGGGTTAACACACCTTGGTTTCAAATGATTTGTGAACAGTAAAACTAAATTGTTCTATACAAACAAAATTGGGCCTGACCCCAAAACCTGGGTTTCTTTTATTTTTTTTTTGCCACCAAGACCCCTCTCTGCCTTTGGTTTCTGTAGCTTTCTAGTGCTACCGGAATCATTTCAAGTGGAAGTAAGGGTTTTGAAAGGGGATTGCAAAAGGAAATATGATTTAAGTCTGAACCACACACTCCTTTCTACAGGAGTACCCTACATCATGACCTGATGGTAACTGGATAAACAAGAAGAAACTTACAGGCATTTTCTGTCATCAACCCTCATTCTAACTTTATTTTTAAGATTAAATAGATGCCTTCTAAATTTTGTTTTCCCAACTGATGAAAGATATTACAGATTTAATTTTCAAAAAGTGCCTTCTGAACACCATAGCATTATAAGATGGCTTAAGACTGGGAGCTGAGATTGGCCAGTGACCTCTGAAAGAAGCAACTTGTAGACCCCGCAACAAAAACACTGTAGATCCTTTCAAACTCTTATGATTGCAAGGTAGTAATTTTTTCCCCACAATCTATGATAAACAAACTCAGCTTCTTCATGGAAAATTACACACCCCCTTTAAAAATACTCTGACTCATGAGAAGATAGTATCAAACCAGCAATTTATTGTGTAGTAAACACCCACATCCTGAACTCACTCTGATCTCTGCTACATCAGCTCAGCACTAATTACAACGGTGTAGGAATCCATGGCTACATGGGAGAGAAGCAGCAGGCTGGATAACATACAAGGACACAAGCAACTGAATATGTTTCAGAGCCATTGCATTTTTTGGGAGGATACCCTGGACTCCAGGCCCCAGGATAGGGGCAGGTCATCCTTTACTTAGTCCTCCTCTTCCCAAAATAGTGCTTGTAAGCAGCAGCATAGCCATGGCGATAAGCGTACAGTTCACAAGGGTAGTAGTCCTCGCAGATCTCCCTCTGACGTTCATGGGGTGCCTTAGTACGCTCCCTGATCCTGTAAAAGCAGGAGAGATGAGGGGTAAGTGCTGTCATCCCAAATATCTGCCTACAGCCCTTTCCTGTACCACAGCTCCCAACCAGGATTAAGGGTCCCTCACCAGAGTCCATTATACAGCTACAAAGATCTTGGCACACCAGCTCCTGTGTTTACTACACCCAGGCAGTGACGTGACTACAGCAGGAATGTTTTGCCTCCTCAGGTAATCTTTTATTTCAGGGCTAAGTAAGGTGGTAGGGAGAGGGGAATGGCTCCTGCCTCAGTCTGAGGAAGGGTCCTCCCTTTGCAGCCTACCTCAACCTATTCCCTTCAGCTCTTCCCCAAAACCACACATGGAACAAAGATCTAAAACACCCTGCAAAGGGGCCACCTGGTACTGAGGAGGTTTGCTTTGATGCCTCGCTAAGAGATGATTTCTGTGCTTCAGTCTTAATTTTCACAAGCCTTGCATGACGCATGAAATTGCCTATATCCATATTTTATAGAGGAGGCAAGGAGGCCCTCAGATGGCCCTGTGATTTAGAAAAGGTCTTGCAAGTTCTGCTTGAGATCTGAAGACTAGAATAAGATCTCAAACTGAGCTTTCTTTCTGATCATCCCACACTCATTCCCTCTCCTTCTGTTCGTGTTTCCTTTAGAAGAATTAATCAGAGTCCTCCCAGAACATGACATGTCCCCAAACCAAAGGATGTGTTCTCTGTTATCTGAATTCTCACTTCTCCCAGGACTGGGGACTTCAGGGATACCTCACATTGAGAGAGGGACTGAGGCTTCTGGTACCTCTGGTACCAGCCTGGGCTTGGCAAGGAGAAACCTCTCCCCACTCCCATCCTCAGTGTCCTTAGTCCATAACATACCTCTCTTGAGTGATGGCTCCTAGTCTCGTGTCAGCTTGTATGAAGTCATTGGCCCTTCGCCTGTTGATGAAGGGATCTGAGAAGGCAAGTAGTTATTCAGGATAGAGAGATACTTTTTCAATGCCAGACTGCAACAAAAGCTAGCTTTCACCTTCATAACAGCCTCTGTCTGCCCTCCTATGCACAGTGAAACCCAGGACCTTTTAAACTCCCTCCTGTCGCCCCCACTGGTTCGTGCACAGGCTCTCACTGTGGTTGGAGCAGCCTGTATGGAAGTGCACATGCTGGTCTTGCTCTGCTGTTACTCAAGTCACCTAGGGGAATGCTACTGTGATTTTGCTGCCACAGTTCCTCCAAGTAAGTGGAGCTTGGCGAAGAAGAGGTAGGCACCAAGCTGCACAGACCGTGGGAAGTCTGAGCACACTCAGAATTACAAGAATAGTGAAATTACAGGTAAAAACAGGAAGGGCTGAGTAATTCTCTCTGCCTCCAAGGTTAGGCAGTCACTGAAAGTTTCACTTTCGAGAAACATCACAGTCCTGTTGCAGAGTTCAGGAGTCTGTGGATATTGGCTCGCACATGTGCCTTTGTGCTTCTAAATATCTGCTTTGTGAAGCCCTTCTTCTACATGTCCAAATTCTTTTTAGTTTTGGTCCATCATCTGTGCTCTAACCTCTCCAGGATATTGCTTGCTCCAGAGTGAGACTCTCCACCCTTTCATGCTTTTCCTGTGACACTCACTCTCTCTTTCAGCAGAAGGATCCTCCTACCCATACATCCCACCTGCTTCCAAGGCGCTTAGGCAAGGCTCTCCTTGTCCTTGGGAGAGAATAAATTTTGTAACTGGCTTCTGCAGTACCTCTTTCCATGCTCATCCCAGAGCTTTTTGAGCAATGTCCTTTTCTAGTGTCAGTTAACCTGGTTTTGGTACGTGCAACAGACACCTAAGATCTGTTTGCCAATTTTCTTTTCCAATTTTCATTATATTCAATGCAAAATGGTGGTATGAACACGTGCTGATATATCTCTCCCTTTTTATCCTGAAACTCCATCTCCCAGTAAATTCAGTTTCCTAGGGCTGAGTGTTTAATCCCTACAGCAAAGTACAAGGAAATGATCTTGGGCACATCTGTAGCACATTTCAAACCCAAGAAAATAGTAAAGCAGTCTTACAATAATGCTCATGGGACTCCATGCTCTCTTGGGACTCTGGGGAAAGAAAGAGTAAAACATGTGGTAAGACACTGTATTGATAGGAACCGGTCTTTCACACTCTGCAGATCAATAGAACACACATACAAATCAGAGAAGCCAGGTTTTAAAGTATTGTTTAAAAGGAAGAGAAAGGGACCAGAGGTGTGACCTAGAATTTATTCAAGTTTAGAGTGTTCAGGAGTTTAATATGGAGCCATGTGGTGTTTTAGTCAGGACTTCCAGACGTGCTCGGTCATCCAGTCTGATTCTCAAGAATGGTTCCTCACTTTCTGTTCCTGACATTACAGTGGGTATGACACATGCTTACCTTCAAAGCTTTCAAGTGTTCTCAGGGAATGGATTAGCACAGTGAAATACACTTGACTCTTGGATAAAGCAGCATGTTAATTCCACCAGTACAGAACTGTGTGCCTCACAGGAAAACGGGGCTAACATTACAAAAGAAAAAAGGGAAATCTTCCTATTAACAAGGAATAACTAAGAATAAATACTCTAATTGTAGTCCAGACAACAAGAGGACAAAAAGAGGAGCAGTCTGTGAGGTGAGCTGGAACAGAGAGGAAGGGGCTGAAGCATCCTGGACCACAAATCCCAGTGACTGGAGCCAACAGCTCTGGAACAGGAATAGGAGGATCTGACGCAAGGGCAACAAAGCAGGCAAGAGATTAGGTTAAGAGAAAAGAAGACACAAAGTTACATAACAAATATCTGAACAGACCCAAAAATATCTGCAGGTTTGGAGTTATCATTCTACCCAGTAATAAAGGTCACCTACCATAGCAAGTGGCAGCCATCACCAAGACAGCCAGAAACGTAAGGATGATGAGAGTACGCATTGTGCCAGTGCAGGGAGGAATCTCTCGCTGTCTTTCTTGCTGTGTTTTGCTTTCTTCCCACTGAGGGCAGCTGGAGATCCTGGGCTGACTGCAAAATTAGCAGTGGAATGTTTATTAAGAAAACATAGTTAGGAGGGGGCCTATGAAAGGCCTGGGCAAGACGATGGCTAGCTGGTACACTCTCTAGGGAGCCATTACAAAACATCCTCTATTAGCAGATTGAATCAAGTTTTGGGAATGCATCCCCCTTCCTCTCCCAGCTCAGGGCTGGGGGCCATAATCCAGAGACAAACATGTCACTAGCACTTCACACTCATAAAAGCTGGCCTGCTTTTGGAATTTCAGAAAAGGAATTTCAGAGACTGCCAGGGGTCCAAAGGCAGAGGTGCGTGTTGACCCCAAATGCAAATGTTTGCCTTTCTAATTTTTCCTCTGATCTGCCCTCTTTGCCCCCACCATATTCCATCTGGATAGAGCCAGCCCAAACTGTTTTGTCAGCTTTGCCGATGGAGATGTGGAGACTGAGGCTTCAAACACTCCTGCTTCCCTCAGTGCCCCTCCCTCCAGTGGCCCTTGCTGTGATGCCAGCCCACCAGTCATCAGAGGAGGAACACAATCCTAGTGCCCCTTCCTGTCTCCTACTTTATTGCTCCAGGAGTAACAAGCAGCAACCTAAACAAATCCCTTCTGCCGAAGGGATCATCATTTTTGCATTAAGATGACACCCATAATTCTCTCTCAGAGGGCTCTCAGTGTGGTACTGATGCTACACTCCATTTCCAGACCAAGGAAGGACATCTTGGTGGAGGCAGAGGTAACCATATCTCTCAGGACTGATGTCTGTCTGGTCTAGCACTAGCAGTCCTTGCTCCACCAGTCACTGACATCAGATGTCAATGAAAGGCTTTTCAGCTGGGACAAATCTCCAAGGCCAGCAGTCTCTGGCAGCATTACCTTGCTTTTTAAGCAACTCAAGACTTTGCCTGGGACAATATCAAGGACAGCAGAGACGGACAAAATATTGAGTGTTCAACTCTTGAGCAGCTCTGTGGAAAAGTAGAAAGGAGTGAAAGAAAGAAGGAATTACAGAGGTGGCCATCCCTGCTGGGTGAAAGGCAAAGAGGAGTTGTTTGCTACAGGAAAGGTAGGGAGGGAAAGTGGGTACCCAGTGCCTGCCAGCCCTTGCATAATGGCAGTGGTGGGCCTGGGACCCTGCACACTGCCTGGGGATGGGCCTAGGGCATAGGAACCATTCTCAACTGTGATCCAAGCTGTGATGACCACCTGTTTTCTCCATGCAGGCATCAGGATCTCTTCACTGTCAGGGTACAGAGCGAATGCACTCTGGGTGCAGGACATTCTCCCCAAACCACTGTGGTGTTGTCACTGCTGTTACATTCAGAGGCCAATCCGTGAAACCACACTGCAGGTAACACAGCCAAGAACTATAGGGTCAGCTAGCCAGAGCCTAACCCTTCACCAGCAAGGAGTGAAACTTCAGTGGAAAAAAGATTACTCTTTTAACCTCACTAAATTAATATTTACAACTTAGCCTTTCAATGCCAAACTCATGGCCCTTTCCTGAAGCCTCTGGTTTCTGGGAGAGAAATTGAGAAGGGTCTTCAACTACAGATCAAAGAGATAGAATTGCTTTTCTTCCCCATTATCCCATCCCATGTAGAGATCACCTCAGTCCTGTGCCATCAATACTTAGCCTGAAATGAGGAGGAAAACTAAGGGAAAAAACGTCTGCTATACACAGAAGGTCAGAAGGGAACCGAGACATTTATGCTCCCCTTCCATGCCCTGCCACTCCAGCCTCTTTAAGGAAAATATCTGCTCTGTGATTGTTTTCATTCCTTAGAGCTCATAGTTTTGGACTTACTGTTGAATGTGGATTTTATAGATTTCCCAAGTGTCTTGTACAGGAGCTACTAAGAAAGGGAGATTTGAGGGAGAGACTGGAGGAGGGACCCCAGTGGGAAAATAGTGGGGCAGAGAGAGGGAGATGCTGGGAGTACTTTGGAATGAAAGTACTGCTGCACAATGGGAAACTCCAACATGCTTTCCAGCCAAACCCTCTTTATTTATCTTTACTCAAGGTAGAGCTTTCTGCTCCCTAGAAGACTCTGTTCCCATTTCAGAGGATGTGATCCCAGAATGCCTGGAGCATACCCTGCATCAACCACAGGAGAAGAGCCACAAACACCACTTTAACCCAAATGTTTCATTTTTCACCACAGAGGCAATACATTTTTCAAGGGTGAACATGCCAGCAACACAGCCCTATACCAACAAATCTCCTTCGGGGAATGCTTTCTCTTGCAAAAGTACATCTCCTTTATACTCCCCCTGAACTCCATACTTCCCCAGCACACATCTCCCCTCCCCAGCAATAGTGGGCTGCCCCAGAGGTAACATACCATGCAAGACAGTGAGTCCAATCCCTCTGCTTTCTAGAAGCAGCCACAGGTTAGAAGCAGAGAAGGGAGCTAAGACAATCACCTGCACATGCCAGGGAAATCTCTGCAGTCCCTCAAATAAAGGGGGAATCAAAAAAGCAGCCCTGATCTGTCTACTGCTGGATTGGAGACTCACAACGTTATACGCATGCCTTAGCAACCACTCCTAACATTTTGCAGCTGTGAAGCACCAGCAAGGCAATAATAACAAGCAGCTGTCCAGTAAAAGCAAGGCGGTCCCTGCATACTCACTAAGGTGTTGCTTCCCTGCCAGCCTGCAGCTGTTGTCTGGCGGTGCAGCTCTTCTACTGTCCTGAACCCTGGACTGAAGAAAAGGGACCTTTTATTTATTAGCATTAATCAGTGACTCCTCCCCTCTCCCACTCTTGATCCACCCCCAAGGGTACCACCTTCTCCATCAGAAATACCTTCTGCTCACAGCCAGGAAATCAACAACCTCAAGGAACTGAGCCAAGAGGGAGAGAGCCAGAGCAGACACCAGGGACTAGTGGGGGCACAGCCACATCCAGGTTACCTTTCTGTGCCTAGGAGCAGTGAGTGGATAGAGATCTGAGAGCAAGCTCCAGTCTTCGCTGCAAGACCCTCCCTCTTCCACCCCCTCCTCCCCTTCTGTGCTCTAGCTCAAGCCATACTGCTAGCCAGGGCACCTATTCTTCCACAGGAAACAGGAAGCCAGAAGCCTTCTCCCCCTCTCTTCATGCTGCTTTTACAACTGTCTGATCCCCTCTCTTAGTGGCAGGCTAATGTCAGACTGAAAATTCACGTAACAAAGGTGTCTGCTTTCTGATGTAGCTCTGAAAACCCCAAAGTGACAAAACCCTGTGAGTTGGCTTACACAAACTTAACCCCTGAGATGCACCCTCTCCGTTCACACCAGGCCCATAACGGTGCTGGACAGCCTAGGACATGTACTTGTTGGACAGGGCTACTGGGCTTCTAATCCTGTCTGCACCACCTAGCACATGGTGCATGTAGAGCACACAGACACCACACTGGGATGCTGAACCCATGAGAGTAGCAACCTGCAGCAGTGCTCCCTCCCTCAGCAGAAATCCATGCCTGGTGCATGCTCAGCAAAGGTGCTGGCAGGTCCAGTCCCTAAGTAAGGGTAGGCATAGACTGAGAGACTGAGCTCAGCAGAGGTGCAATCATAGCATGGTTTGGGCTGGAAGGGACCTTACAGATCATCTAGTTCCAACTCCCTTGCCATGGATAGGGACACCTTACACTAGCTCAGGTTGCTCAAAGCCCCATCCAGACAGCACAAGACCCTGGTCTTTGGGTATTCACAACTTCTCTGGGCAACACCTTTCAGCATCTCTCCACCCTCACAGTAAAGAACTTCATTGTAATATCTAATGGAGGGATGACCAGCTGCAGAAATTAGTGGTTTGGGAAGTTAAGAAATAAAACCCATCACATTATTCATTAATTAAACAGCTGGTGAGTGTGGCTTGCCTGGTCCAGAAAAAGATCAAGTGTGGTCTGATGTGCAGTCTCAGTTGCAAAATGAAAATGATAGCATATGCGTGGAGTTAAAGAACCTCCAAACATTTGGACAGAGAACAGTCCAATGATCATCTCTTTAGCTCCTACAGTGCTCTATGAGTTTGGGGAAAGTTCAGACTTCTCCGTGGCAACAAGGTACCATGTTACTCGTGTCCTCGTACAAGCAGCTATTGGTCCTCAGAGCCTGAGAACATCAACCTTGAACTGTTTCCAAGGTATAGGACACTTAATCATGAACCACTTCTGAAAAGCTGTGCAAACAGGAGGACATTTCTTGTCCTAATCTACCACCCATCAGGGTCATCTGAATATTCGGCCCTACGACATGCTGCACCCTGAAAGAGATCAGAAGATCTGGTCACCCTCATCTACCTAGGTACTGGTAAACCTTTGGCCCTGGTGCCATCTGACAAACTTTTAGTTAAGTTGGAGAAAATGGGCATTAAAGCCAAAACTGTGAGATGGTAAGGAACCAGACAAATGGGGTGGAAGCTTAAGCAGTGAAAAAGAGAAATGTTGAGAAACCACTAATTTAATTTCTCTTGGGACTAGTTTTACTGAATACTTCCATTAATGGTTGGCTTTAAAAAGGAATATTTGTTGAGGAATTTTGTCAATAACACAAAGCAAGAAAGCAACAGCAGTGAAAAGGAGGCATGAGAGCTTATACAGGATGAAAAGAAGGACCTTGAAAGCTGCAGTAATAGAAACAGGATAATATGCAGCAGCACAAAGGCAAGGTCTTCCATTGGGATTAGCAGAAAGAATCCTACTGTAAATTAAAAGCTCAAAAACTGGAAGTAAACAGTTAATAAAAGGAACAAGTATGAACCAACAATCATAAAGTTGATGACAGAATACTGATTCTGATATGTCTACTGAGAATGTGCCTGCAGAGATGGGCATCTATTAGTGCCATTGGAGAAGTTGCCAGGGAGAACTCAGCAGGATCCCTCTGTATGGCCCAGGTCACCTTTGTTCACGGAAGAATAATTTCAGTGGGAAGTGTTATAGATGAGGACTAACAAGACAAGGTGATTTGCACTCACACCCAAAATGACAGACCATAGCCTGTGGGAAGCACCAAGCCTCTCCACCCCTGCATTGTCCACAAGGCTTTTCCAGCAGGACAATGAACTAGCAATTACATTCTGTTTCCAGTACCCCTCCAGAGGCTGTTTCAGAGTCTGCAGCTCTCATGATTAGGATAAATCTCATTTCCAGACTCTGTGTCTTTAGGGCCATGATCCATATCTATGTGTCCCTCACCTAGTGCCCAGCTCATGATAGGAAGACTTCAGCAGAGTTGCTGAGCACTACAGTAAGGGAATAAACCCTATCACCTCTGCAACAGAGCAGGGTTTCCAAACCCTGGAGTAACAAATAACTGGACTCATCAATCTGGACAGTCCTTTTCAAGCTTAATCCTATGTTTCAGGATGGAAGTTAGTCAGCAACCATAAAGTCTATGGCTTAGGAAGAGATTTCTCAACATGACAAACAAGTGCTTTTTAGAACAACTAGTTCTACAGCACATGAGAAAACAAGATTTTATTTTTATTTTTTCATTTGGTCCTAAGTAATACCTCGGAACTGATCCAAGAAGAAAGTATAATTGAGCCATTAAGTAAGAGTGTCCAAGTATCCACAATCTAATTAAAGTCAACAACCTCATGGAATAAATCGTGCTGAAAACTAGCATACTGACACTAAGCTTTAGAAAGAGAGATGTTTTTTAAACACAGAAGCTAGTCAAAAGACTATAAAATAAAAATAAATAGAACGCATTTCAGACATTTAAAGAACTCAATATACATATCAGAACGTGTGTTAGTTCTGGCAGCAAACTTACTCAGCTACCCGAAATTAACCCTAAAACTAGTTCAAATGCTAGTTCAACCTGGGAAAGACATATTTCAAGAACAGACTGAAAAATTTCCAAAGGTTAAGAGAACGGGGAAGCACATAAACAGGAGAAATCTAGTTTCACAGCAATCGAACATTATTTGCAAAATAACTGAAATTATTAGTTTCCATTTCCATGATGAGATGAGGAGAAGAGAGTAATTTCATAACAGATAAGTGGTGGGGATGGGGAAAAAAAGTAATTTCATAAAAAGTAAGTGGTGAGTTTTTTCCTCAAAAATATTTAAACACATATATTTGAAACCTGTCTTGACCTTTTCCCTGAGAAAAATTTTGCCCCCAGCATTACAACGTTCTGCAAAAATAAAAGTTTCCAGTGCGAAAATATGTATTGGTTCTAACAAAGTGAATCCATATCTTAGTGCTGTGAAAACCACCATCTAAGCTTAGAGTCAGTGTCAGTCTCCTGTGTGTGGGGAAGGTTCCCATACCAGCTCACAGCTATTTTCTTCCCTGCTTTCTCCAACATTGTGGGCTAAGGTGCACTTTAGAAGTTCCCCTTTCCATCTTATGTAATGACTTCCAGTGACTTTCTCCTGCCCATGGATGTGGAGTACACCTGCAGCCTGAAGGGTGTCACTCTGGGCTCTGGGACAACGGGTTGCTCAGTATCCCAGTGTCAAGGAGCAGGACTGAAAATAAATACCATAAAGGGGCCCAGATTCTTCCTCCCTGAAGAAAGACAGAGGGTGAGAGGACAATTCTTCTTCTACCTGCACTGGCCTACAGAATTTGGTCCTATCTCCACATTAGTCATGACCATAAAAAGAAATTTACAGTTGATGAGCTGTCAGGTTTGGCTCGTTGGCTGGTTGGTAAACTGAGGACTTTTTTGGCCACTGTATTATGTTGTTGGTGGCAGATGTTTAATCTACTGAAATTCAGAGATTAGTGTCCAGATAAAACCTCACAGCCATGGTCTATGCAGTTGTGATCCTCAAAGTTACTCCTTGTAATCCATCAGACTTCAAAATGAAGGCCAATATCCTAGAAAAGTCGCAGTCTGGGTATGAATACAGGAGTATTTGGAGTCAGCAGTACAACCTAATGGAAGCTCATTGCTCTCCATTTCTGCTTGCTGCAAAAAAGTGAGCCTGGCTCAAGCCTTCAATTCCAATACTCAGCACCATTCATGGGATTCACTGAGTTACTTTAAAGACTATCTCTGTTTGGCCAGGACTTCCCAGAACAGCTGTGTTTGGCTGAAACAATGAAAGAAGATTACTGGCAATAGGAAGTTCATGAGCACAGAAGACTAAAATTTCACAGAAGCCAGACCAAGGTTATTCAGTTCACTGAATAAAGTAACCAAAACATTCTGGGCTAAGAGCTAACTCTGCTGCTTCCTTTGGCTTCACCCACACCCACCCACATGTGCTCACATACACTGATCAGCATATTTCTCTTTCAGTCCGGAAAGGAAGGAAGACACAGGATAATGTTAATATTATTTGGCTGTTGAAAAAATTGGGAGAGGCTCTTGGGTAGGGATTAAATAACCCATCTAAGTAACTAGAATTGCTTGTACTTCAGGTATCCTAAGAAAAACTGAGCGAGCAAAAGGTTCGAACTTTATATAAACAGAGCATGCTTCTGGGTTGTACTCTTACGGGAAAGGGCAGCAGAAATCTCTCTTCCTTTTCCACCCTCATTTCCCTTGCTTCACCACATGAACACAAAAATGTCCTGACCTGACTTATTCTTTGGGATCAGATGAGATTTACCCGCCTTATTTCCTGTACAGACATGTAGAGAGATAAGAAAGCAGTTGTGGTTGCACTCTTCTTATCCATCTGGTAAATAAAAAAATAACAGCAATGCCTCTTTTTTTTTCAGCACAAGCTTTGATAGCATCTTAGATCCTAAATCTGCCTGCCCTTTTGAAGCCAAGATTGGACTGAAATATTTGTGTTCCATCTGTCTTGAATGCAGGATGCCACTGAAATATTTACAAGTATCCCTGCAGTATTATATATGTTTCTCTGTTCTATCTCGAGTTCAGTATCTAAAGGATCATAAATTTTGTCTCTAGTAAGTAAATAACTTTTTCTGTGACACATCAAGCCCCTGGTGTTGGCCTCGGCCTGTGTTGTCAATATCTGATAGAGTAAAAAGGAATGCTAGGGGGTGGGGGGAAAAGCACAATACCCAGCTAATTGTGAAATGCTGTTTGTGGCAAGAAGAAAGACATTCTTATTTCTTGAAGCATTAAATCTGACTACTCTTATCCTCCTGTGCATAACTACAAATTATATTAATGTTGCTAACATCACATGCTAGTCAAACCATTCAACTTGACGACCTTCCTTAGCAATGAATTTCACACACTAATTATATGCTCTTTGGATATGTACTTATTGTTTATTTGTATTAAACTTGACAACTGATTATTTGTATCCAGAAATTTTGTGTTCTCATAAAGCAGGAAAGAATTTTAAAAGGAGAAGGAAAGATAAAAGGAACTCAAGAAGCATTTGGACAGTGCTTTCAGGCACATGGTGTGATTCCTCTGGTGTCCTGTGCAGGGCCAGGAGTGGGACTCGATGATCCTGATGAGTCCTTTCCAACTCAGTATACTATATGATTCTATGATAAATCAGATCTTTTAGATTAGTTTTTCCTTCTTCCTAAAATGGCACTGGACTCCAGAAGTCACAACTTTGCCAGGGTCATTAGTGGTCATAAATTCCTTTAAATTATAAAGGAAGTGATAAAAAAATATAAATGGAGAACAAAGAAGAGTTCTAGGTGTGGAAGCACTAGGAAGGCAGGCATAAGGGATATAACAACAGCACACATTGATGGTACCTGGATTAGCATATCATTAAAATCCCAGCAGAACTCTTTCCCTTTTGTCTCATTGTCTTTTTAGCCAGGTAGTGGGAGGAAACCCAGGACAGATGTATAAGAAAATGAGTGACTCCAGTGCTGCAGGCATGAGGTGACACTTCCAGCGCTGCAGGCATGAGGTGACGCTTTTGGATTCAACATTTTCCTTCGCTTGCTTGGTCAAAGCTAGTTTTGGTCTGTTCTGCTGAAATTATCTTTTTTTCTCTACATCCATGATAAAGGATGTCATATTAAGACTCAATACAGGTGCCAAAAATCACATAAAAGCATACATATGACTTAAAGCATGTATCAATCCTAGAAGCTGCATAGAGCTTTTTCCATGGTAGAATCTTTTTTAAAAGATTCTTTTTTAATATTCTTTTTTAAAATATTCTTGCCAACAAAGACACTTTTGTCCTTCCTGGGTTATAACTAATGCTTTCCTCACTCTGTTCCAGTAATAGGATCTGCTTACAACACTTGCTGTCACCAACCAGATTGTATTATTTGGGATTTCTGTTCTCACTGTCTCCCACCTATATCAATGCCTGCACTGGAAAACGTTACTGTACATTTATCAGCAAAATACACTGCATGAGTCAGATGTTGGGTACACAACCCTGCTGGCTGGCTAAGCATAAGATTAATGACACTGTTCTTTAATACCATACATTTTCATACAGCAGACAATGAATGAGAATCTCTGCTGTGCATATATTATATACCAAACATCCGTACACATCTGTAGAACACACCTTCCCCCATGTTACTTGGCCAACCATCTATCTGTCACTTCATCTCTTTGAGGTAGGCGTCTTCTTTCTTGATGCTCATTTCACTAGAGAACTGGAGGAGAAACTAGTGAACCTGCTGGAGGACCCAGTAGATAAAATACCAGTACTACACAATAAATAAAACATATTCACTAGCTCCTAAAAAGACCCTTGTCTATTTTGAGACCTGAAATGAACAGCTAACTCCAGTAAGGACTGCAGTAAGGACAGTAATTTCTTTAGAGTCACCCTGGTACCTCATTAGGAGTAAGGTTCTGCTTGTGCAAAGTGCTGTACAAGCCCCAGAAGGGAGAGATGTGTGGTTACATACCTGTCCTCACCTCTCCATAGGAGAAGAGGCCTCTCTGGCAGGAGCACCTTCCTCAGCCAAGGACTCTTATCACTGCCTGGCCTTCCCAAGCCTGGGGCTTGGTGATGACAGATGATACACAGGTGTCCAAAGTTCACTCTGTTTTTCAGCTCCTGGAGCTCTTCTGTATTACCTGATCTCTCTGGGCTCCTCTGTGCTATCATTCTAATGATGATCTGTTTCTGACCCCATCCACTATTGCAGACAGTGGATTGCTAAACAGAAATCTGCTGTCATTATAACTTATCTGGGGAGATCTTGAGTTAGTAAGAACATAAGAATATAATTTATCTCACTGGGTTTGCACTTTTGTAGAGGGTCACCATAAGTAAAACAGAAGTGTTATGAGGAGCTCTGTACTGCCACTAAAGAGAGATCTGCAAGGGTGAGGTGACAGCTGAGGGCTTGGCTTTAGCTCCTTCTCTTTTTCTTGACAACAAGCACCTGAAATCTCAGATCAGGCTTCTGCCTCCTCCATGCAACATGCAACATTGCAGCACAAAGTTCACCTGAAGCTGCTTCTGAGAAAAATGTTCCTGCTATCTTACTGTTGAGGCTGTTTCCTGCCCATCCCTATCTGCCTGGTGGCTGCTGTCCTTTATTCTTGCAGTCGGATGAATTGTGTGAGCTCCCTGAAAAGTTGCTTGGCCCCAGGAAGGGTTTCTTCTGCACTTCTATCCTGCAGCTACTCCTTTGGTGACACGAAACCCCACTCCCCAAGCTGATGTCCATCACCACTCATTTGAGCACCCCAGCTTCTCCCACAGTAGCTGCATGCCTATGTGTCTCCCTGAGCATACATTTCTTTGACCTGATCTGCCTTGCTGTCCATAAACTGAATCAAAAGGCAGAGTGACACCCAGAGTATACCTCTGGCCCTTTTCTATGTGTAGAGTTGCTGATGTTCACGACCAAGTCGAGCCTGGTGTTGGTTCCAGAACTGGGCTTCCAACACTGCAGGGAGAGCAGCATAACACAGGAACAGCAGCCTTGGGCAGGAGAGAGGTCAGGCTCCTCATTCTGCACCTGCCCACCATGCTTCAGCCACAGGGTTGAATAACAGTAGCTATAAAACAGCCCACAGCCAGCCTTAGCTCCCCCCATCCCACTCTACTTCCTCTCCTCTCTATGCTTGCCCCACATGGCCAGTGGGATACACTGTGGTACCAGCCCCATCCCCTTCTCCAGGCTGTCTGTCCCCTTCACCACGGATATGGCACTGCCACCTCCCAACTGCTCCAGGCCCTGTTCGGCCCTAGGGAGGAGCCTGCAGGAGGGTGCCACGGCCAGGAAAGCTTCACAGAGTGGCCCCAGCTGCTGGGGATAGGGGCAGAGGGAACATGCACAACAAAGCCCAAATGACAGAACAAAGCAGTTACCAATAGCAGCTGCATAACCAGTGAAGAAGCAAATTGAGGTCTTGATTCCCTGAGTCCCATCTCAGGACCCTGGTGTCTCCATTTTCCATTCGGGAGCATTTTAGGACAGATAACCTTGCCTTTCCTCCTAGCCCTCTCCTTCTTGCTCTCAGTGGGAGCTTTTGCTGCTTTTGTCAGTGACCTGGGAATTATGTTCCCTGGGAATTTGCTAAGTGGGTGGTGGGGCTGGGGGAGAAGCAGAGGGGGATGGTGCTTGTCCAGAAACAGACTTCCCTCCCACACATGTTGCCCATCTGTGGCATGTCTGTCTGTCACAGAGAAATTCACAGAGACAGATTTAATATATTAAACATAAATAAAGCAGCACCAAGTCTTTGGCTGATCGTCTTGGCTAGAAATAGAAGTGAACTACTTCAGGAGCTTTGGGTTTGCATGCTTGATGGATTCCCAGCATAAGGACAGATGTTCAGATAAACCCATCCCAAATCAAAATAAACAATCCTGCATGAATTTTCAAGAAGGGGGCACTGAAATGAGCTGGAGAACACCGGTGCCATTCAAGGCAACGGGTAAGGAGCAAGGAGCAGCTCCCAAGCAGCTCGTCCTGGGGTTGTTAAGGTCCCAGCAACGATGTGAGGGCATGTTATGATAAAGACTACAGTGCCCCTAGCATAATAAAGCTAATGATGCAGGTTTTGGGACTTTCCCCCTCTGCCCAACACCTAGTCCCAAAAAACCAGGAGTACCATAATACATTAGAGACCACTGCCCTGCTATGGGTGTGTCTGATCATTTGAAAGTGGGGACAGGACAAGCAGATATACAAAGCACCTCATTTCCATAGGAACAGCCACAGAAATAATCCCACCCTATCTTGTAAAATGCTGGTAAAGCAGTTTCTCAAGTTTGAAATGTCCTGGATACAGTTATCTTTATTATTAAAAGAAGAAGGGGTTTATTATCCTAGATCAAAAGGCCAGTCTTGCCAAGAAGGACTCCTCTGAAATACCAGTTTCAAGACTCAGAAGGTGAACAGGGCCCCTAGGGCAAGGCAGCTAATCCATTTTCTTGTGTTACTGAAGTCTTGCTTTATCACCATTCTGATGGAGAGTGCCTGGTGGGTGTTTCTCTCTTATTCTCTTTAAAAGGAGTGCCTGGGGCAGGTGCAATGTGACAAACACATTCCCCTAGGAGCAGCAAGGTTATGCTTGGGACAGAGCTGCCTTCAGTGCATGGGATGGGGAAAAAGAGAAATAAAATCATGCCAGCATCAGAGAGCCCTGTCACTCACACAGAGACAGGGAGCCAGCAGGGAGGAGGAGGGTGCACTTAGAGCCAGCCCTACCCTGTAGACTGAGAGGGGACATGTGGAGTATCTTGTACCACTGAGAGTCTCCAAGTTATTGAACAGAAATCAAGGCAGAAAGAAGAGCCCCTGGTTTGGGATACTGAGGACAAACCTAACAGGATGATTCTTAGGTCCCTCTATTCCTGCCTGCTCCACTCCTCTCTGGGAGCAGTGTTTCTTTCCAGAGTACTTTGTGTCCCTGTGTGGTGGCTGTGAGTTATCAGGTCACAGGGGAGACACCAAAGATGTGCTGTTTCCAGGTTAGGAACCTGCCAGATGGAAGCAGTTGGAAGAGCCATTAACCATGGCAGCATCCAGATTCCTGGAGGACAGAATGGGTCTGTAGAAGAAGACTGGCAAACACTTAAAGAGAGTTAATCATTTGATATAAGCATTACTACTTCCGTTATAGCATGCAAAATAGCCTTTCACTTTAACAGTACCTTCCTTTCTGCTACTGTCTTGCCAAGATTTAAATGTACCAAGCAAGGGCTCATTCACATTTTCGTCTCACCTGCCATAGACGCTTCTTGATTATGTAAAGATATCTTCTTAGTATCTTTGCAATAAAGTATTTTAAATAGAATAATATTCCAATATTTGCTAATTATTTAAAATAATATTAAAACATTTACTATGCAAATCTATCTTCCTAATATCTACATAACATAATATTTTCTTTACTGCTAGAATCTCAACAGAGCAGAAAACCTGAAAATGTTGCTACAAGATGGGGGTCTGAAATCCAGGATGCCCAGGGATCCAAGAAAACACTACAACTGCTTTGGGAAAGCCATGTGGAAAGGAAGCACATTCACCATCAGCCCCCAAAAGGATACGGCAGTTTGTGCAGGAGGACAGATCTCACTGGCAAGGAGTGAGAGATGGAGAGAAAGCAGTTATCCAAATCTGATAAGCTTCAGGTGTGCCAAAGCAGAGCAACCAAACAAGGCAACCTTTGATACACGGTGAAAGGCTGCCATTTCAACTTAAGAAAATAGCCACTGAGAGTCACAGGGAGATGGAGAATGAAGAGAAAGTGTGGCCATATGGCTAAAGTCCAGGAGATCTGGATGCGGAAGATCTGGGTTCTTTCTCCAGCTCTGCCCACGGGCTTCATCAACAATCTGGGGTAAGTCACTGTCTGTCTCTTCTGTTTCTCAGCCAAAGAACAGAAAAATCTGGCCAAGGAAAATAAAGTCTTGATTGCAATAGGAAGTCATGATACATCCAGGATCAACACCCACATTGAATTTCAAAATGCCAAAGAATACTTAGAGCACAACAGATTTATACTGAAAACATCATATCTGTATTTTAAAACACAACCTTTCGGGCATACAGCCCTGTATTATTTAGTGGATAAGAAAACAGACTGAACATTTTTTCTTAAGGTGATCAATTTATTCCTTCCAGTGATTAGCAGCAACAAAACAAATCCCAGGAAAACTAAGATCCCATCCTGCTCTTCTGATAGTTGATTAGCAGACCCAAAGATTTCACATGTGTCTGCAGTTGCCCACATAGCACTGGACTGCACCAATGCTATGTCTTCTGGTACCTATGGAAGTAATGATGGACTATCTCCAGCCTCTCTGAAAGGTACAGATAGCAATACTACCAGTGCCTCAGTTATTAGATAAAAGGCAAGAAATAATGCTTGTGATGTAGACATTATACAAAACACATGACATAGGTGGCACAGAGTCAGACTAAGCCCCTAACAGGGTAATGAAATGTGGGCTCTGGCCTAGGAAGAGAGGGAGGTGGGAGACATGAAGAATATATAATACTCATAATACAGGGATAGGGAGAAACCTGGAGTGCACAAACAATCCATGTGTTTAGGCTGGAAAGTGGATGGGTCTGACTTTTCAACCTGTATGTGGACAGGATATGGGGTTCTGCAGGGGCTACTGTGATCCATGGAGGATTCAATGGCTTAAGCCCTGGGGAACGTGGGGTGGGGAGGACATGGTGCTCTTTGCAGCTGTGATACAGCGGGCAACTCCGCACAGCCGTCATATGTGGAGGCCTGGTGCAGGCAGAGATGCAGTTATGCATGGGCCTTTCCTCTAACCTGAAAATATATGCTGCTTTACAGATCGTGGAAGCTGCCGGCCTGGATTTTTAGGTACATTAGCAGAGAACGGAGAAATTCAAATGGGGGAACAAGTACTCTCTTATTCAATGTGCATCTTGTGGTTTTGCAGGTTTTTCCACTGAGAATGTTCCTCTGAAGTTTCCTTTATGACTGAGCCAAAATGGGTCAAAGAGGTATTTGATTCACAGCCCTAAAAAAAACACTTATATGTTCTCATCACTGTCAGTTCTCTGTGGTACCAATCCAGCACCTTCCCTCACTGACCCTTACCCGTTGCTGGCCACATTCCCCCTTGGGCAAGTCCTTTCCTTCTCCCAGATCAGCCTCTGGCTCTTCCTTGCTCTCCTCTTTCACGGTCCTGCAAACCACTTCCCCAGTTGAATCCTTCAGACAATATTTCCTCCTCCTGTGTCAACTGTCCCCACCTCTTTGCCAGCCCGTGGGCTGCCATTAGTGGTACTGAGGGGAACCCATCCTGTGCCAAGGTGCAGCACGACTAAGCCCTGTGATCTGTCCACCCGCAAGAGAGGATTTGTTTCTAATATTGCTGCCCAGATTTATTGGTTCAGCTTCCTTCCAGACAAACTCCTCTGGGCTCCTCAGTACAAGAGAGAAATGGAGCTCCTGGAACAGGTCCAGCAGAGGGCAACAGAGATGATTAAGGGACAGGAGCATCTCTCTTATGAGGAAAGGTTGAGGGAGCTGGACCTGTTCAGCCTTGAAAAGAGATGACTGAGAGGGGACCTTATCAATATCTGTAAGTATCTGAAGGGAGGGTGTCAAGAGAATATGGCCAGGCTCTTCTCAGTGGTGCCAAGCAATAGGACAAGAGGCAATGGGCAGAAGCTGGTACACAGGAAGTTCCTTATACCTGAGTATAAGGAAGAACTTCTTTACTGTGCAGGTGACTACACACTCAAACAGATTGCCCAGAGAGGTTGTGGAGCCTCCCTCACAGGAGATATTCAAGAACTGTCTGGATGCAGTCCTGTGCCATGTGCTCTAGGATGACCCGGCCTGAGCAGGGAGGTTGGACCAGATCCATTGTGGTCCCTTCCCACCTTACCAATTCCGTGATTTTGTAAACAGAGGTGTCAGACAGTCATGCACTTCCTCCTTTTATTATAAGAAGGACAATGGTTCCTACCATATCTTGCACTAAATCATCACTCCTGGGAACTTAGGCCCAGCTCAGTGCTGGAGTTATGTGCATGAGATGGGATCTGACTTAAGCACCATAAAGCTCATCCTATGGTATGTATTCCAGTAAATAGAGGAGAGATTTTAAAATTGCTTAGTAAAATTGGCAGAGTCCTGATGCCTAGCAGAGTCCCTAGAAGAAAGGAAGAAGGTTTAATCCTGCCTTGTGCTGGTGATTGTTTTCTGCATGCATAAGGGAGGAGGGATGCATGCCCTGTGAGATGTCTTTTCCCTTCATGCTGGCAGTCAGAGGGCTCTCAGCATCTCCCGGCCGCTTTCAAGAGCAGGAGCAATGCTAACCAGACAGACTCACATACAGAAACCAGTGCCCACTCCTCTTCTTCAGTGTAGGTGCAAAGGTTGTTCTGGTCCTTCTTCTGTCAGATTCCCCACAGCTCAGTAGACACTCACAGCCAGATCCAGAACTCTGTGTGAAGTGAAACTGGAGCTGAGGGCAAACGTTCACACTGAAAGTCTTGCTTCAACCTGCAGCACATGGGGGCTAGTTCAGAGGTTTAAATCCCCTACATTCAGCAGTGTTCAGACTTTTGTTTGGGCCCATACTACACAAAAGGAAGAAAAATTCTATGCTGAAGCACAGGAGTGAGAGATGGCAACAAACAGTTGATGCACCACATGTATCCTGTTAAAGCCCCTCTTCCCCAAATAGCCTTGCTCAAGCTGATGATGAGTATGATTTACATGAAGTTGGCATTGGCACTGCATCAGCTGCTGGAAAAGAGAGGAATAAAGCAACAGAGAACTGAGCCTTGCCCTGTGGACTTCGAGACAGAAGAGCAGCAACTCTCAGCATCAACTCATCCCTCAAGTCCCTTGCTGCCTGCTGACATACATGACCCAGCAGACTCCTGAGGGATGTGTATATCCAGAAGAGATGCTGATGAAATCTGAATACTTCACAGGGAAACAGCCCACCAACCAGTAGGAAATGCTGAGGAGAGGGCTGTAACATAAACATCTGCATCTCAAGGGCATTTGCAAATGCCAAAGAGAAGTGCCCAAGAGAGCTGAATGGTGCCACTAGGACCTGGCAGCTTTTTTCTGCCTGGGGAATATAGGTGGGGAGCACCCCTGGGACCCAGCCCTCACCTCTAAGCAACATTTACTTATTTTATGCCCCACACAATGAAAATGTTTGTCCCCTTGCTGAACCTCCAAGTCTTTGTAATATTCTGCTTCTGGAGGCATTCAAATCCTTTCTCACCAAAGATGAATGCAAAGTTGCATCATCCACAGTGCAACCCAATTCCCTGTTCCCTGGGGCAAAGACAGCAGCTCTCACATGCCTCTGCAGCCTCACTTTGCTCTTAGGCAGACTCAGCTGTTTTCTTAGGTATTTTGAATGTCCCTTGAGTGCAGGTGCTGCTGCAGAGCAGAGGTTCTCACATCACAGTATCTCCAAAATACTGAGGGCAAAGGGAACCCCCTCATCCTGCCCTCTGTCAGTTTGCATCTAGCACTTCCTCCCACTGAAAACCAAACCAGGTCCCCCAGACAGCTCAAAACATCTGGGCCACGTACACCACAAATTCAGGTCAGAGATAACACGACTGGACAAAAAAAAACCCAACAAAAAATGAAACAACAAACATCATTGTGCATCTGGTTTCTCCCTCAAATGGTCCACTGCAGTGGTTAAGCCCACCAAAGTTGCATTGCAGAAGCCTTTGAGCACAGGGATTAAGGTGACTCCACCACCAGCACATCTGTGCCCAGCACTCTAGGACTGTCCATGCTGTGCAAGTCCCACAGAACAGCTGGAGGAGGAGGAGGAGGAGGCCTTTCCTCTGGTGTCCTTGTGGCTCCCAAGGTTGTCAATTAGGTGCAGAGCTCTGCAAGGTGCAGAGGGAATTAAACTCCCCAGTGTACACAATGAAGCTCATGAAAAGCTATCCCTATAATTAGCTGTGTACACAGTGAACACAGTCACTGGGGACACTGCTCTTACTCCCAGGCTTGTTTGCAGAACCAGAGCTTCATTCATGTCCTGGGTTTTTTCCCTCCAGCACTGAGGAAGAGTCACGTCGCTGTGCCCAATTCTTGCAGCTGTTGTGCTCACACAGGGCCAAGACATGTACCTCAGACACCTGTGCAGTAGGCCAGTCCCCCCACACTGTTTGGTCTGGACCACAGACACGCATGACACTGGAAACATCTACAATGCCAGGACTCCTCGCAGATGTCTCTGCAGCAGATCTTCCCTCTTTACCATACTGCAGAGGAAGGAATATAACCCTTCCCAGAGAGGAACAAGCTATAGCCATAAAAAGCAGCAGTTTTCCAACTGAGAGAAAGCGAGCAGGATTCTTGGCAGGAGACACAGCCCTGCACGTTCTAGGACTAGTATAAAACCAGGAATTCAAAATCATCTGTATTGGGTCTGGCTGAGCTGTAGTTCATTTCCCCATGGTAGCCCTCAGTGCTTTGCTCTGCATTGGCAGCTAGAAGGGTGTTGATAACACACCGGTGTTTTGGCTACTGCTGAGCACAGCACTAACACCGTAACATTCCTTCCTTAGTTGAGGGCAAGACCCTGGGAGGCGACCCAAGTAGGCCAGCTGACCCAAACTGACCAAAGGGATATTCCATACCATGTGATGTCAGCTCAGATATAAAAGCTAAGGCACAGAGTAGGAGGGTGGGCATTCATTGTCTAATGGCTGCCTACTGAGAAACCATCACACATACTGAAGTTCTGCTTCTCAGGAGTGGCCGACCATCACTGCTCATGGGAAGCAGAGAATAAACCCTGCTATCTTTCGCTTCTGTGCGAGCAAGCTTCACTTTGCTTTTTGCTTTAAGTAAACTGTCTTAACCCATGAGTTGTTTCCTTTTTTCCACCTTACTCTCTCCCCTGTCCCTCTGGAAGGGGAGTGATAGAGAGGCTGAGCGGGCACCTGGTGTCCAGCCAAGGTCAACCTGGTTGGTTGCTAAGCCTAAGTTTAACTCAGAGAAAGTAGATTTTTTAAGCTTACTCAGAAATACAGAGACTTCATCCTCAAGTGAAAGACAAGAGGAGTGAGAAACAACATATTTGAGTAAAAATTCAGGCTTTCTGCTTTATTTAGTAAAATAAATGGAAAAGTTCATGTGACATCATGCAACCAATCCATTTGTAGTGTCGGGAAAGGCTGACAGTGGATCCCAGCATATCACCAAAAGCCAAGAGAATGAGGGAAACAGATCCCTGGGAACTACTAGCTTTACCTCTGATATTACCATTTTGCTACGCCACTCTTTGTTCCAAAAGAGTGGCATGGAAGGACATATTGTAAGACAATACCAAAGGTACTGGAGTACTGAAAAGAAGTGAACTGGAGCCAATGAATGAGAAGAGATAAGAGATTTCTGGAGAGGATAGACAGCATATATATACATAGAATGGTGATGGGAATACATGACCAACTCGGTTCAGAAATTGTCGAGCTGCAGGGTGAAGTGAACCCTTAATACACCAGAATAAGATGATTCTGGGCACAGTCATCCTGTTGGCTGAGAAAGAATCAGAGTTCCTCATTGAGGGGCTTCTCAGATTCGTCTTCTTTCTAAAACACATTAGAGGCATGGAATCAGTTTTGATGTTACTCGGTTTCTTAGCATAGTGATAAAAGGAAAATAACTCAAATGCCTCCCTCTGCTGTCTGTGCCACTGCCCTGCCTATCTCATTTCCACTTTACAACACAAAACCTCTGTGCTATAGGAAGATGAATTTTAACAGAGAAAATTCTTAACACTGAATGAACATGGAGATTAAATTGCCCCTTTCCCAGTAGAGACCTCTACTAGAGTCCTAAGCCCCCATCTGTATACTCTGTTCTGTAGCCTTCCAGATAGATTTCATTCCTATCCATGCCATTGTTTCTCTCACCCACTCTCATATGCGGCCATTCACCATCCCATTCTCAGCATTCAAAGGCACCCTTCACTTTGTCTCCCCAGCTGCTTTTCCTATATGATAGATGCTTCACAGAGACCTTCAGAGGTCAGTGAAATCTTCTTGTTGTAGATGAAGAAAGAGGCTCTGCAAAGATATCCATCTCTGTTCTGCCCTAGATCTAATGCTTTACTCATATTCAGGTGCAAATGTATGTGGAAGAGAAGGTGGCAGGGATGGGAAGGAGTTCAAGAAACCGAAGTCATCTTCTTCAAGACCCTTGTGAACAACAGCATCATCCTACAAGATGCCGATTTCCCATATAGGACCCACCTTCTTCATTCTTTGTATGAAACGATTACAGAAGTCCTGCACACGCTCAATGGAGATTTCATCCACAGTCATCACATCATGCTCATCATCTGGGGTGTGGAATACAGCCAGAGCTGGCAGCTGCGACTTCTTCAGCTGGAAGTATGACACTACTGGTTCATTGCTCTTCAAATTGCTGTCTAACAGGATAAAGAGAATCTGTGATGGAAACAGGAAAGGAAATGTGAGAAAAACAAAAGATGAGAGAGAGAACAGATCCCCAAACAGTGATCATATGAAGATTAACAGTGATTTTTTTATAAAAGAGTTTGAGAAAACTGTCTCTGTTAGAGCAACACTTTCCTCTGCCACAATCTAGCAGCTCCATGCAGTGCGTTTTTCTGTATTTTATCAAGTCCAGACTTACACTACCAACCAAAATGTCTTCTTTCACCTTCTTTAAAAATATATCTGCAGTATGACAGGAAGGCAGTCTCCACTTCTATTCTCTTAATAGATAAGGAAACAAGATGTCCTATCTTAGCAGCACATATCAAAGAAGTTGACTCTTCTACTTGCATGTTATTTGCATAAGATGCTCACAGACATGCAAGACCAAGAGCGGCAGAAAATGTTTTGGTGTGTGAAGAATCAAACTCAATTGCAAGAACCTGGGAGTGAAGTACAGGACAGCAAGGATAAGAAGATGAAAGCACCAAACACAAAAAATGTATTTAAGTTAGCTGCAGTGAACATAAATGAAGATGCAATCATTTGGGAAACAGAAGTTGCTGTCAAGACACCAACTTCCATACAGCCCAACTCAGTGAAGGGTTGTTCAGACCTGGGGAGAGAAGCCCAATAATGAATAAGACAGGATGAGAATGACCTATAGTTTTCTGTGCTCCCAGATAGTCTTGGAGAACAAGATCAAGCCAAGGATTAGGATTATTCTGGGATGATTCAACAGTACAAATTTATCATAATTGGTGATCAACTCCATGATTTCAGTTTAAAAGCTAAGTTTCAGCCTAGATTGTAGAGGTGCAGTAGGAATTAGCATAAACTTAAAATTCTAGAATCTGAAATATTACCAATAAAATATACAGCTATCTCAAAAATCTTTGCTAAATTATCTATTAATGCTAAATACAAAAATTATGTATAAATTTTATAAAAGAAAATAAATACATCAATGAAACAATTTAATCAGTGACCTCATTAAATAGCATCCCTCAGCAGTTGAGATCCAAGTCAATGAAATAAACACCCAGCTAGCATGTGTCATTTTATCTCCTTTTTTTCCTGTGCAGTCTGTTTGGCTAGCATATTCAATGTACTTTTGGACAAAGCTATGACTTAATTGACACAAGAAAAAAGAAGAGTTTAATAAAAGAAAAGAATTGTAATGTGAAGATGATGTGCCTAATTCCCAGGCTGTGACTCATGTTTTTCTATCATTTCAATGAAGAACACTCAAGTTAGTTCAAAACTTGCTGTCTTCTCTAAAAATAAACTTGGTAAATCTCCAGTTCTATATTTTATTAAATTTATGTTCTACAAAAAAAAGGAAATAAATCTGGAAACTTTCCTAGGGAACAGCCTATGGAAAGGAAGGATAGTTAGGATGCTGTGTGGTTTAACTGCAGTTATACAGAGAGATACAGAAACAGGAACAATACTTGCACTGGATATGTGATATTTACCACTTGCAATTTCTCTTTCAAAAGCCAAGTGTGCCCCAAGGGAAACAAGTTAGTGAACAGACAGGTTGTGGGGAACTCCTCTCAGAGTGTTTAATTCATCTTTCTTGTAGGATAAAACACCAAGCTAAAGAATGGTCACAAATTTGAAGTTCGCAGGTCTAAGGACCTAAGCTAAGTGGCTTTCAGATGGAACAGCCATACTTAATGTTTTAGAGCTCTCCTTCCAACCAGCAAGCTGGAAACAGAAGCCATTGCTGGAGAGGAAGCATTTTCAGGGGGTTGATACAGGAAATGGTACCACATTTTCAGCAGTTCATTTACAAACTTTTGGTTTTCTCTATGAAAGATTCCCCAGACAACCGTATCTTTTCAGTCAAATGTTAAACAGGAGGTTAGCATTTAGAATATTTAGGTTCATAAATGGTGCCATTTTCTATACAAAACCTCCTTCACCTTTAAAACAGATGAATAACATTTTAAAATGGCAATATAAATAAATGTTAGTCAATATTCTTCACTTTATCAAGCTTCCAGTCTTTGTTAAAGACCCCAAAAACTAAAAAGCTGTACACATTTTATCCATGAATACAAAAAATAGAGTAAGAATAAAAGAATAAAAAGGTTGGGGTTTAGAATTTCAAATACCTTCTTCCTTACAGAAGCAAATGGAAACACACAAACTGAGGAATTTATTTTATTCCGAGATTCCCATCCAGCTCTATTCATAAAGAATAAATGCAGTGATCATGGAAAATTATAATGACCATGAGGCAAGATTCATATTGCCCAACCTCTGCCATCCAGATCTTAACCTTGTCTCAGTCAGCCATTTAGGTAACCTCTACAATAAAGTGACAAGCACTTTATTCCACCTATTTTGGAAGGGAAGATATGGCTGTCCTTCTCAATCAGTGCTGAAAGGAGCCTAAAACCTTTGCTCAGACAACTCACCAAAGCTATAATTCATCAAAACAAAAATACCACTTATAGTTGCAACTCTTTTATCATTGCTAGAAACCAGTTAGTTCCATCCCAAACAGAAAGTTCACTTTCCATTTCATACTCTCCTGTATAATAATTGGTTGAGTTTTTTTTCATTCTGAAATTATTTCCATGAAATTGTTTCATTTTGTGGTAAACTTCTTGCCTTATTTCAGAGGTCTGCTGCTACAGGCAGTGATGGATATCCTTCATGGATGACGAACTCCTGACACAAACTCTCTACTCCACACATGATATTATCTTTGCACTGTCACCTCCGATAAGCTCTCTTTCAGAAAATTTGTACACTGATGCTGTTTTGGTGTGTTGACAACTTGATTCCTAGCCCAGTGCTTTTAGAACATCAAGTTCCTAGTAAATACTAAGATATGGAATGATGTTATTGCCCAAGGAATTAAAGTTAATTGAAAACCAATCTAACACTGCTTAGTTTTTTCTAACAAAGATAAACAGGAAGGATGAGCAAGCCTCATATCCAGTGTTTGACTTTGAACTTCAGAGAACTGCAGTCGTCATTCTTGGAGAAGACTGTATAAGCAAAAAGATCAATTCTGAAGTTTGAATAATGTCTTACATAGCTTACAAACTGCATCAAAGCAAAACTAAAACATCGGTCTTGAATAAAAAAAAAAGTGTAGAAACAACTTTACTGTAGATATCTTAAGTGACATAGAAAATCCATATTTACAGGCTCCTCTGTTTATTGCTAAAAGAGGCATCTCTAAATATTATCTCTCTCAGTTCTGGAGACAGTAATGTCTGATAAGAAAAATAAAAAGTGCATGGATGACTGTCTGCAAGAGAAAGGGCATCACCTTTTCATTTCCATGGAAGAAGTCCTGAAGGACACTCAGGAGTTTCTCAGAACCCATTTCTAAATGGACCAACATACAAATTAAAAGGGACTTTGCAAACATCTCTACCCAAAACATTTTCACATCGGAAACCAATTGCATCAGTTGCAGCAAAAGCTGCTTTTGTTATTCCCAACATCACCCTATTGAAACTTCTGCCAATACCCATGAGATACATCAGCTGTAATTATCATGCTATACTCTGATCCTGTAGCAAGAAAACTGAAAATTATTATGCTAGTTTGGCCCAGCAGTGCAAACCCTGACATTTTCTTTCCAGTAGAAAACCTGGACTCTTGGCAGTACTTTCTTAAAATAGCATGTATTTGATTGCAGTGGGATCCGTCCAAGAAGGCTGGTGGATTCACTCCTGCAGCTGCAGTGCTCTGAACTCTGTTCACTGTTATCCACTCACAATTGTTTCTCAAAGTCTGCTAGAAAACTACCATATTTCTTCTTATTGTTGTCAGCTTATGCTGGCTTAGCATCATCTACCATTTGCTTTTTCCTCTCCAGCATTTTACAGCATCCAGGTTCCACAATAAAATCTAGAGGAATCTAGACTGCCTTCAGGCCCTCACTGCTGCTCAGGGTGAAGTTCAGGTTGTTTTCAAATAACAGTCCTCACCATACAGCTTCATGGATCGTCCAGCTGAAAATCTCAGCTTCCTCTCAGGCAAGAATGAGAAGATCATAAACCAGAGATGAAAGGAAGACCATAATCCAGGAACTGGCAAGTGAATCACCATTACTGGTTGGACTTGATGATCTTAAGAGTCTTTTCCAACCAAAATGATTCCATGATTCCCTGATTTTCTTCACTATTTGGGGTCAGCCACTCAGCAGCAGCAGTAGTTCCTCTTCACCTCTCCATCAATCCAAGCAACAAGTTTCTCTTTTCCCTCCCACTAGTGATAATAATGACAAGGAGTATTCTTCCATCAGATGGCAACAGAGATGTGTGATGGGATAGGTACCCCTTCTCCTGCTTGGGAACCCTCTCAAGGCTCTGTTTGTGTTTTGCACTGGCCTGTAGAGAAATTGCAACACAGACCAAGCGTTCCCACTCTGTTCTGGCACTCTGGCTGTAAAGCACTATACAGTGGTACATGCTCACAGGCAGCCTGAACACCTCTCCACTCCACAGCAATGATTCCTTGCTCAAACTACTGACAGCACTAACCCTGCAGCACAAGCAAGCCTTCCACCACTGTCCCACAGGATATGAATCATTCACTGGTAATCTCTAATAAAATTCAAGTCAATAATCTTGCATTAATTCTCAGACAATCTGCAAGCCACAAAAAGGCAAACTCTACTCAATTCTTTACTTGTTTTGAAGTAAACCTCAGTTAACTTGGTAGTCCTGACAACAGACAACTCCATTTAGGAAAATTAGCTAGCAGAGATTATCATGGTATTATGCAGTGGCTGCTTCTGACACACAAACTAATTCATGTCTTTCTACATAACAGAACAATGGAGACAAACCTAAATGGGCATATGACCCTGCTTACTCCTTGCTGTCCAGATCTGAAAGCCAAACAGAGGGATCATAGCTCTCTTGCTGTTTTCTAAGAGGGCAGTTCAAAACACGGTTTACTCCTCAGAGTGCCATTCCTTCGGGAAAAACAACTTATTTTCATCTCTGTGTCCTGCAGTAACACTGCAGTAAAGCAGAAATAATTAGTCAAATTCCCACATCTTTATTCTTTATATTTTACTCGGGCAAACTTCTAGACTGATTTGGTGGGAAACTCGCCTGCACGAATAAAAAAAAGTTAGATTTGGCTTGCTGAAAATTCATAAACTATCTGGACTTCAGTACAACATTTTATCCAATGTTTTGTGAAGTATTTCTAGGAAAATTATTCCCCTTTTCTCAGATCTAGGCATATCACAAAAACTAGATGCAGCTGCATCAGCAAAGGATAGCAGTGCTAAACAGCAATTTGTTAGAAGACTTAGCTGCTTGGGGGAGACCTGTATCAGACTGTTGCTCATGAAGGACAGTGACAATAGTATTAATATAACAAAAATCTCACATGAGATGAATAGAATTTTTCAGATAAATGAGGGGGTTTTTATCACTACATTCTCACCAAAGCAAAACCCTTCTAAAGGGACCTTTTGACTCTGATGCAAAGTTTCTGCCTAGTCTCTTGCCAATGGGTAGGGAAGATGGCAAGGTCCAAAGTAGTCCTGCCATAGACATGTCTCAAGACTTTTGGGAGTGCACGGTCCTGAGATGGCCCCAGAATTTGAAGGTGAGGATATACTTGATTTCTAATCTGCCCATTTAGTGCCAAAAAAAGAGGCATGCAGATGTTCTAGTTATCAAACCCCAACTCTTTCCAGCTCCACGCTTCTCAGAGGAAGATCTCTGCCTGCCTGTCAGCTCAGTTGGCCTCACTGCTGTGATCTTCTGCCCACTTCCATCTTCCCCAAATGCCTTCTTGTTGCTCCAAATTCTCCTTTGCTTGCCGGTTCATTCCTCTGTTCCCCAGACACAAATTCCTCCGTAATCCAGCTGCTTGGCAGAGAATCAGCCATGGGTTGATTTACTATTCGGGGAGCTCTGTATACAAGGGATGGGAACTAGGCAAAATTTCTCTCAAACATCCCATCTATCTCATCGCCTTAGTGTGCAAAATTCAAGAAACCCACTTCCAACTCCTTTAAAATAGCCATTTCAACAGGATCCAACCAGAAGTCTAAGGGTTAAGAAGCACTGACATTATTTGCTATCTGGTCACTTACATAAGGCTCCTTGGCATCTTGTGTGCTGTATATACAAATTAACCTCTCACATCAGTGGAATGCAACCGTCGCCAGACTGAAGTAGAGCAGCTGTTTGTCATCATCCAGTACAAGGGAACAAAACTGGACCAGAAGCAATGAAATACACAATGTTCCACCAAGAGAGAAGAGGAGCAAGATAGAGAGGATATTTTCCCCACAAGGAGGTAAACTGGCAAAAGGTGAACAGAACCGACTCCTCCACTTAATTACCCAAATAATCTTCTTTTCCTGCTACTTGATCTTTGCTCTCACAATGTACAGAGGAGATTATGCCCTCCCCATTCATGGCAGAAATTACTGTATTTTTTTTCTCCCTAAGAACTCCTCTTTGTCTCTGTTTGGACTCACCTTTCCCTTGAAGAGCTCTGCTGCCGCCCGAAACTTGCGCATTCGCTCAGGGTGCTTTGGGGACATCTTGTCTGTGATCAGGAGGAGGTTAAACTGGAGCGAACTCTGCATCACACCTATTGATGTCTGCCCATCACAGAGAGAAGAACACATACAGACAAGGAGGTTGAGAACATTCAATTTGTATTGGATGCAGTGTCAGAGGGACATCAGTCCTCCTGACTTGGCTGAGGTTTCTTTGCAAATCAACATCACAAGCAGGACAGGTTTCTTCAAAGCAGGAGGGTTCCACTCTGGGTTCTTTGTGGAAGCACTTAATCCCCTGATTTTGCTTATTCCTAAAATGAGTATCTGAAGACCACAAGGGTTCACCACTGTCCTCAAGTTAGTGATTAGGTAGGGGGACCGCCTATATAAAGCAAGCTAAAGACTAGAGCAAGGATGTGGAGAGTAAAGGCCAGCAAACAGTGAATATAAGGGTGTTCTAAATCCCTGAGGTCCAGCATCCAGCTGAAACGGAAGCAAGAAAGTGGGAAGGATTTGTTGTGTCAAGGTTGGTGTCTCCCCTTACTTCCTTTCTTTAGTGTTAGTCTGTGCATGGGATGAGAATGAGTCCAGAGTTTCAGCAACCCCAGGGCCTGGGCACTCCAGAGTGCTGAGGGTTAAAATTGCCTTGGCAGTCCCACAGTGAGAGAAGACCTGGAGCCAGCTCTCTCTCGCTCCAGGCAAGGGCCAAGCAGGCAATCAATACACACTGGCCCTCTGTGAGGAGGCAGGGCTGGCATTGCCCAAGAAGCCACCGCACCATCTCGATGAACTCACTCACTCGTCATCTCACTTCTCCTTCCATCTGCTTCCTGCAGCCCTGCAGCCTCTCCCTCAAATTAAACACTAACGGGGCCAGACCTGATGCCTCCCCCGTGCCACCAAAACCACAGAGGCACAGACTGTACAGCTCCCGGCCAGCAGGAGCAGAAAGTTTCCACAGGCTCCAGGAGTAACAAGGAAGGGGTCAGGGAGTGCATGCTGGCAAAGGCAGTGCACTACAGAGCATCTAGTTTTTGGCAGACGAGATTCTGCTGTTAGCCTAATGTTTATCAGTCATTTTGTATTCCTTCACTCCTCTGCTGGTGCACAGCTGAGGTAGGGGAGAGTAAAAGGGATGCAAAATAAGGCTGGAGAACATTAGGGAACCTCATGGGAGAGGATGAGGGGGAAGGTGAGGGTGAAGTCAGACAGCACCAAGGGCCATGACAAGGCTGGGCTGACAGTGGACAGGGCTAGAGCAGCAGGTCCTCCCGCAGCTCCACACAAAGGTGTGCTTGTCCACACAACTTTGTGCAAGAGCAATTAGCAGAGCTCATCAACATGGTCAGGTCATATCTGACTCTCCTGGTAAGCCCACAGGGTAAGCATTGCCTAATAATGCCTCAAATATGGAAGAGAAACAGTAAGGGCCCCAGAATGGGGAGTGAAACTCTTGGCAGCACTCGGTGCAATCCATGTGACCCCATCCTCTGCTGACCGGCAGCATTCTTGGATGCAAACAACATATGCACTGGGAAAAAATATTTACAAAAACCCAGGCTACCTTAGGGGAGCTAGGAGGGCTTTGGGCCAGAGACTGCAGGAGGCACTGTTAATTGCAGCACCTTGATAGCACTCCAGAGTGTCTGGAGAAAAACCTAACAACTTGTGCACTGACAGTCAGGGTGGAGGGGACCAGCTGAACAGCTCATGACTTCTCGGTCAGGGACATAGCCTGGGTGCCAAACAGGACACCATGCAGTGAGAACCCAAAGCATCAGCAGAAACACATGAAGAAAGACTTATGATCTAATGAATTACAAACGGATGCAACGGAGGTTCCAAAGGTTAAGAAGGTCTGGGCAATTTTAGAGCTATCAAGAACATCCCCACCAACATGACCTGGGTGCTCTCAAAGGGCTGTGAGGAGAGTGGGGCAGGATATAGCAGTCCCCAGAAACATTCTGTTATTTTAAAATGCATTTTTCACATCGCTTATGAAGATGAGAAAGCAAATCCACTTCTTTGGGAGGTGTTTTTTGGGGTTTTGTTTTGTTTTGTTTTTGTTTTGGGTTTTATTATTAAAGAAAAAAAGACAAACTTCAACAGTATTTCATTGTGGAAACAAAAATTTTACCTTTTCAAAGAAAAAAGCTCTCCTACTTGCAGGCTGTGACTGAAATGCATATTGTATCAGTTCTCTTAGATGATCCTTGGGATCAACTTGAAAAGGTATAGCTCTGAAACAGGTTGGGCCATTCTCCTTTGATTAAAATGAGCCTAGTCAGCACTGTTGTAGCTATCCAGAAGGCCACAAAATACCCCATCAGCAATGATAAATTCTCAGCCTTGCAGCCACTGGGGCTTCTAAGACCTATTGACTCCACAGCAGTTAGCCCCCTGAACTGCTGAGATTTCAGAGAAGCCTAAATCCTTGGTCACCCTCTACAGCAGGGAGGACCACTGTGACCCTGCCAGTGGCAGTCAGATGGGTGAGCTAGAGAAGATGGCCAACATGGAAGCATCCTAAGCCTGATTTTGTGTGTGTGTGTGTGAGTGTGTGTGAGTGTGTGTTTGTGTGTGTATGTGTGTGTGTGTGTGTTGCAGGTGTGGGGTGTTGTTGTTGTTGTTGTTGTTGTTGTTGAACAGATGAATTCTGGAGTAAGGGATGGAGGGGATGTGAAAAATTTTGCTTGGGAAGATTCCAACCTGCTCTTGAATATGCAGTCAAATATCTAGGCTTACATCAAACCCTGTCCAGTGAGTGAGGAAGAAAAGCCTACCTTCTGGGAGTGGGTCATTTGAGTTTCCATGTTTCTCAAGGCTTCTAAGCCAAAGAGAGGAGATTCTGGTTGAGGTGAGTCTGCAGGCATGGCACAACATGGCAAATGTCCATGTGAGGAAGCAGCACTGCCTGCAGGAGTGGTAAGGAATGGAGCCCTCTGCTCATCAACATCCCAAATTTACTGGAAGGCTAAAGGAACTGCCATGACTCCCTTCCTTTCCCACCCCACCCACACACTCCAGCAAAGCATCTGCTTCCAGGCCACGTATGGAGAAGCTGCACGGCTCCCTCAACCCCATCCACCCTTACACACATCTGGGTATGCAAATTCTTGGGCCCAGGGACATCCATGAGAAAGCCAAGTGCAAGGGTGAGGGCTGCAGGGAGCTGCTAATTACCACAGGGTTGTACTCTGTCACCAGGCGGAGGTCATTCATCCGAACGAAACGAGTCATCTTCTCAGTATCAACATCTTTGTTGTTCATATCCAGATCCCTCCGGTCATTGTCTACCTGAAGACATGTAAAGACACCTACAGTCACAGCTGTCCTCTCATCTCAGCGCCCCCTCCAGAGGCACTGATGGCACTCACTCACAGACGCACCCACCCTCTGGGACACTGCCATCCTCTCTCCATTACAACATAATTCCCACCTCTCCCCACCACCACTTCTGGAGGTCTAGAACCTACAGAGGCCAGCCTGCACTTTAAGATATTCCATCCTTTTTCAGTGTCCCATGTACAAGGCAAACTCATCACTTAGGACTCCAGCCATCCCTACATTATCACCTTCTGCTGCACTGGAGAGAGGGAGGATTAGCTGACAAAGTATTCTAGGCACTGTGGAAAGAGTTCATTAAATAGCCTAGCTCCTCACATAGATTTTGGCTTTACATCCCTTTTAAAAAGTCTTTGTCTGCTTAGTCTGTTTCTTCTACAAGTAATAAACATTGGCATGGACCTGTATGGAATTCCTGGAAACATTGTGCAAGTAAGAAATCTCTCCAATAAAAAGAGGATTTTTCTTCCAGCACAGCAGGAAAAAAAATAAAAAAAATCAAGTCCAGCATGTCTTAGCTTTAGAGGAAAATCCATCCTGCCGCATATCTTTCCACACTCCTTTATCCCAAAACGATGTGATTTTATTGAGGTTTTCATGACCTGGTAAACACAAAAGAAGCAGGTAACCATTGAATGATAGCTAAACCATACGAGTTTAGGGGCAGAGTTCCTGTGCAGTACCAGCACAGGAAGTGACTGAGTTAAGCCATGGGGACACTGGGCCCTGGCATGAAATAGGACTAAAGTTTGGGATTTGATGGCCATTGATACACATGTTGGATGAGGTTCTTGGGGCTAAGGAGAGACCCATATGCACACTCCAGATTTTATTCCCCACATCTGTACAACGTCTGAAAGTGTTTGTGTTAGTTTTTCCTGTGGGGTGCAGACATTTAAAGTCATTTTTGCTGTTCTGTGGTCACTGGCAAGGTCTTTTATATCAATCACCCGCCCTGTATGACAACTCAGGCTGGTGCTTTTCAGACTGTGTGGCCCAATAGCTCTCAGATTTTCCTTCTGCATAACATGAAGCAGTAGTTCTGCTCAAGTAAGTAAGATCAGGACAGTGCAACACCTGGGCAGGTGACATCAGACAGGCCTTGGGAACCAATCTAAAGCACCCTGGACTCTACAGAAAGTCTTCTCTTGACTTTCACGGGCTTCTGAAAACACCTGATTTCCATTTTGGGATAATAACATTTTGAATCTGCACCCAACATTTATGTTCTTAAGAAAATAAGGATGGAAAATAGCCTGCATCTAATAGTTGAAGCTGTAGTCAAAATGTCTTTATCACTCCATATAATTACGTTGTTAGCATCTGTTAATTATGTTCTTTTTAGGTCCATCAGGCCAGATTCCTCACTAGAATAAATCAGTTTCCTTACGCTATATGCAGAGAAGCTTCACCAGTTGACAGCAGTCCCTCCTACTACTGTAATTATGACTTAAACTTCTAAGCATTACAAGTGTTTCATACTCCGCAAAAAGCAAAGAAAAAATTAATTTACACCTCTGATTCACTTCTATCCTGGTCATGCATCTTTGTATTGTTCAAATGAGTATTTGATTCCAAGTTCCTGTATCCGTTCTTTTAAAATTCCTTTTTATCTCTGACCGCTAACTCCTACACATTATCCAGCACAAGATGAAATGAAAAATAATGTGTCTGATAATTTAAGAAAAATTGACAATCAGACAAGTGAATTGTCTACCACATTTAAACCTGACTAGTGTATTATTTTCCTGGCTGTTTTTTTTTTCTATTAAACAAGAGTTCAGTCACAAAAACTGGATTCCAAACAAAGAATATTCAATATAATTAAATTCCAAGAATCCAAACACTTTCTTTTATCAAACACTCTTCCAATGCAGTCATCCTCACTATCTGCCACAGCACGAAAACAAAGGATGTTTTCAGTACTTTTGGAAGAAAACCACCATGACTAAAAACCAAAACTGAAAAGGGTGTTCCTTAGAAATTGCAACATCTACACACAGTAAATAAATGGTTAAATAAAAGGACCTGCCTACCTATTGCTCACTCTTAGATCATTCTTTCTGAATTATTTGGATAATGCCAGTGGTAAACACAGTGCAGGAAATGATGAGAAAGAACAGAGAACAAACTGTCTTTGTCCAATCTTTGTACAACCTAGATCTAGAACTTGGCCAAGCTGACATATTTAGTTTCCCTATAACATGTAGTGTGTCCCCATTTCTCCTCACCCGATGCACTTAGAGCTCTGGTGACACAACACTTCACTGGCTCTTAGGACTTCTTGTGCTACCTGGGGCCCCCTTGCTCTTCAGATATACCTACCTCTCCTCAAGAGCCATGCCTGTGTGAAAAGGGGCAACACAAGGAAATTGATATAACCAGTAGAACATTTGCTCTTAGCTTTTCTTGGTATTCTTGAAGCAAGTACGTGGCCATTTCCAGTATCGTCTCCTTAAATTTCAGCAAACATAGCTACAGTGAAGCACCAGCACATACAGTGGGGTCAACAAAAATTTGATCTTGCACAGTCTCCATACCTAAGAAACTCTATAGTAACATTTCTAATGGGTCCATGACCAAAGCTCATTTAGGGAATAAGTCTGCAAACCACAGTGCAGAAAAGAGCATTTGGGATTTCTTTTGGTGGCAGAGCATCTGTAACTGCAGAGACCCAGCTGGATCTGTTTTCAGTCATGATGGAAAAGTTTTGTATGCTAGGAGACAGCTTTGCCTGCCTGAAGTGACACTTGGCAAGATTTGATATCAAGCCTGCTGTGTTGATCCATTGTAACATGGGCTCTAGACACTTTTCATGTGTCTCAGGACCCTTTCCAAAACTACAGAAAGCCCATCCAAGTTAACGCCAAGCTCCAGGCAGGTCATGCAGAAACACAGACATTGCTCTTTGCAGAGCACTGGGTGCTGAACCAGATCCATAGGGCAAACACTTAAAAAGGCGAGTCTCATCAGATGTGATAAATGTTCCAGGTCTCAGTGACGGGCACTCTGCAAACCAAAAGCAAAAGCCCTCTTTGGGGCAGGAAGCTATACCGATGTGCTTTGAGGTGGGCAGACAGCCTGACTGCCAACGACAAGCCTTTTTTTGGCTTGCTCTAAGGAGAGGTGAGCAGCTTCAATGTTTTTTACCAGTACCTCCCAGAGATCTCCCTTCTGTGCCGTGACTGCGGGCACATTGAAAGTGCTTGTCCTAGAGCCCCTCTCACCCATGCCAACTCGAGGGAGCCCCAAAATCAGAGTGCTCACGCTGAGAAACAGTTTTTTGCCTGGCAGCGTGTTCCCCGGGAGCTGCTCGAGGTTGTGTGTGCCCCCCGCCCCACGCCACGCCGCAGTGCCCACGCACCCTGCGGAACAGCGTGACGGTGTTCGCCGAGACGCCGTAGTGGGACAGGACGGCGGGGTTGGTGCTGAGGCCGAAGGGCACCTCCGGGATCCGGCCGGCCGCCAGGCGAAACTGGGACGCTTCGGCGCTCTCCGGTTCCTGCGGAGGCAGAGGGAGGGCAGTGAAGGGCCGGGCGGTGACGGGCGGAGCCCCCGCGGGCACTCCCCGACCCCGCCGCCCGCCCGGGGCGGAGCGACAGCGACACCTGCCGGCCGCCGCGGGCACAACGGCCCCGAGCGGCCCCCGCGCGTCCTGCGGGGCCGGCGGGGTGCGGGGGTCACCGCACAGCCCCTGCCCCGCCGGCCCCCGACCTCACTCTGCCGGGGCCGTCAGCAGGCGGCGGTGCCAAGCGCCCCTTCCGTCCCAACCTACGGCCTGCAGTTAATTATGGCAGGATGTGCACCCTGCCCTGCACTCCTCCCAAACCTCGCTGCCCACGCTCACGGTGAACACACCAAGACAGTGAAGAGCCCTTAGGCTCTCAAAAGGAAGGGGACAAACCCAGAATCTGGATGTAGCACATTTAATTGTGTGTGTGTGTGTGTGTGTGTGTGTGTGTAAAATAAATATATAACCCCCACAATTTTTAAGCTAACCTTGATTCTAGAGTCAGGGGTTTACAATTTTTTGAACGCCTTGCATTATCAGTGTCCTGTCTCCTTTTAAAAAGATATCTTAAATCTATCCTTTCAAAAGTAGCTAATTCAGGCTAATTCAGCTTATATCAAAGGATAGAAATGTGCAATTTCTCAGCAATTTGAGGTCCATTCTCTTTCTTGCAGCGAGAGCATTAACTACAGCCCTAGCCTATATTAAAGCCTCCCTTGCTATTCCCCTTCGCGACTTTTCAGTGATGTATTTCTGTTACTGGATATAAATTCTGAAAACATGGTCTCTGCTTGGAAATTGGTTTGTTTTTCTTTTTAGTTTGAACTGTCAGCTCAGCTGTTTGCGAGCCCAGAGTGAATGGAAAACAAAATTCTTTGTTCATTCCAAAGAAAGTCATCTCTCGCGACCTGTTTTGGAAATGCCAGAACATCAACATTACTCTGGTAAGAGCACTAAAGCCTAGGGTGGGAATAATCTCCCAGAGTTTTGGAGCATTCCTGAGAAAGCTGGGGTTTAATCAGGCCAAGCATGGCCCTTTCTCGCAGACACGCAGGGTTTCTGGAGCAGTGTGCTGTTTTTCCACCATGGCATGCTGTTCCCAGTCAGGGAGGCCATGCTCATTATACGGGAAGCTTGCCGAGCCGCATACTGCAGTGAATTGAAAGGCTGCAGCAGAGAAATAATTTATGGCAAACACAGAACATGGACATTATTTGGATGAATATACCCTCAGGCAGAGGGCCAAGCCTTCATGGTACACATACGTCTTTATCTGCTGTTCATATCTACTGTTCAAATGCAGCCCTGTCGTGCTTCAGGCATTGAATGCAGCTGGCGGCTGCAGCCTCGTGCTCCTGGCAGCTGGGGCCATACGGCAGCAGCCTCCTGTCTGGCTCTGAAGAATGAAACCCTGCAGCGGGAGGGAGGTCACTGTGGAACAAGACAAAAGAAGCCATGTCCCTGCTGTAGCTCAGGAGGAGGCTCTGGGTACAGCCCTGCCACAAGCCCAGCCAGCTACCCTGGGGGAAGTAGGCGTCTCAGCACTTTCATTCTGTGTGTGTAGATTTCCTCGCTGGTTTGCACAGCTTTAGCGCTGCAAGAGCAACCCCCAAGAAGCTCCAAATGCCTGCAGGCACTGAACTCGAGGCTGGCGCTCTGTGATCAGTGCTTAAGGCCCCTGGGGCATAAGCCTCCAGCACTCACGCACTTGCTGCTTACAGTTGTGCTGGGATGTGAGATGTCAGTGCACTATTCCGAGGGCATGATGCCCTCCCTAGCTGCCCTCCAGCCCAGGCCTGTCCTCTGGCACAGGACAGAAATAGGAAGGTGCTTGCAGAAGTAGTTGTTTTTGAAAGCCTGAAGTCTTCTCTGACATGAGGCAGTGTGTGGGCAGCAGAAGAGCAGAGCTCAAAGAAAAGGCAGAAAAAGGTGCAATTTGAGGACCTTAAAAGTAATAAGTATCCTGTCAAAGAGGCCTCTGTTTTAGAGTGCTCTAACTCAATAAATATTTTTGTCTTATTTCCTGAGGAAAAATATGCATGCTCAGGGGGCAAGGGGCTTGTACCCATCATTCACCTTTGAATTCAATTGAATTTAGATAAAAAAAGAGACAGAGATCTCAAGGATATTCTGGGGAACGAAGCAGTGAGACAAAGACCATGCCTACACCCTCCCTAGGAGGAGGTTATAGCCTGAGCTCAAGCCATCTTGGACTTCAGAGGACCCTCACCAGTGCTGCTCCAAGACAGCTTCCTCAGCCCCATCACACAGGCAGTGCCTTACTCTGTCTTTGCTGACTACAGCAAAAAACTGACATTCCCACTCACCCCTCACTAACACTGTTTCTATGCTACCCACATTCTTGCTTTGTTTCCCCTGCAGCATTTCCCTTTCTCCTGCTCCAAGGCTCCTACAACCTCCTTCACCTTCCTCCCTTACTCCATCTCCCTTTCCACACAGAGACCATAATTCCTGTATTCCCTTTGTGACATGTCACCTAATCCCTCCACATGCCTGTCACAGCTCCAGCACCTTTCGGGACAATAGCTGCCTTTGGCAGGTGTTCACACCACATCCAGCCCCAGATTGTCATCAGTGTAGGGTAGGGATCACAACTGGCAGAGGGGAGGTGCTGTGAACACACCTGGAAGAATCCAATGACTGCCACCTCTGCACCACTGACAAAGGCTTCAGCATCTGCGATGTTGTTTAACAGGACAGGTTTCTCTGTGGTGCTGGCTGTGCCTGGAGAGGAAAGATCAGGGTTGGGCAGAGGGTACACAAAGAGCAGCTCAAAGAGGCTCCCCCAACATACACACAAGCATCCCAACCTTACAAACTCACCTGAACGCCTCTCCTGCAAGCTCAACACAATGTTTGTGCATACCTTGGATAAGGAAGACTCCTTGCAGCAGACCCAGTGTTTCCCTGAGCCTGGAAGAAAGCTCACTTACTGTGGGATGCAGAGTCAACATCTCCAGCACATCCAGATGGGGAGCATCTGGTAAGCAGGAAAACAAAGAGACACAGGAAGACAGACGTGCCCATGGTACCAGCTTGCCTTCTCCTCACCACGCCACCCGCTCCAGTCCTCTCCTTGGCAAGAGACACGTCAGCTGCTACGGGGGCCCACAGCCGCTCCTGGGGTTAGTGGGAAAGGAGCAGCTGGCCCAGGGAAAAGCCTTCAGCTCCTGGGATAACCGCCTGGCTGGAGAAAGCCCCTCCCTGCTGTGTAGGCACCAGCCTTGGAGAGCTTCACCAGCACTGCCACTGGTACATCTTCATCCACAGCATTGGACATCTCGGCTGCCCCATGCCTTTGTGACCAGGCACCCCAGCTGAGTAAGAACATCCCTCTCCAAGTGCTGTGTCCCAGCAGGCCAGCCACGGGGACTTGGAGCTCTTGCATTAGCCCTGGGGAACAGCTGCTACGGCAGGTGTTAAACATGAGAAGGCTATTTTATAGCTCCCTGGCTCATTCAGTTGCCATCTGGGATGAGAGGTGGAGGCTGTCTAACTCCCTATCACAGCCTAGACTTTGGGATTCAAAGGATTCATGAAATCCCTGAAGGAAACAGTTCTGAAATAATTTGCTTACAGAGTAAGGCTGATGTTTTGAAGGAGGAGGGCTATTTCCCTGCTGAAATATGCTCTTAAGCCTTCCTATAATGTATTCTTCATATACATATAACTGAAAAACATACTCTAGAAAAGAAGTGACACTCAAGCAAAAAAGAAGAAAGAAACTGGTTTTATTCTTGGGACACCAAAGTCTTATTACAGCAACTAGCTGCATTCCCCCTGACTGGTTTTGCCTGCACAAGGATGGATTTTAACAGGGTAGGGCACCAGATACAGACCAGGAGACCATCATGAGAGGTAAGTAACCATTTACAATGAGTCAGAGCACAATGGCAAGTGTAACTCAAGATAGGGATTTTCCAGGGACCAGTCTGCCCTGCCAGGTGATCTTGTTTCCTAGAAAAGGCACTTCCGGGACCGGAGTTGGTACAGGAGGGATGGTGGTGACAGGAGGAAGCATTGGGAGAGAGGGAGGGAGATGCTTCCCAATTTAACCCATTATGTGTCATGATGGGGCGGTGGTGAGAACGGTTGGGTTGTTTTCAGTGTATCAGAAGAAGCAGCAAAGGCCGCCTGCAGGGCTGTGCATTGACCAAGGCTGGCACAGAGCCCCAGCACTCATGCGAAGGGCTGCCAGGGCTGTGGCCAGCCATGGTGGCAGGAAGGAGCAGCGTGGTGGGCATGGCCCACCTGGAGACTGGTGCAGGAGGCAAGGGGACAGGAAGGGGGAAGGCAAACTGGGTGAACTCATTCTGTCCATTCCTTTTTGATGGACAGGTTCCACTCCCAGGTGAGATGGTCATGCTTGTCATCATCCGTGAAGAAGGATTTGTTGTGATAGGTGCCTCGAGCCAGCATACCCTTAGGAGCCTCTTCAATAGGTGTCAGGAACTCGTATTCCTCTGGCCGTGGCCCATAGCTGCCAACCATGAATGTGGCTTTGTCCACTAGGAGAAAACAATCCACAGCAGATGAGTCCCTCAGATGTGGAATGGTAAAGAGAGAAGAAGCCATGAGCATAAGTGCAGATCACAGGCAGAGAGAAGATGGGAGAGAAAGGGACAGTCCATGTCAGCAAAGGGGAGCAGAACTGGTGGAAACTGAGTTAGTGAAGCATAAGGACAGCTGGAAGGATAAGATGGGTGGATGGGCAGGTGAACAGGCAACTCAGTCTATACCCTGTCACATCTATATGCTGCTAGAAGGGAGTGACTACACACAGCATATAGCTCAAGGTCTACCTTGATTCCTCATTACTTCTCTTTCCTGATGAGAAGACACCACTTACTTATGTGTGCTGAACAGGATGCTGAAGCCTTAGAGGTGGTTGCATGCAAAAATGCCTGTGGGATGTGTGTGTGCAAAATGGGGCTTTCCTCTGGGGAGGAGGAGAGGTGGAGGGGAGGTGAAGAGCTCGTATGGAGAAGAAATCTGTGGCAAGCACTGTCTAAGCAGAGTCTCTGCAGACTTTGCTGCTGCAGACAGTTTAGCACACAGATAGCAGAGCTGGTTCATACTGAGTTCACATGGGACAAGAAACAATTGTCCTGGGCAACAAAGGTTTATGCATACTGCTGAGAAGTCACCTCCTGCACGGCAGGGAGGTGCACCTGCAGGGAGGGACTTGGGACCAAGGGAGCCTCTATCCCAGCCAAGAGCTGCAGGAACACTTCTTTGAGCAGAGGGAACACAGAGGTAGGAGCACTGGTGTGCAGGGCATGAAGGACTCTTACTCACCCTTCACCCCTGTCCGGTAGGTGTGCTGCACATATTTCAGTCCTGACACAATGTCCCTGTTTACCTAAAAGAAATTACCAGAAGTAAGTGTCAGGAGAAGGGTTTTAGTTCTGTATCTGCTGATTTTCCCTCTCATTAGAGACATACCCATCTTGACTCCCTATAGCAGGGAGGCTCAGAACAGGACACATTGTAGAGAGCACTAATACAACTTTTCCATAGGCACCTGGAGACCAACAGCATCCTCTGTGCATCTCCTGCACTTCTCCATCCTTTGCCTGACTTTGAAGCTGACTGGAGCACATCAGTCATGTTCTCAAGACAGGCTGATGAGGACAAAGAAAAATGAAGCAGGGAGTTCCCAGTTAACAATTTTCATATTGAAAACCATACGTGGGTAACTAGTCATCCCTCCAATACAAATGGGTGGGCAAGATTAGCTGAGCACTGCCAGCTGTCCTCTAAGCTCCATGGGGAGCTGGCAAGCTTCTCCTCAAGAGACAGAGGGACAGAGTTTTGTTCATAATCGTTCCTCAAACCTCCCATCAATAGCTTGGATGTATCCCTTGCTGTTCCCTTCCAGCATACACTGCCTTCTTGAAGTGTACACTACTTAATCTGGAAACAAGATGGACAGATTCTTTTATATCATAGGGGAGAACTCACATGATGCCAGCTCTTACCAGCCATGGGACTGAGGGAGAGAGTTAGAATAACCTGTCTGGCTCCAGATATATCCTGTCAACGGGGCTCAGATACAGATGGAAACACTTCATAGCAAAAAGAGAGGTGGAGGTGTCTCGAGGGACAGCATCGGGGGACATTCATCTCTGAGAGAGCAAACCTTGGAGGAGAAGGGAAATCTGCCCTACAAAACCCAAAATATTAACACCCTCCCTTGTCTGCCTCAGAACTACCTTCCTTCCATTTTTGCCTTCTCTGCCAAGCCTAGCTTTGTCTGAAGCAAACATTTGTGGAGATGATCAGTTCAGTGCTGGATGCCACGCTGCAGCGTGGCCAAGTTTTGTTTTCAGCTGCAAACAGAAGAAATGGCTGACACACTGGTTAATGAGAAAGGAGAAATGAGCCCTTTTGGGTATAGCATGACTCAGAAGAACTCAGCTATCTTCAGCCAGATGTTACAATATTAAAAATCCTTTTAATGTGTACATGAAGCCCAGTAACACTGACTGAATCAGTACTTCATGAAAAGCCATTATCTCTTGTCTTCTCCTCCCTGTCCATTTCCACTTTGTGTGAAGTAAAGGTTTTCTGGTGGCTAAAAAGCCAAATCAAACTCAGCCAAAACTACCCATCTGGCTTTCAAACCACTTATTGTTCACCAGTGTGAGTGGACAGAAATCAATTTCCTCCAAGGGGCGAGCAAACAGAAGTAATTCCCTGGAAATAGCTGTTCCTTTGTTGGGTAGAACAACACCTGAAGCTAGGGAAGCTTTACAAGGGCCCAGCTATTGGGAAGGCATGCTGCCTGGCACTAGTTATCTGATAGACTGTTGCTGACTGGCTTCAGCAACTGATGAGAAGCAACAGGAAGGAAAACAACTCACTCTGAAGTGGATTTTAACTCTGTATTCCACTCCTTCCTTTAATATAAAGGTCTCTTTCTTGAGTGCTTCAATGTCACCTGTAAGGAGAGGATCAAGCCATTAGAGTTGTCACAGCAAGGAGAGACCATGCGTGGGAGGGAGGATGGGGCTGAGATTGGTGTTGGAGGTCAGCATCTGTTTGAAGGTTGGCAACACCTGCAAAATGAGTACATGGAGGTCTGTATAAGCAATTGCACCATGAGACCAAATACACAGAAATGCCTGGCTGTACGTACGTGTCTGTGCCCACATCTGTGAAGATAATGCCTAAACTAACACAGGTCTGGGCACACATACATAAAGATGTTTATGCATAGACTTGTTGTTGGGCACCTGAAGGAGTGTGTGCATGCTCCATCCATGCCCAGCCCTGTCTTGGGTGAGTGGAGCATGTTTCACAGCTCCTGCCCAGCTTGGAAGGCTGCCTGGGCTCTGCAGGGTTCTGTGTGGCTTTGGTTGAACAGGAAGCCTCTCTGCCTCTCTGAGCCCAGCTTCCTCTCTCTTCAGAAAAGCCCATATAAGGTGAAGCCTGATTCTCTCCCCATGTTCTCAGGAGCCGGAACTGCAGTATTGCTTGATTCTGAAGTTTCAAAACAGCCTGTTACCGAATGCATGCACATGCCTTGTGCTTGTGAGGTCTCATTGAAAGGAAGTAAGCAGAGATGGAGGAGAAACCCAGCTCCTAGAGCAGTCTAGATGAAGAAAAAGACCCTTGATATTTTCCTCTGCTACACCTCCTTCTTTTTTATTCGTATGTGGATACTTTAAAGTAAGAAACAAGGTAAAGATGCCCTCAGAGTTCCTCTAAAGCCCACTGTAGCATCCCAAGGACAAACTTCCTTTTAACTTAAAGCATGCCAGGGCCTTCACTTGTTCCCCTTCATGATCAAGGACAGAGCCTGTGCCTACCTGTAAGGTCCATAGTGATCGGTCCTGGAGCAGAGTCACATACCAGAGTGAGTCGAGTGACCACCACATTGGGAGCTGTTGGGTCTGCGGGTAGGAAAGTCAGGGGGAAGCTGTCAGCTTGCAAAACTAAATATAATCACAGGGGAATGACACTGAAGAAACAGGGATGCCTTCCCACACAGAAACTGCATTTCATGGAACACCCAGTAACGCCAGGCTTCTCTTAGCACAATAGGACCACACATTTACCCCAGTCCTTAAACATGGATCCCTCTGGTGTCCATCTCAATACCTAGAGGATGTCTTTCCACTGCAGAAGACAAGACTCCCTTTCAGCATAGGCTGGTTCCCTCCTGTTCCTAACCCCCCAGGAGTCCTCCAAGACTGACACACCTCCCACCACAAGTCCCTTTTTGTTGCCAGCACTCCCCAGTAATCCTACTCTTAATGCTCAGAGCATCTTCCCTGCTTCCTTTACATGCGTCTCTCCACCTGTCCATCCCCAGTCCTCCACCAGAAGCAGCGCGTGTCCCTGGTCAAACAAGGTCCCTCTTCTTTGAGGCAACCTTGCCTCATGCCCACAGCACACTGTTGTGATACATCTCCCCAGTCCCTCCCTATCAGTGTGCCCCAGCCTACCTACTACCACAGGTCCATCTCCCAGCAGGGACTTCTTGTACTTAGCAAGGCTTTCATCATCCTTGTCCAACTCTTGCAGCTCCTGCAGGGTTTTCTGGGGAGGAGGTTTGTAATTGAGTTTCCCATCCAGCTCATCATCATCTTCTTCCACATGAGGTTCTTGGGTCTTCTCAGTCATGGTCACTTGGTCTGGGTAGCAGAGGAGGGGGCAGTCAATGAGATTGCTCTGGACAGGGTAGTGTCCCCAGGGGCAGTCACTCTGGGCACAGTGTGGCTCAGTCTCCGGGTTAGGCAAGCACACACCCAGTGCCAAAGGCAGCAGGATTGTTACAGGCAAATGGCGACGGTGATCAGCTGCAATCCCGACACTGCTGTGCTGATATTCTGGCTTGAACACAAACCCCCTCTACCCCCGCTCCTCTCTCCCTGCAGGCACCATGCGCACACGCACTTACACCATTCTTCCCTCCCAGGGAGGAGGTGCAGGAGCAGAGGCTGAAACCAGAGTGATTTACAGCCACTCTGCAGCATGGCTGTGGCCGGCAACCCCGCAATTACAAGCCACTGTACAAGGCTTCAGTGCTCGTCAGCTATCTCGCACAAAGAGTCACTGCCACACACTGGAGCACAGAGATATACAAATAAAGGCAGGGACAGATGTTTCATTCACCCTCTCATAATGGGTTAAAAGCCACATTTCACAGAAAGATCAAATACCTGACAGCTACTCCCTTAGATTAGCAAGTCAGCTGAAGCTCTCAAGGAAGAGAACCCCCTAGTCTATCTGCTGGCATCCCCTGTGCTCCCAGGAACAGATCCCTTCAGGTACTGATCAGGACTCTTTCCCCCTGAGGAAGGAAGCATGATGATGACCACAGAGCAGCCACGCATACCTGTGTTTTTTCAGTGGGGCTTCTTGCAAAGGAGAGGTAGGAGAGCTGGAGCCTGCAACCACGCAGCCAGTATGGTTGGGACATGCACTATTGAACTCAGAAGGGCAGCAAAACTGCTTGGGTGGCATCCCAAATAGCAACCACAGCAGATAAAGATCAACTGATGGGCAACAGGGTATGGGATGGGGAGACAGGAGACAGGCAGGAGAGGTAAGCAGTGCTATGCCAGGTTACCCTTAGTTAGCTGCCTGCCTCATGGAGCCAGCCACATTGTCCTAGCCACCTTCCCACTCTTCAGAGAAAGGCTGAAAAACAAAGCGGTGCCCCACTACAGTGGCAATTGTCACAAATGACCAAGCCATTACTTGATCTTTGGCAGCAAGGGAATTTGGTCAAGCTACACAGATCATTCAGTTCACTTCCACTTATCCTTATATTAACTTTTTCTTTGAGGCTGTCCCTACCAAAAATTCCCCTTTTGCCTGCTTATTTGCAATTTTCCAAACAAACCCTTCATCCTTCTCTGCAGCTGTGGTCTTAACATTTGCCCTGCTCCCAAAATTTAAATCGGGAGCTAATGGGATAGTTTTCTCCTTCCTTAAAACTGAAAGGAAATATTAAAAAAAAAAAAAAGGCAACTCTTCAGGGTGAATCAGCAAGTGGTATCAGGCAACACCTTAATCCTTAATCTTCGTTCGCGAAGCCTAGCCATGAGTGAGTGAATCAGGCAACAATGAGTAATATGTACACCTCCCAGAGTAATTGTAATGGGGGGAAAAAATAATCAAGGAGTGATATATTGGCATATTACAAAGGGACAGAGGCATGTTACAAAAACTGAGCAGCACAGGAACAAGAAGACTCAGTTGGGCATGCTAATGGGAAATGGTTATTGCAAGACAACTTTGCAATTTTGTGATGAGTGCAAAACTAGTGCAGAGTGGGCAGGTGGGAAATAAAAGGGAATCTCAACTCAAATGGACAGGAAAGAAAGCAGGTCCTAGCAGCTGAATAACCTGGACTGAGTTCACACCCAACTCTAGGAGTGTGAAGTACCTAAATACCATAGGAAAGGCCCTTGAGCTTGTCCTCACGAGTAAGGAAACCAAAAGCTCTCTCACGAAAGCAATGATCACACATGCCCCACCACTCTGTGACCTCAGCACAGTCACCTTAGAAAGCCTCACAGTCCCCTCAGTGCCATTCCACACTCAGCACAGGAAGAGGGTGTGATGAGCCATGACAGCCACTGCCAGGTGTCACCTTCCACTTGGGCTCCAGCTGCAGGTCTCAGTAATTTCAACTCTCCCAAGCTCTCTCATGATAGCAGGCTGCATCTGCCACTACTACAAGCACAGAGCAGAGGTGCCTGCCTGCCTGCCTGCCTGTCTGCCCCTGTCCTCCCCCATCCACAGCTTGTGGTTTATCATAGGAGAGGGACAGACCCAGGAGATGGAAAGAGAGATCTCTGGCTACACGCAGAGAAAAGGCAGAGAGTCAGGACTGATTGCTCCTCACCCCTCAGACCTTCCCTTTGCATCATACATGACACAAAGTCTCTCCTCGCCACCCTCTGGGGGTGGCACACTTGAGAGGGAATGCTTTTAGACTTTGAAAACCTCCCAGAAAGATGGACAGACAGCCTGTCATACCAACAGTAAGATCCTGCAGGGAACAGGACCAGGTAGGCTGTCTGGGATGAACAACTCCTGGCTCACGTGCACCTCAGGATGGCTCTGATCAGACCCCGTTCTGTCATTTCTCCTGAAGCCATGGACCTGACCCTACCTTCCTGCCAAATTCCCAGGCAGAAGGTGGCCAAGACGAAAGCTCCCATCTCAACTGTTTCTGCCTCTACTTGCTCCAGCTCTGGAGCTGGTCCCCTCTGCAAGCTGAGACGCGTGCCTGGGCTCAGACACCAGCGCCTCCCCAGAGAAAGCATGTTGCTGCCGCAGTCCACGAGCTTCTGTGCCACTGCCCAGGCCAAGGACTAAGATAGAGCCCCCCATTCAGGCCAGGAGGCTCATTAAAAATGAGAAAATTAACCCTATATTGCTCTACACAAGGAGAAATCTTTGTGGTTTTTGTCTTGCTCTGCTACATTTTTCTTGTGCTCCTGCAGCCCCAACCCACAGTCCTGCATCACCTGCAATTCTGAGGCCTGGCAGGACCCATGAAACAGCAGGGAGAGGGTAAGGGTTAGGGATGCCTGCCAGAGACAGTAGGTTGCAGGAGGCGAAGGAGGACCTGACGAGGGGTGCACGCGTCTCGCAGCTGAGTTCTGCTTGTGCCGTGGCTGGGTGGCTGCCCTCGCACCTGCAGCAGGAGGGGCCAGTGACAGGGTGGATGGTGGGCACCTCCTCGCCCCCCCATGCCGCCATGGAGCACAAAAAGGGGTGTCACAGGAGCAGCATTTCACTTGCCTTCCCTCTGCGTATCACTGCTCCAAACCATCCGCTAACCAAGAGCTTATCTCCAGGAAGCGGGCTTAGCAGGGAGGAAGTAATTTTCCGCGATGGGGGAGAAACACACCGGATTCAGCAGCGCCCCCATCTCACCCCCTCTGGGGTGCGGGGATAGAAAGAGCGCCCATTGCCCGGGGACCGCGGGTACCACCCCGCAGTGATACATCCGCCGCCACCCCGAGGGCGCCGGGGCCGCTTCTCCTTCCCCTGCCCCTCCACCCCAACGTCGCGCGGAGCCTCGGGTGGACAGGCTTCCCCCTCGGGTCCTGGCAGGGCCCTGCCAGTCTCCCCGGGCAGGACTGGGCATCGGCGCCAGCCACCGGGAACAAAGGCGCTAAGTTGCACGGCGCCAGCGAGGAGCGAGCCGGGGGTGCGCCCGCTGCGCTGTCCCTGCGCGGCTCCCCCCTGCCCGCCCCTCGTACTCACCGACTGAGCGGCGCCTGCGGCTGGGGTCCTCTTCTGCTGTCAGCGCTCAGCCTCGAGCTTTGGCAGTTGGAGCAGGAAGGAAGTTGGTGAAGAGAGGAAAAAAAAATAACACTCACACGCAGAAAAAAAAAAAAAAAAGGAGCGCGGCAGCAGCCCACTCGCAGAGGAAGCGCTGCGCGGCCCCGCATGCTGCGGCGCCTGCCCCGCTTTGTCTGCGCTCCCGCCCGCTCGGCGCCGCGCTGCGCTCTTTTTGCGCAGAGGTGCACAGGGCTTTGTCTGCGGAGCAGAGCCCGGCCAGGGACGCGGGAGTGCTCCCCGTGCACGGCTCCGGGCTCTCGGAGAGGGCTGCTGTGCCTGGGAGCGAGAGGGGGGGTATGTCTTTGTTTTTCGCCGCAGGCTTTTGTTTTGTTTATTTTCTTGGTGTAATTAAGGTCGATTTCAAAAGCTGGCCCTGATTTATACCAAATAAAATATGCGGAGAATCAGGCTGTGTATTCCTGCATACGTGGGAAGATAAGGGGTAGTGCAAATGGAGGTCATTATGAATCTCATTTTTCCTGCTACCTGCTGCACTTAAATCAGTTTATTGTTCCCAACTCCCACCCATTCTCACACAAGCAGTTTCAAAGATCAGCTACCTTAGGAAGAACAAGCTCTCGTTTCCCAGGGTTGCTTAAATGATCCAAAAGATTCTATACCTCTTCCTTTCTGAAATATCAGCAGATTTCTTCTTTCTTTTCCACTCCCGCAGTGCCCACTTAGTTAGTTCTTCAGTCACATAAATCCTTCGCATACACAGTCCTTGGTGTACAGCAAATTAGATCACTGGTTTGCAACCAACAAATCTGGACCTGCAATGACTGATACACTGCTTTTAATGCACTTACAGAAGCAAAATAAGCAAAGCAAATCTATTGTCCATGGGCTTAAATTCACTGCCCGGGATCCACATGTCCATTAGAAAACATTTATTGTACACAAATTTTTAAAGATTGCAAACAACTGAGTGAAAGGGCTCTTCTTCGGGTATAAACAGATCTCAGAGGAAGGGGACTGATTCTCCCAGCCTGACGTTGCTTTCATTTAGGCTATGGGTTGCACAATGATTCTTAGCTCATGCATTTCAAGGGACAAACAGAGCATATGTCTGTCTGACAGTGGATTTCCATTTAGCAGGGGCTACAGCCGGAGAAGCGTTTTAAGCTTCCATGAATTAGTTTCATGATCAAGAGAAATAATTTTGTTCTCTTCTGCTCTTTTTCACTCCTACGCTAACCCTCCCCATGGGCCAGCACAAGAAAACTGAGTTGAATACAGCAGTGAGATGACTTTAAACGGCACTGGGCAAAAACATGTAAGCAAATGCATAATTATATACCAGTGAGTTGTCAATCAGATAGGTTTCCCAATATTTGTTCATAACAGACAAATGTGGCTAAACCTTTATGCCAGCACCAGGGAAGTGGCTGTGTGGCATAGGGATGGGGAAAGGGCAGAGCAAATTCTTTCAACTACAGTGCCACTTCATGGTGGCTCATATTGTTCATGTGAACAGTCCTGGCCTGGGAAAGCTGTGAAGAATTGGATATAACTGTGGAGAGCTCTGAGGAAGCCACTGAGTCTTGTACATCAAGTGCTTGTCTTGGGTTTCTTTGCTGTCTGGACTAACACTCTGACTTTAGCAAACTTCCCAGTTCATACTGGGAGATCAGAAAATTGTTTAGATGGGAGGAGGTGTGGGTTGAGATCCCTGTTCACTCATGGCTTGGCTTGAAATTTCCTTGGGTTTAGCAGCTGTGTAGAGCGAAACCAGTACAATCATAACTAGCATTATGGTGATCATTCTTGCTGAGGCATAGTTGAGATTAGCTTGGTCTCTTTTGTGGGTTTCTTTTTAATTAAACACCAGACTGCATGTGCCTTTCTGTAGCTATTTACACACTATTTCTAAATGCATGTGAGCAGAAATCAAGACCAGTATATCCACAAATATGCATAAAGGCATAGGGGTGTATAGCTGTGTGCCACCGTATGTATGTACCCTCAGCCTATATGGGCACGTCTGCCTAGCATGCAGGGGAAATAGATTTTAGTCCTAGATTAGAAATTAGTCAGTATGTAATCAGGGGCAAATCATGCCATTGCTCTGTGCTTCATCTCCCTATTGGTAAGCAATGTGAGAAAGAGCTGTAGATGTCGGATACGCACCATGTGGAGCAGATGGGAACTTAGAAGCCAGTCATCATCCTTTGGGTCAGCATACCCAGCATCCTGCTGGGGAACCACGTCACTGCTCTGCTGGAAGAAAGGAAGGTTTTGAACCACGCTGGAGCAGAACATCACTGAAAGCAAATCTCTACAACCTAGTATTTAATCTCTGACAAACTGATGCCATGCAATGAAGATCATCTCTTGGCAGACGTTGTCCAACCACAGCCAATTCCTTTTTTCTATGACAGAAGGAGGCGAGGACAACAGCTAGAGTGTGCCTGCTTTGTAGCAAAAAACATGGTAAAGTCTCAAATATGTTCTTAGTTGGAAAATAATATGTTCTACTTAAAATATTATGATTCAATCTTACTTATTTTTACCCCACTGATCACAATTAGTTGACCAAATTAATACGTCTGATAAACCACTAAGCTTATTTCAAAAAGCTTATGCAAATTTTTAAAAACATATCCTTCAACTACACAGCCTTTATTCTCAGCAGTCATATATATCTGTAGTGCCTTATTGGAAACAAAAAATCTTGACTTTTTTTAAAACCATAAGATTAAAAAGAACTAGGTATGGCATTTTTTCCTGTTTGAATTTGGATTGCAGCCATAATCAGTCCAGTATTTCTGGATTTGAATTTTTTAAAGTGATGGTATATTGCAGCTTTGTGCTGCTAAATGTCATCGCCATCTTCTGTCGAACAGGTGGCTGCATTTGAGGAACAGAATTATTTTACAGCCTTTAGGAGTGACTAGTTCAGAAAAACTTCACCTCTTAGAATCTTGTACTTTCACTTACTTGTAATTTCCAAAACTGCCTAATTTGGAGTGAAATTTCCCAGGCTGGAAGCTCTGAGGGGAAAAATCAGAAGAGATTTCAGTACAGGTAGGGAATCCATTTTTGTAATTTTAAGAGGATCAACAGTATAATATTTTTTAATGCTGCTCTTGTAAACCAGTTCATTTTGGAACTACTAATTTGCATTTTCACTAAACTCAATACATAGTGTTATTAACTTAGATTTCTCTTTAATGAATCCTGACAATGTCATGAGTTTTGCCTCCTCCTCAAGCTTTTTATAGTCTCCAGAAAGGCTACAGGTGATATGCTGGGAAGACAACCTCACTGTGCAGCAAATTCATGTCAACGGGTGCTGCAAGGTAAGTGTCGGTTTTGGTCCCTAGAAGATGTCCCCAGATGGTGTCCCTCACTACACACAGAGATCCTCTTCCCTGCAGAGACACGAGGAGGTAATCTGCTCCTGAGACAGTCACGAGGTGATGAGAATGGGGGAAGGTGACAGATCAGGGAGCTCAGACACAAAACCTTTCTCTGCCATAGGAGGGGGCATTCACTGCATCACGAGGTGCCACCCAACTCCTTGGTAATCCCAGCATTGCCTTCTCTGCCTCCCATTTAGGTGAGATAAATGGGGATACAGACAATGAAGCATGAATTCTCTCCATTTGAATAATACAGGCACACGTTGTCCCATGACTGGCTTTAAAAGTCAGCCTCCTAAGGTTGATCGTGCTGTGCCTAGAACAAGTGGTGCCCGTTTTCTTCTTACTCTGTGCCACTCACTCCTCCTAAAGAGCTGCAAAGGAGTGTGCAGATGATGGGGTGGGAAGGGAGGAAAGGGATGGAGGCTAGACAAGGTGCCAGGCAAGGGAGCCAATATTCAGCAGGGAGAGGAAGGAAGGAGAAGACACTTTGAGGTGCCAACACAGAGCCCCTGGTACGGGTTTAGCTGGGCTTCCCAACCCCAGTCCAATGGGAATCTCTTCAAACCACCCAGTCACAGTACTCAAAGGCTCTCAGATGGATGAAGAGCTGACCCATGAAAAAATGACTGTGTGCTCCATCTCTCCAGCTCCTCCAGAAGTGATTTCTTTGCAAGATGGAGGGAAGATTGAAGATTTAGTAGTCTAAGCAGCTTTCAGGCCTGTTAAAGCGCTAATCTCATAACACCCATCTCAAGACTGAAGGTGTGCAAAGATTTCACATGTCACTCCTGAGGAAGCAAGGAACAAGAAGACAGAGGAAGGAAAAGGATTTGGTCGGGGGTGAGAGAGTAGGGGCAAAACAGAGCCAGTTTCCTTCAGAGGCTAACCTGAGAAAGTCTGAAGATGGACAGAGCAGCTCAGTGAAGGAGAGGGAGAGCTAAGCAGCTGGAAGGGGGTAAGTGACAGGACAGGGGAAGAAGGTGCCTGCTATCAGGGAGCAGGGGTGTCTTCTCTGCGTCCCCTGCACTCCAGAGCCCCACAGAGGAGAAAGCAGCTTTTGCTCTCCATCCCTCAGCAGATACCATGGCAGAACTCAGCATTATCCAAGGGACGTGTCCTAGAGAAGTCACCCACCAGAGCTGGATTTGAAAGAGGACTGGATTATTTTAGGACCTCTCAGAAAACAGGTGGTTATGTAAGGTCAAATCTCAGCAAGTGTAATCAAATCTCATTTCTAAGCTGATCACAAGTCAGGGTGTTAGGAGGTAGTTATTCAAGCGCTCCTCCCTGCATTATTACTTTCCTCTGAAACAGCCAGATCCGAAGCTGGGACTAAATTAGGAAGAGAGCTGTGCCATCCTCTCCTCCTCTGCTGACCTTAGGAAATCTCCCTTGCCAGCTGCACCATGCCGTTCCTGTGCTAAACACTACTCTTGACAGGGAACTTGATTAGATACTGGAATTCATGTCTCCTTGTCAGGCTGTGTCCAGACTCCACCTAGCTCGTGGGTGCCTTATGTGCCTTTGTTCCTTACCAAGGCAGTGCTCAGGGCGTGCTCCTTGCAGCTATATAACCTCTCTCTGAAGCCGTGAGACAGTAATTACCAGTGTTTCTGTGGCAACATTTTTCTTTTATTGCACTTGTGCTGTTCTCATATTATTGCTCTCACAGCCTTGCCTCTGCAAACCCCCACAACCTTATTATGGCAGATTCTCATGGAAGAGCTGGTGAGAGAATTGCTCTTCCTCCTACTCCTTTTTTTTTCTTGTTTTGTAAATTTTAGTATATAAAAGAGGAAAAAAAATGTGGTGCTCAACAAAAGAGCCAACGGCTATTTAAATTCTCAGTAAATATTATCCAATATTATATATTCACAGAAGCTCAACAAGCAATGAATGTGCAGCATTTACCCATGATGAGCGTTCTCCTCCCAGAGCTAATAGAATCACAACCAGGAATAACCAATAGGAGTTTAAGTGGGTCTTGATGAAAAGTATATCAGACTAAGGGAAAACATGGCGAGAAATCATCATATTCATCATTTGAACTGTCATAACCTGCTGCACTGGAGAGAGTTCTCAGAGGAGGATGGTCCTACTGGACTCCATCATTGCCCTTCCCAGCCGGCCAGTGGGGAAATTTTCCCTTTTTCACTGTCCTCTTCCTTTGTTTTCATTTTTCTCTAGAAATAACTTTCACCGTTACATTCAAAGCATTCCCTCAGCTATCAGTGTGCCACAAATAAATCTTTGTTTATACAAAACTGCCAGAACATCCTTTGTGCACCAAGTGCATGCCCCACATGCAATGATGGCTACTAAACAGTTCACTTAGTCTATGATGTGTTTATGATGCTTGACTGGACGAGGAAGCAAGCTGTAATTACAGGTTCTTGACACAAAAATATTGTTAGTGGCCTCCCAGTAAGAAGCTTGAATGCATTTTATAAAGATGTGTACCTCCAGTAGAAAGCAAGAGTGTAGAGGATCTAAATTAAACAAAAAGGTTGGAATCTGCCAGTGAAATGCCATTAAAAACAAAACCAAAAACAAACAAACAAGCAAACAAACAAACAACATTAAGCTCTACACATTTGCAAGATCCTGAGGGTGGACAGAAGGCTTAGTACTTGCAATGCACCTGAGCAATAAAAGGAGAAGATACATTTTTTAAAAAATTGATTCAGATTTTCATCCTCTGGCTTTTCTCCTCCCACAGTTATTTCCATCAGGGATCTGCTATCACATGGCAGCTAGAGCATTTAGCATCTGTGTGTCTAGGAGGTGAGCAGCCACCCAAGAGACAAGATAATGGAGCAGGAAGATCTGCCTCCTTTGCCCATTAGTCAAATGTTCCCAAGGAGAGTGTGAGATGCTCCCCAGAAGCAATCATTTCTTTTTGAAAGCCTCAGCTGTTACATGAAAAAAATCTTAATAATGGTGACAAAGAACTGAACTGGATGAGATTGCACAGCAGTGCTTTTTTGTGGTAGGAGGAGGAAAGAAGAATATGTCTGTTGCATGATGTGAAAGTCATAGGAAAAGAAGAAGAAAGAAACATTTTACCAAAATGTTTAGAAAAGTCCTCCTTTATTGGGCTGCTGGTTACCAAGGAGAAAGAATTGATCTTTAAAAAAAAAAAAAAAAAAGATGAGAAAAGGAGCTGTCAGGAAAGAGGACATCTGGAGCTGACTTGTGTACAGTTTCTTCTTCTTAACCCAGAAGAAGAAAGGTCTAGAATTATATGATTTCTATTTAAATGAAAAGACACTCTTGAAGTCTTTTTTTTTTTTTTTAACAAGGCAGTATTACTTCTGTGTTTTGTTCAATGTATGATCATTTTAGAGAGTGCTAATGGACTGTTTAATCACTGTTCGCAGGTATATGGCATGTCATTCATACAGAAGGAATCAATTACGGAAAAACAAAAATCTAAATAAGACCCTTGAGACAATACTGTGGAAGCTGTGTGATTCAGGTACATTTTTAAGAGCAACCACATGCTCTGATTTATGGCAGTCACATAGATAACAAAATTAACTGTCTGGGTTTGATAAAAGAAGGAGAAAATGCTAAGTTTTGGTTCAGTATAATAATGTTGAGCTTGTTCTGTAAATGTCATTCAGGAGCAAAAATAATCTCACAAAAGAAAAAGAAGATATTTTAATTGTGGGCAGAGTAAAAACAAGAAAAAAAGCATGCTTTCTAAAATGTTGTAACAAACTCAGTCCCATTGTGTCATTACCAACAGCCTGGATGTAGACATTAAGCAAAGTTAGTGCATGGAAAGGATGCTCACTAATGATACTGCTTTCTCATGGGACAACTCTGCAATGAGTGGGGGATACTCTTAAACAATGAATCACAAAGCAGTTATAAAGGACTGAGCTTTTTGTGCTGCATGGCTAAGCACATCAGTCCCCACAGCAGATGTCTGGGTGTCTGAGTCTCATCTGCAGGTCTATCAACTTTCTGTGAATCAGCTTCTGTATTTACAAATAAGGATGATGAAAGCTTCATTCTCTCTTTCAAGATCTGAAGGTGAAAAGTGTTATCTAAAAAAAAAAAGAAAAGTCTTTCTGATTTTCATTTTATTTATCCCAATCAGGGAAAAGTTCTTGTAAGTTAATAAAATCATACTAACATGGCAGTCTTGTGAGTGTGAGATGGTAAGACTCAACTATCTGTTCCAGGAAAGGCTAGGCTCACTACTCAGAAGAAAATTTAACTCTCTAGTAACTAATGAAGTGTTACACAATTTTATATCATCTGATATAAAAAGGCTAAGAATGTCCTAAAGCATTCGGGCATGAAAGCCTGGGTCCTGTAATGATGTTATGACATTCACAAATAGAGCACCCTTGACTGAATCAGAAAAGCAGGGACTTCCTTTTTCTTGAAAAAATCTTCACAATGGCCATTTGGCTTGAGGACTTAGTCATCCCCAGCGCTGCCTAGTTTCCAGCACAGACAGGGCCATTGCTGATAGTTCAGCAAAACCTTATGGCTTGATTTATATTTCCTCAAAGGACCCTTTTCTCAAAGTTGATCATGGAATTCTCTCTCTAGAGCCCTGGCAGTGGAAAAACAGACCTCAGGCTCTTTAATCTCTGCCCCATTGCCAGAGCAGCCTCCAGGGCATGAGTAGAAATGAATATTGAGACCAGGCTCTTCTGCAAGCTGAGCTCCGGGACACTGAATGTAACTTTTTATCCAGCAGCAGGCACAGACTCCCAAAGTCAACACACCCAGTTTATTGCAGGCTGTTACAGATACTTAATCCTGACACCAAAATAGCTGTGTATGATTTCCTGAAGGAGAAACAATAAAACTCTCAATGAGAATGCCTTCTCTGCATCTTTGATGGGCTGATTTGCATGTATTCCAACAACTAAATATCTGTGCCAGGCAAAGCTCAATCCTCTGTATCTGTTTCTCTTTTTTTCACTAGCACGAACAGCATACAGCTTAGAAACATGATCGGCACTGGGGGAGGAGGATTACAGCATGCAAGTCTTCTGCAGGTATCTTACTGCACCAACTTTTTCACAAAAATGCTGTTGATATGAGAACCTCTGATCTTCTACAAGACCAATAAACAATCTAACTCTAAATCCAGGTCCTACAATGGTCCTTTCACCAGAGATCCAGAAGCAGTTGGTATGCTGCCTGTCTGCAGGAGAGAAACCAAGGTTTAATTGCAGATGCCTGGTTAATTCTCTGCTCATTTCCAGTCAGGTGTATCTGTGTGGCAAGTGATAAAGCTTTATCAATAAGGCGCAAAGTCTCCCAAGTATCTGGCACAAGCTTGTAGAGATACATTTCAAAACAGTTATTGTGGCCCACGCCAGCCACAGCCCTCATCAACTACATCCCTGTGCCTCAGTTGGGATTTCCTCCCACAGTCCCATGAGCTCAGCCAGCCTCTGGAAAAATCACTGTCTTGTAAACTTGTGTTTTCTTTGTCATTCAAGTGAGCTGCTATTTCTGGTATAACTACAGTTTCCATGGCTACACCAGCTCATAAATAGCGTCAGAAACCTTGGAGATGTTTTTTTAAGTGATTCCTTGGAATAGGAAATAATCTGGCCAGAGGTGACAAAGCTCATGAGTTTTCCTTTGAGACCACAAGGACTGCAATCCTGCTAACCCCTTGGACTCCCTGGCTTCTGGTGCAGCTCTGGTCTGGATCAGATGGCAGCTGTCATGTCCAAAAAGGACGGCACTGGCTTTTCTGGGGCCAAGGGAGGAAAAGCCTCAGCAGGGAGGGACAGGGATCAGGTACTCAGTCCCTGAGTAGGATTTGTCATCCATCTGGTGTGGAAGCCAGGTGTGAGCAAGAAGCAGGTGCCTGTTGCTCTGAAAAGAAGCTGGGCACCCACATTTGCAAAGCAAATGCCACCTACTTTTTGAGGGGAAAGGAGAGAGAGAGGATGTATGGAGAGAGACCTGATAATAAGAACATGGTAAGTGGGGCCCTTTAGGGAGTTTCTGTCATGTTTTTTCAGTGGCAAAAAAATAGCTTCATGTGACACCATGGAAATTTTTTTCCCACACATCCGCTTTTGTCAAAGAGAAATGAGACAGATTTCATTGGGAAAACAGGAGAACAAAAGGAGTGTTTTGAAAACAAACAGCCTGAACATGTGTAAATTTTTAAGGTTCAGAAAAGAGGAGCAGAGGGCTGTAGAGATGATTTCCCCAGCAACGCTACCTACATAGAAAGCAGAAGGGGAGGAGGAACACCCGGAAACCTGGCTGCAGCAGATGGAGGCATGGGAATGAGCAGCCAGGATGGGAGTGCAGTCTGCTGCCAGCAGGCTGCACCTCTTTATATCCACACAAGCAGGTCCCTGCCCACAGTAATCACTTCTGCTGTCAGAGGAGGCTGAGTGCAATCAATCTCCAAGCATTTGTATACAAGCTGTAGTCATCACAGGGAAGAGAGGATGCCAACACGATGCTGCCCCCGTCCTCTTTCCTGTGCCCAGAAATTACTGCACAGGCTTCTGAAAGCTCTGTAATCATCTTCAAACACGTGGGAATGTGTGTTTGCTCCCTCTCTGCTAGATTGAAAGCTCTCGGCTACATCTAGGATTTACTTCCCGGCTTCTCAGTTCCCACTCAAGGGCTAGGACCTTATCGATTTTTTTAATGTAAGCTAAGAGTCTCACTGAAGGATTTGTCTTGTCTAACTTCAACCATCTGAAAGGCCACAGGCCTCAGCTCAGCACCAGCGCAGTGCTGGACTGCTGCCCACTGCCAGGGTCTGTCACATCAGAGAGAGCCTGTCCCTTCTTGGTCACACACAGTCATACCCCTGGCTGGCATGGCTGCTCCAAAATTCCCTCCTCCCGCCTCACCCGAAGACAAATCCCATCCATCATACACAAACCCACACTTTGGTTTCCTTCTGCACCCTGTAGCTCTGATGCTACTAGTGCTACTCCCTTTTCTGGGACCATTTTCAACCCTGCTGGCCCTGATCTCATGTTGTGAGCTGGATGGTCAACGAGGGTAAGTGAGAGGTGCTTTGCCAGAACCAAGGGCACCACAGGATTTTTAACCCTGTCACTATGCCTCAAGCCAGACAGTTACAGTCCATGACTGAGATGCTGCTACAGCTGAGGATGATCTTCCAGCACCTTTTTGCTGGACTCTGGATCTTCTCTTTTCATTCTGACTCTTTCTCTGCTGACTATTTCTACATCTCTGACACTGATCTCTCAGGCAGTTACAAAAGGCTATTAAAATACATTGGAGATGCAAAGCACTCAATAAAATAGTGTGCATTACCATGCATGGAGTTTTGTTGGGTTGGAGTATGGGCTGAGGCACCAGCTTTTCCCTTTCTCAGCAACATCCTCACAGTAGCAATGCAACTGGTACCCAGACGCAACCTAGCTATTACCCTCAGCCCAGCACCTTGGGTCTCAGAGGTGAAAGGCCACCCCCTTGGCTGGCCACCCACGAGCAACACAAAGGTTCCCCCTTCTTTCCCTGCCTTTCCAGCTGCTTCACCAAGACCCTGCATAGCATCTCAGCAGCATTCCCTATGACTCCCTTGAGCAGACTCAGCGCTGTTGACATTGGGTTGATTGCATACATTGCTCTGTAAGGTGTGTCTTCACCTTTGCAGCATTGCCGAGAACTTTACTGGAAACCTCTCCAGGCATTCACCAGCACAGGGGAGGGATAGGGGGTGATTAGGACCAAATCCTTCCTACTCTGACACTTGCAGACACGAGTGTGTGTGTGTGTGTTTTCCCAAGCAGCAGCATTGCTCAAAGGGCAGGTTATTTCTTTATTTCTCTTTGCTTCTCCAGAGATCTCACCCCAGGAGCTCCAGAGAAGCCACTTTTCTTGCAGAAAGTGGTACATCATCCCTCAGGAGTGTGCCAAGGCTCTGTTGATCCCCTAGACCTTGCCGGAGCTGTGCCTGCACAGTGCTGGTCTTCCAGTGCTCCCCCCACCTCCTTGCACCACGTAGGCACCCGCCCACGACTGATGTCCTGATGTCACCTGGTGGCAGGGTATATCTGGAGGAGAAAGGACACCTCGAGACTCTTTCTACACAGGCTGCAGGACAGGAGTTGAATGATTTGGAAGAGGAGCCTTTGGTAATGTAAGTGTACTCCAGGAGCTCTAATCAGTAAGGGGGGCAGGGGGATGAAAAAGGAACTGGCTACAAAACCGAAGGGAGAGAAAAGTCCATATAAAACCCTATGGGGAAGAAAATCTGGATGTTTGAACTTGGAGAGCACGAACAGATCCAGTAGCTAGGAGAGGAAGTTTTGGTTCTTCTGTGTTTGTTTTCTGTTTCCTCTAGTATTAGGGCAGGTGCTGGAGCTCAGTTTCCTGGCTGTACAAGCAGCTCTGTTCTCTGCAAGGCTGCTTATTTTCCCATGCTGGGCACCCCTTGGTCAGGGTTCCCTGGAACCCCCTTGGCTTGTGTCTGCAACTTGCTGAGCCTACATGTGAGCAGCATCGGGGGGCTCCTGAGGAGCAGCTAGGACAGGCAGCTGGTGTTTCCTGCTGTGCTGCCCAGCTGTACATGCAGGAAACATCAGTGGGGAGTTTGTAACCTGTGATGTAATACCTCTGGTGTTACTGAATCCCTTCTTTCAACTAGGATAGTCTTTTGAATTATTTCCATTTGGGAATACAGTTCTACTTTGAATGAGTTTCTGTCTTTCAGAGTGCATTCTCTTTCACCTGTTCTTGGTCTTAAAACAGCTACTAGAATGAAGGGTTTGAGATCCTGTGTAAAACACAGGAGCAGAAAGGGCTGGACTTGTGTGGACTTTTTCCATCACTATGATTAGCAAGCTCAAGCAACTGAGACTGGAGCTATGAGACTCCTCAAAGGCATCTTACACTGGATACAATACTTCCTGTTGAAAGCCTGCCTGCAAGGATGATGCTAGTGGCTCTTATGAGGTCGGGAGCTGAGCATGCAAGAAGTCCATCAAAAAGAATGTGCAAACAAGGGTATTTCCTCCTGGTTGCTGTCTACTTCCCATGTATCCCTGAATGGAGTGCCATGGCTCAGGGAGGTTCTGTGTCTGACACCCCTGAGACAGCATAAGACAAGCACACATGGAGAAGTCTGTATTTTTGAATGTTTTGGACAGGGGAAGATGAGTTCCTACACCAAAACTGTCTGAAGAAGATCAAGTGAGGCATCTACATTATCTGCCAGGGACATTTTCCACAGAGAATCTTAGATTAAGGACAGGGCAGATTAAAGAGTCAGCATTTGTCAGTAGTATTCAAGCCCCTTTAAATTCGAAGAAAATTAAAATAAGGATGATTAACCTGGACAACAACCTAGAGGTGGGATTTCTGATGCAACTGAGATAAGCCCATTAATGTGTATTAGGTATAATTAGCATTCCCACGCAAGCAAAGCTCTTGCCCAGAAGATTAAACCCTGATCTGAGCAGAATTGCTGTCAGGGGCAATTAAGTAACACCTTGTTAGAGGAGGGGGCAGAGGAAGTGCATGGCAGAGGATCTTATGCCTCAACAGCCTTTGCATCCACAGCCATCAGCTCTTGTCCAGGAGCTGCACCCCAGTGCTGGCAGAAGCAAAAGAGATCTGGCAGCCAAGGAAGCACTGGGAGGAATCATCATAGCACTTGCAGAGATCTAGAGGAGACTCAAAACATTTGATCTGATACCAAGGACTATTCGAGTAACCAGGTACGGTAAGACAAAAGGCTGTGAAGAAGCTGCTATTGGCATTTCTTTCATATCTGTGATCCTGGGGTGCTGGTCTGGCTGTGTGTAGGGGCAGTTGGTTTCCAAGATGTGGGAACTGGGGTAGATTCCATGCTGTGGGTCAGGGCCCATTCCAGCATGAATGGAGAAATCTTTGACTGTGCACAATGGCAAGTGAGTCCCACTAGCTCAGTGGTGAGAGAGCAGCTTGATTCCTACTGCAAAATATGGTTGTTCTGTGGCATTAAGGTTGCTTTCCATCCTCAGTCAAATGTTTTAGTGATGCATGGAGAGAATGGGTAGAGGGAAGTTAGTAAGGGAGAAGTTAGAATTGTCCCTTACTGAAAGTTTCATTGAGTGCTCTTTTTTGAATTCATGCAGGTGAGAGAGGATGAAGTGTGATTTGGGCAGATAATTTTTCCTATCAAATCCTGGGTTATTGAGTAGCTGGTAGATGAATACAACTAGTTTGGATTGGGGTAAAAGGAAACTCCAAGTACTGAATCTTCCCCTTAGCTATTTGTCTGTTAAGTAAAGGTCAGGGACAAGGTGTGGACCCTCAAAGACATTTTTGTGATTAAGGTATCATGCTGGCAGACAGCAGGGGTTGGTGAAGCAGGGCAAGAATTCAGTTGGAGATGGAGCTCAAATGCATCTTGCAAATTTTGGATGTCAGTCCTAAGGGATGGAAATCTGTTAATTGGGGGGTTTTTTCTGTTTTACTTTTGGGAGTAGCCCTTGAGAGGGATGCTAGGTATCTTTGATGTCAGATTGACATGGTGCTTAAAAGTGGATGCGTGTGCCTTGTAGTACAGGAAGGGTATCTAATGCAGACAGACAACCTACCAATGAGAACTGTACCTGAGACAGCAGCATAATAATATACTTTGGGCATTAGCAGACGTGCTAAAAATGAAGCAATTTTTTGATGCAAAGCATTTTGTTGTAGGGCAGTACCATCTGAATTTCTCCCATGCTGAGTAACAGTGAGGCACCAAATTCTGTCTTTGTTTTTGAGCCAAAGTGCCTTCACCTCTCAGTTTGGCCTTAAAAAACCGTGAGTCAAAAGATTTCATCACCAGCAAGGATGAAATCCAGCAGTGCAGTCCAGGTGATACCTATCACTGCACCACCAATCTCATTCTGTAATAGATGAAGGCGACACTGTTTGCCTGTCCTAACACCCTGCTGGGGGGATAAAGCTGTAAATATTGGGAGACTGTTCAGGTGTTTCAGAGATGGCAAGGCAAAGAAGTAACTTCTACAGTTTGAGCTGATCCCTGTGTTTGTGGGCACAGCGTGTGCTTAGGAAGCGTTGTGTTACTTGCGGAGGAATAGCATCTGTGCATACTTCAGCTGCAGACACAACCATCTGCTGCTCCATTTGGGGCTGCTGGAACCTGTCCAGTCTCTTGCTTGGGATATTACAGCTGAGACAGAAGCCTGACCACAAGCAACAGAAGAACTATCATTTGGAACCATCCTTCTGCCACCACAGATGGAAAGATGTCCTGGGTGAAGTATTCCTAGACTGCCACAAATACAGAAATATGGCTCTTCACCTTGCATTGATGTGCAAGTGACACAGGAAGATTGCTCAGATGATCTTTCTCTTTCTATCTCAGGCTTTGCTTTCCAGCACTCTGGCTATTTCTGGACAGTCAAATTCATGATCCCTCTTTAGATTAAGGAAAAGAAAATCTTTGATGGCATTTATAGTTCTGAGATTAAAAGTCCCGAGTGTCGCGGCAGGTGATGTTGGGATTAAGCCAGAGTACTATGGTGATATAATGAGATTAGTCTTTAGTACCAAATCCTGAAGTTAATTCCATCAGCAATTCCATCAGCCTGGATGCACAGGGACGAACACCTGGAGATAGGAGATATGTAGCAGTCGTGAGGAAGAACGTGACTTCAAGGAAGGGAGAAAAAAATTGCATTTATTTTTATCCATAAATACACTTGCTCAGACCATTCTACCATACTAATTAGACAAAATTTAATGAAGGGCTGGAAGCTCCCCTTTGGGCACTTCTGAGACTTTTTGCTGTCTTCTCAGGGAAGGAAGCAAAAAGTTCAGAGTGCAGCAGTTCGGCCCTCTAAGGCAGGAGAGGTGTCTCCCAAACAAAAATTGCTCCCTAAGAACTGTTTAGCCCCTGTGAAGTGGAGCTTGGCTCATGTACAGTGTCATGAAGAGAGGTCAGCATATGTAATATAATTTTCAAAAATACCAAAATGGCCACATCCCGGGGAAAGTTACTCTTCTAAATACTCTGCTAAATCCTGCGTAATTAACTTCTTCATAAAAGACTGTCTCCAAGCCTTAGCTTTCTCTATAATCTTTCAACAATTCTGTGCTATTTCCCATAAGTTTGGTATTGACAATCATGAAACTCTAACAGCAGCTCCACCCAGATAAAGGGCCCATCTAGCTCAACATCCCATGTCCATCAGTGTTCATCAGATAGTGCTTAGGCACAGGTATAAGAAAAGGTGAAGTATATCATGATCATTCCCAAAGACAGGATATTTCTCTAAGCCATGCATGTGTCTTTGTTGTTCCTAGTCAGTAAAAACATCAGCACTGCTATTCCAAGGCTAACTAGAAAACAAACAACATCAGCATTAAGCTTTCTATTTTACCAAAACTGTGGGGCAAGCTGCTGCATCAACCTGTCTCCAAGAGTTCAGCTGTGTTTGAGACAAAAGAAGGTGTGAGTCCCCATGACTTTGCAAGTCATTGCACTGTGGGATTAAGTGATTTTTGGTCTCAGCTCAAGTGTTCTTCATTTGCCATCTTAATTCTAGCATGCCAGATGAAAGGCAGTGCTACCCTGCTTAATTTGTATGCATTACAATCTTTCTTTATCTTTAATATCATTAACTTTAATCCTGTCACAATTATATTTTCCATAATTCTGTCAACTGACTACTGATACCTAGAAGAGATAAGCAGAGATAAGCACAGTGTTGTGTCAGTCCTTGCTGTTATCTTGCAGACAGAGGGATCTGAGAGAGGTGCGTGCCTGCTGCACACAGCCCAGTGATGAGTGAGACCCCAGCTGCCACCCTCAACACTGGAGATGCTCCAGCTGGTTCCACCACACCACGCAAGGGGCCTCCCAAGTTCAAGCAGAGACAGACAAGGCAGTTCAAGAGCAAGCCTCCCAAAAAAGGAGTAAGAGGGTAAGGGAATTTTGGAAAGAGAAGAAACCATGCTAGTTGGGTGCCTCCCCACTCTAAGCTGGGCTTCTGCAATACCATCTTTGCTCAAGCAAGGAGCCAGAAGGCTTCCTCCTGCCCCTTGGTGCCATCAGCTCTTCAACCTAGAGCTGCTTCCCTTCTTCTGCTGCCCACCCACCATTCTCATTCCTTGGCTGGGGGTTCAGGGCAGCTCCCCTATCCTTGCTGCTGGCCCAAACTCTCTCCTTACCTGCTCTTTTCTCTCCTAGGTTTGGAGATGACATCCCAGGCATGGAGGGACTGGGCACAGGTAAGCTGTGCAGGATGCTGTTGTCGTGCCCTGCTTTAACACAAGTGCAGACAAACTTAATGATGAGAGAGGATTCTAGGGTGACCTCTTTTTTTCCCTGGTTTCTCTGCAGCTCTCAGGGTCACCAGGGAAGGCTAGTACTACCTCCGCAAGCTGCCACCTTCATGCTTATGCTCTCATACACTACTAGACAGAAAGGCCATTTAGACATGCTTCAATTTCTCAATACTCACATTTGGCTGTTAAAGTGCTTGTTTGTTTTCTGCTAATACTCTAGCTAAGAATTTCAGCAGCATGAGGTTCTCAAAGAAATGCTAAATGCCAAGCTATTAATACCAAAAATCACAGGAACTAAATCCCAGATGGTTAAGTATTTGTGTTGTCATCAGAATCCTAATTTTAAGAATTTTATGTACCCATCTGGGATTGAGAAACATGCACTGGATGAGCTGTAGCCAGTCAGAGCTTTGTAGGTATTGATAAGAAGAGAGTTACAGAACTAGTAGAACAAATTATTCATCATCAGAGTTAAAGTTGCACATCTTCAAGGAGATCACATTTTGGTTACAGGTAGTTTATAAGAATAGTAGAGACCACATAATTGGAATGAATTTTTACACCAGTTTACATAGTCACTGAAGAGACTGTAGGAAATGCTGGCTTGCTTTTTCTCACAGAGAGAAAAATACACTGATCTGGTTTGGTCTGACAGGTAGTATCAGGTTTGAAATGCTCAGCTGCTCATTTAACCTTCAGGTTGAGTCTCATTCTTCTTAATGTTTCCTGAATAAATCAGCCTTTCCCTTAATAAAAAATAAATACAAGGAATACAGGGACCAGAACTCATTTCTAATTTTCTCTCTTTTGCAGATATCACAGTGATTTGCCCATGGGAAGCTTTCAGCCATCTGGAACTGCACGAGCTGGCCCAGTTTGGGATCATCTAATGTGTCAGCATCTCTACTGGTGTCACCTGGTGACTCCACAGATTTCAGCATGGTCTTCACCACCTTTGACACTTATTTTTGGCCCTTGCATCCACTCACTTATGGGCAGGGTGGTTTTGTAAGAGCTAGTTATGAGAACGTCCTTTGCAGATTAATTTGGCAAAGTTATTTGGGACCCTGAGCAGACCTCATGTTCCATGTGATGAAACTATGAAAAATGTCTTAATGTCTCCCTGCACTATATTATTTCCTCTCTCACTGTCATAGATATTCAATATTTATGGAGATACAGGGAGGCTGTATTTGAACTTTGTCCCTGATTAGCTGAGACATTGTGTGCAGATCTAATTATATCAAGCCTATTCTGTTTTCTTCCTTCCTTCCCTGACAGCTTTCTATATAGAATTTCCATGGGTAGGTCTCCATGTTATTTGGGCCACCAATCATTTGCTGAGAGTACATCTGTAGAGAACAGCTTTAGAGTCACCAGTCCAGGTATTAGTCAATCTTTCCATAGGAGAATCTTCCCCAGGGGTTCACCATAAGGAATGTGCTGCTAAGATTTACCTCATCAGCAAATGGGGATAAGGGCTTGCAAATGCTGTATCTGCTGTACTGCCCACAAGCCATGAAAGTCTGGCTGTTATAATAATGTTAAGTGAAAATGTGTGTGTCTGAGATCAATAGCTAAGTGAATTAATCGTATTATTCATTCCTTTTTGGTTGCAATTCCAAAGAAGCAGCACTCCAAATGATGCTGTGTTTCCTCTCCTTTGATGGGATGCCCTGTACGACACTTGCACTGTCCCCATGCCCACACATACTTACATGAGACATTTGCTCCCCAGGACATGCTTGCTGCTGGTTAGGAAGAGAGAGAATCATTATGATCTGTCACCAGACTGTGCCAGCAGAAGATGGTATTGCATTAACTGCTCCCTCTTCCCTGTATTTAGCGTGGTACAAGTCTCCCTTCACACTGCCCCCCATAAGCAGGAAGGCTTTTCTCTCTTCCTCTGGCAACTTCAAGCTCTGGAGCTTGTCTGGACAAGCAGGCAAATGGTGCCCCCAGAGAGAGGTAACAGCAGAGCAAGTGAGGAGGCAAAAGAAGGGTAGGATGAGTACATGCAGGCAAGCACGGAGTGAATCCACTTAACGCTATTGATCTGTATCTCCTGGTCTCTGGTAGCCTGAATGCTGAGGAGTGGCGAGGCACCCATAACCACTTAAATGTTTGGGGAAGGCACCAAGATTCCCTACTGCCCTGCCATTCAGGAAAGGCTTTTGTTTTGTTTGTAGGCAAGGAGCAGGTTTGTTGTAGCTACATAATATGCATAAGAGGAGATAAAATTTTTAATCATTGCCTTTAGCTTGACAAGCCTCATTGCATAAGAACTGCCTCCCCACATCTTATCTTTCCTATGCTGAACATGTTCATGGGAGCAAGCAGTGATTGTGAAGAGGAGAGCAAATCCTGTCTAAACGATTGATCCCCACACATAAAGCATCACTACAAATCCATGGCAGTGCTATAGTTATCTGCTACTGTTATTCCAGAAACAAAAGCTAGCCGCTTTTGGTTAAAATATAGCTTCATCACCAAAAACTAAAGGAAATTAATTCCTGTTGGCGGTCAAGAGTACAGCTTTCATTATTCAGCACTCCTGCCATTAGAAACACTAGTAAACCACAGAGTGGTTCAGAACCGCAACACTCTCACAGCACAGAAGTCATGTACCATTTAGCTAATTGCAGCCCACAGCTATTTTCCTGAAGCAGTCTGTCCTTTCCACTTACTTCCAATCTCTCCTGCCTTTCTCACCTTTTAGTGCTTTTCTTCTTTCTCTAAGTGTTCTTTATGTAGATTATGTTTTATTTAGCTTTTACTGTAGGGGACTGATTTCATTTTTTCCAAGCTCATGTGCTAGCCCTCTCTTTCTGTAGTTAGATGTAGTTCCTATGGCAATGCTTTCATGCTTTCCCTCAAATTATGCCATCCTGTATCATATGATCCTTACTGCACCTTCTCAGTCTGTCCTCTTCTCTCTGGGAAAAGACCCACTGGATCCAGTTTTGGATCCTGCAAGCTGATTGCCTCTATTATCATTGCGTTTTCCCCATTTTTAAGGTTTTTTAAGCAGGAGAACAATGAGAGGAGAAAATTTTCCTCTGTTTTCATCTTAGGCCTTGGGAAAACAGGCCAAAGATAGTGACATACTCTGTCAGAAAATACTGGAGTAAAAGCAAAATTCTCCTTAATCCGGGAACTGACGCTTAGGAACTGACGCTTTCGAGCCAATGGGAGGGTTCTGGTGTAGTTCCACATCTAATTGCCATATCCCTAGTTCCCATCAGAGAACTACTCCATTCTCCTTCCTAGAGGAGTCCAACAAGAATGCACACACACCCCAGCTCTCATGCCTGGCTGTTGAGCTGTATCAGAAGATGGATGCTTTGAGTCAACACAGTTTATTAGTTATTTTAAAAATAATTTCTATTCATTAATAGGGATTGCTTTCATTCCTTTACTTGTAAGGAATTTTGAGACTTAGGAGTCTTAAAACACCCTCACAGTTGTTTTGTCTGAGGTCCTGAGTTTTTTCTAATGACTTATAATTCCTGAAAGTTCCATTTTTCAGTGAGAGATAGCTATGGTGCAAGAAAGCAAATGTGTTAGAAGTATCTTGTTGAAGGACTTCAGTCTGTATACATTGTAATATGTTATTCTCTGTTCTTTTACTATAAAAATCATGTCAAAAGGAATAAAAATTAACAAAAAAATGTTTTAAAAATCCTAGGAATGTAGTCTTACTTGCTTAAAAAATATAACCAGAGAAAGGCAGATGACTTAGCTTTTCACTCTGAAATACTTTCCTGAGGAAAGCTCGGAAAGTCACTCATCACTTCTCATTGGAGAAAACCAGCTATTTATCTCCAAACAATAGCCAATAAAGACTGACTTTGATAACATCTGAGAAACCGTTTTTCTCTGAGTGATGACTGGTGTGTTCTCCCAAAAGTGGTGCATATGGTTTCCTTAGGGCTGAAATCTTTTGGCCAGTTACCTCTTCTGGGACTCTTTTTGCAACTGAACATCAGCATGTTTCTACCCTCTAGCAAAAAATGACAAATGTGAATGCAAACACTTGTCTCCTCTTGCTTCTTGCCATTGCTGAACTTTCTAAGTGTTCATAAGGGTTTCAAGTTTGTCAAATTCAACTGCCTCCTGGTGTTATGCTGTCAAGTCTCAGTCTTAGAAAGGTTTTCTTTTGTGCCGTCTTTGGAGTTTTTTTCTTGCAACTCATCACTGAATGTCCAATTGAAAATCTTTTGTCTTTGAATGTTCTCTGTCCTATAAGATACAAATGTGAATTGTCCAGGAGAGACTTTGTGGGGGCTTTTTATAAATCCCTTCCCAAAAACACTTTGAAAGCCAGAAAAACATCTTCTTGCAACTTTAGAGTCCCATCCACACTGACCTCAGTTTCTGACTCTAGTGAGAAAGTTAATTAAACCCAAATCTCTGCAAGAAAAGGAGAATAAACCTTTGGAAAAGTGAGAAGCACTTGTATTGCTTTCACAGCCCCCCTCCCCACCCAGTATCTAAATCACCTCAGGAATCTCAATTAAAAATAAAAAAATTAAAAAATAAATGAACTAAAAAAAATCTAAACCTTCAGTGTAAGTTGGATTCTTCAGGAGATCTGAAGATGCTTAGTGCAACATTCCCATCCTACAACAGTTTTTAAGTCAGTACCTCACTCAATATCAAGCCACTGTTACATTTTCCTGTGGTATTGATCAATATGGTATGGACTAACAAATGTATTCTGACAATATCTCTCTGTGTTTTGTAGGACATTTTTCTATTTTATAAATGGAATTTTGAGAGTTAGAAAAATTAATGTCGAGAGTGCCCACCACTTTTAGGTCTCCAGTACCTGATTTTTCAGACTACTGAATATTTTATCTTGGTGTTTAAAATACAGCTGTCATTGGTTGTGGTTGCAGCTATGAGTGCTCATCAGTGAATCTCATTCTCTCTGAGTCAGGTCTTAGACAGTAAGATCCAGGGCCTCCGCTTGGAGCTCTAAGGAACAACAAGTCTGTATTTTTGAGAGCATTTATGGAAAGCCTCATGGGGTGGGGAGGTTATGCCAGCCAACAGTCTGTTTCAGCATTACCACTCCACAGTGATGCAAATCAAGACAGATTTGAAACAAAAGAATAGAAGATCATGCAATGAAAATAAAAGATACTATCACATGCTTATAAATGTGCTCAAGCCTGGAGTTTCCTCATACCAGACTGCTTAACTTTGAAACCTTACTCCCAGTCCTCATAGTGCTGTCAGTGCTTTTAAGGCTGGGATCAGCTTAGTACCCTAATGCTGGGCACCTGCACCTTCAAAGTTTGTCCTGACAGGCCAAGGCAGGGAGCACTTATGGCTCTAAGCTTTTCCCACACCAACTGTGATACACCTAGAGGGAGTAGGATGGCTGAAGCCTCTATGCTGGGAGTACATAAGGATTTCATTCTATCAGTTGCAGCTTTTTTCCTTACGTTTAACAAATGCTCTCACTTTTTATGTGGTTCCTCTTCTTGAAGTTTAGCATAAATGTGGTGAGAATTTGGTCCTTGCTGCTCCTGCTGGGAGAAAAGAATGTCTTCACTATGAAGGCTCATTGGCTTCAGGAATTTTCAAACACTTTGGCATTTTTCTGAGGGCCTCTCACATTCCTGAGGCTGTAAATTAAATAGCTGAACATAACAATCGCCAGCACACACACAGCATACTCCAGACTGTACCTGTGGCAGAGCAGACCAGGGATATGGTAGAAATAAATGAATTATGCTGCTCTACGAAGAGCAGGACTTTAGTCAGGGGGACAATGGGAGTGAAGAATGCTTTTGGTACCCTGAGAGCTTGGTCAGGACAGTGGTCAGCACAGGAAAAGTGCACAGGAAGGAAAAATTCTTTCAAGAACATGGAGAAGCAATGTGGTGAAGCCTCAGCTCTGTAAGCTTCCTGCCAAAGCAGTACACTGTGCTCTGTCCTGCAGACTGTGCCTGACAGGGTATAGCAGATGGCCAGGGACCACTTGCAGGAACTCCGAGCCTGTTATGATACTGAAGAAAAGCATCCGCACAAAGCACAAACTATCTACAAAGGGCATCCACTGAGCAAGCTGAACTTGCTTACAAGAGACCTTGCTCTATCTGGGAGACAGTGGCTGCACAACCATAGAGGAAGAAAGAGTGCTTGGTGAAAAACACATCAAAATGTGGGAGCTCCAGACTACCATCACAATGACCATGTAATCATGGGTGACAGAATAGGTAAGCATGAATAATATTAGTGGGAGAATCTCTGTCTTGTGCTATTAGAAGAACTCAATAACCTGTGGAGGTTTTCTTCCCTTCACCTCTGGTTAGGACACCAGGAGCAAGAGCTGGAAATCCCAGGACTGTTAACATGCCCTTCAATGCAGGCTGCTGGAACACATCCCTTGGAAGTGTGACCTATGCAGGCTTACAGGGGGTGAAAAGGGGCACTGCAGATGGGAGACAAGGCCAATTTCTCAGCCACACAGCGATTTCTGCCCCAAAAGTAACCTGAGGCACAAACTCCCATTTGCTTTGTCAAAACACCATATTGGTTTTTGTAGGCACAAGGAGAAGGCAAACTCTTTTCCACATCTCACAAAAGCTATTTGGATTCAAGGCAGCCCAAATCTGTACACCAGACAGCCACCTTACCATCCAGGCAGCTGCTGGCATGGGCATAGCAGGCTTGCATCCGTCTGCACCAGGGGTACTGGCTGCAGGTCTGAAAGCAAGGGAAGAAAAATAACAGCAGGCCAACCACATGGAAAACAACAAGTTGTATTAGATCTGGCTTTAGCAACTGCATTTTTTACCAAAAACACTCTGGGATCAAGGTCTTTCCATGCTAGATACTCTGTAAGTACATCACTTTGTACTAATAAATCAGTAATAATCCTGGACTCCAAGCCAATGTGTTACTCCAGCCTGTGGATGCTGAACTTTACTAAAAAGGGGGCATAGTACAGATGCAACACAGTCAGTCTTGAAAATGTCAGTATATAGACAGCTGGGATGAGGAACACGCAGATGGATGGGAAAGTCCTTTCACTCAAAAGTCTTAAACTAGAAGATCTGGTAAGCACCAGTCTCAGACAAGAGTAAAGGGAAAGCAAGTCAGCTATTACATTGGAATGAAATATGGTCAGCAAATTTTGGACTAAAGCTTCCTATACCTAAATAGTACCACAAGGAGCTATATTATGAGAAATCTGAGAGGATCTTAACACCATTGCATCCCCAACCAGAAGGCTACATTCAGTTCTAGGCATTTTGAGGACAGAAGCTGATAAACTCTTCAGCATTTTGAACTCCTGTAGGAAGGGGATGAAGAGAAAATACAAATGAAGTAAGGACTCCACAGTCAGTAGGGAAGTTGTTCCAGCATGCACAGTCCCCTGAAACAGCCAAGTGAAATTGTGATTCCCACATGGAGGTAGCTGTAGGGTATAGATAACAAAGAAGGACAAATATTAGCTAGGATGAAACAAGGAAAACCTTTCTACAAATAGCATCAAAATTACAAGTAGCTGTTATCAAGAAGTCCTAACAAACACTGGCCCCTTGTCCCATGGGAACTGGGAAGTCTCTGATACTGAGTACATTTGTGACTGCACTGTAGAAGGCATCCAAGAATCCCCTGCAGAGAACATCTGGAACAGATCAGGCATAGTTCCTGCAGGAGTCAGGGCAGTCACATTGGGCCACCTCCACTGCCGCTGTCTCTCAAGCTATACAACAGTGACATATAGAAAGTAAGCTTGTTTTTCATATGAAACTCATGCTCAGTCATTACAACATCAAAGCTACATACGTAGCAAGCTCTGTTTAGCAGCCGTCTGTAAGTTTCCAATAACAAGACATAAACAAACCAGTGAAAAACAAAAACACATTGATATGATGGAGGAAAAATATTTGAGCTGACTTTTATCCCTTCTGCCTGATAGCTGTCAGGAGTTATTATTTCTCTGTGGGAACTCAAAAAAAGAAGACGACAAGTAGGAACCATTGTCTCAGACTCACAGCCCCTTTATCCCCCAGTGATTTCCTCTGAGAAAGGTGGTTGTACCTGCTCTTCACCCTCAGCAAAAGCCAGGCAGCCCAAGTGACCTCCTGCTGTCACAGGATTGTGCCACCATCAGAGAGCAAAGTCAGTAGCAAGGGCCTCCCACTCGCCACGTGCTGCAAAAGCGTGGCGTGGAGACGCCTGCAGTGTCAGTCCTCAGCAACCCTTCCCCAGGCTGACACACAGGGGACATAATCCCCACCCATCATCTGTGTGCCTCCATTCATGCTCCCTGGCACAACATGCTCTGCTCCCCTTCCTGTCGTCCTCCCTGCCCCTCTCTCCTCCCACTTCTGCCTCTTCCCTCATGTGCTTTGCCTTTCTTTTCCTCCAGAAAATGCACTTCAGGAAAGCCTTTTGCCTCCTCCATCTGCTCGCACTGATAGCAGCTGCTTCAGATGTCCTCTCTTCTCCTCTCTTTTCCGTGCTTCCCTGCAGCACCAGGAGTCCTTTGCAGATTCTCTAGGGGCTAATGAAGCAACCACAACCAAAAACTCATTTGGAAAAATAAATGTGGAAAAAAAATCAAAAATCTAAAACTCAAAACAAAGAGCATGGAAGCACATGAGACATTTTCATTTCACTGTTCAGTGAGAACTGCTTCCTTGGAAAATACAGTAAGATCTATTTCTACATCCTACTATTAGTGCCAGATTTCTCCACTTTGAAAGACACAAAATGCACCTCATTGTGTGTAATGCTGTGATATGTAATTTTTTTTTCTTTTCTCCATTTCCCTGAAAGGTGGAATAAAGCTTTGCAGCGTTATGCCAGCCATGTAAACTCTTTGCATTCACTCATGGTAATACCTAATCCCATTTTTAATCCTAATAAGCTCTTTAGTGCAATAATATCCTATGGCATTAAGGCATACAACTTAATTCCTTGAATTAAAGCCAAGATTCTCTTTGGAGTTTTTGCACTGACTTCCATAGGCTTTGGATCAGGTCAGGCTCCAAAACAAAACAACCTGTTGCAAACCAGAGAACTACCTGACTGAAAAAGCACTATGGTTTTATATCCTCAGCTTTTCCATGTATACAAAATCTGCATTCACAGGAACTTTTGAATTTCAAGCAGTGTTTAACCTGAATAATTTGCTACCCTGATCCCAAGATGCTCTTGATAAACTCTTCAGGAAGGAATATTACCCTACCCTGGCCCAGGGCTAATACAGTGATTTAACATGGGAAATTTGGAGCCTGTGGGTGCTTACTGCTAGAAGAATATTATCTCTTGATCTACCTAAATTGGTCAATTAAAAACAAGATTCACAAGTTCATGCAGACAAAAATGATAGAGAGACATTTAATTTGAACTAAATTGCAAACAAGAGGAAGTTGTTGCTAGTTATAATAAATTAATTACAGAGCAAAATTTAAATCACCTCTTTTGAAGATCTGAGAAAAGTCATACTGTGAGGACCACCTGGAATTTCTCTCTGAGCCCCAAATAAAGGTCCAAAGTGGTCCCAATGGCACAAATCCTCTGGCTTGCTCTCAAGCTGGAATTGTGGCCAGGAGCTACACAACAGTGAAAAAACCATTCTCTGCCCTTCATGTGTCTTCACTTTGACACTACTTAAAAATGGGAAGACAAATCTGTCTCCATGGCCCCTTCAGTCTCTTGAACTGTATCACGAGGCACTGAATGTGCATAATGAGGGTAAATTAGCCCAAGGCTCATAAAAAAATCCAAAGCAAGGGGATTGCTACAGCTTTAAAAGTGACTGCTCAGTGACTGGGTTGAGAAGGCAACCTCTTTGGCAGCTCCAGGTGCAAAATAAACTGGAGTTCACGGTGGCTTATGCTTGCACATATCCTCTCTGCTTGCAGCAAGCTCAGAGCACAAGCACAACTCATTGCTGCAGCTCAGCTGCTGAGCAGTACCCAGTAACCCAAAACAACTTCATTATTTTCTATCAGGGGTCCCTAAACCCTTTTGGGTTTACTAAAGAGATGGCCAAAAGACCATTTGATCAGACCCAGCAATGTCTTCACAGGAAAGCATTTCTAAGAGGAGATGAGCCTTACTTTCAAGCAGCAAAAGTAAAATCATATCTGGTGGCTGGAAACTAGTGTTTGACAAATTAAGATAAGAACCACATTGCTAATTTCTGACAGAGGAAACAGTGAAACTCAAAAACAACTTTTCACGTGATCTGTGCCCTGTAGGTCTTCAAACCAAGACTATGTGACAGGGTGGAGGATAGATATGTAGACAGTAACATCTGTGATGAAATTTTCAAGTCAGAACTGTATAGGATGTCATTAGGATGATCCCAGCTAGGTTTGACAATCTAACACCATTGGTGCACAGTTGGGATCCCATGAGCAAGAGTTGTGTTTAAATATGATAACTTATATTCATAGCAAAGTATTTGAAAGAATTGGCATTAAAATGTTAAAATAATGCCACTGTGCTTGACACAGGCATTGCAAAATTTCTAGCCTATTGCCATGGGACAGGCAAAATAGGGCTTTATTGCTGCCTTCTGAATGTCTGATTTAACTGAGAAATGTTCAGAAAAGCCTAAAAATTAAAAATCTCTACCAAATCAGACAAAAAGTCCCTCAGACACAATACTTCATCTCCAGCTGTGGCCAATAATGGATGCAAAGGACAAGATACAAGAAGGTGAACATATATAATAGCACATTAATAACATATCTAGTATTTCCAGTGATTTACTCTCAAGGACATCCTGAGCCAGAGCTGATATATCACAATACTTGGCAAATTTTTCCTTCAGTAGAGACACTTCCTGAACTTACAGAAACCTTTACTATTTATGGTACCCTTAATCAAGAAGTTCACACAACAAACCCATTCATATCTAATGAAGAAATAAATAGAAGCATTTTCCTCTCAGAATAAAAAATTCACCTCATTTTACTTGCTGTCATGTGCAAGTTTCCTCAATATTTCTCTTGGAAGAGACAGTAGTACTATACTAACAAAAGCAAAGTTATCCTACTATTCTTGGTGTTCCAAAGCAGAGGATGCTGTGGTCATTCATTGTTTGGCCAGTTATAATCAACTACAAATTAGGTGTTCCAGTTTAGAACATTGTTACTTGAAAACTACTAAAAACTCCATATTCTTTCTAACCTAGAGAGATCTGTATTTAAATACGGTTACAAAACACAGTGAGAGGGTAGTTTTTCTTTTAAGTCAGTGTTACTTAAGAGCAGCATTTCAAGAATTCAGATAGAACATGGCTAAGATTAGTAGAGGTTACTGGAAGTTGATAAAGTAAATTTCCTGTGAGTGGGTAAAATAATCTTTCCAATTACTGTGTTCTACCAGTAGTTTCAAGATTAAAAAAATACACTTCACAGCCATCCCCTACATGCAAGGTCAGAGCCTCTGCTGTTGAAAATTAAACTGATCTCATAAGTCACCATACATTTATGGCAACTGGTTGCAAAACCAACTTTCTGGGCCCTTGGGAGAAGCACAGGTGCTCTTGTGGCTTCTCCAAAGTGTTGGTAGCTGATCCTCACAGTAAAAGCCAGATAAACTCATTGAAACAATGAGCCTGAGGGCTTTACTATGGAAAGAGATGTAAAGTTCTTAGCCTTCAAGAAGTAATAAACAAGGAGGAACATTATAGAGAAGATAAGGTAGTTTGTCGGTTCAACATTTTAGCCAGGTATGTGAAAACAAGAGACACTGCCTCATGCTCACTAATATCTTAATGAGGAGATATTACATTTCATGGGTTACTCAAAGCAAGGTTATGGTGGAGAACTATTGCCTCAGAAAGGCTGGCAGGACACATCTAGAACAGAAACTGGGTGATTAACTTTCAGATGGGGTAAATGTTTCCAGCAGGCAGGGTCTCCTGACGTAGCAGAAGCAGAGGGAGAACAGCAGATTCCCGTGGGAATCAAAACAGAGAGATGCTAATAATTTATTTGTAGCAAATAAGGTTTAATTAACAAGTAGGTATCCAGGACACCCCTATTCTCTCAGTGCAAAGTCCAGCTGGAGAAGCAAGGCCACCCCTTGGACTTGCTGTCAGTACTAGTGAGCACAGACTGTGACTGACCTGGCATTCCTTTTGTTCCAGTGCTAGAGGCAGCAAAGCTGCAGGTGTGTGAGTGGGCACCCTCTCCAGTTCTCACTCCCCACGCACTGTACTCAACTGTCTCCTTTAAGATCCCTCTGGAGGATGGTGATGGTGGTTGCCAAACACGTCCTGCTCTCTTGGGGCTCTCCACATGCTTGTACTGGTCCTGCCTGCTGTTCATCCAAGGGTCACTCTGCCCAGCTTCCCCTCTGCACACAGTGCTGGGCACTCAGCTCCTGGCCATGCCAAACTCAAGGAGAAATTCCTTAACATAGAGATATCCTTATTGAGGATGCAGCCTTGTATGGTTAGACAGTAATATTGGTGGTGTATTGTGAGAACTGGAGCTGTAAACACAGAAAATAAGAGTGACTTCAGTATGTTTTTCCTGCTTAAATTTTTATTGGACTTTTTAGATCCAGAAATACCAGAAAGCTCTTTTAATGCCAGTGGCATTCTCTGTGAAAACTAAGCCTTAAAACCTCTGCCCTATGAGCTCGTGCTTCTCAGGCCTTGATGTAAAATCATTCTGAGTGAGGCCGTGCCAAGTGAAGACCCTCCCGAGCTTCCCATTGCTGGCACTGAAACACAGGGAAGTTCCCCATCCATAGAAACATCTAGAGACTTTTCCAAAGCTGATGGAAGAGGAATCACAGGATTAGTAGTACCTGACATCTGGATGCAGAGCCTAAGAAGTCCTGCTGCCTCCCACGACCCACCCCATCATGCAGGAGGGGAGCAATGCTGTAGTGTCTGGTGCCAGAAGCAGCACAGAGGGGTCCGGGATGCTCATCCACAATGATGTGTGTATATCTCAAGATAAATTCCCCCTACATGAAAGCAGTGATCTCTACTCTAGGAAATGTCAGCTGTTGGTATGGACTTACTTGGAAAAATGCAGTCTTATAACATGAGTTTTGTCTTTTGGCAGCTGCTCCAAAAATAAGAACTTTGTCTTACTGGAAGCAAAGACAGGGGCTTTTGGGAAAATATATTGTACCTTTAGCACTATCAAGTATTATCCAAGCTTTCCACAACTGCAGGAAAACAGCTGTTGGGTCGTGGTTCTGACAGTGAAAGTCATAGTCATGACTTTGAATGACACAAGCACAAATAGCTTGTTTTTATTTATTTTGCTTTCTCAAATCTATAAAAATAAACAACTTAAAGACCGTGAGACTTTGCCAAAAGTTAAAAATACAATTGAAGAAGAAAGTATCTGCCACAGACTGTTCCTAACCCAAATTTAATATAAAAAACCAACTTAGCCACAGTAGAGTAAGTCTAGTCAGTGTTTTCCACTCTACAAACTCACCTCTCATCTCACCTCTCAAAGAAAAATTTTGAATGCAAAAAGAAATTAAGAACATAATTCATTATCATACTCTAAATGTCACTTAGCCCTTTTGCTCCCTATCAGGTTCTTTTTGCTGTTTATACCCCACTATCTTGACCTAAAATACGTACTTCCTGTCTCAAATATGCTATGAAAGCATTTGTGAGGCATCACCCTGATTTTTCTGCTGAAGGACATGCTGTGTCCCAGAAATCTGCAAGGCACAAGGAAAGAGAATTAATAAGTGATTTTCAGTCTGTGGTCTACAATCCCCAGGGATTCCTTGAGCTATTTCTAAAGGGCCCAGGAAAAAACAACCAAGGCAAGCAAGCTGCTTGTCACTATGCTTTGATTTAATGGGTAGTCCATTAGAAAAATATTTTTAAATGCTTAGGGAAAAGATAGAAGAAATCATCCAAGATCAGAGGCAGTCTAGAAAAGTCCATGAAGTTACCTATAGAGCAGGAACTTTTTGATACATACCTCTTTCCAGACAATAAGCGTTTCAACTAGCTGAAACATGAACCTATGGTGATTTTATATAGCTTCTCAGCAGCATTTTGCAGTCCATGCAGAATTCTTGCTGCTGCACCAATTTCCTCAGCAGCATCCATGCCAGATAGCTTAAAGCTAGTGCAGTGGTTCATCGCCTTTTTAGTGCTACTTTACTTGAACTGTTGTCATTTCAGTGAGTCAAGAGGCTTTGCTTTATCTTAAAAGTAGGAACATTATTGAACTGTTTGTTTTCTGCATTATAGATCTGCTTTGCTGATTTATCCAGCCAGCCCTAGATCTTCTTGACTCATTAAGTATCACCAAATCTACTCCACAGTGTCCTAATCTATATACAGCTATCTTGCAACAGAGAGACTAAAATAACCTCTGCTGTGTTAGTGTTTGTCATGTTGTCTGTCATATCACAGACCTCTTTGGTGCAGAAACAGGCAGCAGAGCACAACTGCATTGTACAACAGAGCCTGGTGCAAAGGTAGCTGAGTTAATGCCCACCAAATTAGTTCTGCATTGGGAAACAGCCTAACACCTCAGTACAGCAGCCTGGCCAGCTAATTTTCCCTGCAGAGCATAGGAGTCACTAGCAAAATTGCTGTGCTGTCCTCCAGGTCCAGACTGCTGTCTCAGCACAGCACTGCTCAGGTACTCCAGCTCTATCTGGAGATAGCTCCAGTACATTTGAGCTAGGAAATACAGACATGCCATCAGCATGCTAGTCCAGAAATCACTGAAGGGATGCTGAGTATTTTCCACAGACCACATCACCTCTACACAGCATGTTTCCATAAAGAAATGGAACAATAAATAAATAAATGAGCAAACAACAAAATATTTTCCATGCTCTGGTACAGCAGCAAAAAAACCACCCAAGGTAAGAGTGGTACATTAGAAACATAGCAGGTACAAGAAGCCACAGAAAAATATTTGCCATTCCACTACTTGGTGTCATTTACAGATTGAGTCAGGTAGGAAAGCAGACTGCAAACAACTGAGTTAGCTTCAGAGGTGTGGGGGAGATGCCTTTAGGCTATCACTGGTGCTGTGGAAATGGAAATTCAAGTTCATGATACTTAACAGGACTCAATCAGGATAACTAATCTCTAAATGCTCTTGTTTATTGATGCAGTGCTGGAAGATCTGAGCTTGCCATCGCTAAGCATATACTGTCTGCTCACCTTCCCTCTTGTAAAACAGGTGTCTCAGCTTTTCCCTCCCTAAAGCATCTTCCCCATCAGCTTTTCTCACTGCCTCTCTCCCTATTTCTGTACCATTTTGGAATGTTGGTCACTGTTCCTCCCAGCACTGGTGTCACATTTTTCACAATCAAGCCTGCATTTTACGGTTTTGGGGTGTAACCTCTGAGCTAAAGAAGCCTTTTGTTCCTTATAGAGGTCTTCCTAAGACACAAGACTCTTCAGAGACTCATTATCCCAGGGCATCCATGTCCTGGATGTCTGAGCATTAAATCAGAGGCAATCTTTAGTGCAAGTCACAAATTCAGTGGCACTGAGATGCATCAACCCTGCTACCATTGGTCTCCCACCAGGCCCTAATCACCCCTGATGGCAATGCTTTCATTAACTGACTATAGCCAATCTCCATGGAGTTTAAAAATAGGAAAAATTAATTATTATTTAGTTTAAAAAAAACAGGAAAAATAATTGAGTTGGTTCCTATTAGTAAACCCAAGTTTACAAAACAGCCACACAGCCAGCAATGGCCAGTCAAGAGCAAGGAGGGTGGAGAAAGGATTGGACAAATCAACCTTAGACCCACTGCCATGTCTCTGCCTTGTTTGTGCAATGTCATTCAAAGATAATGTCTTTGATTTAGAAAGCTTTTGAGTCAGACCTCTGTAGGCTGAAAGTACCACTGTGGGCTTGCCCTGCATCCTTCCCCAGGGTTCACTGTTGGCAGTTATCAGAAACACAGCAATAGGTGTGTGAACCCTTGTCTTATGTTCTATTTCAAAAGCTGAGGAAGGAATTTCTCTTACTTCTGCTGCCCCCGTATTTAGAAAAACATTAGTGAAAAATGTCCAGTGAAAAATCAGTGAAACCAGTGAAAAAACAGCAATGTGGGTAGAAAGCAGTGTGGGTAGAAAATAGTGTGGGCACAAAACAGTGTGGGCACAAGCACAGCACTGGGAACAGCAGCAGGGATCAGCCGAAGGGAAGGACAGAGCAGGGAGGGAAGATGTGGCAGAGGGGAAAAAGGAGAAAGATTATTATCTGGAGCTCATGCTCTGCCCCAGATGTGTCCAGCTCTGTGGGTGTGGTTATGACAGATTCATAGAACAGGAAAAATCTAGAGGAGTCCCTTCAATATGCCAGGGACATAGTCCCTGCAGCACCCAGCCCTCTGACTGGGGTTGGGTTAGGCACCATCTACACATCAGCTTAGTTATACAGGCAGCACGGTACAGGTCTCCAAGGACGGGATTAATCTCTCCTGATTTTAGGTGTCTATAGCATGACTGCCAAGGGGGATCTAGGCAGTAAAACCACTGCAGTTGAAGGATGTATTCATATAACCAAACACAGGCATCTGCTTCAGCATGAGTCGTTAAATAGAATAGTATTTACTGGCATTCCCAAAATATCTAAAAACCTTTAACAGGGTTCAAAGCTTTGATGTGCTAAGCACTGCATAACCGTATAATAAAAAGACACTCCCTATCCCTGGAGGAGTAAGACCCATGTGCTGTCACCACCCCTTTTCTCTGACTCCTTTTTTCCCCAGCCATTTCCAGGAGTGTCTCAGCATCATCCATGTCACTAAAGGGCTTGTGCTGGAATGCAGTAACATGATTTTGGGAAGCATTTGTGTTAAAACAGGGTTGCCTCAGAACAGGACACATACTGTTGTTTGCAAACCTTCTGACATTGTAAGGCCAAGTTTGTACCATAACATTTCAGATTTTCTTTTAGGTGATCTTAGGTTGTTTGAACATGTCTCAAGAACTTCAGCAGAGAGTTTAAACAGAATGAGGTTACAAAGAAAAATATTAGAAATATTCCCCAAGTATTTGAGGAAACTTTTGTATATATACAAGAACAAGAACAGTTGGAGGAAAATGGGAAAGAAACATATTTATAGACCTCCTTTGTAACTCAGTAACAACAGGTTCAGAGCAATCTGTTAAAGAAAGTAGAAATATATTTAAAATATTTTTTACTTTTTCTAAACACCAGGCTTGAATTCAGGTGTGCATCAAGTACCCAGCTATCTTCAAGAGCTCTGTGTTCAGTCTTTAAAATAAAGTCAGCTTGTCTTTTTAATTCACATAGAAGACTCAAAATACACAAGGGTTTCTTTGGAGTTGCAAATGAAATCTTCAAAGAAAGCCCAGGAGGCTTATTAAAGTTTGAGCTGGGAAAAGGGAAAAATATAAAAAAGAAACCCAAGCGTGGTCACAAGAATCAGTATTGGCTGCTAGGGATGTGACGCTGTGAGATGGCCCGAGAGGATAAAATATCTGGAAAGAACAGAAAAGAACAAAGCAAAAATAACTGTATTTAAAGGAGCTTGTTTGACTAAGAGCTTCTCAAATACCTGTAAAAATTCATAGATACTTACAAAATCCCTTAAGTGAGCCAGCTGTATAACTATCCAGAGAGTATATTATTTTTTATTTGGCTAAAAGTACCTGGAAAATATATGTTCTTGAACAGTTTGCTTTCTGTAAAATGGAGGATGCACCTTTGAGAATTGTGGAATCAAAGGAAAACATGGAAACGAAGTCAGAAATAGGAAAATATATCAACAATTTTATCAGAGAAAAACAAACCAAACTGTTACTTTCAGTGCTGCATTTTATCACTCCATAAGCTGTATTATAGCCAAATGAAAGCAGCCAAGAAGGGAATCAGGTCAATTCGAGACATGATTTATTTTGAACCTCCTCTGTAATGTGTTTAACATAAGCACATTTCACTGTACCACTAAGAATAGTCCTATAGAAACTGAGAGAAATTTAAAGCATGTGTGCATGTTTGCACCAGGTGAAAGTGATCTAGTACAAACCTTTTCTTCATTTCTGCAACATTAAGTGACATTTAGACTTCTTCTTTGCCTCCGGGGACAGTCCTAGTGACCAATGAATAGGTGTTTAAATCATTAGCACTGAGGAGAAAAACTTGTCAAAAAGATGGACTTCATGGAGGAAAAGGCAGTTCAGACTGTTGGTTGTGGCTCTCAGTAAGAAAACGACCATGAAAGTTGAGTCAATACTAGTACTGACACCGTTTCTCTTGCTTTAAAAGATTTAAGAAGATTTTGCATGCTGCAAAATGTTTGAGTGTTCACATCTGAGCACCATGCCCAAATGAAAGTGCTGCTATTCACAGCACAGCTAGCATTTGTACATAGAAATGCAGGGCTCGTCTTCACTGCAGATTTAAATTAACTCTGTTGTAATTGAATGTTGCCTTTACATTAAGTCCTGCTGACACACAGTAACCTCACTCAAGTATGATGTAGAACAGATACAGGATAGAAGTAGATTAGTGCTGCCAGTGCTCACACACCTTCCCACAAATTTCAGGTGTCCAAAAAGCATGACATCCTGCCAGAATTCACAGTAAAATGGTTTAGAGAACAATCTCCTATATCTTTTCTGCTAATTACAACCCAGACCAAAATTATCCCTATAGTTGTCTGCCCCAGTAATCCATCAGAAGCTCCCCTTTCTCTTCTCTATTATAGCAGGAGCAACTGAAGTAAAAATATTTTTTTTCCCCCAGAACTGTGGTTTCATGCACATTAATAGGGATTTACACACTGCCAAATCTCTCTGCAAGCACAAATTTAATCTTGATCATGTGTGGGCACATGATTGCACTTCTGTCAAATCAGACAGGGCACATGATGAAGTTTTCAGTGTCTTTTTCTATTAACATGAACTTTATGTCAGCCCGGGAGGGTGGATGACATCTGATCTCTCATAAAGCCAGCCAGTATAAAGTTAACCCCTCACATTACTCTGAACAGATTCTAGAGGGCTGAAGGAGTATATGGGAGGTCAATACTCTGCACGAGGCTGTGCTGTTCTGGATGCCATTAGGAGATTACGAAAAGCAAATGGACTGAATGAGCCCTCGAAGGCCTCACAGCAGCACACAATCCCAGATGTCAGCTTATGCTGGCAATTTTAAAATGGATTTGCACTTGGCATCCTTGTTCGAGTCATGTCCTGCCAGCCTATGGGGCCAATAAGAAAGATGCTGTGTTATCCTTCACTGCTTTACCTCACACGAGATTACCTCAAAGTGAAATAATTCAAAAAAATAGATCTAAAATAACTCTGCTTGTACACTGTAAAAGTTCCACTATAATGCACAAGACACACAGGGCATATTTGCTTCCCTGATCAAGAAGAGACGCTCAGAGCTGTCTCCCGGCCCTCCCTTACAGACTGCTACCACCTCGTGGACATTCTTGTTCCACTTCTTGGCAGCAGTAACCGAAATTTTTAAAAGTCAGTTCTGTTTTCCTCTGTTCTCTTATCTGTTCACTAGAAAAAAGTGGATCTTAGGGAAAGAAGTAGCAAACCCAAAGAACTTCAGGTGTACTGTGACACTGTAGAAAGAATTACATGAAAGAAAACGTGTCAAAAACCTCCTTCATAAAGTTTACACATGGATCTCAAAATAGCACCTATCACTCTATTTTGCAAAACGAAATAAAACTTTTAAGGAAAGATAGCCTAGATGTTTTAAAAACAAATTAATAATTTGTGAAGAAAGATTTCTCTAATATCAAACAAAGCTTTAGTGCACTCATCCTGAATTCCTGCCATTCTTGATTCACTCAGAAACAAATTAAGACTGAGACAGTGAGACAATTTACAATATAAAGCTTAAAGAAAACATCTTAAATCAAGTTGCTACCAAGACAAACATTTTTTTCCTAAGAAAGAATATAGCAATACATAACTTCTCACCAGAAGTACCCAAAGATTCCTGGAGATCCCAGACTAAAGTTTAGGCTGTGAAGTTTCCCCTGCAAATTCCAGTACGCGACAGTGATGCCCAGTGGACAGGACAGATTTATAATGCATTGGCAGTTTTTTCACTCCAATTTCTGGGCAAAGTCAATCCTGCCTCCTATCCCTGCCTCTCCTGTTAACCAGTCTAAAGGAAGGCTGACTCTTAGCAAAACATCGCACTAACACAACACGATTGAGAAGATGATTTTTAATTACTACAACGATAGAAATATAAATAGATAATTGAAATAAGAGCACATGACTGATTTTGTTTTGTGATTAAATTACAGAAATTATTGTTTATACAAGGGAAGCAAATCTGATCATTCAACTGGCATTTTGGGAAAAGAAAAAAGTAATTCTGGAAATAACAGGATATTAATCAGCTAATATTACTTTTCATCCTACAAAACAGAATAGTTTTAAGGACAGTTTCAGATATTTTTCCCCACTGTTTGCTCATATTACAAGGGTTTTCTTGTGGTACACTGTAGTAATATAGTTACAATAAATGCTCAATTTTCTCTTGTCGTAAGTAGGGAAACAATAAGGTTCAAATTTCTTTTCTCAAAGACATAATTTATTTCAAATATTTTAATAGCATGGCACAGATGTTCCACACCTGTGTGCATCTCAGGACCACCTTCACTACAGAGAGAAACATATACATTGCTTTCCAAAGTTGAAGATGCAGAGTCTGACTCTAGAGGGGGTTGTATACATGGAATGTGATGATGAGAGGGACGAAGAAACTTTCCTATGTGTATTAAGAACCAGTGTTCTCTCATTTCACGTACAAACTGATAGGACCATAACATATATAGCTGATATAGAAGCCATGGCATTCATCTTGTGGCAGTAAACAGCAAAACTCCCATGACTGTTTAGTCCTAGAGACTGTCTGTGGAGCTAGTAGGTGTTTTGTGATTATACAGATCAAGAGTACATAGTAACGTCACTACTGTAAGAAGTGGGTTTAAATTCTCCCTCTTCTGCTCAGTAAAAGATCACACTTACCAACCACAGTCCCTTCTGTGACCATATGTCCCCTTTGCTTTGGGCACGGTTCAGAGGGCTGGGCAGTCATGCCTGCCCGTAATTCACAGAAATCCTGGGGATAGATATTCACACACAACCAACTTGGACTCCTCTGTTAGCCAAGGAGCTCAGCACCGGTGCCTCTGTAACCAGTGGAGGAAAAGCAGGTCTTCCAAAGAGCAAACCCGAGCAGATCCAAAACTTCATGTTCTGGATTGTTCTTCAGGAGTACCTTCAAGAACAAGAGGAAGCTGACGGAGTCCAGTCAGTGTGTTTAGGTAACTGTGATCTCCAACACCACAGTTATTCCTGAACTCCTGTGTGAATTGACCTTTCTGTTGGGTCTTCACTGCATAACCCACCAGACTTTCCTGCTTGTGCCTCCTCAAACATCTGAAGAGCACCCTGTCTCAACTGTACACAGGGGTGAGTACTATCCAGGCATAGAACGACGATGGAGTACATTACTATGGAGATTTGAACTAATTCTTCTGCAGGGCATAAAATAAACCTAAACAGAAGCAACTCTTCTCTCTGAAAATAAACAAAAGCAAGCTGTCCTCCTGTGGACTTTCAATTTCATTTTAGTATTTAAATTTAGTTTTTTTAGGATGAAGACCCCCCCCAACTCACTTGTGAGAGACAACAGTGAGCAGTGTACTGTTCTTACACATTAAGACCCTTTCAATTATTCCCCTACATTTATCCTATAAAATCACAGGGTGGAAGAAAGGGGAGGAGGGAAAATATTAGTGCTCACATTACTGTCAAACTCTAAACAAAACTGGAGGTAGGTCTAGTCACACTTAATGGTTCTTGGTCTCAGTGACTAGTTATCTCCAGAGTCATTGTACACTACAACAGGTTTGGAGATAATACAGATATAGCAAACTCTTGACAAAGAAGTTTTTATCTAGGAGAAGGTGGGAACAGGCTGATAAATCTTGCTGTGAGCTGTAGGTAGATGAAGGACTTGCTTTGCTTTCCTTTATGAATCTAATTCAAAGCCTAATGAAATCAATATGCTTTCCTATGTTATTTTAAAGCACTTGGGAATAAATTATTTTCCTATAGATAGGGATGAAAATTAGTTACATAGTTATGCATCTCTCTCATCATCCATAAGTTCTGCCTGTACTGTTACTTATCCCAGAAGTCCAGCTCAGCTCAAGCCATTGTTCTCAATGAATAACAATATGAACCAGCTTAAAATGAGTTTGTTGTGAAAATATGAGAGGGGAATTATAACAGCCAGAAGAGAAAGTGAAAAAGATGAGAGCTGTATGACTGCAACATCAACACTGAAATCTGTGTTGGGAGAATATTTTGTTATCCTATTTGCTATAGTGTTTTTGCCAAAATTTATAAACAAAACCTGGCCAGATTGGATCAGTGCTTAATTACAGGCTTCTTCATCTGGCAAGAATTAATTGGACAGAGTTGAAGGAACTTAGTTGCTTTATTCCACTGTCACTGGTTGAGTATGAGAGTTATTTATTCTTTCCTGTGTTTGCTAAGTTTATCCAGTTGCCTTGGATGAACTCGGAACTTCTGGCAGTTGTTGATTTTGGTCTTGAAATACTTCTACACTGATAAGAAAGCATAATAACAGTTTTGCAATCCTAGCATAACTACTTGTGGCCACTGAATTTTCAGAAACACAAAACTGAAAGGGAGCTGGCACCCTTTTTGAGGCCAACACAGTTAGTAAAAGCTTGTAATACACTGAAAAGCACTGGTTCTCATTGACATTACGTTTATCTAGAAATTAGCTACTTCTGCAGTATGGGCATATTACCTGTCATAAGTAGGTTGCTACATTTGGTAACCAAGAAAACTGGTAATTGCTGTGTGTCTAGAAAGGAACCTCTGTCCTTTGCAACTGGACATGCTAATTTATTGGAAGGGATAAGATGTGGAGGAACACTCAGAATCCCAGCTCCCTGCCTTTTTGTAAACATAGATGAATAGGGAAGCCTCCTTTTGAGCCTCATTTTTAGCAATTCTTGGGATAGAAAATATCAAGCTGCAGTAGAATATGGGTGCTTGCTTAGCTCTGAAGGTGTTCTATAGGTGATAATCACACACACAAACTCAGCACCTTTTCTTAAGCACCTTCTTTTAAAGTGTAGAGCAGAGAATGTTTTTAGAAATTCAAGTTGTTATTAAAAGTCCTAATCAAGACATCAGTTGCATTATTGATAGGCTCAGTGGGAGTAGGCATCTTTTCCTGGCAGCTACACAGACTTTGATTTATAGCAGTGTAAATCAGATTTGCACCTGATTCACTGTGTTGTGCTTTTCCATGGCAGCACACACTGTTTAACACTATATCATACTACAGTGCTAACCAGCAAGACACTGTTTGTCTGCTCTCTGCCTACCAACATTGAATTTGCATACTAGCCGACCCACACACTGACCTTTGCACAAGCAGACACACAGTGGCACTGCTTACAAGTGAGCAATGCACAGGCAATGCATCGCTTCACTGTTGTCAGCTTTACCAAGTATAACAGCCTATCTAAATATGGCTTGTGGCCATTGTTGTACTCAGAAGTTAATGCAAAGACACAGCATAAGCAATGGCTGGTGAAGGACTGGAAATTAATCAAGCATTAGAAAAACAATGGGAGGCAAAGCGGACATCATTATTTCTCACTTTGGATGTTCCAGTTTCCTCATGACCAAGACACCTGCTACTTTGCCCACTATTATCCTTACCCCTACTCCAATCTGTAGGAGTATCTGGGGGCCATCTCTAAAGATCCAGTGAAGTCCAAGTTCTTCAAGATTCACATCTTATGCCATTCACTGGCAGGAAACACCATCATCATCATCACCACCACCACCATCCCCCTCCAAAAGGGACAAGGAAGGCTGTGATACTGACAGTGAGGGTGCATCCAGGAGAAATAGAGTTCCTGGATAATGAAGAGCTTCATGGATTTCATTCTTGGTAAGCAAAGCTCAACTCCTGTGGGACAATTTTATCTTCAAAGTGGTACAAATGTTGAATCCAGATGGTGTGATTGTGGGAAATCACCACTGCTTTTAACAGGCCATGACTTGAATTGCAAATATAGATCTGTTGTAGGAAGAATGTTACCCTTCCATCTGCTGTACCCAAAACATGATAAAAAGATAACCTCATTTTCTTTCCCTTTGAAACAGTTGATTTTCCTTTCCACTATATGTTTTTAGTTTGATGTCTCTATGTCCCTTATTATTTTGATATTGTTTACATCTTTGCACTGCATCCAAGCGCTTCTGACTGCTTTGTTTAGATTTAGTTGCATTTCAGAGTGGGTTATTTGCAGGTTTTCCTTTAATATACTTTCTCCTTTCTGGTAATAAATTATATCTTCAAAGTAAAAAGAGTTTTCATCAAAATGTTTTCAGCATATTTCTCCCCATATCCTCTGCAAAAAAATCTAGTTATCAAATTCCTTATTTCTTTCATTTGCTTCTTTTCTGGCATACAACTACTTTCCAGAATGAGGTTAGGTTCAGAATAGATCCCAGATGTCCATTTGACAGCAAAGATTGCCAAATTTACTTGTTTTGATATAAATGGTTTTGACTTCCTATGCAGACTTCCAATCACAAAGACATTGATACGATGGATATAAAACTAAACCTTCAGGTATTAAATTAAACCTTCAGCAAGTAAACTAAATCTCTCTAGTTTAACTTCTACAATAAATTGATACAAACAAAACTCTTGTGCAGAAAGTCAGTGTCAGAAATAGTACATTTAATGTTTTTCATCTAGGTACAGCTTGTTTTAAATAAGGTTTGTGTTCCTTCACGTGACTGGTTTGGCCTATAGATCCCTAGCTTACAGGGGTTGATGCTTCAGGCTGCAGACAACACACACATTTGAAAAGACATGAAAGAACACACATGTGAAAGATTTGGAGTGCATAGGACAGCATTTCCATAATGCTCTCATAAACTACTGTGTAAACAACAAGCAGGTAAAGATCCCCCTACGCCTTTTCTCCTGCCTCAGTTAGTCCAGCTGTGAATAACAGAGTAGTCTATAGGTCTATAGCAATGATAAATTTGATAATGACTTTCTTTAACCAATTAACTAAATTTGCAGTGTTTCTTATTATTAGCTGTGCCTGAAGGAACACAAGAAGGTAGTGAAACAGCAAGCCAGGGTGAACTCCAAGGTCCTAAATTTTGATGTGTTAGACTGGATTACCAAGTAACTTAGAATTATTTAGATATGCCACAATTTATTTTATGTTCTCCTTATCTCATAAAGAGTGTCAAAGGAAAAGTTATAAATGTTACTAAAATTAGACTTTTACTACTCACACTTCTTAATTTAACATTTCTTAATTTAACACTACTTAAAAGATTCCACACAAATCTTATAGCCAAACCTTAATAGTCAGTTCACTGGAAGCAGAGCTCTGTATCTACTCCAGGTGGCCTTCCTGAAGAGAAATGAAACTGCATTGATACAGACCTTGGTCTAGTGCATCACTTAAATCAATATGCTTTTTTTGCAGCCTTACATTTTGCAGAGTAATCTAGGCCCCATATAAGGTGTATTATTTGGCTTTGTGGAAACATTTTTCATTAACCTTGGAAGACACTAGCACGATTCCATTTAGCCAAAGCAGTTAAGTTCAGGGGAACTGATCGAAGAGCAAGAATCTGTACACTGACTAAACAACACACCTATTAAACACGATCAGCTCCTCCTGTGCAGGCTGTTACTGTGCAGGTGATTTTAGAGAGGTGGGCATTATGCATTATGAAGAGCTGTGGCCCTAACATGGTCATTTATTGGGGAATAAAACTTTTGTACATTTCTTTTTTTGGGGAAACTTTATTATGTTGGATCTATCTCATCAAACTTAAGGTGCCCAGAGTATAGAAATCAAGATCTGAGCTTAAAAACTGATGCTGAACTGCAAAGAAATAAAAAAGAGACATGTGGATAGATTTATATTAGATACTAAGAAAAAATTCTTCACCATGGGTGTAATGAGCCACTGGAACAGATTGCCTGAAGAAGTTGTCGCTGTTCCATCCCTGGAAGTGCTCAAGGCAGGCTGGATGGGACTTGGAGCAACCTGATCTAGTGGAAAGTGTCCCTGACCATGGCAGGGGAGTTGGAATTAAATGATCTTTAAGGTCCCTTCTAACCCAGACTATTCTATGATTTTATGATGGCTCTATCATCTTGATGTATCAAAAGAGAATTAGGAGATGGCTTACTTGTTGCACACCAGCTAAAACCAGGTACTGAGGTATGCAATGACTTTTCCTTGTTGTTTATATCTCTGTCCTGAATGACACTGGGAAAGACTCACTAGAGTTTAAAAAACTCTATTTTGAAGAACTGTAGGATTAAGTCAGTCAGAATAGTAACTAACAAATCAATAGCGATACAGTCAAATGAACAGTACACAGCAGTAGTAGTACATTTTCCCTGTAGCTTAACCTGGATTGTCCAGAAAGTAGTGGTTTTGTTCCAAAGAAGGTGGCTTTCCACCTCTCAGGTTCTGCAGTACAGCTGAGTAAACAGACATAGGCTCAGGATAAGGAGGGCATCAGCTTTAAGCATGAGAAGTATCATGCCCGTGTACTCTGATGTCAGTCATGCTTTGCAACATTCAGTTCAGAGTGTTCAGGAGTTGTGTGCTCCTCTCATACATGCAAGAAAGTCATCACACTGGCACTAAGTGCCCATTGCCTACATCTAAGTTCACAGGCACAGGCACATGTAGCTTCAGATTTAACAAAGTGATTTCACTGGAGGGCAATAAGATATTTTATTTTCCTTAAACCTTTATTTACTTGTTTTGCTTGTTTTGCTGAAAAAGAAAAGGGAGTTGTAACATGTTTTTTCTCCTTGTTTACTTGTTTATTTTTTTGGTGCCTGTGATTGACATAATATTACTCAAGAGGTTTTCTGTAAATATGCAAAGCAAAATCTTGTGAGTAAATGTGTGGGGAAGGGTGCTGAATAGTGCTCTGGGAGATGTAGTTTCCCAAGTACTCTATCACACGTGCAGTGAAGTGCCTTGGTTGTTAAGGTCACATGGTGTGACGTGTTACTATTCGAACCCATATACAAGCTGTTGTCCCATTTGAATAAACAGATTTGGTTGTTGGAACCCCAACCAGCCGGATTGTATGGGTTTATTTATTATATTAATAACGCCATATAAATGACTTTTAGAAAGCTTGTGGATGAATTTTAGCCAACAATAATAGTTCCTGTAAATTGTTGCTTCCTGTTTGTGACATAAATACTGCAAAAAAACAACAGTAAAATGGGAAACTAATACCCGGACTGTGTCCTAAGAGTGTGTCCAGCTGAAGTGACCCCTGTAATGCTTTGGAAAACATGCAGATGGGCATATCTGATGACTGGGCTGATTGAAAAATTGAATTATTTGGAGTTTTAGATCTCGTTTCAGAGGTGGTAGTTTGAAACATGCTGTAGTCAGATAAGCTCTGGTGAGTGCACTTGTGGTGAGGAAAGCTGCCAGATAACATGGGAGATACGGAATCCTGTTGGATAACTGATTTGAGGGGATTTCAAATTGGAAGGGTGTAACACTGTTTAAGGTAAGAGAAGTCCAGACAAACACAGAAGACCACCAAAGAAAGTTAGGGTATTGTTTCTCACAGAAAGTTAGGGATTGTTTCTCATCCATTTAGTTTAGTCTTTAAAATGGTAATATACGTAAAAGAAGCATTCAAGAACAAAGAAAGGCAGGGATGCCTTTCTAGAACCACATTAAAAGAATCATATATAAGCCACACAAGAGCCTTTGTTAAAGCTTAATTACTCTAGGATAGATATTAAGTAATGGACTATCATATCCCTCATACCAACAGACATTTCACATGATGTGATGAGCCATTTTACAACCACTTTCTATCCTCCCTTTTCTCCTCCTGCCACATTCTCTGTTGTATATTCCTTCCACTTATATCCCTCTGATTTTCAGTCCCTGCCGTGACCTGGTTTAACAGAATAAATCAAACCCATCAAAAAGAATGAGATGGTTTTCTGCTGGGTTAATGAGTTAAATCAGATCACACAAGATTTTTTTTTTTTTTGAGCATCAGAGCCAGTTTAAGGAATGGAGTAAAACACTAGCTATGAGTCATAATCAGTACAAGAAGCTTCTTACTTCTCTTCCTCTCATGACTATGGGCACTTTCTCATGTGGATCTACTTCAGTGACTAATTAAGTTTATTAGATCAAAAGACTTACCAAAATTTCTGTTACTGTTCTTGACGAAAGTTCTTAGAGACATTTGAAAAAAGTGAATAGCAAGGAATATCACAGCTACAGCAGAATTTTTGACAGAAACGCATGCTGGAGCTGTACGTAGCCCTCAACAGCATTTTGCTGCTGTTCAGCCTAGAAAACTATATGGCCTTAAGATGTAAAACAGAAGCATTGTTATGGTGACCTAGAGAAAACTGTCATTTGGAAAGAAGACACATTGATATTTTTATGGGTAATATTCTTTTTATGTATATAAACATTATAATGCTGACTGCTTTATTAATGCTTTTATTGGTTCAACAGCTATACCAGTGTTTCTCAAGCTTTTTGCGCTTTCTGCCAATCCTTCTTTTTAGAAGCCCCAACACTGGAAAAACAGAGCAGTGGCAATTAATGCTACTGAGAAAGCATGGATGTCCAGGTTCCCAGACTAAAAATAAACAAGTCATATTGAGTAGGAAGTGAGGTCCCTTGTCAATATGATATGTTTGTATCCAGGTTCATAAGTATTTGCTGAACAGAACAGCATAAGGAATTCAATATTGAGCAGCTTGCTTATATTTACTCCTTCTGGCATTGTGATTATGATGTTTACTTGCAAATGTTGGGGTTTTTTTTGTTTTGTAACTATGATATGCCCTCATGAATTAAAATGGCTACATTTCTGAAAAAGAAACAAAAAACCCTAAAATATCAGGAGAACATTTTCACATTTCCTTAGCATCACTAAGGAGAAAAGTAATAAAATCAAAAATACTTGTATTTTTCATCCCAGGATGAAGTTTACTAAAGGGTCATTGTCAGAATATAAGATGTAATATTTTTTAAAAACTTCTCCATTATTGCTATTCAGCATTTTATATAACTATTTAGACAATGTGAGTCTTGTTGGAGTTGACAAACACTTAAAGATCATAGATAAAAATAATGTAGTCTAATGTTATGTTCCTACATTCATTAAAAATAATTTAATTTAGATATTTTTTATAATGCTGAGAACCTAGCAGCTTGCAAAATGAACACAAGTTGCTAAGTCTTCTGAGCTTTTGAAAATCAGTCTGAATACTGAATGCTGAGGTTGCCCTCTGCGCATGGGGGAAAAAAAAAAGACCAGCCCCTTACATGTTAACTCTTTTTCACACTAGTTATTGAACTCTTACCAAGCTTCCCCTGTCCTGGTGAACACTACTTGAACAACCCATAAAGGAGCTGACTGATAATACCTTTTGGTGACCTGCAGTCACTTTGGCACTTGAGGAGATGTGGTCTTTACCTGCCATCAGTGCTGGGACTGTGCCTGTCACACCAGCCAAGGCGCTGGAGAGAACCAGGTCTGGAGAAAAAAGACACAGGAGCCACCCACAGTACAGAGGGAGAGATGAAATTAAAAGGGAGTCCCTCTTTGCCAGCCTCTAAGTCTGGGCACAAATCATTACAACTGTAATTGGCTTCTGTGCGACAGGAGGTGCAGTTAAGCACAGTTTAAGTTTGGTACAGTTGAGTACGTTGCAGTGTTATGATGGGTAAGGGCTTGCCTGCCAAAAAGGAGATTAATAAAGAATGTTTTTTAAATGTTTTTGCAGTCTTGGCACTTTCTTCCCCAGCTGCAGCTGTTTGTTCCTAGTTATTGTGAATCATACCCAAGGGGAAAAACATAACAGATCACATTCTTCTAGGCTTTCCTGGAATTGACATTGCTTAGAGGAAGTTAAAAAAAAAATAAATAAATGTCCTGGCTCTTAATATTTTTTTTCTGTGTTTTAGATCCAGACTGGAGTATTATCCAACATAATAATATGTGGGATAAGGTGAGAAAATAAAGGTCAAGACAGGCCAGGTGGCACAGACACTTCAAAACAGACAGTTACTAGTTTAGAATGGTTGGATATCTTAAAATCACAATATTGTCTCAGTGCCAGTGCATAGCTCACTGCTAGCACATTTCCTTCTAGTTTCTGGTGCTCTGGCAATGAACAATGAAGGCTGTACACTCCTATGGGTGCAAGGTCCCCACTTATTGTCGATGTTTACTTTCCTAAGTACCCACCTACTGATAGCACCAAATGTTCTGTGTCTTGCTGAGCATGCACTTGGCTGTTGTTGGTTCACAGAGCAAAGCAGATTTAGCAAGCCAGTTAGACTGCAGCGGAGCCTGCCCCAAAGACCTTATGAAATAATACATAATAATTTATTTGCACTACATGATTTCAAGGACTTCTGCTTTGCACCGTACAGCTTAGACTTTGCTACACGAACTTGAAAATTGTAGGTTTTCACCTGATAAAAAAGAAAAGAAATATTTTTGGTGACTGTTTTTACTTCTGTAATGGTAAAGTAACCCTCTGCTGCATCTGTGATAGTACTTCTGACTGACTCAGAGGGGGTAATGGTATAGTAAGCGTATGACATTGGCACTTACAGCGTTGTGGTTCTTTGTAGCTTGAAATACAGAAAATTACTTTTTTTTTTCTCATATGATTCTTAAGAAATGCTTCAGACTACAGTAGCAGGAAGTTTACCTCTAAGGATTTTCTATTCCATGTGGTCATATTTATGTATATCTTGTCATGAATTTCTGTGGAGATACAGTATTTTCTGGACTGACCTCTGCATCTTTTAGCTCTGAGAGTCCCACCCCCAATGCTAAAGGCATTTATGAAAAGTCATCTGTGCAACAGGAGGCAGGAAATGTGTGTGCCATGATATGATCCTGTCCAAAAGAAAAAATTTTCATTCATCCAGCTTTAATCTGTTCTCCAGAAGATGAGGAAAAAATGGTTAAAATGTCTTCAAGACTGCAGAGAAGACTTTCAATATCTAAATGGTTTCTCAGTTATTGTTCTATTCAAAATACAAAAAAGACTAGGGTTTAGTTCTGTGTGGAGGGTTTCTTGGTCTAGTTACATCATGGTACTGAAATACATAAGACAGATGGTAGCAGTACATTAGCAGTGCTGGAAAACTCCCATGTGTTCAGCAGAAGCTGATATGCTGTGTCAGATACCAGAACTGTTTTCATGGAGCTTCTCATGGAGCTGAAACACTAGAGGTCCTGAAGCTTGTTGACCTCTTTGTGAACAGCCCATGGAACAGAGCGTAGAAAATCTCAGCCTAATGGCAAAGAATATCTCTGACCCTGCACTATCCTTCTGCAATTAATAGGGGAAAGGCTCTAGCCATAGGTTCATTGCTTTTCATATGTATCAGCATGCCATAAAGGGATGTATGGTCTGACTCTGTGAAATGTTGGAATTAACCTTTTCAGAGGGAGGTTAATAGAATGTCTTATCACCAGAGCAATAAAACCAAGTCCTATGCCTATGACTGAAGTTTCCACATTTTAGCACTAGAATTTGTATCTTGCTGTGGCTCCCCTTTAGTAAAGAAACCAAAGCCATACACTTTTTTTTAGTATATAGTAACACTGTAATAGTTGATATGGATTTGTTCTTTCCTCTTTTTTGGCTCGTGTCATGATTGTAGCACAAAGAGCAACTCAAAAAAGGAAGAAAGAAAAATGAAGGAGAGGTTTCCCTCAAGAAACACAAGACCCAAGAAAACCAGAACAGCAAGCAAAGATGTAAATTTTGGAAAGAGAAAATCTTGCCAGTCACAAGGCACACTGCAATTCTCCCTTCTGCTACTGCCTGAGTCAAGGAACAGACAACATGCCACAAAGCATCAGGGTATAGTTTGGAGCCCCAGTTCTTCAGCCAATGAAGGTACATGAAAGTGTAATGTGTCTGATTTGCTTAAATAGTTCCCAAGACTTTGGTTATGGATTATGACTCTACCAGCAAGGGAGCAGATACTAGCAGAAATCAAAATTATTCTTGCTTCTTTTTTTTTTTTTTAAATAAATAGTTTGCACACCTTGGCTAATGTACACATGAAGCTTCTCTGACCACTACTAAACCAGCTTAGTAGTTAGTAGAAAGTCTCTCCCAAATATAAAGTATCATTTGTCTTGAACAATACATGCTGATTTAGTGAGGCAGACTCCACTTCCAGAAAGAGCTCTGATTTTCAGGAAACAATTCCAGGAAGAAACAATCACGCAGGAATTTGGTGGAAGCTGGCTCCTGGAAAGTGCTTTCCTTTCCCACCCACAGACAACAGGACCTAGCAGCCCAAACACTCCATCCAGCCTCTCCTACCTCCAGGCACACACAGGTAGAAAGCCCTGCTTGCTTTCTCCTCTCCCATTCTTTCTCCACGTTGATGATCATTGCCCTGCTTACCCCACCCCACACCCATCATACTTATCTTCCCCAACTGCTCCATCAATGAATTCTGACAGTGCTGTGGTACTGGGGTCGTTGCTGGGACAGTCAGTCACTTCTACAGAAGTGTCCAAACAAAACAAACTCATCTAAGCCCTCGTGGACACACAAGTTACTACAGTAGCAGTAGTGACACTCATGGTGAACTTAGCCAGGTCAGTTATTACTGCCGGTTAGCACAGCCAGGAGAAGGAGATGCAAACCTGGCCCCGGCTCTCATTGTGGTGGCTGGGCTTGGCTTGTTTTCTTCCTCATATCTGGACGAGTCATATCAGGGAGGAGCACATTGAGGAGCCCTCAAAATCGAAACAGAAAGCAAAGAGCACATGACACAACAGGGGCTGGCTGTGTCACAGCCCAGTCAGCTCAGGACCTGGCAGCACACGGACCTGGCAGCACACAGACCAGCTCGGCTCCCCAGGGCACCTCAGCCCTCTCCAGTGTCTCAGCTCCGCACCCAGTCAGATGGGCAGCCGGTAAGTATCCTCCACCAAGTCTCCACCTTTTTAACGCCACTGGCTTTGGAGGGAACTCCCAGGAGAAGAAGTGGTGTGCAAATGTCTTGGAGGGAGCAGGTCCTTCCCCAGCTGTAGGACTCTTTAAGGGCAGTTCCTCTACAGTCTGTTGCATTTGCCGCTGGCTGATTTTTGTTTGCTGGCAATCCTTAGCTTGCAAGTGGCCTTTCTTCACCTGTGGTTTCTCTGCAGATAATCCTGCCTGAGGGGAAAGAGGGTTCCGGGAAGCCGAGGGGCTGGGGGGGCGGGGGGGGTGTGTGCAGGTATCGTGAAGAAAAAGTGCCAAGTTCAAAGCTGCCTTCCTTTCCCACCGCTCTCACATGGCATTTCTCCCTGCAGCAGCCAGGGAGAGGGGATGCAGGAAAGTCAAGTCTTCTGGGGGGCTCTTCGGTGAAAGAGAACCTGCCCATCCCCTCATCCCTTTGCATTCAGCCCCACTGCAATGGCAACCGATGGCTCCACAGAGATGTGTGACCCTGCACAGAGGCCAGATCCTGTGCCAGAGCTGCATGCATTCCTGCCACCTTTGCCCAGGCATTCTGCCAGCAGCTTGTTGGAGGAAGCACAGCCCCAGCCTGGGAAGCTGCTCACCTGCCTACCAGCAGCAGAGGAAAGGGCTGTGCAGTCTCAACAGCACAGAGGGTGCCACATCTCCCACAAAGACATCCCAGGGAGCTCCTGAGCCATGCAATGGAGCCTCTCTCTGCCGGGGAGACTGAGGCACAGAGCTCTCCTGTGGTGAAACCCAGTGTTTCCAGCAATGCCTGTCCAGAAAGAAGGAGGCTGAATCCAGGCTGGGGCTTGCTGTGCCATGCTTTGATTCCTCTTTCTTGCACCTTTGAGGAAGAGCCACAGAGTCTCCTGTCCAAAGGCATAGGCACCTCCTTAGAGATGGCAGGGCTGCAGATGTTTGGGAAAAACCCCAGCTGTACCCTGGGTGACAGCTCTTTCCTGTTTGTTCCTTGCTTCTCAGCCAGGCTGCCACCGAGGATGAGCTGCAGAGCTCACAAATGCCGTGCTTGCGGCTGCACTGGTGGCAGGGTGCTAGGTCTCAGCCTTCACTGCCAAATGATACATCGCCTCCAGGCCAGCCATGTGTTCTCTATCCAGCTGGCACAAGGCACCCTCTCCAGGCATGTTTCTGGCCCTGTCACAGTCACACCTAGGGACAGGGATTTACCTGCTGGGCTGGCTGGAGAGGCAGCAGGAAGATGAGGGGCAAAGGTGCCTGAAATTTGACAATGAACAGAGTGGCATCACTGGGAAAAGAAAATATGTCTTTATAGACATGAGCCTCAAAGCAAAAAAGAGGGCAGAGATACCATGGGGTTTCCCCAGGCCCTCATAGATGCAGAGATCACCCAGCAGCCCAGGGTCTCTGAGGTGGCTGTCCTCTACCTGTGCCATATATATCCAGAAACCTGCTAGGAATTTAACTCTCTGTCCCCTCTCTAGTAAATATGTGCAAGTAGGACAATTCTAATAGCTTTTATGTTTTATGGATGCTGGGGGAGTAAACATGAGATGATTGAACAAAAAGCCTGTATTTTTACAAGCTTGCCTTCCTAAGGAAGTCAGTCTAAAGAAATATGACAGCAGGTATTGGTGAGTGGGCAAGGCCAGGAGCTGGCTGGGCTGTACTGGTCCCAGCTCTGAGGTCTAACAGAAATCCCTGGGGAGCTGGTCAGCTAACCAAGAGTCCCTTCCAAGTGCAGCTTGTTCTGACAGCTGTGAGGCAGGACAGCAGGGAGAGCAGTGGGTGGTGTGAGCCCTTGTGGAACAGGGAGAGGAAAAGCAGAAATGCCTGGCTGCAGGAGACCGTGTGTAAGACAAACAAATCAAGAGGCAATATCAGGGACAAGACAAACCTCATGTGCCTGAGATCTCATTCTGCAGCACACTCTGTGCCCAAGCATGAATGTTTTCCTTGTTGCTTGTGTCTTCATTGTAGATTCAGAACAATGGGCAACCTCCATGTGACCTTCCAGTCTCTCCAGAAGCCTGTTGTGAAGAAGACCTCCAAGGGAAGCTACAAGAAGTGAGGGAAAGGTGATCAGGGGAAGTGGACAGGTTAGTGTCTGATGCTGTGACCCCCTTCCATGCTGTGTATGTGCTGCTCCTAGCCATGACTGTGTGGAGAAGAAGTTTAGGACAGTTTATCTCTGTGCTCATTAAACAGAGGTGCCCACTTCCAAGTATCGAGGGAGAGACAGGGAGTGGGAGGGGGATGCTGAAGGGTCTCTAGTCACCAGCACTGCAGCCAGGCACTGGGTACAAATTTAGTGGAGTCTCTCCTGCTGCTCTAAAAACTCAGAGCCTGGGCTGTACCAAATCCAAAAGCAGCTTTGGGTGATGGCCTAGAGTACATCCAGGACATCAGGCAATGGAGGGGGGACAGCGGGACCAATGTGAACTTTTTGAAGGAAAGTGGTGAATGATTCTCAGGAGATAATGCTTGTCAAAGGGGAGAAGAGTTATTTGCAAAGCCTCGAGCCAGAGGCTGAGCTTGAAGCCAAGATCTCCAAGCTCTTTGTCTTGCTTGTGCCTCTTTGCAGATCTGGGTGGTCTGTGCTGCGATGCCATATGGATCTGCAGCCAGTGATACCTCTTCCTGATGCCATTTCCCTGTTTTTCAGTGTGAAGCAGAAGCCTGCAAGAGGGCACTGAGGACAGTTCACATTTCTGGGAGAGGAGCAGTCTTGGGTTTGCCAAGCAGTCTGAGAGAGGAGCACAGAGGATGGCAATCACAGGTCTGTCTCAGTAGCACTCATATCCCTGGGCCTCAGAGGAGGGTGAGTGGCTGCAGGTTGATCCATGCCTCTCTGAGCTGGACAGCAGCCTGTCTGTGTAGGGCATTGGTCCTTAGGCAACCAGGACAGAGGAGCACCATGTCTGCCAGCCTCAGTGGTAGGAGCAGAGCTGCAGGCAATCAGTCCTGGTGTGCTCAGAAATCTATGGGCATGCAAGGACCTCAGGTGCAAGTGGAGCTCAGGTGCTGGAAAAGGGTGGCATCGATGGCACTGAGTGTCCCAGAGCTATAGGACGGGGCAGGGAGGCAAGGGGAGCCCTGCAGTTCAGATCCTGTCATACCTGCATTTTACTCAGTAGTCCAAAGATCACAAGGGATGTCCTTATCTGACCAAAACTGAAAGAAAATCATTTTCCCAGAATAGCTTTTAACTCCTCCTTCTTTTACTCAGTAGTCCAAAGATCACAAGGTTTGTCTTTGTCTGACCAAAACTGAAAGAAAAGCATTTTCCCAGAATAGCTCTAAACTCCCTTCTTATTAGATAGCAGTTTTGCTTCCCTCCCATCACTGTAGTTTGCTGACAAGTGCCTCTCTGTTCAATAGGAGATCATGGTGCAAGGGGAATGTGTGGGGCTGAGTCATACCATCCTCCCAGTGCTGGTCCACACACAGGACATCATTAAGCCACCTTTGCTGTGACAAAAAATGCACCTAATGCACCCCCTTGACCCAGTAACACATGCAGCACAGTCCTAGGCAGGACTGAGATGCTTCAGTTCTATTTGCAAGGGGAGTCCTAGACTCCAGTGACACAGGCTCAGAGCACATCTTGCGAAGGGTGCCATAACAGACAACAACTGAGGCATCCCCCCCTTTGTGTTTTGCAACAGGCATCCCCACAGCAGGCTTTTCCATGGCACCAAGAAAGCATACAGGCACCAGGATGGGTCTGCTGCAACAGAGGTGTACAGGGTACCTGCTCTATGTGCTGAGTCTCCTCGAGGCTGCTGGGACCTTGACCTTGATGGTCTACGCACTGCTGTGTGAAGCTGGAAACCTGGTTGACATCCCTGACAAACGCATTGGCTTCTACAACTTCTGCCTGTGGAATGAGACAGCTGGGGAGCTGCAGTGCCTGGACTATAAGCATCTACAGGTGATAGGCATCAGCCTACCAGAAATGGCGCTAGCCAGGGTTTGTGTGTATACCTGCCTGGTCTTCAGCATCTTCTACCCCCTTTTTGTTGTAAATGTGCAGTACACAGAGCAGAGAGAGGGGTGGAAGGTGATCCTCATCATACTCTTTATCCAGATGATAATCCTGTCTGGAGGCCTGGGTATGTTTCTTTTACAAACCTCACAGTGGATTCACCCCTCTGATTTCACTGGGGGCTTCCTGGCACTGCTTGGGACTCAGGCTCTGCTACTGCTTCAGATTCTCACTGCCACTATGTACCTCAGCTGGGCCAAGTACACACATAAGTGTCGAAGGCCTTTTACAGAGAAGGTCCTGCCCACTGAGATTTGACAGTGAAGATGCAAGAGCTAACATTAACCTGACTTAAATTAGTAATGCAAATGCAGCTTTAGTCACTGGCAAGAACTTGATCCTTAGTCCATAGGCTCATGTCCAGCCATGCTCTGGCATACTGCTGTGTGCAGCACTCCTGTGTCAAGATGGCAGCAGACACCAACAGCCACAGTGTACCACAGAAGCTTCCCAGGAACAACAGCGTGTAACACCCCTTAGTATGGGGCACAGCATCAAAGCAACAGCACTTCTGGCCCTGACCCAAAGGGCAGTGAAGAGATCAGAACCAGTATACAGTGGACATAGTCCTCTGTCCTAAGCTAATATGTAGCTTAAGTAGTACAGGCAAGCAGAGAAGGAAACAGGCTTCCTTTCTTGTTGTTGCCCAGAGAATCTGCTCCCTCTCCACCTCCTGGACTAACCAGGGATGCCTTCAAGGTAATTGTGACTTGAGGAGCTGTGGCTTTACACTGCCATCACAGCAGTAGCAGCCTCAAAGGTGCACTGAAAATACTCTCTTCAGCAGGAGCACCTGTACTTTACCAGCTATAGTATCTGGAGTCACTGCCTTAGTTCACTGGGGCAATGTGCCCCACATCCAACCCCAGAAGCAGCAGAGCACCTGGAGAGGCAGCCTAACAACTTGATGAACAGAGTTCCAGTGAGGAGGGTTTCCATGAGGAAGCAGAGGATTTTGGTGCAGAGTCCCAGGTTTGTCCCCACTGATATTATGGTGCTGAGCCCAGCACTCCAGCAACCTTTGAGACTCCAGAAGTGGTTCTGTGTGAGGGCAGCTCACCACAAAGCCAGCTCAGGACACACTACACAAGGGTGTGCTCAGGGAGCAGGGCCAGGGCTGCCAAAGGCTGGGGTGCAGTGCCCCAGGTAGGCCATCATAGCCAGAGCACTGGATGGAGTCTCCATGCCATGACAGTGCACAGCAGTGCTCTGTGCCATGTCTGTAACCTTGCACAAAGAAACACCTGCTTCGCCCCCATTCCCTTTGGGGACATGAGGGTATGTTTTCTTTCCTGTTTCAGCCTTGGTGGGGTTGTGGCTGGTGATGGTAGTTTGATTCTTCATTTCAATAAAGGCTCTCACATCTGGCCTCATGTGGTTTGTTCATTCCCCTTTTGGATTGGGAAGAGGATACTGAGGGGTATTCATCCCTTCCCATTGCCCCATGCACACTGCCATGGGGTCAGCCCCCTCAGGACAGTCCCAGCCCTGCCAATATGCTCCCACTCATGTCTTCCTCAGCTGTGGGAGGACTGATGGAGTCTGGGGGCAAATTTAGCATCAGGTCCAATGTGGACAGCCTGCCAACCCCCACTGCAGATGTCACAGAGGGACCACAAGGACAAGGGAGCCCACAAGGCTGAACCATGACTATTGCAGCTCTGCAGACCCAGCAAAGGCGTTTCAAGTCAGCAATTCCCTGCTCCCTTCCAGTCCCAACACTGACCCACCAAAGGGACACTCACAGAAACCAGAATGTCCTCTTTAATCTGTCCATGCTCTGAGATGCCGAACAGAAATGAACACATCCTAATCTGGAGCCAAATCCCACTGAACCCAGCATGGATTGGGTGAAGTGAGTGCCTCCTTCCTTTCCCCTCCCTGGCTTTCATGGGTATTCCACCAGCTCCACAGGGCACCAACACAGCAGATACACAGCCTGCCCCAGGCCCTCCTCCCACTGTCCTCAGCACCATGGGAAGGGACACTCGCCCCACTGTCCTCCCTACTCCTGGAGAGTCACAGAGGAGATGTCAGTTGAAAAAGATCTCCCTGACATATTTCAGAATGTCGTCTTCAGAGTTCTCCCTGCCTGTGCTCTGTGTCTCGGCACCAGCACTAGCATCAGGAGGCGATGGAAGCGCCGGACTGTGGTCGCTGCCTTCCCCCGCGTTGGTCTTGCTCCCAGGAGCCTCGTTTAGTGTTGGCTGAAGCTCTTGCTCCTCTCTGCTCCCAGACCGGGCCTTCTCTTCACTTTCCTCGCACTGTAGATTCTGACCAAAGGGAAAACAAACAAACCCGGCCGTGCGTGACTTCACCCCGGGAGCCCCCCAAGGAGCAGGGGGTGCAGCCCACCATCCCGCGGGACAGCCCTCGCCAGGTCCCAGGTCCGCGGTGGAACCTGGTTCTGCCCTGCAGCGCTCAGCAAGGGCTGCGCAGCTGGGATCGAGAGGAGGGACCGGGAAAACTGTGGTACACCCGGAAGGGCCCCCCGACCCGCCGCCGGGAGAGGGACCGCCCGCAGCCCTGCCGCCCGCCCGCGCTCCCTTACGGCAGGGCCAAGTCCCGGAGGTCCCGGCTCACCTCGGCCAGGACTGCCAAGGCCACCTCCACCAGCTCCGCCTCGTTCATGCAATACACCGCCGCCGCCCTGGGCCGCGCACAGGGGGGCGCTCAGCGCGGGCAGAGCCCGGGCTCGCCCCCCGGCCGCCGCTCCCCCGCCCCGGCGGCGCTACCTGCGCGCTGCCGCCGCCCGCCGCCGCCCGGCCCGGGGGGACGGGGACGCCGCCGCCCGCTCGGCCCCCGCCGCCCCCATCCAGGCCGGGAGCTGCCGCCGCCGCGCGCCCGCCGCCATCTCCCGCAAGGGAACACCGCGGGAGGGGCGGTGCCGGGGGGCAGCTTCCGCCCGTCGCTCCGACCCTGCTTCCTCGCTCCACCGGGAGCGCGGGGCACCGGGAAGGGCGGCTCTAAACCGCCGTACAACCCAAGTCACGACAGAGCCCCGTGCTTGGTCAGGCGGGGCGGGAGGCGACGTAGGCGGAGCAAGCCGGGCTGTGGGCCAGCTGCGGAGCAAACACCATGTTTGGAACACTTGCCAGCCACCCGGCCCCCTCGCTCGGCGCTGCCGGGGCGCCCTCCGCAGGCTGTGGCGCGCAGTGCTGCCCCTGCCGCGGGCGGGCCCTGCAGCGCGGCTGCGGCGGGGGGCTGCTGAGGGGAAGGAGGAGAGAGAGAGGAGCCCGGTCAAAGTATATAGAGTAAAAATCCCTTTAGGAATAAAGCATGTTTGAGGATTGTTCTAGCAAAACAAGATGTTCATTCCTTGAGGCTTCTGACACAGTATCAATGTTATGCTAATGCATCATTTTGCATAGCAGCCTTGGTCTGGAATATACCTTTAATATTTTATTTCCCTAGCAGTTTGGAGGGTTTTTTTAGTCCTACTTATGAAGCAAACCTGAAAGTGGTTTCTCTCCAGAATCTCAGCTGACCCTTTTTCAGTGTTGTTAGAAGGTAACACCTGGAAGAAGCTAACATCCCTGGAAGCGTTCAAAGCTGGGTTGGATGGGGCTTTGAGCAGCCTGGTCTAGTGGAAGATGTCCCTGCCCATGGCAGGGCAGCTGGAACTAGATGATCTTTAAGGTCCTTTCCAACCCAAACCATTCTATAATTCCGCAACTCTAAATTTTAAAACACCTGTGCAATGCAGTCAACCCTTGGGGCTTGGAATGCAGCCGCAATCTTTCTTAGCCTTTTGAGAGGCCAACAAAGGCCAAGAAAGGCTCCCACTTGAGAGCTCTCTAAACTCTCAGGTCCTCAGACCAACCATGGGAATTTCTGAAGCCAAAGTCAGCACTGGGGTTGAGGAGACATTACCTTGGACTGGCATGAAGAGAAGCTGCACCACGAGTATCGCATCCCACTGAGGTAGAAACCCTGTACTTAGATGTCAGTCTGCCTGGGGACTTGTGGGGGTTTTCAGATGAGACTGTAGTCAGCAAGAGCAAGTTATTCCACGGACAACAGGTACCCATAGCATGAACATGTCTGTAGTGAGGATTTCAGTACCCAGTAGTGTTGCCCTTTAGCAGCTGTCTATGAATATGACTACCCATATGGCTCATGAATGGTTGTTTGTTTTCCAGTAGAGTGTGTATGCTCTGCCAAGGAACAACATTACCATAAACTCCCAATACAGGCCAAGGACATAAGCAGCAGAAAGTTCCGTGGCAATGTGTAAGCAGATGAAATGTATCTGCTTAGTCCACTCAAAGACTATGCAGTGCCTTAGCACAGCACTTTCCCTGATGGAGGGTGCCAGAGAGCACTACACAGGGCCAGACTGGTTCTGGCTCTCCCTCCTCCTATCCACCATCAGGTAGCTGCTAAGCATTAGTTAGTTTCTCAACTCCAAAACAAGCATTTCAAAGTCTGACTAAGGATCTTTGCTGTAGTTGGTAGATACCTATGACAAGGTAACACGATACATCCAAACAAACGCAATTATTTTTGTTCATGGATGTCTGGTTCCCCTCTGGTGTGCGGGTGTCAGTGCCAGAAGCACCTGGTGAAAAAGCACAAGGGCCTTTTCTCCATGCAGGAGACTCTTGGACATCACTGTCCCAGCCACCCTCCATGTTTTGCAGCAACAGCTGAACAAAGCACAGATCTCGAGTGCAAGGGAATACTTTGTTTTTACGGAAAAAAACCAAACAAAACCCAAACTAACAAAATCATAACAACAAATGTTATATAGAAAGAATATTCTGGTTTCGTGTCAGCCTTTCCAGTTTGAGTCATCTTATCATCATGCACTGTGCTGCCTCACGCTTGCCTCCTCCAGCCTCAGCTTCTTCTGCAGAACCCCTGACATGACTCCAACAGCCTTCCAGCCACTTGCTACTCAAGACTCCCTAACAGAAGGAAGCCCAGCTGCCATAATGGGTCAGTGGAGACTTATTTTTCAGTGCTACCACTGATCCAGTCCCATACTGGCATTCTATTGCACAGTGGCTTGGCAAATGTATTTGTCAAGATGCAAAAGCTACAATGAGAAGAGGGACTTTGCTTTGCCTTCTCTCCCATGCACTTTGTTCCTGTACAGTTAACACTGTTTTTTTCAAGTCTGTAGCTCTTTCCCTTCAGTACTGTCCAGGTTAAGACTTTTGAGCCAGTAAAGTTGTTAATTTAATCTTCCCATCCATAGAGGCAGTGAGGCAGGTCCCACAGTCCATGGCTGTGCTCCAATCCACTGTGACAACGGGAGCTCGGTGTCCTCCCAGGGAAAGGCAGCTTTCCAGAACCTTTTCTTCACCATTTAACTAAAAGAAGGGAAACGTAAGATTTTAAAGAGGTAAGTTTCTGCAGTGGGGACAATGCATCCAACAAGAGAAGCCAAAGCCTGCTACAGACTCCGTATCTGACAGCATGCACAATTAAGCAGAAAAACAGAGAGCTACTGAGATGTGTGTAGCACACATGAGAAAGGAAGTTTCCAGTCTCCCAACAGAAGCACACGTTCTCAAGCAGCTCAGCTCCTGATGTCAGCTGACCTGCAGTAATTGAACAAGGCAGGCTAACAGCACACACTGATGAGAAACACATAAGCCTAAGCCAAAGCTCATGTTAGTTCAGGTGCCGTGAGTGCCCCAGATGCAAAGTAAAAATTCCATCTAATCTGCTTTGCGATGGCTTATACTCAAGAGAAGGCAAGGGGCATGTGATCAGTAACCATTGTCACTGAGGCACAGAAATTTGTGTACTTGGAACCATTCAGCCTTACGCTTAATTTAATTTCAGTACAGAGTAAGGGGAGAATCAAGCTGGGTCTAACATAGCATCAACAAGCACACAAGGCAGATTAAAGATGAGCATCAGTCACAATCACCCATTTTGCATTGAACTGGCATGCATCCATATATTAAAAAAATAATTAAAACTTTGTCCTAGGTACTTGGACACTAAGAAAAACTGCCACAGCTAAACTTTAAGAAGAAGGAGCACACATACTCCAGTTACATACAGAGGACCCAAACACTTGCTAAACACCACACACTGCTAAAATGCACACTGTGTGAAACTGAGCAATAACTATCACAGAGCAAGGATGTGTAGGTTCTGCTTGAGAACTTCCAGTGTCTGCTGTTGCACCCTTGTAAATAACAAAAGCTTGTAGGGATATGTAAGAGTACTCCCCATCACTTCTCAGACTTACCTTAAAAATTACTCCCCCAGTAGAAGAACATGTCAACATATAATTGCCCTCAGAGTCAAAAGCAAAAAGCCGTCCTCGTGGGAACTGGACTTGCTTGTAACCACTGTACCCGGACAGAACAAATGGACCTGTAGCTTCACTGGGAAGGTCATACTCAGACACCTTCAAACCACTTTTGTGAATATTCCACTGAATAAACTAAAATGAGAAAAAGAGATGACAAAAGCCTATAGTGAAATTAACTAGGATCAAAGTAGAGTGGCCATTTGTTGTTTTTAAACCAAGTGGCTATTCCTCACAAACAGAAGGTGGCATTTTGACATCTATATCTAAGTGGCTATATTAATAAAACGGAGGCAGCAAAAGCTGTAAGAGTCCAGGCAAACCTATGCCCTACCTTCCATGAGCACTGCTGCCTATGTGTCCTTCCACACTGCATGCAGTATCCTGGCGAGAATTCATTTTACTCTCCTCATCCAAGGCCGCACACCTTCAGGCAGGTGGCTCCCTCTCTAAGCCACACCTCTACTGCTGAAGACTGCAGAATTGCAGAAATTGAAACGTTTATTATAAGCAATTGGGAGCTGCTGACAAGGAGATTTATGCAAAGTGGTCAAGGATCTGCTTCCCTATGAATCCCAGATCTCAAATGTGGTGATCTCAGGGGCACAGAAATGTCATCTTCGTATGGACTACTTAGGAAGGGGTTGTCACCAACAGTAGGATTTGCAGACAAGGTCCAAGACAGCTCCAGCTCCTAATATATATTTTGCAGCTCCTCTCCCTGTAGAGATTGCATGGAGCAGGGTGCTACTGCAGATTGGGTGGTACCTAAGATTACAGTTAGCAGCCCACAGATCTGAGGTTCTGAGCATATTTTTACTACTATCCCCACTATATGGAGAAGACTCCAGAAGCAATCTCACTGCCAGTAGGAGCTAACAAGTAGGTCACCCACAGCCTACCTTGCCATCCTCGCCTATGCTGTAGACTGTGTTCTCATCATAGCTGAACTCAACGGAGTAGACTTCCCCATCATGTGCCTTCCAGCTCATGGCGCACTCGTGCTGCTGCATATCTAAGGGGAGAACCAGTACTGAACACTTTTTGTACTCACACAGAGCTGAGGTGAAGAGAGAGAGGCCTTTTATGTTCCTAAGGTCTTTGTCCCAGCCCTCTAAACCAGCGGGGGGGAGCCCAATCCAATTCCAGCACCCTGTGCTTATACTCCAGCATGTGGCTTCTACTTTGGCCACAAAAATCATTGCCTGTAACTACTCAACTCTTCCTCCAGCTTTACAGGGCTGCTGACTGTCAACTGCAGGCATTCTGCATCTAAGCCCCATTGGCACCCCTCCTCCCCTTGTTATCCCATCCACCCTCACAGCTGCTGTGAGCTCTGTCCTCCCACAGACCTGGGGCTGCAGCCTCCAGCTAGCACCTGTGCCAGAAGCAGATTCCTCATTCACAGATGAGATAGGCTCAAACTGCCTTTATTAAAAGGTCAGGCTGCAGAGGGCAAAGCCTGAGAAACAGAAATTGCTCAAGGAAGGACTGATGTGAAGCCTGTGCCTTCAAATGGAAGGTCATACATTAGTTGCTTTCCTCAAGACTCAGCCTCTAACAGATGTACTGCTATCTGGTATGACCCAAGAACACATGGTTCAAGGGCAAGTTAACTCTCCTCAGCAGGAGAGAAACAACAAATCCAGCTGCACTACCAGGGTCTCCAGCCAATATCCTCCAGAAAAAGTTTGTCAATTCACTCTCAAGAGCTACTGTGGAGAGAGAGAAAATAGCTTCCACCCTGGTGCTCAGGCATATCTCACAGTTGCCTCTGGGCCAGTAGAAGGGTGCTAAGGGGAGCCAGCTGAGGACTAGGAGCCCCCTCCCTGCCCACTGTCACAGAATCATAGAATCATTTAAGTTAGAAAAGACCTCCAAGGTCATCCAGCCCAATCATAATCCTAACACTGCCAAGTCCACCACTAAGCCATGTCCCCAAGTGCCACATCTATACATCTTTTAAATACTTTCAGGGAGTGACTCCAGCACTTTCCTAGGCAGTCTGTTTCAGTGCTTGACAACCATTTTGGTGACTTAAGTTTCCTAATATCCAATCTAAACTTCCTCTGATGCAGCTTGGAGCTGTTCCCTCTTGTCCTATACCTTGTTACTTGGGAGAAGAGACCAACTCCATCTTTTCAGGTAATTGTAGAAAATGATAAGGTCTCCCCTGAGTCTCCATCTCTCCAGGCTAAACACCCCCAGCTTCTGCAGCTGCTTCTCATGAGACTTGTGCTCCAGACCTTCCACCAGCTTTGGTTTTGCTCTTTGGACATGCTCCAGCCCCACAATATCTTTCCTGTAGTGAGAGGCCCAAAACTGAACACACTGTTTGAGCTGTGGCCTCACCAGTGCCAAGTACAGGGGGACAATCACTTCCCTAGTCCTGCAGGCCACACTGTTTGTGATAAAAGCCAGGATGCAAGCCATGGCCACCTGGCCTCACAGCTACTTATCAACCAACACCCCCAAGTTCTTTTCCACCATACCAAAGAGACGAACAATCCCATCTGCAGCCCCAGTGACCAGAAGGTTGCCATTGTGGTTGAAGGCTGTGCAGTTAATAGCAATGGGCTCAGGCTCCAGGGAGAACTGCAGCTGGAAGGGAAAGTCTGCATTAATGCCAAGAAACAGAGCTGAGGGTGCTGAAGAGCTGATTTCCAGGGGAGGGAGAAAAGATGGTATTTAGTAGCAAGAACTCCTCCGGTTTGGAGCCCTACACCTCTAATGATTACAGACTTCAAGGTTGGCAGTGGCATTTTACTGTGACACTAAACCAGCAATTCACCTCAGCCAAACCACAGCTTTCTTGGCTATGGCCTCAAGACTGCAAAACCAGCTTCTGGCAGGCATTAGCTTGAGTATGTTGCTTTCTCCTACATGTCAGAGAGAGCTCTTCACTTAAAAACAGGAAGGGCGAGGGAAACAGCAGCAACAAAAACCCTTCAGTATAGCTCAACTAGGAAAAGCCTGAGCAAAGCATCATTCAATCCCCACTTGGGATATTTCCAGTCACAAACTGTGCAGACAGGATAGAAACAAGGCTATGGACTATTTTGAAGAATCCCTTAAAAAAATCCAACACACCAATAAAACAAAAAAACTTCACTCAAGGCCAGCAACTACTTACATTATTTATTTTTACCCTGAATGTGATTGAGGAGGAAGGAGGAAAAAGAAGGGTATTGAAAAGAAAGTCAGCATAATATAGAAAGAGGGCTCCTACACATTGAAACAGAAGATACTCATTCTCAGCAAGCAGACTGAGAAAGAAAAGAAACCCAGCAAGTACCTGCTGCTTCATCGTCTTAGTGTCCCACAGTAGCAGCTTCCCAGGAACTTGGTTCATGCTTTTGCCCCCAGAGCTGACTACTGAGAAGTCCATGTGGGAGACAAGGCTCTGGGCAGCCGCAGAACAAACAAAAGAGGCACCACTTGGGCTGCAGGCAAGCGAGAGGATCCTGAAACACAGGCACATAGTCTGAATTGCCTCTCTCCAGCAGCTGCCCCAAGCACAACACTCAAATACAACCTCTCCCTTTAAGACCCCGCAAGACAGGGTGCACTGCAAAAGAGGGCGGTATTCATGTGCTTAGACAGATTTTGAGTGTCTCCCTTTTAACTGTGCAGTTTTACACTGCTCAGAGACGGACTGTCCTCTGGATGAAGGCAAGATAGTTCTGAAGTTGCAGAAAAGCAGCAGGAACATTGAGACGTTCACTGTCAAAAAAAGCACCATTTATATTTATATACAAAAATCAGTATTCCAGAGTTACCTGGGCATGTCTTCATCAATGCTGATTTCACAGAGATTCTTCTTTGCTTCTGTGTCATAAAGACGAACTGTCCCAACCCCACTGCCAAGCAATAGCTTGAAACCAGCAAGGAGTAGATGGAAAGTGTGTGAGTGAGCAGTACAATGATGCTGTCCAACAACCACCAACACTTACTCAATTTTTTTTCTATTTATGCATTCAGACTAAATTTCACTCCATTAGGGTACATGCTGTCTTCCTGTTCAATCATGCTGAGTAGGACTATGCCAGAGCCACAGAAGTCAGAGTAAAAACCCTGCCTTCCCGTGAGAAAAAGATCTAATAGGGACCAAGGTGACATAAACACCACTTTCTAGATCATGGCTCAACACTATAGGATGCAAAACATCTATGGAATCTCAATATCTAGGGGAACAAGGAAAGAGAAATTAAGGATTGTTAATTCTGTGCTAAAGAGAAAATCAAGCAGAGGCCATCTCCTTTCGTCCATGGGAGAACAAAATCATCCAGAAGGGCTCACACATGCTTTATCAGTGGTGTTACAATTTAAATTAAAATTTAAATCATGGTGGGATGCATTATAAAAGAAAACTAAGCAAGCCAGATCCTTGTCACTTCAGTGCCTAATTTGCTCGTGAATCCCACATGTATTTCTGAAAGAAGAATCTTTCTATTAGCAAGCACGAAATAAATTCCACAAAGCAGAAGAAACATCAACACAACACAACAAGCAAAGTGCAAAAACTGCATGGACAACTTGCTTTCTAAAAGCAAATAAAAGAAAGAGACAAGCTGTAGCACCAGCTCTTCACAGGTAGCATTTTGGGGTTAGCAAGCAACAGATAGTCCGTGCCAGATTGTAAACAATATTGCCTTCTCACACAGCCCTGTCTCTTTACCAAGGGAGGGCAAGAAACACTAGCAACAGTTCTAGGACTCAGAAGAATGCATATAATTTACGGCTCCTCTCTAGTAACAGAACTAGAGAAAAAGGGCTACAGGAAACATTTAAACTGCCATGTTATTTAAACAAGCTCCAAGCTCCTTATGTACACACAGACCCTCAACTCTTAAGACACCAGTATAAAACTGGCCACGGAACCCCTTCCACACCTGTAAAAGTAAAATGCCTCCCACCATACCCCTGTTCCCCCTTCTCTGCTGCTGGCTCAGGGTATGAGTAAATCTCCACAGCTCTCTGCTGCAGGGTTACCACAGAATGTTGTAACAGGTTGCCTCTGCCTGTCTTTACAAGTGGTTATGTGCTCTGCCTGAAGACAAGCAGTTCTGTCCTGCAGCTTTACCCACAATGCAGCTTGGGAACTTCTGTTTCAGGGCCACCTGAAGTGGTGGTGAATTCCTTGCTCAAAACAGAGTACGCTCCTCACTCTAGCTTTTCTTAAACCATAGAGCCTTTGGTTCCCCATGTCCCACTGAAAGTGGAAACTAACCGTTGCCCTGATCTTATCCACAATGCTGCTTTCTAGACACTAACATGCAACACAGCCCCAAATCATCTGCTGCACCTCTCGAGCCTCCACACGCAGACTACTCACCAGCCGATCACGCTTAGTCGCCCATTCCAGAGAGAGTAATGGAGATTTGGAAATGGATGAAGCTTTAGTTTGCATTATGGGGTTAAAAGACCAGACTTTGATGACCCCATCCACATCCAAGCTGGCCACCCTCCGTCCAGAACAATCAACCCTGTGTGCAGAACAAAACCGATGGGGTATTTTTCTCCCTCCAATTCTTAGACACAATTAAATATCCCATTAAGCCATCCTTCCCTGGCCATGCACCAGTTCCTTCTGCAGGAATCAGAACCTCCTTGCACCACCTCCCACTCAGTTCACAGTAACTGGCACAATGAGGCACACTAAGCTCCAGATGTAAACTAAAATGCCCTTATGCAATACCATCCTGCTTTCCAAGGGAGTTTCTTCCTGGCTAGCATCTCCCAGCCACAAAAATCTCTGTCCATTCTCACTGCACAAGCTACAGGCTATTTTCAGTCACAGGAACTTGACCGCCCTACAACTGAGAGTACCTGCACAATGTGCTGGACAGAAGAGAGGCTGGGAGAAAGAGGCCAACACAGCTGGTCCTTCTGCAGAGGCTTGTACAAGACAGCCCTCTTCTGACAGTCCATTACCTGCAGTACATGATGGATGAATGGTGCTCCCCATACTCCTCCTGGCTCAGGACGATGAAAGGCTGTTCCTGCCGAACTCCCACAGCCTCTGCACTGCTGGTAGGCATTTTGGCTGAAGTCTCTGTTTGCTCAGCATGCAGCTCTGAGCATGGTTCTGTTTCAGTCATGCCAGTATCTGTTTTCTTCTCAGCACTTTGGCCCTAAAGGAAGAAATCCTGTGTGAAATACAAGGAAGCAGCAGCTCCATATCAAGCTCCTCAGTCACCCCAGCCTGCTGGGAGAAAAAAAAAAAGAAGCTGCAACGCAACAGAAGAATTCTCAGCCCAACACTCCTTCTTCCAGGGACCTTTCTGAGCACAAGGATAGTGTGTTGCAGAATTGCACCATGGCCTACTTAGTTGTACAGTCCCTTATATGCCCCTCCATGTGCCCAGCCATACACTTTCCTGTAAGAATTAAAGGAAACCTCATACCTCAGCCAATATCAGAGGCCCATTTAGATGCCATTAGAGCACAAATTCACAAGTAAATCAACATATTTCAAGAAATTCTTGCATTCAGCAATATAAGTCCATATAATATGCAATTAAGCAAACCTGCACAAAATCTCATTGGATATTAAGCAACAGTGGATGGATTTTCCTCATCTGCCAGAGGTTTAGACTGTGTGCACTGGAGCCACCACTGCAGCCAACTGACTGATGACAACAGTAGAGTTGGCACATGAGTCCAAAAGCTTAAAACCCAATTTGACAGGGAAGACAGAACAAATGGAGTTTTAGAAGGTGAAGGCATTTGGATGAGACAAGATCTGCACTGCAGCACATAGAAACATTAGGAAGCAGCTTAGTCCTCCCTTGCTACCAGAAGGTGAACAAGAAGCAGATACAGCACATAAGCCAGTAAAACATCTGCAAGCATTCTTTTCTTAAACCATCCTCTGAAAATTAAGTGTCCCAAAATGGTATGGATGGTTTTGAATCCACGTTCCGTAACAAATGCTTGCCTCATTTACAGTAGCTTCACATTAGGACCAATGGATCAAACACTGCATAATCAAATAATGTGAAATCACAGAGCTGGAAAAGGTTGGGAAACAAATCCAAGAATGATCTCTCAATTAATGTGGGGAGGTAACAACCAATGAATGACACTCATGAAAGAGGAAGAAACAGCACCACCTTTCATTTTCCTTTTTGCTCACATGCTTTGAGAACAAGAGAAAGCTGAAGAGTATCAAGCTTGCCCAAAAGCACTAGAACCAATTTTTACATAGCCCAAAAAACACTGTCCTAACCTGGAACATCACAGAAAAAGGAAAGTCAAAGAAATCTTATTGGGAAATTGAGCTTTGCAATTTTTCAACCAATGTTTAGAGCGTTTTGGATGAACCATGAAGAAAAAAAAAGTTCTCTCAAGGCCTTGAATGCTGAGTGATGGAGTAACTTAAAGCAGTGCTCCTACACACAGAACAGCCACACATACTGGCCAACAGGACACAGTCCCTAAGCACTGTCTCTCCCCCAAGGCAGTGTCTCATATAGCCAAAATAAACATGGCTGAGATGTTGCCATCATTCCTCCTGTGCTCTGTATTCTTTAACAACGTGGCTGATGAAAGCCATAAAGCACACAGGTGAACAGAAGGGGTCTGCTGATCTTCAGCAGTTAAATTCCAGGACACAGTTTTATTATTTCATTAGATCTGAAAGCAGGGCACACTCCCAGGCAAAACTGCAACATGAAATGCAATAAACTCCAAAAAGAAAACACTGCTGGGAAAGATATTTCCACTCCTGTCCAGGAAAACTTTCTATCAGCTTTCATCTATCCCACACAGAGCCTGCACAAATCTGCATAAGAACGCACAGAAAGAGAATTCACTTGGGCAGGATGGGTGGGCCAAGTTCATTGCTACTGAGGAATGAGGATTTTAGCAAGGAATTTGAACACAGTCATTAAGGTGAAACATACTGCCCTCAGGATCAAGCTGTTGAAAAAGATCATGACAAAAGACAACTCTTCTTCCATTTGAAATGCGACTTGATTAACTACAGATATTAACCTTTGATACAGTTAGTTCCAAGGACCAATTCAGAAGCTTAAGGGAAACACTTGCACTTGCTTTACCACTTAGTTTTACAGAAATACCAGCCTTCTGCTTCCCAGCCTTGCAGTGTTGACCAGTACCTGGAAAGTTCCTTTCGACAGCAGCTCCTTCCTTTCCTTCCCATGCTCTTGCAAGCGCTTCTGCCGCTGCTGCAGGGAACTTGACTCGCCCGAGACTAAACCACTGAAGTGACTCTTCCCATCCTTAGAGCTCACTGTTCCTTCTTTTCCTTTGGCACTCTGGAAGGCAGAGAAACAACTAAGCAAAGTTATGCTTGTGCTATGCTGCAGAACAAAGAGCAAAAGAGGCAGCAAAGAAATCAAGCACCTGCAAAGGCTCCACAAGCCCACAGAAAACAGTAGCTGTTCTTGTGCTGCATTCAGGCCCAGCATATATTGCAAGGCAGGAAAGGACATTTCATTTTTTCAGGTGGAAGCAAAAGCTTGGAGCAGTGCCATGCAGCAAGTTAACTCCTTCGATACTGAGCAGCTTTCAGTGAATACAGCTGATAATTACCTGGTGATTTGTTGGTTCTTTCTTCCCTAGCAGCATACTGCCAGTCTGCGTTGGAGAAGCCCCACTTGGATGGGCTGGTCTGGAAGGCCCCTTTTTACTTTGGGAGAGAAAAGTAGACAAAAAGCCTCCCCGGGACTGAAGAGAATGTGCTGTATTCCTCTGATTGCAGGTCATATCACTAATGAAAAAAAGAAAAAGAAAAAAAAAACAAATAGAATATGAAACTGTAGCCAGGCAACCTGATCAAAGACCACCCAGCAAGTGAAGCTGTTTGAACCACTTGAAGACAGATGTTCATTTCCAAGCCAGAGGACCACTGTGCATTAAAAAACTGTTTGAAAACATCCTGTTAGTACCTGGAGCAGATCATTTTAATTCCCGTAACCAAAAGCTTACTTCTTAGAGATGCCACTGAGATAGTGGGATCAACTGTTGCTGAATCCCCGGTAGAGCCACCTAAAACTCCATCCACACCATCTGGTTAGTTTAGAAATACCCTAAGGGAAAGGCAGGGGAATCCAAATTTCTGAAGAACCTGTTCAGCTGGGATTCCCAATTCAATGTTTCTACTTTGAGAAACATTCAGCATCCAGTGTTTCACTAAACACCCTTAGACAGGTGTTCAGCAAGTGGTGTTCAACAATTTTACAGCAGGCCCTCAACATCTCAATATCTGGACCCAAAGCAAGCAAGAGAGTTTGCAATCATTTCTATAATTACAAACACCTCTCTTCTCAGCCCACAATGCCAAGAGCAGCAGCTGCTTCCCAGACTATAACTATCCGATCTCACTCTGCTACAGCTTCCTCTGAGAGCAGTGTGGCAGCAAGGGGAAGGGGAATACAATAATCTTCACTGTGTCTATCCACTCTTCAAGGAAGGAACTGTTCTACCAAAAGCTGGGCTTTGGGTTGAGCAGAGACATGAAAATAAGCAACCAGAACTGGCCCCCAGACTAAGAAACAAGCTGCACGCACAAGAAATACTGCTTTTTAGGCAAGTTTTTCTAATACAAATGAACAAAAATTAATATGGGAATAAATAATCCCATCCCTCACGTCCCCCACACGTGCAAGATAGCATTGGGGCTTTCCACACAGTTAAAAAAACATATCACAAACGAAACTCTGTAGCCTGTCCTGTGCAAGGAGTGCAGAGCAATTATTTAGATAGTTCAATAGACACTTAAGTCTATTTAATCAGACTGCTTTTAGACTAAAACACTTTTTGTGTGGTATCTGCTACAACTTCTATTTGTCACTGTCAACAGGATAATTTGATCAATCCTCTTCCCGTCTGAATACAAGTGAAAGAAGCACATGAGAAAGTCAAAGCCTCAGTGTTATTAATAACCTGTAGCTGAGCTACATATTCTTTCAGATCCTTTTAAAGCAAGAAAAAAAAAACTTCAGTAACACAGTGAATCCAAATGCACAGATTTGCCTTGCCTGAGAATATACTGGGGAAAAACAGAGTTTAAATAAAAACTAGACAAGGTGTATCATTGTATATGTTGCCTAGTTTCCACGGATAGGTATACAACAGATGCAGCCACAGAACACACTTTTAACTGCAGCAAGTTTATGGGGAATTCTGCACATAACTGAGCCTCATAGAACAAAAACTCCTTCTCCCTTGACTTTGCAAAAGCAAGAAAACATCTCTCTGTAACAAGAATCCCTACAAAACAACACAGAGCAGTCACCTATGGCATTGCAGGCACTAAAGTGAATTGGAATCAAGAGACAATCCGGTTCATTTGAGCAATACTGCAAGGTACTGCACTGCTACCATTGCCCTGGCTGCCCAGAACACCTTACTGCAATGCTGAGAGCAGAATCACTTCCATGTGTGCCTGGGCTCTCACTGGTTTGCAAGAACCTCCCAAATGATGGGAGAGATGTCCATCATGATTTCCCCCATTAAATCCACTTAGGTTACCAGATTTTCTGCCTTGATGTATTTCTGCCTTGATTCCCAGGGCAGGGAACAAGGAAATGACCCTCCAGGATCCTCCCTGACATAACAAAGGCAGCAGAGCCTGTCCCCAGCTCTTCCCCTGTAGGCACTCACAGCTCAGAGTCTCCTAGTCGATCCATGTTGGCCACATACGCAGGCAGCTTGTGGTGCACAACTGCTTGTTCCACTTCCAGTTCCTCTTTCTTCATGCGTGAGGATTCAGCCTGCAGAGCAAACAGCTAGAACAAGAGAGAAGAGCCAAACAGAAGGTCACTGGGATTCACCTTCTTCCTACTCACTGAGGTTGTTTACTCCTTTTATTTCAACAGCCTTGGAAGGGTGGGGAAGGAAGAAAATTGCTCTGACGGGCTGAGCACTACATTAGTCTGAGTAGTCAAAACAACCAGTACTTTACACATGTGAAACCAGAGCCTACTTAAAACCCTTCACTCCTCTCCCTGGATTGTTGCTCTGGGAACATTAATAGTGCTGGGAAATGAAGAGCCAGGCAGGGCAGAGCTGACCAGTCACTCTCCTTGCAGGCAGTTTAAGGCCAGGGCAATGCATGTGACAGGCAGTAATGATGTACAGGCACGGAGCCTAGAAGGTAACCTTCGTCCCACACCAAGGGTTTGGAGAACTGGTGAACTGGCAGGGCTCACCGAGGTCAACACCACCAGGTCACCCTGAAATCCAGCTCCATATCCTGTGCATCTCCTTCTCAAGCATGACAGTGAAATTTATCTCCATGTTATGGAGAAAGAAACATTTTTGGGTTTCCCCTTTAGTAGAGAGGAACCTCAAGATGCAGCTTTCTGGGACAGACATGGTTTATGCCTGTGACTCATTCACATGAAGAGTTCCTCAGGCTTTTGTGTTTCTGTACATTTGTTTTTCAGATATAATTCTTCTTTTTCCTTTTATCATAGTATTTAAGGAACAAAACTACAAGAAGAAAAATGAGCTTGTTATTCATGTATTTGCATTGTTTCAACAGTGTAAAACAGAATTTAAACCTGCCTTCCGTAGGTAGTTGCTTCCTTTTCTGACCTGAGCAGTTCTCCAAAAGGGAAAGCCTTGTTTTAACTCTGCCTATTTGTCAGAAAACCCTTATCCAGAGTGTAAATTATAGCAATCAACATGCCAAACACAAACCATAGCTTTAATTTCACTAAGAGTACAGAATACAAAATTGGAGGAAATAGAAGAGCTGTTTCAAAACGTACCTTATGCTGCCGTCCCTATTCACTGAGCATCTTTGCAGAACCCTTCCATCTGACTGATCCACTAACTCTGTACAGTACACAGTGACAAACCTCGCTTTTCTTTCACAAAAAAAGAGCCTCCTTTTTGAAATCCATTATTCTATTTTACTTCAACATTTTTAAGACAGTGTCGAACAGCTACTAAAACAGCTGAAACAGGAAGCACAACATACAACAGTGTTTTGTAACATGGGAGGTAAAGCACAAAACTTACTTTAGTCAAGTATTCATACAGAAAGAGCTTTAACTTTGGTACGTTTGAGGAAGTGAAATTGAAGTTCTGCTTACATGAATAAGGCTTCCTACTTGTATGTGATCATCCACATGTGATCTGTAGTTTTAGAAAGTTCTTAAACTGCAGATTTCATGAATCTCTCTAATAGTAAGTTATACTGGGAAATGACTGACCCATGTTACATATTCTTACACCCTCTCTTCTAAGCATCTGCTGATACTGCCAAAAATAAGACATGGAGATGAGCAACATTTTCTCTGAACTGATTGACCCTTCTCATGGTTTCCTGTAAGGTCTAGAGTTGGGAAACAGACATTCACAACATTTCCATTAGTTGATCTAAATTGCTTTAAGTGTACATCAAATATGGTGAAGTGGCCATTTTAGAAGTAACAGTTTCTGTCTCTTTGCCAGAATTTACTGCCTATTTCTATTGCTTCTATTGCTCTATCAGTTAAAATCTGGAAGTGACTAAATACTATTCACAAGTTTCCACGCAAAATCAGCGATATATCCCTTCCAATACATTCTATAATTCTTAACCTGCCACTAGTTTCACATTGTCTTGACTTCGCAGCGTAGCAGAAAAGGAGTTAGAATAGTATCCAGCCACCTATCAGACAGCACAGGGATGGGGACTGTCACGTCCATCAGAGGGACAGGAATACCCTAAACAGACAGTTCACAGTATGATCACAACCCTAAGTTGGCTGGAGACAATTGAAACATAAATCAAAATATAACAAAGGACTTAACAATGTGCCTTAGAATAACTGCACTGAACTGAACAGTTAGTATGTCCTTGAATGGGTGGAACCAATTTTACAAAACTCACAGCATCACACAGTCAGCAGCTAAAGAGTGACCTCAGTTCTGACCTTATGCCGCAACGATTCATTTTCTTCTTGTACGAGACTGCTCCTGAGACATTCAGCTTCAAAGTTCAGTATGACTGGAACTGGTAAGGAATGTTAAAGAAAATCAAGGCACGAACTTGCGAGCACCTGGTTTAATTCTAAAAGCCAGCACTCCGTACCAGCCATTTGCGTGTAAAAACAAAGCTGCCCAGTCCATACAACTAGCAATGAGTATGCGCACGACCAGAAGATTAGCAACAGCTTAGTTACCGAGTCAACTTTGTACTTTGCTGTTGCACAAACTGTTTCACGTGGACTTTGTAAGGATTTTTAGATTATTCCTTTTTACAGTCAGAGCTGGAAGACAAGACAGGTTATGTTACTGCTTTACTGTACACTGAAGAAACAGTTCATGATGAGCTGTATTCCAGCTGCAGTGTAAGCCTGCCCATCAGCAAACACATAAGGCCAGAATTCTGTAGCGTGAGGTAAAAACTTCTGCCAACAATTAACTGCCCTATTGTAGTGAGCTGTCACTAGACAATGTTGTGAACATAATGTATCCAGAGAAGAGTCTAACAGAAGATGCCAGAATAGTTATGGACTATGACCCACAGGTGCGTGCCTGTTTTGTACTATGTCAAGCAAAGAGTAAAAGCATTTCAGAACAAGGTGTGCACAAGATTTCTAGTCACTAGGACAGGGCTGCATAAGCAACAATCACAGTTGTTTGTGCCCAGGGAATGTAACGTATCATCAGATAATTGAGCAATAACTATTCCAACATCCTCTGGTAAACACCAGCTTCCTATTAAGTCTTGGCTCTGTTTTAAACAATCACCTGAAAGCAGCAGGTTCTGTAATACTACATTCTCGGCATCATTGTTAACAGTGTAACACCATGGCAAGGGAGATTTAACTATTAGTTGCAAAAAAGGATATGCATGCACTGAAATAAGACACTCAGGAAGTTGTGCAGAGACACGATAAATGTATCTGCCCATTGGCGGGAGAAATAGGTAGCGAAGGTGGGGTTGGAGTCCGGGGCAGGGAGGAAGGGCAGGACAAACCAATCCTTCCACTCCACCTGGTTCTGGAGCTCAGAGGCCTGCTTGAGGAAAAACTCCTGCGCCTTGTCATTGCGGCCATTCTGAAACACAGCGAGAAGAAAAGGGCTCACATTTCTATTAATGCTGTCAGATTAGGTCTAGGAATACTTGCTCTCTGTTATGTTCTGTTATGAACACAAGAACAACTACTTTAACCACCTGACACAGCAAGTGGCTAGAGTTAAGAGATTCATAAGGGAACAAAAGAATCTCAAATACGCTACGAGAAGCTCACAAATACACTTAATCCAACCTTCTTTCTAGTCACCACAATCTTGTTTAAAGGCTGAGACAAATCAAACTAAACACACTGATCTCCAGTTAAATCACTGCAGATCGTGCACTGACATAAGACATGAGCGTTCATACACAGGACCAAAGTATACATCAAATTACTCAAGCCTAGTATACATCAAATTACTCAAGCCTACAGCAGATGTAACCTGAAAAGGTTTCCGTCTGATACATTATTCAGACAGGGCTGTCACACCTCAGGGTAAGCACACGGCAAAATAAAATACGAAAAAATGCACTTCTGGAAACGTGCATTAGATTTTGATTCCTCCACCAACACCAATCATCAAGGTTTTCAGTCAGGGACTGGAATCAAGGAGGAAGAATCAAGGGGAAAATATATTCCACTGACTTTCCCAGGGTTTCAGTAAGTTAATCTCTGTTCCGTTTTAAGCTCATTATCTTCTGTTCTATTGAAAGCAAGCAAAAAGATATTAATTTTCTCTCCCACATTTCCTTGTACCAATTTGAATCTTGTGATCTCTGCCAGTATCCAAGTTATCAACAGAGGCTAAGCAGGACTGAGCTAGCATCCTTCTGAGGGGAACTTGCCTTCATGTCAGACTGTGAACATCTTGCTCTCAGCTGACCGTGTTTCCCCGTCGCCCGAGTTTCCCTGTCCTTCACACAAGCTTGTCATGTGAGTCTGCATCAACCTCGTTACTACACTACTGATCACAACACATGAATTGCTTGCTCCTTACTCACCAGGCCTGTCAGAGGCTCACAAGAGCAGTTTATCTCTGTTTTCAGAGACCATGATCTTGATAAAAGAGAAGCCTAAAGATCAAACGCTACCTGAATAGCATGCACAAGGTAGTATCGGAATAAGCTGGTTTTGAGCTTGTTCACCGTTGGCCGGTACACGTCTTCCAAACGGCTGAAAAGGCGTCGGTCCAGATAACTCCAGTAATCCCGCAGGGCAGCCAGATCATAGCTCTGAACAAACTGCTGCAGCTGGTCCACTATCTTATCCACCTAAAGAGAGCAAAACGGGGAAGACTGAAGTCATGTGAGGGCTCTTGCAGCACAAGAGACTTTCTGTAACTCAGTGCTGAGAAGCTTTAATTGCATAAATGGTACAATCCAACTCTTACGCATTAGTCATTTTCCTACTCCTGGAAACACTCTGCATTTTGTATTAGCATTCTTCCGCTCTGCAGCACTTTCCAAATAAAAGAAAATGAAACATGATAGAACATAGACAAACAGATTTTCACAGAAATATCACATTTTGTTAAGCCCAGTTGAGAGGGTTCTTTGCAAGTAAGCAAAACTTCCCACTGCTTTGAAAAGTCACTTGATAATGAAAAAGTAATAATGTGATCAAATGCTGAAAACTCAAGTGCAGTCTACGAAAAAAATAGCATTATTTTTAGACTAAAAGGAAAAACACCCCTACATTTAACCAACAGAAAGAGGAAGTCAGTTCTGTTGTATTGCAATCTTTGAAGTACCTTTATCTTTAATAATTTCATCTACTAACAAGGTAGGTGTAAAATTTTGCAACAGGATTTTTTTATCGTGATGTCCTTCTGAAAATAATTTCTGCAATATGAATAAGGAAGAATGGTGGTGTGGGAATAGATTTTTTGTTCAGTGACTTCTGATGGCCAAGAGAGGCAACAGGAAAAAAAAAAAAACAACCCTGTACCCTGTATAAAATTAAACTGAATTTGTTTAACATGTGGTTTGCTCTCCCCTCCTCAGTTAATGTTTTAGGACGTCATTCAGCTTCTATCTCTGCGGCTTCCTACAGATAAATGAAACTGAAGTTTGTGACCCCAGCAGTTCTTTCTTGGACAATAATTCCAGTTAAGTCAACTGTCTGACAATCTCTAAACATTAGCAAAGTGCTAGTGTTTCAAAAATAAAAGCAACATGCTTTATGAATAATAAAAGTAGTGGCTGGATTGGTGGTTAAAGAAAAATCTGACTGTTCAAAGCACTACATTCAGTGCTCAGAACTGCCGTTACACGAACATGCAGCTCGCATAATAGACTGAAACTGTATTTTTGACGCTGGCAAATTCTGTGCCAACTTCCACACGTTTGTCAAGGTAGCTGGTGCTTGAGACCCACAAACTAAGAAGCAGAGCTGTAAAGCCGCTGGACAAGAATCTCACGACCAAGAAAAGATCCAGGCAAAGAGATGTCTTCCTGCCGCTGCCCTCGCGGTACGCGGGTCTCCTCCGTTCCTCTCGACTCGAAGCCGAAAATCCCCCGGTGGGTTACAGGTCGGACAGACGGCAGTTCTGGGCGGGCCAGCCTGACCCCCGGCGGGGGCGGCTGGCCGGGAACTGTGCTCCCTGACTGGGAAGCCAGGCGAGGGGCTGAAAACCACTGTCCTGCGCTAACGCCGCTCCGGAGCCACGCAGGAGGGGAGCCTTCCCCCTGCTGAAGTGCCCCGCCGGTCCCCAGCGCGCACACAGGCGGCGGCCGGGCGGCCCGGGCGGCTCCGAGGAGCGAGGGTCCCTCTGCGCGGCCGGCCCGGCCCCGCCACCCAGCCCAGTCCAGCCCGGCGGGGCGGGGCCGGCCGCTCTGGCGGGAGGTGCGGGGGCTCCGAGGGCCGCCCCGCCGCCGTCAGGCCCGCTGCCCTCGCCCAGCCCCGGGGAGCGCGGAGGGGCGTCCGCGGCCTGCCCGAGGGCACCCGCGCCCAGCGCCCCGCCGGGAACGGGGACACGGCCGCCGCTCACCCGGAAGCCCTTCTCCCGATCCGCCTTGATCTCGGCGTCCAGCTGCTTCAGGGTGGCGGTAAAGCCGCGGAAGAGCAGATAGTCCCGCACCAGCTCGTCCGTGCGCTCCGCCGCCGCCGCCATAGGGACCCCGCGGCGCCACCGGCGCCGCCGGCTCCGCCCGTGGGCGGGGCGGGGTGGGCAGGGCCCGTCCTTGCGCGGGGAGGACTACAGCTCCCAGCATGCCTTGCCCGCCCTCCTTTTCCCGCCTGTTCCCTGCCCCTCTTCCCTCCCCGCCGGGGCTCAGAGCCCGCGTTTTTTCCGCCTCCTGATTGGCCGCCGTCCGGCGCCGGCTGCGTCGCGATTGGCCGTTGGCCACGTGTGGCTCATGTTGCCTGGCGCTCGCGGCAGAGGCGCGGCGGCCGAGGGCGGCTCCGGGCGGGGCGGCACCGAGGGACACACCCGTCCCTGCAGCGTCCGGCGGCGCCTCAGGGGCTTCCCCCGGCCGGCCTGTCCCCTCCCGGCTGCGGAAGGAACAGCAGGGGCGGGCCTTCTTACCCCTAGGCTGTACTTGCGGTCGGTAGCGGGGCAGTGGGCGTTGGCCTTCCAGTGGAAGGCCGGGAAGGGCTTCCCAGACGGGTGCCTCAGGCTCTGTCAGGCCGGCGGGGCAGCTGCAGCAGGCCTGGCTGCGCCTGGATCTGGCCCTCTTGTGCAAGTGTATGTCTGATATCGTTGCCTGTACGAATGTAACAGTTAATTGGGGAAAGAAATCCAATGTTGTAAAGAAGTCTGTCACTTAGTAACATCTGTGGAAGGAGAGGAGTCAGTGCTTTGTGAAGCCAAGCCCTGGATATTTGATGGAAATGGGGAAGTGTGCAGGAGGTGGGAGGCCAGCTTAAGCTGTGTTGCAGTTTATTGTTAGTGTTTTAGTAAGTACTTAACAGGCAGGTATCTGTCAGGCAAAGAGAACATTTCAAACTCCATGATTTTCTACACAAAGATAAGCTGGAATGCCCTTGTCAATCAGCCACATTTTTTTGTTTGTTTGTTTTGGTCTGACCACTATGCAGGCTGTAAGATTTCTTTTTCTTCACTTAGATATTTATTCAGTATAAATAAATGTTGCATTGCAGCTTTCGGCAGAGACAGCTGGAGACTGTAGGAAGATACATGCCAGAGTGAGTCTCAATCCCCTGACACACCTGTAAGAGGTAGAACACTGTATGGCAAAGCAGCACTTGCCACAGGCACACCACCGGGTTCCTCTGGCAAGACTCTTCAACAGCTTGCGGGGAAGAGTTTTATCCCAGTCAGACAACTGTGCCTCAAAGGTGCGGAGCAGCGACTACTTCCCTATCCATCACTATAATACATAAGCATGTTCAAACTTAACCAGGCTTAGGTTAAATTTATGAGGATGACCACTGTATCTTAATGGGTGCTGGTGTGTGTGTAACTTCACTATATGCACCTTTCCTGGATCTCTTTAAAGCTGCCAACTCAGCATAAGCAAGTTGTTCAGTTTGTAGTTTCTGGGTCATGGGTCTATCATGTGCCTTGTCTGCACTGTTCTTACAGGCTTTTTTGCTGCATTTTTCTAGCTTTGCGTTTTCTTTTATAGTGTTTTGGAAACAAACCAAGGGATCTCATGATGGAGTTATCTTGATTTCACAGCATTTTGCTCTGAAATTAGAATAGTGAGTTTAGGGACAGAAGAAGTTAGAGGGGAGGGAGAAATTCATTCAGCCTTATGAAGTGCACTCTGTCTTCAAGACACTCTGGAAAAATAAGATCAGGGAAAAAACAACCACCAGTACTGTTTCTTTGTCTCTTCTAAACAAAGAAACTATTTAATCAAAATTGTTTATAAAGATGAAATTTACTCAAAATACTACTGAGCAGATTGATATTGCTATGCTGGAGGCAGAGAAATAAACATCAGGAATCTTTTCTCAACCCTGCCACCAATTCATTTGGTTACATTGTTTACCTTCAGTTTTCCAGTTTGAAAAATGGAGAGGGCAATGATTGTTTAGGACAGGAATTGTCCTTGTACAGGGCTATGAACATGCCAAATCCTTCTATATGAGGCTTATACCTGCTCAGGCCCTTAACTCTCATGTAGGTTGAGGTAAGAGTTTGGTTTCCCATGTTCTGAGCAAGACGCAAGTTAAGCTGAAGTCATCATGATCTCAGAAGCCAAAACTAAACTACTACTTCCTTTGCCTAGTCTAAGGAGACTATGTTCACATGCCAATTCTTAAAATTGCTTTTTCATAGTATCATGTGCCACTTGTGCGACATCAGGGGGTCAAGGAAGTTTAGTATCTTGAAAAAGCCTAAATACAGAAGGTCACTTGTATCCTTAGTGTTTAGTGTCTTGCTAAAATATCTGGCGTGAAAGCTCTGCAAGGTAGACATCCCATCTAAGGTGATCGTGGATGGTCTCACCGCACACATAAATCTTCAAATATTTTGGAGATGTGTATGTTTAAATGCACTGGTCATATGTTTTCAGTTATGTCTGGTATAAATGATGGAATGATGTGCAGCACTGAAGTTATTCCAGTTTACATCGGCTGAGAGTAGAACATGGCAAAGGCTTCTCCTAGCAAAATTCTCATGGGAAATCATTACTAAAATCTTGTGCCTTAAGTTGGTAGGCATCCAACAGGGATTCACAGCATGGTATTTCTGGACATGCTCCAAGAAGAGAATGATCCAAAAAAGACCATTTGCTGATGAAAAAAGATCAGAGTTAAGTAGCAAATGTCTATGAGACTGGGTGTGATGTGTATGTATTGCTTAATATATACAAATATTTATATTCTATGTTGAAGTTTACTGTGTTATTAATTATTTTCCCTTTTCATATGTATAAGGGTAGCTAGTGAAACAACATCTTTTTTTCACAGAGACATGGAAATTACTGAAGGTCAAAATGAAGGAAAACTGAAGAAAAAAACAAGGCATTTTCAAACATGAATCTAGTTAGAGCAGAGAATAATCAGTTCCTTTTCTTCTTATGTTTAGTATCAGGTTTTGCGTAAGGCTAAGACATCTATCCAGAAGTTGGAGCAAACCTTGTGTTCTTTGCTGAAGATGAAAGGTAACTATGCAAGTATTTGCTTGGACAAAGTGCCTGCACTTGGTTTCTATGTATTTGCTAAACAGAGACAGATAGGTGCACAGCTGAGCCCATTAAAGCATCACAGCCAACTGTGGCTTTAGTTGTAGCAATAAGCAAGGGATAGCGAAAAGTCTATCAACCCACTAAGCACTGCATCTCGGAAATCCCCCTCTAACTCGGTGTTTCCTACTCCCTCCCCAGCCTAGGTGCAGAAAGGAAACAAGCATTTCCTGCTATCCCATGGCAGCAGGCCTGAGTGCCCTTGGCACACTGCTACCGATTTGCCCCCAGCAGGTGTGGCCTGGTGTGGGTCCCCATGCTGGATCCTTAGGCTCTCACTAAGGAGCCTCACTCACTGTGGGAGCGAGTGTGCTCCTCCCGGCCGCAGCAATGTGGTGCAGTGCGAGTCACAGCCCTCAGGACCACCCAGCGGTGTGAGAGCTTGAACTGCAGGCTCTGGTGTGAGGTAGGATTTCCTGGTGTAGGAAATGGAAGCCTCTGATTAAGAGTTTACTGTGATAAAAATGGCTAAGAGAGATGGTACAGTTTTGTTTTCTTTCCGCTTGATGGGTCATCTTCCTGCCCTCCTCTGTCACAGCCTGTGACACTGCGTCACGCGGGTCAGCATGTGCTGTCGGCAGCTGAGGCAGCTCCTGCTGCGGCTTCGCACCCTCAACAATGAGCCTTCTGTTTACTGAAGCTGGCCACTGCCTCCACTGGCAGCAAGTAGGACTAAGGGCGTATAGGGTAGAGGCTTTGGACATATTTTTTTGTCCCCTCAAGTGTCCAAATTCTCGTCAGCTAGAAAAAAAAAAATTGCTGTTTATGCAACTTGCACCTCCAATAATTTACATCGATTAGAAGTCTCAGTGCTTACAATGAACAATCTTATCTGAAACCACATCTTTGGATGACCCGTAAAAGTAAGTCATAGGTAGAAAGAATATTTTGACAGAGCAAAACTGAAGGGATCACAAGCGGTGAGGCTGGCCAAGTGGAGCTTGGAGGCAAGCTTCTCCTTGTATTGACTTGCATATATGTAAAATTCATACTGCTTGTGGTAATGACAGCTTGGATGTCAGAGTTTTTTACATGCAATTTGTTCATTATATGGTAATCACAAAATACTGTATTGACTAGTGCATGCCTGAACTTCGATTTGCTTGTTGTTTTCACCATCAGTTTTGTCAGATCAGTGTTAGGAACAAGGCATTGATTCTAAGTTCCTCAGTGTTCATAACCTCCCAATGATGCTAGTCACATTGTAGGAGAGGCAGATTTCTTCTTTCACATTATTTTTGCCTCATGAAAAGCTCTGGCTCATGAAGAACCAGTTATTGAAAATACTCTGTTTGGTTGGGGCTGAGGGTGAGTGAGAAGCCAAAAGTGCCACTGATGTAACAGTAACCTTTCTGCTGACAACAGAGAGCTACAGTCTGGAGGATGGGAACCCATCCAGCTTGGAGGAAGTCAGGGAGGAATATGTCAAGAGGCAATTCAGCAATCACAGGTAAGGGCTTATACCAGTCAAGAAAAGATGATAATACTTTGCACTTGCTTCCATCCCGGCATCTCTGAACCTCTTTGTCATTGTTACTGTATTTCCAAGCAGAGGTCTTTCATCATGAGAAAAGGATGAAGAGATTTCCCCTGGACCCCTGTAATCCCATGTAGTACACAAACATGCTAAGCATGTTGTTGATCTCATTTCCAGTCAGTGCATTTATTTTCTTTTCCTTCTATATAGCTGATCTCCACCAAGGACTTCTCATTCTCCTGCAAAGCAAAAGAAGGAGGGAAAAGCTGGCTTGGGAAGAATGGCCCTGGACTCTGGAGTGACCATGACAGGGGTCCAGTTAAGAAATTGTTCATGTAGCTTTTCTCTTTTGTGTTCTTTCCAGCATTATATCAGCCTCAGAAGACGTGAGTGAAAGTGACTCTGCCATCTGGTATTTGATTCAAGAATGTGAAAAACAAACACTGGAAGAAGATGGGAAGCCAGAACTGATCCAGTTTTCAGACACTTCTTCCCCAGATCTAGTGGAATTTGAACGGTAAGTGCACGCCATGTTGCCTTCAGTTTTTCAACTTGTTTGCATTAACACTGTGCATTGAGTCACTGCTGTTCATGCAGCCCTCCTGGAGCCTGAATCTGCCTCGCAGAAGCCTTGTGCCAGCAACTTTGGCCCTGCTGGTGATGAAGCTGATCACTTCCCAAGTCCTTTACCTGTGACTTGCATGTGAATGAACTCTCAGCATCATAGCAGTCCCCAGCTTTCAGGCCCTGGTAAATCCCTGAGGATTTTTCACCCCTTCTCAAGAAAAAGAAGAAGATTTCTTTCAACTCTTTCATTCCCTGTCTGCCCACGCTTTACCACTGTCCATATGACTTTCAGAGTACAATGGAACATACTTGCTAACAGTAGTGCTTTAACAGGCAAGCTCAGGTGAAATAGGAGGTTATTAATCCAGGATGATTTATGCAGGTGTGTGTCCCTGTTTGTTTGTAGTATCAGTACCCTCATAGAGTTGTATCCCTGCAATGGGGCTAGATTTTAGGAATGTAGGAATTGCTGCACCAGATGAAATTGTCAAGAGTCTAGCTGTATGTGTTCTAGGGAGGTGCAGGAACCAGAGGCAGAGCATACTTTCCCCTACAGTGATGCTCATCCTGCCTCTAATAGCATTGTATGAGAAGCTTGAACACTGTTGCCCCTTCCCGAAATAGACCTTCAGCTGTTTGCAGCTTGGAATACTTTTTTAGTGGGATCAGAGCAGGCTAAGGCTGCATTCAACTAAGGAAGATCTTGTTGTTCTCAGCCTGCAGGCTGCAGAATAGGGTGGTCTGGAAGATACCAGAAACCATTCCTCAGAATATCTGCAACGCAGGGGAGGAGGGGAACCTAAACTCTTGCATGTGTGTTACTTATAACTAGTGGATGTGAGTCCATAACCCCCTCCAGGATCAGCTCCTAAGTGCCTGATGCAGGACCTAAAAATCAAAGACCACTGTTCTCATGTCAGTGGTCCATTATTTCAGCCAGAGGTTGTAATGGGTTTTTTCAAAGTTATTAATATCTTAAAACTGAGTATGTTATACACCACGTTCTTCCCCTTGCTGTCAGACAGCACTAGGAGGTTTTATCTTGCTTTTCCAATGGGTTAAATGATTATTTGATTGTAAAGATGTGAGAAATAGATGGATGTGTAATCTATCCTGTACCATCAAGCAGTCGATTTCACCCTAACCATTCCAAAGAACATGCAGTGCAGAAGAATCCACATCTGGCATCCTCTTCCACAGCATCGCCACCATTAACAAACACCTCCGCAGTTCCTTTTCTTTTGCTTCAAACTGCTGCTTATTTCTAAAATTCCCTTGGATCACCGTGTTTTTCATCAAATGGAGCCTGCAGCTGTGCCAGCAGATGGCACCAGCCTCCCACTACGGCTCCTTTTTTTTGCTCCCGTGAGAATCGGAGATGGCCTGTAGTAAGGTACCGTTTACAAGACCTTGAAATGTGCTGAATAAAGATTTTCAGGGTTAGAAAGCTCTGCTTCCTCAAAGGCTGCATGACAGAGCTGTAAACACCTGACTTTCCCATTCTTCACTGACAAGGTAGACCAGGGCCTGTACTGTGTGAACTCTGGCTCTTACCCTGCAGTCTTACGGCATGTTGCATTTGGTTCATAGCTAATTCTTGTCAAAAAACGATCTTTTATAACAGACGTAAAACGACAGGGACTCTTCAGCAAAGAAAATAGCAGTCTTTTGGTGATTGTTTAATCACATTATTTGGGCAGCATCAGAAATGCTTTGAGCTTCAACAGGCTGAGTTTTCTCCCCATGTCCACCAGCAGGAGCTACATTGGTAGGACTGCATGGTACTCTGTCCAGTGCAAAATGTGGTTGTCTCTTTCCAGCTGGGAAGGAAATAGTTGAGTTCTGCTTCAAGGTTACTTTCTTTAGCAGAGCAGTCTAATGGTGATTCATATTCTTCTGCCTGAGAAACTCCAGATCCTTTGTTTGGAGCTGGATATCCAGAAACCTTAGCGAGTGAAATACCTTACATGAGAACACTTATTCCCCTTCCAGTATTTTGTCTCCAACAATGGTGGACAATACTCCAGAGTATGGAAACTGGAGTTTAAACATGCTTATGTGTGTGTACAAAATTATCTTGTCAATATTAGTTTGCTGGAACAAATATTTAAAAATAGTAAAGAAAAGACTAAACTCTTTTGAGTTACTTTGTCATGCAATACTGTTCAGTTAATCAGGAAATGTGTTCATTTGTGAATCATTTTGAGCCCAAATGTAGTAAAAATGCCTGCTGTTTATAGAACTCTTGTTTGTACTCCTTTGAGTTTGTTATTTTCATTTGAGAAGCTCTAAGCATTTAATTAATGTAAAATAACCTTCAGTGTCGCTTTCTGAAGTAGACATTATTATCCTTGGTTCACTGTGCCACACAGTGCTAACAGTACAAGCAGGCTTGTTCTGAGATTTAGTGACTGGGTTGAAATTATGACACTTACGTTCCACCACCAGTTTCACTACAGACTGCTTAGAATTCAGTCTTAGGGATGCATTTCCTCAGATGTAAAACGCAGGAAATTTAGCTCCCATGCTTAAGTCGGAGCATCCAGACCTGGGCTAGTCTCCTTCTGTCTGCATGTATAAGTACCTAACACCTCAGACAGGGCTTTAAAGTGTAGTGCAACGCCAGTAAATGTCTAAAAAGTGACTTACAGTGCAAAAGGCTCAGAATGCAAAGGCAAGTAGCTGAAAATTGATTAAGCTCCAGAATGAGGTCTGCCTGTGCAACAAATACAACCTGCAGTGCCTGGAGCTTTTGTTGTGAGGCAGTCCTGCTGAGGCTGTGGCTGGAGCCTGTTTTTTGCAGATGAAATCTTGGCAGAACAGAGTTGCTGAAATCTTCAAACAGTGTTGGGCAATCTTCAATAATTGTATGAAGTCTTAGAGGGGGCAGTCAGTGAAGCAGTTACAAATCAGAGCTACTCCTACTATCCACTCTCCTGCTGATTTTCAGTAGATGGCTACCTCATAGCCTGATCTTAAGAGATGCTCCCTTTCCTTTCATTCCAGATACCTATATTTTTATAAGCATACAATGGACCTGCTGATAGAGCATGGAATTGTTTGCACTGGAGAAGTGCCTCTTCCTGAGGTCTCCACAGCTATTTCCCATTTCTGGCAAGAGCTTTCTGAAGAAAGCAGGGACAGCATCTTGCAGTACTGTAGTCAGAGAGATTTCCTCGTGGATTCCAAGGCTTCTGGCCAAGAGCCTGCATGCACTGAAGGGAGCGTGAGGGACAGCGGAGGTAACAGTGAGGAAGCCAGTGGTTCCTCAGTCTCCACACCAGAGGAAGTAAGTGCTCAGTAACATACATAGTCTGCCTCTGAAACTCCAAGCCTTCAGATGCTAATTGGCTCTGCAGCTTTTAATTGAAAACATACAGTAGTTGTGATTAAGCTTTCTCAAGACCACCTGAATGCATAAGTGGAGACAATAAGCAGTCTTTGAGTAAATGTCTGCACCAACTTTTCTCTTGATAAGATACATAACAAGCTATAGGAGTGCAGTGGTAGTAATCCTGTGCTGAGTAACAGTTAAATTTACTCGTAATTTGCTCCAGGGGCAGGGAGCAAGAACAAGAGTTCCTGTGCTCTGCAAACTCTCTGAGAAGCACAGAAAATCCAAATTCAGAAGGAATACCCAGTTTGCCAAGGCTTGCTGTGTTTTGGGTTGGATGGGTTTTTTTCATCAAAGCACTTGGTAGCAAAGAGACCAGTTCAAGTGGTACAGGGCCAATGACTGCCTGTACCATGCACCTCTGCAGAGCCAAAAAGTCAGTGATTGAGTAGATCATGGCATTTGTTAAAAAGAGATTGATGACATGGATTAAATAACCACTAATTCTTTAGAAATGGTTCCTGGAGCACTGATTGCTGAAGCAACTAACTGCTCAAAGAGATATGTGTCATTTTATTAGCTGCAACAGAGGGACAGATGTCTACCTTTAGCATATAAGGAAATTGCATTGATAAGTTCTTTTTGAGTCACAGGATACAACTCATATTGCTTGTTGCCTTAGGAAATGTCATGGGGATGTCGCATGTACAGCACTTTCTGGCACAGAAAATGTGTGAACTGCATTATGGCAGAGTGAACTAATGAGCTTATTGGTCTGTCACAGGGACCATCTAAACTCCTTTGTGAAATAGAATCAGATTTGGAGAGACTGGCTGGTACAGCTGAGATCTCCAGCCATAAGCAGCAGTCCAGGGTCAAGCCTCAAAAGCACTGATACAATTCATGGGTTTTACTGGTTTTTTTGGGACATGTAATATTAAGTCTAATTCCAAGAGGTTGAAGCACAGGCTTAAGGGAATGGACCTTCACCTTGTGTTCTTAGTCATGAAATACATTTATTCCTTATTATTCCTGACTCCACAAAACCTCTTGGTTTACTCTAGCTGTAAACATACCTGTTAAATATAAAGAAAGAATATCATGTTTTTAAAGGCTTTATTATTAAAAATTATACCCTAGGTAAAAGTTTTAGATGGCTGGATATGTTGACATCTGAAGTGATTTCTCTGCTAGGTAATGTTTGAAGATGCATTTGATGTTGCTGCTGGTTTCCTTGACAGAAGCAAGACTCAGGGAATGTCTAGCCAGAGGTAAATTACAAAGTCACCCCTTTTGGTAGACGCAGTAAGTTAACAGCCCACTGTCAATACTCCACAGCAAGTATTCTGTGGAGTAAGACAATAGCCTACCTCTCTTTTTTGTGCCTAATTTTTAGTAAATGGTTAGAATAGCAACCTCCAGCAACTATGCTCACAATATACTTCCTTTTAGGGTGCAAAAGTGAAATGACTAATGGTCATTTAAAGCAGAATCAGTATGAATCACTTATTAAGAGCAGCCTGTCACTTCAGGATAACTGGGGCCCTTCTGATTTTCTTCACCACTCTGCATAGCTTTCCATTTTTTCAAGTTACAATCCTTTGTAATGTTTTCCTTTTCACTCTCTCACTTACTAGATCTGTGAGGACCATGAGGCATTCCTTGCATAGATCAGCTAATCATAAACTGTACTCTTATTTAATGAGACAAAAATGATAATTTTTTAACATTTTCTCCCTTAGCTTTTTCAAGTACCCTAATTCAGTCACAAAGAGGCGATTAGGTTCAAGTGTGGTTGACCTGAACAGTAACACCAAAGAAACACAGGGCCTATTAAATAATATCTCTTTCCTCTTCAGGTCAGATGAGTTATCTTGAAGAGATCATGTCAGATACAAAGCTGGAACTGTCTTTGATTTTTCCCAGTAGACCAAAGAAAGAAAATGGTTGCTTTCTTCAAGAGGAAAATCACTTTATGACTCATCTTTTATGTATTCTTGCTACTTAGTCTTTGTTAGGATTGTTTCTCTTTGCAAATAGTGTTTTTAATCTGTGAGCGGTTTAATCCCGTTTTCTACTTATATTTCTACATTTAGAGTGCTCTTTAGTCTGAATCTCTTTCTTTCACCACCGTTCCAGATTGCACTTTCAGAAGGGAATGAATTAAAATAAGGTTGTTTTGGCTGTTGATCAGAATATACATGAATGGATAAAAAAGCTTAACAAACATTTATCTATTAAATAACATTTATTAGGTCACAACTGCTGTTTGCATTTAAAATAAGATTAAATATTCCTTAATACTGCAATGTGTTGCCATCATCTTTACAGTCTGTTTTAGGTCCCAAATCATATTAGTATTTCAATAGTCAACATTTATCCTGTTCCCTCCCTTGTAATTCTGGACAGAGGTGTGATGGCAGAACTTTGTAAAATCCCAGGAAGAATATAGAGGTAAGGTCCAGAATGAATAGCTTAGCTTTTTGCCACAGTTACCTGAGTACAAACCTACATGTCATTTCATCACCACAGGTTACTTCATTCACTCAAAAACTTTACAAAATAAGTTCTTCTGAACAACCCTACAAAATACACTACCCAATAACCATAGTTGCTTTCTGTTTTAATGGATATATACTTTACCCCAAAACAATGTTACTAAAGCTGTCATGTATCAGTGGATCTATTTGTTGTGACACTGGTTTCTTGAATTGCTGTTCTCTGTTCTTGCATGTCGTCCTTGCATTTGTTAGATAGTATCTCATGAATACATCCACCACCACTCCTCTCTGCCTTGCTTGGCTATTGTCTTTAACATCAGAATCATCTTGAAAACAATTTGAATTTTTTTTTTTTTTTTAATTTATAAGTAAAATGGAGAGAAAGCAAAGAGAAGGGAACAGGAAATTAAATACACTATCTGGTTCCAATTTCAGTTCAGCAATTGCAAGCTGCAATTCTGATAATCCAGAGGATCACCACAGACTCTATCTGCTGGTCACCGACTTCCTAAAACGCCTCTTCTTTGCTAATACACAGTTTTTCCAGGTAAGCCTTGCCAAAGGATTCCTTATAGAAGGAGCAATGTATTTCTGTCAGTATCAGAAAGGGATTTCTGTATTCTGTACTTCTGATCATATTGTCCAGAATGATTACAAATAAGAACTTGGGGTTCATCACTTCAGATGTGTCAGCAAAGTGTGAGAGGTTATTATTGCTTTGAATATTATTCAAAATGGCAAATGACATGAGGAATTTTAATTTTTTTATTATTATTTTTTGCATGAAAGTTCCTTGTGGAAAAGCTTGAGTGATCTCCTCTGAGCAGGCAAAGCTCACTTTGCAGTTCTCCATTAACCCCCAGCTGCTTCGTTCTGAGCTCAGTATGACCCACCTTCATCTGGGTGCCAGGTTCCCTACTCTGAGACCTCTACTGGCAGGCCTTAGGAGCAGGATATCTGTGTTCTTGAAAGAGCTGATAAGCAGTTCCTGAGCTGCCTCTTGACTTCAGCCTACTGTTGTAGGTTTGCTGAGCCAACAAGTCCTTGTGTTTGCAGTGTTCTTCCTCCCGTTCTTATCTTCCTGCCAAGGAGGTGGCTCAGAGCTTGCACGTGGGTGAAGAACCAAAAGATATCCCTCAGCCAGAGCATGCTTGTTTTGGTTCAGAGTCAACTGTGCCTCCACAGTAGCCATTGGTTTGCTAGTTTCTATTGCCTAGCTCCCACCAATCTCTGGTACTTGAACAGATGCTCCTTTGAATGAAAATAGAGGGTTTTTGATGAGGGATAGTTGTAACAGAAGACAAAGCAAAAACTTGTGTTGCACCACTATCTGAATCTACAGTGACTGCTGAGTGCCATTTGGTTCCTCCATCTCAGGGAGACAGTAGCACTAGACGAGGTACAAAGAATGCCAGAAGGCACAGCAAAGACATTGAACAGGAACTTTAGAGTAGGACTTTTCTACAAAAAAAGACTGAGGGGTACTGCAAGACCATTTTGTTCCTGCACGGTGTGGATTTGGTACATAGAATGATTATTCATTGTGTCTAACACCAGAAGAGCTAGAAAGCACACAATAAAATGAACAAACAACATGTTAAAAACACATTTACAAATTACCAGGTTTAATTCCAGGGGCATCAATCCATGGGCAATTGCTAAATCTGAAGGTCCAAATACAATTTCCAGCTCAGGAGGCCCTCACAGCAGTTTGCTGTAATGTAGGAGCCTATATTGTGAAACAGAGCACACTGTGTGTGCAGTCCTTGCACTTTTTGTCTAAACTTCCTCTCCTGGCCATTGTCAGAGACCAGGCAGTGATCTACACAGCTCTTTGGTCTGTGAATTTCTATGTTCTGCATAATGGCAGAGCTCTTCTTGTGTTTATGTAAATGACCATGAACTGAGCAGGCCTAGAAAAGAAAGAAAAGCTTTAGGCAAGATATGGTATTTTCCAGTTTTAAATTTCTTTTGTGAGTGTCATGCCTGGCATGGTCTCATTTTGTTCTTCTCCTTGGTGCTGCATCGTTGAGCCCAAGTCCATCTCACAGCTCCCAGATGAGGTGGTAAGGGAAGAGGTAGTGTCTCTTTCAAGGTTTGAAGAGGCACATTTAAAATAAGACTAGGAGAATGGGAGCAATGGGAAGACAGGCAGCAAAAGAACCCAAAGTACTGCAAATTGGCAGTTGACTGTACTCTGTGGGTCCAAAAGGAAATAAAAGGCTGCACACACTTCTTTCATGCAGGAACTTTTAGTTGTCTGTGATAAGACAACAAAAAGAGAGTTTGAGCAGAAATCACCAAGGCTAGATAATGTGAAGGTCACAATCTGTTTTGATTTAGACTGCAGTACAGCACATCTAGACAGTGCTGCCAAGAGGCAAAAAAAAAAAATGACTGACAAGATATTTTTTGTTTTGAGAGCAGAAATTTGGATCCATCTCAAAGCAAACAGATTGAGACAGTTATGAAAGTGGTTGCAGAGCAGGGATAGAAGATGTTCCAGCTAGCTTGAAACACACCAACTCAGGCAGCAGCAGAGAGATCAGTATAGGCTACTCACCTTGCCCCAGAATTTGGGCCGCTCAGAGCATCAGAGACTCCTGGACTTAACAGGGAAAGGAACCCGTCCTGCTTACCTTATGGGTATGACTGAACCCCTGCAGACCATTCCCCTTCCCTTGAAATGGTACCTGTGCTGGAACTATGCTAGCCCAGGAGTTTGGACAGTGCTGGGATACATTATCTCAAGGTTAAAGTAAAGTCCTGCTACACTGTGCACACACCTTGTAGAAGATACAGAGGTGGGTAGCAGGTACAGTAAGTACTAAAGTAAGGCGTGTGATGTGCACCCGACTGAAATACAAAAGGCAGCCTATGGTCTCCTTTCATCTGCAGAGCTGATGAGGTAATGGGTTTTATTGCTGGTCATTCATGCCAATGCTATGTTATGCCATTTCTAGTAAACTTTACAGGTACAAAGTACTGCTGTTGGATTGTGTATGGTCACTGTTTTGTAGCCACAGAGCTACTGAGCACAGCTCCTCTTGAGCTGCTGCTCTGGCTCTCAAGGCTGCCAAGGGCATGCACCCCACTGGTATAAAAAACTTCAGAAGGACTGGCACAAGATAAGGGAGGCAATAATTTGGACAAGGAAAGGGAGAGCTCTTAAAAGGGTGGTGATGCAAAAATAAGAACGGGAGCATGCTTCCGTGGTACATGATACAGAAATATTTCTGAACTTGAGATTAGTTAAGCAATCTCGTCATTTTTCAAGAGCTGTTGTCTTAAGGTCACATCATAAGAGAAGCTTAGCAGCAAAGGCAGTAAAGAATTAATTTAGACTGAGGTCCAAAGGTTTTGCCTAAATGAAAGTCAGTGGATTTTTTTCTAAATAGTACTGAGCACCTTTGTGTCTTCAAAGGAACACTTTCTTTTAAAATTATGGATTTTAGATGAGTCACTTGACAAGCAAGTGGGATTTAGTGCTCCTTAAGCTATACATTTTTAAACAGCACCTATTTTTAAAAGCAGTCTTTCCCTAAAGAGTCTTGCATCAATACAGAAGATGGACTAGAGGGACTGCAAGCATGAACACTTTCATCTTCCAGACTTTGATTTCTCAAGAGCCGCTTATTCTCTGTAAGCTGGTGAAAGAGAAGACCACTTCCTTCTGTTGCTAAAAGTGGAGCAAAGCCTGAAGTAGGTAGAAGTTAAGGCCTCAAGAAGCTCTCATATCTTCAGAGCCTGTTATGTGACACATTTGCTACCACAATCAGTAACAGCTGTCTAAATGACAGAGAGTGGAGCCTGGTGATTTCAAAAGGAAATTGGTTGAAAATCTGAGCTATTCTTCATCAGGCATCTCAGGCACTTGACAAGTGCTGGTTGCTGATTCAGAGAGGAGGGAGGGCTCACAGTACAGTAGCTGACACATCAGCTCTTAACCAAACCACTGTATGTTTGAAACACAATCAACTCCACTGGTTTTTAATCCTGCTTGACTTGGGGGGGGCTTTCAGGAAGAAGATCTTCCATACGATTATGAGACTGTGATGCTGAGGTGCACTGAGACCTTCGATGATGAAGATTTCTAAACAGTACCTCTCTTTGCTAATGTTTTGCCAAGCAGTGCCAGGTACACCAGGCACGTGAAGAGGCTTCACCTCCTTCAGTGAAGCACCCCTCTGAGCAGTGTGTGGAGACACTGTGTTGAAGTGGTTTGTTACCATTGACTTCTCCTTCCCTCATTAGTATTTCTTGATATATCAGTTGAGTAATTTATACTTTTAAAAAGTCTTAAAGGTTTTAGCTATTTATTATATCTTAATAAATGTTTTTATCCATCGCTATTTAATGTTAAATCTCACCTCACAAATAAACTGAGGCATGTACAGTTAAGTGACCTTGCCTAGCATAACCTGTGGAAGAGCAGCAGAGAGGCCACATCAGTGGCAGCCTGCGCACTACCATAGGATGCAGGTCTCAAACTGCAACCTGTAAAAATCACCACCCTGACAGTGATTACTTTTCTGGTGCTGTTTTTCAGCTTGGGCTAACAAGGAAAGATGGATTTCCTCACAAAGAGTGGGATGAGGCTCTTCTGTCTCTTTATGAGGACAGCAGCAGTGGGCACCCACTCCCAAATCACCCAGAAAAGTGCAGGCACAATAATACACTTTGGATTATTTACTTTTGAAAAGTGTGTACAGCTGAGTGATCAGCCCTGTGCTCTTCTTCCATATCTAATTCTTTGATGAGTAGTGCTGCTCAAATAGTGTCTTAGAATTAATGTGCTGTGAAAATGAATAAAATCCTTCACATCTCAGAGCTATCATTAAAGGCTATTCTGCAGATTTGAACAAGCTGTGTTCTGATAGTGGTTATGTTGAAGTCATGCTAACAGCCATCACAAACAGAAAGGATAGAAGTTTTATTTTAATACCTAAACTAAAGCTGCCATGCCCAGGTATCGATTGGTCTTCAGCAGCCAGGCTTTTAGACTGAACCCAGGAGGGCTGGGCTGTTGCCCAGCATTGCCTTGGCGCATAAAAGACGATACATTCAGGCAAACACACGGGAGCCTAGTACTGAAGTACAAGGGAAGAATAAGGGCTACAGAGCCCCTTCTGTCCCTGCAGTTGAGGCTGTGATAGCACTCCATGGTGGATGTTTGCCAAGCTGCTGTCTTTTAAATTGGGGGTGGAGGGGTCCTGTTTGGGTTTAAGAGCCCTTTGGAGTTCTCCAGGGTGCAGCCTTGCCATTTCCTGGCCTTTCTAGTGTGTTTCATTTGTACATTCTATCACTGCTTTGAGGCTATAAACAGTGATGGCTTCCCCTCCTCTCCCTCTCATTACAAAATACTAACCACATGCATTCCCTGGGCAGTCTGGGTTTGGGGACATGTGCTGATTGAAATGCATGTACAGACTTTGCATGGGATCCAAGGTCGAATTATTCTTTTCTCTAGCTGATACAAGAAACATATATATGTACCTATGGTAATAAGTGTTTACATTAAGTGTTCTGCCTCTTTTCTTATCTTTGTGTAGTTTTGGGGGGACATTTTAGTTTTTCTCAGTATTGAGGTTGCTTTTTCTAAAAGCTTTTCACTGCAGAAATCATACAGACTTTTCTCATAGAATCATAAAGGTTGGAAAAGACCTCCAAGATCATCAAGTTCAGCTTTTGAGTGAACACCACCGTGGCCACTTGATCATATCACAAAATGCCACATCTGCTCATTTTTTAACACTTTTAACGCTTACAGGGATAGTGACTCCACCTCTTCCCTGGGGAGCCTGTTCCAATGTTTAATCACTCTTTCAGTCAATAAATTTTTCTTGTATTTGACCTGAACTTCCCCTGGCACAACTTGAGGCCATTTTTCCTTGTACTAGGTGCCTGGGAGAAGAGACAAACCCCCACCTCACCACAACCTTCTTTCAGGTGGTTGTAGAGAGTAATAAGGTCTCCCCTGAGCCTCCTTTTCTCCAGACTAAACAGCTCACCTCCCTCAGCCACTCTTTCACTCATAAGACTTGTGCTCCAGATCCTTCAACAGCTTCATTGCCCTTCTCTGGACTTGCTCCAGCACCTCAATGTCTGTCTTGTAGTGAAAGGCCCAAAACTGAACACAGGATTCAAGGTGCAGCCTCACCAGTGCCGAGTACAGGGGGATGGTCACTGCCCTGGTCCTGCTGGCCACACTATTGCTGATACAGCACAGGATGCCATTGGCCACATTGGCCATCTCCTGTTCTATTTGCCACACAACATTTGGTCAGGTTTGTTACATTAATGATTCTTTCACTGTGTCCATCTTAATTACTGCATCAGCTGAGGTCAAACTTGGCAATACTGGCATGTGCTGAGTAGATAAACTTCAAGGGTTAACAACCTTTTCTTATGCTCCCTTCATCGCCACCCTTTTGAAGGCCAGTCCAGGACAGAAGTTAAACAGTGGAATATTTAATTTTCAAATTATTTTCAGCCTGCCACCTACAAGAGAATACAGTTTTAAATGGACACCATACACTATTGTAAATGCATTCCCTCAATCATTAGACATGAGAGCTTCCGATGCTTCACCAGGAGAATTTTAGGTTAAGACTGGCCTGAACAATCATGCAAAACAATAAGTGTGTTGAGTTAATGTGAAAACAATACCTCCCTCAAATAGGAGCAGGCTTTGTGGGCAGTGTAACGACACTAAGGAGAAGATGAAGTGCACATTACTTTGGTTTCTCCTCTTGCATGATCATAGTTTACAAGAGCACAGGCCAGTGTGTAATGTGGGAAGGTGGCTTCCTCTCCTGCAGAGCCAACTCTACAGAACAGAGCTGTTCTGGCCTGGTATGTGTGAGGTCTGCTCTGCCTTGGCAGTGAAGCAGCCCTAATTCCTGAATTAGGGCTGTATTTTTAGGTGTGCACACATTCCACACTGAGCTCAGTGGTTGGTCTGATGGAAACGTTTCATAAAAAAATCTGGAAAAATGTAGGCTAGCAGGCCACTGGGGCAGTGAGGTAGGAAGGAGTTGGAAGCAGAAGGGCAACAGGGATGGAGGAGTGAGAAACATGGACACAGTGGAAGTGCAGACATTGTAGGGGTTTGGGCAGACCAAGCTGAACAGCACAGAATAGGACCCAGTTGCACAGCCGTGTGGGAGCCCCTCACTTTACAACACACTGAGCATAACAAAGGACACTCCTACTGCCCGGGTCATGTCTTCTTGTGAGAAAGCTATGAAAATGAGCCTCTGATTAGCTGCCCTAGAGCCAGTGTACCTAGGTACAAGCAAATACCCATCACTGTTTCTCCTCAGCCAGAACAGCAGGAGCACCTGTCTGGACTTCCCAATTAGCTATCTGCCTCTCTGCAAAGTTGCAAGCAGAGTGACCCCCACACCTGGCTGACATCAGTAAGTCTTGCTGCACTCAGGACTCAGTAGCATGAAAGGGAAATGCAGTTGACAAGTAGCTGGCTGTTGTCCAAGCAATCTGGAGCAGCCTTCAAGTGTTCAGTTTTACACCTGAGGATCATCTGCTTTTCATTTTTTCATTAGGTAGCAAATAAACAGAAGCTGTTCTGCTGTGGTGCAAAGCCAAAGCTATTTCCAAATCTCAAGTGGCCACGTGCAGTTAGGAGGAGTGGTGGCCCTGCAGACTAACCCCTGCCTACTTCATTTTAAAATACAGAATTGTCCCCCTGAGGCAAGTAAAAGGATATTTTATAAATATATAGCTAACATATCAAAGGGGGAATTTTAAAGGGCATTTAGGAGCCTAAGACTGAAACAGGGATGTAAACAGCTTCTGAAAAATGTCTTCTAAGCCTTAGCAACAGCACACAGCTGCCCCCGACCAGCATACCACCACTCCCACCACCACTCCCTCCCACCCCTGCAGCTGTCTGCACCTCCAGAGCCATAGGTGTGCTTGGGTAACGTGCCTCTACTGGGGATGTGTAAAGTCATGCCCAGCTCTAGGGAGCTTGCAAGCCAAATACAAGATGGGGACATACAGACATGGCAGCAGGCTGGGTGTGCAGGGTGACAGCACAACAGATAGACAACAATGTTCTCCAGCTGTGGGGTGGGGAATAAAAAGCCAATTCTAGACTGATTTTCATAATCAACTTGTGCCAATGATATTTTTTTTAAACAGCTAAAGCAAATACAAGCCTCTGGCACTTGTCAGCATCCTAATATGTCTTATGGGGAAAAGCAAAAAGATATGGCTGCAGCCATATACCTAACATGGAGACAGCAAAATTACTGAGGGTTCCTCATTTGTGGGGAACACACCCTATTATGTGACTTCTGTACCTCATCCATTAGCTGTGTGTCCTGTTCCCATTTAAACCTCTAGCCCGTGGTGGGTCTGGCCAGCAGCAGCCTGGCAGCTTCAGCACAGACACAGGAACACAGTGATGTAGACCTTCAACTCACTTTCACACATGTGCTACAGCACAGGTAAATTTGAGAGAGATGATGAGTAAGGCCATCGATTTGCCTGCTAGAGAGAGCAGCCTGGGAGCATAGGCTGGCTCTAAATGAGCTTAGAGATATAGTCAAGGTTGGGGATGATGAAGAAGGTACCAGAGCTGAGATGCCTGGGACCAGTGATATCTAAAATGTGTGATGGTGGAGGGGGAGTCAGATATACTTCAATGTACAAATCATTTTTTCTCTGAAAGATATAACAACCCCAAGATACAACAAAGACACGGCAATTCCAATAAAACAATTGCAAACAGAGTCTCTCCAATCTGCCCATAACAGCAAACTATTTATACCATGTTTCTTTCTTTAAGATGCTAACACTCACACAATTGATCTATTCAGGCTTCATTCCCTCTCCAAGCAAAAAAATACATTATAGCTGTTACCAATAAACAAGCCACCTATCACTACAGCTGCAGTGTGGGACCAAAGAACAAGAATGTAACAGGCTTTTCATTGAAACCACACAGTTTTGTTCAGTCTTGAGACAAGAGAGACTGAAGGGGCCATCATACTGTGGCCTTCAGCTGTCCAGTTGAGGGTACAGAGAAGATAGGGTCAGACTCTTCTCAGAGAAGAACCATGAAAGGACACGAGGCAACAGACACAAGGTAAAGCATTAGGAATTCCAGTTAGACACAAGGGAAAACACTTTACACCATGAGGGTGGTCAGACCTGGAAGAGGCTGCCCAAAGAGGCTATAGCTCTCTATCCATAGCTCAACGGGACACAGTCCTCTGCAACCTGGTCTAGCAGGACCATCTCTGAGCAAGAGCTGGCCCAGGTGACCTCCAGAGGTCCCTGCCAACCTGAATTACTCTGTGATTCTTTGAATACTACCTTTCCCTCACTATAGAAACCACCCTGAGAAATATCATTACAGCACACATTTTATTTATTTAAAAAAAAAAAAAAGGAAGTATAAATCTCAGTGCAGGAAACACAAGGTTGTGCTACAGCAACAATGTTATTACACATCACCAGCAACCAGCACCACATGCAGTCATATTGTATGTGACCATATAGGTTAAGGCTGTCTCTGCTGACAGGGAGCAGGAGCAAGAATCTGCAAATGAGTTTTCCAGAGAAGTGCTTGTCACCACACAATCACCACACCTGACTGACAGGTACAGTGGGGGTACACAGGACATAGCAGTTACAGGAACATATAAGATTGTGAACAGAAGAATTTTCTCCTTGATATTTGATGAGGATTCCTTCTTCTTTGTAGGGCAGGGTGCCCTGTGGGAAACTGGCTTACCTGAGACTGCTCCCAGCACCCCAAGTGGGATACATTTCAGTGAAGCTGGGTTAGGCCAAGGATCTAAGTAAGGTCTCTGGAGTCCCTCTGTGGTCTAAGGAGGGAGAGGCAGGTTCAGAATTCAATGTATCCCATTAACCTTAGATAACTCTCTTACAATAACATTCATTTGACTGACTAAATTATCGGAACATGGAATGAGATGAATCATGACCTAGAGGTGCCTGCTCCTTCCCCTTGGCCAGGATGAGGTATAAAACACAAGCTGAAAGGTGAGTGTTGCCATTACAGATCTTAAAGGTGGTAGGGATTAGGCTCAACCCAAGGGATACCTGAGAGTGTTACAGGCCCCTTCTCCATTAGCTCCATGAGCTGCCAGATGAGGGCAGAGGAAGCCCTCTGCTTCAGCTGAACAGCTGGTCCTTGGGGTGTCCAACATTCAGTGCAAGGAAGGAAACAGAACAACTTGCTCAGGCATTTCTTGGGCTTTGGTGTTCCCTGAAGAGGGATTAGGTTCTTCCTAGAGGTGGTCAGGCAGGAGGAGAGAGGAAAAGAATGACTCCCTCAAGGTCACCAGTGGTGCAGGGAGCAGAGCTGGGAAGAGGAAGACATTATTCTCCACCCTCAACAGCTGCCAGCTCATGCTCAGATGACGGGGGCTGCAGACAGGCTTTCAGACCTCTGCTTCTGAGATGAGTTCACCTGTGCTGAGGCCAGGTCCTTATATCCTTGTATCCGCGCCGATCTCGGAGTCTCTTTCTGAGCTTGCTTTAACGGTGCTTTTTTGTCCAGCAGCCTTCAGTTCATCCATTCTCTTGTTGCCAGACAGTCTTTTGGGGCAAGCAGGGAGATACCGAAACCAAGAGACAGCACAGTATTTGGTGCCTATGCCAAATGGAAGATCATAGACCTTGGAAATGAGCAGAGAGCTCTCCATCCCTCCCTTGTGGCTATGCTTCCATGCCAGGAGCCCCCGCTCCTCCTGTGTTCCTGTAACAGCAAAAATGAGATTGTTGTGTTTAAAACAGCAGGTGTTTCAGCACAGGACTACTTTGTGTGCCTCACACCCACTTCTCGAATCCAGCAGGCCCAGCACAACATACAGATCCCTTGTACTTAAACCCTTCTAGCTCCAGAGCTCTTTAAAAATATTCACTAATGAGCTTCCAGACAATACATGTCTTCCTGCAATGGCTTCCAGATAAGCAGTCTTCTCCACTGCTTTCCATGGGAATCAAGTATACCAAGACAAATTTTTCACCTGCCATGGGGGATCCAAGTACTGTTCAAAGTAAGTCATACAGTGAAGTGAAAGCAAGGCTGGATGTTAACTGCCCAGATACTTCAGAGTGGATTTAGCTAGCAATTACTAGTCAGTCACAGGTGTTTACCCTAGCTAAGGAATTCCTAAGGGCCCATAACTGTTGTGACAGCTGACTTACTCTTGGGAAAGGCAGTGAGCACATCTGTAAATTCTGGAGGAGCTGAAGGTTGAGTGCTATGGGAAAATTAATGACCCAAAGGGAGACTGGCTTTCCAATAAGCCTGAGACAGTAAAAGAATCTGGTTAACAGATTCCTGCTCTTTTCCTGTAGCAGAAAAGAGGGTTTCGTCCCCTATTCTTATGCCATCCCTCCCCAGGCTTGATGAAAATCCGAGGCTCTTTGTCCCTCTGAGGGACAGCTGCAGGTGCTATATCCTCTCTTTGGTCATCGGATTTTCCACTGCTGCGGCTCCAGTTCAGCTTCAGTTTTAGCAGCTCCCATAAGTAGGCACATGTTGGCTCCTTTCGCTTCTTGTAACTGCCTTTCTCTTTCATTTTTACCAGCAACATGGCTCTAGGCTGGAATTTTCCCTAAAATATGTTTCCCAAATAAATCTTTTCCTCAGCCTGGATTGTTCCTGACAAATTAGTTAGTTTTTGTTATGCTGCTGTTTTCAAGCCAGAGACCATTTCAGCGACATCTCCTGTTATTCACCCCTCCCTGAGAGGAGTACAGTCCCATGGTGCTTCATGGTTGCTAGCACAACTCCTGCCCATAGAACAGTAGTCACAAAGACAAAAAATACCAGGAAACAAACCCTAGTGCAGGCACAAACCAGTAGTACACTTCAGCAAATCCTACCTGGAATGGTGTTATCAAGGATAAACCCCAGGAGTCCACCCACAAACATGCCAGTGGTGAGGAGCACCTGGATCACCTGGTCAAGCTGGATGATTCCTAGCAGAAAAACAAAGCTTTAGATAGTGGTGTAGTGAGACACATGTTTTACCAGCAGCATGGCTGATGCCAAGAGGCTGCAAACTGCATGCTTGCTTGAACTAGACTTGCAAATCCCAAAGCAGAGCATAAGATTTGGCAATGAAAGGGAGATAGATCTCACTGCCAGTTTCAGACCTACAGTTTTATTCTACATGATTATTGACTGATATGCAGTGGGCAGGAGATGACTAATAAATAAACTAAGAGCCTATTAACAGTGCAGACCACAGCCCTGTCCCAGAAAAAGCCACCTTCTGCTCCAAACACATTCTGCACCTCCATGACATAACACCTGGCAGTTTCCTACAGGAGCACGAGCTACAGTTTCCAAAGAAATATGAATATATTTAGCATGGGATTTCACCACAAGCTAATCAGGTATGATGTTTCTCCTAGAGGGCTAATAGGCACTAGCAAAGCCCAGTGGCACTGAGCATCTGGTAGACCCTCTATAGAGTGTGTGGTTTGTGGGCTGAGCTCTTTAAACAGCCCACCCATCATGCCATGTATATTTTAAGAGAAGACACTACAGCCTTTGTGATGAACACATTGGTCACACAAGACACAGTGAAGGGATAACTGTTGGAGAACTGGAAATTTCAATAAAGTGAACTTGATGGAATTTAGTAGAGGAGTCTGATCTTGCATTTTGGAAGCACAAAGTTTTATTGTGTATGAGGACATAAGAAAGCCTCATTCATCAAGACCTTGGTCAAGACTCAGCTCTGGAGTATTCTCTTGCCCCACCCCAAGACAGTGTTCTAGGGAAGTGCTCTGCAATCCTTAGCTCAAGAGGAATATGGTAAGGTGCAGTCACTGATCAACAGAAGAGATTTCCACACCAGGGGCGTGCATCAGAGCAAAAGGCAAAAACAGCCCTCACAGAAAGGAACAGGACACAGTCAAAGCATAGGTTTCAGGGTTTTATCAGGAAGAGCTGCATTTTAAAGGGTTTCTCTGGATCAACTTTGCTTCAATGTTATGCTACAGAGAATGCTTCTGATGTCATTTCTTACCTGTTTCCAGCAGTGCACTATTTTTGCTTGCCCAGTTGGGAATCGAGAGGCCAGAAAATACAGAAAATCCAAAGATAAAGATGTTTCTTGAGGAGTTCATATCTGTGTACTGCACAGAGAAATTGTATACATTACATTCAGAATTATCCAAAACTGTGGATTATTGTTGTGTTCATGAGACATGGTGGGATGCAAACACTGCAATCAGAAGTGGACACGGCCCTGGTGCTGCTGGGGCGTTTGTGATCCTGTGGTCACTGGTGCCAGACAGCCCTGCCCCAGCCAGGGAGCCCTCTGCGATTTAGCCCCTCTGGGTACACCCCCATATCTTTACCCAAGGAATTGTCAACACAAATGTCTGCATTTGCTGCAGTGTGGTTATATCTGACACAGTCAATCTGACTTGAAACTAAAGTCTCTTTCTCTAGGGATGAAACAGAGTTCACACAGCTGTTACCTGCAAATTGGAAATCCCCACTGCCGTGATAACTCCGAACATCACGAGGAACATGCCTCCGATCACTGGGCTGGGTATGCTGGCAAGTATCGCCCCGACTTTCCCGAAGATGCCACTCAGGAGCATGGCACAAGCACCAGCAATGATGACCATTCGACTGCCTACCTGGGGCAAGAGGAAGAGGAGGCAATCACACACAATCAGCAGAGAGAGGTGAGGGATGGCAGGCTCCAGCACCAGCCTGTTGGGCAGAGGTTGCAGCTCTGGCCCAAAAACTCAATGGCACCTTCAGTTGAAGGTTTGGATACCACTGCTGGTGAGCTGGGATGCTGACACTGAATGGGAACCATCAGTATTTGTGCACCAGTAAATATTTATAACGAAAGGCACTCTGAGAGCACCACACCTATTTCCTCAGTGTTATCCTTTTTCCTGCTGTTGCCAGGACTTCAACAGTTTGCTGTTAAAACAACAATGAAAAGGTTAAATTAAGAACACAGTTATCCCAACACACAGCCTTGCTTTTGCTTCAGCCTAGAAATATCTTGGCATACATACAGCCTAGCGTTGCAACCAGCCAGTCAATTCACTAGACAATCACTGGACAAAACACCTTCCACCAGGGTTTGGATTACCATCTAAAAATGGCTTTCAATGAGGTGTCCCACAATGATCCCTCCAGTCCCTGGAGACCAAGATTTGGGAGACCACAGCTGGCTGGTTGCTCCAATCCTGAGCTCTGGGAGCTGATAAATCCTTTCTATGGTCAAGAAATAAGAAGTGAGAAAGTCTCCTGGTCTGCCCCTATCTCTCATCACCCATCTAGCTTCAGTAAAACCACTTTTTTTCCCCTAGAAAGAGCTAGGATGGCCTTTTCTTGGTTGAGCACTACAGCAAAGATGGGATGAAATCACCAAGCCATGTCCTTCATTCAGATCTGCTACAGCATACAAATAGGAAAGATAAAGAGTATCTGCCAAACAAAGGATTCAAAGAGACATTTAAATCTATGGAAACTGAAAAGAAAAGCAGGAATATTTGTTAGACTTTCAATTCAAGATATGCCTTGCCATACCAAAACTTGGACATCTTAAAGAATCATGCTAAAATTCACAACATTCGTGTCTTAGGCAGGAAAACTCTGTAATCCTCTGCAAACACTTTATAATTCAATTAAATATCTTAATACCTCCCTTTAAATGTCTGAAGAATATCATATTTACAGGAAGGGCTGTGAATGCTTTGAACAAAAACATTCCCAGTAACTAGTGGTGTCTCTTTTAGGTATTTCTTATACATATCACTTTAAAATATTTTGAGTCTTACTTGATTGTGAAAGAGAAATTAAAAAGATTTCATGTGGAGTTTCAAGATAAAATCATTCATTGCCTTCAGGTGGGCTTTTTATATTCTTTGGCTTAAAACCTTGGGACACTATCACCATCAAAATGTTAATTTAATAAAAGCCTATCTATTTGTTCTTAAGGATTAGAACAAAGATGCAGATTCTCAGTTTGCTAAAATGTTGAATTACCCTGTATATGGAGTTGGCCTTAAAGGCACATGACTTAAACCAGTGATACCACAACTGTGAGCATATGCTGCTAAAGCTTCTAGTTCAGAATTTGTTTCAGTGTCAGGAAAACAAGAATATCAGTTCTCTTTCTTAAGGTTGAAGAAACTGCAGAGTTCCCTACAGTATATGGTGACTCTGAGGCCTTTACCTCTCTTTAAAATCCCTCTCTTCTTTTCTTGGAAATGAGAGCTCAGTAGTGGCAAACTGGGCTTGATTGGTGTCTGGTGCCATGTAAGATGTTGCATCTCGGCAGCCTCCAGCAGGTTCTCCTTGCCTTATCTGACAGCCCCTGCGGGTATCTGAGATGTCCAAAGATTTCTCAGGTGGTCCTCGACATCTCTGTTTAAGCAGAGGAAACAAGTCCCTTTTGCTTCCATATGTTATGGAAAAATGTGTTTCCCACATAAAAAAACAAATTAAATCTGCCTTGTGCTCTCAGCATCCCCATCTGTCCCAGCCAGAGTGTTTACACTGATTTAAAGTTGACTGAGATGACACTGTATTTTCAGCTCTCTTAAGAGTGGACAGAGTAAGCAGAGGTGGGATCTAAGGGAAATATCTCTCCTGAATCAGTGAGGATGGCATGTCCACCTGAAGGACTTAGCGTACATGGTGAGAACATGTCCTATAATCTGGTAACTATGAATCTGGGCAGCATCCCGTACATACAATATATGCAGCAAACCACATGTCAGGAAAGAATTGGCTCAGGTATATGATCAGTATGCACAGACTTCCTAGTGACAAGGTACATGTCCTGACAGGCTAAACTGGACTCCATGCAGACATCCAGACATCCTTGGTGCCGGAGGCAGCCACCTCAGTCAAACACTACCACTTCAGTCTGTGAAAAATAGTTATTGTGAGTGAGGTCTATAAAATCCAGTGAAATAAGCAATATTATAGAGTGGAAGCTGTAAGTTAAATTCTGCATTTATTTACTGAATCACAGCTCTTCTGGCATGGCATTGCTTATTTGACAATGATTTGAAAATATTGTTCAGTTGGCTGCTGAATGTACCTGTCCTCTGGCTGCAGAGCTTGGTGAAAATCTATGATCTGATTGTCCAGCTTATCTCTGGAAATTTGTTTACCTTATAAGAGCAATTAATATATTCAAGGGATTCATAAAACTTTATAGAGAGGTAAAAAACACAAACCTTTGCCATCACATTTTATAATCCCAAAGAAATAGTCTACCTTTCACACGACTGCCATCCTTGGTTTATAAAAATTCTGGAATTTGAAGCCCTATTAAATATTTTCTTTCTCCTTCTTTCTTTTCTTACTATTTCCCTTCCCCTTCCACCTCCCCTTCTTTCCCTTCCCTTTTCCTCTTTATAAATATATTTAGGAAGTCAGAGAGAGACAGACAGACAGTATTTGATAAAGTCAGTTCTCAGAAAGTTTCCAGGTCAGCTCAAATGTAACATGCTCTCTTTACCCTTACCTAAGCCAGGTGCCATGAGTGAGTGCACTAACGCCACATGCAGACCATAAGCAGAGAAAGAGAGGGACTGGCCACCTCTGTTAAATTATTCATAGTGCTGCTGAGGTGGTCGCCAATGGGCCAGGGCACAATTTTCCAGTGTGCCTTTCAGGACGTGGGCTAAGATCACATTCCAGCTCCAGCGCATACCCATGTGCACCAGTCTTTTGTACATACACCTGCAGGGGAACCCTCCAGGAGCCACCCCAGCCACCCCGCTGCAGTGAGGCTCACCTTGGTGATGCCTAGGGCCCCCACATTCTCGCTGTAGGATGTGGTGCCATTCCCTGTGCCCCAGGCCCCAGCCAGAAGGCAGCCGACGCCTTCCACCCCAATCCCGCGGCTGATGGCGTGCTTCGGCGGCGGTGGGGCCCCGGAGAGGCGGGCACAGGCATAGTAATCTCCCACGGACTCCAGCATGGAGGAAATCACCCCGGCTAAGATGCCAAATATCCCAGCCAGGCTGACTGTTGGCATTCCCCACTGGCCTGCAAGTAAAGAGCTCAGTTCAGGTGTGGGGGGCACATTTGACCTGAAATCTAGGGAGGAAGAGCAGCAGGAGTGTTTGCGGGTGTTTGCCTGATTTTTGCCATTTCGTCTCCCCCTGCTAGTCATAAGTGGAGGTGCAAGCAGGAGCAGGCAGGATGGGGAAGGGGGGGGGGGGGCAGTGGTACCTGGGTAAGGCAGCCGAAACCAGGGAGCCTGTGACAAAACATCCCCACGAGTGTCCGTGCGAGCCAGGTGTCCGTAGGCAGTGGGGTCCACAGGGAGGACGTTGGTCACTGTCAGCACATAGCAGAGCAGCCAGCTCAGGGAGAGCCCCAGCAGCACCTGTCCCCAAATGCAGCAGTGGGGTCTGGTTAGGGTATGGCTGCATCTCCAGCATGGTTGTGGGGGACAAGCTGTCGCTGTCTCCCTGCATGACTCTTTCCCCTGCACAGGGAATGGAGGCAAAGAGACAGCTGGGGCTTCTGGTGGCCCCTCCTCCTTCTTTCTCTCCCTCCCCAGGGTCAGGGACATGGGGACCTTTCTCCCCCTGCCCCTCGCCACGTAGGCTTGGATGGGAAGAAGTAACTCATCTGGGCACCTGTGGAAAGAGCTGCGGCAGCCCGCAGCAGGTGAGGCCAGTCACTCTCACAATCATCCAGTGTCTCCAGGAACCCCAACATACCGGAAAGATCTGAAAGAGGTAGACTGGAGAGAAGTGGCACTTCTTGCCTTTCTGGTAAGACGGCAGCAGCACAGGGACATCTTTCAGGTACTGAGAGAATAGAACTATGAAAAAAATAGTCCTAGGAGAAGGGAAAACAAGACCATGAACAAAGTGGGTACCCAGCTGCCCACCTGTCCCCACATTAAATGAAGACCTGCTACCCAAGGACCCAGGACTCCAGGCTTTCAGCACCAGAGGGTGGCTCCCCACTCCAGCAAGCCAGTGGTGGAACAAGCTTTCTGTCATACTCTACTGATAGATCTTGCACATTTGCAAAAATCTCTTTTCCCCCTATTGTTTCAAGACTGACATACCAGGTAATGCATCAGTGAGTATGACACAGTTGCAGAAAGCTTAAAAATGACACCAAAGTGAACAAAAGACCTGAGAGACTTGCAAGGTCCAGGCAGGGCCTGAACCTCTGTGTAATTCAGATATACTAAAAATACGGGATTTATTGATTTCCTGATTTCAGGTTTACCTATGCTGCTCTGCAAGTGGCAAAAGGATCTTAAGTGGCGCATAGTAAAAGAAGACGATTTGGCTTGGCTGTGCCAGTCCCTGTTTTGAAAGAAAAAAACATGGTGGGACTGTGAGGCTGCATATGGTGCCTGCAGAGCCACTTGTGGTTTCTAGTGCTACAGACCAGAGAGAGTAGACCAGAGCCCAGACAGACTGTGTGAGTGCACACTTTGTGCATTTGCATGAACAAAGGTGCTCAGCAGCCTTATGAATCACTACAGAACCCTCATCTGTCTCAGGGAGGTGTCGCTGCTTATTATTCAGGTTGCCTGACACATTCCATTAACAAACGCTATTTTCAGCTGCTTATAACTCTAGCTAACTTTACCTATTTGGGATGAAAATTTCCATGGAAAATGTCTGCCTCAGGCCAAATATTTTTTGAAAAATATATACCAAACCTATTTCTAAGAGTGATATTCAGTAAATAGACATAGTATATAGCCTGCATTGAAAAGGTCATTTTGCCTTGACCAGTAGCAGGATTTACTTATGACCTGGAGCAGAAATTTGAGATTTAGTAGAACTTCTTTGGGGCAAAGGATATTACTGTTTCTCACAAAAATCTTCTCAGGTGCGCTTAGTCTGCAACGACGATCATTCACTCCAAGTCCCAGGCAGTCAGCAGAAACATCTCAGGCTTTAGCATTTGCAGACCATAAAGACTCTGAGCCTTCTGACTATGTCCAGGCCTTGCCTGTTGATGAACTGTGTGTGCACCATTACCAGGGAGTAAGTCACCACAGTCTTACCAAGAACACCAAGAAGTTTTTTGAGGCAACAGTGGGGAAGCTCTGGGATGTGGTGGGGCTGAACAGCAGGGCTGAGACTACATGAGTCACGTCTTCCACCTCCATCGCCACTTTCCCTCTTTCCCGAATGACACCTATGGAGCACGGAGAAGGCAGCAAAAGAGGACACAACTGGGACAGTTCAGAGCGCAGTGATCAGGGTGGGGCTAAGGTATCTGAGTCAGGAAAGAAAGCACTGGGATTATGGGTAGAAGTTGGGACAGAAACTAACAGGATGGAATGGGTGACTTGGGTTGAGAGCAGGGACAAAGGCTGGAGGACTGGGACCCCATTAATGAGCGGCACTGTTGGGCAAAGAGGTCAAGCATGACTCTGAGGTTAGGAGCTAGTGTCTGGAGAAGAGAGACAGAGAAAGGGGATAGTTCAGACAAGAATATACAGTTTGAAGAGGAAAATTCAAACTGGTTAAGCAAAAGGATTAGGACAAATCACCAGAGCTGGAGAACGGGACAACAAGCCAGAGATGTGATGGGAAAAACAATGGTGGAAAGAGAGCTGAGTTTCAAGCAGGATTTGGAGTCCTATGGGGTGTTGGTGGAAGAGACTAGCTAGGTGAGGAAATGGGGGTGGAGAAGAGAGGTGGCTTTTGGGGTCTGGGAGGGGAGGTGCAGGGAGCAGAAGAGATCGAGAGAGAGAGAATGGACTGAAGCATGTCCTACAACAACATGCTGCCTTCCCAGGGCTACACTCAAGCCCAGGTCCTGAGTCTCCAAGTCAGCTCTGAAAACACCAGTAAATGATGGAGCCCATAGAGAGGTTAACAACCTCCTCCTCTTGCATTCTATCCCAACCTGAAGTCTACATTAGGGATCTGAAGGTGGCAAGTCTGCAGGGCAACCATGCAGTTGCATTTCTACTTTTTTAATTCATTTCTCAAATACCAAGGAAATTCCACCACCCAGCACACTGTACACTCATGCAGAAGGGCATGCACGCAAATGCCCCTGAAAGAGCACTCACTACTGCAAAGCTGTATGTGACATTTCCAAAGCCCCCCAGGCCTTCTAGAGAGAACAACTCCTCCTCCTCGTGTGAAAACAATACATAAAGCACCAGCTTTATGTAGAATACCTGACTCTGAGTGCTCAACTTTGTCATTCTAGGAATGTCTTTTTAACTTAAATGATGGGTGTGCATAGCCAACTGCGACAGAGACTGCCCACACACTGGAGAGACTTGTTTCTCTACTGACCTATGAACTTTGCATTTTCACAAAAATCAGGTTTTTAAGCCCATTTTTGGGTTTTGCTTTGTTGCTGAGGGCTTTAACCTACTGAGGGGTGGGAGAATGACTATATCACGCATCTGCCTTGTCACATGTCAGTGACAAATAAACCTCATACCCAGGGAAACTGCTACAGACTGTGACACTTGGTTTCATACTAGAGGCAAGTGATTTGCGTATGCTCAGTTTTCCCAGAAAAGAGAGAGACTTACATGAATGCTATGCCCCAGTGCTGCCCAGCCTCATTCCCAGCAGACTCAAAGAGAGGTAGCGCAACCAAAGTGATGGTGGGAGCAATTGTCAGGGGGCCGATGAACCTCATCAGAAATCCGATCAGGCCAGAAAATCCAACGAAGATTTGAAAGCAGGAAGCTACAATGATAGCTCCTTGCACCTGGAAAAATGGAGAAAGGAAACAGAGCTTGGAAGACCCTTTCCTTCACAAGTCAGTGCAAATCCAGTGTGAGAGCCAGGCTCAATCTCCAGTCACAGACTGGCACGGAGGTCTCCCACTGACAACAGTAAAACCTGGCTGAACATTACCTGTGGGGATGGACCACCAAAGTAGCAGCACAGCAACTCTCTCTTTGGCTGATAGATTTAGTCCTCACCAGGGCTAATTTTGTTCCAAAGATCACCTCCTCGCTGTTCTCTTGGTCCACCCAAGCATGCATCAGCTGCCCTGCACTCTCCTTCCTGCTCCCCCCAAAGCAGGGGAAAACCTCTTGCCCTGAAAACAGGAGCAAGGCTGTGATCTCTACTATCTCCCTTCTGGGAAGAACTTGAATCACTTCAGCACACTGGTGGGGCAGGTGAGTCATTACAGCCTCTGTTTTTTCTGAGTATCAGTTTCTCTCCGGGAACATATTTATCACCCTGAACTGCCCTGTGTTTGACAATCACTGCTAAGGAGCCAGCAATTACATTCTGAAATGCTGCTCACTTCAGCGTCAGCTTCAGGCAGGGGACTCAGGGGTGGGGCTGCTCTCTGCCTTCTCAGATTTGGTGATAAATCCAAGCTGGGCTCTCTGTAGTGCTGAGCACCTTCCCTCCCCCAGCTCCAAAGGGAAGAGAAACACAGGGTCTGGGTGAACCACTCAGCCTGAGAGGAAAAATCAGCAGTGTCCTTGTGATAGATTTATGTGTATCAGCAAAGAGAGCAGCCTGTGCTGCACAGCAAATCCTTGGTGAGCTCTTAATGCTTCCCAAGTGGTTTGCAAAGCACACCAACAAACGGATCGACATAGGCAAATTTAGCCACTTGCTCTAATAAGACAATTGATGGAGAATGAGGCAGTGAGATCCCTGACCTTTCCTCTTCCTTTCTGACTACCTAAGATGCCCTTTCCCTTAATATTTACAGTAGGTTTTGCCTTGGTTTTTTTTTTTGCTAGGTTTCCTGTGCTTAGACAGGGTCCTTTTCTTGGAAACATTTTCCCTCCCTCAAGGCTAGCCATGCTTCATGGAGAAGAGATCTGGCTGGACCAGTGGAGACTTTGCAGGGACCATAAATCACATGAGGAGGTCTGTATGTCTCCTGTTCAGCAGGAGTGAAGCACCTGCTTTTTTGACAGAGAATAAATGCTTAGGAAGCTGCAACAGGGAGAAGGCCAAGGTCCATTAGGAATAGTTTCTCCAGCATTGGAAGTTTCTCCAGCAGTGATGGCCATGACATGGTCAAGCACTTTTCTGAAAGCAAAGAGTCCTAATACAGAGCAGGTACCACTGAAAATGCAATATACCTCTCGCATCCGCATCTGCCAGACTTCAGTGAATTCTGGTGAAGAAGCATTCACCAAGGTGGCATTCTGTGTCCAGGCAGGGCACTTCCAACTGGGGAGAGACAGCATTGCCAAGGTGGGGGTCAGGAATGCAAAAGTCCCTCCTTGAATAATAGGCAACCTTGAAGGAGAGCAGAGGGAAAAGATAACAAGTGAGGATGCTAGAAACTCAGCTCCATAGGGGTCAGAGAAAGGAAAGCAAAATAAATTTAAAAATCAGTTTGCCCATCACCTCTGACAGTATCTTTTGAATGGTTCTGGTAGGTCTCCATCAGTGACCATGGATGGGAATTGCAGCCCATTGCATGCAAGGGAAACAATGTGGGGGAAGAGCTGAGGTTCAAACACCAGGAGTGGAGGGGCAAATTGGTGCTACAGTCAAATGCTGCTACCTGCATTAAGGAAAAATAGTCCTCCTAAGGGCTGATGAGACCACAGACCTGCACAGATTAGAACAACAACGAAAGGAAAAATCTGGAGGAGGGGAGAAGACTAAGGAAGAAAGATGCCAAGACTCTGAACAAAAGCTCAGCATCGACCTTGGTCCAAATCTTGCCAATATCTAGTTGTTCCCTCCATCCCCTTCGGCTGCCTCAGTTTTCTTCACAACCAGTTCATAAACACAAGGACATGCACTGGCTACTCCCCATGTTGCAATCATCCTCAGTCTGAGGGCAGTAGAAAATGTGACTTGGCTTTTAGTACACCAGGTTTTAAAGCCAATTCCTCTGCCATGTTTCCACTGACACTAGAAAGGAAACCTGCAAGGAACGGTCTAGGGGCACTGAGTGGGTGAGACCTTGTCTCTCCCCCCATGCCTTGTGTTTTCTGGCTTACAGTAACGCCTCTCCGGGAAGCCCTCAGGCTAGCAAGGAGCTTGTAGCTCCAGAGGAGCTCAGCACTGGTTTTGTGCAGAGCTTTATAAAGCAGAGTGATGCTCCTATGAGCTACACCAGCCTCTTCTCTTTCCACACATGAAGCAATGGAGACACAGACCTAAAAGGCCTGACTGGCTCCTCTAAACCCCACATGCTTTAAGTCCCCACTGCAGTGCAAGTTGTCTTAGCCATTCCTCTAGTGTGCTTGAAAAACCCAAAGCTGCCTGAGGACTGGCATAGCAGCCCTGAAATAGCAAGAGAAATTTCTGAGGTGCCTCTGCTTCCTTCCCTTTAGGAAGTATCCCTGGGAGAAGCCCCCAAAGCAACCTCTCCTTGTCCCAGGATCTCTCATGGCACCTGCTCAGAAACCCAATGGGGCAACAAGCTGTGTGAGTGCTTTTGCAGGTCACAGATTTCCCTGAAACAGAGGCATTTCCACCATTCTTTGGAAAGCACCTGAAAACAAGAGATGGCATAGCTGTAACAGCATCATGTCTCTGTCACCTAAAACAGATATTTTACCACTGCAATTGCCATGCACAACTGAAGCACTGTCGAAGCTTGGACGGTGAGTTATATTTGAGTATCAGTTATCTGTGAAGTCACCTACTTATGGTATTTGGCCAAATATGTTGCAGCCTTCAAACAGCTTTGCTGGGCAAGGCAAAAAAAACCCAAACCAAACAAAAAGAAACAGAGAGGGCCCACTGCCATGACTTAAATTAACAATAGATTTATAGCTTCTGCTGTGTTGGTCCTTGAGCTATTTCACAGCCAGTGCTGTGTATGTGTGGGCTTGGAGCAAAATGGGGTGCCAAGGCGATGCTTATGGGCACACTGAACTCTTTCCAGTGGGGTTTGCAAGAGGAAAGCTGCAGAATTAGTGAAGGAAATATTACATTCTGATAATGACTACTTGATATCATTTACTAACCAGGGCTCAACATCACGGCAAATGACCTGTGTCTCCTCTCAGGAGCCTCTTGGATGGTGTCTCCAGCGACTGAGACTTGTTGCTGCTTTTTCATGCTGTGTAACATGACCGAGCTGCAGGTTGCAGTGGGTCAGCTTTCCCCTCGGCTATTGCTCCTGGAGGGCTGCTTCTGAACTGCACTCACTCTTGATGGGAACCTCCTCAACTTCATGCCCAGTTCCCATCTGTTTGTTCATGTGCCAACATTGTCTTTTAGCCAAAGTGGTTTCTGCTCCCCAGCTTCTCTCACAGCCTAGTTACAGGCTGCAGTTGTCACCCACCCCTGAGCTGCCACTTGGCCACATCAACCAGGCCAGCCTCTGTAAGAGGAATGGTCCAGTCCCTCTTCTCCATGCCACATTAATAGATCATCTACATGTTTCTTCTCCTCTGAATTAATCTTAAATATGGACACCAGGAAGTGTGCAAAGCACTTAGCCGAGGGCTCCTCAGGGCCTCGGAGGGTGGCACAGAACTTTTGCAGAGAAAAGCATCCCTCAGAACTCATTATTTACCACTTTTCTGGCTGTCTTGTTGGTGAATTATGGTCATCAACTATTACAGAATTTCAGAAAAGAGTAAAAGGAGAAAAAATTATCTGCTTCCAACTGTCTGCTCAGGTTTGGTTTGCCTCTGGCCACACAGCAGGCTGTCTCACCTTTCTGGTAGGAAATAAGGCAAAACTGCACCCTCAGCACAGCAAAACCATTCAAGTTTATCCTATAGGAACAACTCCCTACCACTTCATTTGATCTATTGTTCCTCATTTAGCTATTCAGCCATGGGAGAGGCTCCCTGATACTCTTTCATCCTCAGCTTACAGCGAGCAGAGGACGTCACAGCTCTCAGATATTCACAGAGGAATTTGGAGAGAGAACTCCAGCCTGAATTACACTAGCAGTCACAGCTACAGTTATGCACCCCAGCCTGAATTTAGCTGAAGAACCAGTTAAATTCTTCCACTAATCCTGTAGCAATGTAAGCGAAGGGGAGCACCCTCCAGGAAGAGTTTGTCTACAGCCACTTCTTTAGACATAGAGAGATGGAAAAGTTTCAGTGGTGAAAAAAACAGGAGGAGTAAAAATATTTCGTGGAGCTGGCGGTTAACCAGTGATTTGAAGGCAGAAGTTTTAACCAGGTCCCTCACATTCAGAAGCCAAAGAATGTGTACTTTTTGCCTTTGAAGTGAGAAACACAGATTCCCTCCCTACTGGAGTTAAAAACAGTCTGTGGAAAGAGAGAGGCAGCCCAGAGTTACGACAAGGGGAATAGAAGAAATTTTGCAAGGTCAGCAAAGATACAGGGTCTTTCTGGAAAGGAAATGTCTCTCATTAAGTGCTTCATTTTCTGGGTACTGAATGGCAACTCCATGCTCATCTCTCTACTGTCTCTTAAACAGCTCATCTGCAAAGAGGATTTACCTTGCTTACATTCAGATTGTGCCACGAATCCTTGAGCATGGCAAGTGGCACTGCATAACAAGACACGCTGCAGAGCTCCTCCCTGAGTCCCTAAGCAGCAGCAGATGCAATTCAATTTCTCCTAATTATCCCCTCCCCTAGAGTTTCCTATGGACACTCTAGCAGAAGGATCCTTGGGGTAAGGAGCAAGCAGATACTTTTTACTGAATGTTGCAATGCTTTATTGTTTTGAGGACAGATTCCTTATGAGCCCAGGAAAAGGTGTATGAAGTATCTGGAGATGCAAAAGTCAGAACAGCGAGGTAGCCCTGCAAAGCTCTCACGTACAGTAATTTCAGGGTGCTTTGGCATGTGCCCTGATTGCCCAAGGGTAGCAAATGACTCTCACTGATAGATAAACTCTACAGCAGGGTGGTGGCCAAGCACACAGTAACTGCTCAACACACAGTAATTGCTCACCTGTCCCAGTTCTTGCATTTGGCCTACCTGACTCCAAAGAGGACTTGCAGCAGGGTGCAAATTCCTGAGACAAAGAAGATGGTGCTGATCAAGTGGCTCTGGGTGAGTAGGTCGTGCTGGAGGCAAAGCTCTTTGGAGAGGATCAGCGGGATAGCTACAAGACCTCCCATGGCTGTCAGGAAGTGCTAGAAGCCACAGAGAAAGACTGGGTGAAGAAGGACACAGAACTGGCTCTATATTATTACCGTGTTGTTGAGGGAAATCTGAAAACAACTCACAGATTTGTGTTTGGGTGGTACTAGTATTACCCATTCTCTCTTTTGTTTTAGCAGCCTTAGTTCTCTGTTAGGGGCTGTTCCAAAGTGCCTACAAGAATTGCAATGTATCCACTCAAATTTCTCCTACTTTTCATGCCCAAAGACCTTTGTAGTGCTCTGGACTCCCCTGTCAGACCACTGTCAAACACAACCAGCTTATCTGCAGCACCTGCAGACAAAGCTGTCAGGGCTGCTCTTCCAGAAAGATGGGGACATCCCAAGGTAGAGGGAGAGAGCAATCAGGCAAAGTAAATGCAAATATTTAAGTCTGTCTCATTCACATCACAAATGATAACATAAACAGTTGGCACATTGGAACTACAAATTCTTTACCATCAGTAGCTTTTCTCACACAGTGCAGTTATGGATAACCATAAAAAATGGATGCCAAAGAATGGAAGAATTGGGCATTGTATTTGCCAGAAGAGTCACAAACATATTTCTACAACGACCTTTAGCTAATGACTAAATATGAAAATAATTTTTCAAACTTATTTTGCTTTAATTATTAACCCTGGTTGTGAGCTCTCACCTTGGAGCACAGTGGTGGAAGTGGTGGCACTCAGAAACTCACTGTGTTCATTGGCGGCATGTTTTATTAAAATTATGATGCTGCCTTGCTCAGAAAACCTTGGGTTGATAGCACTCTAAATTTGAGACAACCATTTAAGGAAAAAAAGTACAAAACTCCCATCAAGCTCCAAGCACGGTCCATCATTACCCTAATCATTCTGAGGTCTCTCTTCCCCAAGGCTCCATACCCAGCATGGCATTGGTGGCATTGTGTGGTTTAACACCCCTGGGCATGGACACCAGCCAAAGCAGTGTGTGCACTTCTGCTTAGTTTTTGTTGCCGTGGGAAGGCAGAGTTCAGAAGCCCTTGCACAGTTTACCTTCAGCTGAGGTACACAACCTGTTCTTATTAAATATTTGACCCCCGCCTCTGGACTCTGCCTTACCATTTGCACTTCAAAGGGTGCAATGTAGCTGTGGGCACAAGGATAACAGTCAGTGCTCAGGATGTAGTGGGAAGGACTTGAGTTCAACAAGATCCAGCCCCAGAGCTCCAGTCATGCCCAGTGAAGGTCAAGCACTCACAAATTCAGGTTTTACCCCCATTAACTGGCTGAATAGCCATGAAACTTCCACCCATCCCCAGCCTCCACCTGCTTCCCCATCACACCTGAATGCCCAGCAGGATGCACAGATACCAGGGAGGCACATCTGTGACAGTGTAGGCAAGCTTGGTCCCATCATGGCCTGTGCCCCCACCTTCCTCTGGGCCCTGGGCAGCGCAATCTGGTGAGGAGCAGTAGTGGCTTCCATCTTCAACCTGGACAACAGGAGAGACCCTTTGTTAGCCACAGGCACCCTGTGCCCTGCAGGCACCCAGCAGCCACCTCTCTTGCAGCCACACTCCATGTCTGGCAGGAACACCTCCTGTGTAGCTTTCATTAGTGCTAGGATATAAAAAAAAAGAATAAGGAGGGAAAATTAAAACTGAGGTATAAAACACTGATAGAACATTTTCATATTCACGTGCATGTCTCGGCCTGAAGAAACATTAAAGGGTGTCTCAGCCTCAAAGGGACATCTGGACAAAGTGTGTTAGTATCATTAAAGTCTGGATAAGGATGAAGAAACTGCAACCAGAAGCAAGGGAGAGTGTGCAGTGGGTTCATCAGTAAAAGCTGCACTGTCCTCTGGTCTCTGTCCCTCGTGGCAATTTCACTCAAACAGCATTTTTGACAAAATATGCTAAAACACCTGGCTGCCACTAATTACTGAGTAAAACCATGTTTTATATTTAATTTCCTTGGTCTTCTCTTTCCAATCCTTACCAGTGTTCTGCCTCAGTAAACTCACCTGCCTTTTTTCTTACTAGAAAACCTCACTCCCGCAGAGGAACTGGGTAAAACACAGGGACACCAGTGGATGGGAAATCCCAGTGTCCATTCCAAAGCAGCCAACTGAAATTGTTCCCCAGGAGGTCTCAGATCTCTCCCCACCCAGAGCAGCCAGAAGCCCAGGGCTCCCCAGGGAGCTGGATGTCTTGCAGTTAACTTTTATAAAGACGCATTTTGCCAAGGAATTTCTTTGTTCAAGATCCCTCCCCAGAGGCACCCAGATCTAGCTGTTTCTACCATAGTCCCATTCAGATAAACTACCTTAATGGACTTAAAGCCTGAGACTCTGCTATGAGATACCTAGGGCAGAGATGCTTCTTTAATAAACATGGGGTATTTATCCAGCCTAGGCAAACTGGGAACATTACAGATACTTAAAAAGAGACAGGTGAAGGCAGGGTTAATTCCAACTGAACTCAGGCATGAACTGCAAGAGCAAAAGGCATTTCTTAATAACTCCCTGTGGAGACATTTCATTTTAGAACAAGAGAGCCTGAGCCATGGATTAACAAATGTGCAGCAAGGTGCTTAAGACTGCCCATGCATGGAGTTATTTGGGGACAACTACTCCTGAATAACACCATGGGTAGATGAATGCTAAGCTAGGCAGACAGCGGTAAGCTCCTTTCTTCTCATTGCAGTTTTCCCTGAGTTAACTAGGAGGCATATTCCAGCCAGGCAGAGCCTGTGCCAGCAACAAAGCTGCATGATCATCACATGAGGGCCTGACCCTCCCCAGGAGCTGGAGAGGAGTGAGCAAGCAAGGCTCAGCAGGGGAAGGATGGAGTGGAGATAACAGGATGAGACAGGACTAGAGGCAATGGACTCAAACTGAAATGCAGGAGGTCCCATCTTAACATCAGAAAACACCTTTTCACTGTGAGGGTGACCAAGCACTGCATAGGTTGCCTAGAGAGGTTGTGGATCCACCATCCTTAGAGATATTAAAAAACCATCTAGACACAGTCCTGGGCAGCTGGCTCTGGGTGACCCTGCTTGAGCAGGGGGTTTGGAGAAGGTGACTTCCAGAGGTCCCTTCCAGCTTCAGGCAGCCTGTAATGCTGAGATGCTGGCAGGAGGACAAGACAGGAGTAGTGTGGAGCAGGGAAAGAAAACCACTGTTGAAGCCCAGCTGCTCCCATGAATCCAGGGGACCAGGACACCTTCCATGTGCCTCAGGCTCCAGGCACAGCATCAGGGTCCTCAACCACATCTTAAATAAGTGCATCAGGAGGGCAGTCAGAAACTGAACTGCTTGAACTCCAGGTAAAAGACCTTTGTCTTCTACCTTCTTTGGGGTGATTCAAACCAGAAGAAGTCACAAGTCTGATATGTATTATGGCAAAGCAAGTAGAAACAGAGACCCTGTTAAAAATAATGAAAGAAAACCTCTGGCTCTGAGCACTTCCCTGAGCCTCTGCCCACAACTGGCACAGCACCCCCACCTCCACTGCTCACAGCGAGCTCAGCCAGAGCTATCTAAGAAATGTGGGACTTATATCCTGGGAGGTTAAAAGCCTCCCCAGACAAGTGGTTTGTACCAAGGTAGCAAGACGGTTGCAGGACCCCACTCCTTCACACCTGCTGACAGAAAAATAAGCACCTTTTTTAGTTTCTAATGGAGATGATCCCTGCTGTGAGATACTGTGCCCCAGGCTCTTGCCCTGTGGCTGTTATAGCCAGCAGCATTCCCAGTGCACCACACACCCCTGGATTGGCATACTATTTACAGATTTTATTTCCCTGTTGTATCTCCACAGGGTGCCCTCTCCCACTGACTCTTAAACCCCTTTTTCACCCACCTTTCTGAAAATTCATCCTACTGGAAATAGGTTCAGAAGACAAAGAAACACATTCCTTACTAGGCTAAATTTCTATTGTAATTTTACTAATTAACACATAAAATGCTGTACACAGGAACACGGCCACAAGGAGCCACAAGATCACTTGCTTTTTAACAGATACACTCACGCTGCCATTTATCTGCATTATCATTTTAGAAATAATAGAGAGAAAAGAAGTTAAAAGGGTGCCAGAGAGTAGAAAGTACTCTGAGGCTGCAGCAGCAGCAGGCAGCTGTACTGAGGAAATCATTCGTCAGATTCTTGTCGACAAGGGCCAAGACAGACTTTATCACACATCAGAATCCTTGCAGCCAGCCCAAGCCCCCAGTTTTCCCCTTCTCCTCCTTTCACAGGGCTTGCACCTGTTTATGCAAGAATTACCCTTCAGAAAGCAGACTCACCACAAAGCTGGGGTTATCTAGCCGGTTGAGATCTTTGTCTGAGGAGGGAGTCATGCCTTCCACTTTCCTTCACCAACTGCCTTGAAAAAGGAAGACCAGTCAGAAGAGGAAAGCCTCCCAAATTCCCACTCCTCCCAGTCAAAACAGCTCTAAAGAAACGGGGTGAGAACATGCAGAAGCAGGACTTCAGGAGCCAAGCAGCGCTCAGTCCTAGCTATTCATGTGAGCTGTATTGCAGAAGCATTTCCCTTCCTTTGGCTTATGTAAGTGACTCCTTTTCTCCAGCTGATTAGAGGATCGGCATTCAAACAAAACTGGAGAGCAGCCCTTCCCTGGAATGAGTGAATCAGTAACTGATGGCAAAAAACCCCCTTCATCCATAGATAAGAATGCTCGAGGGTATCAGGTGTCCTGGCACAGCCTTGAAACTTGTTGCTTCATTAGTGTTTCAACAGCAACTTTCATTTTCTGCAGGTTGGGCCTCTTTGAAGATCTTTTTCCTCATCTTTAGGAAATTCAGTTTCTAGATAGTTTCACTTATTTCATATGTAAACTACTGTGTATTTTGGCTTAGGTACAAACATCATCATCTTGTATGATACTCCTATTACAGCATGAAAAAAATGTGGCTTTTACAGGGAACTTATTTAAGGCAGCAACCGATGATCAAGTGTTTAGACACATTAGTTGTTTAGCTTATATAAGTTTTAAATAGAATGAGTCAGAGTTACAGTATTGTGTGATTTAGAATGCTGTTTGCTTAGCTTTGCTTGCTTAGCATGAGTAGCTAGAGTTACTGAAGCCTTGGGCCATAAGCTGTGGATTTTCACCAAGATATGCTTTTAGCTGAAATACAGTTAATTTTCCTAGTAACTAGTACAGTGCTGCATTTTGTCTTTAGTATGAGAAGAATACTGATAATACATGGATGCTTTAGTTGTAATATTTATCCTGAGTCTAAAACTTTTTTAGTTAACCATGTTCTGCCAGTGAACAAGAAGTGCAAACCACAAGATAAGAAGGCTACAACCATCAGCAGAAGCTCAACTCGATAAAATAAGGTAACAGCTTGCCTGCATGGAGACAGAAAAATAATCCAGTAAGATATTAGAAGACTCCAGACCAAAAATCACCATTGGACTAAAAAAGTGCATTAATTGCACATGAGGGGCAGGTGTATAAGTCATAAGCATATAATTGCTCGGGGATTTGTTCATGGTCCTTCTCTGAAAGCATTCAGCTCAAGCTGACCTGCTGCTGTACCACTCTATTAAATTGATTATTTTTATAAATTCTGATGCCTGAGTCTCTGCTGTGGGAAACCTATGGCTGAGACTGAAGGAGAAGGAAGTACACCTGACAGTGGGTGTATATGTGAGTGAAGAGTCAAAAGGGGCACCTGTCAGCTCACTGGAGCTGCTCACTGCAAAGGTGCTCTGGTCTCAGCAGTTATATTCTTGGGTGGGATATGTGTGTGTGACTCGTTGAATGCTGTGAGAATGCTCAGGTAGCTGCTTCTTTCACACAAGTCATCATAACATGACGTCAGAGAGGTACAGAAAATGTAAGACTGAAAAAAGACGACTTCAGGTCATCCAATTATCTCCATGCAGCTAAGGTTCCTAGCTGGTGGCCATCAGATGGCCCAAAGCATAGTTACCCTTTTCTTAACAAGTAGCAAATGGTGTTAATGCGCCACCCCACCCCAACCCTACTTAGATTACTTTAATTTAATGGCTTCCTGAGGCAGTGCACTTCCCAGACCAGTTGCAGAGAACTCCTGCAGAGAGGGCCATGCTATTGCCTACATGCAAGTGATACCTACACAATCCATTGAGAACTTCCACTCAGGACACAGTGGAACTGAAATAAGCCCTGGTCCTTATTCCTCCTGGAGAACTTTGGTATTCTCAGCCCTTCTCTTGAGACCAGGACTGCATTATAGGATGGGACAACCTTGCCCTAAACACTATCAGTGAAGTTATGACCTGCTGGACAGATAAATTCTAAGGCATCAAAATCATTGAATCATAGAATGGTTTGGATTGGAGGGGACCTTAATGATCATCTAGTTCCAATTTCCCTGCCATGAGCAGGGATACCTTTGACTCGACCAGGTTGTTCAAAGCCCCATCCAGCCTGGCCTTGAACACAATGATCAGATGTTCACAGCTTTGCCAGGTTTCTTCTCTGAAGCCCCATTATATAGGAATGTACACATATTTTTAACCACAGAGGGTGCATTTCCTATCTCCAGCCTGTGTGAAAGTTATCTTGGCACAGGGCCACTTTTCTTCTACAGGCTTTAAACAAGAAGTCTTTTCCTGGTCAAACTACCCTGGACGCTTTCACACTTAACTCTACCAATTCCTAGCACAGAGGGAGCAGCACAAAACCTGCCAGTTGTATAGACTTACTCATCTCTTTTTATCTAGTGCACTATGTGGTTGCAGTTCATTGCATATTTACTGTTTCATTGTATATATCAGCCGTGTCCATTAAGCAATACCAGAGAGGATGCACCATTGCAAGGCTCTGAGAAAAGAAGCATCAGATTTTCCTATCCCTTTTTTTAGGTACATTCCTGCTTGCATTCCTAGATGGTAACAGTGCACTTCTCCAAGCAGTCATCTAAATCTGATCATTCCAATATCCTCCCTTTACCATAGCCTACTGCAAGAATCAGTCACTCTCTGTGCCTCACAGTCTCTCTAATTGTGAATTTTCTTTACACAATATTCCTTTGGAGCTAGTCTTTCTTCCCAGTAGACTTCTATGACATCTTCCATTAAAAAAGGCCTTGTACCTCTTAATTTCAGCCCCGCACCTGTTCAATGACTCCTCAGTCCTGCCATAACCTTGTTTTCAGATGAGACTCAGGCATTCAGTAACCAGGGTTTCTTCTTTTCTTTGGTTACACAAACTTGTGTAACATCCCAAAGGCATGGGTACATAATAACACCTGTGTCATCTACACTAGCATGTGAAACTGCCCATATGAATAGTATTAAGTAAACAGAGTGAAAAGAACAAAATAATAATAAGAGTAACAAAAATAAATCAGTATCAATAACAATTCTTTTTCTCAAGAAGTTTGCCCTTCTGGGAAATCCTGCAGTGGAAAAAATGCACTTTTTAGAGTACCAAAAGACTGCAGACGATCACCCATGGTCACTCACTTGAAATTAGTACGTGCGTGTTCACAAAATTATAGAATGGTTTGAGTTGGAAAGAACCTTAAGGATCACCTAGTTCCAATTTCCCTGACATGGACAGGGACGCCTTTCACTAGAGCAGGTTTCTCCAAGCCCCATCCGACCTGGCCTTGAACACAAGGGCATCCACAATTTCTCTGGGCATCCACAACTTCTCTGTAGTTCAGAGTTCAGTAGTAGAATTAATCATCTTTTGCAGAAAAGTTCTGCACCAGTCACTAGGTGGACCTAGGTGAGCCCAGTGCTTTTAGTGATGCCCTGCTGAAGTGCACAACCACTATTTCCCATGAGAAATGAGATCTCATCTAGTAAGTGTAACTGATGTAATACACTGCAATGTATTTGGGGTATGCAGCCAAGTTTCCGTGTAGGAATGTTTGATTAAAACACAATAGGGGAATAAACATGACCAAAGTAAATCCCTTAAACAGTCAGGGTTCATTTCTTTCTATTTACGTTCCAGGATTTCTACGGCACAGTAAGAAACTGAGTGCAGAGCCCTAGACAAAGAATTATGTGTCTGCTTCACCTTCCTCCTCCCACATCTCTCGAGTTGCCTTTTCTCCTCAAAATGACCTGGCATACAAAGACAACGGAGGCACTGAGGAACACACCTACATTCCAATTGACAGTTCCCCATGTAAACAAGAGCAAATGTTCCAGGGAAACTGCACAGGCTTCAGTCAGACAGCAACACCCACCCAGCTGGGTGCAACACATAAGCTTCCCTGGCTCTTTTCTGTCAAGACCCCTGCAGTTGCCCAGCTCTCCCAGCAAGTCTCCCCTGAGTCAGTCCCTTCTTTCCTCCTGTCATCATTCATCCAGCTGAACCACCCATGAGGTGGGGTAATATATCTATCTATCTATCTATCTATATATGGAGGGTTTATTTTAGAACAATTTGGTTGCAATGGAGAGAAGGTAAGTAGCCATTCTGGTTATTATCTTTAGAAATATAACAATATAAAAGTATAAAGATATCACTTAAGAAAATACAGAAAGAAAAGAAACAACGAGAAAGAAAGGATAAGAGCAGATAGAGGAAAGATATGATGGATCCAGAGACAAGACTTGATGTTGCAATTTGGATGTCTGTTGGTTGAAGTGATGGGCAGGGTCTTGATCTGTCAGGGGTGGGGGAAGCTCACGAAACATAAAGTTCAATGGGTTAACATATGTTAAGGTTCAGGTGGGAATGCCCAGATACCTCCCCTGAGCAGGAGGAGTTTTATACTGTCTGGTGCCACATTGTGTTTCATATGCAGTCCTCTGGTGGAAGGCCCCAGAAATTAGTCTTGGGGCATTTCAGGGGCCTTTGATGGTTTAGGACCCCTTCTAAGACCTGACCACTGTTTCTCACATCAGCCTAGGTGAGCCAGTTATGCCTTATCAGAAGGGGTGAATACCTTCAGGCCTATCTGTCAATATACCAATACCTCCCCCAGAGAGGTGGGAGTTTTACACCTGAGTCTCACCAGAAGTGAGAATATTGACATGATAAAAAGCATTATTCCACCTTGCAGGATCTGCTTCTTATCTCTCTTTTACCTTACTTGGCTCATAACCCAACTTATTGCTAAACAAAAGTAGGTCTGCCATGGTCATCCTCTGCTGGTGGGTGCACACCCCCTCTGCAACTGGGCTGTTCTTATGCAGATCAGAGGTTTTACCACCACATATCGAAAAACTCTCCTCCTCCCCTTCGGTTAGGGGGTGCAAACCTGGCCTCAGCAAAGCACCTCCTGCTTTCGCAAATTGTTTGAGTTTTTAACATTTCAGTCTCTCACACCTGAGTATGAGTCCTGGATCCCACCACTGCCAAGGGACAGGTTAGTCCACAGGGGATGAGCTCTTCTCCATGGAGGGCTGCTCCTGCCCACCATGTGGGACAAACCATGGGGTGCACAGCTATCGAAAGACCACAAGGCAGAGCACTGTGCAGCCTTTCCTGGCTCCCCTTGCAGTTCATCTACCTGTGCTCCTCCAGGGACCTTCCTCCAGACATCCTCATGTCATGCGGTAGAAAAGTGCTTGTTCTTCTCCGGGGTTGCTGCTTTTTGGTGTTAAAACAGCACAATAGCAAACTGCAAAGCTGACAGGGGGTGTGCCAAAAGCAGAAGAATGGTATGAGAGTGTGGGCCATGACAGGATGGAAAAACACCTAGGGGAGAATAAAGCAGAAATCCCAGTCACGGTGCCATGCTGATGACAAAACACCTCTGCTTGGCTGCCTGTGCCACAGGAAGGGAGATGCTGCTTTCTCTGGTCAGCTGCATCAACATGAGGAGAGGCAGGGCACAGGGTTGGGACAAGGTAGAGGGCAGTTGTGCACCATCCCCAGGGCTGGGGACATCCTGACCTGGCGCTAGGGACCAGGATGGGTGGGACAGGTCAGACAGCAGAGCTCCAGGAGCTGATCTCAGCCAGGGTGTCAGCTTTGAAGCTGTAGAGCAGAGGCTGGAGGAGAAAATTATCAAGGGCAGGGTGACATTCAGGCAGGTGGGAGTGTGTGAGAGGGACACTTTGGCAGAGGGTAGATTTAAAAGACTCAAAGTGGCACAGGAGAAGGTAGGGGGAAATGCCACTGTATTCCAGGAAAGTTTTATCCCTCAGTGGGTCCCCATCAGCCAGCAGGGAAATCTGAGTGCAAGAGACATTTGAAGCAGCTTTGAAAATCGTCAGCTGAGCTTTGCTTTGCAGGCTGCTGTGGTGGAGAAGCAGCCCTTGAAGGAGATCACCCAGAGGGAATCTGCCAGAGGAAGGTCCCTACAAGACCCTGGAGCTGGGAGAGCTGCAGTCCCTGGGCCATACCAGCTTCCCCGTTAGCTCCCCCTTCCTTTTTGCCTTCCTCACAAGGAAAGGGCTTGCTGAGCTAGAGCATGGACATTTTCCTCTCCTGAGCCCAGAGTCACTCCCTGCAGGAACATTCCTGTGCTCAACTCCCCAGCTTGGTGCAGGTGACTGCCTCCATAAAGCAGGAAGCAGGGAACGGCATTGAAATCCCACTCTGGCAGGATATTGATTTTGTAATAATAAGCCCCTTTATCTCCCTCAGCCCCAGGACTAGCTCTTAAGAGCATTAGTAAAGGAATAATCCATGTCATCTACTCAGCATTTTGAGCACAAGCATGGTTATTTTGTCCCAGGGGTTTTGCTGAGCCTGTTCATTCCCTGGCACGCGTGACAAGACTTACTGCTGCCGACCCCTGAAGGCCATGCTTGCAGCATGTGCTCAGTCCCCAGCTACTTAGCATCGGGACATATCCAGCAGTGGGGAGGGGGACTGCCTTTGGCCCTTCCCACTGTCCTCCAGCCATCAGCAGCAGAGGGACCAGCTCATAAGCAGGAGGAAGGTACATGGGCACCGGGCTCAGGGTCAGCAGAGGGGCCACTTCAGGGGCCATCCCGTCAGACTGGACAGGTATGTTCCCAAAGCCCATGGGGCTGGCTACATGCCAGCTCCCAGTTGCCAGGAGATGGCTGGGTTTGCACCCAGGGCATGCCCCAAGGCAGGTTCCTCTGCCTGTCAATGTTACGCTGTCACACAGGCCAGCCTGCCTCAAAGCTTTTACCTTCATTGCACAAACAAACAGCAAAATCTCTGCAGTCAGAAGGGGAAAAGAAACAAAAGAATACAAAAAACTCCAACAAACCAGCAATATTCACTGAGCCAGGGAGAAACACACCTCCTCAGCCCACTCTCCAAGTGGAGCCAAGGAAAGCTCACTGTTTAAGAAGGATTAACCAGAAAAGTGAAGAAATTAAAGTATTTTCTGAGCAAGATCATTATGAGTCATGAGAGGTTGAAACAGGTTTTCCTGAGAAATCGAGTAAATCCCTTGGAGAGAAGCCCAGAGGTACCAGCACAGCCAAAAAAAGGACTGTCTGAGAGATGGATGAACAAACAGAGGAGGATTAAGGTATTGCCATATCCAAAGTCCCATGGAGGTGACAAAAAACCTCTCTGCAAGTGCAAGGAGGGTCATGAACTACCCCAGGTGGGACCAAGAGCAGGTCCCAGTGCTGGGGAGGAAAGACAAGCAAGGTCCAGCCCTACAGCTCCCCTCCTCACTGCAGACCAGCTGGGTGTGAGGACACAGTATTTGTGTCAATGCTATTAATGAATAACAGCTTTTAACCCTTATACCTGCAGCAAGTCCCAGGTTGCCCCAGGACAGGCAAGGATGCAGTACAGGAGGGGCAAAGGAGATCCCCAGGGCCAGGGAAGCTCCAGGGGATGCAAGGAGGGGAGAAGACAGCCACAGCAGGGGATGCTCCAGAAGTCACCACAAAGCCCTGCTGGTCACACAGCTGGTGCACTGGCTGCTGGGAGAAGCTTTAGCACAAAGGCATTGCCTGATCCAAAATACCTTGGTCTCAAGTGCTCAGGCAACGTGGGGCACCTTTTCTCTTCATGGGTGCACACAAGGGACCAGACAAGTAGGTAAGAGCAACACACATTCCAGGAGGCAAGAGCAGATTGCTGCTACAGCCCCTCCAGCTATAAAACATCATAAAACATCAGAGCCTTAAGTGACAGGCAGAGATGCCAAGCAGAGGGAACTCCAAGGAAAAGGAAAAACAGATTTCTCTGCAGTTCCCCTGGTGGCAAAGCTGGCAGAATTGCTGCTTTGAAACCCTTCTGATTCCCATGGCTTATATCCCACTCCATGGCAGAAAATCAGCCCTAGGCTCTGGCAGAAGGGAAGACAAGCACAGGACAGTCTGCAGCTCGAGAGTCTCAGCAGTGAGCTTGAGCACGGATTTTGGCAGGTAGAAGAGGAGGAGGAGGAGAAGGAGGGTTCCCGATGTGCAGCTCCAGCACCTGGAAAGATGGTAACAGCCAGTCACTGCAGGAGGGAGCTGTAAAGGATGGATCCTAAAGGTTTGCTACTTTCTCACTCCCTTTCCCACACCTGGTTTCTTTCTTTGTGGGGCTCTGGTGTCATTCAGTGGAGGAGCCAGAGCAGGGAGCAGGGACAGGGAGGGACAGGAGCAGGAACACAGGGCTTGTGCCGACGCAGAGGAGAGGCAAGCCCCAGGGAAAGAGCAGCTGCTAGCTTTGCTGCTCAAGGCTTAATGCCCTAAGAGCCCAGCTGACTCCTGCTCAGACGCAAAGGGAAACCGCAGCCACTCGAGACGCCCAGGCATCCGAAGGTGCTGTGTTTCCCCAAACCATGGCAGGACAAAGGTTTGGGAAATGCATCGCCCTTTGCCTGCTGCCCTGGAGCTGCCTGAGCTTTGCCTGGAGTGATTCTGCTGAGCCTGGGACCGCCTCAGCCGGTGTAGGACACGTCAGAAAGGGGCTGCCCAGAGACGTTGCCAACGGGACCGACGTGCACAGCAACATCTCAGGTACTTAAATGAGTGATCTCCTGCCTCTCCCTCTGCAGGGCTGCTTGGGGCCCCTCTGTGCAGGCACGCAGGGTGAAGGGTACAGGGACCTGTGGATGAAGGAATGACGGTGCTTATCTCGTTGGGCACAGAGGCACTCCCAGGGCATGCGTAGGCGCTGCAAGGCTTTGTGTGGTCCTTATGGCCACAGCAGCTTCTCCGATCTGGGAGAGATGTGTCGTGTCAGAAGCAAAGTCACTAAGCACAGGGAAGAAATTCAATGCTTGGCTGTCTTCCTTTGAGAGTAAAGTCCTCCTCTGTGTTAACCTCTATGCATATCATGATGGGCCAGTTCCCTGCCAGGGGTACGGGTGCACTGAACACATCCCTGTCCCTAGAGGCTGAGCTGGGACCCTTGGGAAAAAAACGGAGATTGTTTTAAAAGCACAAATAATCTCCAGATGCTGAGGGCGATTTTTTTTTTTTTTTTAATCCACTTCCCAAGCAAGGTATATGCTTGGGAATATTCCCCAGCAGGTGGGACACGGCCTCAGGGCTGCTTTGGGGAGACTGCCTTCCCAGGGCTGGCCACAGCACAGAGCAGCCCATGTCACACTATTGAAGCCTTCACCTTCCCAAATCTTTATGAATTCTATGTTGTTTCCAAAATGCCTGTTGGGAACAGTCCCTGGGCTGCCTTATCTCCATATCACGGTGACTGTTGGAGAAGGTGCTAGCAACCAGTGCTGGACAATTTAACTGTAAAACAGATCCAGTCCAGGCATTCAGCAGCCACCCTGGCACCTGAATTTAGTCATATAGACATCTGCACTACCTGTTAACAGCATTACTGAACCTGGAGAAAGTCTGATCTTACTCAACCTGATTTGTTTCTTATCATCCCCACTGGAGGAGAAGCCTACATCATCTCAGCAAAAGCAGAGGCAAACCAGACCTCTCCCTCATCTTAGCTTCACTGTTGCACTCAGAATTCCCCTCAAAAGTTCTCCCTAAGCTAGATAAAGCACATTTCTGCCTGCACATTTTAAGCTTGGTTAAACTAGAGCTGATCAGAGCATTTTCTTTTAATTCAGGATATCGGTACCCATGGTACCTGTTACACAAGAATCTACTCATCCATATTTTCTTGGCCTTGTGGTAGTTTTTTGTGGTAGCACACAGTCAGATTAGCATTCTTTTTGGAGCCTGCCTCACTTCTGGCAAGTATTAGTGCAACACAGAAAGGATGATCTAAGGAGGATAACTAAGTAGCTCTGAATAGCTGTATGCTAGAAACTAGGAAAAAAATTCAAGACTGAGACAAAAAAAAATCATCTCTCTCTAGCATAGAGTAGTATTTGTATTGTTTTGAGTTCCAGCCAACAATATTGTCCCAGAATATTGTGTTATTAAAAAATGCCTGTCCTCTTCTTTGCACTCCTAAAAATTCCTCTCTGCACAGTGTACCTTTCCAGTCCCACTTCTGCTGTTCAGCAGTTGCTCACATTGGACAGTTTTTAAATGGAAGATTTATTTTCCAGATAAAGCTGCTAGACTTCCTTTGTCTTCCCTTTAGAACTATGTTAACAAAAAAAAAATTCAGAAATTCAGAGACTTGCAGGTCCCACAGGAGTGACAAAGGGGCCAGGCAGCCTTTTTAAAAGCATCACTACGGAGGCCTTTGTCACCACTTGCACTTAACATCTTCCCTTCTCCCGCAGTGCCATGCACAGCTGTCCTCCCACCACGCTATGGATACTACTATGTGGACAGAGGCTCAGGTGTCTCCTTGGGCTCGGTCCTCGTATTCTGGTGCCAGGAGGGATACCAGCTGGTGGGCAGCGAGAGACTTGCTTGCCTCCACCAGGAGAGCACTTCATCCTGGAACCACCCCCCGCCCCACTGCCAGGGTAAGGAGCCCACTGGCGTGACCCAGCCCTTGTGCCCACTTACAGGGTCTCAGTGGGGTGCGGGTGCATCACCACCCAATTGCTAGCTCAGAAGGGGAGGTGCAGATCTGGCCCTCACACGGGGACTCCCTCACTCTGACCAAGTTGACAAGGGCAGAAGGAGGTGATGGGGTGCCCCAGCCACCCCAAAAGGGGACAGTGAAGGTCCAGCTTGACTCAGTCGGTTGTGGTCAGCATGGGTGAAATGCCATGCTTTGGCAAGGTCACTGCAACAGCATTTCATGGGCTGCAGAAGATGGGGGTTGCCAGAGGGTGAATTCACCTGGGATCAGCTCTGCAGGTAACCAGACTTTCTCTCACTCTCAGTAACTGGTGCACAAGTCATCAGGGCGAGTCAAAACCTGATATCGGCTGATACCCCACTGAAAGTGATAGGCACAGGGACTCCAGGACACTGTCAAAAGGTTTCACAACAGGAGGAAAACTGAACTTTGCAATAACCCAGCACAGGCTGTTTATGAACACACATGTAGAGCATGTGCCAATTAAAAATGGCCCTTGCATTTTCTGTGATACAAGCTCATCAAAGGAATGGTGTTTATTATAATGTCAAATAACAAAATATATTGCTTTAAAAGCTTTTTCTCACACACTGTGTATTGTGTGCATACATAAAATAATTTCAGGAAAATTGCCCTCAAGAAAGCTATATATTTTTGGAGTTGCAAGCAAAATCACAGAAGTTGCAAATGCTACATAGCCGACACGTGAACGAGAATCTAAGACCTGTGGTCTTTTCAGAAACAGTTTACAGGTAATAGCCAGCCAAAAAGAAGTTTGAAATGGAAGAGGTCTATTATATTCACTTTTGCTGCTTCTCTTTCACTTACACAAGACAAGCAAACCCATTTCAAAAAGGTATCATCTCACATAAGTCAAATTAGGAACCAAAGTGCTTCAATCATAGGATACTTCCGCAGGTGCTTCAGTTAAGCACCACCCCAGGCAGCTTGTCCTTTAAGCATGAAAATAAAGCAATTGATCTCAATCCAGAGCTGTAAAACCTGCTGATACACAGTCAGAGTGTCTTTGGCTCATAAAAGTAAACCCAGCAAGATAAGAGCAATCGACTTTGTTGCAGTACGTTACAGGTATTCCTGTTGTAAAACATTAATAAATCTTAATAGCAAATCTTGTCTCCTCAGCCCTAAACGGAGGATGCAATTTGTGCACTGCTTAATGCAGAAACAAACAAACAAAAACACCTCCAAACTTTAAATCACTCCTTGGATTCTCCAAAATAAAGAGGCTTTAATACAGTTTTAATGGCAAAAAAATCCCCATCAACTTCTTCTCTTTAAAACAAAAAGGAAATCTCTGTAATTTCAAAAATCTTAGTTTGGTTATTTTGCAAGTGGTGTGAAGTTGGGTTTTTGAATCTCTTTTATTACTTTGAAAACCTAAACATACAATTTTTTGCAATGTTAGCGAATTCTTTGATATTATTTTGCCCTTGAAATGGGAGCCACTTCCGTAACTTTAGATATTTACAATGTAAGCATAATTTAGGCTCCCTTTAGGGTTTGATCAGGATGTAATTAATCTGCTCTTTCTGGACATCAGTCTTATGGCAGGTAGGGATTATACACTTAGATGGACTGTACACCTCCAAGAAAATTCTGAAGGAAGTGGCTATTTTTTATGATAAGGGTGGTAAAGCACTGGAACAGGTTGCCCAGAGAGGTGGTAGATGCCCTATCCCAGGAAATATTCAAGGTCAGGGTGGATGAGGCTCTTCTAATGGAAGGTGTCCTTGCCCATGGCAGGGGAATGGACTAGATGACCTTTAGAGGTCCTGTCCAACCCAAACCATTATATGATTATGTTCATTAGTGTTCCCAAGTTTTTTTTCTTTTTTTTTTTAATTTCACAAGCCCATTTTTCTTTCAAATACTCATGCTTCATTAAACCTTTTTTTGCTTTTTACTTTTTTCTTTTTAACTTTATTCCATTTTTAACTTTTTTCCCCTTCTTAACTCTTTCGTCCCTTTCAAATTTTTTTACACTTTTCAACTTTTTTTTCTATTTAACTTTTTATCCTTTTAAACCTTTATTTCCCTTTTTTTTGTTTTCTAACTTTCCTCCCTTTTAAACTTTCCCCCTTTTTAACTTTCTTACATTTTGTTTTCTATGTTTCCTTTTTAACTTTTATCCTTTTAATTTTTTTCCTTTTGCACTTTTTTCCTTTTTAGCTTTTTCCCCCATCACTAAATATTTAAGCGAAAATGCACATCCCAAGTTAAAAAAAAAAAAAAAAAAAAAAAAGAAAAACCAAGTTACCACCATTATACCTTTGATCAGGGCTTAATCCCAAATACCTTTACCCTTCATGCAAGACACATCAAACGCTTTATCTTTTCAGTATAAAATAATCACATAGACTAATTATCTGAAGAAAATACGAAGTTTTAATTTGATTTCTTTTGTTTGTTTCATTAACTTTCTGGTTCACTGAGCCGGCGTGGCATCACCCACGTTCACCATTAGTTTTTATAATGGTTATTAATAAATGCGCCCTGTAACATCCCTTGGGGGTTACCTGCAAGAGGGGCGGCGGCCGGGGGGAGCAGGGGGTCCCTTTTCCCCCGGCGCCCTCTCACGGCCCCGCCCTCGCCCCCCAGCCGCCCCGCAGCCCTGGGGCAGCGGCTCCCGCGTCGCCGTGGCCGCCTCGCTGCTGAGCGGAGCCGTCATCCTGGGACTGTCCGTCTCCTTCGCCGTCTGCTGCTGGCGGGACTGGGCGAGGAAGAGCCGCGGCGGGTGAGTATGGAGGTGCTGGGAGATGGCGAGGTGGGTTTTGGAGGAGTGAGGAGCAGCTGCGGGAGCTGAAGGAGAGGCGCTGCTGCCATCTGCTGAGACACGGGCTGCGCTCACTAGGGACACTCTGGTGGCCCACGTGTTCTGTTCCCTTTCACAACCCTCCTGCTCACACGTCTGAAACCATCAAGCGCACACACACACACACACACACACACACGTTAAAACGCTGCTCCAAAGCCAAGGTATGTTTGACTTTGGAAGGGTGTTCCGGCTGTGGGGATGCTGCTGGCGATTGCAGAGAGGGCTCCTGTTACATACCTGAGGAATGGGACGCCATCCAGAGGCACCCAGACAAGCTCAAGAAGTGAGACCATGGAAACCTCATGATGCTCAACAAGGCCAAGTGCAAGGTCGTGCACCTGAGTCGGGGCAACTCCCAGTATCAGTATGGGCTGGGGGATGAAGGGATCAAGGGCAGTTCTGCAGAGAAGGACTTAGGGGTGCTGGTGGATGAGAGGCTGGACGTGACCCAGCAATGTGAGCTCACAGCCCAGAAAGCCAAGTGTGTCCTGGGCTGCACCAGAAGCAGCCTGGGCAGCAGGTTGAGGGAGAGGATTCTGCCCTTCTCCTCTGCTCTGGTGAGACCCCACCTGGAGTACTGTATCCAGCTCTGGGTCCCCAACATTAAGAAAGATGTGGACCTATTGGAGCAGGGCCCAGAGGAGGACCACAAATACAATCAAAGGGCTGTAGCACTTCTCCTGTGAAGAAAGGCTTGGAGAGTTGGCATTCAGGCTGGAGAAAAGAAGACTCCAGAAAGACCTTATAGCAGCCTTCCAGTACTTGAAGGCAGCCTCTAAGAAAGATGAGTACAAGCTTTTTAATGGGGCCTGTTGTTTTAAAGTGAAGGAGGGTCGATTTAGATTGAATATAAGGAAGACATTTTTTATAATGAAGGTGGTAAAACATGGGAACCTGTTATTCAGTGAGGCTGTAGATGCCCCATCCCTGAAAATAGTCAAGGTCAGATAGGACGGGGCTCTGAGCAACCTGACCTAGTGGAAGGTGTCCCTGCTCATTGCAGTGGGGATGAATAACTTTTAAAGGTCCCTTCCAACCTGAACAATTCTATGATTCTGTTAGCCTGGTAATTTACAAAAAGCTTCCCAATATTAGAGGAAGAAGGGAACAGACAATACATGGAGGATGGTTGGTGGGAATATCTCTTTTCAGAGGCTAAGTTCAGTGCAACTGACTGCACACAGCCCATTGTGGGAAAAGGAGGAGTATTCTCCTCTGGAAAGGGAGAAAAAACATGGTGGGAAGCAGGACTGCGGGGGCAGAGGTGTCAGGACCAGAGTCATCACCTCTGCAGCAGCTCTGCCCTGTTTTCCTGGCCTACAGTCCAGCAGGACCTGTTTGGTATACTGGGCACGGGATTACAGCAACAGGGACCACACAGGAACCTCCTACCTAGGAGTGCAGCTTTTACTCTGAGCCTAACTCCTTATTATCAGAGGTGCACAAGGACAAGGACTAAAAAAACCCTGCAAGCAAGAGAGAACATCTCAGCCTCTCAGCCCTACCTCTTCCCACTGGCCTGCTCTTCCCCAGGCTCGCTGCTGCTTTGTCAGCACTCCTTTTCTGCAGGGCTGAAACAACTTCAGTGCTTTCCTATAAATGGAGAGAGTCAAAACCACCGGGAGACAGCTTTGCTTTAGGATACAAACATGCCAGGTCTTTCCAGGGGTGTGAGTAAATGAAAATAGCCAGCCCACAAAGTGCAAAGAAAGCATCGGCATGGGCATTTCTCACCACTTTGCAGGCAGCAGCATAGGAAGAAAGTCAGAGGAGGACGGAAACATGACTCCTCCACCCCCGAGAGGGGCAGGAATGCTTTTGGAAGACTGAAACACTACCACCGGCGTGATTACCACCTCTCAGCCCTCTCCAGCTCTGTGTTCCCAGGGGCATTTGCAGGCTGCAATAACCTGGCTTTCCAAAGGTACTGCTCAGCACCTTCCCCTCCCGCCCTGCTGCCACTGCCCCCCAAGCTCCTCACACAGGGGCAAGAGCTGCTCCCAAACTACTTGGAGGCAGGAGCAGCCAGCTGGAAAAGCTCACATTGCTTGGGCAGTCAATCCCCCTGCTTCATCCTCTTATATGCTCCCCACCTAGCACCTAACAGCAATGAAATGCTTGCACCTGCTCTTTTTCAAGGGGGAGATGTGGCAGAGGGCCAGGGCTCCTCTTTGCCCTGCCTAAGCATCACCCAGATGGGCTGCGGGCTTCTGTCAGTGCTGCAGCCCCCTCTCACTACCTCCTCTCCCTCTTGCCTTTACCAGTAGCCCGGAAAACCAGCCAAAGCTGCCCTTGGAAAGCTGGCGCCCTGAAGTGCAGGCTGTGCCTCAGCTGGTGTTGCAGCCCAGCACACCACCCATCACCGCCCTGCCCAGCCAGCTGCCCCACAACATCCTGCTGCCTGCCATGGCCTGCCATGCCGACCTCCCCAGGGACCTGCTCCCCCTCTACTACAGAAGCTACGAGGAACATAAGGTCTTCAGCAAGTTTGGGAACCCAGTTTGAAAAAAACTGCCACTCAGCTTTTCTTCCTTTTCTTCTTTTAACACTATCCATTCCTTGAGCTCAGGAAAGAATTTCATGAGAGCCAATTACTGCACCTGGGTTTTCAAATGGAGAAAATCTGACACTTCACGTCGAAAGACTTTTTTATATGTAATCCTTTTATTTCTGTCCCCTGTCCAGCAGTGCACATTTCAAACAGGAGTTCCTGGGTTATAAGCTTCTTAATTGATCATTTTAGCAAGATGCATAAAGCCAAGTCTGAGCTTAACCTACAGGCTGAGTATGTGCAGGCTTTCAGGTTTTGAACATGAGTCTGATTTTCTGTTTAGAGCTCTTTTAAAGGCTGAAAGTGAAGACAGCCAGTTATCAGGAACAAAGAATCTATGTCTTTAGATAACTGGAAGCATTTACAATTCATTGCATTTGAATATAGGCTGAGATTTAAAGGATTTTTTTGTTGGTATTCAGAACTCACCATACTCTCCCATTTCTATAGACAATCTTAGACTTGGAAGATGCAGTGACAAGTGTGCAAAGATAGCCAGCCAAGGGGAAAACATGAATTTATCTTTAATATAAAGAACCTAGCACATCTAAGAAAAAACCAACCAAACAAAAAGCCCGACCAAATAAAAAAAAAAGACCAACAAACCATAAACTAGCCTAAGTGCCATCAATTTTATTCAGAAAGCAATGATTCCTTATTTCTGTCCAGGATTTCCTGGGTGGAAGTACAGGGGCAGGTTCTAAGCAGCACAGGCAGATCCTGGCCAGGCAGCTTCAGAACACCTCAGCCTGTCTGTACCACAGGACAGACCTACGCCTCCATAGCACGCCCAAGGCACTCTGGGCACACAGGGCTTGTTGAGAATTGTGGCATCATGTGTGCAGAGATGCTGTTTGTATCTCGGGAGGCACTATGGTGTTAGTCAGAGGAGGTGCTGGCAGCCCCAAGAACTGCTGCATGCACGGGGCCAGAATAAGAATGAGCATCCCCAGTACGTCCTGCCATTCAGTGCTCAAGGATGCAAACTGTAATACTCAAAACAATCCTGCTACAAAGGCTAGGAGTTTTAGTCTGGTGACTTCATTTCTAAAAACATTTGCATCACATTTCAAGGAAAGAAGCCTTAAAAAGATGCAAAGTAGCACTTCCTTGAGATAAGATGAGACAAAAGCGGATGTTGGAACCACTGCCGCCTCTCCCTGGAAAGAGGATTAGGGACACTGTTTTTTCTATTTCTAATAACAATAAAGGAATCTATCCCAATTTCACCTCCTATGTAATTTTTTCACGTGACTGAGTTATGGAAAGTCTGGTTTGGGGGCTGGCTTTAATGGGGAAGGGAGCAGGTGGTAAAGCTTTAACAGATCACTTGAAAAAGATGATGCTCACAGATGATGCCCATTACCAGCAGCTGCACCACAAGAAAGAAAAAAATCTTTCATTCTTCTAAGGCAACTGAAGCCTTAGAGAGGATGGGGAAAACAAGACCTCCTCCATGCTTCCCCTGTTTCAGCTTACTTCCCAACCTTAATCTCCTCCTTCTTTTTCCAGCCAAGTCTAACACACAGGGAGGGGACTAATCCTGTTTTAAGGTAAGCTGTTCTTCAGTCCCCTCCCAGATGCTCACAAGACTGTCCAAAGGTGCTCTGCATGCAGAGCCAGTGAATTTGGACACAGTGCTATAGGTGTTTTGGGCTCTCATGAGTACATTGGTGCCATACCCATGGAATATGCTTCCACTTCTGTTTCACCAAAATAGGTTTCATGGCCAGGAATTCAGTCCAGGAAACTGCTCCCCAGTTGCTTGTTCCTGTAGGAAAGAGCTGGTTTTTAAGAGACAAAATCAGGAAAAAGAACAGAAGGGAAATTGAAGAGGATGGGAATGACACTTCCTATCTGTTTCCTTCTCTGTTTCTCTCCCTTGTCATGTTTTAATGACTAGAAGAAATCTCACTACAATTTTCCTTCTCTCCAAAAAGTTTTTTTTCAAAAAAATGCATTTGGGACTCAGTTTGCTGTTCCTTGGATCTGAGTGAGGTTTTCAAATCAAAAGTGAGATATTTTTTTTTGCTATATAAGATTGCTATATTGACACCTGCTTTCACTAAAAACTGAAATGATTGCATTTTAGATATAAAAATAATTTTTCAAACATGTCCAGAAAGGTGCTGATTTTGAAGCGTCATCTAAAAGAAGTTAGCATTTTCAATAAAAAACTGATGCAATAGTTTTTCATACAGAGAATACTGTCAACTTGAAACAAGCATTTTATACAACTGGTATTTAAAAAATTATTTACTTGACAAAATTGAAAAGTTTCATTGGAGCAACATTTTTCTGAATTTGTGTGTGTGTGTGTGTGTGTGCAAAGCTCAGATTCCTAATAGAAATATTTGATCCCAATACATTGTCAGACTTAGCCAAATTCCTCCATTGAGAAGAAGCACAGCCAGGTCTTCCTCCAAAGGCATCTCATGTAGCAGAAGAACCAACAGAAGAAAGATGGGTTAAGGGTAGGAAGCTCAGCTCTACTGCAGGTTTCCCTATCAATCCCTTAGTCTTTGCCTCAGTTCTTTGGACCAGCACAGCAAAGAGCTGAGTTCAAGCATGAAGAGCCACTCTCAGCTTCAGCTTAGGAAGGCACCATCAGTAGGGCAACAAGAAGCACTATTTGCATTTATTTACCAAATGAGGAAGAAGAAGGAAGGTTTTAAGAGGCTTTAAGTAATTTGTAAACCAGAAGCAGCAAAGCTCATAAGACTATAATCCCATGCATTCTTGCCACGTTATTCAGTGATTCCTCTTGGAACCACCATCTACCCAACCTGTCTGCATCAGAGCAGCACATGAGGTGCTGCCCTCTCCACCATTTCACCCCTGCAGACCACAAGAGAAACTCCAGCTTTCTCCATGCTAAGGAAGGGGCTTTCCAGCTGTTTAAGATCCTGGCCTCCCTACTGGAAGCTGAAGCTCCAAGAGGTTGAGTTATAATGTTTTATGTAACATAGGAACATCGAATGGTAAGGGTTGGAAGGGACCTTAAAGACCATTTAGTTCCAGCTCCGCTGCTATGGGCAAGGTCAGATTCCATTAAACCAGGTTGCTCTAAGCCCGATCCAACCTGGCCTTGAACACTTCCACAACTTCTCTGGGCAACCTGTTCCAGTGCCTCACTATACTCACAGTGAAGAATTTTTTCCTAATATCTAATCTAAATCTGCCCTCTTTCCATTTTAAGCCATTCCCTCTTTGTCCTATCACTACATCAAAAGCAATATCCAATGATGCAATACATTACATTTTTTTAATTTAAATTATACACATGGATTATCCAACAGAGAGGTGGACCCTGGAACTGAAGGAAACCATCTGAAGAGGGATGGAGATAGCTGCAAGGCCAGCTCACTGCCAGTTCTGTCCCAGGCAAACATCACAAGCAGTCACTTCCTAATGAGTGTCTGAACAATGAGAGCAAGCATCCTCAGTTTGTTTTTTTAAACAGGATTTTAAGCTTCAGACTCCACATTGTAAACCTCAGCCTGCATTGTTTATCTCGAAAGAGCTAAACAAGTTTTGGTCACAACTTTAAGTTCTCCAGTGAAGGTACTAGCCTCCTGTGACTGTTGGCACCGGTATAAGAGGTCTCAGACCCTTTCTGAAGATCTGGGCAAGGTTAATGCCAAGACCTGTAACATCCAAATGCTAAAGCCACAAAACTCCAAAAAGAGTGAACTTGAAAAGAATGGCCACCTTCTGCCTGTACAAGTTGTCTACACTAACATTTTAAGTGCTGGTAGGAAGAGGAGAGAGCTAAGCAAGTCCCACCCTCTCTCCAAGCAATGCTGAAATGGAGTTGTATCTGTCAAAATTATAAGTCTGACGGCTGGGGAAAAGAAAGAGCAATTTAGCAAGATTTCACAGGAGATAGCAACAGTAACTATGCAATGCCTGAATCCCACTGAAAGACTCATCTGTGTTGCAGGAGATGCAACCTCTTGACCACCACACGTCAGACAGATCACTCTCCCATAGATTTTAGATTAAAAAGACTTTTCTATACTGCTTTCCTCCGCAGTGACACCATCTCTGTTCAAATGACTTCCACACCTAAGTCACTGTATCAGACCACCCTAAACCAGTGTTTTTTCATCAGCAAAGCTGGTAACAAATCCATAGCTGCCAGGATCACTCACCTCACCTCAAACCTGCACAAAGCAGCAGTTTAGATTCCTGCATCCCCACAACTCACTCTAGCTCCCCCTACCTGTATAGCAACAACTTCACTTGGCCATTTCCATCTCAGGAGATGTATCTTTACCACATACACAACAGCATTGTGCCTAGGGCAAAGGGAAACCCCAGAAAGAAGGGAAGATGATGATCTCGCCCATCTACAGTGCTCTCACATGTAGATCACAGCATACTGAGGCTACACCTTTCCTTACACTGTAGCCCAAAGCAATAATGAAGCTTCACCTTTTTCCTCTTTAGGAGCTTTGTTTACAGTTACAACCATTAACAGAAGAGGACTTGAGAGCTCCTTTCCACCAGTGGAACATGCCAAACTAGGGAGAAAGAGATGCTGAGATTTGGGCAAAGAGGAAGGAGCACAAGCCCTTGCCATTACTGTACCTGCATTCAGCTTGAACAGATGACCATAAACCAGTGGAGAGCACTTCTACAGCCAGCCATGCAACCACATGCTGCTGGAGATGTAAAGCAACAACCACTCTTAAAGCATGGATTCATGCCAAACAGCACTTTATATTATGTGCTCTGGGCACACTGAAAATTCATGTCACTGGAGGCTGGACTGGAGGAGACTTCATTCCCCTCAAGAAGTTACAAGTACCCACATCATCCTTCAGCTGGTGACAATTCCGGTCCCCTAACCCTTGAAGAACTGTGCTACCCCTCAGTTTCTTGCAGTTCCAGCACTACAGCCTTCCCCAGAGGGAATCAGTCCCAGGCAATACACTACCTGCCATGCAGTGGATTTACATGCCAGAGATCAAGACCAAACCCAAGCTAAAGGCAACTTTCACATGCCCCGAGGAGAGGGACGAACATAAGCACCCAGGTTTTACAAGCTTTTCAAGTGTATTTTTATCAACTCCCTTGCAAGAGTGAAGATGGAAATTGATGCATGACCCTTTCCCCTTCACCAGAAAAAGCCAAAAATCTCCACACAGCAGCAAGAGCAGCTCTACCAAACTGTAAAAAACCCAAACTAAAACAGAACAAACAAAAACACAAAGCCAAAACCACAAAAACAAACAAAAAACCCCAACCCAAATCCCTCTCTGTTTTTCCTAAAATTCAACATCTTTAATGCTTATGATTAAATGAGCATCTCAGGACAAAAACTTCTTGGACAACAGAATCTGTGGTGGAGAACAAGAAAAAAGTTGAGAGTTCAGGAAGTAGAATAAAAACTTCATAATTAAAAACTGCCATGTCATAAGAGCTGGCAATGGTATTTTAAGTATGGTTAAAACAGCCCTGTCAACACATTGCACTTACAATGGCACATACCTGCTGACACTTGATTTGCAAGTAGGAAAGAGAAGATATAAAAGGAAAGGGAATTTATGCAATGGCTCCTCCCCTTACATAGAAGGTGACATTTTATTCCTTGCTGTAATCTCGAAAAACATCATTCTCTTGTTAGATATTAAAAAGTTGAGGGGAAAAAAAAAAAAAAGCTGAAAGCAGGAACCCTTACTATCAATCCAGCACTGCTGACCCTCCAGTTACCACATTTGAATTGCAAATTCTTTGAAAATGCAACACAGCTTCTTGCACCAACACTTTGATGGCTAACAACTCCCTTCCTTCCCTCAACATACACTCATACCCATTCTGGAGGAGGACTCTGGCCCATCCTCTTTCTCCATCTTCATCTTCACCAGACACCATCTACCAAATGTGTTGCTAGTCCTCAGTCAGCAGCCTTTTAGTCAAGCACTGTTCTTTGCTTAATGAAAGAAAGAGCTGCCAAGTGTCCTTACGACATATAAGACCACGCACTGAGACAGTCACACAGTCAAAGCAGAAACGTTGATGTTCTCTTTTCAATGAAGTTTTCTGTACTGAATTTCTTGTCACAGGAAGAGTAAATCATCAAAAAAACCCACAACAAAACAAACAAAACCCACCAAAAAACCCAACACACCACCTCAGGTGAAACTAGTTGACCTAGTTGAACAGAGTGAAATAACAGGTTGGTTCCCAACTAGGGGGGGGCAGGAATCCACATCAGACAGTAAGTAAAAGTAGGTTAAAAGTGGCAGAAGCTGCACCCAAAACACAATCTGAACACTGATATACTTTAACTGTTGTAACACTAAGGTTATCCACCAAGAAGTCTTTCTTGGGAAAGCAGCACCACAAAGAGAAAAATCATTCTAAGTTGCAAACCTTTTCCTGAAAGCTACAAGTTTGTTGCTAAGGCTGACTACAGAAGCTGCTGTATGGCAGCAGGGAGTAAGCACTCTCCTGAGTGGCTAAAGCATGTTTTCCAATGGTAGCAGACCATGGGCACAGGTTTCCTGCTGCAGATCCTAAACTGCAACAAAGGGACTAATAAAAAACTGAAGAAAGCTGCAGCTTCAGGAATTGCTGTGGTACATAGAGAGCAGCTGGATCTACTTTGGGAGGCCTGCTTATTTTCAGGGTCAGGAAGGGCACCCCTCTAAGAGAGAATGTTAAAAGTGGAGAAATGTCTAGCAACTGGCAAAGGAGACAAAAAAAGCCCCCAAACCAAAGACCATTTACATGTTCACCAGCACCTCCAGATGACTGTTCCTGCTGGGCTGGATGCTCAGTGCAGGGGCACCAGCAGGCACTGCCACAGGAGAGGCTGTTCCCAGCCTGTAGCACTTCTTCCACCGCCAGCAGTTACAGGGGGGCATTGTACAGGGGATGGCTGGATGACAAAAACATCATTTGCTTTTGGGGAAGCACTGGCATCAGAGGGGGTGTGCACATTCTCCCAAGTAACCAGGGCATGTGACTCAGCAACAATACCCATTCAGAAACAGCGCGTTCAGTTCTGTAAGAGACAGTAAATACAGCACCAAAATGGTAACTCAGGGGAGAGAAGAGCAAAAGCATGTAGTCTCCAAGTGATGCTTAGTAAAGCAGGGTATTTAGAATCACTTTATGCAGATTCAATACTTGGTTCCTCTGTACAGTGATCAATTCAGGACTTGCTCCCCCTCCCTGAAAGGCCAGTCTCCCTCCATCCCCATTTAGGTGTTCACAGTTCATCAGTGGGAATTCCCTTCCTTGCCTCTGCCAGCAGTAAACATTTTTGGAAAGCTGCCAGCCTGAGCTATATAGCTCACACCAGGTGAGAAATCCTTCTGCACAGGCATCTCTAGGATTTCAGGCTCTCTGCCATGCTCATGAGCTACATCAGTCACCACCCCAACCACAAGTTTGCTGGTTTTAAGTATCTCTGCCTTGAAGAGTAAGAGCTTATTGGAGGCCTTCTGTACATTAAGAGCTCTTCACCCCCTGCTGTGCAGTGATAGTATTTTACACCTTTAAGTGAAAATGCTGACTGAAGCAGGGAGTTGTAACTAGAATTCTCTGCCACAACCTTCAGGCATATTATTGCATGCTATCTATCCCAAGTGCCATGGCATTTAATTCAGGAAATATAAATGAGTTTTTCATATTTCAGATTTAAAAAGATATCACCAATAACAGAGACTGACAGCAATGAGTAAAGACAAGAGAATCCTTTTACAAAATTTAAAGTGTGTATGCTTTTTCCACCCTTCAATACAGAGGTTACCATGCAAAGTAGTATTTTCCAAAGTAGATCCGCTTTAGATGAATAGGAAAAAAACCCAAAACACCCAATGACATATGGTTTTATCAGATGCAGTAATTAAAAACCCAACATTAAAAGACCAGAAAAGCAAACATGAAGTCATCATCAAGTTTTCTGTTTTATTTAAGATTTTAGTTTTAATTCTGAAGAAAGAGGTACATTTCCTTGGTTTTAGTTTTAGCGTCAGGTTATAACCATGTTTATTTATCTGTTTCTTTTTTCCTGTCTTTTCAATACTGCACAAACGTCCAGAAACTACAGGGTTAAGTAAAAGCTGCAGGCAGAGGAGGTCAGAGGTTGCTCCTGATGGTGATCATGTGGCCCCAATGCAGTGCTATCCCAGAGTGCCCTAATCAGGTGAATCTTCTAAAGAAAAAAAAAAAAAAAAGAAAGAGAGACTGACAGAGGAGATAGAAAGACTGCAGTAAATATCACTCGTGTTTCAGCTGCTTATAATTATATTATGTATATGCTAGGTATTAAATCTGTGAATACTTTTAAAACATTAAAGTTTACTTTAAATCTAAAGCCAAAATTAAAGAAAAATCTTATTCTCCTCTCTTTAAACCACTCTTTAGCAACATGCCAGTGACTCATAGTTATAAGTGTTTTGTCTTTCAACACACTTCATCTCAAACTCTGACTGATGCAATAAAATCCCCTGCTCAAAAAAAAAAAAAAAAAATCAAAACAAAACACCAACATAGCAATTTCCCTGTGTAGTGCCACACAATGCAAAATAAATGCTGGGCCACTGTTTGCCCTACATGTTCAGTAACTTCATTTAAATTAAATACCTTTTTCATGTTCCTGCATTTGATTCTGCATTGCATTTTTTCCCCTACTGCAGACTGACGCTTTTCCACTAGGCAGAAATACTCATGTGCAAGAGACATAAGACAGTAATATTCTCCTTAGGCATTGAGACTGCATTTTGCTTTCTCTCTCTCTCTCTTTTTTTTTTTCCTTAGAACGGTTAGAAAATATTTCAAGCAGTGTATTCCAAACACTGGTTCTGCAAAAACTTAACGAAAAGATATGGTCATGACCCTGTGATGGCATTGCATTTGGGGGGGAAGTTTGATCAGGAACTGGATTCTTCAGAAAGAAAGATATGACAGGGAACAGTAGGTGGGCATGGGAAGGAGTCAGGGTGGGACACTTCCTGCATTTCTAACGTTTTGGGTCTTATTTTTCTTTTTTTTCTTTTTCCTCCTTTCCTAATGACGATCCAGCGCTGAGCTCTGTAGTAGATCTGTGGGGGTTTTACTGGGGGGTCTGAAGGCTGTCTGAAAGCCTGGAGGTGGGGAATGGAAGCTGGTGGGGTTTGAAGGAGGAGAGTAGGGATTCCAACTGGCTCTGTGCAGAGGGATCTGTGTGCCGAAGGGGTTACTGTGGTGCGTCTGTGATGGCGCTGCACTGGGGCCGTCCACCTCTGTGAGGGCCTGAAGAGATTTTAGCCAATGTGGAGGATTGTCATCTTGAAGGGTGTCTAAACTGTTTCCTGTGGAGGCTGGGATACCTATGAAAAGAAGAAAAAAAAACAGGGATACAGGCAAGTCAGAGTAGAAGCAATAAGTTGAGCATGAAGGAGGTCAATTTAACCTAACAAAAAGCAACAGTGAAAAAACATGATTAGTTTGTACAGAAAATGCATTATTATGTATAATTACCCTGCCCGCAAAACATTTAACATTAATTCCAGATAGAAGAAAGTTCACCCTCAGAGCACTTCTTCATAAAACACACATTTTTTCTATCAAACATCTTTCTCAAGAACTGCATCCCTGTCAACATGATCTTACCACACCAAGCTGCCAGTACACTGCATGCTTCACCTTCTACTCTGCCTACTTGAATCATGCTTCAGTCTGTCTAACAGGGAAATGCAACCAGACAGCCTTATAAAAGAGAGCTTTATAAACAAGTGGAGTATGTCCCTTTTTAAATAACAAAGTCCAGTGACTGCCTTCAGTGCCTCAGGACCAGCGGCGCACATACCGGACATGCCATCCAGCAGAAGGGACACCTATGCATTGACCGTACAGAAAAGTGCTGCTCCACCTGACTGCCTGCAAAGGTCTCGGGCATGCATTGCAAAGGCCTAAGTGACGCTCTGTTATACCTAGGGGTTCCACAAAAATTCCTGGAACCTTGAGGTTTTGTGGATGGAAGCTGGAAGAGACCACCGCATACTGTCTTTTTTTTTTTTTTCCAGATGTAAATCAGTTTGTGCCAAATACCCATCTGATGGTTTGCCAGTGGAGCTGAAGGAGTGAGAAACGGTTACCTGTGATGATTGCGGGGTCCATCCAGCTGCCAGGGCTGTCCCAATTCAGGCTGTCGGTGGTGGCAGTGTTGGACGTTGGTACACTGTGGTTGGCGTTGGAGGGGGAAGAAGCATTGGGCAGTCCACCAAAGTTGATGTTAATGTTCGGTAGAAGTGCCCTTAGCCCGTCCTGCCATTCCTTCATATTTAAACTCTCTACAGAACTGCTGTTGTCTGGGAGATTTACCAACAAAAAAAATGAAAGATAAAAAAATAAAAAGCTGAAGTTAGAAACAGATGTCCTTCTTTGGTGGGGTATGGGATTTTGCTTTTACTTTTTAAGCTAAGCATTTAATACTTTCCCTGTCCAAAAACTAGGGTCAAAGTTTCCATGATTGATGAATTACTCAGAGGGGCAGGCAGGTTTTAAACCAAGTGTAAGTAGCGGGAGAAAGATTTAACTCCTCTCCCAATACATATTTCCCCATGTCAGTTCAGAGATTCGAATAATCAAGGACACAGTGGCTCTTCCTCTATTACTAATAGGAGAAAATCTACTGGGTACTTGATGAGAATACCTCTGGTGCAACTTGGTTGCTTTATTAATGGGCAGCAGGCTCAAAAGGGTTGTTTTGTCTGATGCGTATCAAAATGAAGAAAGGCTAGGTAGGGCTTTGCAATAGAAACCGAACATGAGAAACCAGGGAGGTGGAGAAATATCACAAAAGTCTTTTATTATAGCTTGCTCATTGTCAGCCCTACAGATGTTCTTCTGAAGGTAATGGTAATGAAGTTGGAGGGAGTGAAATTTCCTCTTGCAGTTGAAGAACAGTAGTGAAAATTCTTTAGAGATCTTTCAGAATAATTCCCGACACAGCAACATCCTCAAAACTTTGGTCAGAAGAAAACCAGATGGACACCAAAACAGTCAAGTCTCAACTACTTGCCTAAATGTTTCAGGACAACAGAATAACGTGGCTATTAGCACTACAGCAAATGATCCCTGAACACAAAAGTTACACCATGCTATCTAGGAATAGACTATTAGGTTCTATGATCCATCTCTTGCTTTAAGTATCTCAAAGCAAAACAAACCAGACACAAGCATTCTAGTATTTATCAGCCAACACAGAAAGTTCTACTTCATTAACTTGTGGTCAATTATATTTGAAAAGGAAGTGTTGGGTATATGTTGGCACATCGTCATCTTTTTGACACATACCTAGAGTACAACTGATTTGGGTTTTTTTTAAACATCTCTGCTTATCCTAATTGAAGAAAGGACCTCGATGTCAATCAGAATTGTTATAAAGAGATACACAACATCATGTTGATGCTACTTCATTGACAACAGAAGAGATTTAAGTCTTCATGGAAAATTAGAGGATATTGCTAACTTGCAACTCTATGTTAGAGAGCAAAAAAAGTAGTCTCAATTGCTATCAAAACCTGCCCCGGCAATATTTGTAAAGCTGAATGCTCGGAAAGAAGAGATGTCTCGAGCAATTGCCTTTTTGTAGCTACGGGGGGGAAAAAACCTCCAAAACCAAACAACCTACTTCTTGAAATTCTGTGCTTCCATGCAGAACTTTCCTTCTCCAGGCCAAAAGTTTTTAGAATAAACTTTATATTTAAAGATTCTGCTTCTGTACAGAATTACAACAAGCAACTTCAGTCACAAATCACAGCATCATACTTCAGTCCAAGTCACCAACTGAACTTCAAAACAAATTATTATACAAATCTGCTCTACCTACTCTGCCAATGATGGCTGTTGGAGCAATGCATTCATTTCTAAGCCTATGCATGCTTAATGCAGCTGTTCTAGCACAATCATCCACCTACACACATAAGTGTCCTCACTTTGCAGGATGGCAACCGACACCTAGAATCTTTGTGGCCAAACAGACTGATGCTGCACACGGAGCATGGACAGAGATAATGGCACAGATGCAAAGCGGGTACTGAGAAAACCATCCTCTGTGTCTGGGCAACTTCACAGAACACATTTGACCACAGACAGTGTAAGTTTTACAGTCAACTCTTGACTGTTATCCCCACTTACTGGCTGAGGTTGGGGAGTGACTTGATCTCAGAGGTTATGGCATGAGGTACCTCCACCAGGAAGACAGACAACTCCTAAGCATTCCCATAAACAAAGAAAAGGCAGGTAAAAAACAGGTAGTGGAAGTAAACCCAAAAACCTGCCTGTTACTACATGCATCATGTTACACCTAAAGTTCAAATTTTCAGTGTGACAGGAAGAAAAAAAAGAGCCCTAAGAAAACCGAAGCTTTCCCTTAAGCAACTAACAACCTAAGATCATCTTTTCAGTAACACCCTAGTGCGAAGATGCAATCAAGCCTCCAGACATAAGTGTGACTGTATCTAACAAAATGTGCAGCAATGTGCCCTGTGGGGCCTGGTGTACAAGTCCCTTTGGGTGAAAACAATGCAGGCTTAGCAGCAATTCATTCTGCATTTGTTTTGCATCAAGCCATAGTGCATACAACTGGCTTTCACTTCAACTTTAATTTCTCCTCCTGTAAACCAAATCTACTTCCTGTTCCTTCCAGAGCTCCTACTTTTTCCTTTGCAGTTCTAAAGCACAGAATAAGTGCTTTGAAGAATTTAGTGCAATACATTTTTCATCAAAACCTACAATCCCGGGGTTAAAAATAATAAATCAAAATTTTAAGAAGTATTAGTCAAAAATGTCCTCAATATGTTCACAAGCCTCTTGAACATCTATAAGCCCATTTGAGACAAGTTCTAAATTAACTTTTCAGAACAAAAGCAGTCAGCTCATGATCACTGCAACAGATTCTGCATGGTACACCATTAGTTTCCACTTTATTTTCTCACTGCTGCTTCCAACAGCTTGTGCAAAGAAACACAGCTCTGTTGAATTACTCACTTCTACTACAATGCAAAAAAACACACAAAAAATGCTTACTGGGTCCGTGCATGAGCGACCACACTGATCTCAATACCTGTGAGCTGGGAATCTGCATGCTCATATGACGGTCTCAGTCACGGAGATTACTAAGCCCCAACATGCCCTCAAAACTCATGTACAAGAAAATAAATGTGTAAAAAACTACACACCTGCAACATGTCATTGAGGAAGTCTAATGAAGACAAAGCCTGAAAGATGTTATAAGAAATAGGATAGGAAAATAAATGTTGTAGGGCATTAGGCCCCCTTCTTATTAGACATTATAAGAAAATACGTATGCTTTGTCCTGGGTACCAAGTGACAAAACAGAAAATTTAAAAAAATGTATTGTCTTTTCCAGACATCTGAGTTTGTGGGGCTGAAAGGCAAGCTAGGACAAAACCACTGACCTCTGACACAAAAAAAACCCCAAGCACCACATCACTCAGGTGTCTGTAACAGTTTTCCAGCTTAGCTAATAAATGCACAGAGTTAAAAAAAACCACCAAAAACAACAACAAAAAAAGAAACCCACAAAACAAACACCAAACACGACCAAAGCTTTCTCAGTTACTGGCTATGTTAAGTAAAGCACCCAGAGAGAACATGAGCAATTTCCTGGCACCATACACCAACACCCAAAATGAACAACTAAATCAGCATGTCTTTGCTGGAGTCTGACAAGTTTAAAACAAGACCCTAAGTGAAAATCCAAGTCCACCCCAAACACAAATGTTACTTCCACCAACTGCAGAAAATAAATACCTTCAGAATTCCCTACTTATCCCTCAGCTAGTTTGTTCTTCCTGTTAAATACGTTTATACTTCACCATGGAGCTAAGTACCATAGTTAAAAATGAGAAAAGGTTAGCTCTCAGTTAACCCAGATCTATTAAAAAGGGCATTTGCCTGTTGCCCAAAGATCGGGAGAAAAAAACCTCATCAGGTGAATTTAGTATAGATAAGTAGAGAGCAGGTCTTCAATGAAGGTCTTCTGGCATAAGGAGTACAAAGGCACGTGCCCATGCCCAGGGATTCTACAATTTTATAGTATTAAGCATCCAATCCAAGAACTATCTGCCCCCCAGATCCTCCCCAAATCTGCCTCCCTGTCACACCTCCCCTGAACTGAGTCAGAGTATCCAAGACCCCTTTCTTCCTCATCTTCCTCTTCTTCACCGCACTTACTGTCTTTGGAACTTCTCCAAGGTTCTGGGCTTGAAGGTTGCTTTGACTATGGTAGTATCTTGTTGTTCAGGCCTGGGAGGCATATGTTGTTAAACAGAATGTGTTTACTATAGTCCTGCCTTGAAAGGAGCCTAAAGAAGCCTGAAGAATTTAGAAAATTCAATATGAAGTGGGGAATAGGGTGTGGTAAGTGTTAACTACTACTCTAAAGTGTGACAGACTATACAACTATACTAAAAATCTATATACTACAGAGCTACTTTAAAATCTACAAAAGGCTAAAAATCCTAAAAATTCTGAGGCAACAGCCTATTACCCTTTCCTATTTCTAAAATTAATTGTTTGGAGGGAGTAATTTTTTGACTATTAGCAGACTTCTCAGTTGGACATCACAACTAGGCACATAAGAACCAACACACCACTGTTTCCTTCTCTCAAGGAGTGGAAATGCCATCTCCTTTCATAACTTCATCTTAATTTAAAGCAGCATGTCCTTGGACAGTGGGAAAACAGAAAAAAACAGGGTAAAACTCAGTTGACTGCAAAGAAAATATTTTATACACCAAAACAAATATGAGATTCCTCTCCTCATGCCCCAGCATTGCCTCCCAGAAGAGAGAATAACCTGGTGAAGCATCACTGAAAGCACCATTATGAAAAAACATGGCCCAGATACACATCCTGAACTCCAGTCTTCTCTTGATGTACATTTCATAATCCTGTCTGGTCTAGCAGAAACTTGTGTTTACAGGGGTGAACTAATCCCACAGTTCTAGCATTAAAATTTGACTGTCTGAGGTGGTATGTCAATGTGAAATAAAAGTACTTGCATGTGAAGTTTGCAAAGTCAACCACTGTCTTAGACTAGAAAATGAAAGAAAAATAAGCTTCTTCAAAAAAATAACTTGTCCATCCAATTTAAATAAATAATCATTTAAAGTTAACTTTTAAAAATAATACAATTGAGAAGGCTGAACATTAATCTGTATAAAAACTAGTCATTTAATAAATTTCTAAATAAAATAATTGCCCCATTATTACATCCTACCAGACAGTCTGGCAGTGTTACCTCATTATTCTCCACCTGCAACGCTGTAACACTATTTCTTCAAATCAGGCAAAGCAGTGTGTATTTGGGGAACAGACAGTGAAGAGGATGATGGCCAAGCCAGAACACTGTTCTGTTGTACATAATCAATACTTTGGAAGATGTTTGCACAAGCATCTGCTGCACTGACACACGCTGTTTTGTGACTTCCAAAATTCTGACATGACACTGCAATGTAGACCCAAAGGTGTTTCAGATGTGGTTGTGTCACATTTGTGATGTTGATGCACTTGATATTTTATATTGAGGGTAATGGGATAGCACAATTTACAGTTTACTTGGTGTGACACAAGCCCACTAAAATCAATATCTGTCTACAGTGACTAGACCATTTTGCATTATTGCTCCAAACCTGATACAAGCCTATGGTCAAATCCACAGCAAAATGTATACAGTACATGCTTAAAAATATGACTAATAGAAAAGATCATAAGACTGTTAAGTGTAAAGCAAGTCTTTTTCTTTGTTCTGCCAAAATTATACTCCAAACTGTTACAAGAGCACTAACTGTGTAAAAACATTAAATATATTTATGCCAAGTCCTATTGAAAAGCAAGTAGTCCTGCAATTCTACATTGCAATTATTTATTTCTGTTTTAAGAACACATTAGTATGCTATGTGTGTGACCAAGAAACACAACTGTGTCAACTACAGAAAAGCTTCAAATAAGTAAAATAAATTCAGAGGAAAATCATCATATGAGAGAAAAACAAACTTCTTAGCAATGCCACATACCTGACTGCACAGACTAGCAACAAAAGAAGCAGAGACTATCAAGGGGTATTTGGTAATAAAGTAGCTATTTCAACAACCTGCCTGTAAAAAGGCCCCTGTGAAATCTTCAAGGACGCTGTACAGTAACAGCTTTGAAGCCAAAGAAACATGAGAGAAAAAAAAAAGAGCAGGAAAGACTACCAGGTAGAGTTCACCAGGAGTCTTTCAACTCAATTAGAAACAAATGCCCCCCCCCACCAAGAGAAGCATACCCTTTGAAGTGACATCCCTGGTCCAGGTCTACGCTTTGTGCTACCATGTTCACAGACATCACAGACAGTACGTGCTTTCCCTGAAACAGCCCGTTGCCCTATTCTGAGAAGTGACTCATTAAGAACTGAAATTAAAATAGAGGCTTCTCTATTTTAATTTCAAAATGACTTTCCGCTACAGGTACTTCTGTTTTGCAAACAGCTGTCCAATATTTCCCTTTGGTGGAAAGAGAAGGCAAGGACAATTTGCCACATCCAAAAAAGAAATTATGCCCATCACATTAGATAAACTCAAAAGCCTTTAATCTAAAGCTTATATATTTAACCATCAACAAAACAGTTATGATAAGAACTGTACCCATGTCACTTTAATGTGAATAATAAGCTTGTTTCTTCATGGAATTTTTAAAACCATGAATTAAATCCCAGTTAAGCTTCTACACTTTGAAGGATTTCACTCTCAGATTTAATTGATTCTGTGTATCTATGATTGCTAGGAATCCTACAATGTTTAAACCAAACAATGAAGTTTCATCCATTCACAGAGGCCTGAGCATGTTACCGGCAGACTAAAGAAGACTGAAACTTCCCACATTTAAACAGCAGTGCTGCCCATCAGGAATGCAAGTAGCCACTTCATGTTAGGGAGATATCAAGTGGCAGGAGCACTAGAAGATAAAGCCGTTTGCAGGGAACATTTAAAAACCTCACAAACACTGTCTACACATGGGAAACAACTTGACAATTCACAGAAACGGCTTTCTAAGTGTCATTCCACAGTGTGGATTTCAAATGAAAGTCTTATAGTCATAAGCTCTACGAGCTAAGGAAAGAAGCACATACATTCACACACATTTATGTACAAACACACACGTACAAAATTGGTTTTGATTCACAATAGACACCAGTATACCCTCAGCTTTAAAATAATGCAAGTAAAGCACCTTATATCTCAATTCCACATTGATTTCCATGGTTATATTAGTTTCACCCAATTTAAAAGACAGCTATTAAACAAAAGCACACTATTCTTCAATTTTAAAAAAATCAATTGCAACTTAACTTGCCAGTTAGCCAAGCTTGCAAGTAGAAGACGAATATATTGAACTCTAAAGTATAGACTTAAAGGGGAAAGTTCTTCTAAGATATTTTCTTTTTTGATAAGGATCTGACAGTACAACTGTTAAGCTTTCTGTGACTAAATAAGTGTTATGAGTCAGAAAATGTCATTTATTTTCACGGGAAATCCCTTCTACAACATTAGTATAGGGACAATATGAAGACTCATATTTGCTTGCATCTACAGTGTCAGAATTTTATTAGGTTTGAGAAAAGCAATTTCTTGTGAGTTCTTGTGATTGACTTATACTTGCCATGGTTCAGGAGACCAAATCTAATATATAATTATAGCAGCCAACCACCCAATTTTAAGCTATAAGCAAATTTCAAATTGAGTTTCTAACTTGTTTTGAAAAATATGCTTGACTTCCTAGCAGATGATTCCAGAGTATCCCATTATTTTTTATTACTGACTTTTTAAGAGTTTATTGCTGAAAATACATAGTGGTCAACTGCAGGACTTGATTCAAGCTGGGGTCCAACGTACTGCATAGAAAACAGACAATATATTGTGTAATTCTTCCATCTTAGTCAATAAATCATCTCTTTTTTTGCTTGAGCTAACACCTAGTCCTTGATGTTGATAATCTTAAAAACTTCCTTAAATCTAAACTAAAGCATACAAAGACTTAAGATACTGAAACAAAGGCAACAGGTACTTGAATCCTACATACAGAACAGTTTGATTAAAAAGCTCAGAAAGCATGCAATTCCATTCATCTGAGAAAAAAAACGTTCATTTTAATCTAAGCTGCTTACTCTCACATCATGGAGGGTTCTGTCTCACCAGGTTACACTGTCTGTCAGTGGAACAAACAAACTTTGACTTCAAATGAAAATCCCATGTGTACAAGTGTACTTGTGGGTACATGCATAAATATATGCATAAATTAAAAAAACCCTGAAATTTGCCCTATGGACAACGAAATAACTAGAAATGGCAAAGAAAAAAAAACAGATTTTCGAAGGTGTATTTATAATTAGCAAGAGCCTATCCAGTTATGGAGATTCTGGATTCCAGGAATATCCAACCAATCAACCAATCCTCTGACCCAGACTGCAAGACCAGCACTAGCACAATGAAAGCATGCTCTGACAAATGATAAAGTAATTTTTAATTTTTCCACATCTGTAAAAACCAATTAAGGCTGATGCATATTTGCAGATTATTTCAATCATTCTGTGGGAAAATTATATAAAGTGCAAGAAAGCCAAGTTTTCAATTTCCATGACATGAAATTCATTCTGATTACTAAATGCTGTGTTCTAGTAGAGGTGACCTACTTTTTAAATACATGTGTTTTTTTAAAATAATTGCTCTGAGGACAAGCTGAAGTTCAAATGAGGCTGTGATGTAAAATGAACCTTGAGATGGTAAAGGATGGAAAAGATCAAGTTGTTTTTTTTTTGGCCTCAATGTGATGTGGCATCACTGGGAAGAGATACTTTTTGTAAAGCTGCTCTTTCAAGTGCTCTTATACCTTCAGGATATTCCTCCCCCAATACAATTTTTAAAAGATTACATTTGCTCTTTCTCAACAGTTTTTCAAGTTGGTGCATTTCAAAAAAAGTTTACATGGGAAGCCTATGAACTGTTTGTACTTTTTGCTGAAATGTATCAGTCATAATTGATATTTTGTGAAATGGACTTAGCAGGAGCTAAAGTTTCAGATCTGTGCCAAGGCACAGCCTCTTGTAGTAACAGGTGGCACTGCCAAGTGCGCTCATTTCCAGTCCTTAGAAGGAAAATGCCAGGTTTTTAACATCACTAATATAATTGTACCTTTTAACTCACGCTAGTGGTTTATTGGATATTTTGATGTGCCAGCTGGTATTTCAGAAAAGCATCTAAGAGAACACAGCACCCCAAGGCTAAGGATCTGCCTGCTGGAGAAGGGAGATGCTACACCAGACAACAGAGCTGCCTCGTATGCTGCTGCAGAGCCATCCCAAGATTTTATGGGCTAACTGTGAAAGGAAATAACCTTTCTAAATTTTGGTGTACCAGTCCTTGAAGAGGTTCTATAAGCAATAAATGCAGTCTTCCATCCCTAAAACACAGGCAAAGGCCCAACATTTAATGCAGCTGAAGCTCCTCTGGTGACATTACCACAGACACAAACAGCCAGAAAACTTGATATGAAATATCTCCCACCTGCTTGTTTCTCTCTGTTTCTGGGAGGAACTGCTAAAAAAGCTGTCAGGACTGATGCAAACTGGGTCAGCTACTCAGGCCACTTATTTCAGCCAACTCTGCATTTATTTCAAATCTAGTAGTGTTAATGAGATTAGTCATTCCTCTGATACATTGCAGCGAGAGGTTGGAGGATTTTTTTTCTCACTTTCTTTCTTTTTGTTCACATTTTCTTCTTCCAAAAATAAAATTACACATTTAAAAATCATCTCACTACTCCTAAAAGCAGGATGCCTGTCTTTCACTGCCATGACTAATACTCTTGCAATCAAATATTTAAAAAAATCTGTAAGAGCTTAAAACCAAGCTCCAGAGATGAGGACACAGATATTTATGTATCAAGCCTTACTTGAAACAGTATCACCCATACAATCATAGGAAAAAAATTCCACAGGGTCTAGAAAACAGTTGCAGTATTAGCACTGAAAAGGCTCTGGAACAGAAGGGTGGGTGTGTGAGATGAGATTTGGGTACAGATGGAGGAGTAGCAGAACTTAAAGGACAGGTGCTGCAGATGAAGTTCTCATAGAGATCATGAGAAGATTACACTAAGGAAGCCAGGTCTTAGCAGCAAAAGTAGAAAGTGTATAGGAGTTAATGGACAAGACACCAGAGGTAAGAAATATACATAGCAGATTTTAATCTTGATACTGATTTAGTATTTTGAAAATTAATCTGAAATCTCACTTCTATTTATTTCAAACCTAGCACCCCCACCATGGGTGTATAAAAAACCCACCAAACTTCTCCAAAGAAACAAATGAGCAAGCCAGAAGTTTATTTTCAAATTGAATTAGTTCCATATTGTGCCAAACACTCCCTCTTCACCAGTGAAATAGAAAATTAGTTATGATGGGAAATAAAAGGAGAATGAATTTCAGGGTGGAGATACACACAGACACGAAGTGTCTCCTAAAGAAGAAAGGTGGAGGTCTAAGAACCTCCATGGAAAATATGGGGTGCAGTGAATATAAAGACTGATAAGAAGAACAAAATATTCAATGGCAAACGCTGCACTAACAACAGTCATCTTTGTTGAAGAAAACAGGATACACAAGGATCAGTAATAGCAATAATGGAAGCAGCTGAAGGTTGTTTACCAAAGGTACTTTTCATTTTACATTTTCAAAGAGGTTTCAAAGGAGGAGTGACTCTGTTATCAGGGCAACATATCCACTTCTGAGGGGAATGCTCTGCACTCTGGAAAAGATACAAGCCTTTGGAGGTCCCATGCATGGCACCTGCAACTACTGTATCAGCCAAGATTTTCGCCAGATTTCCTATTTTCAGGACTCATACCTGATCAGGAAAGACTTCAGCTATAGGCAGCCATAGAGCTAACCTGGGGGCACAGAAGACTACATTCAACTGCCATGCTTTGTGCCCAGCTGCTGGCAGAAAGTCAAACGTCAAGGAAAACCCCCAAGTGAGCAAGCAGTCTTCTTTAAAGGATTAGGACAGAAAATTAATGGACTAATGCATCTCTTACTGTTAAGAGTAAGGCAATCAATACTTAAAACAGGCATTATACCTTTCATATATTGTCAGGTCAAGAGGAAAAGTGTAGGAGAATGCTCTTTTGACCATGGCATCCAAATAAAGGGATGTGAGGCAGCAATGTTTAAGGCACATTGATTGTTGCTAGGGTGTGGGATTAGATGCATTTTGTACACAGCATTTGGAGAAATTTAATTTTTACAATATGCTAAATTCAACAGCCATACCACATGGACCAAACTCTCTTTAAAAAAGGCACAGTAGCAGAACATGCACAGAATCCCATATCATATCCTGAGACCACAGAAAAATGTCAGCTGCTATGCCACAAATTCCTTTTTTTTTCCCCAGTCTTGCACAAAACCAAGGCATGGGGTGGTTGGGGGATTTTTTTTTTTGTGGTTTTTTTGGGGTGGGTTGGGTTTGTTTGTTTGTTTGTTTTTGGTTTTTTTTTTTTGTTCAGGAGATAGAATCAACCCAGAGAGAGAAGACAAAGTCAAAAAGACCAAACCAAATAATAAACGCGTGCCTCAAATAGAAATGCAGTTACATTATGAGAAAATACGAAGTCAGACAATGACTCTTAGTATTACAGGGAAAGCATGTTAACACTAATTCTGTCATCTCATCCTTTTTTGTGCTCTAAATAAAGTCTTTAAATAATATGACCATAGCCAACATATAGGGATCTTCCCTTGTATTACTAAAATGTTGTCCAAAAGGTATCACTAGGCAAGAAAGGATTTGGTGTTTACATTCAATAGCTGGGGGCATAGAGGCCAGAAGATTTAAAGCAGGAGATGCAACACCATAGATTTTCTAGGAATGGAAGAGCTTAGGACGTAAAGTAAGTGGGAAGAAGTTAGACTTGCTTAATAAAACCTTCATTGCTTTGTCCTCCCTGCTACCAGCCATTGCTTCACAAAAACCTAAATGCAGGCATGACTTGAAAACGTGCATGCTAATCAGTATCTTGATAAGGAATGCAACACCACTACCACAAACACTGCTGGGTGGCACCCAAAATTAATAGAGCTGTCTAACTGTTTATCGTCTCATCTTTAAATACATGTAATACCATCAATTAGGCTGTACATGTTCAACAGATATAAGCCACAACACCAAAACTAAAAGTTCTTGAGAGAATAAAATTTTGATTCATCATTATAGTCTACTACATGGACTTATTATATTCAAGCCCCTTGTTCTGAAGTTTCAGGAACAGCTCACAGAAACCTACTGCAATCTCCACATCAGTCAGCTTTATGGCTAAAATATCATGACAAATTTTACAGTGGTTATCTTCAAGGACAATGGGTAAAACTTTTTTCTTCCCCTATCCTAGACAGGGTTTAATTCTTTATGCTTCCTATCTGTCTCTGTGTTCACTTGATTATTTTCTCTATTTAGATTTCTAATGTATGTATGATATATATAAATTGCCTTTGTTAAAAAAAGCATTTGGACCATGCTTCAAGACGTATGGTTTAATTTTTAGGCTGCCCTGTGCGGAGTCAGAAATTGGACTTGATGAACTTGTGGGTCCCTTCCAACTCAGTGGTTTCAATGATTTATTTGGGAAGAACAGATACACATTACTGCGTAACATTAGTCTTGGAAGAGTTCAAACTGTCTCAATTATTATTGAATATATAAGTGCCTACAGTTAAGTTTTTGCTCATTTGGAATTATGTTCAGGATAACTATGAAAGTAGTAAATGAAATAATAGCCAGCGTTTCAAAATGTGAAGTACTTCATCCTGCATAGAACTTATGGGAAAGGTGGACAACTTTTTCCTAATACTTTTAACTCTGTGAATTTGGTCCTATGCATTTTCTATGTAACAAAATCAATGACTACCAACCACTCAGTAAACTCCAGAAATAAAAATACATATTTCTATTTTGACATTAATAGGCATACATCTCATTTTATAGGCACCTGTCTCAAAACACACTGTTAATCTGAAACCTACTTTATGATCTCATACTATACCTATTATTTTTGAACACCCCACCAGGCAGTAGGGTAGCAAAGATGATAGTGTGTTAGTGATAGAATTACAAAGAGTTTCCTGTTATCCTACAGTAACATAAAAATAAAGGCACCCACCCACCCACGCTGCTGTCAGTGAATCAATCTTTCCTTTGCCATTATCTGTGGAACAAAGAATAGTGGCTGTCCATATTCTTAGGATAGCTTGCATACAATCTAGGGTAAGATTTCTTCCAGCAAGAAACACACTGCCCATGAAGAAGTCACTGAACTTTTCTCCTGAAGCACAGTTACACAGTTATAATTACACAGTAAATCATCTAATCAGTCCCACACCACAGAGCAGCAATAAGCCTCAACTGTCCCTGAAAATGACAACATGTAACATCTGCTACAGTTTGCAAAATCATACTGTAGGGAGAAGAAAAAAAATGCTACTCTGGGAATCAATCAATCAATCAAAGAGTTCATATAAATATAGGCTGGAGACAAACGTATGCCTGATGAATGTAACACATTTGAAGTATATGTATAATAAAACTATGAAGTCAATTGGGTAATTTCATTGGAAATCACAGAATTAGTTAATAAATACTACTTCTGAGAAATAGGCAACTAAACTCCACATGAAAATTATTTTTAAATTAGCTTAAAAAATAAAAAGAATGTAGGTAGTGCCTGTGTCCCTCCATTTAAATTTGGTACACATCACAAAACAGCCCTACCTGGAGCTGTGAGGTTATGAATACAGCACAGCTCTGATTCTCAAATAAACAAAAGGTAACTTCAGCAAATTACATTCAGAATGTCATACACATGTATTTCTTGGTTTCTTTTGCTGTTACATCTGAAATGGCCAAATTGATGACACTTACTAAAACATGGACTAACAAAAGAGCCAAGAAAAAGGAGCTTCAGGTGTGCTACAACTAATTGCTCCATACTGCTAAATAGCTATTATGCACTGCCTTTCTAGCAGGTCAGCTAGAGTTAGTTATAAAGCACTGTAATAAAGTTTCATACTTCCAACCCCATCAGACACCCGTACTTGTAAATCAAATGCAGAAACCAGGAAAATTCTGTAATTATATACTTGATACTGATAAGATTAAAAACAAACAAAGAACAGGAATTATTTTTTCAAAAGGAATACAAAATCAATTTGTTGAGAGACCTGTACACTAGATACAGATTAGAAAAGACAGAATAATCAATAAATTGAAAACTATTAAGTCAGTACACAAAAATGAGGTATGAGGTCATCTCCTGACTTTTGAATTATTTGTACATCTCAAGCAGATAGGTCAGTAAAGAAAGCCCTAGGCACTAAATAATACAAATCCATAACCCAGCAAACAAAACCAGACCTATGAGAGTTCAGCTGATTTTTGGCAGCAGGAAAAGAAAAAGGAGTAATCTAAGTTTGTACAAATGACTCTTTTTTTCAAGATATATCAAAGCTGACATGTAGATCACCTGAGAAGTGTTTGCACTGCAGCAACTGCTGCTATATAATTGTCAGCCAGGCAACTAACAATGTTTTCTATAGCAAGAGATTAAAACCAACTCAAAGGAACTTGCCATAGAAACTAAAGCAGATGTTTACTTTGCTTTTAGCACTGTATTTGCCAAAAATATTTTGAGATCAATTGGTTCTAGCAGTTGCATACAAAACCCAACATAATTAAAAATCTATTCTATTGCCTTAAAACATATGGGGAAGTACACAGCCTGGGCTGTACGTCAATCAACACCACACAACTTGCTCTTCAGAAGTTGTACAAGAAGATCTACAAGTCTTCTACAAATACAAAAGGGTCTTCTTTCAAACTGTCAATTGCCATTAAAGTAATGCAATACTTTTGCAAACCTAGAATCAGTCTGTACTATGAACAGATTTTTTCAACACTAAAGGATTTTTCTGGTCCCTTTAGTCCATAAGATAGTCTTGTTACTGGTCCCTCAAACTGTAAGTGTTTAGAACAGAGTGGCAGAGTTGAAACAATGTCTTGCTGTGCTTCTGGAAGCTCTGTGTAGTTTAGGGGAAAGTGAGTAACATTGCACATTGCAGCTATGGATGCTGCAGGTTTTACTCCATGCCAAGAATAACTTTTTTTTTTTAGCGCAACCAGTATCAGTCATTTTAGGCTTAAAAATTTGTCATTGCCAGTATAAAGAGTTTTGAACTACTTGCATTTGTAGTCCAGACCATTTTTATACTTTGAATCAGCCTGAAGACCCTACAGCAGTCATGTAGCTACAACAAGCCTTCAAAGAGGACAAAGTACAGGAAAGTAATAGTCAAAATTAGCCTTGTACTAGAGCATCAAAAACACACGACTTTCTCTAGGTCGCTTTCTTATAGTATAGCTAGTACTTCTAAAACCCAGAAAAGAAAATAATGCTGGCAACATCTCAAGAAACAGTTTTCTCCATCTCAAGACTACAAAGAGCTAACAGAGACTTTCTACATGCAGTTCATTATACATTTAATACAATTTCTTCCCCTGTTACAAAAAGAGAATCTGTGTAGGCCAAGCTAAATCGGAAACATGGAAGGACTTCAAACTCCAGAAGTGAATTTTTAATCAAGACAATTATTGTTACAATTAGCTCCTTAGTTGTAACATTTGATGCAAGAGCCTATTAATCCATTCAGGGCAGCCTGAACTGGCCTGACTGCACATTTATTTTTCTCCAACATCACAACCCTCACAATCAGAATGAATCCTCTTACACACATTGCAAGCATCCATTCAGTGGAAGATTAGTGTAATATTAAGGCCATCTGAAGTACAGAAATGAACAGCACTGAATGTTTTATTGTGCAGCCATTTGGTTATGCACAAGAGGGAACAACCCAGCCAAGACATCTGGCACAAATTACCATCATTGCAATTTTTTGCACGACTTTAAGAACTCAGGTCAGCACCTGCATGTCAACAAGGAGGTCACAATGCGATTCCAGGGCCTATTCTTATGGAAAGCCAGTCTGGCAAGACTGAAGAACCAAAATACCAATCTGCTTTGGCACAAAATTAAGCGGGCACAGAATACTCCACCTTCCTTATAAAGCTCAATATTACAAGGCTAAATATCCAGTTACCTTTTTTTTTTTTTAATGGAAAGGGTCTATTTAAAACAATATTCTTCCCTCTGTTCATAAACCTAGTATGATTGTAAAGAGATACCACTCTACCGATTGTAGCTGGCTACACTCTTTTTCTGTCCTGGCTCAGAGAAGCTGAGAGCATGAATTAAGTCATATTTATGGCTGTCCCGATTCACCTACCTGATATAGGGATCCCTCCCAGACCTGTGCTGTGTTGTGGTGGGAGATTCAAGTCCAAGAAATTACTATTTGAGGTGGGATTTGCTGTGTGGTTCAAGTGCATGATGCTATTGCGTGGGAAGGCCATCCAAGGATAGCGAGCTGCTTGGCCTGGAAAACTGAAGGAGTTGTAAACTGCTCGATGTTGCTGAAACTGTGGGAACCTCTGTGGCATGACTGGAAAGGTGCTACTGAGAGAGTTGGCATTTGTGGGTGCAGCAGGATGCAGGAATCCAGAGCCTGGCCCTTTGGCAGTTGTAGTGTGTGGGGTAGGGTTCTGAAGAGATGTGGGCGAAAGGGAAGGTTGGTCTTGGACTGACAGTTCCTTCTCAATCAGGTCTGCTAAGGCTTTGCGGGTGATGTCAAAGGGGTCAAACCCTAAGTCGTCCTCTTGCTGTTTGGAGGAACCAAACCCAAAAGCTGCTTGCCAGTCTGTGGAGGAGGATACTGGTATAGTTTCTGTCAGAGAGGAAAGGAACAGGATTTAGAACAAGAATTAGTAACTATTTATCCATACAAAAATTTTAGTCTGTGTATCTGACTGTGGTCTGTTATCTTTCATATAATACTTCTTTATACATTCCCCAAAGACACCTTATTCATCAGCTTAGAATGCCATTTTCAGATCAAACTGTCAAAGATTTCTACTAAAGGTAAAGTGTTAGAACTAGTAAATAGTATTTTTACTGCAGAAATGCTCTGTTCCTGAACTACAGAAAAACCTTATCAAATAGTTATTTTCAGTAATAAAACCAAATAGAAAGACACCAATATACACTCACTTAGAACCTTCTTTACACCCATACTAATTCATGAAAGTGTGAACAAGCAGAGTTTAAATAAGGTTGTTATTCAGTTAAGTATTTTGCTTTCAGTATGAAAGCTGAGCAAGAAAGGTGGGCAGGAGACTTTCCTCCTCAAAAGAAGGAATCTCTGAATAGTGGTTTAAAAAACCGAACCAAAACCAAACCAAACCAAACCCACAAAAAATTCCCTACTCTCTATCATTATGAAGAAAACAAGCCAAATTCTTGAGCAGAGATATTGATAAAACAAAAAAAAAAAAAAGGAACTGCATTACAAGATACTGTTAAATATTTTGAGTGTGTTGCAAAAAAAAAAAAAAAAAAAGGGTTATCAGAAATTGCCTGCATTTTCAATTAATACTTCGTTTCCTGATACTGTTAATTTTCTTATTCAGGTTCAGTGAATGCTGGGTCTACTTTCATGGTATTTTTCCTCAAAACTGTGGTCATGCAAGCTAAGTACAAGGGTAGTATCACTCGCAACATTAACTCCCTCTGCTGGTAGGGACCTGGTCTACTGCTTTAAGCAGGTTCAGTATCCTCTCTTAGAAAAGAAATTTACACTTCTATTTTTACTCTAAAATCCATGACAATAAAGAGTTGCTTGATCGACAAAAACTTGTCCTCTGCATTCTTATTTAAATAGCAACCATCATTTAATATTAATTACAATCTCTACTACCTGCAAATTGTCTCTCACTGCTACTTAATCCTCACAAAATTGGTACATAAAGTACTTTAGCAGCAAGTAATTACCTTGGTAACAATATTGCTTACAAACAGATAATAATAAAAATAATATTGCTTACAAACAAATTACGACATCCAGAAGCAAGATAAACATCAAAAGATGACTAATCACTAAGTAAACTAACTCTGTCATAAGGTAACATTTACATTCCATTTTTTACTGATAATGTTTCATTTAATTTTCTAACACTTCCCTCAGATATACAATTTGTAAGCTCTTAAATACTGGTAACCATTCCCAAGACTATATAAATACACCTAAAACCATGTTTCATTCATATGATGTGGTATTTCATAGCAAAGTACCTGAAAAATACAGGTATTTTTCAGTTGATGCAATTAACCATATTTTTATCTTTTTTGAATTACAGAATACCACTTCAGAAAGAGAAAGATTAGGCACCTTGAGGTAACTACACAGGATACTAAAGAAAATTCTGAATTCTACAGAACAGCTTCTGGTATCAGAATTACAGATTACCAGACCAATATATACTGAAACCCTGTATTTTCTTAGCTCTCAATAAAACCCTTTAACATTAAATACTAAAGCATACATGCCACATCCTATTATTTAGACAAGCATGTTGCTAAAAAAAAAATAAAATAAGCAGTCTAGTAATTTAGTCATACAGCTTGAAAGGTCTGTAAAGACGCTTTTAGAAGCAACCCTTAGGTCAGTGCAATTCATTTGTAGTTAAGTGGCAAATTTTAACCATTTGTGAAGGGTGAAAACACAGTATGGAGCAAGTCCCAGAGTTTTAGGTTCTGCACAGTTTTAAACCTCAGCTGCAAAAGCAAGCAATACCCAGCCATATAACCTGTGTACGTACCTGATGTGAAGAGGCTCTGTGGTTCTGGTGCTGTGGGCCAGTCACTTGAAGTCTGTGGAGAGCTGGGGAATGGAGGAAGCCCACTAGGGATGGGATTAGGGTGCCGGAAGTTGTCAGAGAAGAGTGACTGTGATTCTGTTACAGCCCCTTCAAAAGGAGACCGTGCACTGTGATTAGATGAACTGATGGGTATAACTGGATTGGGTTTTGTTAAACCAGGAGGTGGTGAAGGTGTGTCACTGTTTGTTATCTACAGGCAAGAGAGGAAGACAAGCAATTAGGATGAGTGTTATATATAAAATATTCGTCACTAATTCAGATGAAAAATTTCCTCAAAGTTTTTGGCCACAATTAGGTTAGTTATATAGCTCAGCACAAGGTCAAACAAAAATCAATTTTGCAACTGCATTTTTAAATTTTGTTTAAAATTATGATATATTTCAGAAAGTACTTGGTTCTCCAACTACAAATTGCACCAAGTCATCAAACCCAGTTGTTACTTTCACAGCATTTATCTTTATGTCTTACCTGCTGAGAGCTGTCACCATTTCCTATACTGAGGGAATCTGAAGGTTTATCGATAGGGCTGCAAAAGTGGGAGGGAAAAAGACAATAAGACACTCAAGTATTTAATGCAAATATCAACATTTGCTTTCACAGCCGAAGACAAGCCTTAAAACAAAAACACAGCAAAATTAATAAGTAGGAATTAAGAAGGAAAAGAGTCCACTTATTTTTTATGAGACTGCTTTTTTAATCATAAGCATTCCAATCATTTGTCATATACTGTAATACTTTCCACCACTCTCCACTCTGCTTGTTGACAGCTTAAAGGAACAAAAGAAAAGTTCTGAACATGTTCATAGCAACTCTATGCCATACAAAAACCCAGGACTCTACTGCTGTGGCAGTTATTTTGTAATAGTCCGTTCCATCTATGATACTATTGGAGAGAAACTTGGGAAGATTTATTTTCCAAATATGCAAGTTTTCAGTTCCCATGCAAGTCCTAAATAAATCTGGGGAGACATAAAACATGAAATTAACTAGTCCTGGTGGCAACAGCCTTTAAGCTTTTGACTAGCAGAAATTAGTTCCAAGGTAAGAAAACTGAGTTTTGAGATGACAGAATGGAAAAAAGAACTGCCGAAAGTAAAGAGAATATAAGATACAGGAGAAAACAATCTCAGAAAGCTATTCACTGCAGATTACCATGACTTGGTTGATATGGCACATGTCAGGATTCAAGATACTGACAGGCATCTGTGAATTGCCTTATTTATGCTAAATAGCACACTAATGAAATGGTATTAGTTCAAGTTCACACTAAAATCTTTGCTTTACAACTTCAAGGTACTCTCATTTTTATCTACCCGTAAGAGATGATGCACAAGCATCAGGTTGTGCAGACCAATACGCAGATCCTATAAACAAGGACCAGAAGAACATTAATTTCAGTTCCATTAAGAGGCCACAATGGGATACAAGTCAAATTGCAGTCATGATGTGTTAGTACAAGACAAATATATGTAAGAATTTTTCTTAACTGGGTGCAGACTTCAGATTTTACATACATCTGGTTTTCCCCTTACTGCTGCGAAGTTCAGCTACTGCATACAGCCATATAGTAAGGCCAACAATTCAGAAGATTGCTTCCCCTCATATTTGTTCCCCTCATCCCAAAATGACTAGTTGAAACAAAGCAGAACTACCTCTTCATTCTAAACAAACTGTGTAAGAGTAATCTACCCACAATTTTTTTTTGCTAAAAAGACTGATTGAGTCTACCTCTAACAGACAAATGAAGTTGGAGTATTTATGACTATAAAAGAAAAATCCAGAGAATATACTTGCAAACAAGCATTTCTCCAGTGAAGATTTACAAATACTTGCTATTCAGCGATCCAATAGCATGAATAAAGTTCTTCTATTTGAAACAAACTGCTGGTTGGTAATTTCTGAATAAAGCAAAAATGTTTGCTGTAGACTCTTCATTACACAATAAATTCTGATGGTAGAGCTGATATTCCAGTCAAATTCTTTTCCTACACCTAGCAAAGTCACAATGCTGCAGTTTCAAAAGCTATGTGGTGAGACAACTTTTAATGACAATCTAAATGGTGGAAGTGTTTATTATACTTGAACCTGCCTAAGGAGCCTTTAGTTGCAAGACAGGCTTCCAGACCTCAGGAAACCTGCTACAATAATTTTACTTACAGTTAATACATTATTTTCAGGAATAAAAGAAGCTGTACATCACTGAGATGCAACCACAGGCTCTCTGATCACTCCTCAACAGGACTACCATTAAGCCTAACAAGAAGGTACCACTTTCAACAACACTCTCAATGTTAATGGATTGGTTCAACATTGATTTAAAATGAAGATTGGCTACCTAATCAGAAACACCATCCCTTGAAATATTAGGGTTTACCTTGCTGCTTTCCTATCCAACCTCTGAATGAGCCTAATCTGTATTACCTCAAGGGTCCATAAAAAACAAAATAGCATGACTATAGACTAAGATTGGAACTGCAAGTGATGTTTAAGATGGAAGAGGACACTAGTTCTATTCAAGGAGGGCACCAAAGAAGAAAAAAACGTTGGCTGGCAGTAAGAGCTTACTGCAAGCAGATGAATTACTTCCTCTACACAAAGCAGCCTCAGTTGAATTTGCTGCCCTGTTGTTCTATAACTGAGTGGTAATTGGGGAACCCTTACCTCTGCAGTTGTGTTTCTGGAACACATCACTGTAACGATATGACAGATATTCAGCCCTAACATTTAACTTCCCTCTACTGAAGCTTTTCTAAGTGACAAGCCTCCTGATGTACAGTGAATAGTGTGTTACTTTTGTGGAAGCTTCTGTATAGAAAAAAATGAAGGGGTCAGCTCTGATGGGACCATGCAGCTGTACCATCTGTTGAAGCCCTGGTTATTCCATTCCACTCAGCCCTCACCTGCAACATCACTTACTAACTTCATTTTAGGGTTCTCCTGCACAATCTGCCAATCAGTCTTTTTGACATGGGCTATGCTGAGCACAGCTTTTTGTGACCTGATCAGGATTTGAATCCAGTCTCCAACCGGAGAGAGACTGAAGAATCATTCCCTCCACACCAATCAGTGAGAGAGAAAGCAAGCTATCTGAAGTATAAAAGGCAGCACAATTACCCGAAATCTGAGTCTGCACCATCTGGAGTCATGTGTTCTGGGTCTGTGCCATTTTCTAATATGGGAGGCGTTTTCCTGTGTTCCATTGTTAAACCGTTGGCTGATTTACTTGAACTCTGTAATGATGGCCAGGCATCTTTGTTATTATTGTTGGGTCTGGAAAAAGGCAAGAGTAAAATAAAAAAATAAAAAAAAAAAAAAGAGTTCAAGTTATGAAGAAAGTGTTTTAAAAATTGTAAACACTGGGGAAATAAATCCTTGTGCCAGACAATCTATAAGAATAGATTTATCTGGATATTATTTCTCAGATTTTAAATTTAAAAAAAATAATTAGTGGGATAGGTAGTGTAGAGAGAAAACCAGAGGGAATTCTGCTTTTTTTTGCTGAATAGATAGCTGCTCTGCCAACGTTGAAGTCCAAACTTGTCCATTTGGAGGAGATGAAAAATATTAAAATAAAAATTAAAAAAAAGCCATCAACAGTTCAAGTGTCCAGACCTCTGCATACTTCATTTGGAATTACTTGCTTTAACCCTGAAGTATTTTTAAGTTCTGTAAGTCACAAGCTAAATCTTTCTTTTCGGATACATTTTATATTCCAGGCCCTATTAAGCCTGGCCACAATAGATGAAGTTTATGTTTTACATCTACACAAGACTCCACAGCTTTGCTAACAGACCATGAGACCAGTCAGACCACCACACCGTTCATTCATTCACTGCTCCCTTCATTTCCAGCTTAAAGTCATAATTACTTTCTTTTTATAAAGTAAAAATAAAGTTCATTTCAGAGTGCACATCAGAACTGAAAGAAGTTCAAGAGAGGACTCCAAGCCCAAATTTTGCTGAAAATTGTTATATTCCATACAAATTGAAGCAAGATGGAATATAATCCATAACTGAATGCATTCAAATATAGTGTTATCTGCTAACCCTGCAATTTTATTATAAAAGATCTGCTTTTGTGTTCTTAAGTTTTTATATTAACTTTAGCTGTTCATTTGCTTAATTAGGAGTTGGTTTTAGTGTCCAAGTGCTGCCTAAGGATGAAGCTTTCACAAAAAAATTTTTATAACATATATGCCCCTCCTAATGCTGCCCTTCATTAGTATGTTCTTATTACATGGTCCAATATTTACACCACATCTTTGGGTCAATTTTGTAATTTCACTATCAGAATCTGGAAATTCCTGTAGCTCCTTATAGCAACATAAGTGTTTCCTACTCTTATTCAGATAAAATTAGTAGTAGTAGCGACCCTCAAATCTCAGTTAGCATGTAAGATTTGCTGTTCTGTGTCCATCTTTTCTTATACACCTATAAAATATGTATACAGATGAGAGCCTTGACCTGAGGTACAGATCTCATCTTGGTTTTGTACACATTTGGACCTTAGTTGATCAGATATAGAACATCAATGAAGGAAGACATCAGAAGTGCAATGTCAATAATTTAATATTCTCACCCATACAAAGGTGAGCTGTAATCTAGATATATCAAGAGTTTCAATCCATTAACAGATTTATTTTAAATATCCAAATTTAGGTCCAGTGCAGTGCATAAATGCATATAGCCATCTCTATACTAAAACTAACTTTAAAATGTCAGAAGTCAGTTTTGCATCCAAGGAGAAAGGCAAAGAAACAAATCTATTTATGTTTTGGTATGAGGTTTTGTGCATGTGGGGTTTTTTGTTTTGGTTAAGTTCAAAGCTACATGCCTCTGAAAGGCTGTTCTCTAAAAGACCAGCAGGTGCTTAACAAGTGCTTTGACTTGTGGTATAAGTAAGCTTTAATTTCAGTTTTTTAGGAAAATGTCATCAGGAAAATAAAAAAAGCTTGATCTGTTTTAAACGTAGAATATATCTCCAACTGAAAGAGAACACAGTCACTATGATTATCACATGACATATCAAGAGAAGCGTAGACAAAGTGGCACTGGGTGATTTCAACAGTTGCCTTTAGCAGAAAGAAAAGGTCTGCAAACAGGACCTTTCAAAAGAGAAGATGACTGCAGAAAAACTTATCAGCATTTAAGAAGCTGTTTTCCACTACTGTATATTTATAATTAAACATCTGCTACTTAGAACTCAATCTCTGTTCAATTCCAGAAGGAATCAAATCCTGTACCCCAGAAACATAAGAACAACCACAGATTTTTCACAGACTCTGACAAACTGCCAGAAATATTAATATCATATCAACGAATCAAACAAAAACAAGAACCCAGTAGGGTAGAAAGCTGTGAAAGAGAACAACCAGCTCAAAAGCTACATTTTGTACTGATGGGATGGGACTTGAAGAAACATGTCAAAATCCCAGCTGCAAGAAATTCACTTTGCAACCCTAAACGTGGTGTCTAGCCATTATCAAAGAACAGAGTCCATGTTGTGATGATGCTGCTCAGTGACAAGAGAAATTAACTCCAGACCACTTGATGCCTTTAGAGTAACATGCCATTTTTTCCCTAAGTGCTAAATGTTAGCACCACAGACTGGCCAAGTTCCAACTCTTAAGCCTTTGGAGAGCAATTAGAAGTTTGCTTCAGCTCCAGATAGAGCATTCTTCCCTTGATGGAATAATTTGTTTTGCTGGGATCTAATGAGGTTTCATATTAAAATTATTTCAGACTTTGAGCATAAAATAATCAATACCCAAATGCAAGAACTGGTATATTTGCTTTATTTGCTGCACTTTACCTTCCAAGTCAAAACTGAACCAGTGTCCAAGAAATACGAAGTGGCACTGTCCTTAAGAAAAAAGATCCAACTGGAAGTCCTGACCACTTGCAATCAAAGAGCATATGACACTTCCTTCAGAATTTAAAGATGATAATTCCAGTACACCATCTAGGATACCAGTTCTCAGAACTTATTCAAGCTGCACTGGTTAACATTTTAGATCCAATACCCATTTTCTTGCTTAGGCTGCTATGCACTGGCAAACTTGTCTGAAAAAATCAGCAGTGGATAAACTGCTACACAGCATAAACTCTGATTACAAGGCCAAGGTGCATATCAGGTGCAATCTGACTTTCACATTCCACTCTGCCCATCTCCATAAAAACAGTACAAGAAGGAGTAGAGGAAATTGTCAACAGTTTTTATTTCTTTGCCTTAAATATGACATTTGAATGAATAATTAAGGTCTAGTGATCTTAGACTTTCATTTATCTTTGTGTGACTATATCCTCATATGGACAGAAATCTTTTCATAACTTAATGAACAAACTACTTCAATGGAACATGATATTACCAAGCCATAATAAGTGATATCTGCAATTAAAACATAGTGAAAAAATATATGGACTGCACTACAAATCATGACGTATAAAACAAATGAAGACCACAAGGTGTCCCAGTTATGAGAGTACAGACTGCATTCATAACGACACCATACCAAGAAAGAAGACATCTGGTCTTTCGCAAATATTATGCACTTTTGCAAATAGAGAACACAAGATCTTTTTTCAGAATAGGATTATCTTTTTCTGAACTACTGATCCAAATGCACACAGCAGAAACACATCTTCCCTAAGGAAGCCTCACACTGACTTTATATTAGAACAAAGTGGTGCACATGTTCTGGTTCCAGCCAGGACAGAGTTAATGTTTGCAGTAGCCAGGAGGGGGCATGGCCAGGACCTGGAGATTATTTTATACCACCTCATTTTCCAGAGATAGGGATGGAGTCCCTTCTGGTCACATTGCATGGCAGGAGTGGTCAAGTACTCCTGGGGTTTTCTGCAGGGTGAGCAATCACTTGTGAATTGTTTGCCTCTTTCTTAAGACAAGACGGTCTTAAGCTCTGCCAGGGGAGGTTTAGGTTGGATATTAGGAAGACATTTTTTACAGAGAGAGCAATCAGACATTGGAATGGGCTGCCCAGGGAGGTGGTGGCTTCACCATCCCTGGAGGTTTTTAAGATAAGAGACTGGATGTGGCATTTAGTGCCATGGTCTAGTAACCATGGCAGTGATGGATCAAGGGTTGGACTTGATGATCTCGAAGGTCTCTTCCAACCCGGTTGATTCCATGATTGTACCCTCTCATCAGTATTGTTGTTGTTACTGTTGGTTGTCTTATTTCATTGCTGTTTCCAGTAAATTGTTCTTATCTCAACCTGTGATCTTCACCTTTTGTGCCTCCAATTCTCCTCTCCAGCCTGCCAAAGGGGAGGGGGCAGGAGGACAGGGGGAAGTGAGAGTGGTGCATGGGTTTGGAGTAGTTTCAGTGGGAGCACTAAACTGGAGAATACCATTCCTAAACCACAATATGTCCCTCTACAAAGAAAATCTGTATCAGAGTTTATCACATAATAGGTACTAAAAAGAGCGGGCAACTTAGGAGATGCAATAGGAATAAGAAAGTTTTCTTTCAAATAACCAGAAAGCAAGTATAGCCAGTTAGTCCATCATCAGTACTTACGCATCATACCTCTGCAGTGCTGTCACTTTGTTCTTGTTCTTGTCAACTGTACCCGTAGATAACTGGAGAAAGTTGGGGTTTAGTTTGTATAATTCTTGCAGTAGTTTCTGTTCATATTCCTGGTGCTTACCCGCCTAGGAAAACAGAAACTCACAATTAATAAATACTGGTTTAATATATATTTTTATAGTTATAATATTTCTATATATAATATACATATATACATATATACATCCCAAAGCTTAATAATTTAGCTTTCACAACTCAACAGGTCACTCCTGTCAAACTCAAAACAGTGCTTCTCATTCTCAGCACAGATATGACCTCAACAATCTAAAGCTTGCCTAGAAATCACTTGGATGCACCTACCAATTTATAATTTCTGAGACTTCTAAAGAAGAAAAATAGCTACAACCTTATTAGAACTTGATACTCAGTTCTAATTAAGAGCTTCACAATACACCTTAAAATTCACAAACAGTTATATATCCAAGGCAGTCTGCATTTGATATATCGACCATACTAAGCTTTTCAGAGGATGGGAAGGAATGAAGAGTTCCTCTTAAACCAAAATTTCTTCCAAAACAGAATTAATTTTTTTATCAGTTTAATAACACAGCTGAGGTGGTCTGAGTGTTAACTATGATGTGACAAACAGTATATTCTAAGCAATAACTAATACATCATTCTTTTTAATAACTGAAAAATTGAAATATTCTTTGAATCGTTTGAGAATAATTTCTTGCTTTCAGAAATTGAGGAGGTCCACTCCAACTCTAGAATATTAGAATTTGGTAAGGAAGAGAGTATTTTTCAGTCTAGCTTGCAGATTACATTCTGGGGCTAAATATATAAAACAAAACCAGGAAGATCTATGCCCACATTTAAAGTGACATCTGAAACAAATTCAAGATGAGCATTCATGTTTTTTGTAGGTTGTTATGACACTCAAACCTAGGAATTATTACTTGCAAGTTAAGTATTGTTATGAGTTCAATCAATGCAAAATAGAACAGTGAAAGTTGTCAACAGCTTTTATCTACAGTTTCCAGATACTAGAAGATGTCCTTTAGCAAAGGAAACAAGTGCCAAGATTTATGGTCAGGTCTTCTGAATCTTAAGTCAGACACATGCAAGTTATTATCTATCATTCCTTCAGTATTGATTTCAAAGTTCTCACACTACTGGTACACCTAATATTTAACATTTTTTGCATTACTTAATTGCCTTTATAAATGTGTCAGGTAACAGATGAAGGGAGAGGCAGTCTAAACCATACTAGCCCTCTACTGATCTGTGAACTGGCTGTTACAGCTCAGAGAAGAGATACTGAGGTTACTGCGAACACATCTGTGAAATTGTTAGTTGATTATGCACTAGCCACAAAAAATGTGCTGGGCATCATTAGAAAGGGCATTTAAAATAAAAAAAACAAAACGGAAAAGAGCACATATCACACTACATATAAAACACTGAGGACTAACAAATTAAATTTTGTTTCGTGCATCTGAGCTCTGCATCTCAAGGAGGACACAGAAATTACTGCAGAAATGGAGGAACTGTTTGACAAAAGTTTACAAACCCCGAGACTGATTTGGAGAGAAAGCTGAGAGAGATAAGATCAAGTTTTGCCACATCACAAAGGCAATGAATCAGGTGAATAAGGGTTTTTGCTTTCAGTAAGTATTCAAGGTTAATATTAAGGGAAACTTGACAAAACAAACTGGACAGCAGTTTAACACGGGCAAAAGAAGGCACTTTACAAAACAGCTGGTGAACTGGGGCTTGCTGCCACAAAAGTCTATAGGGTTGACAGTATCAGGTTCAAAGTGGATTAAACAAATTCATGTCTGACAGCTCTATAAAAAACTAAAAAGCCTAGATGGGAAAACACCTTCAATCATGTATAACATAACAGATCTAGGTGGTGGGAGAAATACAGGGAAACAAACAGGGAAGGTGGCCTAATTTGCAACTTGTCCTTGAATTTTACCTTCTATTGCAATTGTCTGCAACAAAATATATACCATAGGGACTATTCATCTGAACTGGCAAGGTAGTTTTTTAATTTATGAAAATGTAGCTGAAGTCCTCATAAATAACTGCTAGGTGTTTAACAGATATGAACATTCTTCCTTGTTCTCTGGCTTACATCAGCCTAACACATCAAATAAATTCTACTAGAACAACATTTAGGCTGGCACTAGGGGTGGGAACTCCCTGCTTCATGGACAGACCATGTGCAAAAATTACAGCACAAATGCAAGGCTGGCATGCTTGAGACTGAGTTTAAAAGCTTTACCACAGAAAGATGGAGGCAGACCCAAAAGGCCTCAGAATGCACTGCTTTTGAGACAGTAAATCTATCCATTTACTCGGTTCCCTACCCCAGACAATAAGCATTTTGATGTTGCGATAATAAAAAGAATCCCAGTATCATTATTTAGATGTTATTACAGTTACCCCTCAACGTTTCATATGGTTTCTATACACTTCACAGAGTAAAAAGGATACCCAAATTCAGAGAGCGTGATCCATCACAGTACAAGAGTCAATCCATTGTAACTGTTCACACACACAAATGCTACAGCAAAACCCAGATCTGCACTAACTTCTTTCACAAAGATCTGAAATAACATGTTACCTTGTACTGGTGTGAAAAAAAGGCAAGTAGCTAATGCAAGGTTACTCGAATTCTTGGCTAAGATTTTTATCTCCACCTTTTTGCCTCATGAATACTCACCGCACTTTTCAGACTTTAAAAGCAACATGCAATGAAAAAACTGAACTAACTGCTCTCTTCCAATATCCAACTGGTTAATCACCTTTTGGATTTCAAAATTAATTTCTGTCATAACATTCAGCAAATGGCTACACTAGACATATTAGATTAAACCACTGACAGTAAGACATACATGCCATGTTTCATGTGTTTCCCATTCATTAGACTTACCTGCATTTCTTCTTTTGTGAAACTGGCTGCTTCATCGCCTAGTTCATGTAGATACATGCAGTCTGGTTTTGGACACTGCATATTTTTTAGAAAATAACTGCAATATTTTGTTGTACCTAACGATGCCTAAAGGAAAAAAAAAATTCATTACTTAAATACTGGAGGTTAAGAATGCCTTTTACCATGTAAATTAAAAAAAGCTGTATTCCAAAAAAAAAAAAAAATAAAAAAATTTGTCACCCCAAGATTTGGAATTGCATCTTAATGTATTTTTTGACAGAGATGGAATAAGAAGTCCATTTGTAAGAAATCTATATACTTGAGGATTAGATAACTAGTATGCATTTTTATTTTCATCCAATCTAAATAAATGCCAAAATAAGAGCTCAGTAAGTATTTCTATTCATAACCATAAGGAGATAAATAAGTAGCAGGGTCAGGAAATGAATATTAACTGGATTTTCTATAGCCACCAATTTGGCCAAGTCAGCCTGAATACCTGTTTACATGGACACCAACAGGGCAAAACTTTGATTTCCCAGGGAGCTTTTGAAGGTGTGGTATATGGACTACAGAAACACTTTGTAAAAGCAGTCTATACGACAAAAAAGCCACTGCGAGAATGCAGAGGCGGTGCATCTCTGTCTCAAACCTTTGTTTTAAGAAGTTATCTGCTAACACACCAAAACATTGTCTGCTGGAACCTCACTGAACTTCCACGTTGGGATTCGTGTTAGGAAAAGAGGTCAAAATTCAGTACACCTATTCAGCAACACAGGCATATCTTTGCAAATAAAATTTTACGCTGTGCACTGATATTAGTGTCCTAGAACATACACGTAAGAATGTAAAAATATTTCCACCTTAAGTGTTCTGCCGTCTACCACCACATTATTGACACACTGTATGGCTCTGAGGGCATCTTCTGACCGGATGTAGGTTACATATGCACTGGCACTTGGACCCTAGGAAGAAAACATACACTATTTATTATTTTTCTTTCCCCAGACAGATCTGATCATTAAGTTGCCTTTTCAGCTGCTCGTTTCATAAACTGGTATATTCAAGGCTCAATGTTTTTAACAGGAAACTGGCAAAAAAGGTAGAATTCATAAAAACTCATATGTGAGGCATAAAGAATGGAGAAAAGAAGAAACACATTGAAATATTGCTTGAAAGTTCTAAAAATACTTAAAAGCATTTTATCCCCAAAATGCAGATTAGTGAATAAATGCCATACTGCTGCTTCTTCAAAAAGTTCTCACCATCTCCCAATTTTCAGTCTTTCTACATGGCATCTTGCATCCAACTTTGAGAGTCTTGTTGGACAATGTCTCAGTAACTTAAAGTAATTCAATTCTTGCAGTGTTGTTTGGTTTTGGGCTTTTTTAACAGTCTTTAACCTATTGCTTAATCAGAAATAGGGGGCCCTGGATTCACTTTCCACACCATGTATTTCCTAAAGGAATTAAAAAAAAAAATAAAAATCACAAGGGTCTCTGACTTACCTGTGAGCCTGCATATGACGTGCTGTTATTAATGACAACTTTGTGTATTTTACCAAACTTCCCAAAATATTCTGGTCGTTTCAACACCTACAAGAAAAGAAATTTAAAGTGGTATACTTAAAACTCATACAGAGATGTACCCATCTTCTGTGAAACTGTGCAAAAAACCAGATCTTTCCTACAAAGAGGAGGTGAGCATGTAGATTTAAATCTATTTTTTTTTCCCCACATAAAACATGATTACTTGCAATACAGAGTATGGTGATACTGCAGAACTTTAATGATGGATATTCCACATTTTATATTGTATTTTAAAAAACTCTTTCGGTACTCCAATTACCCTAACCCTATCCTGGCAAGATACATCCCATACTGCATGAAACATTCCTGTATTTATCTATTTTATAATTTGAGGGGGGGGGGGAAATCACATTTATTTCAGTTTCAAAATAATTAATCATGTTAACCTTTCATTCAGCTATATTAATTACTAGGTACAAATTGCTGAATCCTGACTTACTTGCCCCACTCCAAAGAGGAAAAAGAGTAAACCAACTAGCTCAAGATAGTCTCAAATTGTATAAAGACCTGACTAAGTGCAGGAAGACAATACAGAAAAATTCCCGGGGCAAGAAAAAACATTTCAGAATCAACATCATGCCAAAACAAATGAGTGAATATCACATCCCTAAAGGAAGAAAAAAATACTCCTGTTTTGCCCTTCCCTGAATCAGTTAGTAATAACACACCATTTAAGGATCCTGTGCAAAGCAGGAATATCATCATCATATTAAACAACTCTGCTGAATAACGCTCACCTGGTGTGCCAATGAAACAAACTGGCAATATCTCAGACACATTTATACAAAAAGTATTTTTCCATTCCTGTGATGGAAGAAGGTACCAAAGTACTGACTACTCAGACTGAAGTTAGATAGGCTAAGGGTATTTCTAGCTCTACACAATAACCTGAGAGGTTATAAATTAAGATTTGTTTCCTCAGCTCCATCCTCATATTAACACTGGATAGCGCAGTTAAACTGTCCTGATCCAAGAACATCTTTACCTAACTACCTCCTCTCCCTTTTAAAGGGAGCATCGACATCTACAAGAACTAACAGCATCACAGTTGGAACATCCTGTAGAACTACAAGACATGTTGTATAGACAATCATTCATTCCCTGGTCTCTTCTGACTGCTCTTCAGTTGGTCTACACCCTCTTGAAACATCCCACATCCATCCTCCAGGTATCATTCCAGAAAAGACTGACAATCCCAAAGAAACTTCTGCTTTACTCAAGCATATTGCAGATTATACTCCTGATAACAACATATGACAGCATAGCCTTTGCAATTTTTCTAAGACCCAGTTAACAGAAGAGGATCCACAGATTGCTTTCCAGAAATGGCAAATAGCAGCCAACCTCCCCTTCCAAACAATCTTTACATACAAAGGAGTTTTTTGCCTGCTTAAATAGAAAAATTGAATATACTGAATACTTTTTTAGCTCATCTCTCTCAGGCTAGGTTTCTTGAAAATCAAGTTATCTTGATGCTATATGCAATATTCAGTAAGTACACATTATCTTCTGGTATGTTATTGAGAATACTGCTACCAACACACCTAGTACAGCCCATCACCCACCCCCCCAATAAATCCACTTCGAGTTACTTCAAGTATTCAGTATGGAATTATCTGAGGTTTAAAAAAAATTAACTGCATTTACTACTATTTCTCTTACAAATCCTCTATCTGGTCAAAGAAATCAAATGCATTTTTCAATAATAAATAGTGCCAAGCCACTGCTGACAGCTGCTTGCAAATACTTGCTGCTATATTTTAGTATATACTGAAGTGGTATACACCAGATCATTTTTAACTTTGATTTTTCCTCTTCCCTTCTTATCCTTTCCCTCCCCTTCGCTAAAAGCAGTTTTTTACTTTTGTTCTTTATACGTCTACCAAACTACAGACCATTCTCTGAGTACTCAAACAGCCACTTCTGTTTCAGTTTTCCCTAGACAATTTAGTTCAATAATGTGACTTTAACTTGGTACAGTAATTTTGAAGATATCTATCTTATCCTGTATTACATTTCCTCCATATTCTAATTCAAGATACTTTTACTCATTAGCACTTATTCCACTGGCCACCTGCAGCTGACTGATGATGGAAGTAAATAAACATTTTAAACACAACCAGTTTTCTGAAATTTTTGATGATGCAGAGTAGCAAGCCAACTCTTTCCTGGGTCTTCCTCTTATTCATTTTTCCCATTTCAGCTTCTTAAGGACATCACTCTTATGTTCCTTCCATATTATACTTCGAGTATTAGCTTTTCTCTTCTCTCCCTACAGGTTTGTGCTATACTTTATATCAGTTCTTTGGAACATAACCAAGCTCCTGTTTTAGAAATTGTGATGCATGATACAGCTGTATAGTGCCAGCAGATTCAACCTAGGAAAATGAGTACCTAAAACATCCTTAAGCACATTTTTAGGTTAAAACCAAGCTCTCATTATTACACAAATACAAAGAACAACTTTCTTAAAAAAAAAAAAAAAATCAAAAAAAAAATCGCAGATCATCTGTACTCCCTAAAACATAGACAAACACTTGAAGTTATTTTGGAGGAGAGAGAGGAATAAGCTTCCTTAAGAAGAGGGGGCCCCATAAGCAGTGAACCTTTTCAATGCTGCTTCATTTTATATCCTGCAGGGAGACAGAACAAGGGTATTCTAATGTTTCATGGCAGTATGTTAAGAGTAAGATTTGCAAGTGTGAACCATTTACCTCTGGATCTGCTAGGCGCTGAGATAGCCCTACCACAAAGACAAGGTTCTTCTGTACAACCCGTACACTGGCCAAATGTTTGCGATTCTCTGATATCTTCTGTTTCCTCTCATTTTGTTTCTGTTTCTTTTCGTTTTTTATCCTCTGCAGCTCTTCCTGGGAGAGTGGTTTGTACACTGCTGGGTCTTCTGGGTAAGGCTAAACATAACAAACAGCATTAAACTCAACCCATATAAGAAACAACACATTTGAAAATCATTAATCCCAATGTTTGAATGCAAAAATTTCTTTATTGTGTTATACTGATCTGATTTTTACAGCCTCTCACATTATAGAGGCATATTCAGTCCTTTGGGAAAGGTGAACATCTTGCATCTTTCATGTAATTCTCCTATTTATAGACATAATATTGATTTGGGCAATAGCCACATTCTAACCCAGCTGCCTAGTCAATTTGGTAACGTTACAAGCAGCTGCAACATGACAGTCAACACATCCTGTTAAAATTTCAGTAACAGAGCATACTAAGTTGGGTGAAAGCATGCACTGCATATTCACTTTATATTTAGTTGTCTGATACAGATTTGGATGCTTAAGTGTATTAAATCTACCAGATAAGAAAATAAAATACAAATGTAGTTTCAGTGGCCCACAAATTCAAGACAGTAACACCATTACACTGCTCAATAGTTAACTTCCAGTGAAGAGACAGATGTCAATACAGTTACTGCACACTGACTTAACAATAATCTTGCCATGCCTGTGTACCAGTTTGAAATTTGGTCTCTCTCCTCTGGACAAAGGTGCATTTTTAACCTCAAGATTATCATCTACAGATAACTCCTCGAACACAAACATAACACTGTAGATTTTAATCTCAAAAGTATCTAGCAGAAGTGCAAGAGTTCTAAGAGTTACCTACAAAGACTGCTCTACTCACACAGAGCACTACTATAAAGGCACTATTTTAGACTGGTCTTGCAGACTACAGTGCACCATCTTCTGCTCCGATTAGTCCTCGAAGCAGTCCCATATTCCTTACTTGTCCCAGTTTTTTCAGACTAAAAAGTTACGTTTCACACCATATATAAAAAGCAATGCTAAGCACAAAAGCAAGTACATAAAAATGTATCTCAAAAAAAATTAAGTGTTTCTAAACATTGAGATGAAGTAAAAAATGAGAAGAGTACATGAGACGTGTATTAAGATAAAGACTTAAGATAAAGAAGTTAAGCTCAAGCTCACCAGTATATTGAACTGTCTTTGCTTGTACTACCATAACCAAAGGTTTCAGTGTGCAAGTCCAACAAAAATGAATTTAACTTTTTCCTGACTGCCCTCTGTCAATGACAGAGTATAAAACTAGTTGTCATACTAAATAACCTAAGAAAAATCTACAATGGCAGACGAAAATAAGGTTTAGGTTAAAAGCATATATATTCCTCATAGTTGCATGATGTTACTCAAAGAGTCACCAAGTGCTCAGCCCTGATAGTCTTCTGAGTACATCCTCAAATAAACTGATGTTCATTTTTCAGCTTAAAGTTCAGCATCATTATGCCATATTTGTGACATCTACCAAAAATATGCTGCAGTTGACTTCAGCAGATGGTATCTCACAGCTGAACATCAAGTCCTCTGGAACATGTTTTTAGCATCACAAAGGAATTTAAACTTTTAAGATACTTTAGTTGTAGCTAAAGGTGTCCTTAACATGAAAACACACTAAGCAGTCAAGTTATCCTTGAAGAACAGTCAAAGCCATACCATTTCTCAAAAAGATATGCTATTTCAAAGTAACACTGAATACCTTACAGAGATTTCAGAATGTACTTGATGAACACCAATGACCAATTTGACACCAAGAAAACTATAGCAAACAGTGTCAAAGTTCATCAGCTTCTTTCTTGCCAAGTATATCCCCATTCAGAGCATATTCTCAAGCGAGAAGCAAGTCAGACAGTATGCTCCTTCTCCGTACAGCTATTTTCTACTGGAGGTCCTGAGCATGAGTCAGGAAACATCCTGGGTAGCTCAAGCATCTTTTGCCATATGGCTAACAGCACTTGTTTGACCAACAGAATCATCAAAAGTTCTCACTAGGTACAGTTAAGCTGTATTATATTTTAAATGTTTCATATGTTTATCACTCTGACATGTTTAACGTTTCTAAGGAATATGACTAGTTGGATATCCTGACTTGCAGGACCTGTAAATGAATCCGTGCACACATCTTGAATCCAAAGAATAAATCAGAAACAGTTGTAAGAAATGATACATGACTTTCCTATTGATATATCATGTGTGACAGGTAACAGATTAAGAGATATTGTACATTTGAAGAGGGAGGAAGGCAGGTAAGCACAGCACAAACATTTCAGCATTAGAAATCATTTTCCTTTCAAAAAAGGACAAAGTCAGCCTAAAATCAGGAAAATAAATGATTTCATCTTCAGAGTGAGTGCTTCCCACAGTTTTGAAGTTCATGAACACAGATAATGGTTCAACTACAAACAGATGCATGCAGTGAAGACTGCTGGAACATCACTGAAAGATAAGCAAGGTGGATTGACTGCTGGCATATCCCATAGTACCACTGTTTGTTGTTTATTCTGTGTTTAATGCTACAATGCTACTAACATGCCTATGTTTTTTATATTTTGGGAACAAAATGCTTGTTTAACCTCCTACCACTGATGCCTTAGCTGGTAGAGGATTTGAGATCCAAACAAAGTAGCTACATCAAGTGTTATCAGCATTTATGTATTTTCAGATGCAAGACATTAAGAGATGTCAACATCACTGATTCACTGACTAAGTTTAGCTGACATCCTCCACTTAAGCTATGCAAATTCTCTTCAGGAAAAACCTCAGAGGCCACCTGAACAAGTGTGCCATCATGAAAGGTGACCAAATTTTGTTTACACTAACTGCAAGTTGTTGGTAGTCCTACAAGAACTTCAGCAAAAGTGTGAATGTCTCTTCTGAAGTCTCATTTCTTTAATCAGATGGCCCTTGATGAATTCTTGGTCTTCCTGACTATATTTGTCTTGTCATTTAAGTTATTTTCTTTCAGACTTTTTCCCTATTTCCCAAGTGTTGAAAGTTGAGCTGGGATTTATCAAGCACTTTGCTTTTGCCATTCCCAGATGGGTCACATTCCTTCCACACAATGGATGTACCAATATTTCCCACTTGTTGCCTTGCTACCGAGTAGGTCCTGAAATGAGAAATGCAGAGAAAGTCAATAAGGTTTATGCATAGTATACACCATAGTACTTATATCAAGAACAAAAAAAAAAAAAATGCAATTTCCTATCCATTTTGAAATCTCCATTGTTGCACTAAACTACTCAGTTGTGGGATTAAAAGCACCAGTGGAAACAAGTGGCATTTGGAGACTGTGCATTAAGACAAAGTGTTCCTTTTACACAGCAGTAGTAGTAGGAGAAATATAGACAAAAGACATGCATAAAGCATGTTAATTTCTTGGTCATACACGTAGCAGTTTACTATTTATCCCATCTCTAACACAAGGTGCTAGGAGAAATAAAGTTCTTTAAGTCAAGGAACTGGAGCAAAAGGCAAAGCCCCACTGCAGGAACAACTGTGTATCAAATTCTATTGTTTGGTGGAAGAGCAAAGCAATTAAGAAACATCAAAGAGCTGAGCTTTTTTATTGCTGGATTTAAAAAGTGCAACAACAGACGCTAAGGTCTGAGAGTGCTATGCTCTAATAAAGCAAGTGAAATGGTATGTTATTCATGTCATAAACAGTACCTAGGCTACTGAATTTCAAAGAAAACAGAAATATCTCTTTTAGGATAAAAATCTCTGGCTTTAAAACCAGAACCAGCAAGTCTGTGACATGTAAACCAGTTTTTGGTTACAGAAATCTCTTGTGAACACATGTGTCTTCATTCTAATTTGAGTAGTTAGCAACTATTTCACTCACAGTTAAGAAATCAATTGACTGGGAAAAACAGGAAGGCTTGCTTAGCATCTTACAATTGACTACACCTATAATTCTGAAAGGTACCAAAAACTCAAAGCAAGACAGTTCTTTTTTGTAATTAAATATTTTTTGTAGTTAATGAATCAAATAAAAACAATTTCACAGTCTATTTCAGAAGATTCAGACGAAGTTTAGAAAGCTTTTATTATGTTAACACTAAGAAGTACTAGTTTCCAACCAGCATTCAAGTTTAATTCATACTAGTACCTTACATTCATACAGCAAAACAAAGAAAATGTTTGTGTACTACTGCTATTCACAGGAAGAAACTTAAGATGGACTAAATCAATTGACTGCAACCACATGAATACATTCTGCACATGCACATGTTAAGCTTTGTAAGAGTTCATGTAGATGTACTTTCTCCTTGGTAGAAAAAAACATAAGCTAACATCTTTTCAGTTAGACATTAAAGAAGCTTAGCAAAATAAAGGTATATATGCAATGCGCAGTTAAGATCTGTCAAACTAATGGCATAGGTGCCACTATAGCATATAGCTAAACTATTTTGTCACAGACTTGTCCAAAATCTCCCCCAAAACCCTTCAACCAAAATCCCTGGACTGGGAGCTTGTTCATTGCTCCTCTCCATAGACTACTGCTCAAATCCCTGGAGAAGTTGCATTGCACTCAATAACATAGGCACAAACAGCAGATTTCTATTATGTAATTGTGAATAACATACTCAGCCTTGTTTTAATATATGTTTATTCACAGTCCATCCAGTAAGTATCCTGCACTGGTATGCACATTATAAAAATATGACATACCTGTTGAAACCATTGTACCTACTATAAACTTTCCTGCTCAGATTTTGTTGCTTTGCCATGTTCTGTGCTTCAGCATTTTAAGTGGTCATAACCAATACACATCACAGTAGATATGAATAAAAAAACTGCTCAGATATTTTCCCAGAAGCCTTACTACACACAGATAGGAACTATTTAGACACATAGAACACAAATACACATACCTGGTTCCTTTTGTCCTGCACACTTCAAAAGGTGGCTTCTTTAATGCTGCAACTCTGTAGCTCAAAATTATTTATTTCCAAGATCCTGGTGGCATCTGCATCACAATGTCTTTGTCTATGCCATGAAAGAAGTGTCCTCCCTCAGCCTCCAAGTCAACTTCTTACAATCCAGTGATATAGTTGCAAGTCTGTTCAAGAATATCTTGCACTTCGTGGATAAAGAAGGTATCAAGAACACAATGGTAGCTCATTGTGAGAGAAGAGGTCTCCTGTCTGTATGCTTTACTCCAATTGTAGCACTCATTCCAGCTTTCCACATGAAATAGTTTTTCTAAGCAAACTGTATCCAATTTGTCAAGTATTTGCACATCCAATCGTATGCCAGAGTATTCCACATTTAAAAGTTCAGCTGTGGCAGTATCCGTGTTTCAAAGAATTCAGATATCCAGAGGCAGTGAATCATGCTGCTTCTTTGATTTTTCAAATACATTCCACAAACTTCCAATAACAAACAGGTGAAAAATAGCATAATAAATCAGCATAATAAATCCAGGTAAATGAAGCAATTTGCAGAAACAAGGAAATTTGAAATCTCATGTTGTACCAGAAGAGCAGAAATTCGCTTGTACTGTGGAAATTACTAATACAGCATGTGTCACCTACAGCAGGTATCACATGTGGAGAAATATTTGGCTGATGACACGTAGATCTTCCTTGTAGAATAGAGCTAAAATATTGCAGCAAATTTGCAGAACTTTTTAACAAACATATGTTGGTGTGAGACAGCCTTCAGGCTTGCAGAGGCATCCAAACACAGGTTAGCAGTGATAACTCTAGTGTAGTCAAAGCCCAAAAGAACAGCAAGAAAATATGACTGGAAGTGCTTAAAGAATACTGCGGCAGTGAATAAAGGTAGTGAGACCAAGTAAGATTACTTGGGATCTGAAAAGTGAGCGTAATGTGAGACAGGAAGACAAAGGCATAAACTGAGGACAGGATGACGATTAAACATCAGGAGAAAGGGGAGACATAAGCAGCTGCAATTACAAGAAGATGAAGGCCAGGCAAGAAAGTTACAATCAAGAGAAGTCATTAAAGACGAAGATATTGAGAAAGAATTTATTAAACACTGAAGGAAATTAGAAAGTTAAGCAAAACACTAAAAGGAGGGATAAAATAATGCAAAGGAAATAACAGGCAACTTAGTGAAGCTGAGATTTACAGTTGAGGCCAACCAAAGTATCAGCCAGACATCAAGACACAGATAGACATTAAGTACTACCTTCAAGCACTTGGCAACAAGATCAGAATACTAGACATATAGACTCAGTCTAAATTTTTAAATGTTTTAAAGTTTAATACCACTGGATATTTTTCCAAAAGTTTTACATGTTTAGTATCCACTGAAATACAGATTAAAGGCTTCAGTGCCACAAACAAAACAAGCAGGTGCTTTACAAGCTTACCTCAGTCAGCTAGTTTGGTCAATTCAGCTAAACCTTAGCCTTCAGCAAACCCCTCAGCAAACCCTGGAATCCTCACTGTTCTTCCTGAAAAGACTTTGTTAACGCATGAGCACCCCAACTCAAAATATTTTTTTATTTTTGGCAGTTCCCTTAGTATCAGCACACTTTGGTTCTGATCCACAGCTTCTCCTATTAATCCAGTTCTGAATTTAATAAACCAAGACTAGTCACTTCCTAACAACTTCAATGCATAAGCACACAGAATCTGAAAGATCCAACACCTCACCCTTGATCTAGGCTATGTCTAGATGAATGTTTCCCTTAATGAAAAGGATGTCTTTGGTACCAACACAATGCAAGAGGCCTTGTGACATATGCAAGACAAGACGCTGTTCCAGGAATTTACCTTTCTGCAAGCAGGACAAAGTCCATTCTCATCAGTGCGGATACGATGCCAACAGAAACGACAAATTTGGTAGCCACAGGTGCAAGGGAAGAAATTGATGTCATCAATTTCCAGAGGCTCCATGCAAAGAGGGCATTCCACAGGGTCTTCCTTAGCATCAGGGCTGCGAGACATCTTTATATGTTCGCAGAGCAGCAAAAGTTTATAATAACTTAATAGACCAAGAAGGTCAGCACTTGAAGGTCTGCAAGAGGAAAAAAAAAGAAAAAAGTATTATTAATACTGTTGACAACTTTTTTTTGTACCATTCAATATTTCAGTTCTTCAAGTCACCATTTTCTTCATTCATTTCCTGAACTCAACTATTTGAGTATGTTTCTACTCTGTCAGTTTAAGGATGCAGCACAGGAAAGTTACTTTCAGACTCAAAAAAAGACACTTGGAGTCACCACTGAGATATTCAATCAATTTGGGTATTTTCTTCTTTATTTTTTCATTTAAATACCACTCTGGATATATGAAAGTATCTAATCTCAGCAAGCTGTCTCTATTTGCTGCATGAGACGTGAAGGAAGATGGGGCAGAATTAAAGGACAACAGTAGAATTTTTAGCTGGACCATTGGAAGATAAATAAAAGGAAAAAAGAAACAAAAATTAAAAACCCACTGAAAAACATTGAAAAGATGGGACTAGAACTGATAGTTGGATGGTCATACTAGTTGTAATGAACTACATCACTTCTGTAGAAATAAGTGAGCTCTAAAGTCTTTAAAAAATCTGGAATTATTTTTGCAATCATATTTTTCCCAAAACATCAGTAATGTAATTATAATTGAACCACACATATACAATCTGGAGTCCCCTCTACTTTCCCAAAGAGTTTGCTGTTTCATTAGTAACCACAAGCTAGTAGATTGTATAGCATCCAGTCTTTCTCCAGGCTTTTAGGAGGAAGTCCAGAAAACAATTCTCACATCCACCTACTGGAAGAGTGATATTTAACTCTGTCATTGGAATTAACATGTCTGAATGTTTTGAGATCAAACCCTTGCTCACAGTTTTCAGTATAGTGTGATGTTAGCCTTATATAGCCTTGGTTTCATACTTTAACCACCCCCAAAAAAAGAAAAAAAACACCAACCAGTACTGTTTTGATCTTCCTCACCCAAAACCATACTTCCTTGCACAAAGTCTATCTGATAAAGCCCAAGAGGTTCCAGCTCAAGCTGGGACCTCCCACCTTACAGGATAGGATCTGTTTAGCATCAGTCTGCAACACTTGTCCCTGTCCTGCACACCTCTTCAGGAACAGAAATTCCTCTGCAAGCAGCCAGGAAAGAATCCTGAAGAGGAACCACACACATGCACACAACCAAAGCACCATCCAGAGAGCATATAGCTTTGTATGGGAATGGTTGCACTGTCAGTAGGTTAACCTGTAATCACAGGCTGATACCAGAAGCTCAGACTAACTGCAATTTCAACGAGTTTGGTAGGGAGCATATTGTCTAAGCACAAAGTACAGTTCTGGTACACATATACCATTGCCCTAGAGAGAAAAAGTTCCACTGGATGACCACTTAAGAATAAGGATGACAGAATGGCTTTTCGACACTGTAAGCATAATTTCTCTATATGGCATGTACTAGCAACAACATTGTCCTCTTTCTGACTTTCACAACTATTAAAATCAAAAAGTTATACCTCCACAATAATAGAGTATCATTTACTTCATTATCTATGTTTTCGTTTGTGCTATATTCACAATCATTTTGACAGTCTCAAAAACAGGTTCTGGAACTTTACCAGTGTTTTCTACAGAGAACACTAGCAGAATCTGACCTGAAGGAAGGAAAGGATTAGTTTATTTGAGAGCTTTGTCTTGTTTTTAAGTACCCATCCCCACTGGCTGAAGAGTGGGAGGGACCATTAGAAGGCTACAGAATATTGTTTAATTGCTTATTATGCAGATAACATACATTTTTACAGCAGCCCGTAAACATTTCCTGTAAACTTTTCACATTTGTATGGCAGCAAAACCATTACAATACCAAAATTACTTTAAACCAAAGTACAGATGAACTCCACAGATTTTCTTCAGTTTAGATTTGGATATGACTCTGTCACTGATCTCCCAACAACAGGTCAGTAAGCAGACAGCATACTCCCTTCTGCTCCATACTCATTCCATCACATACTCAGCAGCCCACTAAAACACATAAGTAAAGCTATACTAGTACTAGTGAAACTGTAATTAAAAGCACCGTTTTGAAGAAACTTCCGCCACCACAGTAAAATTACTGAACTTAGCAAGTTGCTATTTGGAATCTCCACTAAGAAGTGTCATCAGTTCATGTGGGGAAAAAAGCATGCCATAATAGCTAGTGCCTCTGGGATAGGCAGACAAGCTCTAACAAAACTGCAATATGATTAACATTTATGAGCTGTTTAAGTTAACGCTAAGAGTTCAGCAGCTGTTAGCAATAATGTCAATGGCTTGCTCCAGTCAGCAAATGGCCTGCTATTTTACAACAAGGAGTAAGGAGCAGCTGAGTGCCATGTTTCTTGAAACTAAGAGGAAATATTTATTTACTTGGTCACAGAGCATTCAGGTATCCCATTTAGAGATTCAGCAGCGAAGTGCGTCTCCATTTCAGAAGGGTTTATATACCAGGGTCTGTGTCTGAAATCTGCATCAGAACAATGCTTATTTTTTTCAAAACCAGAATAACATGCATAGTAAGGCATCATTAAAGCATTCTGCATATAGTGTGTGCACTATATGAAACACATAGAAACTAGTCAGCTCTAAGGTTATTCCAAACAATTCCAGATTAATGCCACAGGAAAAGCAGTGCAGCAATAGCAAAAAACAAAAGGCGGTATTACATGTTATGTTTAATCCAGAGTATCTGGTCTTTCAGATCAAGTTCAAAGAGATCAAATTAATGGCATCCCAGGAGAAGAAAAGGAGGAAGGTTGCACATATGTACACATGCTATACAAGCAGCTCGAATTTGTCCGTACACTTTCCAAAACTCCAACAACTGCAGTCAAACATGACTCCAACAGTTCCTGTTTACAGGAGACTACGCCAAAACATTCCCACAGGGATGGAGCAGAGGTGGACAATGTCCAGCAGCATGTTTCAGATGTAGCAATTTTGTAATAGGTAATAACAAAACTACAGAAACATGCAGTTGCGTGCTTTATCCCTTTTACTATACCACCTAGTAAGTTCTTTTCCAAAAACAGGTAAAATGGAAAAAAGGAAAAATATTTATTAACTTTTGTAAGTGCTTACTTAGTGGATGACATCTGTGTCTAATCTGCTTCATCAAACGTTTCTCTTGATGAAATCCTACAAATTTTGCAGTCATGAAAAAGTGATCCTACTCTTTGAGGATACTCACCTAAACATGATTTTACTTCTAATATAGCTAGTGATTCCAGTCCATTTAGGATACAGATGTTTGTTCCCTTTCCCTTGCACTTGAGGTGAGGAAGTTTAACTTCCAGCAGTTCATCTTCCCTATTTAACTTTAGAAGGGTCATAAAAAAAAGTGGCAGGGGAAAAAAAACTGGCTTGCTATTCATTCTTTTTCGCCAAGTATACCAATTTGAGACTTGGCACACGCTCCTCCTGTTCTCTCCACAGCAGACACCAGAATATCTTCATTTGCTAACATTTTAGTAGACATGTCCCTTAAATTTCAAGTTCTCCTCCAGGAGGGCAGCTAGCTCCAGGGAACACAGACGCATTCCCCCCCCCCCTCACACAATGGACTGAATCCAGCCTTGCTACTTGCTTTAAGATAATAAAAGCAACACAGACAAAAGTCCTCAAAATCTAGTAATGAAAAACCTCAATAAGTACTCACATCCCAGAAAATATTTGGAGACTTTGGGCCTCTTGAAGGAAAAAAACCAGACACGTGTTAGCTAATGTTTCACTTAAAGTTCAAACATACCTGACACTTGAAGTGAAACAGGTCGGAGTCTATGCATTGAACCTTTAGTAAAGGCTCATTAAACTTATGCAAACAGAAACTCATACGTTTTTTCATGCCCTTGTATCTCTTGAAACTCATCAGCCACGAGAAGTCTCAAAAACGCAGCATAGATGCCCGCCTGCCTAATGCTACTGGGAATGCAGCCCCTCCCATAAGACACTCTGCTGAAGGATCAGTTGTCTTTCTACACTTCACCTCTATGTTGATCCCACATACAAGCTGAAGGCAGAAAGACAAGTAGACTACAAGCAGCAGCTATTATCCCTTCCTTGAATCAGGGGAGCATCAGCAGCTCCTGTCATCTCCTTTGGGCCAGCATAGGACCACAGCAGCCTGAGGCCCATTTGGACTACCTCCTCCACTAGAGACTGCTGAAAGGACAACATCCATCTTCTTCAGACTCCGAAAGTAAAAAAGGCTATCACTGCATTGCAGTGACCACTGGAAGGTTTACACTAAAACCTTTCATAGGCAGAATGCAGAGAAAAGCCCATTTTTACTGTTTTAAGCACAAGAACTGAGGGAGATTTGGTGAGTTAAGTCATTCAGGGCCCCACAGAGAATCCATATGCAGAAAGTTCCCATATGCACACCCCAAATTATGGATGATGGTCTAATAATAGACACAAGACTAGATGTTTTAAAGAAATCATCCACACAATTCAGAAGAAATCTAGGAAAATTCCAGAGGCCATCTTCTTTGACATGCTACCCTGTGCTTGCCTGTCATGTTTTTGAGACCTACACAAGAAAAGTGCAGGGCTCAAATACACATCAAAATACAGTGCTGTTTTACAATCACCTGGAGACAGCGGGAGTGCTGAAAAGGGGCTATGCTTTTCTAAGTTTTATAGCTCTGCTACTGACTGAGAACAATGCAAGCAAGCAGGCTCTTGAATTCATTCATTTTCATTTGAGACCAACAAAAAGGTCACTTCCTACTTCTTTTTCCTGACTGTGCTGAACATTTAAAGCAAACTGTAGTACTAAGTGGAAAATCCTGCCCAGAAACTGCAAAGTCAATTTTCTCCCATGTCTTCTTTCTGGAATAATGTTTATTACTCTGTCTGTGGTCTGCAGCTACATTTTCATCACAGTACAAACATCTAAGAAAAGTTAAGACACAGATAAAGTCCCAAATGTTTGGAAAGTATGACCAGGAATCAGGCAGTCATCTCATTATTTCTAAAAACAGTGTTACCCTGACTAGGATTATCCCCAAGTTATTTAGCTCAGAGGTCAAAACTGAAGCCTCTAGACACTCTCCCCTTTATGCCTCCCTGTAGGTGCTTAGGGAGCACTCAGAGCCTCAGACTTTGAATTCTGCCAGCATAACTGAACCAACGAGACCAAAACAAAAATATCCTTGCAGGGTCATATTTTACGTAAATCAATCCTCCACCTAGTTCATCACACAGTCATGCAGAAGTTTGCACTAGTATTGGCAAAATGTAGAAACAAGTACCCAGGGGTAGCAACTGCTCAAGCAGCATATTCAGCAACAGTGCAAAAATCAGCCAAAGAAATCACTAGAGAAGGTTCTACCTAATACTCAAGGCAGCTAATAATAAAATTAGTTAGATGCCACCTGCTAAAGGGAACTTACCATTCTTTATAAACCCACTGTGAACACACGCTTTCAAGACAGTTATGTGGCAAAAAAGAAGTTACGTACCACAAAAAGATGCTTTCTCTCATTTAAACTGAACCAAGAATTAGTTGTTGTAGGCTTATTGTTACAGTACTCAGAACATTGATGCATACAGGGCTACATGCTCTCAGTGACACATGCCAAGTAAGATATTATTTACTCAAATACCTTAGTTTCTTACAAGTTATGAACAGAAAAAAAGATGTTAAATTTTATTTAGAAATAAAAAAGGCCAAATGAGATTCTGACAAATTCATCCACAAGCACATATAGCTCTGGACACAATTATCCAAGACAACAACACTACCCTAGCATCTATGTCAGCTCACTCAGTGAAATTAAAAGCATAATATTAGGACAATCTGTAGTTGTCCAAATTAACTTCCCACGTTCATTCACATTCAGTTCTAGGATTCCTTACTTTCTCTTTCTGCATACTCCTATTTCATACCTACAGCACCACTACATATAGGCAAGATATGTCTAAAGTATTTGGATAAGGAATTAGAAGTGGGATATACAATTAACAGTTTAAATGTTTTAAAAGACTATGTCATACACAGAGGCCATCTAACATTGGTATACATATTCCAGCGTGGTTATTTCCTCTGGACACAAGCAGGACATGCTCAAGCAACAAGTGAAACACAATAGCTATACTGTACAGATTTGTATACAGCAAATTATATATCACAAATTGTTGTCAAAGGATGTTGCAAAGTTCCATCTGAACTATTCTGAATTCCCTAAATCTCTCATTACTTAGAAAAAGGCTACTACTTCATTTCTTGTACTTTTTCTTCAGAGCATCTGCTACCAGTCACTGTCAGAAACTTGATACAGATAGACCAGCTTGCCAACCATGCAGCAACCACAGATGGTTATTAAACAGGTTATTTGTGGAATGGAGTGTCTTTATTCTGTTCACACAGCTCTCTAGCACAAAACACTCATTCCTGCAGTTCAGGTATCTACACGTCAGCGTACCATAGTTCAATTTTTCCATAATGCTGTGTTCTATTTAGTCCTTAGTAAGGTGACATATACTCAAACACATTTGTCCTCTTTGTGATTCTGTACAGCACTGTTAGCATTAGAAAGCTCCTATTCTTTCCACGCCCTAGTGTACCAGCTTTCTCTGTGTTTGAAGACCAGCATATTGATACTGTTGTAGAACACTCATATACTAACACAGAACCAGTAGCAGACAGTGAGAACAGTACTTTGAAGAAAAAAAGTGTCTTGTAAAAGACAGGTGGTTTAAGAGATTAAAAGCTTTGTTAGTGCATATGTTAGAATAATGTTATATGCAGTAATTTGTTTGCAATATGGCAATATTCAATTGTAAAAGTAACCACTGATAAAGCGAATTCAGCAGAACACGCCAGCAGACGGATTTTTAATGATAACCTAACAGCTAACACTGTCCAGCCACCTGAAGTCCCTACAGCAAGGCACAGAGGCCAGGTGAGTTATGGCAGCTCAATGTCATCAACCTGCACTTCCTTCTGTTTCACAGATGTTTTCCAGTGCCTTTTACATCTTCAGATTAAAAACTCCAGACACAGCTATTTCATTGGTGCTATCCCAAGTAAATTTGGGACAACTAGCTGGAACAGCTTTAAACTTCAACTTCTCATATTGGAACCCTCTGAGCTATAACTGAGATGTTACTGAGGCATCTCACTTATCTATGAATTTCTTATCCTTCTGCTGCCCTTTACTCACTAGGAGTTAAAATACCCAATTTTAAGACAAACTCCAAGCCAGCTCTCCCCTCAATTTAAACTGATTTTAATTTTTCATCTATAAAGTAATTTTTTTCTATTGTTAATTACTATAAAAGTTGATCTACAACTAAACAAAGGTTGTTGTTTGCTTATTTAAACTAATTCAGCAGACGGACTGCATTACCTATACTTCAGCTGTTGCTTTTTCAGTACATAATAACTCTGATTTTTGAGGGTTTGTTTCTTAATCCAAAGCCACTGCTACATGTAATAACTTTTTTTTAAAAAAAATCTATATGGAATTTTTAAATTAGCATAATGTACAAAAGTCATATAAAGTCTTAGATGTGCTTGTAACGTAAGACAATATGTTCACAAAACCTGAAACCAATTTAGTTGCCTAAAAGTAGCACTGTTAACAGTAGTTTATATCTCTAAATCCTTTAAGATTTCAGTAGTATAGTATATCCTCATTTTCCTTTCCTAAGGATAAGAAAAAAAAGCTTTTTCACCTGAAGAAAATCGGTTCCTGCAGTGAAAGTGAACACATCACTGAACTAGAAAATTAAAGCGGCATGACCTGACTGTGTCTTTAAGAAAAGTTGGTACAGCAGGTAAATAGATTCCAGACTTTAGTTAGTGGACTCTACTGGTATAATGTAGAACTAAGTACTTTCTTAAAAAAAACCCAAAATTCACAATGCAAAAAACATACTGCCCAAGTCACTACACCAGTGATACCCTTCCCCTTTGCACTGCTGCTCAGGATATCCTCCTCCATTTCCCATGACACAGCTCAGCTCTCTGTCTGTCTCCTCAGTAGCCCTCTCACCATCCCATTTTCATTGGTCTCCTGGTGCCATTCAGCCTATTCACATTTCCGTAGGATGCCTTCATTCAAAAGAGGAAAAAAACTACCATTTGTTCCAGGCTTCCAGCTACCAGAGTTTTTATCAGTCCATTGCTTTCTTCAGAAAAGAGGTGAGAACATGCCAATTCTATAATGAAAGCTTCTTGTGCTACTTTATATTAGATTGCATACTTAATAATAATAGCCAGTATTCTCAGAGCCAATTAGAACAGCTCAGGTCTGAAGAGTTCCACAGTCTTTTAAGATCAACAACCCAGAAATTCTTACACAGGAAAAAAAAAAAATCATCCAAGTTGAGGGTGCAAGACTGCCTTTGAATATAACCAATTTGCAACATCCTGCTTGCAGCCATCGCCTTCTGGATAATTTTGCAGAAGGACTTAATGTTGACTTGTTGCTCCAGCTGCAGGTTATTCACATACACTTAATATTACAACTGGTCTGATCTGAAAGGATGCCTTAAGAACTAGAGTCATGCCATCACTGAAGTACAATCTGGCGCAGAGCACCATCAATGCAATATGCTTCGAAAGAAGTACATGACTTTTTTTTTTTTAAACTTGTATTCAAGGACAGCTCAGCTTTGACATTATAAACACCCCTCATTTGCATTTTCATGGTGCAGCACAGACAAGACCACTGCAGCATCTTTAGAAGTCCTAGCCTGCCTATCCAGCTGTACTCACTAATTTAAACAGTTGCATTATCCAGTACAAAAACCCTGTAAGCAGTTTTCTTATTAATTCATGGATATTTGTTATCCAAATGAAGGAAAACCAATATTCAGTTAAACCTCCTGCAAACAGATCTCCAAAGATTTAATTATCTGTTAGATAAATACCTTCCTCTACAGCAAAAGGATTATCTGTTATTTGTCCCTGAAGAAGCAGTAACAGAAACAAAAACTATTAACAGCGCAGCAGTTTTGCTCTTAGGGGAACAGGATCCAGTAGTTAACACACACACTTCTGAAATTATCTTGGGAATACTTCTAATACTTGCTGAGGGCAGGGGGGAAGAAGCACAGAAAAGGGACATAAAAGCTGATCACACCAAAGAGATACGCATTCTTATATGTAGCAGCACGCCTTATAAAAACATACACACATATTTCTTTACTCAGTAAGAACTACAAAAATGACTTGTAGAAAACTAGATATAAAATGCAAGTCTGCATGATCACAGATTGTGGCTTCTCTTCTCAACCTGCTAAGTATCTCAGAAATCCTTCAAATTCCTTAACTCCCCTTATGAAGCGCTGAGTTGTCACAGCAATATTAAGTTATAACAAACCAGGAAAGTGTAGCAGCCACATGTCAGTATTATCAAAAAATTCTCACAACACACATGGTAAGTAGTAAATTTTCTATTTATGCATAAGTGGGGGGATTGACCACCCCACATGTCTTGCCTCTAGCCAAGAGCCCCCTTGAACATTGTTCTTAATTTCACACTGTTTTGAGATGCTTTTCTTGAATAGAAAGAATGTAAATCAGTGCACGAGGTAACCTTTTTTCCATGTTACCAAGACATGAATAAAACTAAGAATTATTCACTCTGAAGCTTAATAACACAGCTGAACACACTTCAGATCTAGGCTATGGGAGATCCAACTGGGGTTAGTAACAACTCTTCAGTTCCCTTCCACAGCATCCTTGAAATTAGGAAAGCAAACTAAGACACTAGAAAATCTGAGCGAGAACAAATTTTAAGTAATTCTCAAAGCTCTTTATTTATGTTTAAAATAACCTTCAAAAATGGATAATAAACTACTTAACATTTATTTGTTTTCTCCCCACCTTCTCAATTAAGATGTTTTTATTAGGTTTCAACTCATGCAGTTGTCCAACATTTTCAAATAACTTGACCTTTACAGAGCAACAGAGCTATTATGTGCTTTTCAAGTAATTTTAAACAGTAAACATGAACAAAGTATCAGCCTAATTACTGATTTCTTAGCAACAACAGTATTAAGTCTCCCATGTTTTTCCATAACCCATGAAAGAAAAGAGACTTTTAAATTGGGTTGGAAGGAGAGAGAAGCACCAAAATAAGTTTAAGACTGAGAAATCCGCACAGAGAAAGGAAGCCTTATACTGCTCATCTGTAGATTCTGGATGAGCAGTGATTCCAGCTTGAGTGCTTCTGCTAATCAAGAAATAATGCAAAGCATTGAGCTCAGAAGAATAAAAACTCTTTGTCAAAGTCCATGCACTCCTCAGTGCTCACAATTCCATCTTGAAACTCACTGGCAGCTGATGCCAGAGATCACAGGACTGGCATGAAGTATGCTCAAACTGATTGACAAGTCAACAGCCACAGAGTACTAGATTGAAAATGTGGTCTTATTCTTACACTAGCAAAACACAAACTACTAACTTCATCACTGCCCTGGTCAGAAACTGTGAAGCACCTATGCCAGTGACTCCCCCCAGTTCTAGCAGTTTGTACTTTAAGTCTAACATTAACTTATAAAAAAATCTTCCTTTCACACTGGAATTTCATGCTTGCTTTACAAAGAAACCAAATTATCATTTAATTCTCCAGAATGCAGCTTTGTACCTCACAACTCAGTGTCCTACCAGATGCCATGAAGCAATGAAGCCTTCACAAAACTTTTTAAGTAAGAACTGTGCTAATCAGAATGGTTGGAATGGTACAGATACAGTATCAGCCAGAAGCATATCTCTCTCACGAAAGTTTCTACAGACCTGAAAAGAAAAAACCATTAAGGGAAAAGCACCCCAATGTACATTCTTTACACAGAGTCAGAAAGCAACAGAGCTCTTCTTCAGCGCTGCAACTGCTCCCCTGTAAATCTATCAGGAATCACACATTTCTCTCTCAAGGCAGAAGTTTCCACACCCAGATGAGCCCTATGAGCAGGAATTTCAGCAGGTGGCTGCTAAGTAGCCCTCTTGGCTTTAACTGAAGAAGACAACAAGAGTAAGAAAGAAGTGATCATATGATCAAAACCCAACAGCTAATCACCACACAAGCTATTCTTGAAAAGGTCAGGAATGAAGCAGAGACAGTCAGAATAAAATTTTAAAAACATTAAATCAGTTTATATTTCTGGACCCAGAGATACAGTGTAGGAGCAATACTGTCAGCTGCTGTCCTTCCTCCACATAGGTGAGAGTACAAGAAAAACTGCTGGACCAATAACAGCTCTGATAGACTTTGTGGTTTACTCTATCAGCTTTTTTGCACTATACCCACTTAAAACATTTCCAAGTCTGAATCAAGTATTTTGCCTTTTAATGACTGATTACATATGATCAAATTAACATGAAGAGCTCTTTTTAAAAAAAAAAAAAAATCAGGGAACTCAGTAGTAATTTCTCTTCATGTACCTCACATTTTTTGAATATGCTGTGGTCTACAGCTCACTTAGAGAAGAAAGAAAGGAGAAAAAAAAAAAAAAAATCAAACAGATCCCCTGACTGTGTTCCTGACTCAGCACATGAAGAACAAAGGCAGAATTTTCTCTTTAGGAGCATCAAGCGAAAGTTAATGAAGTTGCATTCTGAATTTTCAAGAAAAATACAGTTTGGAAAATAGTGACAACCAGCAATCAGTTACAAAAAGCTGACATGTGAATTGCCATTCTCAGTCATTAAATATTAAAAAAAAAAATCTTTATTATCTTGACCGGTAGTCTAGACCTGAGATTTCTTGTCTCCATTTATTAGAATTGTAGAAACCCCAATGTATTAGTACACATGGGCTGAAAAACTGGCAAAAGTTTCCCCCTCGATACCTACACATTCATTCTTTATCCAATGATTTTTTCAATAGAAGGTCTGCTTACTACATATAAGGAGTGCAAATTTATAAAATCAAACATAATTAATGCCTGATCAGAAAATTTTGAAACACACTTCACTGAGGTAAAGAATAAATCTCTTTACAAAGATTTGATGCAGAGAGCTATAAATTCTACTTTGTATTTATTTTTAAAGCCATTTTGCTTAAGAGTTTGACTGGGTTTGTCTCTACAAGTAAGTTTATAAGTTATTTGCAAGTCCACTTTTACAGAGTCTGGTCAGTGACACATGCTGATAAGGCCGCTGTGGAAGAGCCCAATTCTTCCCTGCTGAGCCTGTACTTCAAAACTTTTGCTATTGAGTTTACACAGATGCTTTCTGACAGGTAGCTGCAAAAGCAGATTTTTAAAAGCAGGAGTTGATAGTTAAAATGTTTTAGAAGGGACTTGACATACTAGTCCTTTATTGAAAGGAAAAGTTTTGCTTGGAAGTGTTAAGATATTCCAGAGTAATTAAGCAGATTCAATTTCTTTGCCTCTCCCTCTCATTGGGTTAACAGAATCAGAGGTACACTGGTACTTTCAGTACTGCACATTATTTCAGCTGCCAGCCAGGTTATTAACCAGCCAAAGCAGCATCCATTCATAAAGAAATAGATTTTCCAGGTGTGAACAAATACTGCAAAGCCTGTAGCTTTTAAAATTTAATCTGTAATCAATTCCAATGACCATGCTGCAGGTTAGCAGGTAGTCAAAGAAAAAAATATCCAACTGCTCATAGACAAGTCACCACCCACAAATAATTTTTTGGCAGAAGTCACAGATCATGAGGACTAGAAAAACCTTTTCTCCTTAAATTTCAAAAAAGCCTTCAATAGAGTTCTGCTGAGTTGTCTAAAGAAACTAAGCTGCCATCAGTAGTGTCTTTCCTCTCACGGATTAAGAATTGATTTTTAAAACTTGGCAACAAAAGAAGGAATAAGAGTCAACCATAGGAGCTCCAAACAATTCTGATATCACAGACATAAGCAATTCTATTTATTAACAATCTGAAAAAGAAAGCAAGGAGGAAGTGGACAAAAGTTACTACACCAAAGGACTTATTTAGAACCAGCACAGAAATCTGAAGGATCTCATGAGATTGAAGGGTGATTTCATAAAACATTATGAAATATACTGTTGCTAAATGCCAAACTATGCAATCAAGGAAAAAAAAAACAAAACTTATAAATGGGCACAATGATGTGCCAACTCACCAAGCAACTTTAAGGAACAATATCTCTGAGCTGTCATAAGTATCCCCTGTAAAATCAGCTCAGTTACAGTCACAGTCAAAAGCCAAAGTAAATAAAAGAAACTGTTAGTAAAAGAAAAAAAAAAAACCACAACAAAACCACCAACAACAAAAAGCCACAGAGCACACACAGAAAAAAAAAAATCACTGTAGAAGTCTACAGTGCACTTGTCTCCTTTACTCAGAACAATTCTGCTTTCCTCTCCCCATATGCAGAAAGAACTAGTAAGTACAGAAGAATTAATGAGAATTACAAGATGCATCTAGGGAACAAAACTGACCCACAAGAAAAAAAAGGTACTCTGGGTACAAAAGTACAATAGAAGAGACAAACAGAATATTTATATATTCACCTTTATATATGTTGCATTTTATATATATATACACAGACGCACACACATATATATACACATATAAAAATATAACACTGTCTCTAATTAAACCTTGAAACTCCTTGCTATCAAAGGCTGTAGATGACAATTTAAACAATTTTAAAATAATCAGACAAGCTGACCAGGGTGGAAGATACAGTTTAAAGTGAGCAGGTCAAACACTTAAACAAAAAAACATACTGCCAAGGAAGTGGCTGGGTTACAGGATCATAGAATATCCTGAATTGGAAGGAACCCATCAAGATCATTGAGTCCAGCTCCTGGCCCTGCACACGACACCCCAGGAATCACACCATGTGCCTGAGAACATTGTACAAACACTTCTTGAACTCAGACAGGCTTAATGCTGTGACCACTTCCCTGGGGTGCCTGTTCCAGTGCTCAATCACCCTCTAGGTAAAGAACCTTTCCCTGGTATTTAACCTAAACCTCCCCTGACTCAGCTTTATTCCAGTTAGACACTTCCTGAGCTGAAGAAGTTCACAGACTTTGGGACTGCTATCAGAAAGCATTCTAGGAAGTATCACTATGACCATCCTGATCTTAGTGTATTCCCTAGAGCACCTGCTGCTAGGGTCTTGACATGGTGAGTGACTGAGATAATTTCTTTCTGATCCAGTACAGCAGGCTTGCACATGGTATTGATCTAATATATAATGAAATTCCACACTTTAAGAAATATAAAAGGAGGTGGAAATGAACCATTAATACATACTACTGAGTTTGAGTGAATCTGGACACAGGATTCCTTCCACATCTTTTTAATTCTCCTATCCCTAGAGCTGACATCAGCCTTTTTTTTAAACACACTTTTACAACTACAACTTGACAGAACAATTTTAAGCACAAGCAGTTATTTACCTAGTATCTGCTAAACACATGAAAATGAAATAAATGCATCACAGAAGAAAGACAGGGAAAGTATAAAGACTTCCATATCTAACCTAAATCAAAAGGAGTTCTCCCTCCATAACTTCATTAGAAGTCCTGAAGCTGGTTACCAGAAGTTAGCCAGGCAACAAATACACACACCTGCTCTTTGCAGAAGTACATCAGGAAATTACATTGAACTGCTGAGAAATATTTCCCAATTCTGATCAACAAAACCTATAAGAAGCTAATTTAATGTTACAAACTGTTGAATATTGCCAGGTAACCACGCTTATACTGCATGTGCAGAATTGCAGCTGCATCACTTTTATTTTCACACTTCAGGTACTACCTGAAGTCTCCAAGATTCACTGCTGTCTAGAGGTGCTTTCAGTTACAAGTCTTTAAGAGACATCATAAACAAATCTACAGCAAAAAGCATTTCTTTGTCCAGAGACACCAGATATTATGATGGAAGAACACTTACTCATGGCACTGAGATACTATCCACAAGCATGCTTTTCTAGACTCTATCAAAAATTTGAGGAAGACATTAGTTAGATAAAGATTGGTTTAATGTACTTGTAAAATGGGAATACAGAGCTGTTTCTACAGTATTATTTGAATGCTATACAAAAAAAAAAGTTATAACCCAGCTCCAAATCTTCAGCATTCACAGATACTAACTTACCTACTGTGTCACTTGGAACAACCTGTTTGAAACCATGCTACTTTTCATTTGTTTACTTGTTGTTATAAACAAAACTTTGTTTCTTGGGACAGCAATATCTTAAAAAACCACATCCAAGCACCTCCAATGCCTAAAGTACTACAAACTTAATAAACAATCTGTAGTGACAGCCACAACTGAAATCAAACATTTGAAGAAAAAAGAAGCAACACATCCACAGTCAGTAGATTACACGGCCTCATACTGCCCAGTTAGGACCCTCTTCTAATGTTTTGCAAAGTGGTGCTGTCCCTTCTCATTAGCAAATGGCTTTCAATAGCCAAGAGCACAGTTTTAACCTAAAGAGCAACAGAAGTCAATTCTTGAAAATAGTAACATCAAGATACACCAAACTCAAGTTGCAAAGAACCGTAAGTACTGCTACGTGGGAAATGTGAAGGGAAGAGAAAGAAAGAGAGGTCCCCATTTATCTCCTGGTAGCAAACTTTAATCATATCAAGATTCCCACTAGGCAGAGAAAGATCATCCTCAATCAAGTTCTGCTTGGATACTCTTAGCTGGACAATATAATCAGGAATTTGAATCCATGCACTTTCACTTCACACCTTGCATAAAGTTTCTGGGAAGAAAATTAGTTAATCATTTATTTGTTCAGATTAAGAGATCAAGCCCACTTCTGCAATAATTTAGGGCTGAACTTTACAGTAATGCTATATTTATGATAAGGTAAATAAAAGTCAAGTCACAAGAGCCTGTATTCCAGTGATCCTTCGCATTAACTGCCAAAGTAAGCTTGTCCTCACTTTGTTCTGCCTTCACAGGTATAAAAGAGAGGAAGCAGGGTGCCATGGATTAAAATAGACCATCCAAATCTTTAGGATCCAAGGCATGGGGAAGACTCCACAATAAACCAAAAATCCACAGAAAAGACTTTATAGGAGTTCTGCTGCAATGAGGAGGATGGCAGTAGCACAGAGTACCTCCCACAGCCAGCATCAGTGAACATAAACAATCACCACATGCAGCCTGAGCTGGTTCAGAGAAAAGCCATATCTCCTCAGCAAGGGCAAGCATCCCAGAGAGGTCAGTAGCACAATGAAGTTGTTCTTCACTTTTTCTGGTGATGATCAAACCTACAATACCAACCACCAAGAATGTGAGAAGTCTCTAGACAGACATTCACACACCAGCACACAAGCATCTACTCATCTTTACAAATCTGGCCATATAAAAGGAATTTGAGAAAAGCCTAAATCAGTTCCTGGGGAAGAAAAGACACCAATCACAGCCCAGAGTCATGACTCTAAGAATTAATTCTGTGTGTTCCAAAACTTCTGATTTACAAGAAAATCCCACAGAGAAATATCAAAGAACTTCAACAAGGGAGGTCAGTGCACAAGAATGTTGTTTTAACACTTAAGAGGCTGCAGTTAACCCTCGAAGATAAATGGTATCTTGCATCAAGGTAAGATCTTGTCCTTGCCCTCCCACAAGGCACCTATACTCTGAAATAGACCTGACTTGCAAGACTGTGTTGCTATTACCCCAAGCTGCAAGCTGTCTGCACAGTTTCTTTTACAGAAGAATCACTCACTTCTAAACAAGGTCCATTTATGCTCAACCCTTGCATCAGACACACAGGAGATGTCTTACATTATGTGTACAAACCCTGTCTTGCAGAAGGGGAATTCAGAGGGCTGGTGCTAACAAAGCTGAGATGACTGTAGTAACACTGCCTCAAAAGAAAGCACCATGAATTTTTCCCCAAGATAGGACTACACAAGATTTCAAGAGCAAAGGAGAAAAAACACTGACTTTAAAGCACACAATATTATCTATGGACTAGGTTGCTATTGAAGCAATTAATGTTTGAAATCACAACAGAAATCTCATACCACTGCCAAGTGCCATATCCCTTATATCCAGGGTCAACTTTCAGAATATACTAGCAAGTATGTTCCATTCCTGGAAAATCTACAACTCAATCCTTAATTGTATTAGACACCAATGAAAATAGACTTGAGAGGATGAATGTTTAGAGCTTGGTAGTCTGAAAACACTTGTAAAATGTTTCTTACCTTTCCAGAAAATAAATCGAATGAGTTTGCCTTGTAGCCTTCCACAGAAGTTGAGATCCTTGCCTCTGCAACAAGTAGTTTACTGTATTAAGGTTTCACATCATCTAAACTAGCATGACTAAAAGCATCAAAAGAAATGACTGGGGGGGGGGGAACAACAACAAAACCTTTGTATGCCATCATGACTTCCTGAAGAGCTATAGTTTTCTCTGAAAATCCTTGGTTCGATTATCACTGCCCTTTTTCACACTATGGGGAGAAACACAGGAAGAAACAGCTGTCTAGCACGAGCAGCAATGTAAGCATTTTTTGTTTAGGGCCAGCCAGAGATGTGAGTGTCTCAAATCAGAAAAAGTTTTTCAGACTGTACCCTCTATACTGGTTACACATTCCTCTACTCTCCTGGTCAACTACAAAGCTGTTTATTTTGGTCTACTTCAGTGCCAGACTCTCTATGGTTAGCACAGTGATCATCACCAAAGTCCTCAGGGCTTAACAGTGCCAGAAGCTTCACAGTCCTCTCTAGATAAAAAGTCAAGAACAGAGATTCTACAGAAGTCTCAAAGCAGTAAGTCAGGATTAAAAACAAAAAGAACATCTCTGTTTCTTGATCAGTATGGCAGTTCATCACAAGCCTTTTAGCATAACGTTTCCTTTCTCTTTCAAGTCATTGGTCACAATAGAGGCCTCTGCGGGCTCAGGGAGGCTCTCCTAGCATTTCTTCCAGAGAAGCTAAACCCATACATAAATATATCAAAGGAGGCCACCAAGAAATAAAGTTACAAGCTGCAAGGACTTCTTTAAAAAACCAAAAAGTGCCAGGTGTTTTATTCTGAAAATCATTAGCACTAAACAGCAATAGATTCCAAACAAGCCTCACACTAAAAGCAGTCATATAATCTACCACACACATCTGATCAGTAATTCCTGAATTCAGCTGAGTCAGGACCAAGAGGTGTTTGCAGCTTTACTTTTCTTTATTATTCCAGCAGCCCAGGCCAAGTACAGCAGCTCCTGAGGACAAAATTGTTCAGCATGTCCAGATTCGTGTACAAGACCCATGAGAAAAGAATCCAGTGAGCATCAGAACAACATTTTTTTCCCCTTGGTACGATCATACATTTGAGATGTGTTGTTATTGACTCTTGCACTTTGGTTTTTGGAGTTCAGCCATTTCTGACTACTCTTCTGACAACATCATTCTCTTTGCATGAAGACATTCCACTCAGTAAGCTTTATGATATTTGTGTCTTGGACATAACTACAGCATTATTCACACATACCCTAAAACTGACTCTCAAAAAACCAACTGACACTTCTGGTTTAGAGGAAAATCACCTGCAAACCCAATTTTAAAAGGGAAAATGGCTAACATACACAGATGTTATAAACAGCCACATATTCCCACTAATCAAGGTATTTGAAAAATTAATATACAAATAAAACTAAAGCAGCTCAGCAGTTGCATTCTACAAGAAAAATACTACTCAGTCTGTTTTACTGTTCAGAATTTCTATGGTCTTGGCATCAGGAGGCCAAGTAACAATGAATCAGACTGAAATACAAATGTGTGCTTTTTACATTTATGCTTACTGTGTGTACTCACTACAGGACAGACAGCACTAGCTGTAGCTGACATGCAATATGCTTCAGGAAAACAGTTAAGCATATAGCTTAATCTGATGAGAAAAAGTCTTCTAAAATTGGTCTTAAAACCACAGAAGTTCCATTTGAAATGTGTATGCAGAAATAAGAAAATAAAACAATAGGTCATATTGCACTGCTACTTTTGTGTGGACTAGTGTGTGATTCTGAACCTATAACAGAAACTTTACAATATGGTTTAGTCCTCATCTGCAACGTGCTGAACAGTAATTAAGCATTTTAAAGAGCAACCAGAAAACCCATATCATTGTTCCTACATCAGAGTGGAGTGGTTTCACTGTCCCTAATAGCAATGCTGACTTTCAAAGTAATGCTAAGTCACCACTTAGCATTAGACTTTCTTCCTGAGTTATAAAAAGATATTTCTCAATGTTTATCTAGTAAACACCATAATTATAGAAGCATTTTTCCTGAGGACTTGGAGAGGGAGTAGGGCGGTATTAGATTATTCAGGGATGTGGCACACAGGTTATCTGCTTCCTGACAAGGAACAGGTTACATATCCCAAGTTTTTTTAATATCCATCTGCATAAGGACCAGATCCATACAGCAATGAAGAGGGGGTAAAACAATCTGTACAGACCACACCACCACATACAGTATCTTTGCTCCTCTGATTCAATAAAATTACAGATTTTCATCTGCTTTTAAGAAGGGACATTTGTCTTTGAAAAGCAGGTTAGTGTTTTCTCCTTACCTACCATAATAGAAAAGGCTTGTGATGAGTATTGTGCATGTAGATCGGTAAATGAGATGTTATCAAGAGTTTATGTTGATAATTTAATGCACATAGAAAGATGCTGGTAGTTTAGACTGCCTGTAAAGCATACCATGGCAGTAGTCAGTTAACAATGAAGTCAGGGTGAATAAACAGCACGTTGAGTTTTGTGGTGTTCTCCTCACTTTGTTTCCATTCTGTTTATTAAAACCTGGTTATGTATGCACATCTCAACTACATCATTTTTCCCAAATTTACAGAAGAACATCAGTTCAGGTAAATTCCCAGCTCTCATACAAAGAGCAAATCTTTGGAAAGGGAAATATAACTGCTACTGCTGGAACATCAGCAACTCAATTCCCTGACCCTCTGGAAGGAAATGCTCATTGGGTGGAGTAGGTAGTGCAGAGAAGAAATCCAAAGTTGGAGTAACAGAAGTAACATCCTTTCCCAGTGGCAAGGACATGCTTCCCATTGTCCCATTCCTTAGGGTTACAGATTACAGCAGCTGCTAGGTTAGCTGTCTTCTCTGTAAGGCAAGAGCTCCAAGCCAACCACACACAGAACTCATATTATTTCTCCCCCGCAAGAATTCTCAAGGTAAAGAACTACTTTCCCAGTAACCATCTTTCAATAAAAACTCTTTTAGTTTTTCAGCTTTCATATGAAAATAGTTTCTATGAAAGACTGAAAATTGTTCTAAACACTTTTAAAGAGGCATTTATAGCCACAGGGGTTTTTAATTCCTTGAAACACATGGTTATGCATAAGACTAAGAATGTTAGAGCACACAGAATATTCGCTCGAGGTTAGTTCATAGACAGTATACAAAACACACATCACTATGCAGAATTAGGGTTTTCAACATCAAGCCACACGTCACTTTGCTACACCTGAATGCAGAGATATCAATACCAAAGACAAAGCATGTGCCCACAGCAGGTTTCCTTAAATAGGACACAGATCAAGGACAATCACAAGAGAAGACAGGAGAGAGCACAAAGGGAAAGAAAACTTGTCTCCTAACACTGCACACCTCTGCAGAGTCCTGAGACTGCTAAAGATGAAGAAGCCACATCCTTGTGCCTTGCACACACTCCTACATTCATCCTACTCCAAAGCAGCCACAAGGTTTGTAGGCTGAGATCGTATCTTTTATTAGACCAACATGTATAATGAACTTGTACACCGGTCTAACACAAGATACTATCTCTGCATCCAACAAGATGCTACTTCTGCCGTCCTCACCTTGCACAGGGGAACCCAATGACAAAATCTGACACTTTCAAAATTCAGTAATTACTGACTAAGTTATAAATAGGACCTTTATATATTCAGCACTTGATCCAAAGTTAGTGTCCCAAATTTTCATCACAATTAATGATAAGTCTGGCAAATTAATTTCAAAGTTGTTCTTACAGTGTGCATAAGAATTAAAGTTAATAGTAATTTGCCTTGTTATTCCCAGTGAACAGCAAAAGAAGAAACATGGTCATTTGGAAAGTCCATTGATTAAGATTAACTACGGCATAGCAGAGAAAACCAATAGCTACACTTGGGAGGGGGTGAGAGGGGTAGAAGAGGTCTTTAAGATACTCTTAGAACATACACATCACAAGTTATCCGCTACAGCAAAGTCTTTTTAGACAAGGTAGAATGAGAAAAACAGAGCCTGCAGCATACTATAGCTAAGCAGTAAAATAACCATCTTGCATCAGTTTAAAAGGGATCAAAAAATCCCTGAAGTATCTATTATACAGTCATTGTGCAGTGTCTGTAACAGGCAGCATTATCATTGCTGAACATCTCAACTACATCTGCTTCCTATTTAAACATTTTTACAAATCTTGCATTTACTCTTTTCTCACAGATCAACAAGAATTTGGGGGATATGTGGCAAAATTCATTACTTAGTTATGTAAATAATACCAAGTATTTTAGGCAGAACTGCAGCAGTGTAGTGTTAGAATTTTTTACCACTATGCACTTTGCACAGAAAAAAAAGTTAACTTACAAAAGCTTAAACAGAAAAATATTTAGGAGTTTACTGTTTGCCACAAAACATACAGGATCTGCTTCTGAAATTTTGTCAATAATTAAAAGGCATTTGGTCATTCAGAACTGCTCTGTTATACTAATTCTCTACAAAAAGACTATGATGCAGAATTGAATATATGGTATAAGTAGCCTTCCCTCTCTACCTTTCAAAAAAAGCTTATTCAAGATAAACATTAGACTTGCATTTTTAGATGGAGGAGGGCAGTATTATTTAAATTTTATTTTCAATATATCTAGCAACAGTCAAAATACAAATGTAATTTGCTGATAAATTATACAGGAGGGAATCTGAAACAACCCACAACTGAAATTGTACTGTTATGGTCAACAGTTTAAGAAAAAAGGGGAAAAAATTCATAGGTGAATAGCTTGTCCTTCATCACCTCTGGCCTGAGAACAGAATGCCAAAATTTTACTTGCAGAGTGCTACTTCTCCAGTAGTCACTGAATCCTTTAGAACTCTGATCTTTCAGCTGGCAGCTAGATCTAGTTCAGAGTTAGTGATGATCACATTGTCCTGGTTCTGACCAGGACAGGGTTAATTTTTGCAGTAGCCAGGAGGGAGCATGGCTAGGACATTGAGGTTATTCTATACCACTTCAGGTTACTTTCCAGGGAGAGAGAGGGGGTCCCTTCCAGGTCAGGTAACCTGAGGGAGGGAACAGTCAGGTATTGTCAGGGTTTCCACTGGGTGAGAAATCACTTGTGAGTTGTTCGCATCTTTCTTGTACCATTTCATTAGTATTGTTGCTGTTACTGTTCACTATCTTACTTCATTGCTTGTTCAAGTAAATTGTTCTTATCTCAATCCATTTTGTACCTCCAGTTCTCCTCTCCAGCCCACTGCAGGGGAGGGGAGAGTGGAGCAGTGCATAGTTCGGAGCGTTTCAGTGGGAACACCATTCCTAAACCATGACATGCATATAAACTATTCATTACACTTGTCAGACCACGTCTCCAGCACCCACAGTACCCCACAGTTTGCCCACAACCCACTAAGTTACCACTTGTGGGGAGAAGCCAAGAAAAGGTCAGCCTGGAGAATGAAGTACCTTTGCATTCCTCCAGGCCAGCACAGTTGTACACTTTTATGATTATTTATGTCTGCTAAACTTCTTTGACTGACAAAGAACTGAAGAATAGTATTAGACACACAAAAAGCTCTCTTAAACACCTCATTTACAGCATTCTATAAAGGTAGTGGATAGTTTACAAATACCAGTATTTGTTCATCAAACCCTAATTGGTTTTACTTTGCAAATGCCATTAAACCCTCACAAGTCTTAATGAGTCAAGAGTGAGAATTTTGTCCGTTGTTTTCCAGTTTTTAAAGGAAATACAAGTGCTAATGTACTGAAAAATTGCGTGTCCTTCAGCATTCATCTAAGAGCAATACCAACGTAACAACGGGAAGTTTAAAAACATTTTTCTAATTACCCAAACAGAACTACCAAGCTTGAGAAAGAATACTCACGAAATCTAGAATTACTAGTGTTAAGGACATTACCCATAGGTACAGTGCAAAGATGAAGATAAGTGCTAGGACCAGATTTCCTTCGCTCTCCCAAGGCACACTGTAGAAAATATGAAACATCATAATGATGTTTAACACCTAATTTTATCTTTCATTTGGGGGTCTATTTGTACTCCTAATCATCACAAGAAAGCTAAAGGTTTTAGTTTAAGCAGAAAATAAAGACTTTAAGTTCTGCTATAAAATAAATTGAGGTGTACTTGCAGTTAGAGATTGAAGAAATTATTCTAGATTATCAAAATAGTGATTTTTAGCCAACAGAAGTGAAGGATGTTTCTTCTGCTTTTTACAAAGACACAACTACACAATGAGCATTTAGCCAAATACAGCACTGTTGCTATTCCTGAGGTTTTGAAGGACAAACAAGAAGAAAAACCTCACAGGACAGGAATAAAAATACCCACAAAAACCCCACCACACACACAACCTAGTCCAACTCCAATACTAAATCACTTTTGTTCCAACACATTCTCAGTCTGACTATTGTTGTGGAAGGGAAATGCCTGTACCTGCAGTACCATGGACAGGGTATGGAGCTCACAGAATCAAAGAATACGCTGAGTCAGAAGTGACCCACCAAGATCATCGAGTCCTACTCCTGGCCCTGGTACACAACACCCCAAGAATCACACCACGTGCCTGAAAGCATTGTTCAAACACTTCAACTCAGATAGGCTTGGTGCTTTGACCACCTCCATGGGGAGCCTCTTCCAGTGGCCAATCACCCTCCAGGTGAAAATCCTTTTCCTGATATCAAACCTAAGCCTACCCAGACTCAGGTCCATGCTGTTTCCTCAAATCCTGTCACTGGTGACAAGAGCAAAAAGATTAGTACCTGCCCATCCCCCTTCCCCTTGTGGGGATGTCGAAGATCGCAATGAGGTCTCCCGTCAGTCTCCTCTTCCCCCGCCTGAGCAGACCGAGAGACCTCAACTGCTCCTCATATGGCTTTCCCCTAAGACCCTTCACCATCCTCAGGACCCTCCTTTGGACACTCTCTAACAGCTTAATATCTTCCTTATATTGTGGTGTCCAGAACTGCACACAATGTTCAAGGTGAGGTTGCCCTAGCGCAGAGCAGAGTGGGACAATCCCCTCCCCTCGACTGGCTGGTGATGCTTTGCCTGATGCCCCCCAGGACATAGTTGGCCCTCCTGGCTGCCAGGGCACCGCTGACTCATATTCAACTGGCCACTGACCAGGATCCCAGGTCCCTTTCTGTTGCTGCTTTCCAGCCTCTCATTCCCCAATCTGTACAGACAACCAGGGTTGCTCCATCCCAGATGCAGAATCCACCACTTGCCCTTGTTAAACCTCATATGGTCGGGGATTGCTCATCCCTCTCATTTGTTGAGGTCTCTGCAGGTCCTCTCTGCCCTTGAGGGAGTCAACAGCTCCTCCCAATTTAGTGTTGTTGGTAAACTTAGTATTCCTTCGAGTCCTGTGTCCAAATCATTATCTGTGCTGGGACCCCAGAGCTGGATGCAGCACTGCAGGTGGGATCTCACCAGAGCAGAGGAGAGAAGCCTGCTGCCCAGGCTGCTTCTGATGCAGCCCAGGATACACTTGACTTTCTGGGCTGTGAGCTCACATTGCTGGGTCATGTCCAGCCTCTCATCCATCAGCACTCCCAAGTCCTCAGCAGGACTGCTCTTGATCCCTTCATCCCCCAGCCCGTACTGATACTGGGAGTTGGCCCGACTCAGGTGCAGCAACTTGCACTTGGTCTTGTTAAACCTCATGAAACTTTATAGGCTCATTACTGATTCTCAGTTTCAAGCTTTAACACTGACAATTTATTTGTGAAGTTGAGGACTGTTACATTTTTTTTGCTACAGATTCACAGAATAGTTCCAATTGAAAAGGATCTTTAGAGTTTCCTAGTCAACCTCCTTCTCAAAGCAAGGTCAGCAAAATCAGTCTAGATTACACAGGGCTTTATCCAGTGGGCATCAAACCACCTAAGGCTGGACACTACAGAATCTCTTTCACCTGTTCCAATAACTGTCCCACTTCATGGAGAAACATGTTCTTCTTAAATGCAGTTATTTTAATGCATGCCTGCTTTCTCTTGCCTGCCTTCCACATATTGCTATAAAGATCCTGGCTCAGTATTCTCAACAGTCTGCCCATTGGTACTGTAAGGCTGCTATTAGTTCCTCCTGCTTCCCAAAGCCTTCCCTTCTGCAGCCTGAAGACCCATTTCCCTAAGACCTGACAGAATTCTAGCAAACTTACTTCTCCTACACATCTGCTAAACCTTAAGTCTTCCATCACAAATATAATGTTTTGATTTAGAGCGGCTGTTATCTTCATCCCCACATTTCCCAAGATACAACTGTAGGAACTGACACCTCACACTAAAATCTGCTCTAGTATAAGCTAAAATGAGTTATACACTGCCTTTCTGGGCTCACTATAATCCCCCTCTAGGACATACATCAACTCTAAAGAGACCATCTCCTGTTCAGCCTGCAGATCTGTTTCTAAACTAGAATTAAGAGATATGGAAAAACTTCCTAAGGAAAAAAAAAAACCAAAACACCCAGTTGAACAAGAAGCTGTAGTCTTACAGGCTCATTATATATATGTGTACACAAGTTTGGATACATGGGAAAAAGAAAAGATGTCCTGAACTGAAGGAGGGGAAACAAACCGACAACAAAAAACCAACAACCAGCAACAAAAACACCCCAGTGGGAGGCAGGGGGTGAACCTACAACAAAAAAAACCAAACCAATGACCCAAACTCAAAGTACATAGATCAGAAAGCTATCAGGAAGGAGAATAAGAGTACATTATTAGGACTGCTGTCTAAACCACTGTTACAAAAAAAGAATAAAAACATTAATGAAGATGCCACAAGCACTCCAGCATCTGAGGTAAATTTCTGTTAAGGTGTAGTCCCCTATTGACAATTACAAGCAAAAAGTTCCTCTATCAGTTTTCCCAATCCTCCAAAGTTACTTATCAGACTAATAATATTTCAGTACAGTAACAGCTCTTCAGACAGTCACTCACCCTTTGATGAAGCAAGTAACATCAGGAATTATTAACCACTGGAAAATCCATGCCATGACTAGTCAGTCAAGAAATCCCAGAGACAGGAGGGGAAGGAGTGAAAAAGAGGAGATATATCTCAAGATTTACTCCATATCTCTTATCAGTAATTGATATGTGCTCCAGCACTTATTTCTCAAAAGAAAAGATGGGGGGCTACAGATACTGGAAGAAGTAGTGATGCTTCCTTAACAGAAGAAAAGCCATCTTCTCTACAGACTTTCATATCTCTCTGGAAAACCCATGTTCTATATTTCATTTCCAGCTGAGGGGGAGAAAACATCATAGAAAGGTCTGTGCTCCTCATCCAGCTCACTAAAAAAAAAAAAAAATCCATACAAATAAAATAAATCCTTGCACCAGTTTAAAATAATTCTTCAGAATACTTGAGAAACTCTAAAGAAACACATGGAAAGAGGAAGACTTAATCATTCTCTTCAACCTCATCCTAAAACTTGTGAAACAGCAGAGTCCCTGGCCTCAGATTCACTCTCAGCCATTCATACTCTTAATATTTTTCCAGTCAAATAACTGGAAAAAAGTAAATTTGACTTTCGCAAGAAGTGACAATGCTTGCCCCTCACCACAGAGGCTGTCGAGTAAGGAGAGCCAAGTCAGTTTAAGCCACAGGCAAATGAACACTTAACAACTGGGAGACAGAATATTATTAGATGAATAACTAACTGGGGCCCCCAGCATAATCAAGACATGGAACTGCTCAAGCAGGTGCACAGAAGGGCCACAAAGATGATCACAGGGCTGCAGTATCTCTCCTATGAGGTTGGGGTTGTTCAGCCCGGAGAAGGCTCCAGGGAGATCTTACAGCAGCCTTCCAGAACCTAAAGGGGGCCTACAAGAAATATGGAGAGGGACTCTTTATCAGGAAGTGAAGTGATAGTATAAGGGGTGAAGCTTTTAAACTGAGAGAGGGTAGATTTAGATCAGCTGTTAGGGAGAAATTCTTCCCAATGAGGGTGCTGAGGCCCTGAAATAGGTTGCCCAGCAAAGTGTGGATGTCCCATCCCTGGAAGTGTTCAAGGCCAGGTTGGATGGGGGCTTTTTGAGCAACCTGGGCGAGTGGAAGGTGTTCCTGCCCATGGCAGGAGGTGTGGAACAAGATGATCTTTAAGGTCCCTTCCAAACCTATGAACTCGCCTATACTTTGCATTTTAAAAGGCAACACAGCAATCCATCAGAACTTAATTGCACTTAGGAGTGCTTAAGGCAGAAAACCAAAATACTACAAATTAAGGCTGTGATCCTACAAACATTTAAGTAGTAAACTTTACTGGAATAGATTTAGATTATAATGAAATCACAGAACATGCCTGAAACAGAGAAACAAGCCTACCTTTGCAATATTAGCTTCAAAAATGTTTATTGTAACAACTCCCTACCACAAGGACTGCTCTTGTACAATATAACAGTCTTAGCATATAAATACACAAAGTACAGTGGAACTGTAAAGTTACAACAGAAGTTTAATACACACAAGCCTATTTCCACTTTAAAGAGACATTAACAGTTACACCAAGGTACATACACTTAGAATTTTTCAAGAGTGAAAAAGTAACTAAAGCATGAGTCCCTGTAGCTAAGAACTGGACCATTTCAACTTTTTCTCTATGTGTACCTGGAAGGTAAAGCTGATTCCAAATACAGCACACGTCTTGTGCTCAAATTTGTGGCACTACCTGAAAGTAGGTGGAAATCAGGCCTCTGGCTTATTTCTTGTTCCATGCTAAAAATGACAAAGAGTGAAACTTCTCTAAAATCTGAAATTCTGTAGCACATAATTCAAGACAATAAAGTATTTCTTTTAGCAATTTAGGAAACAGTTGGATAACATAAAAGGTACATCTAATTAAAATGCAGTATCAAATAAATCCAGTGATCTATCAGTTCTAGCAGTTGAAGAAAAAGACTAACTCAGGAGTTCAGTTTAAGTATAGAAAATAGGAATACTATGCTTAGGACATCATCTGCTTCAGACAAGAGCAGGATGCTGCTTCAGTAACATTCACTGACATCTGAGTCAACAGAAAATAGTACAAACGTCTACCATGTCACAGTCACAATCACACTTTGGGATTCATTTGGCTTCTATAGAGAATACCTGAAATTTTACTATCTATTTTGTAATCTAAAAATCAGTTATTTCAAAAAGCAAACCAATCATTTAACGAGAAGCACAGAAAAATTTCAGAGGATGGAAACATCTTCTAATCAGTCACACCACATACCTGCTAGAAATCCAGAAAGGTAGTTGCTTTGTGTAATATTCACTCATACCATAAATCCCCATTCCCACATATCTGGTACACAAGCTACAATCGCCTGTGTCTACTTTTCAGGGAAATACATATGTGTTTGCTTGCATTCAAGGAAGCACTTTTATCTCAGTGAGGAACAGAACATATATAACTGCTTGAAAATATATGCTATATATATATATATGCTATATGCTGTAGTAAACAAATTCTAGAGACAGTCATATATAAAGCAATTGCCTTAAAAGAAAAAAGCAAAGGGAGAACTTTAAGAAGCAACCTGTGAAAATACTTTTCTAGATAATTTTTTAAAAAGGTTAGGCAGAAAGGGAAAATTAATTTAGCATTCTAAAAAGAAAACAATTTAGTAAAATACCCAAAAAGAAGAGCATCAGCTTCCACAAATTTAAGTAGAATGTGTAGTATTGGTTTTTTATAAATTCCTTCTACCCCAAATACATGGAGCTGTGTTAACTCAGACAGGTGAAGTTAAGGAGTCATTTGGTATGTACAAAGTACTGAATTAAACCCCAAACAAAAATCTGTCAGACGTGACAAATAAACGCTGTAAAAAGCACAGAAGTTCAAGTTGACTGCAAATGCACTTGCCCAGCATATCCTTTAAATGCTGTGACTGTTTAATACTATGAGATACAAGTCTGAGTTTTTAGCAATTAGGAGCAGCTGAATGCGGTTTCTTTGGAGAAGCCTAAGCCATATGAGATGCAAACTAACCAAAACCCATAAGAAAATTGAAAAACTGCCTAAAGAGGATGAAGAAGTGGCTGACAGATTTAAGTTTCTTTAAAAATAGAAGAAAAAGATACAAAATTACGACATTAAAGATGCCTCAAACATTTATACTGATGTCAGGTCTGTGTAAGAGGATGCTCTCCAATATCTGACTTCATACTTAGTAAATAAAAAACAAAAACAAAACAAAACAAAAAAACACTAAATAAAACAAAGAGTGACACTGAGTCCATCTCCTTTCTGCACTTCTATATAATAATATGGTATTTCCTGAGTCCATTCTAAGGCTCAGAAAAAAATAGTACAGTCAAAAGATGTTGCACTCCACCTCTACAGTTACCTTCACCATGCTTTCAGAGTTGGCACACACTGAATACAGCAGAAACAGCAGCTGGTGGTAAGTGGCTCATTCATTACCAGTGGATGACTACAGCACTGCTAGGGCCAAAAGGAACCTGCCCCTCTCACCTCATCACACCAAATTACATTTGTTTGAAAACAAATTTTGCTTAACCTCTGCTCAATAGTTTAATATATATATGTGCAGAGAATGTTTAAAAAAAGTATGGTAACCAGTATTAATTATGATTAAAGACAGAATAAACATTTTACTTTAAAGTGCCTGCTTTCTGACTCTTCACTTCACTTATATTCTATACAACTAAGCTCAAAAAATAAAAGCCATGTGCCACTGCAGGTTTCCTTATAAAAATGGCTGCATGGTGTTCTCTTTTTGCTCGCTGAACTCAAAAGCAATTAGCTAGTTTCCCAAAAGAAGATACTACAGAACCAATTCTAAGTAGTTTCTGCCCAGGGAACTTTTCTTAAGTCTGCCAGTCATGTGGTCACACAACACAGTCAGTTCTCACCAAGTTTCACTGTGTTATGTATTTATACAGTAGTAACCAGAGCAATAGTTCTCATACAAGGTATGCCACTGCCCCACCTCCTGGGAATCACAAGCCTCAAGGTTAAATCAGAATGAGACCATGAGCAAAAGCTTTAAGAAATTAATGGCTCTAAAAAGGCTCAATTAGAAAAGGAAGCCACTACACTGTTGAGAACACGCGAATGAACCTACCTTGAAGCATGCTTACAGTTATAACTACTATTCAAGACTAGACTGAAACTGTAATCCAGCCAGATGACGACACTACCCATGTGCAGAAGACATCTTGATGAGTATAAGAGCTGCTATTTCCTTAAACTTCCCAGCTGTCCTTCCATATTTTCAGCATACACCAACAGTTATGTAAAAGAAAACCAGTGATCATCCTCTGGGTTCAGACTTACCACCTGATGTTCTAGAACCAGTTTGCCACTAACTGCAAAACCATAACATTAATATGTTAAATATATGCTTTACTAAATGAAAGGATTAGCAAAGGAGCTTCCAAAGACAGAAAGAGGCTCTAATTTCTCAAACATGGTTCCTCAGTTATGAATTCCTTGACCCTTAACCTAGGATGAAGTTTCATAAAAAGACAGATTACCTTCTTATAAAAAGAAAGATTACCTTCTTAGGAAAAGGGATTCAACTTGCTAAACCATCAACAAAAGCACATGCAAGAAGGCTCCTTCAGAGCAGCAGCAGCAGTTACATGATAAATGGTAGTAAGACTAAGTCACTAGACAAACCGGATTAATGCTATTGGGTCTCTCTCACTCAGACCAGTGCTTTTAACATAACTTCAGGACTTTAGGGGCCCCTACAGTTCACACTGATTGAAGGAAATATATTCAAATGAACTATGGGGCATGTTGACCCATAAACACTAATTTTGACCTAGCAAGTTCTGGCCTTTCATTTTATGTTAGTTTAGGAGCTCTCAGAGGACACATTTTATGAATGAAATACTGAAGATTAACCTTAGTTTTCATTCAAAAAAAAAAAAAAGGAAGAAGTCACATGTAATGAAGCAGCAGCTATTCAGAGAGAGGGAATAGTTTCTATTTTTGCAACATCCAGTAGCCCAAGGTAACATCTTCATATCACAGCAAAGCCTTAAGTCTTTAACTGACAGGCACAGCTATAGCTACACATACCTATCTTCATTCATTATACGTGGAGAGAAGACAGAGAAAGAAAGTAGCTGAACACTTTCTCCCCTCATCTAGTGATTACTGCTACATACATCTTTCCCTATCCCATTTTCCTATGTTTCTAGGCTATATTAAAAAACAGAAGCTCTGAACAATAGCCACCACATGCTTACCTATTCAGGACATAGCCTTCATCAAAACTTCTATCACTTAACTCCCTCAACTAGGCAGTTCCAAAACACATAAATGTAATTTAATTACTTCCTCCCAGTCCTGCACTCAAATTCTGTTGCTTTGTTTTAAGATGGTAATTTATTGTAACATGGAATAGGAGATAGGTTTAGAAATAACAAAATTACTCCACCTGCAAGTATAGTATTTCAGTCTAGGTGTCTCAGTTTGTGGTTCTTGCAATTTAAAATTAATATACACATTTCAAACAGGACCCACATTACACCTACACTGGTGAAAAAAACTTTAAACTAATGTATAACATGAAGCCTGACTTCAAATAAATCTCATCTGTTTAATTCAGTGCTCCTGAAACAAATTAAGAAAATTGTTAGCAAATCTTCCTATGCAGTGTATTTTATCTTACAATGAGTGAGATTGCTATCCTTTTAGTTACTAGTTTTCTGTATGAAACCTTACATGGAATAAAACATTTAAGAACATCCACACTGGGAAAAATAAATGCCCCTTCTGTTAAGTAGGGAAAAGATTAGAGCTCAGTGGACTGAAACATAAGATTATATTGCAGTTCACCAAAAACAAGGCCTAAAAACATGCCAAAGTAAAACCTGGGATGAGGAACCACTTGAAAACCACAGTACACACTCCTATCACATTTTTTGGCCATCCCTACAAAGCTTCTGTGTTTCTGTTTTAAATTTGAAGAATTCATTAGAATAAGTTAAAAGCAAAGACAGAGAAGTGTGCTGCCATTTTTGCAGTTTATTTCACTTAATTTGTTTTGAAAAACAAAGAAGCAAAAAAACAACCCCCAACAACACAAAAATGCCAACAAATTCCTAGTGCTAATAATTGATACAATTGATTACATAGAAAATATTGCATCTTTACCTTCCAGCGATCAAGGACTGCTAAGCTGTGAAGAGTCAAATACTCAAAGCCCAGAGAGGGCCAGTCCAAGGACCTGCACTACAACAGGGGACCCTCCATCTCACTTCAAGCAGAAATACAATTGCTTTATATCAGATTTTGTGGTCAGTTGAAACCCGCTTCATATTAGGAATCTATTCCTCTCAAGACAACATCAAGATAGAAGAAACTGATGCTGGGATCACAGTATGTTAGATCCTAGACAGATGAAGTTTTCCTTCTTCCCGTGCAAGAAAACAGAACCAGATCAAAGTCAGACAGCACTGATTAGAGAATAAGCCTTAGCCAAAACCCAAGTTCACCTTCCACCAAGTTCAGTAGCATGTTTGCTTGATCCACCTTTATTTTTAATTTGGTGACTAAAAGATAAAAAAAATTCCCCTTATGTTGACCCCAACCTATTTTTTCCCCAATCTGAAAACGAGCAACAGATGAAGCACCTGATAAAAATACACAAATTACTGATTAATCATTATGAAATTAACACTAACATATTCTGCTCCAGAATAAAAATACAGTACATAGCTTTCAGGTTACACAGAAAAGGATGAGCAGGAGCATCATTCTCTTGGCCTGTATTCTCCTCATGGCTTTGGATGCAGGTTTCCTCAAGTTGTTAAAGCACATGCATGAGATAGCTTATGAATATCTTATTTTGTACATGCATGTTTAGAAAACACTTGCAAGCTCCATTTAAATAATAGACTCCTACAAGAAATATCTTGGAGTTGTCATGTTCCCAGAATAGTGAAGTGGAAGAAAAGAAAATAAAACATATAGCCACAAAATCTACTTAATCTTAGTACTATAAGGAACTCAATTCTTTTCTTTCAGCTGTTGGAGCCAGTCTAATAACAGCTAGCCAGAAGTCAAAAACATGTATTCTGAATGCTCACTGAATTAGTATTATCTTTGATACAATTTTAAAATAAGAAAACTGTAAAGATTCCCTTTTCAAGATCATACAAGAAAAATGCCATCTGACAAAACCAAGCATATCAAAGTTCCTGGTACGACAGAACAAAATCCAGTTTAATAAAAACATGCACCTAACTGATCCAAACAGTTTAATGCAAAAACACATATATGTATTTACTTACAGAGGTTATATTCCTATTTTCTGCTTGACACTTACATTGCCCTCCCAGCTTGCTTACAGGAAGAACCAGAAGGTCTGAGCAGCATCTCAAGCCACGCCAAACCATTTGCTGCTACACTTAGTTTTCCAAGCCCGGAAAGCGTTTACAGTTGTTAAAATGTTAACAAATGTTAATCAATCTCCTGAAAGGAATAAATTCCTAGACTATTCTCCAAGAACCAAAAGAGTGGGGTCCAGAGAGATGAGGGCTCTATTTATTTATAGAGCTCTAGCTCCTCACACTGTTTCCATCCAATAAAAAGGGGACAAACCAGATATACACTGGAAAAAAAAAAAAAGCATAAACATCTTGAAAGAGAGGAAACATTCAGGACACAAGGTAAGTCATGCAGTCTTTCACATATGCACCTAGTCAAGTTATCTCAGCAATACTGCACAACTGCAAGCGGGACAAAAGGTGATTGGTACAACCTAAGGCACTAATTCACCACGTGAAAGTTTAGGCACCCTTGATCCCAGCAGTCTTGCTGAGCAAGTAATTTCCTTCCAGCATGTGTTAAGGCCTATAGATCAGCCTCATCTTACCAAAACAACCAAGGCCTAAGATGCAATCTACGATCAGCCACTTAACAGTTACCTGTGCTTACAGAACAGTCTATTTGAAATAATCTCGTTTCTCATTTATTTCAAAGAAACAGGCCAAACTTTGAGAAACAGTTACCAGAGTTAAGCCTTCAGGGCCCATACTTAAGATCTCGGTCAGAGTAATTTCAAAACATTTAACTCACAGAGAATACCCCAACTTTCCTGAACAATAGCCATGAAAGACAACCTGTCTCTGTATATAAAGAATATTTCTAATTAAATAAAAAAGCCACATACTTGAGTATACTCTCTCACCAGCTTTTTTAGCCGAAGCCTTTTATTTAGTTGGCACTCTAAGGATGTTCTTAAACTTTGAGGAAAAGGTACCAAGAAACTAGTAGAGCACTACTCCTGACAGACACTCACCATTTTTTCCCTGTAAAGAGAAAAGCTGTTAGGATCCAACACTCATCATTTAAAAGCTAATAAAGAGGCACCTGAAGAAACACACAGAATAACAGAACATATTATTTTATCATTGTATTTCTCCTTTTCAAAACAATCTTTTCCCCTAAAATGAGCTTAGTTTGCAATTCAGCCAAGTTCAACTGCCAGGCATTTCTAAACACTTGCATGTGTTCATCTTGTTTATGAAACAGAAACTCTATCACAGAATTCCAAAAGCCTAAGGTACAGCACAGCTGAATCCCTGACCATGCATTAGACCTCTACGTTATTACAGAGATGCTAAGAAACTAGGAGTATATTTGAGTATTTGTAAGCCATCTGAAACTAATTCACCCTCTCCAGTCAAACAGCTGCTTTTTTCCCTGCTCTTCATAAGCCTGCATTTTATTTTTTCCCTTTCCTTTTTCCTTTTTTAGCAGTGAAAGGGGCTAGAAAAAAATTTCTTTCTTCTACATATTCATCTTTCAGTATGAGTTCTCTTCCGTTAATGCCAGACAGCAAGAATATGAAGTCAAAGTACAGGGATGTTGAAGTCAAGACATTTCAAAGCTAAAACAAAATACAGACAGTTAAAACACAGCGAGTTAGAAACCTGTACAGGCTCAATAAACACGCGACTGGCCAACGTTAACTTCTACAACTTTTGAACAGGAGCAAGCCAACATCTGCAGGCCTAGAGTTTCCACAGCTTTAACTAGCTGATAGGTTTTGCTTCCATTAACATATGGTCTGAAGAGAATTGCTTCTCCTATGAACTATATACTCAGTATTACCACACTGACAGAAATATACAAGTCATGGACAATTAAATCCTTTCTGGTACAGTAACCAAACATTTTAAGATAATTATCTAATGTATTTTCCCTCCCCTTCACTGTACAGACGAAGGCAGTGGCAGCTCCCTTTCAGACTGGCAGGTAGAGCTGTACGACCATCGACCATCGCTGGGAACAGGAGAGAGCCCGCATGCAGCCTTGCCATTTGCTTCTGCCAATGCACAAAACAGAAACAGCTTCTAGGATTTTGCAAATAGGAAACGGAAAGTTACATATAGGTTATTTTACTGACAGGCAAATCTCAGGAGGCTACATGTACTGTCCAAAATAACATCAAAATTAAGAGGCTGCCATTTACCATCTGTTTGTTTCTCTCTCCAGAAAAAAAAGTACACATCACAAGAAGAAATAGAGCCTGGCTCCATGGAAGAGGAAGAAGGGGAAAAAGGAAATTTCCACGCAAATTCCAAGTGAATCATGCCGCGATGCCCGCGCCCGGCCGCGCCGGCCTGCCCCGACGGAGGGGAGCGGCTCCGGGGGCACCGGCCCCCCGCGGCCCTGACCGGTGGTCCGGCACGGCCCAAGGGCTCCGCCACGCCGAAGCGGCGAAGAGGAGATAAATAAAGCCTCCTCCGGGCAGCGGCACCGAGGGAGCCCCTTCCCCGGCGCCCCCCGGGAGGAGGAGCGGCCCGCTCGCCTCCGCGCCCTCTCCGCCCGACCCGGTGCCCCGGGCGCTCGGCAGCGGCCCGGCGCGTCCCCCGGCCCCGGGGCTGCACCGCCGGGTGGGCTGCGGCCTGCGCCGTCCCGGCGAAGCCGCGGCGCTTTCGTAGCCAGAGCGGCCCGGCTCCCCCCCGCCTCCTCCTCGCCTCTGCTTCCCTCCCTCCCTCCCTCCCTCCTTCCCTCCCCGGCCCGGCCTTCAGCTCGCACTCACCCGCCTTCCTTCTGCCTGCCCGGCCCGCGGTGCGTGTGCGCGGCTCTCCCCGCTCGGGCTGCCCGGCGCGGCGGGGGCGGCCGGGCGAGTGGGTGAGTGAGCGTGCAGGGAAGGAGGCGAGGGGAAAAGGAGGAGAAGGGTGGGGAGGGAAGGAAAGAGGCGGCGAGGAAAGAGAGAGAGAAGCGGAGGGGAGAAACCCGCAGCGGCGCTCCTGGTGCGGGACGTGCGGCGGCGGCCGGCCAGGCGCTCAGGCGGCTGCTCCGACGACCTTTACGCGAGGGACGGGCGGTCTCCGAGCTCGGGGCGCTCCGCTGCCAGCCCGGCCACCATCTTACATTGGGGAGACTTGCCCCGGACGCCGCCCCCGCTGCGCGTGCGCCGCCGGCAGTGGGCGGGGCGCGGCGCGGGAGGGGGAACGGGGCGCGACGGCAGCGGCCGCGACGGGCCCGGGGCATGACGGGGCTTGTAGGCGGGGGCGGCCCGGGCAGCGAGGGAGGAGGCGGGGTCGGGGCGGGGGTCGGCCCTTCCGCCGGGCTGGGACTTCGAGCCGCCCGCGCGGCACGGCTCGTCTTGGGCCCTGTTCCGGGGAGCCCGCGGCCGCAAACCTGCTGCCATTTCAGCCACCTGTTGCTGGACATTAAACCGCGCAGTTTTCAAGCACTGGGCGGATTTATTTATTTATTTATTTATTCATTCATTTATTCATTTCTGTATTTATTTTATTCCTCCCATTGGTGTTGCTTTGGGGGTTTTTCCCCCGCCAGGTCGAAGCGACCCCGTGTGCCTCCCCGTCGGACTTTGCCGGTTGCTGGCTACAGCATCGGGGGTGGGATGTGCTGTGTTCTCCCGGGAACAGCTGACGCGGCTGTCGCGGCGGCTCGATTGGGGCTGGATGCGGCTCCCGCGGAACTCGGCACGGGCACCTTCCATTCCCGCACGCTCCGGGAGAGCGGGACTGTGCCCGGGCACCCCCGGTGCCGCCTCTGCCATTGCACCAGCCAGCCCTGTTCCCCAGGAGGGCACCCCCGCCACCTCCCCCCTTACCCTTCCCTTCTTTCCCATTTTTCTTCTTTTTCGTTGGTTGGTTGGTTGGGTTTGTGTCGTCGTTTCCCTCCCGCCATCCTCACAGGCTCCAAGCACGAAGACCTGGTGTGACAAGATTGCTTCGCTGCTTCTGTTCCTGGAGTTGCAAAATTTGGAGAGTTTTGGTTCCCGGGGCACTGTGCTCGTGTCCCGCCAGGCCCCACTCCAGGTGGCTGCTCCTCCCTCACCTGCCCGGTGCCTCTCTGTGCCCGGGCTTGGCTTTCCCATGGCAGCAGGCACTCACATGGCGCTGCCCCTTTGCTGAACAGACTTCTGTTGCTGCTATTATTATTGTTATTTTCCAAGTTCATTCCCTTTTTGGAGCACAAATCAAAGGCATAGAAAAAGGTGTTTTCTTGGTTTCCTCTATTCACTTACAAAATCCAGGCGAATTCAATTTTCATGCATACGGCTGTAAGCAATTTCGACAAAAACAACTTTTTGAAAAATCTCAAGGAGAGGATCTCTCCCCTGCCAAAAAGGCTCTTTTTTTTGGTCAAGAATCTCCTGCCCCAACATTCATAGCTCTCCACAGACAGCCTCATCCTGGGTGTTTAATTATCAATTATCTCCAGTGCACAAGCTATTACTACTTTTGTCATGACAATATTCACCTGAGAAATTTACTTATTTCAGCAATTGGTAGGAAAGAGAGGTGTTCGTCACTGAATGCACTGGCACAACTATGTTCAGCGGTATGAATTTTTTGTTCGTTACTTTTGTTTCTTAGTTTGAAGAGTTATATTAGTACAGCCTTGTACAATATGCCCATTCCACTAACAGTGAAACTTGTGTTGACATAGCTTATGTCCTTCCTAAAACAACATTACCTTCTGTATATTAAATTTTAGAGTGATATATGTACATTCACCACAGGAAAGCTCTATGAATTAACTTTACTACTTCTTGTTGTAGGCAAGACCCAGGTTCACGTAAAAGAAAATGCTGTTTTCAGTAGTAGTCTTGACGTGTGAACCCAAATATAATGTTCTTTTGAAAACAAAACATACAATGGAATATAAACACCCATGTATGTGAGAAACTCTATGTTTCTCTGCATATATCTTCAACTGTAACATATACATCATATATTAATGTAAAATTAATTAGTACATGTTAATCAAATTCAGGTGAATGTATATATATAAAATAATGTATTTCTCAAAAAGTTCATTATTTTCATATCAACTGATATAAATCATTAGGTTCCAAAAGTACCTATTATGTAAGTAACTTATATAACTAATGTAATTGTTAACACACCTAACAGTTAGCAACATTTCCTGTTGAATAAAAGTAAGTACTCTGACTTGGAAAGAAAGATTAAAAATAATGTAACTAAAAGCTGCAATTTTGGCTCAGATTTGAGGCTGTTAATATTAAGTGAATTCTGTGATTTCTTTTAATCCAGTATTGAGGAATCTTTCCCCTAGTAAAAGCCTGTTCAAATCCTTTTACTTAACCTGCATGAACACAAATTTCAGCAGCATCCAGTAATAACGTAGGAAAAAAATCTATGTGGCTGAAGATTACTTGGGCTGATGTTACTAAAGATTACCCATAGCCCTGCCTCCACCTCTGCTTTAATCTGGTAAGAATAATTCACTAGGATATCATGTGGCCATTTTAATATGTTCCTTAAATTAATTATTTTCTTACTTTTAAGTAATTGTAGTTGCTTTCATGAGGTTACATAACTGCATTTTGACACCTTATTTACTTTTGGAAATGTTTGGGGTTTGTTTGTTTTAAATGGGTCTGATAACTCAGCAGGACTGTTTCTAAAAAATCATTTCCACATCTATAAAGAAAAGCTTTCAAAATACATTTTCTTGATAATGTAATAACCAATGTGTAGTAGCTAGAGTAAAAATGTCTAACCATATGATCTGTTTGTTGTGGTTCAGCCCCCAGTTGCCTGAGATTTGTTGCATACACACTGTTGTGCATTGATTCACACCATGCGCTGGGAAATTTTTCTCCCGGCCCATGTTCTGAAGTCACTGTCTTGTGGAAAAAATATCAGAACTTACCAGGATTCTGCGGTTTGGGGTGAAACCAGGCTATTTCCAGGACTGCTCCAGCGTTATGTCACAGCCATTTCAAATGGCTGCCAACCTGCTTGGAGGAAATATGGCTGAGATCGACTATGGAGTGTCCTGAAAAGGGATTAGAAAGAGACATGATGGTGGTGTACCGATACTGGCAGAGGAGGAGGAGGTGGAGATCAAGTAATTTCCATGCCCGATTGGGATAGAGTAATTATGCTGGAACTTCAGGATGGTAAAGGTTGCAAAGCATCTGTACAGACTGCAGTCTGAATATTCAGCAACAAAAAACCAATACAGCAGCATCTCTACATGTGGACATGTGTACCCATCACATTAGTGCCTCAGTGCTTGCCAGCAACCCGGTTGGCTTTCTGCTCACTGGGATTGGTAATGGTAATTCTACCAGTGTGTGCTGGAAATATGTGTCACGTGTATGTTTCAGTGTGCTGGTGCTGAGAAAATACTTCAAGATTTGGAAAGTTCATGATCCAGAGTTGTGCTGGCAGCAGTGGCTGGATGCGTGTGCCTGTATTTCAGACTGAAAGTTTGGTTTCATAAATAGAAAAAATTATTTTTTCAAGCTTCTGCAAAGCCTCACTGATTGCTACAGAAAGTTCACAGACATAGAATGTTCTGACTAACTGTAGAATAATAATTAAGGGCTTTGTTAGGAAATGAAAGGCAGGTGGAGAAGCCTTACAAACACTCTGATCAATATTTACTGCAAGTGGCAGATGTTCACTGTGTCTTGTTGGAAATCCATGAGAGGAGAAGGAGGTGCCCGTGCCGCTCAGGGAAACAGGATGAGTGATTTGTCCTGCTCTTTCTTAAATGAGAAATTAGTGGTGAAAAAATGAATGTATTACAGCCAAAAATATGAGAGAGATGTATCTTTGTTAATGTTTTTGGATTATTAGGGGAAAATGAGAACTTCAATGGGATGCTTCAGCCATTTTTTTTATTACAACCTTTGCTCATTCAGCATAACTGGCACAGCACACCTTATCTGCTAAGTGCACCTATCTTTGCAAATAAAAGCAGAATTCACTCCTGTTTTCTGGAAAGGGTGCGGTGAGGTCATGCAGGAAGTTCCCACTACTCTCGTTAACCTCAGAGTGCACTTGAAGTAATGGTATAACATCCTAATATTCTTCAGAGGACTGTTTCTTTTGCACAATTTAAAACGAATCTTCCTGTATGGTTTTTTTCCTTGTCCTAAATTCATGTGCAAGTTAACTCAAGTTGCCATAAGCATCCTTCCAGCTCCTTTTTTGCCTTCTGGCTCCGGTGATGAAATTCATCCACAGAATCCTTGAACTTCTCTTTCCTATCCTCCTTTTCTTTTTTGAAATATTTTTTATCCATCAAGCAGCTTGTAAGGCTCATGTTCCTCATCATAATAGTGCCTTCGTTGCCAGGGACAAAGTGTAAATATTTGTTATTTCTACACTGAACTCAGTGCCAATGATCATAGGTTTCATATTTTTTAATCAATTTTAGAATGTCATTCTCATCTGTTTTTCCAGTTTGGGCTTCCCTAGGAAGTGGTTGTTCCCAGGGAACCCTGTAGTGTGTAACAAAATAAGAAGCCTCCCACTCTACATCTCCTTTCTGTAGAAATCCTATGCTGGTGTTGAAATGGGAAAGAGGGAAGAAGATGCTGGGCTAATGTGTCCTGTTACTTGAGTTTGCAGTTCTTTGTACACCTGTGTAGCCATGTTACCTTGAAGTATGTTTCCAAGAGATGAGAAATAGTCTTACCGAAAAAGACAATGGATAAATCAGAAAGATATCCAGCATTGCATAGAAGGGTACTGAAATATATTCAATATATTTAAACACAGATAAGAAAGCAAGAAGGCTGCATTACTTTGCTCTGTGTATAGTAAAAATGGAGAACAGCCTTTGTCTTTAAATCTCCATTAACATACACAGGTCAGCATCATGTGCACTAGAAGGGAACAGACTGTAGAGCAATTAGCCTGAATCCAAGAATTTTATATTGCTAAAGATTTGATTATAAGTGTTTTATAATCTCAGCATTTTGAAATGTTCAGTTTGGGTAATTCATCTTATAAAATGTGAAAGGAGCTAAAGAATGCTGAACAAATTATAAGCCAAAGTATATTTGCTGTTGCTTTTTTTCCTGCATTCACTGTTGCAATAAATATGCCTGCTCTGCAATCTGTATTCCTATTAACTCATGGGCTGCTGCCACATTATTTGAGTGGCAGAGGAGCAGCAGCAAGTCCGGATGCGTAGTCAAGCAGCACAAGGCGGGAAGAGAAGATTAAGTTCTTGTTTGTGGAGCACCACAATGACCACAGTAGGGAATGTGGTGCCAAACAGATGGAAAGAGGCTCATGGTTCATGCAGCTCATTTCCACTGCCAGTGGTGACATCCAGATACTAGCTGGCTTAGAGATGCAGAGCTATGATATAATGTAGGACATGACAGGAATAATTCCCTCTGTAGCATTTTCAAGCTAACCATCTATCTGAATTTCAAACAGCTTTTTAGTAACTTCAGTCCTTGTATTTCAGTTTAGTGGTTTGAAAAAAATATTAGCTCTACAACTCTTTATTTGAAGTGACATCATTTGACAGATGTGGTAAGTCACATGGATCAATTACAATAATGGGGTTCAGTGGTGACTTCCCATGGATAAATCTGTCACAGCTTATCTTGTTCTCAACCGTTAGAAGTCCTGGAGGTCCTGTTCATATCCCTTCAGTTCTTGTAGAACAGCCAGCATTATTTTGCTTTATGGTGGCAGTGGTCCATTTCTCAGGAATGTCTCTCTCTTGCATTCAGTTTGGCCAACAGTCACAAATCCTAATATTTGAGGCAGTGTCATAGAGCTGGGGCTGGATGCGCTAATACACACAACTCACGAGTCTATATCAGGTGAGGGAAAGAGGTGCTGCTCAAAAAAAAGTGTGAATGTGGGGAAACACACACATGCTGGAATTGCAAAGGAAGCCATCAGCATTCAGCAGGAGCGATAACATACCTAGTCCAGATGATCTTGTAACAGAAGAGGGCACTCAGGAGCCAGACAGCAAATAAACCTTATCACACTATACAATGAGGGAAAATCATTTAAAAATGGGGACAAACCTCGCACAAACAGGATGCAGCTCATAGCTGAAGGCTGTGAGCTGATGAGCCTGGATTTCGTTCATGCCAAAAAAGAAAGCCCAGGCACTTAAAGCCAACTCATCTGAAATATTTGAAGTAGCATCCCTATGTAGACAGGACTTCATTATGTTATGTGTTATTGTTTTCAGGGAGTCATCACCTGCTCTTTAAAGCAAAACATACATTGCAAGAGAGAATGATTGCTCATTATTGTCATATTCCTTGATTGCCTTCTGTATTAGTTCATTCAAAGGAATGTATTTTTTCTCTTCTGCCCTTCTCTGCCTGCATCTGACAACACTCAGCATTTTCCACAGAGCCCAAAATTGCTTGCATTCTTATAAAAACGCCTCAGCCATATGGGATTTGCTGAGATGAAATCAAAAGTGCATGACTTGAAAAAATGCAATACTTCATCCTGCATATTGATTCCATAGCTGATGTATAAACAGGAACTATTAGTTACAAGAATTTCCATGACTTTTTTGGCTTTGGAACTCATGTTCTGCACAAGCCAGGTGTGACAGGAGCTCACTTGTCAAGACAGTATGATGTTTCATTAAAGGATTGGTGTGAACTTTGATGCTTGTAAATATATTGCACCAGCCATGCTCACCTCAGGACAGGTAAACAGTAAGTTGTCTCAGCTGAGATCTTGGTAAAGACAAGGGAGTTATTTTTCATCTTCAAGATCTCATTAAAATTCAAGTTTATCTCAATTTAGTAATGTAAGTGAAACCATCTCTGTGGATTTTATTTTAAAATAGTTAAATAGGTGCAGTATCTATTTATTGAGGTACATCTACTTTTATGACATGTAAAAGCACAAAAAGGAGCTCAGGTCTCAAAATATGAAAACTGCTGAAAGAATAACAATGGCTCTGTTGTACTTCTATACAAAGCAGGACCAGGTGGCCTAAACTGAGTTTTATTAGGCACTGCTTTCTAATTGCTGACGTGACTGAACAATCAAAGCTGTAAAAAAAGCTTGGCTAATATTCTGAACACTGTACTTTCTTAAGAAAACTTAGCTGTGGTACAGTTCACCTTTAATTGGTATCTTTCCTCTCAAATGACTGTGGAATTAAGAGGATAAATAGAGCCATGCTAGGTTTTCATGGCTCATCTGCATCTTACATAGACTTTTAAAGTTTAGTAGCATGGTATGTCCTCCTTATAGGAGGTCTTTATGTCACAAAGTAACCAGTTCATGAAAGAAGTCTCCAAAAAATTAATCACACAAAAGTTCAGAAGTATGGTGGCTCTAAGACCTCTTTTTAGGAAGTGCTCCAGTGCGTAAGCTTTTGCATCTGTGAAATTCAAGCAATTGTTTTAAATAAAAGATTTGAGAGTGAGCCCTGGCAGCTCAGTCTGCAGAGGGCTGGCAACTGCCATGGAGCAGACTGACAGCACGATTACCTGCAAGGTGTGTCCCACTGGGAAAAGCCTGAGCTTCAGCAGTTTGTTCATGTCACAGCATGTGACAAAAGGCTCCCAAGAAGGTGATTACTCCGGCAGTACCACAGCAGTTCTTGTGTCAATTGGCTCTAGCAATGGTGGCCGTGCTTACATTGAAAAACTTCTTACTAAGCTGTGATTTGGATGAGAAAATATGGGTTGTGGGCTGAGAAGAATCACGAGAACAAGAACATACACTGCCCTGGGTGACGCTAGCTGAGTGTGTATTTACTGTCCCCTTATTTTTCCCCTTAATTTTAAATACTAGCAATTAATATCTATCCCCTCAACTTTCTCTAAATTTGTGTTTGCACAGTATTTAAAGAGGAGGTAAGTTGTTTATGAACATTCTAGGGATTCCTAGAAATGAGGTAGGCTGTTGACTCTAGAGGGATACTAACTCAAAAAGTCCCTTTTCTGGTGTTATGTATGAAAGTCATTGTGAGGCAAGACTTAGAGTTGGATCAGTATTTAATGGGGCCATAAACAGAGAGAAAAGACACAACTTTCAGACAAGAAATCAGTTTGTGAGAGCACTGGGGCTATATGACTCACTGGTTTATCTGAACAGGCAAACAAACTAGAAAGTATTGAAAGAATGGCTCTGATCGATAAAAATTTAAAAAAAAAAATTTGTTCTTGCTGAGATCAGAAAAAAAAATTCTACCCTATGAATACAGATTGCCTTGGTTTGGAATATTTGTAAAGAAAAAGCTGGTCAAGTTGGCAGAGCTGGTGGTCTGCTTTCACATACATCTCAGGCTTTCAAGGACTCTCCAAAGCAGTTGACACATAAGTTATATTTTTTTGTGAAAAGAAAGTGAATTAGTATTTGAGTCAAACACAGCTAATGTGTTTCTCTAAAAGACTTAATCATTGAGACAAATCACAGAAGAAATATTCTTTACCTGGTGGTCAGATTAGTCCTTTGAATTGTGGGATTTTCTCTGCCCCATTCCCTGGCAGGTTCTAGTTCCATATCTGGTGAAAGTTTAATTGTTTTTGCAAACTGAAGAGTCACTAACAAGAGATTGAGAGCACAGAATGCCCAAGTCCCCTCCAACCTTTATGGGAAGTAGCAGATGCATGTTAAGTTGGGAGGGCAGAACTTAGCAAGCCTCTCAGAACCCAAACAAGTAATCTGAACTCTTCCTGTGAAAGGAAAGTATCACTGTCCTATAGAGCTCTTTGAATCTCACCTCAAAACTGACACTAGAATTTCTGAGAAGTTCTGGGAAATCCCATTTACTGTTTTCCAATATAAAACAATGTCAGACAGACACCCGAAAGGCACAATCAAATCTTCATTAAAAATAAGGCCACTTAATTTTTAGGGGTTTCTCATAGCTTAGTGTCCTTGTGTAGTTATAATCTAAACACACCTGCAAGCTAGCCTTTCCCTCAGTGTCTCAGAATGAGTCAGTACCTCAAGCTTCTTCTTCTGGGCTGAACCTCTTCACAACTACCTGTTTCTGCAGACATTAAACAAGACTCAGAGTGATGCACAAGAAAAACAAAATTATACTGTTGACAGGCAGATGCCTAAGAATGCAGCCGAGCGATACAACCTGAGTGTTATTTTCAAGGAAATACAGATTGTTGTTTGTAAGGAGATAGCACAAGATGTAAAGCTATCCTGAGATTATAATCATAATTTACTGCTGTCTACTTAAAGAGACCCTCTATGCAGATATCAACCATAATGCTGAATGTATGTCTTGACCTTTGAATTTCTGTTCTTCAAATCAGTATTTCTTGTATGCATGCTTTCAATAGGTAATTAACTTTAGAGTGGACTATTCTCTCAAGTAGGCTTCATTATAACTCTACCAAAATTAATCTACAATAGTAGTAGCCTTAGCTTGCAGAAGGACTTAAAGGATTATCATTCCATCACGCTGGACATCTATAGACATACACAACAAATTCTGAGAGTTTTGTCTTCTTCATTGATTAGGTCTCATTTTATCTGAGAGTTCAGATTATCTGACCAGGTGTTTTTCAGCAAATTTCAAAGGTAGAGTTTTAGCTTTGTCTAATTTAGAATAAGAACGTTCTTGAATTTTGACTGACGCCATCTAGGAGAAAGATATGAGAGTTGTATTTGTCAAGCAGCTTAGAAACCTGCATATAAGATAAAGGTTTTTCACTTTTCTACTCTTAAGCACTGAAGCAACTGAATGAACAGAAACCATAAACTCCAGCCTTGACTGTTCAAGCACCTAGTATAGTTTAGTGCTCCAATGTCTAAGGTGTCACCTTGGTAGGAGTTGTTGAACATGTGGTCTCAGCAATTGCCCCATTATTCTGTGAAGAGCTAATATTATCTCTCATTATCCTTCTGCAGCATAGTCATAACCAAATAAGGCAGGAGAAGACGTGACTTCCACAGACATATGACTTGCACTGAAATATTTTGACATCAGAGCCAATTAATGCAGTTGGTTGTTCCAGAAATTGAATTTGTTCAGTCCATATCCTTTCTATTCCTGCTCCCAAACATAATTCTTCCTGATCATCAGGAAACTTAAATGAAACAAATAATGGACTGGAGCAGAAAGCAAATCCTTTCTTATGCTACCTATTTAAACAGGGTTTTCCTTCAAGTAAGATATCTCAGAGTGTTGGGACAGGGGAAGTATTTCAGTAACAGACTGTCAGAAGTGCACAAGCTAAATTTCGTGTACACTTTTTGCGTACAGGATGCTTCTTATCTTGTGCCCAGAGAACTCCAAACAAGCAGACAGTGCTGGGAAGATAATTAAAAAAAGGGTTGCATAATTTGTGAAGCAGTTTTACATTGCAGTAGAGATGGCATTGCAAGATACCCTTTTCCTGAGTCTCACTTTTTCCTATATCAATTTCACTCAGTTTTTAAATATAAAGTAATGATTTATTTCAATTTGGCTTCGATTGACTGTTAAGATACTTCCTCTCCCATCTCTTACACTATATCTAATTACAGAAACCCTGTGCTTTACATTATTAGCACAGAGATTTTTGTGCAACTTTACACACCTTCAGTGTTGTCCAAGTGAACTCATAACACTTTTGTAGCATTGCACCTATTCCAACCCACTCATTCTCTGATGGGAACCCAAAAGGATGAAGTAAGTGTGTAAGTCAGCTGCAGAATGTACACTACATGCTTTAGAAAGTGCTCAGAGTGAATTTCAGGATAAAGACTAAATTTGTGGAACTGGCAACTAACAAAAACATCAACCATCTGTAAATCTGATATGTAAATCACTGAACAGAATGAATATCAATAAGGCAGCTGATGTGACAAGACTTCTATTTACCATATCAAATATGTCTACTTTGCTCATGCTTTGTCTTTCCAGCATTTCCTCAGTTGTAGGTTTCTCCACCTCTTGTTACTAGCAGCTACATCATTACAATAATCAGATTATCTCCACGGCTAGTAACTGCCTTGTTGCCTTCAGTAGCTGAATGGAGAAATTATTACAAAAAAAAAAGAAAGGCTATTCTTCATTCCAGGACAGAGAACAAAGGATAACAAGACAGATAGCTCTAAGGGCCCCAAAGGAATTGGGGAAAAAATAACTCACAATACTTCACACGGCCAAGAACAGTATGTTCATTTTACCTCTGAAGCCCAAACAGGGATCATAAAGACCCAGTTGACAAGCAGGAAAATTACTGATATTGTTTATTAAGGCATCCATTTCTGCTCAGATGCCTATTGTCAACAATTGTCCCCACCTACACAGGAAGGGCAACACCTGCTGTTGGTCAGCTCCTCTCCCCCTACCCTCAGACCCCATGAAAGGTATTCATATAACTTTGGGATCATTTAGCTCTTTGTTGCTTTGGACTAGATAAACCACTTACACAAGGTAGCAACAACCTCATGCAGTTTCTCTGATGAGTTTAGATACCATGGTAGCACTAGAAATATCTAGGAAGGAAGACAGAGAAATTACAAAGTTATTTCCTTGAGAAACACTGCTGGGAAAGGTCTCAGACTTTTTTCTAAGATAGGATGCCAAGCTAACTCTCTCCATGTATAGAACACACTTTTTGCAGCAAAGACAGAGTTATAGCCAGCTGAGAACTTTTCAGGAAAATTAGCAAGCGTAGTAAGAGAATTCAGGCTTTTTTAACCTGCCAATTAACATAACAAAAAATACATTACTTTTCCCTGTTCAGGTGATGGGGCCAGGCTAAAGATACGTTCAATCGGCATTCCAGGCCTGCTGTGAGATGTTAGACCCATTTTTACAGACCAGTAAGCTGAGAGCACAGAGATGTCAGTCAAAACAAGAGCTCAAGCAAGTTTTATGGTCTAATCAGTAGCCAGAAATGCTTCTGGCTTTTGGGAGAGAGGCATATTTCACAATGCAAGGCTGGTATATTTATGCAGATGCACTTCTACAAGGCAACTTTTTCAGCTGCAACGCAGAAAAGCCTTTTTTCATTTTACTCAGTCGTGCAGGATGTGATCACAGTGACACTGAAGATTAAAGGCAGGAAATTAAGCATGGCCTCCTGGGCATTTGAACAACATGTCTTTTTGGCTAATAATTATTCTTCCTGATAATAATAACATGTGAAGAGAATAAATTATATCATCATCATCTTCACATCTTGATGTGTGATTTGACTATAAACCACAGGGACTAAATATAGTACTATCAAAATTAAGAATGTTACACCTGTAATACATCACAAACCACCTAGAAGTTACAGTCAAAGGGCAGGTTCCCATTGTGCAGCTCATTTTAATTATTACTAGTAGTTATTTCCACCCACAGAAATTAGTGTAGGTCTCTCACTACACAAGCAAAATTCGCTACCCTACAGGTGATCAGGAACCTCCTTTCCCTGGAATCCAGGGGAATTTATATCCATCCTAGGTATTTAGTGTCAGCCTACCTTTGATACTTCACAGGTTTCTGTCTAGTAATTAAGGATGAAAGACACCAGTGTCCCTCACTGAACCATCTGTACTGGAGAACGTGCTGAGAGCTTTTGTTAGGGAGAGGAATGAGGTATTCTTTCACTGTAGTGACTTGTCCAAAATAAACTACCAAACCAGCCAGTGATCCTGGGTAAACAATAGGATCCTAAATTAAAGGACAGCAAATAAAGTGAGAATAAGCAAGAATTACTATTCATGGACTTGCCTACTCATAAAAGCATGGATGGATGCAGTTATGCCAATATAAATATGTGCAGAATGTATGGTATGGTGTATCTACATGCCTCTCTTACTTCATCCATACTAGGAGCTGTACTGTCACAACTATTTTGCATTAAAATACCACACTGCTGACAGAGAAAGAATATAATAAATGCTGTGCAGCTGGACCTAAATGTGGTATTTTTCTTCTGAAGTTCAGCTGCCCAATGACCTACCCCATGCCATCCACTATTTCAGGCTGGTGGTTTTTTTCTTGTTGCTATGGCCAACTGGCAAGGAGGGGAAAGAATTATCTGGAAATTTAAAATACTAAATCTGCAGTGGTTAGGAAGGATTTTTTCCTCCAACAGAGTTTAACAAAAAGTGTGTGCAATCTGGCTGCATCTGAATGCCAAAATAAATATGACAGCTCTTAATGCCTGGGAAAGGCTTTAAAAAAAAAAAAAGATTCAATTATTTATTTCTCTCTCTTCTTGAAAAACTCATGCTTCTTAAGGAAATGCAGCCTAGGAAATCACACTGTCTGCTAAGCTTCTTCAGTAACTTTTGAACCTGTTGCAATTTCTGAACCAGTTCCAACCTAATCTGATCAAAGGCTAAAAGGCTCAAAAACTTTGTGAAAATCAGAAAATGTATAAAGGAAAAAGATCAAAATTAGGACTGCTGTGCTTGGAAAGGTTGAAGCAAAACCTCAAGCTTTCCATTATGCTTGCTGTGGCACATGCATCTCCAAATTTATCAAGATACCTGCCTCTCATAGTCATGGGGCTTGGGGTGGCACGTGAGCAGCATAGGAGCAGAACTATGGCTTTACAGTGATGGGTGCACAGGAGAAGGTACAGGAATGCTGTACCCAGGTACCAAGGCTGCTTTAGTTCAGCTGCTTGTGGAATAACTTCTTATCTTCTATTTTCACCTCCTGCCTGGCACTCTTCCTTTCCTAGAATAAAATGAATAAGTCTATCATTGTCATTGCTATAGGACTAGTCTAGTTAATGGCTAAGAGTGGGAAAAGGTAAATCTCCAGGAAATATGGAGCCTTTGACTAAATCAACAAATTAGGCCCAGTTAATGAGAACTGATTAATCTATTGAACTCTGAAAGAAGCTGTTCTCGATAGGACAGAATTTTTTCCCATCTTTTCTAAAATTTTCTTTTCTCTCTCTTCTTCTGACTAATCCTTGTGAAACAGTTTCTCTGCTTTCCATCTCTTTTTTCTTATAGCTGCCTTGCCAACTCACTCTCACCCCAGGACCACTGTTCTCTCTGCCATCATATTATAGGGGAGATTCAGAGAAGCAAAGATAGTTAATTTGCCAATTTCCCCTGGGTCTAGTTCATTGGACAGGGTTTTGGAACCATGAAATACTGTCTTAATAAAGTTCAAGAGGGGAAACTATTGGAACTGAAAATGAATACTTTTGGTGGAATCTTTTATCCTGAAGGTAGTACAGGAGGGAATTTCTGGTAGAGAGTTGATTGCTACTGGGACAGAGGGTGGTAACTAAACCTTAGACACAAAATACTTCTAAGATACTGATATTTGCTCCTTAGCTCCAGATATGTATATGTACAGATATGTTTTTTGCTTTATTTTCTTCATGTCTGATACTTTAAATGCAGCTTTCTTCACAGGATAACTCCTATTAGGGCTGGGTTTATTTGGTTGGCTTTTTTTTTTTGGTTGGTTTGGGGGGTTTTTCTGTTTTTGTTTTTTTTTTTTTTTGTCCCTACACAAGATTGTAAACAAAAATTTTTTTTGAAGACTTCAGGCTGAAACCATAGAAACTGAAGCCATTCTAGTAATCTTTTTCTCAGTTTAAAAAAAAAAAATCTAATACATTTATCTCCTAGTGCAGCATCTGAATTCAGATATTTAACCATATTCAGTGAAAACAGCTTATAGGGCAGGGCTTGGAAGGAAAGCGCTGTACTCAGCGCTGGTGAGGCCACACCTGGAGTACTGTGTCCAGTTCTGGGCCCCTCAGTTCAGGAAGGATATTGAGGTGCTGGAGCAGGTCCAGAGGAGAGCAACTAGACTGGTGAAGGGACTCAAGCACAAGTCCTATGAGGAGAGGCTGAGGGAGCTGGGGTTGTTCAGCCTGGAGAAGAGGAGGCTCAGGGGAGACCTCATCACTCTCTACAACTCCCTGAAAGGAGGTTGTAGCCAGGTGGGGGTTGGTCTCTTTTCCCAGGCAACTATCAGCAAGACAAGAGGGCATGGTCTCAAGTTGTGCCAGGGGAGGTTTAGGTTAGATATTAGAAAGAATTTCTTTACGGAGAGGGTGGTCAGACATTGGAATGGGCTGCCCAGGGAAGTAGTGGATTCTCCGTCCCTGGAGATTTTTAAAAAGAGACTGGATGTGGCACTTAGTGCCATGGTCTAGTAACCGCAGCGGTAGTGGATCAAGGGTTGGACTTGATGTCTCGGAGGTCCCTTCCAACCCAGCTGATTCTATGATTCTATGAAAGACTCCCCTCAGAGAGGCATGGAAAACGAAGGGGCAAAGAGAAACTGAACGGCACGGAATTGATGTGCTATTTACATCAGAGGTGCGAAGGCGGGAATGCCGCCCGACACGATGAACCATCAGCCTGTGACTACAGCTCCCGTCAGCCCGGGCGCGGGGCCCGACCGCGGGGCTGCCCCTACCGCTGCCTTCGCGGCCGCTGCCGCTGTCCCCGCCGGAGCCGCTGGCGCGGGAGTGGCCGCTTCGTGATTGCCGCCGGCTGCGCTGTCCCGAAGCCGGGAAAGGCGGAAGTCGCGGGACGCGCTCCCGCAGCCCGGCGGATTGGCTGGGCCTTCATTAGGCGCCGGCGCCGCGACGCGCCTCCCTCTGTCCAAGATGGCGGCACCGTTGGCGGTAAATTCGGGTAAGAACAATCCAAGCGCGGGGCTGCGGCTCCTCCTCCGCCTTTCCCCGGCCGTCTTGCTCCCCGCCCGCGGGCCACCGGCCCTGCGCCCCTCCTCAGAGTCCGGGGAAGCGGGGGTGGCCGCCTGAGCAGGCTGGACGTGGTGAGGCTGCGAAGCAAGGCCCGAGCGGGCGGCGGGGAAGGGCTGCGGCGGTGCGGGCAGGCGGCGGGGAGAGCGGCCTCCCGTGCGGCGGTACCCGGGGCTCGGGCCCCCCAGAAGTGCCTGGCGATGGATCTCCGCGGTCAGAGCTGCCGCTGAGCCTGGGTGGTCCTAGCAGGGTGTGACATGAGGCAGCGAAGGCTCCTTGGTTCGAGAGGACTGTATAACTCAGTGCACATGAGATTAGGCAGTACATTGAGATGTATTGCTCTCATCTTAATGACGGTATTGCACTCATCTCTTAATGCTGTGAGCAATAAAAGGCAACTAAGAAATACGCTCAGAATCTTGCTCAGTAGTACACAGTGAGTGTGGAAATGCGAAGATGGTTTCTCATCCATTGACTAGGAGCATCAGGTTCATCCACGGTCCTTTTAGAGTGTGTCACAAGGAACAGTTTTGGGTTCCTAAGACGGCACTTGCCCAATACAACAAATACAAAAGGAAATGACTAGATAATCGGAGGTCATCGGGTGCAGTGCTTCTGTTCTTCCTCTTCTTTAAAGCAAGGCCAGCTCAATCTGATGGCTCAGGGCCTTATCTAAACTAGCTTTGAATACTTGTGGGGATGAAGATCCTCCAAGAGGTCTCTCTGGGCCTCCGTTCCAAGGTGTGACCACCCTCACAGTATTTTATTTTTTTTTTCCCCGGTGGCTGACTGGAAGTTTTGTTATTGCAGCTTGGGTCAGTTGCTGCTCATCTCCTGTGGTACCTCTGTCTGCTTTCTATGTGTATAGTGCCCTTCAGTAGTTAAAGAAAACAAAGCTCTCATCCCTCTTCAACTGTTCTTTGTGTAAGACTGAACAAGGTCAGTTTTTTTAGCCTTTCCTCATGCATCCTGTTCTTTTGGCTCCCTGTTTCAGTGTCTTGCTCTGAGGAGCCCAAAACCAGACACTGTACTAGAGTGAAGGATTCAGAAATGCTTTAAATAATCACTTCCCTGCATCTGCTGGCTACAGCTCTGTTAATACAGCCTGAGGCCTTAAGGCAGCCTTTGCTATGAGCGTATGCTGCTGACTTGTGTTCAGCTTCCTACCTACCAGGACACTTGGGTATTTTCCCATAAAGCTGCTCTAGCTGCTTGCTTGATCCCCAGCCTCTGCTGTTGCATGGAGTTATTCTGTCTCAGATGCAAGATGTTGCATTTGCTGTTGTTGAGCTTCATTGGGTTAACAGAGGGAGAATGGAGACCATGTGAAAAGCAGTTATTACTGGAATATAGGCATGGTCAAAATGTCCCAAAAGGTCTGTAACTAAGGTTTAGTATGTCTTAGTGACTAGTTAATAGAATTAAAACCTCCATTCCTTTGTCAAGCAGGGAGCAAATTTTACAGAAAAGATATTTTGATCTAGGTGAATGAATAACATCTCTGTCCTCTCACAGAAAAGCAGTAATAAAGCAAAGACCCTTCATCTGAAATGCATCTTTGTTAAAGTGAAAATCTGAGTAGTTAAAATGAGACTATGCTTTATTTATAAATTACATGGCAAGAGATTCTACAGCCTTATAATTAAAAAAAAATAGGGGAACAAAGAGTTTTGTACATGAAATATGAGAAAAAAAATAAAGCAGATATGTCAATAGAACTAATGAGGATTTTTGCCTTAGGTTATGTTGTGTTGTTTCTGGGGACAAACATAAGTCTGTACTGTGGCAAAAAGTTCAGGCATAAGCGTCACCTGCTGTTGTTGCCAAAAGAAGTAACTCATCCTGTCCTTCCTTGCTGGCCCTGGTGGGATGGTCAGCCTTTGTAAAACTAATAGTAATAGAAACAGCATAAATGGGAAAAAGTCAGTGTGGTTGCTAAAGTCCAACTTTTTTTCCATCCTAGGTGCTTATTCCTTTCTCTGCAATAATCCATCTTTGTGCTAGCATAGCTGATGCCAGCACAGAGCAGACTGGGTTGTAGATGTGATCCTGCTGAAAATAAACTCTTTTTTTGGATTAGCTTTGGTTAGAGAAGTTAGGTCCTTAATTTCTTTTAATGCCTTACAGTACATGTGTTTGGGCTGATGGAAAGGAATTATGTGCTAGGGACAAGAGCAAATAGATGGGCCAGGAAAATAGTTGAACAGTTTTTGGCAGACACTGTGTATTGCTGCTGATGTTTATTGGACTCGGTAATGTAATAAGAGTGAAATAAATCTCTACACTCTGAAGTTTATGTGGGAGAGCCAGTTACAGTCTAGAGTGTGAAATTATTCATCCAATAGTAGCTATTTTTAGTTAAATTTGTCTAGACAGGGATAACATCGTATGGTTAAAACCCTCTGATGCTCAAAAAAGGCAGAGAGTTTGTCCTTTTTTACAGGTTTTCCTGATACAGCCATACTGGTACTTCTAATTGTGTTATGAATGATGATGGGTTTTGTTAGTACTGAGTTTGGGGTGAGAGGGTTTGTTTTGTATTTATTATTGTTTTGTATGATTTCTTCTTTTGCAACAGAGTAAAACTGACAAAGTTTTGTTGCTGCCAAGTCACCACTGAAAGCAGTGGTCTTGCTCAGAGACTTGCTTCTATCTCTGTGCTCACTTTGCTACACTTCCACTTGGCTTATCCTGCCTTATTATTCGGGGAGCATTTTGTGTTACTGTGAGGTGGTGCCTTGGTTGCATAAAAAGGAGGGGCATCTTTACATCACGGTAGCTACCTTGCTGTCTTAACATAAGCAGCCTGGTCAAGAAGGGGTGCAGATACATTTCACTTCAGTAAACCTTGAGAGGTTTACCATAAGACTTAGAGTTAGAAGGAGCTACACCATGATAAAATGTTGCCTTTGTACTTGATTTTATACCATAGTGTTACCTTGTACATTAAAAAGGAGAAAAAAAAAAGTTAAGGCAATTTTAGATTAAATGCTAATGCTTTTGCATATAGGCTACTCTGCAAGGCATAATTCTATTTTATCATTTCTCCAGAGACATTCCTCCTCAGTTTAAGTCTCTGCTGTTCCCTACCCACTTGTTCATTCCCTCTGTGCTTCAGGCATTGGTCTTTCAGTTGGTTTTATGACTAGCTGGACCACTTTCTTACCTGTGTTAATGAGAGCTCTGATTTTTATAAACCATGTTGAAAGAACTCTGGAACATGTTGCTTTTCCCCCCCCTTCTTTGATTTCAATCATTTGACTAATGTGACTTGTAGTGTGGTCTGTCAGAGTAAACAAAGCAGGTATGTCCATGGTTGGGAACAAGTGGCTCTGAGTGAAGGAGGACAGCAACCTCTTAAAGCAGCTTTTCAACTAGGAAAATTGCAGCATGCAAAAACCACCACTATTTTATGATACCTTTGGGTCAGAAACCATCTCAGTAACACATAACAGTGCCTGCAATCAGTTTTTACATGGTAGCTTGAAGGCAAACCATAAAATTGGCAATATAATTTATCTTATAAATTTAGCAGTGACTTGTGGTGTGCAAAGTCTGAAAGTTTCACAAATACAAATGACATCTAGCAAGGGAAACACTTAGGTACCTCTATTTAATATTGGGTTTAAAATTTTGTGGGGTTTTTTTTAATGGGATAATACTAGGTGGTACAAATTTTCCATCTACATGGGTTTCAGTTTAGACAACAGTTCTGGTTGAAGTGTGAAGACTAGTTTGGTGTACTGTTTTCATGATTCCCGATGATAAAGAGACTTCTAGTGCAGTATTCCTGCTACAGGGTTTGGGTTCTGAATGATACAGTTTCTAGTAAGGAAGAGATCATTCAGCTGTAGTACTAAATTCAGGTCTGAAATATGCAAAAGAAACTTCTCAATGTAGAGAAAGAGGTGAGGTGGTATTTTTAGAGTAGAGTCAGACTTCTCTAATTTATTTGAGCTTCCTAGCTTCTAGAATAATCTGGTCTCTTCTAAACATAGGTAATACTTTTGTTGATCTATTTCTGGTAAAGGAATTCATGTCTTTATGAACCTCTTTTACAGAATATTAGCAGCAAATGTGTCTTAGGTGTCAAAAGTACTTGTCTTTATTTATTTTTTAAATTAAGAGGAGAGAGATGAGTTAATATGAAAGAGTATCATTAGGCTTATATTGCCTTTAATCTTACGGTTTTAGTTTCTAATTTATATTGTTCTACACAGACTGATGAAAAGAGGCAACAAATTTTGACAGCACTGCTCTTCATTTTCAGTTCCTCATATATTGGATATTTCTTTGGTTATGTCAAAAATAGAAGGCCTTGCCAAGTTACATTCAGATTCAAGGTCGGCTGTCCAGTTCTTAGTTATCCCTTAATCTTACCAAAGTGGATGGAATTCAGGCAGGTAAGGTTGAAAGATTAGAAGTTGTCCACAGTAAGTCCTCAATATCCTTCCTCTTTCTGTCAGGAAACTTTTCAAAGTCATAGTGGAACTTCTATTAAATTTGGCAGCTAACCATTTAGCCAGGAAATCTGTATGAGGAACCTGGAGAAGCAGAATAGGTTGACAGGGAGAGTGTGCTGGGATATATAAACATAAAACATAACTTGGGAGCTTTACAACTCTATTACTTGTTGATGCTACACCTCGTAATTCACAATAAGATGCTTCCACACCTTCAGTACAAGTCATTTGCATGGACAATTTGTCCTAATGTAATATTCTAAAGATATTACTTAATATTACTAAAACTGGGAAAATAGGTAATCTGGGGGGAAAAAATCAAGAAATGGAAAAATCTACCTGTGTTAGTATTTCATGCCCATTTTGCACTTGTAAGAGTGCCTCAGTCACTTCTAAGGTCATGTATTCATTTATAGCTACTCAGCGTGAATGGCTTCACATTTAAGTGTGCTTGTAGGCTGTGGCAGTCTTTGGTCTGACATTCTAGAAATACTTTGAGGCTTAGGAGATTTCCGTTTTCCATTGTTGGGAGTGATTTCAGTTTTAGTTTGAGTAATCAAAGGATTTTGTTCTCTCTCAACAGATAGTGTTTTTCTCCTATTATTGAGGTAGGACTTTACACCCCTTCCAGTTGACTAGCTCAGTACACTGGTTCACCTCTGACAATGTAGGAGCAATAAGGGTGATTAAATATTTGCTTTTGATTAAACTGCTATTTTTTTTTTTCCCAACTTGCTCATGCAAATAATAATCTTTGGAAATGGTTGAAACCATTTTTCTTTAGCTGTCTGCTGTAATCCCAGAGTACCATACATTTGATTTGATGGGTTGTTTAGTTTATAGTGAAGGTGGTCCTTTTCTGGAGTGTTCTGTAGAAGTGGTAGTCACAGTCCTGGAGGGATTTAAAAGAAATGTAGTTGTGGCACTTATGGACGTGGTTTAGTGGTGGACTTCGCAGTGCTGGGTTAGTGCTTGAACTCAATAATCTTAAAGCTCTTTTTAAACCTAAGTGATTGTATTGTAAATATCTTTATAAGATGACTTTCAGCTCCAGAACTTAGGTGCATACATCATCTTTTCTACTTCTCTAGCTTCCTAAATGCAATTAGGTTTTATATCAGACCGTCACTGTTATTTTTTTTTTGCCTTAAGAAAGGAAAATATGCTTTGCTTGATGGGCATAACTGTCTATACTGTCAAGCTGGGAGTAACAGTAAGTTAAAAAAGAGTCTACTTATTGAAAACAGTGAATAAATAATTTTTTTTGTTTTTTTCTCGATTTCAAGTACATTGTTTTATTTCTTCTTTTAGCTGCCAGCTTGTGGGGTCCATATAAGGACATATGGCAGACTGTAATGAATGCCATTTGGAAAAGGCAACCTGAAGCTGTTCATCGTCTTGACCAGGTTTTAAAGAAACACAAATCTGACTTCATCTCTCTCTTCAGAAATCCGGTACTGGGCTAATGCTGTTTTGTGGAATGACTTGGAGAGTTGATGATTTAATCTGTCTTACAGTGTTGTCTTACATACCATTTAGACTCTGACCATTCATTTCATTCTACATTTTTACAGTACGTAATGCAGATGTGTTATGCCAGTCTTGTGCTGCTGTAAGAATACAAATAGCTTGAATAATACATATTATTTTGTGTCTTTTACAGGATGATGTTATCTATGATGTATTGTTTTCTCTCATTGTTTGAGTGCTATTTTGAAAGGAAAAGTAAAAAGTAAAAGTATCTGATGATCCATCAGTCACCTATTGGCTTTTTTTTGTTATTCTTGTGTGTCTGAAATAAAGCACCAAACTATTTTGTCTGGTTTTGGTCCATGCTCATATTTCAGTCTGGTTAACGAACACACAGAACAGGTGAACACATGAATTTAAAAATTACAGTATGTCTTGTTAGGAATGTCAGATGATGTGGAAAACCTCACTGCTTCTTGGCTGATGGATCACAACCAGAAATAAATCTTCTTTTAGTGGTGTTACTTCTGCAATAGCAGGCAACTCTTTTAACTGATAGGTCAGAAAATTTAAGTCAGCTGTAGAGTTTTGTCAGTATATTTTAGCATCTCAGTTTAATGGAAAAAGAATGATGTAGAAAATAGCAGTTGGGAGTAACACAATAGTTCTGATCGTGGATGTCTTTCATGGAGCTGTTGAGAATTATATTAAAGTTTACTTTCAGTCTCCATTATTCTGAGTAAACTAAAAGTCAGCACATTGTATAAGATTATTTTTGGTACGTTCTCACAAAGAGACCACTACTGTGCAAGTGTGAAGCATTATTAGGATGCCTTTACTATCTCTGTGTTTAAAAACACTGCCTTTGTTTTTATGGTTACAACCTAACCTGTCAGAACAGTATTTGTGAGAAAGGATTAATGTGTAAATCTTTATTCAGTATTTGTTCTTGCCATTTTGAATAACTTCCGATGCTTGTTTCTCTTGCAGCCAAAGAATGTTCAGCAGCATGAGAAAATTCAGAAAGCAAGTACAGAAGGAGTTGCTATCCAGGGTCAGCAGGGAACTAGGCTCTTGCCAGAGCAACTCATCAGAGAAGCCTTTATCCTCAGTGACCTCTTTGATATTGGAGAGTTGGCAGCTGTTGAACTCCTTCTAGCTGGTGAGAAGGGAAAATATTTAAGAGCTGGAGAAATACAGCTTAAATAGGGCCTTCTTATTTAAGTGTATGCTTAACATGAACGAATGATCAGTGAAGGCCTTAGCTTCCTAACATAGAAGGTTCCTAAGGAGAAATCTACTCTCACTGTAAAGTAATATGATAGCAGTGTTCTGAAACTTAATGTTCATACATGCAGCTATTTCAAAAGGGGGAATATTTTGAGGAGGTTTCATGGTTTAATTTCTCTGTCATTGAATTTAAACATAATTTTAAAATTATTGACTTAGAGTTTTTCCATAAAGCAGTGTAATGGATATTGGTTCTTTAAACTATGTATTAGTTATATTGATATGTGACTGTTTGGTTCATAATCTAATAACTGATTAGTAAGAGAAGTGTTCTGGAGAGTGATACATTCTTTGCATGTAGAAGATTGATTTTAGAGTTTAGATGTAATTGTCAGTTATCATTACTAGCTACTGTTCATCGTTTAACTTTTAAAAATTCATTGAAGAAGTAGCTTGCAAATTTGTCAACCTTAGCAAGCCATCTTCAAGTCAGCCTCTCTTTCAATTTTGAACTTGAATTTTTGATGTAAATTCTGGCAGAAATTTTAATTTTGAATAAAGAGATTTTTATGATAATCAGCTAGAATTGATTATGAAGATGGGTACATATCAGTTGCAAATACCATTTGGACTAAGATGTGTTTGGCCTTACACTTTTTTTTTTATTTTTGATGTTTTAATAGTTGAATATTAATTCTAATAATAGCACACAAAATATGTGTGATTTAAATGTCTAAAAGAAATCCAAGTAATATTGAAGGACCACAGTTGCTTTGAATGCTGTATTTGTATTTCAATTAGAAATACAGAGATACAGAGGTGTTGTCAAAGTGTGTATGTTCAGCTTTTTTTGACTTTTCTATGCATTTTCTTTCCCTAGGAGAACATCAGCAACCTCATTTTCCTGGTCTTACAAGAGGTCTGGTGGCAGTTCTGTTGTACTGGGATGGAAAAAGATGTATTGCCAATTCACTACGAACCCTCATCCAGTCACGCCAAGGCAAGACATGGACATTGGAACTCAGGTCTGTATTAGGGTGATGAGCTGATCAAAGCTCTTTGTTTTGGATGCTTTTAGGACTAATTAAACTGAAGAGAATATGTATATTCTCACATTTGTTTGTTTTTCATAACCTGATGCAACTGCTTTCATGTTCTTTTTTTAAGCATAATGTTAAAGTTTCTTGCACATATTTTTTATTGGGTTATAAGGATATGATATGTGTTTTACTTTCAATTCTTTCATGCTACTTCACCCTTTGGCAGTGTTTTGTTTCAGAAACCCTCCCAGTAGGTGTTGCTCTAACTAGTGTTGATTAATCACTATTTGAGAACCTTGCAATGTTCTGACTTCCTGCGTACTGCAAAATCAGAGAACTGGGCTCTTGCCTTTATTTAAAGGAATGTACTGTCTACTGGTGAACATTAAATGCTATTTTTTTCACTTTGAAAAAGAAAGCAATACACTTTGCTAACTTCCAGTGCACAGTGACTGATTGACTACAGAAAGATGAAAAGATGTGTTCTAGTGTAAATATAAATTCTGAAACATAACATAAATGATTACATTAGAATTAGCTTTACCACTTCAGTAGAGTTCAGAATCTGGATAACTGCATTTACTAGTGAGTTATGTGCATCTCACGTATAGGACTTTTTCCTTTGAATAGAAATCTTAACTAGCTGATCCCCACTGTATCTCATATTCCATGTTCCTGCACCTGCAGGAGTTACCTAAAGATTTTGTATCCATTCAACATAATGTCTTGAGAGGGTACTGCTTACTAATTAGTGAGGCACATCTTTCTGTATATAATTTATTTGTACATTTTTTTGTTATCAAATATATTTGGTGGGATTCATTATTTTAGACTTCCTTTGTGACTGGGAAAGTATGATTAATTGTTAAATTTATATTCTTTCTGTTATAGTCAGGAGTTAATTTCCATGACAACACGCTTTACAAATGACTTAATGGAGCAGGGTTTGACTCAGAAGATCCTTACACTTGTGTCTCACATCGATTTGAACAATGAATTTGATAAACTCCAGAGAGAGCGAGGATTGGGCAGTGAGAAGCATCGAAAAGAGGTAAATACTCCCTGAGTGTGAATATTTTTCTGTATTACTGAACAGATTAGAATACAGTTAGACCATCAAGAGTTCTCTGCTTTTGCAAGGTCTGTTACTGTCTGAGAGATCAGAGTAACTACTCCACGGGTTGTGCGATATGAGTGTGGGATCCAGGTTGCTTCCTGCATTTCTCTTTTGCTTTTACTTCAACATGCTGGGTCATGCCTTGTTTTAAGTGATGTGTAACCAAGGACAGTAAAAAAGTAAGCACAATATTTATGTGTAGTTTTTTTTAAAAAAATGACACTAACTGCTGCAGCATATTTTTTCTAGCAGGAAGATTGTAAACATCACTGCTGTAATTTTTGAACTTCCTTCTAATGGGTGATCCATTTAAAAATTATTCTATGTAATAATGAGTCAATTTCTTTTCCACCAAAGAAAGGATTAGTTTGACACTTTTGCTATTTATCTAGAAACTATGCAAAGATTATCCTTCTCATTTACCTAAATTATCTTAATTTACCTTAATTTTACCTCAAAATCCATTTAATGCTTTACATTAGCAGGTTTTTTTCTTTGTATTAGATGGAATACCATATTTCCCTCTGTATTGATTAGAACTGTTATTCTGCTGGAGTCTGTTCACAAATCTCTTGCTATGTTAAATGTTGAAAAGTTTCTCTCTTCATCACCATGAATATGATTTTACAGGATATAAAATGCTCATAGCACTTTATTTTTTATTTAACCAGGTACAATGGATATAGGATAAGAATGTCGCTAGAAGCTCATAATTTAGCTAAATAAAATGCAGTTTTACAAAGACCATTATGAAAAATTGTAATTGCCTTTTTTTTTCTTAACTTCCACTGTGTTCATAAGACTTTAAGCAGTTAAAACTCAGCCTGGGAGGAGGAATGACATTAAATGAGATAAATGTTTGTTCAAAACCAGGTAATTTTGGTGTAACTGTTAGAAAAAAGACAAACTTTGTTTTCAAGAACTGTTGTGCTTACTTGTGTTGTAGCTTGCAATAATCTGCCAAATAAAAAGAAAAATACTATTTTTAGTATGAAAATGCTTGGTAACCTTTATGTTGGGCTTCATATTTGTTCCATATATGATAGGGGATGATAAATTTAATTTATGTTTATATTCTAAAGTTGATATAAACATTTTGTCTGAGGGAAGGAATTTCTAATTTTAAATGTTTTTCTTATTTCTCAATGTCTTACGTGTTAGGTATTTGTATAGTCAGTTGAGGGCATCTCTTTTGAGGTAAGGGAAAGACTATGACCTTATCTGGAGATAACTGCCAGTGCAGTTGTGTGATTGGGAAATGTAGCTTCTGTGTGATACATTTACAGCTATATAGGTTCTATATAGATTCATGTCTCCTGACCTTGACAGGGATGCTGGTTTGCATGTGGTCATATTCCTGGGTATCCACTCACACCTCATGTGAAATACGTGGGAATATGAATGCAGTTAACAAGCAGAAGTGTGCCTTTGTTGTTTAGCAGTTAAACCCAACATTTTCTGTAGCTGCTGTCTTTAGAGTAATTTTTAACTTAGCCTAGTCATCATGATTGACTGAGAAAGACTGTGTTACTAGAGTACTATATTCACCCTTTGTTTGATTTTTCTTCTAAAGGTTTCTGACCTCATTAAAGAATGCCGACAGTCACTGGCTGAAAGCCTGTTTGTCTGGACCTGTCAGTCACCACTGAGCAAGGATGACACTCTAATCCTCATAAGTTACCTTGAAAAGGTAACAGTGGAAGCTGATGGCTCGTTGGACGGTGTGAACTTGTCTCTTCTCATGGCTCTCCTTTACTGCTTTGATGTCAGCTTTCTGGAACAAGGCACAGAGGATCGCGAAGGTAATGCTGGGAGGTTTCCCAGATGTTACATTGTACAGATGGATAAATTGTTATTTAAACAATTTCTTTATTGATCAGTAGCAGATAGACAGGATTTTGCGTATTTGTTTTCAAATTCATTTATTGGGTATTGGTTTTGTGTTTGTTTTTGTTGTTCTTCAAGATTTGATGCACCGGCTCCCTCTGCTAGCAGAAAGACAGTACATAGCAACGATACACACTCGTCTTCAGGAATCCCAGCCTTGGAAATTACCAGGCCTGCAAGCTACTGTTAGATTAGCTTGGGCACTGACATTAAGAGGAATATCCCAATTATCTGATGTGACAGGTAAATTACCCTAAAGTGCAGTTCTTGCACATTAGTATTCAGCTTGCAAGTCGTGTAAGTCAAAGTATCTATTACCTTTCCGAAGTGCTAGTATTTACCTTTGTGATAAAATTACCATTGACACTCCTTAAAGCTTTCTCAGCATGTGAGTTTGGTTGTCAAGAATTGAATTGCTCTGAAATGTACACAGATTTAGAAGTAATTGGTTATTAGAAAGTAATATTGCATAGTGCCTCATTGAAGTGAAAGAGATTTTAACATACTGGAAAATTCAAAGATTGTGTTTTCAGCTTTAGTAACATTTGAACGCTTGATTAAGAATAGATTTCTAATTACGGGTTTTTTTACATCTGTACATGTTAAACCTCAGTATCTTGAGAGGATGAATCTATTTATAATTTTGGTTTTTTCCTCTCTGAACTTCACAAGATTTCCAGGCTTCCTACTAGGTCAAAATTGAGTCTACTCCAGAATATCTATTAAAGAAAATGCAAACATTATAATTAATGTTTAGTTAAGGTTGTTTTGTGATTCTTGGTTCACTACCTTAGTTTTTTTTGGGTAAATGGGTTATGCATTTTAACACTTCTTAAAGCAGAAAGTTGAGGTCCTCACCTACCATTGATTTATCTTTTTCCAGTCTAGTGTTTTCCTGTATGGTAGAAAAAACACAGTTGATAGAAGCATGTAAATTCGCAGGTCAGCTGGATATCCTGAAATATGTTTTGCTTGTTAACAGATTATTGTTATTTATTTTTTACCCTCTTGTGAATTTTGTTGCCCAGCTCTTGCAGAATTCACTGAGGCAGATGAGGCAATGGCAGAGCTAGCCATTGCTGATTATGTCTTCCTGTTCCTGACTGAATCTGTTGTGGGGTCTGAAAATTTCTACCAGGAGGAATTTTACATTCGCAAAATTCATAACCTTGTCACGGACTTCCTTGCACTCATGCCAATGAAGGTAGGTTGTTTATGTGAACAGCAGTTATTGAGAAATGTGGGTATCTCTTCTATATTTCTAACATTTGGACAGGTAGCGTAGAGATTCAGACATGACCCTCAGCTTGAGGCCCTGCAGTTCAGAAAACTTGTTCACTTCATGAAAGTCATAATGTTTGGGGTTTGTTTTCAATACTGAAGTAGAATGTGATTTTTAAAATCACATTTTAAAACTTCAGTATGATAAGATTTGCAAAAGAAACTTCTGTGGTGGAAGTAGTTTTGTTTTACCTGATTAAAATAGAAATGAATGCTGAAATTGATGGCTATGCCTGTGGGTATTGATATACAGACAGTAGTGTAACCTAAATTAACTTAGGGGTTTTGTCTCTCATTTTTAATTTATTCTTTTACTAATGGTCTTTTCCATACTTATGGGGAGGGATTCTGCTTTTTCAGTAGTATCAGTTGTTGAGAAAATAAGCAACCTTTTTCAGTAGAACAGTAAAAATGCTGTAAAAGGGTTGAAAAAAAAGTTTGAAGCAATTACAACAGTTTCATTTGTGCAATATCTTGTGATTAGACATGGAAAATCAAAATTCTATGAAAACACATTCAATTGATGGAGACTTTATTTTGTGGCCTTCATTGTGTTGAGCTTGTAGTTAGAATTGCCAAACAGTTACTTTTTTCAATGTGCAAAAAGGAAGATTGAAAACGGTATATTTTTTGTTGTAACCTCACAGAATGTGAACAATATTGGCAGGAAAACCAGTATTTGAGCCTCAAGAATCTTTGAGGGCATATATGAACATGTTGTAGACAGCTTTTAGATTTAATCATAATTTATTTATAATCCGTTGATGTTGCATGTTGTTTTCTCAAGCTGTCTTTTAAACCCATAGAATATCCATAAAGCAAGTATAATGTCAATTCCAACAGGTTCATGTTGATAAATTACAGCTATATTTCTGCTGCAGTGGCTACCTCCATACAACACTTATTATGTTAACAGGCTTTGGACATGCTTTGAAGGCTGCACACATCCGGTGTTTTCTGTAATACAAACACAGTAGCCCTTAGGAATATATGGGGAATATGTGAGGTGTATTTTGTGAAATTTCCTTAAACAATCTGGCAGTTCTTCATTGGATGGTGTTGCTTTATGAAAGATGAAGTGTCTCCCTGTAATGATACCAGTTTTTATTAGAGATATAAGGTAGATCTTTGAATGACAGTTGAAGAGCTGGAGACTGACTCTGGCTGAGGTTTCTGCCTTATTAGATTTAGAACAGACATGACCCTGTCTCTGTATCCACAGAACTGCCTGAAAATCCCAAGGCTGTTGTTTGATTTCTTGGTACATCTCATCTTTATTGCATTATGGAACTGGATTCTTTATCTCTGCGAAGTTTTTCTTTTCCATTTCAGTTATTTTTGCTTTGGCTCAGGTTTGCAGTTAATTGTAGCTAATGCCTGAAGATGAAGAGAGATTTTCATTACAACTAAGATTTTGTAATACAGGATATAAGCCAAAATCAGACCATTGGCTCGTATTCCAGTTCGAGAGAAGCCAATACTAGTGGTTTCACAGGAAAGACTTTGTTAGCAAGCAATTGGAATATAGCCCTGCAAGGCAACTTTTTGTCTTAACTGCTGTTAGGTAGTGGTTGGATTATGTCCTCAACTGTTTCTACTGAATTTCAAATTTTAGATAAAGAGAAGTGTCTGTGTTGCTGGATCTTTGTTTTGTTTTGTATATCTGCATTAACCTTTGTTCAGTTTTTTTTAAATCTGTAAGTCAGCATTTTAATTAATTCCTCCTTATAGTTTTAGCATTTATGCTGCTTGCCAGTGAGGATTTGGGTAAATCTTTTGGTTGATTGCATTACCTTCATTCAGAAATTGATAATTGGCTTTAGTACCTCTAATAATTCATTATTTCATTTACCAGTTCTGTTCTTGTTCAGTTAGTATACTGATTTTAGCTAGTTTACTCTGATGCTTTCCACAGTTATTTCTAGTTTTAAATATTTTTTCTTTTTCATTATATTATTATTTTTAAATTATTTTTTCTTAAAGAGACACAATTATTTTGCTACTCGTTCAATTTTGGACATTAAGATACTGTAGACCATGAACCAGTCTCTGACTGTAACCGTGTTTTAATTTTTGATGTGTTGAATCGGTTGCTTACTTCTGTTTCTTGATCCTCAGTGTCTCCTTAATATTTAACAGAACTTGACTTTTCATCTTGTGTCTGTTTGCTTTCTATAAGCTGCTGATGGGGTGTCATGTCAAAAACTTTTTTATTTTAAATGTCAGCTGTTTTTTGTTTGGTAATTAGCTTTTTCAACACAGAGAAGTTTAAGATGCTGATTAAATGGCTATTTTTTAAATGCTGCAGTTCTTCTTCCCCTCCCTTTTTTCTTTTTTATTTCCTATTGTGTTAATAGACATGGTAATGCTTTTAGTTGAGGCAGACTGGGTCCAAAGTAATTATATCAGTTCAGAACTTTTCAAATCATGAAGTAACTGTAAGTAGAAGTAGCCTTTAATGGTGAAGAAAGGTGCAATCCACAGATCTATATAAAGAAAACATTATTTTGCTGTGTTTTGTGTTTCTTTTCACTCTTTGAGAATAATGGTCCAACATTGAACCTAATGCATCTGGCTTTTAAATTAAAAAGAGGAAAAGGATCCACCATCTAGGGCCAAACCAGAGGATCTGATGAAGTCAGTTAGGAAAAACTCCCGTGGTGTAAATTCAGGGCCTTTGCTGTGCACTGAGGACCTTGGCAGTAAGAAAGTAATAGAATATATCTTCGTATGCAAGCTCTTGGGGGGAGAGAGGATTGAAAAAAATATAAAATTTTATATTCTTGTCATGTACATGCAAGTGCATTGGCTTCCTTAGTTTTCGATAGACCATATAGACAAGTGTTCTGTTCTGTTTCTGTTCTGTTTCATTCTTAGACCAGTGGTTTTTTTCACTTCATAAATTCTGTAGGTGAAACAGCTGAGAAACCGTGCTGATGAAGATGCTCGTATGATCCACATGAGTATTCAGATGGGTAATGATCCACCTATTTCCCTTCGGAGAGATCTGGAGCATTTAATGCTTCTAGTAAGCCCTATTTTCTTTTAAATTACAGTGGCAAATAGTGATTGTGACTTTCATTTTTCATCTGAAAACCTGTATCTGAATGATACCATATGATGCTGGACCTTTCTCTTTTTGGATTAGAGTTTTTAAATTTTTTTTTCCTTAAATATAGACACTTTTCTATAACGTTTCATGTAAAGGAATTAATTTACTGCCTTGCTTTCTTATGTTAATGTCATTTGATTCTTGTTGAGTAAGTAAATACTGCAGTATTTCCTATGTTTGAAGGTTTTAGGGGGTTAACCTTACTATTGACACTCTGATAAATAGTTGAAATGTTTAAATAATTCTCATGTTGAAATATTTTTGAGAATTTTGGAACACTGTTTTGTATTTACTGTAGATTAGTTTAGGCAATGTGACTCCATCAAGGCTGGTGGAATTACAAATTCCCTAATTTCAGTAGAATTTTGACCAGAAGTGTACATTTAAAAGAAGATCTGTTTCTATAATATTTTTAATAAAATAAAGAACACAGAAAAAAATAAAATGAAAATAAAATAATCATATTTGTTTAAATATTAGTTATTAAGGTTACTTAACTGCACTTTCAAAAAAATCGGAAAACAGATTTACATATTAAACAGGGCAATTTTTATTTTCTGTTCATGAATAACTTAAAAAACTTTTACTACTTGTCTTTTCCAAAGGTAAAGGTTATAGGACATTTGCAGGAAACTTTGTACTGAAATGCGTTCTTAGGCAGCTCAGAGACATATAGTGAACTTAAATGAAGAACTAGAAATGAAAATTTACTCTGAGAAATTTGTATGTTCAGATAATGGGTAAGATTTCTATTCATGGTACTGGCTGACTTGTAAATTCAATGTATGAAGGTATGGATATGGTTATTTAAAGAGAGATGATGCTGTTTTCTTACAACAATTCAATCTATAATAATTAGAAAGTTATTAAAGTGTTGCTGATGTGTGCATTTTGAATTTCTCTGTCACTTGTTCCTATGCTGTTATTTAGACGCTCTTGTTTTCAGAGAGTTTTAAGAAATAAAACACCAGCTGTGGGATGCTTTGCCTCTCAGGTGTGTTTAGCTAATCTAGAAGCAGTGCTTATTGTTGAAGTAATTGTTTTTTCTTCATATAGTTGGTATTTTTCCAACATCATCTTTTCTCTGATAGATTGCTGAATTGTATAGGAAAGACCCCTTTAATCTGGAACTTGCCCATGAATACTGGTGTCCATCGGAGCCCTTGCAGACATCCACCATCATGGGGTCCTACCTTGGAGTAGCTCATCAGCGACCCCCTCAGCGCCAGGTTATCTAGATTTTCTTGAGTAATTACTAGTAACTTGAAACTAAAGTAACAGAAAACCCCAAGCAACAAAGTTTTTGGTATCCTTATTACAGATAGCCTCTAAGAAGATATTACTTTTTCTCACTGGCTTATCTGCATGTGTCCTCCTCTGCATGGCATGGTTCTTGTTGCTTGTCAATAAACTTAACAAGAGTCTTAACTAACCTCTTTGAAGACGTTGTTTAGGTCTAATTTGTTGCAGTTGCTAAATAATTCTGATACTGCTCTGGTATCTGATAACTTCTACATACCTTTTGCATGTAACTGAGAAGTTAAATTCCTTTACTATAAAAAAAATCTTTATTAACTGCAGTTGATAGTATTTCAGGGGGTAAGAATCTGTAAGAATATTGTAATTATTTAAAGTCCAAAGATTATAGTCCATGAGAGACAAAACTTAAAATCAGAATGAAGAAATTATGTAAACAGATGAAGTAGACATTCCAAAACTTATTAGATATCTGGGATGCTGTCAGCCTTCAATGCTTCTTGAAAGACTGTGCAGCATTAGGCAAAACCTAGAACGAGACAAATTGGACACACCCCGAGACATACCCACAATACAGACAACTTGAGTTGGGGCCATGTGCAGTCTGCATACACCCTAATATGACCCTGGAAGGAACCACTGTGTATGGGAGTTACTGTGCAGGTATATGACAAGCATAATGAATTCTTTCCTGATATCTCTTGCACTGTGAGATGTGTTAGTAATACTGCTGTGGAACATTTGTGAGCTGAAGTAAATTTTATCACTGGAAATACAGAAATGGAGAGTTAGTATCCTTCCCAATCACATTAATTGTTTTGTTTATTTCTTCTTTGAACAAGTGTTTTCACCTTCAGAGAGACAGAATAGGCCAGCTTATAAAGGAACTTTTTTTAATTGAAGTTGTGATTCCACCTGTCTGCCCTGCCCCGATTACATTAGAATCTGTTTTCTGACTTTTCCTGCCTGATGTTTTCCTAAAATACTCAGATTTACCTTTTTTTTTTTAAATACTGATCTTTATTTGTTCTAGGTTGTGTTGTCAAAGTTTGTTAGGCAAATGGGAGATCTACTTCCTTCCACAATTTACATCCCATACTTGAAAATGCTGCGGGGACTGGCTAGTGGGCCTCAGTGTGCTCACTACTGCTTTAGTTTGCTAAAAGTCAATGGCAGTAGTCATGGTAAGAAAAGTGGCACTTCAGCTCTTTCTCAACTCCTGTTCTTTCGAAAAATGCAGAGACTCATTTCAGATGAATTGTGGCTTCATACTTTTAACATTTCGTTATTAGTACAAAGACGAAATTAGAAAGCTTTACTTGAAAGTGTAATCTGGAAAAAAAAGATCGTTTAGGTGGTTAGATGTCTGAGCACCTTAGCAAGCAATTCACGTAATAAAACAACGTGTTTTTTAAAAACACTGTCTTTACACCTTAAGAAATGCAGAATATCAATATTGCTTATTATAAAACAAAAAATTAGTAATGTCCTAAAGTTAACTATATTTACAAAATATACAATGTAACTTTCCTGAGCTTTTTTTCAGAAGCACTTTGTTCTGTTAGAATTTTTTTGATTTAATAGAATAGCACTTTCTCAAAGTAAGAGGTGCTGGTCAGTCCTGTGCTTTGCATTCATGTTGCATTGGTCAAATTGTTAAAAAAAACCAACCCTACTTTGAAGATCCAAATAATGCTGCAAAGATTCCAATTCATAAAGCTAAAAACCTGTGCTGGTTTTTCGCACCTTTCTATCTCAGTGAAAGAAAACTTTTACAAACAAAAATTCCCCAAACCTGAGTGACTAATACTGGAAACAATAGCTTTACTTTGAACTTTATTTCTTCCTTTAGAAAAGAAAGTTTTCCTTTTAAATTTAACTACCCTGCTTGTCACCGTGTGAAAGGGTAGAAAGAAAATCTTGTCACCTGTTTGTCATTTTTCTAGCGGAAAACATCCAAGGAGCAGGTGGCAGTCCTGTCTCCTGGGAGCATTTTTTCCACTCTTTGATGCTTTATCATGAGCACTTAAGGAAAGACTTGCCAAGTGCAGACAGTGTCCAGTATCGTCACCTGCCTCTCCGAGGCATCACACAGAAAGAACAGGATGGATTAATTGCGTTTTTACAGCTGACCACTGTTATAGTCAATTGGGTGAGTAGCCTTTCATTTGATTTTCGTTGTTAATATATCTTTTTTTTCCTTGCAAGTCATCATCATGCAGCTGTGGAGTTCTCCTTGACCGAAAGGATACATAGGGAAAATTTACCTAGCAGTTGTTGTCATTTGATTAGTGAACTCTACAAGTATGGGAAGCATCGGGAATAACTGTAGTGACCAAACACACAGTCCAGGTGAAGCAGGAAGAGATGACACCTTTTTCTGTGTTGCTGGTGTTAATAATTTTCTTGTTTTCTTGACACTGGTGGTGATAATGGGGATGTCTTTCAGAAGTGAGTATATTCACAATAAATTACTATGAAGTAGGGAAATTCTTTGCATTTGTTTATGAGTTTGAAAACGCAAAAGTAATATTGAATTCAAAAGAAAGTGGTAGAAATTGGGCATGGAAACTGATCAAGTGTGAAACTTGCCTCTGGAGTTATGATTTAAAATGTCTCCAAACCAAGAGTGTAAAATGTGCCATGAATTGACTGGAAGAGGATTTCAGAAGAATAAAACTGCAATGCATAATTTGTATTGTGAATTGTCTGTGTAATTCTGAATAGCGTAGAATTCAGCTCTTCCATACCCACCAGACTTAGCAGCCTAAAAATTCTGTGATATAGTGAGATAGCCTTGGTTTTGCTGACGCAAACACAAGACAACACAAGATCAGTGAACCTAATTAGGCTTTTTACAAATCATCCTTGGTGGTGGTGATAATAGGGTGATCATGTGTGAGCTGTAATGTCAGCACTGGATAAGTGTGGGGAAAAGGGAACTCTTAAAGCTCTTAAAACTTATCATCAAACCATAACATGGGATGAAGTAAATTGGTTCTAAGTATGCAGGGAATTACCATTTGACGAGGGTAGGGGTTTGTTCCTGTCCAGTGGTTCATCTTACAGTCTCTAGTGAGCTTACATGGGTGATGATCCTGTTCCTAAAGAAATTAATGTAAGTTCCTAGCTAATGTCCAAATGCAGTTTAAGTTCGTAGAAATATATAGAAATAGAAATATAGAGAAAATATATAATAGAAACATTAATAAAAGTCCCTCTACCAGTGCTTGAAGGAACCATCTACAATGTAAGTACTTAAAGACTGATTCCATGTCTGTGTGTCTATTAAAAAAAAAAGTGAGTTGTTTTAAGAAGCTTATATTATCCACACAATTTTTATGTATGGATAGGCACAATTTTAGTACTCGTGAGTCATTATATTGGGCTTTTTGTTTAATTAAAATGGTTGGCTTTGAAATTGTCTGCCATTCTTCTGATGTTTCATGTACCTTCAAGTACAAAGCAGAATCTTTGATACTGAACTGTGAGTTAGAGGTTTTAAGACATGAATAGCCTTCAAAGTAATAATCTGCAGTTTTATTTTCTGTTGGACTCCGTAGAGTGAGAATGCTCGCCTGGCTCTTTGTGAGCACCCTCAGTGGACACCAGTAGTGGTCATTCTGGGACTTCTGCAGTGCAGCATTCCTCCTATTTTGAAAGCAGAGCTACTAGAAACCCTTACTGCTTTTGGAAGATCTCCTGAAATAGCTGCTTCACTCTGGCAATCTCTGGAATATACACAGGTATTGTAGGATTTTCAGTGCTTAGAACTATAGCATCCCAGTTTGTTGAAATTGTCAGTAATGTATTTGAAATAGCATTGCATTTCCTCCTAAATTTTCTTTTGGCCGTTGTGGAATATAATTTTTCTCACCTAGTTAATACTTTGGAACGATTTTGAAAATTACAGTATTGCCTTATGCCTCAGAGATCTCATTGACTGTTCTCATTTTACATAAGTACAGGTTTCCTAACAGACATCCAGTTTGAACTGCAACTGCTGGTTTATTTTTAATTGCTAATAAGAAAACCTGATAATGATGACATCTCACCACCTTTGCTTCCTAATTTATGATATTCCTTAAAATATACTGTTGTAAGAGATAATGAGGGAAATATCTTTCCTGTAGCCAATGTAAAACAAAAATCATTAATGTGAAAGTATTTCTGCCCTTTTGTTTCGTGTAACAATAAATATGATGCAGATCTTTGAGGATGTAAAGCTGGAAGCATACAAGTGTAAAACATATAATCCAGCCTTTCAGACAGAAAGATCTTGGCTTTTTGTTTTTTAAGAGGATTTAGAAAACCTCTTCTAGAATCTAAAAGGTAATGAGTATCGTTTACTCAACAGAAATGATGGACATGCACTTGAATTATGTAAAATATGTTGTTTGTCTGTTTTCATTTCTCTTTCTGTTTTGAAGATACTGCAAACTGTGAGAAGTCCAGGCCAGAGACAAGCAATTGGTATTGAGGTAAGAGTTTCTCTGTAGCTAGGCAGCCTCTCTGATCATCTGCATATGAGTTTGGGAAACACTTGCAGAGGCTGCCTCTGCTGCAGATCCATGGGAAAGCTTTCTAATAGGTGCTGTGCTTTCACTGATTTGTAATTTACTTTCAGTCCCGCTTGTAATTTCTGGAAAACTTTACTCATTTTTGCATCTATTGCAGCTTAGTAACAGAACAGCATCTAAACCCTCAAATTCCTCATAAGCACTTCTTACTAAGATTTTCCTATTTTTCTGAACTGGATGCACTTTTGTTATGTCTTGGTGCAGCTCACTTTGCTTCTAATAATAGTGGTAAATAAAAGCAAAGTATGTAAATGTTGAGGCATATCATCTAGTAGCTCAGAAATGAATAGAAGTATATTGCTGAACTGAAATAACAGTACTGATGCTTTGTTACTTTTGCTCTGTTTGTGGTGTACTGTAGACAAAAATGCTAAGTCAATTCACTGTAAAGTAATTCACAGATGATGCTTTTATATTATTTGTTCTCACATGTTTCTTCATCCTCCAAAATTGTGATTTTTTTTTTTTTCTCCTTCTGTGTTTGCTGTCCTCTTGGGAAGGTTGAATTGAATGAGATTGAGTCCCGATGTGAGGAATATCCTTTAACTCGTGCCTTCTGTCGACTCATCAGCACACTGGTGGAGAGTTCATTCCCAGCTAACTTGGGAGCAGGTCTGCGCCCCCCAGGCTTTGATCCCTATCTCCAGTTCCTCAGGGATTCAGTGTTTCTCCGATTCCGCACCAGAGCTTACCGGAGAGCTGCTGAAAAAGTAATTTTTGTTTGTAAATACTGTTTTTCTTAGGATATAGTTAAAATGATTTGGCACTGTTGATGTGGCTTAGATGTTTGAGAAGCTGTGCAAGTTTGATGCAGCAAAAGTAACCTAGAGCACTTCATAGTGTTTTGATTCTGTAAACAGGTGATTTTTCAACTCCTGGGGTCATCAGGCTATACTTCAAAGGAACCTGTATAAAGTATCCTTTAAAAAAAAGTTTATATTGCTAAATTTCAATTTGCTATACAGGATTCTGCAACTCTACAATTTGGCTAATGACTTCTGAACATTACATGCCCAAATCTGCAAGTCAGATTTGTCCTTTTCTCAATGTTACTTCAGAAAATGTTTCTGACGTGCTGAACTAAGGAATTTGACTTTGTTTTACAATACTTCTGAATGAAAGCACATGCCAAACTGTATCCTGGAAGCTGGGTATTCATGATCTGTTCTTAGCTGTATACCTAGTAAGGGCTCCTTATTGCTTCTAGTTTTAATATACTAATATGTATATTGTACAATAGAGCCTAAAATAGGTAATCTGTTTCAGTGTTCCAGTTTACTTCAAAAAGAGAGCTTGGCCTTTCAGATTATTTGACATGATGACTTTTAAGTGTTGTTGTCATGACTGTAATTCTGAAATACTGGCCATACTTCTGATCCAGTACATTACTGCGCTACCTGTTGTATACTTTGTCATCTCTTTCTTGTTGCTGCAGTATCAATCTTATTCTATGTACGAGTTTCTCTTTGTTTTGTGATTCTCTGCAGTGGGAAGTAGCTGAGGTAGTCCTGGAAGTGTTTTACAAATTGCTACGGGATTATGAACCTCAACTTGAAGACTTTGTGGACCAATATGTGGAGTTACAAGGTTAACTTGTTCATTTGTTCACTGACAAGCAGAATTGTAACTCGTTTTACTCTGTTGCCTCTATCTTAGGATCTTGTTTAATATTGCAAATAAGCTGTTGGAAATCCAGGCCAAGGGTTTAAGATAGAAAGATGTTCAAGAACTGTCCACATACTATCAGGATCTGCGTTCCTGATTCAGTAGGGCTTCATGTACACTGTTTTCTACTTCCCTGTCTCTACTAGGAGGATAACTTCTAACTCCTTCTTTTCTGATTTGGTTGAAAAGCAACATTTGACACTTAAACAACACCTTGGTGTTGGGCTTGTTCCTCTGAATTTCTTTGGTCTGTATCCAAATCACCACTATTCATAGGGTTAATTTAAAAGTGTCGTATTTGCTATATCCTTTAATATTAATATTATTGATATATTAATTATTCAGAATAGACAGTACAGTATAATTAATGACCTGAAGTCATTTAATTCTGGACAACTATTCTTTAAAAGGCCAAAGTAGATGACAGTTGCCTCATTATAGGAAATTTAAGGCTTATTTGGGGACCAGACTTTTTTTCTTGATACGAAGTTTCTTAGCATGAATTCCACCCTTGTGCTGATGGATTTACTTGTAGCAGTACAGAGCTGTGAGAACCACTTCTAAAGTGAAAACAACTTTAGACATGCTTCTCCAGTGAGCACATCTCAGTCTGAGAGGCCTCTGTGCCTCATACTTTGACAAACAGTACTTGGTAGCATAACTGGCTCAGTAAATTTCTGTTAGCTTGTTCCTGTCCTCAACTAGTCCTTCAGCTTGTATGATTATTTGTGGGTTACACAATATATTGAAGAAATGGGTTTATCTGCTTTTGACTAGATCCATTTTTTGAATGGATTCAGTATGTGCAGTGATGTGGCATGTTTATTGGCATGTGACAGAGCGGCACAGACACAGAATGAATGGAAGAAGGGGACTGTTTAAGCTGATGCCAAAAGACACTGTTCTCTCATTCTCACTTGCATATTGAAAAAGGGTCTTACTGATCTCCTGCTTTTATCCACCATTGTTTACTAGGAGACTAGATAAATCAGAAGAATTAGTCTTGTATTTCATATCATGAAGATCTTTGTGTTTTAGGCTAGTAGTTGCTACAGACGTCCAAGTGTGTGTACACTATGAGCATCAGTGTTTCAGTGGACCTTCTCTTTGCCTGGAAATGCTTTTTCCCTTGTCTTCATGCAGGTTTGGGGGGATGTAAACTTTTTGCTGTTTCTTTTTGGTCTTACAAAACCATTTAATGTAACTCAGCTCTGGTGTGGTATGCAGTACTAGCATTGATTTGAATCAAAAGTCAGATCTACTTGGGGAAAGTCTTAGCTGGTTAAAGTTGAAATTGTGCTGTTAGATATTGAAAAGTAATGGTAATTGCCATTACAACCCTTCCCAAACTTCTAAAATTACCTCAATGGCTTCTGTGAAGAAAATCTCTGAAGACTTTGTATGTGGGATGTTTAATCTATTTAGATGTTGCTTACAACCACAGGAGCTATTAGCTTGTGTAGCTTATGCTAGTTTGAGTAATGGAAGGTTTCTCTAATAGAGGTTTTTGTTTGGTTGGTTTTTTTTACCCCTTCTGTCTTTAGGAGAAGAAATAATAGCATATAAACCGCCTGGATTCAATTTGATGTATCATCTATTGAATGAGTCCCCAATGCTGGAACTTTGCCTTAGTTTGCTGGAAGAAGGGGTTAAGCAGCTGGATACTTATGCTCCATTTCCTGGTATGTGCCTAGAACTTATTTTTGATGTGAAGTTAAAATGTATAATAAGTAAGATTTAAAGTTGACATTGCATATCTGTAACTTGATGTCGTTTCTCTTGTATGTAAAAATTGTGTTTTGGGGGAAATTTTCCTACTAGTAAACAACTGACAGGTTTTTTCTTGTTGTAAGGCTTGATGAATGAGATTTATGAATGCTGTCTATTTAGCTGCTCCTTTGTATTTCTTATGTTGTTTGTGCACTGCAGGGAAGAAGCATTTAGAGAAAGCTGTACGGTATTGCCTTGCACTTCTAAACTTAACCCTACAGAAGGAGAATATTTTTATGGATCTGTTGCGGGAAAGCCACCTTTCCCTTATTGTCACACCACTGGAGCAACTGCTTCAAGGAATCAATCCTCGCACTAAAAAGGCAGATCACGTGGTGAATATTGCTAGGTATGTGCAAAGCACTAAGAAGGGAGGAGTTTTGGAGACACAGGAGGGTTTGGTTCCTGGATCCTTTCATTAGTTTTACTAGCCAATGCTTCTCTTTACACAGAACATTTCATGAATTTATTTTTTTTTTGATGGGAGGGAGATGTCTTCACAAGTGGTATGTCTGCAATTGTCTACTGCAAGACTGGGATCCGTATTTATAGTCTTTCTTTCTGAATTTCCCTCCCCCCACTCCCCCTGTGATTTCCTCCTGGCTGCGTTATATTCAGTGATTCCCTTGCATATAATTTTCATTTCGTCCCAGACTTCGATTGTCATAGAGTGGGAAAGTTAAGCTTCATTTGGTTGCTATTGGCCACATATTTTACAGTATTGTCCATTAGTTACTGTTTTAAACGTATAGGGCTAGTAATGAAACTTGGTTTCAAATGTGAAACTTGAGGATTTCCAATTCTCATTGGCATCTGTTACTTTTTAATTTTGTAATAACTTTGCAGACAAATCAACAGTTTGATAACTAGTAGAATTGAGTGCATAAAAATGCAGCGATATTCTGACATGAAATGCATTAAAATATTGAATTCTTTTTGTGTATGTGTTTTGCCTTTCATTTATATTCTTTTTTACCATAACAATAGTCGACAAATAGTTTTTAAAAAGTATCCCTTTTAAGATCCTTTTAATATTTTTATCTTACCTATTTTCAGTACATGCAGTAGTTGATTTTAGCTAATTTTGGTCTTCAGTAATGCTCATTTCAGTGTGATCTGAAGGCATTTTCTCAATGTTTCTTTTACAAACCTGTGAGCAGTTGTCTTAACTTACCCTGCAGTGTTTAATATAGATTTTTGTTAAAAAGAATGGTAAAAATTCCAGGAAGGGTTATTATCCCTACTCAGCATACTCCTCTCTCCTGATGGAGAAGTGTTGTTTCACATACAGTGAAAGTTTGTTTGTAGGTTTACTGTTATCTCATGTAATATGATTTGTAAATGTTTTAGTTCTAAATGTTGTGTAATTTCTCTTCTGTGCAATACCATCTTGAAATAGTAAAATTCTCAACAATTTCATTACAATAAGCTTGTATTTTTAAAGGTATCTTTACCATGGAAACAGCAACCCTGAACTGGCTTTTGAAAGTGCCAAGATTTTGTGCTGTATTTCTGATAATTCCAACATCCAGATAAAGCTAGTTGGTGATTTCACACATGATCAGGTAAGTGTCTGTTTCTTTGAATCTGGAAAGATAAAGTGATGGAGAAGTACTAGTGCTCCATCATGTTATTTTAAAAGATAGGTTTCTACATCAACTATATTAAAACTGTATTTTGTCTTATATCTACTTACCTCTAAACAGTCTTTTACTGTGGCCCTATAAAAAACAATTATTTCATTAATAGAAAAAACTAAAATCATGAATGTTTGCAAGAAGGAAAAGGACAATATTCTCTGAGATATGGAGGCTATTTTGTAATTTTATAGTCTTCAACCTGTGTGGATAGTTTAACATATGTAACAACAACAGATTTTTTTTTTCTGTTTTGTGGCTAATTGCTAACCTATGCTTAGAACAGCTGTGACTCTTAATTCCTGCTTATTAACCAGGTTGTATAATTTTTGTCTAGAACTTCTATCAACTTATATGAAAAGTATTGGTTTTAATACTCTTAAAATTCTCTTTGTTTCCGTCTTTCCATTGTCAAAAACAGAGTATTAGCCAGAAGCTGATGGCTGGGTTCGTGGAATGTTTGGATAATGAAGACGCAGAAGAACTAATTAATCCAGATGAAGGTATGTAAAAGGCTATTAAAATGGCTTAAACTGTTGTCTTTTGCCTGGAAAGAAATTATTGAAAGAGGTGGAGAAAGTGCTTTTAGGTCAGAAAACACTCCTCTGTTGTTTTCTGTAGAATTGGACCTTTAACAGAATAAAAAGCACCAATGTCTTGTTAAGATATGTCCATAGTATGATGAGCAAACTACAGACTAAGTCTGTTTTCAGAAGACAAGTATTTAACATTGTTTTTGATGTATTATTTAGAGTTGTATTAATAGCAATTTGGAATTTTGGTCTTGTATCCCTCTACACTAATATAAGTTGATCCCTTAACATTCTTTTATTATACTTGAAGACTGAGGATTATTCTGTTAAATAGATTTCTTCACTTCAATATTCACCTCAACTGTTTTTCTTTTTTTTTTTTTCTCCCCTAATCAAGAGCTGGAGCCTGAAAAGAAGCGTGCACAAATCCACCATGAAACAAGGATCCATATTCTGAATCTCCTTATCACCTCTCTTGAGTGTAGTCCTCCCAGCCTTGCTCTGTATCTCTTGGGATATGAACTAAAGAAACCTGTCAGCACCACAAATCTGCAAGATCCAGGTATGAAGAGAAGTTGATATGACATTTAATTAGTTCTGTTACCAACACTGAGAATATTTATGGGAAAATTCGTGGGGAAAAGCAGTTCCTTTTAAAAATAAAGGCCTTGTTCAAATTCTAAAAAGCTAAATTAAAAGATATATTGATACTCAAATGCAGCATTTAAACAACTTCAGGATTTGATCCTTTGGTTAAGTTGGATTTTGGAACAGACATGAAATTAGAATTGTGAGGAAAAATGATAATTTAGAAATGAAACATTAATTTATTTACTATTTTATGCAGAGTGGTAGTGTCCCCGGTATAAAGAAAATTGATTTAAAGATACAAGAAGTACCTACATATGACAACATGGGAATCTACAGAGCAGATTGTCACTTTGAACTAGTTATACTACTTGACTATTGTCCTGTCCCTCCTCAAACTCCCATTTAAAATTAATTACAGGGAAGAAAACCAGTTTTGTTTTTAATGTTGTAGAATAAAACCTTTTAGAACAGGTGGTTTTTCATTCTACTGCTAGGAATATATTAATATATTTAAATATTCATACTGTATATTTATTTGTATTAATATCTGTGTGTGAGAATATGAACTTTGAAGCAACAGGAGTGGCATTTCTAAAGTTTCTTGAATTGGTGAGAATAACAGTGTGTTAGTGTGTGTCTTGTTTGCCTCCTCAGTTTCTGACTTGTATTCAGTACAAAATAGACATTGAGAAACTTGAGCAAGTCCAGCAGAGTTGCTCAGGGAGTTGGATTACTAAGCCTATGATGAGAAGCTGAGGGAGTGGGACTTCTTCAGCTGGAAAAGAGAAGGCTTTGAGGAGACCTAACAGAAGTCTTTGAATGCCTACAAAGACAGTAATGAGAGGATAAAACCAAACTCTTCAGAGGTGTATGTCAGAAAGATGAGAGGCAGTGGGCATAAATTGAAACAAGAGAGGTTCAAACTGGATATTGGAGAAACTTTTTCACCAGTAGACAGTGAAGCAGGCTGGCTGGAAGAGGTCATGCAGTCTTCATGCTTGGAAATTTTCAAGACTCAACTGTATAAAGCCCTAAACAATCTGATCTGGTATCATAACTAAGCAGTAGTTTGGTGTTGAGATGTCCTGGTGTCCCTTCCAGTTTGAAGTATGAGATTCTTTCACAATAGTTTTAAACAATATTTTATATAAACAAGTTTGAACAAACGTTTGATCATTTGGTTTTAGATATTTAGAGAAGAATAGTTCTCATTATCTTTAGGTTTGTAGTGGAAGCTATGGCCTGGCAGGTTTTAGTTCTTCATAGTTCTAAACGAAGAGTAGCTAGGACCTGGATATTGTGAAATTCAGTAGTTACACAGTACAGGTAACTGATAATGCACCAACACAATGTTACAGGGTATCATATGTTAGGTCAGTGGTGGGGAAATTTGTTGGAAAGGCATGAGAGAGCCTTCCCCACCTCTTTCAATTAGCTTGTTAATAATGTGAAGAAATAATGACCATAAGACATGTGCCTCAAGATAGTAATTTCCTATGAAAGCATCAATTATACATGTTCCAACAGAAAAGATGATTTCTCCTGTAAGAACTGCTTTTACTGCCTCAAGACATCTTTCTGGGTCGATTAAACAAGTAATTGGCTAAAGAAAGAATGCAAAAAGGCAGGATTTTGACTTCAATGTTATAATCTTCTCCCTGTTCCCCTTGGTTGCAGTGTCAGGTGCCTTTACAAGCATTAGTCATATAATGGCTGTAATTATAAAGACAGGAATTTAAAGCTGTTCTTGGAAATTGTCAAATGGGTACTCAGGTAAAGTTTAAATGTAAAAATTCAAATTCATTCACCTACAGACTAACTATAAATGTTTTCATTAGGTTTTTGCTGAAACGTGGTTCTTTCTTTGATTTTAATTAGTGGAGATAAAACTTTGCGAGATGTTTTTGCTGTAGCTCTGTGGAGCAGTATAGTGCAGCACGAGGTATCTGGACAATTTAGGTTCCATAATTCTATGTACTAACCTATATTTGCTGTGGAGGCAAGTAAGATCAAGAATGCTAAGAAGTTATTTTTCTATTTTAAGGTGTCTTGGGTTGCCCACGGACTTGCCTTCATGCTATTTTGAACATACTGGAGAAGGGTACTGAAACAAGGAATGGACCTACAGCAGTTCGGGAATCTCCTCATCTTGCAGAACTCTGTTACCAGGTATTCAGCATATGTTCTGTTGGCACATACTGCAAGTAGGCTCTAAATAAAATTAGCTACTTCTTAGTTGGTGAACACAGATGGTTGATGACTTTGATAATAGTTTTATTTTTAAAATGTATATGTTAGGTTTTTATAAATGTCGAACTCTTTCTATTCTACCTTTTCCTGTGTGGAAAAAGTAATATCTTGTAGCATCATAGAAATCAAAGAATCTGCACTCATGTCAGGAACTTGGAATTGGGATATAGTTTTAAAACTAATGTCCTAGATATTTTTGGTCAGCCTTTGAATCTGTTGTGACAATATGCCAATTTTTACTTTATTTTTTCATTGTGGAAGTGTAGTTTGACAGCAAGTAACATATAATCCCAAATAAACCAATGCAATTCTCTGATTTATTCTGGAGACATGACAGAATGTATGTATGTATGTCTGAGGGAGAGAAATGGGGAAGACAGCTGAATTAGACATATGTATGAGATACCTGATTTTTGGACTTAAATCATAGAATCATGTGGTTACAACTTGCATCATGTTGAAAATCCACAGAATCTGGAAAGGATTTTAAGCATTAATAAAAGCAAAAGGCAATTCTGTAGAAGGGGGGAAAATTTTTTTGCATTTCTTGTCTTGATGAACATGGAGACTGAAAAAGACGCTCATTCTTAAGTGAGCTGAACAAACAGGCTTATCTAGTGTCATGTTATGAACACATAGTCATTGTAATCATCCACTTACTGGTAGTCCTTTAATGTCATAATTCAATATCTGTTATAAGTAATATGTTCCACTTTGGAGTAAGCTAATGGAAAACTTACTGTAAATACTGGTAATATTATTTGACCAGTAAAACAGTGTTATGCATCATTTGATTTGGTCATTGGTTTGTTTTTAAAATAAATTCCATTAATAGGTATGTACTGTTTTTGATTGCCAGGTGATCTATCAGTTGTGTGCATGCTCTGACACTTCAGGTCCAACTATGAGATATCTGAGGACCAGTCAGGATTTCTTATTCACTCAGCTTCAGTATTTGCCATTTTCTATCAAAGGTAACTTTTATGCTAAGATGAGATTGTGCATGCTTAAAATTCAATGCATTCTTTGACTCCCTAGGCATGATAGAAGAAACATAGGTAGCATTATTAAACTGAATTAATTACAGCCTCTGCTAATCTTTTAATTCTGCAAATACTGAACTCTCCCTACTTAGGAAGTTCAGATTATTAGCACTGAACTTTTCTAAAAGAATTTTAGCTTTGGAATGCATCAAGTCTTCAGAAGCAAATCCTAATCTATGTTGTAATTGTCATTGTAGTTTTTGTTAGATTATGCTACAGACAAAAAAAAAAAGAAAAGTAAGAAAGCTGCAAAGAACTGAGGGAATAGAAGGCTGATGGTTGTAACCACCTATATCTTTCCTTCCTTTGAATAAAGTACTCTTAAGCTAATAGATGTGTTTTATGTTTCAAATCAGCTCTTCTCTGGTGTCTTAAACTGAATAAATGTACTTATTCACTTTATCAGATGCTTTACCACCAGTCCTTTGTTCAATGATAGTAAAAACTTAGCATTTAAGTGCATGTATCCAGCATATGTAAAGGACTGTAGGTGGTTCTTATATAACTTAGGAATCTAAATTAGGTTAATATAGAATAGCAAGATTCTAGGAGACCCATGTTCAAGTCTTACCAATTGTGGTTAAAACTACAGCTCACTTTGGGTAAATATCTGATTATTTTCACTGAAATTGGAACTAACCTTATTTGCTCATGAAGCACTGCATTCTCCACCATGACTGTTAGAACAGGTTGTATCCAGATTTGATGTGTATTTGTATACACTTAATTGCATGTATATGTATGATTTGTTTTCCCAATAACTACATTTTAATTTAATGACTTTTGTCAGATCTCTGTCCTTTTACCTCATAAACAATTGTCGAACTGGTAATAAATTACATCCTCCAGAAGCTTTCTCAAATGAAAAATGCTTTCCTTGGAGTAAGTAATATTATTTATGTTCAATTTTGTAATTGTTGCCTTATCCCCATCCAGAACATGAGATTTCAACACTGAATCAAATGTCTTGGCTAATGAAGACTGCAGCTATAGAAATGCGAGTGACATCGCTGAACCGCCAGCGCTCCCACACACAGAGACTGCTGCATCTCCTGCTTGATGACATGCCTGTGAAACCATACTTGGGTAAGAGGAATTTATTGTGAGGGTAAATAGGCTTGGATAAATAGAAGTATGAGAAACTTTTTTTGAATTCTGTTCTTTGTAAGCTTGTGACAGTTTGTTTGCAATATCAGGTGTGGAATTGCCATTGGAGAGATGGGAAGAAAGATGATGGTGGTTGTAGACTCCAAAGGGAAAGAAATCATGGCATCTTTTTGTTAATGGTTGCTTTGTCTGTGTTTCATTATTGAAACATCTCAGTGTATACACTGATGTAAAAATTAATTGTAGTTTATGAGGTAGGAGAGGAGAGTATTGAAAAACTATTAGAATTGTAAGAATTTATTTTGGGGTGCAGTTCAGAGTTGTTACAGTGTAGAGAAAGTGGAGGGTCTTCCTCAGTAAACAGTTCTGGACAAAGTTTCTCACTCTTAATGTCTGTCTGTCACAAGTTTTCAACCCTCTCTCACGGAAGATAGTAGCTACAAGTCGATTTTGTTTTTAGCATTGTAACATCGCAAAAATGATATTTCACCCCAATGTGATGTAAAATGCAATGTTAAATAAAAAGGCAAGATCTCAGAGTTTCAGAAGAGGGTACAAGTGAATCAAAAAAAGTATAACCAGGTAGCAATAAAACTCTTTATGTGAAGAAAATGGAATAACTGGAAGATACCATATCAGGCTACTGCAGTATGGTGTTTTCCCTTACTTTTATCAGTCTTAACACTCTCTTCATCCTTGTGAAGCCCTGAGTATGGGAAACTGTGTTTAAATACCCTGTTCATTTTACAGTGTCCATCCAACTGCATTATTCACACTGGAGGGTAGGATTTCTCTTTTGGGCATTTCTAGTACTGTCAGATCTGTATATAACAGCTTAATATAATATATGATATTGTGTAATTGGATAGCTTCTGTGTGATAAGTATCATTTTCATTCTGTTAACAGTTTAAGGCTGTATTTGTATTAGAAGACTTTCATATTAAAGTTTTCTCACTGTCGGCTCTCTCCATCTTTCTCTTTCAGTACTAATCAAGTAGGTTATACTTTTCACTTAGACTTTTTTTTGTAATTTATTTATTATGTTTCATTACCTTCAGCTGATGGTGAAGGAGGGATGGAGGATGAAAGTCGATCAGTCAGTGGATTTCTCCACTTTGACACTGCTTCCAAAGGTAGCTATTATGACTGCTGATTATTTACCAGTAAAATTTTTCTGATCCTGAACAGGGGGGAGGGCCACCTCCAGAAAGGACACTTTGAAAAATAAAGTAATAGACTTTATAAACAGCAGCAGTACATGAAACAATTTTATGTAGTGTGGGGCGAAAAAAGAGAATTACAGAACCTTGATGTAGATGGTTGGAGTAAGTGAAAAATACTGAATTGGAAAGGCAGTTAGAAGAGTCCGTATGGAAGGATGGAATGGGAGAGTGGCAGTCTGTAAATTTACTGCTAACAGTAGAACAGTGAAACTGTTACTAAGCCTGAACATATTTGTATTTTCATGGCAAAGAATATAAGTCCCAAGTAAATGAATAAGTTCAGATTCCTTATGATTTTTCTAAGTCTCTACGAAAGACTTGCATTGAAAACCAGCATGGTGTCATTTATAGAAAAAATTAGAATCTTGTATATTTTAATATTGATTGCATGCATATATAAAAGGAGAACAATACGATATAAAATGCATTAAGAATTTAAGGCTCTAGAAAATATTTTTAAATGTGTTATATACATTGATAGCACTTTCTGAAGGTTTAATGCTTTCTTTTGAAACTTTACACATCTAGATTTGGATTTACAAAGGTAAGTTAGGTCCTTTTGTCAGTTTTTTGTTTTCCCTTTGATACTTCTGAATACAGTTTGAATTGATTTGCATTTCCAGTACGCAGGAAGATCTTAAGTATCCTGGATTCAATTGACTTCAGTCAGGACATTCCAGAGCCCTTACAACTGGATTTTTTTGACCGGGCTCAGATTGAGCAAGTCATTGCTAATTGTGAGCACAAGAATGCACGTGGACAAGTGGTCTGCAATGTCAAGGTGAGCAGTGGTCCATGTTTTTGAGTTGCATGTGCTATTTTATATCTTAATAATAAAAAAAAATAAAAATCAGTGCATTAATAATACTTTGAAATTTGATTTCACATAAAAAATGTCTGTTTCAGATATGTACCTAATTTATGCAAGCCATTGGGATTAGTTTATTTCTTTTGCATTGCACATGGTGTTTTTTCACTTATAGTAGACAGATGCATCAGTTTGAGACACTTTCAGGAAATACTTCCTATCTTAATCTTTTTCCCGTCTTAGAACATCCAAGTGATATTACATCTACCTTATGTATTTCTTTGGTCCCCAGTACACAACTACCTAGTACTGCATGTGTGTACACAATTAGATGTGCAACATAGTTGTGTACCACAGTAGTTCTTGGAGGCTTTAGTTAAGACAGTGTCACACTGTGATGAGTACTTGATAAGCATATGATGAATAGCCCTGAAAAATTTGCAGTCATCAAAAATGAGTACAACTTATTTGAATCTCAGTTCTTCAGTTGCATTTGTCATTATGTAGCCATCTCCTAAATACTTCTAGGAGGTACAAGTACATGTACATCACTTTGTCACTTGTCCTAGTTTTGGCTGGAATTTTCTTCCTAGTAGCTGGTATAGTGTTGTGTTTCGGGTTTAGGACGATAATGATATTGATAACACATCAATCTTTTAGTTGTTGCTAAGCAGTATTTACACTTAGACTTTTCAGCTTTTCATACCACCCCACCAGTGAGTAGCTGGGGGCACAAGAAGCTGGAAGGAGGCACAGCCAGGACAACTGACCCAAAACTTGTCAGAGATATTCCATACCATATGATGTCATGCTCCTTATATGAGCTAGGGGGAAAGCTGGTTGAGGGCCACTGCTTGGGAATTGGTTGGACATTGGTTGGCATTGTGCATCACTTGTTTGGTATACTCTAAATCTTCTATTATTTCCCTCCCTTCACCCCTTCCTTTTCTGTCCTATTAAACTGTCTTTATCCCAACTCACAAATTTTACTTTTTTCCCCCAGTTCTCTCCCCCGTCCCACTGGGGTGGGGAGGGGCAGGGAATGAGTGGTTGTGTGGTGTTTATCTACCTGCCAGATTAAACAACATCATCATTAAAGTTTCTTTTTTAATGTTGTAATTTCAGTACCTTCACAGAGTTCTGGTTGCAGAAGTCAATGCTCTTCAAGGAATGGCAGCAATAGGCCAGAGACCTTTACTTATGGAGGTAAGTATAGGAAAAATTAACTACTGTTTGTTGCTGCTCTTGGTGGATTTCATACCCTGTCAAGCAGTAAGCTTTACTGTGAAAGCTTGTGGATTTGAGTCCTACCTTTGAGTTAGTAATTCCTGAAGAAAAAAAAATCAATAAGATAAACTACTTCTCACTGTACTGTTCTCTAAACAGCAGATCTGGAGTCTGTCTTCTTTTTTCTTTAACCTTTTCCCTCCCCACTACTGTTAACAATTGCAGCTCCCACCCCACTGTACAGAAAGCAATGTGTACTCATGTCAAACTTGGCTGTTGACAAGTACACTGTGTTCATCTTACAGCCAAGTTCATCTTGCCTTTCTCTCAGGGCATGCCAGTTTATTTCTTCTTTCTTCTACACAACTGTAGTTTCAGTGAACTTGGTGCTTAATTTTCTGAGATTCCTGCCATTTTATAAATTTAGTTGAAATTGGCTAAATGCATGTGAAGGATAAAGGAGAAATGACTTAGACCAAATAGGAAGAAAAGGCACAAATAGATTTCTCGTAGTTGTTTTTGTTTTGATTTTAAAGTGCTAGAAAAGAATTTTTCCTATGGGATTGAGACATTCACAGTGAACGGCCTTGTGAAAAGTAGCTCAAAAATGGAATGAACTGTCTTGTTAAAGTAATAGTAGCAGCTTGTTTCTAATAAACTGAAGACATAACTTTTTTTTTTCTGAAGACTATTACCAATAGATAAAATTGTCATCTTGAAGTCTGTCTTTGCTGATAATTTCTTTTAGCATACTGTAACTCAGTTTCTTTGTCGTGGGCGTTCAGGAGATCAACACTATCCTGCAGTACGTAGTGGAGCGGAACAAGCTGCTGCAGTGCCTCCATGCTAAGAGGCATGCTCTGGAGTCATGGAGACAGCTGGTGGAAATCATACTCACTGCTTGCCCCCAGGATCTCATACAGGCTGAGGACAGACAACTGATTATCCGTGATCTATTGCAGGATGTCCATGACAAGGTAGTGCTGTCCTGGAAATCAACTCTGTTGCTGTGTCTTGTTATGTGAAAGTACTACAAGTTGTAATCCAAATCGTCTGCCTTTAGTATTCTTTTTAGTTTTCTGATTGCTACTATGCTCAAGTTGAATGCACTGTGGACAGAGGGGATCCTCTGTATTCTTGTGAAGTTACTGTTGAACTTTGAATCACATGGTGACAAATTTTAGAGACATTTTGGTATAATCCAGTATGATGGTGGACAGGAAAGGATGTGTGAAAAAGAAACATCCCGTTTTGATGAGGAACAAAGAAGAACTTATTGAAGGCTGAAAGCAAACAGTACTGCATTTGCTTATGTATTGCATTTAAATGGCTCACTGCAAATCCTGCTGCTGCTTTTGAAAAATGAAAGAGTTGAATGAAGCTTCATAGTAGAAAAATTAAAAATTTTACAATTAGGATGGCTTTTGGATGTGTGAGCTTTTGTCTTAAAAGTCTAGGTATTTTACTGCTGAGTCATAGTAATTTTCAAGACAGACTAGACAGTTATTACTGACACAGCCATTTGCAAAGTTAATGAAGGATCCTTCTATTGTTTAGGCTGCTGGGACATTATCATTTTTTTGCTTTATTGTGAGAGTTGTGTGATTTGTAGTTCTAATTAATAGAGTTTTTATTTTGAGAAACATATATGAAAATGATATATCGTTTTAAAGAAAAAAGTAACCTTTTTGGGTATTGTTTTTGTTACTTCCGTTATTTTTTTCTGTAGGAGTTACCTAAAAGCTATTTTTTAGTGGAGCACTGATTTTTTTGTGTGAACAAAATTAAAAAAATGGGAAACAGGGGAGGTCTTTACTAGCTGAAGAAATTTGTTTCTTTCTTAAATCATTATGGAGAGGAAATTTCAGACTCTTAATTTTCTATAATGCTTTATTGAAGATCTTTGTGAATTTGAGAAAAAAATTATTGTTACTGTCTATTGAAAATATTTGAACTACTTTGCTAAATGACTATATTGCTTAAAAGGAAATCTCCTTGGGGGTTAGTGATAAAGATACCAGGTTTACCTTTTAAATGATGACGTGAACAAAAATAGAACATGCTAACTTCTTGTTAGTGTTTCTCCACAATGTCTTAATGCTTCTTTGATGCTCAGCTCTTTGAATTTTCTAAGTTGTACCTTCACATTTTTAGTGAGAATCGTTTTCTTAAATAGCTGTAAAGCAAATAAGGTCTTGGTTGGTTTTTTGCCAGCTTAGGTTTAGATATTTTACTGATAAAGCAGCTCAAATGTCAGCACATTTCTTCCCTTTTTACCATCCAGATTTGATTATCATCCTGCTTGTGATTTATGTAAAAAAACCCAGAACGGTCTTCTTAATTAAAATGTGTTCAACTCAGGTTTCTGAACAAGTTTCTGACATTACAGATTTTGATGTGGTTTAAAATAGTGCCTAAATAAGTCCTTATGTGTACATAAATGAAATAATCGTGAGAGGCTGAATTAATTGTTCTAATAACTCATGAAATCAGACACTTTTTAACTTTTTTCTTTTGCCTTTTTTTTTTCTTTCTTCTTTATTAAGATCCTTGATGATGATGCAGCTCAGGAGCTGATGCCAGTGGTGGCAGGGGCTGTGTTCACCCTGACTGCCCATCTGAGTCAGTCTGTCAAAACTGAGCAGAAACAGCCACTTGCAGTCCCCATGGCGGGACAGTCCCAATATGTCTTGATGCTGGATGGTTCTTTTACCTCATCACCTGGCTCTGAGAGCATATCCATGGGTTTTGCTTCCATTGGTGACTCCTCCCTCCACATCATCTTAAAAAAACTGCTGGATTTCATTTTGAAAACAGGTGTGTTGACCTTTGCAGTGTGTGTGGCGAAATTCCAACTGCCAAAAGTAAAAAGATGGGCTGAGCTGCTTTCTGTTACTGCAGTGAAGATTTTGCTTAATTAATGAGGTGGATCTTACATGATTAGTATAGATGTAAGTGATGTTACTAACAAAAAAACCTAAATACATACTTTTTAAAAAATCTGAACAACAAACAGAAAGAGATGTGTAAATGACTGCAAGCAGAATTTCATATTATCACTCTTGGAGTAGCATAAACTTGCTGAATTTACTCATAAATACACTTTCATGCAAGTGGTAGAACTCCACCTTAAGAAATCTAGTTGTTTTACTGATTTCTGCCAGCACTGCCATAGGAAGGTTAAGTGTGAGTGGAAGATGGTGTTACGGAATTTACGTTTGTATGGTTTTAATTGTGAATGTTTCTTGTTAATAGGTGGTGGCTTCCAGAGAGTGAGGACGCACCTTTATGGATCACTGCTTTATTATTTGCAGATTGCCCAGAGACCAGATGAACCAGACACTTTAGAAGCAGGTATGGTCTAACTGTATTTTGCAAAATAGCAAAACTGAAAAATTGTTATTAAATCCTAGATGCTACAGTTTCTGAATGATAAGTTGTCTTCTGGAAATAGATGGAAACCATCTTATCCCAAGAGCCTCTGAAATTAATCGCTTATGCTAAACAATGCATATCTTATATTCTGACCTGTCTAGTTAGATATGCATTTAAAATGTGTTGTTCTGGATGAGGATATTAAATTTCTGACCTGTAGCACAAAAGAAGGTATTTCATTTGTGTCCATTTAAAGCCCTGCATCATAGCTACAAGACTGTCAAAGGAATGGAGATTACTTGTAACTAGCTGTTCTCTAGTAGGCCCAGCAGTAGAAATACCTTGCCTCCACTTCTGTATGTACACTCATACCATAGTGATCTTATTTTAAAAAAAAAACAAAACAACAAAACCAAAGCAAAAAAAGCAAAACACCAACCACGTAAAAAAACCCCAAACAAACCCGAAAGATTATTTCATATCTTTTTTCTTCCTTTGTCTGAAGATCCTCCTAGGGGGGAACAAACAAAAAGGCGTCACACACACACACCATTCCAACCCCCAAAACTAAGCAAAAAGTAAGTCAACCAGAGTTGCTACTTATCCAAGAGTGCTTATGGTAGATATCACATTCTCTCTGTGAATGGCTTAAATACTTGATCTGTCAATGTTTCTAATCATTATTTAATCTCAGAGCTTGAACAAGGATTCAAAAAAACAACCTTGGGGCTAGTACCTCTGCATGCAGTCTCTTATGGCTATTACTTGGTCTGCATTTTGAGCTACAGTAGTAAAAAAAAAAAGAGCAAACTGAATTTGTCATGACCCCTTTGTAGTTTATTACCGACTTTGGTTTCATCACTTTCCCACCTAACTTGCCTTGTTTTCTTCCCTCAGACTGAATTTTTTGGTCCCAGTGAAAGTTCATAGAATCATAGAACAGGTTGGGTTGGAAGTGACCTTAAAGATGATTTCATTCCACTCCTCTGCCATGGGCAGGGACACCTTCCACTAGACCAAGTTGCTCAAAGCTCCATCCAACCTGACCTTGAACACTTCAGTTCTTATATGCATTAGATATTCTATGTAACACGTAATGAATCTTTGAATTATTTTAAGGGTACTGTTTACAAGGGTGGTATATGTATACAGATACACACTTTTTGTTCTGGCTGGCCTTTGTGATACTTGAGAGTGAATTTGTAGGAGAACATTTGCAATTCTTTAAAAACCCTTGTCCATTGTTTGGGGCATTTCTGTTGCAAGGTAAAGAGGATGCCCTGAAGGATGTAGCATCAGCTGTAGCTAAGCTAATGCTAAGCTGCCAATCTTTGCATTTTTTTATTTTTTGTTTCATTTGCTTTTTACAGCTAAAAAAACTATGTGGGAACATCTGACAGCTCCTGAAGATGTGTTTAGTAAATTGCAACGGGAAAACATGGCAACTATTGAGAGTTATGGGGCAGCTCTGATGGAGGTGGTCTGTCGTGATGCTTGTGATGGCCATGAGATAGGCCGGGTAAATGAATCTCTTCCTTTGAAATTGCTGTTCTGTTTGTTTTAAAGAACATCTTCTGTGTAACGAGGGGAAGTTTCATGAGGTGGAACTAGAACAGTTTTGTAGATGCTTAATCTCTTTCAAGTTTCTGTCCTCCCACTCATCCTTCAAGCTGTTGAAAGTAGGGGCATACATGCATATTAAATTTTTTCTCAACAAAGCCATGTGTCCTGTGGTTTAAAAATACTGCACTACTGCAAAAGGTGTAGGTATGGATTTTTTTAGTATTTTAAAATCATGGACTTATCAGTTTATTTACTCACTTTGGGAAGATTTAGTGACTTCAGGAAGAAGTTATAATTTTTAATAATAACTTCAGTGGACAAGAGTCTAGTCTGGATGCAAACTGGCTTTAAATGGTAATCATGATTGAGGCAATACTTCATTAAAATGTTTTGGCATAGTTGTTGGTCAACAATATCTGTAATATTTTTATAGAGAATAATAGAGGAAAGGTAATTGGCTCATACTATACTAGTATGAGAAAGCTGGAACTATTTTTCACATAAAGGATTGCAATTGTAGTGGAGAAATGCATTCTGCTTTTAAGAAGCTGTTAGGAATTGCTTAGCATTTTATGTTTCTAGGTATTTGTTAAAAATCTCATTGATCTCACAGACTAATTCTGGTTTTATTTTTGTTTGTTTGTTTTTATTTTTTTTCTTCCCTCATCCCAGATGCTGGCACTGGCTTTGCTTGATCACATTGTTTCAGTAGACAAACAGCAGCAGTGGCTGTTGTATCTCTCTAATAGTGGCTACCTGAAGGTGCTTGTGGATAGCCTAGCAGATGATGATCTGACTCTCCAGAGCCTGCTCACACCTCAACCCCCTTTACTTAAGGCACTGTACACCTATGAGTCCAAAATGGTAATACTACTTCAGAAATGATTTTGTGGTGTGATGTTAATTTTTTAATTTTACTTTTTAGTAAAAGTTGTTTGTCTATACTTTGCATTGATTGTACTTGGAGATATTGTTAAGGAAACTTTCCTGTCTGACCCTTCAGGAGCCACTCTGGCAGTCACACTTGCGCCACCAGAGATTTTAACTGCTGGGAATGAAGCCCCCTCGCAGCAGGCGGCTCCAGTGAACCAATGGGTGACCCTCTTGACTCCCTACACTCACCACACTCACACAGTTACATAAGGTTTCCTTACCACTTTGACCACAGGTTTCTCAGAGCAGAGTTTCAAACATCTGGATCCTTAAAATAATTTAATCATGGTGCAACAACGGAACAAAAGCTTCAGCTGGTGCCTCCGAGGAGGGACCCAGAACAAAGGAAGCCCTGGGCTTTTATACCCTCACAATCTGTGTCAGTGAGTCTAGGGTCTTGCAGCTGAGTCCTCGACTCCTGCTGTGTCTCTGAGTGTCTGGTCACCTGGCTGGGCCACAGGTCCCCATACTCTTTGCTGTGTGAAGGGTTGGCACCAGTTCACAGCTTCTTGCCTCAGGCTCCTGCCATTTCCTGCCACCCAGAGCTCAATCTCCAACTAGCAGTGCGGCTGCACAGCGAGCTACCTGCACTAAATGTATTCAACAGTATTTTACTAAAATAGTAGTATTTGAAGTGATGCTAAAATCAAGAGAGAAAATAGTCATCATAAGTCTCATTGCACATCTCCAATACTTAACCTTCTCTACTCTTGTCTAGGCATTCCTCACTAGAATAGCTAAAAGTCAGCAAGGTGCACTAGAGCTGTTGCGATCTGGAGTGATTGTGCGGCTGGCACAGTGTCAAGTGTATGACATGCGACCCGAAACAGACCATCAGGGGTAAGTGTTGGTTCCCTGGCTGATTATGAAACTGTGATATAGTCTTGGAAGTATATGATGTCTTTTTATAGCCTGAGTTTTTTTGAATAACGATTTGTAGGTTTATTCTTTGTGTGTGTGTGTGTGTTTCTTTAACCTATCAATTCAGTTTAAAGCTACCTTTTATTGAGAGAAAAATTTCAGATAAGTGGGTATGAAGTTGTACTTGCATGCTAGTTACTTAGACTATGTAAAAATGTATTTGTTTTATAGATAGGAATGATCAATGGATTATTACTAGATAATTTAGACTGTAATGTTTGAAAAACAGCCTACACTGTAAACTTATTTTGTGGGCTTTTCAGTTGGTGAACAAAAAGTGTAGAGTTTGTCCTCCCCCATAAAGCATTAATGAGAGAGCAGTAAATTAAATGCTATTTCAGAAATATTTTATGATGTGTTTAAAAAAAAATAATTCACAGTTAGATATTGCCTAACAAGTTTCTTGATGTGTTGCCATGTTAGCCATTGTGAGATGATTGAGAGAAGATCTCAGAGAAGGAAATTCCATATTTAGGTGAAATCACGCTGGTTGATTTCAAGCCTTGGTCCTTGTTTTAAATTTACAGTTCTTAATGACACACAGGGGGTTCAAACACTTTGGAAAAATTTAAACCTTAGACAAGGTACTCTGTTTAAAAGTTCCAATTAGATGTATAAGATTGTATAAAACCTATAGGACATTTTTAGAGGACTGTTTATCAGCTGCTTTAGAATGAAGCACACCTCTTCCTAAAATATTTGAGAATACTTTGTTTTATATATATGTAAACAGATGTTGTGTTTCTACAACCAAGTAATCTGATTTAATGTAATACAGTACAAAGAAGTAATTTTCTCTGCTTAGAGAAAATGTCTGGTAGGAACTGTATATCATAAATGTGTTGCTTTTCCAATATACACTCAGTTCAAGTCCGGACCTGTTACTGAAATGTGAATGTTTGTAGGTTCTTGAGGATCATTGTAGGCTGAGGCTCTGCCTCACTAGTGGACTTCACTCCAAGGTGAAGTCTTGCAACCTTATTTGTTTTTTTTTTTTTTAAACCTCTTAAGAATGTATGCAATGAGAGATCCCCCAGTCTTCATTCCTGCTCCGGTGGAACGTTATCGCCAGATTCTTCTTCCGGCTCTTCAACTGTGCCAAGTGATCCTCACATCTGGTATGGCACAACACCTACAAGCAGCAGGACAGGTAAGTCCTGAAAGATGCTAGAGGATCACTGCTACTGCTCATTCAAAGGAATTGTATGTCCCTTTGCTCTCAAAGTAAGGGATTTTTTTAAAAAAATCCCATCCTCACTGGTAAAGGAGGTCACTTAAAATTCTTCAGAAGTAAAAGCATTGCTTCTTCTCTGCTCACTATTAAATTTTGAGTCATTCATATTTTCCCTTTTCTTCTTGTGGTACAGGTTTTGCAGTTTCTAATTTCCCATTCAGATACTATCCAGGCAATCCTGAGGTGTCAAGATGTTAGTGTTGGATCTCTCCAGGAGCTGGCCTCCCTGACAGGAATAATCAGCAAGGCAGCTTTACCTGGTAGGAACTGCCGTTTTGAAGTCTCCTCGCCCCGTCTACATGAATCTCAGGCTTTGTTTTTTGTAAAGAAATAGTAAGACATAGAAGAGAATATCTATAACAATAGAGAACTTTCCTGACACGTAGAGCTCTGGGAAAAATTAAAAAATATTAAATAATTGTTCTTGCAGTAAATATGACAAATTTGCAGTGGACATAATGCTCTTACCCATATGTATTTGACTTTCCCTTTGACTTTCATCATGCTACCTGACAGTAAGTACTTTTTGTTTCGGAGAAAACTTGCAAATAGAAGTGCTCAAAGTATAAGCGGTATCTTCAAAAAAGAATTTTCATTCAATAAGTTCTGTGACTGAGGAAATGAAGATAGGAAATTGTTTGCCTATCCATATTTTTTGTTAATGTCTTCTCCAGTTTTGTTTATTTACAAAAGAAAACTTCCTGGGGGAAGTGCTGCAGATTAGTGTGCTGACATTTCTCTTGAGTGACTTATCTTCTCAGAGGGCTAATAATTATTGTGATGGATATAGTGATTTCTTCTGCATGCTGGAGGACTTGCTTATCATTTCAAAATAAGTTGTCTATTTTGATTTGATGGCTTTCTTTGTTCAGGAAAGAACTACAATAGAAGGGAATGCAGAGCTAGAGGTTGAGCCCAAATGTTTCTTTGCTTACACTGTAAGGAGCTTTGTACAAAAGCTGCAATTTCCATCCCAACCTCCCTTCCCCCATTTAATTACTTACCAGAACACTAAGCCACATGCTCTCATGCATCTTCTAGTAGCTACATTCATATCCGAATGTTTTGCTCAAAAACTCTGCAGAATACAAGTTGTATATTGGGCTGAAATTTTTCTGATCACTGCTTGTATTTAAATGCATATACTCCATAAATCTGTTTAAGAAAAACCAAACAGTTATTTAATGGCTGTGTCTTTTATCAGGAGTGTTGAGTGAGCTGGACGTAGATGTTAATGAAGGGACGCAGATGGAGCTACAAGGACACATAGGGCGATTTCAGGTAATAAAGTTGAATATATATAGCCCTTGTCCTTTTAGAATTGTCTATCTAGATGCATTTCTTCCTTTTTTTTTACTCTGAATAGCAGCAGTTATGAAAGGGATGTTTTCCACCATCATGAAGAATGTGTGGTAGTTTAGGTTTTTTTGTGGGGGTGGTTTGTGTGTGAGTGGGGAGGTACAGGGTTTGTTTTATTGGAGTCTCCCTGACTTCCCTGCCCAGTAGAAAAGATAATATTTGGTAACATCAGAGTTGCATCAGGGCCTTTGTTTCCCTCCCTGGCTTAGGGTTCATTTTATGTGGAGGAGAATTTGAAGTCGACACCAAAGCATGTGAAGTAAATGCAGAAATACTCTGTTACCACTTTGCCACAAGCATGTCTCCAGCTCCACAGTTTGGCTTATCACACGCTACTGTTTTATTTCTTTCCTGCTGAATTGCTACTGAATTAGTTTTTGCACTCTATTTTTATGGAAATTACTATCTCCATATTCAGATTTTGTTAGTTTGTCTATATGGGTGTTTTAGGAGTGGGAATGGGTAAACCTAAGCTGTCATGAATCAGTATAATAGTCTACAAGAGAAATAAGACAAAGTTGAGGACATTTGAATTGCGTTAATTTCTCATAGGCAGTGGTTTAGGTTGCCATAAATTTCTAAATTAATTAAAGGTGAGTTAAAACACTATGCTTTAAAAAATTTTAGTTTTGTTTACAAGGTGCTAACAGTTTTGCCTGCATTGCTTTTTTTTTAATCTATATTTACTCTTCTGTTTTAAGGGACATGTATCACTTAAGTGAAAAGAATCATGCCCTTCATTTGTTGAGTTACAAATTCAAATGTTCTTTTCTTATGGCAGCGGCAGTGCTTAGGACTTCTAAGTCGGTTTGGTGGTTCAGACAGACTACGCCAGTTCAAACTGCAAGATGATAATGCAGGGGGAGACAGAGTGAACAAGAGGGATGAAATTGAGTTGGCCATGCAACAGGTAAGGACACAAGAAGCTCCTAGGACCTTCAGTCTAAGCCTTTTACTTGCTGTGCAGATTTGTTTAGTTACCATACTTTCATATGACAGTGGTAATGCTCTTCACTGGTTTTAGTTTGGTATAGTATCCCACATTTTGTTTAAAGCAACCTTTGAAAGTGTGTTTACATAAATTTGCTTTAGAAACCTTTATTGTTTTGGGTACAAACTCCGTGAACTTCAAAGCCTTAAATTGATCAGAAATTTTCAAAACGAAGGCTGGGTATAGAGGGCAGTGGCTAACACTGAGTCAGAGCCACAGGGGATTAACTATTATCCAGAAATTTTAGCTAGCAGCTTTGGGAAAGAGACAAAGTTGCAAATGCTAGACTTGAAGCTGTAACTGGTAAGAAAATAGAATTGTCACATTTTGATGAGGAGAGGAGCAAAGCATGTTGTTCATTGACAATTATCCATTTAAAATCTAACGTTCCAAAGCCTGCAGATATTGTAATTGACATGCTGTCTTTTTTTTTCCCCTTTGTTGGCAGATCTGTGCAAACGTGATGGAATACTGTGAATCACTTATGTTGCAAAGCGCCCCCAGTTTTCAGCACACTGTTTGTCTGTTTACTCCTAGCCTGTCAGAATCAACCAACCGAGATGGGCCTCGTCAGGGTGAGCTTTTTGACTTGCTATTTTATGAGACTGAATGGTGTGACATTTGGGCTAGTAGAAAATGATGAGCTAGAGGCTGTAGTTTCACATACACTTTAAGTCACTTCATGCCAGTGCCGTAGCTGCTCGTTTTCTAATTCTGGATATGCTTGTTCAACCTTGCACTAAGCCAAATCAGGAAACTAATCCAAGTTAAACCAAAGAAATTCTTTTCATTCACTTCCCATGGTCACCTCAGAAACATATATATTGGTAAAGAAATGTGTATGTAAATAAATAGCACAAGAGAGGGGAAGGTGTGGGTTTCTCTTTTTCAGTGCTGTGCTAGGTTACATTATGTGAAACTAGGTCTTCATTTATGACATGTAAGATGTGTTTTGATGCTGATTGGAACTACTGTAACACATGGCAAGAGTTTACAGTATGCTGTTATGCAGTTGAGTGGTTAAAATATGTAAATAGTAAGACTCCTAATCTAGTTACATTTACTGTTACACTCAGTACTGCAGCCACAGAATTTTTTGCCTAGACTTTCATTTGTGTTACTTCTGACACAAAAGTGCAAAATATAAACTTGCCAGTGCTTTCCTGACTTTGACTACTTTATTGACAGAGAGCATACCTTATTGGTTCCTTGGGATTTTTTTAGGTGGTTTGAATTTTTTTTTAATTTATTTTAACTTGTTCAACATCTTGTCTAGATACACAAGCACCAGTGGTCCCGTATTGGCACTTGCCTGGCCTGGGCATTATTGTCTACCTGCTGAAACAGAGCACTAGTGATTTCTTCAGTTACTATGACAGCCATCGTCAGAGTGTTAACAAACTGCAAAATGTGGAGCAACTACCACCAGATGAAATAAAAGAGGTAATTTTCTTCTGTAATTTATATATTGTAGTAACTTAGACATAGCTGTAACAGAGACTTCAAAGCATCTTAGATAAGTAAGCAGTTTCATTTCCTGTGCATATTCCTTCCTACTGTTGCTGATGGGGTCCATAGAATGGGTGATCTAAAACTTTAGGGAAAATATTAACTTTGTAAAAGTTGTGATTTTCATAATAGTTGTTTGGAGATACATTTAATTTTTCCATTTTTCAATCATCAAATTCAAAATAGAGAGCAAGGTTTTGAAGAAATAGTAGCTTACAAAAAAGTTCTAGACACTAATATGTAATCTTATTTGCTTATTTCTCTTGATATTCTGTGATTCCCTATAGTCTGTTTTTTTTCTCTTCTGACCACAGCTGTGTCAGTCAGTTATGCCAGCTGGAGTTGACAAGATTTCCACTTCGCAAAAATATGTATTGGCAAGGCGACGCCTGGTGAAGCTAATAAACAACCGAGCCAAGCTGCTCTCTCTCTGTTCTTGTATCCTTCTGGAATTGAAATGACCCTCAAGGTGATGCTGCAGAAAAGCAGAGAAATATAAACAGGTTTTTTTACCTGGATTTCTGACCACTTTGAGCAAAACCTTTTGCAAAAAGGAAATTTGAAATACTGGCAATTAAATTAAGAGGGTATTGCTGTGCTATTGCCAGAATGTAAGTATTTTCAAGTTAGTAATTCCCATTTTTGAGACCCTGCTAAGACTTTCTGCTGCATGATAATAAAGGAGTAGTTACAGCCCAGTCCTTCAATTTAGTATCCAGACTTCCTAAACATTCACATACATATAAGTGTGGTGGAAGAAATATTCTGAAAAATTATTTTGATGTGCCTATCATAACTGAAGTTTCCAGTCTTATAGTCCACCTTGCATAAACCTAATCTCATAAATCTATGGAAATAACCAGTCATGCACAAAAGAATTGTGATTCAACAGATCATAATTTTCCTCTGAAATCTCCCTTGGGAAAGATGTGTTCTCGCACACTTACCTGTTGCCACCAACGATGTTACTGCCATCCCTAGCTTTATAACCTCACCTTTTATTCACTGCCTCTGCAGCTGACTACCATGACAAACCATATGAGCACTCATGCTGTGCTCTGCTGTGGAGGGCTGGTTTAAGGCTCTAAGGGTGAGTAGCAGTGTGGGAGCCAGCACTGCACTGAAGAGATAGGAGAGTGAGGGTGAGCGATTCCTTGCCAGGCCGTGGCAGAGGGGGATGACAGATGGTTGAGCTAACATCTCCAGCTGCTTCCAAGTGTGTAAATGTATAGTAAATGTACTATCTAAACACAACAAAATTGGGCTCCTTCACTTAGATGTGTCTGCAGATATTATAGAAATATGTCTCTTCATTCTTTGGCGTCATCTGGAACACTATCTACTGCATTGCACACCCACTGACTCCCAAGACCCACTGCTGTCCTCTAGGATGTCATTTAAGAAAGGAAGGCTGCAAGGTAAAATTTCTCAAACATCAAAATGCCTTTGAATAACTTCTGATGGTTAACTTCAAAACTGAATTACTACTATTAATATATTTCCATTTATATTTAATAAAAGATATTTTGTTTGGATTTGGCATACCTTTGGATTTTCTGCTGGAGAACTGGCAATAGATACTGTTGACTCCTGGACTTTTGGAGTTTGTGTATTACACATAACCTCCAAAGGAAAGTAAAAGTAACTATTTTTTTATTTCTGTTGTTCCAACTAAGTGAAGTTCAAATAATATAATCAGATCAGTGATTCAAAACAGTTTATAGGAAAATATTTCAATATAATAATTTAAGATGAAATTAAGAAATAAAATTAATATTGGTGGGTTTAAAAGTATTTTTCAGAATTATAGGTACCATTGATTCACCAGATGATTTTAAATTTGTTGAATTTTGGTTTTTAAAAAAAAAAGGGGTGGAAGGAAGTCAGAAAGGGAGAAAGTTTTTTGCTTAAAGCACTGTGTTGTGTGGTCAAAACTATTTATGACTTACTCTGTATGTATTTTCTCTAAATCATTTAAGTCAAAAAATTAATATAATTACTAATGCAAAAGTTTACTGAGCAATTTGGAACACTGTGTTTTAAACTCATTTTACAACTTGATAGAGAGACAGTATGGAGCAGCCAACATAATTTTTACATCTCATTTTCTATTGCCAGATTCCTTTGGATCCGAGCCTAACTTGGATTTCAGTAGTGGACTAAATCGGGTGAGCCAGCACGATATAGAACAGGTGAGATGTGACGGTCTGCTGCAGGGTACAGAGTGTGCCTGACTACCCTGCAGCTGTTGGGAGCAGGATGACTGTTGTTTTCCCACCTCTGAACAACCTGCAGTAACAGCATATAACTTAATTTAGGATTAATGAAGCGTTGCAGAATTTTTTTGGAACGTATTGTGAAACAGGTGGCAGTTGTGCTACTGCGCACGTATCTTCGAATCTTAACATGAAAAGTTAAATGAAAAACGAGCTATACTTACAAAAAAAAAATCATCATTCTTTTTCTCTTACAGAGTGGTCAACCGATATGGTTTTTTTTAATAATAGCTCTCTGAAAATGTCAGTTATCCTTGAAAGACTGGCAATATGAGGGCAAGTTTCCCAGTTTTCTGTGATCCTATGGCTGTTTTACTACAGCTCAGCTGCAGCTAGGCTGTAGAGAAAGGAGATCAAAAGGGTAACAGAAATTGCGACTATAAAATGTGAATGCTAGCCCAGAAGTAATTTCCACTTACACAGCAATTTAATATGTACAGCATCATCTTGCTAAAATACTTAGAATGTAATTAATTTTTTCAGTGACTTTTTACGTATGTATTAATGAAAAAATTGGACTCTAACTCCTAAACAGTTCTTAAGTCCTTCCAGACTAGGAAAATTTTAATTGGAAGATGTGTTTATGTGACTGTAACTGAAGAAGCTGAATTATAACTGATAATTCCTAGAACAGGAATTTAATTCCTAGAACTTGGAGAGGTTATAAGGAGGTAATATTGAGATAATCAGTAAATGTGCTGAGTCACCCAAAACCCTCCGTAGAAAGTCCATCCATTATATAATTTATAGAGAAAAACGTGAGGAAAGAATGCAAGTAGTATTTATTAGAAGAGTCAGAAAAAAACATTCTTTTGAAAGCAGTTCAGAAGTAAATCACAGCAAAAGAGTTGACAGTTGATGATGGATAAGCTAACATTCTAGGAAGAGAAGATTTGGTATTGATGACTGCATCTAATCTCTGTTCTTCAGCTTCAGATTGAAGCCACAAACAGCTTTGGTGAATCTCTGCAGAAGAAGCTTCTGGAAATCGAAGGTTTATATTCCAAGGTCCGGTCACGATACACCTTTATTCAAGCTCTTGTTAGACGTATCCGTGGTCTCCTAAGGATATCAAGGACCTGAAAGACTCTTGATACGTGCTGCTTGGCCCATGAAGCAATGTATAAGGGCAGGCCTTTTGGATCATTGTATTTTCTAGATCAGACATTTTCTAAATACTGTCAAAAATATTTTGTTCCTTTTTTTTTTTATCCCTATGGATGTGTTTTGTGTACTTTCCTACTGCTCCCAACCTGACGGAAAAAATAAAGGATTGTTTTCAACTGAGTTATGATTAATGTAAAATTTCAAGCAAGAAAGAATTCTAATGGAGGACATCAAGGAAACAGGAAGTTCTGCAGCTGTGATGACATTACATTTACGGGTGCTTTCAGAGAAAACTAAAAGAGTTTCGTGTATGTTGTTCCTGTTTCACACACAGATTTAATGAAACCATGGCATTCAAGTTTCATCACTTGCAGACCGTGATTACTGTGGTGTGGATTCTGTATTCGTTTTGCACCGTGAACTCCTTGTTTCTCTCCCTCTGTTTTTCAGCTGAGAGAAGTACAAGCTGCTTTACTTTGAACAAGTTTATATAAGGAAAAAAAAGAGTGGTGAAAGTCATGGAAGGTGACTGCCCTAGGTTTGGTACTTATGGCTCTGTGGAGTAAAGTTTTCTGTGCTATTCTTGCTGAAACAGAAGTATAAAGACAGAATAAAATGCATGGGGAGGAAGCCAGCAGCTGTGAAGGGTAGGTTGGTTCTATAGTTACAGATTGTTCTCCTATGAGATATTCATATGTCCTTGTCTCTTCTGTAAAAAAACTATTAAAAAAAGAAAGGCTTGACCACTGATTATTGACATAAGATCTGTTGGATTTCTCCCTTAATGCGGTCTGATCTTATGGCCCAGTTCACCACCTGTGCCTTGTAAATTGTTTCCCCGGAGTTTTCCTTACTTAATAGTTTATAATTATTTTATATTTACTTATCTGCACAAACTAATTATGGATTACATCATTTTTATGCAGGGATGATGACAGCTGTGCTATCAGGTGAGGGTTATTAGCTATTCCATAGGAGCAGCTTGGTATTAGTATGTTTTATACAGTTGGATTTTTGTCTATTCTCATCATGGTTTTTTCTCTTTTTTTCCACCATTCTCGGTGAAAACCAAGAACTAACATACAGCGCTTCTCATTAAATACACGGATGTAATGTTGGCATTGTTGGCTTAGAGGAATCCACTACGTTTTAGAAAGCACACCATGGTAGCCAGCTGGCCGCTGTGTGGCATTTCGGTAACGTTTGCACCGCGACTCTATCCCGCCGTGCTCCCGCAGGTGCCGCCGTGCTCCCGGAGGGGTGCGGTGTTCCCAGAGGTGTGCGGTATTCCCGGAGGGGTGCTGTGACCCGGCTCCCGCAGGTGCCGCGGTGCTCCCGGAGGGGTGCGGTGACCCGGCTCCCGGAGGTGCCGCGGTGCTCCCACAGGTGCCGCGGTGTTCCCGGAGGTGTGCGGTGCTCCTGGAGGTGCCGCGGTGCTCCCGGAGGTGTGCGGTGCCCCGGCTCCCGCAGGTGCCGCGGTGGCAGCAGCGCGGTCCCGGCGGCCCCGGGCCGGTGACGCCGCGCGTGCCCCTCCCGTCCCCGCCGCCGCAGATTCGTCGCGCGCTGTCCCCGGGGCCGCGGGTTTTATTCTCTAAACCTTTCCCTCCGCTCTCCTTCCCGCCCCGGCGTGTCCTCAGGGGGAGGGCACGGGGAGAGCCCCGCGCTCAGACCGTTCCGTCCTCGCCGAGGGCGGGCGGGCGGGCGCCCGGCCCCTTGTGTCGAAACGGCGGCGGCAGCAGCGGGGCCTGAGCGCTTTGTTTACTCGCCGCGGCGTTCGACGTGGAGCCGGGCGGCGGCGGCAGGGCCAGCGCGGCGAGGGGAGCGGAGCGGAGCGCGGCGGGCGCCGGCCGAGCGGCTCGACATGGGTGAGGAGCGGGCGCGGGGCTGGCGGGGAGCGGCGGCCCGAGGGGTCCCGTCCGTCACGCCCTGTCCCGGCGGCCCGTACAGAGGGGGCGGCGGGGCCGGCGGCCGGGCCGGTGTTGAACCCTCCCGCGGGGAGGGGACGGTGCTGACCGCCAGCACCGCCGGCGGGATGCCGAGGGCCGGGCACGGGGCTGCTGCCACCTGCCCCCGGGCCCACGGCCGGGCCGGGCCGGGCCCGGCCCGACCCGCGGGTCCCTCCCGGGGCGCTGCCGCGGAGGCGCCTCAGGGCCGCCTTGGGGCGGCGCAGCGCTGACCTGCGAGGGCGAATCACCCGAGCGGAGCGACAGGAGGGGGCGTGCGGTCATATCCTGAGACCAGAATTAAACTCCGATTCAAGTTTGTAATGGGTTCCTAATAAGGAATGTATTATGAGAAGAGGTGCTGCAGAATAGTAAATGAAGTAGAGGGAATAGTAAGAGAGGCCCTGAATGTAAGGTTGAAGTGATAGGCATGAACCTGTCCTATTACAGATGGTATTTGAGCAGTGTTTTAGTGTGGGAAAAGCGTACGTATTAGCATACAAAAAGAGGGAGAGGTGTCTGGCAGTAAGCAAAGTTACTGACTTAGAGGAAAGAGTTTTCAAATCTTAGGCCTCCATGGATCCAATAGTAACCTTCTACTTGTAATGTTTGTATTGAAATACCTTTTTTCCATCTCAGTTTTGTTAAAGTTATTCACTTGTCTCACAGTAAATGGTGCCTTGAGAAGCACTGTGCAAACTGGCCACTGATGGCCCCTTGTACGTTCTCCTTTTACAAGCTTTAAGTGTATTGACAAAAATATTATTTAGCATTACATATATTTGTTATAAGAATCGTTGGAAAAAACATAATTGTTACTGGCTTAGAACATTAATATTCGTTCTACGATTAAACATCTAGTAGGCATAAATCAGATGTTAGTCTGGCCAGAAGTACTCTTGCATGCATTTAGAAAATAAATTACATGTTGGGGTGAGCCACTTTTGAAAAAAAAAAAAGGGGCATTTAAAATCAGCTCTGTTAATGTACTTGATTTAGTGCAGCTTCACAGTTTGTAACAAACTGATTTAATGTGTACCTACTGATTTATACTTCATTTTAAGAAAAAAAAAGTGGATGGTCCTGTGGAAGACTGTAAAACATCTTCTGAGGCTGAATTCTTTCAGGCATCAGCATGTCCTTCTCTAGTGTTTGGGATTGAAAAGACAGAGTCTGATACAAACAAAAGAGAAGATGGCTCAGATTTTGGCAAATGAGAGGAAAGAAAAAATAAAATTGTGGGAAAAGTGGGAAAGCTTGATTCTACTGCAACATAATTTGCTGCATTGAGCTACCATAAAATCATAAAATAGCAGCATAAACCAGGAAGACATAAAGTGGTTCAGCACACAGCTATCTGGGCAACAACCTGAACTTGTCTGTTTTCATTGAAGAAACATATTGTAGCCCCATAAGAAATAAGGTTGGTCTCTCTGTCTTTCCATATCTGCCATATTGCTAGCTGACATGGAAACATCTTTCTCTTCTTGTTTTTGTAGGGGGCTTTTTCTCCACCATTTTTTCCAGTTTGTTTGGAACTCGAGAGATGAGGATTCTCATCCTGGGGCTGGATGGAGCAGGAAAAACAACCATTCTCTACAGGTTACAAGTTGGAGAAGTTGTTACCACCATTCCAAGTAAGCAATCAGTGCCGTAGGGAGAGTATTTGCCTGTAGCCTGTGATTTGCCTGTAGCTCTAACACATAAACTTTGTCAGCTGAACTTAATACATGCTTCCTTCATAAAAATAGAACCTTATGTTGTAGGAGCCTTGCACTGTTGTATTTAAGAACTTTCTTGCATAAAAGCATTACAAAAGAATATTATGCTGTCCTACAGAATGCAAAAGGCATTTGACCTTAAGATGGTTAGCAATATTTGGCAGGCTTTTTGTGATAGGTCGGTGTTCAGCAGATGGTAACTTTGGACTGTATAATTCTTTTGTTTCCAGATATAAGCTATTATGACAATTCCAGAGGTCATTGTTATTGTACATAGGATGGTGTCAGTGAATCACACCTATTTAATTTTCTTTTTTTTTTGACAAGAGTCTTAATTAAATAAACACTTTTGTTTAACATGGAGAAGAAGAAATCAGATGATTTACGTTCTGTAGAAAATGTAACAATAGTCAATGTGAGGTCTCACACACCAACCTGCTACACCACCATGTGTGTGTCGAAGTGGTCTGGCCAGGATCGCACTGTGTAACTTGAAAGACAAGGGATGCTTGACTTCTGAGTGCCTGTCATCTCTCTGAATCTGACTCTGGTCAGTTTTACCTTTTAGAAACCAGCAGTTTGCTATGCTGTAATCTTTCTGCCCAAGGGTGGTGCTTATTTTAGCCTCCATAAATTCTAAGCAGCCTGTGCCCACCATTCACTTCCCTGTGCTGTGTTTCTCTGGGCTGGAAGGAAAAGGAACGACATGCGTGTTCTAATGCAGCTTTGTTGCCATCTTCCAGACATCTCAGTGTCAAGTCCTCTGCTGAGAAACTGGTTCTGCTTTGGTTATGCTGAGGTTCTTACCACAGTGCAAACCTTGCAGGGACATGAAGAACACCTTCCTTAGTGTTCTACTGCTGTCAGTTGTGTACTTGGTTATCAAAGCAGGCCAGTTCTTTACCCCTTACTCTGTTTCTCTTGGTGATTTCAGGCATACTTCTGTTGATTTTTAACAATGTTAGCATTTGTTACAGATCTCTGCAATCTGTTTACAATGTGGTTTTATTGTTCAAAGAAGAAAAATTACTGCATTATTTTGAGCCATGTTTGTTGGGATAACTTTGCAAAGGGCATGAACTTCATTATGCAGCTACTGAGAATTTTCGGGCCTGAAAATTGCAAACAAAGTGCTGTAATATTCTTCAGAAAAACAAAGAAAAATCACCAACAGTAAAATTGTGTAACTTTGTTTCAGCCATTGGCTTCAATGTTGAGACAGTGACATACAAGAATCTGAAATTTCAAGTTTGGGACTTGGGAGGACAGACAAGCATAAGGTAATAGATCTCTTAAAATCAAAAGACGTAATTAAATTTCTCTAAAAGCTGCCAAGTTCTTGGAATTCTCAAAGCAGGCACTTATGAAAACTGGTTTAAGTTTTAAAAACAGCCCATTGTCAGGAGAACACTTTCTTCTGATGGAATTCAATTTGTAAAACCTGTAATGTACTACAGATTGGAAAGAAACAACCAGCTGTTTGTATTTGTATACAGTTTTGCCTTGAAAAACAAGTTTATTAGTGTAGTAGGCAATTGAGTAGCATTGGAGAAAGAGAGGAGTGGGTGATATAAACCCAAAAGAATACTTAAATATTCTTAAGAATGCAAAGCTAGGAAGGTGAATTTAGGTGTAGACAGTAATTTTTTTAGCAAGCTTTGCAAGTTTTGTAATGAGTAATTATTAGTACACCTGTATGATCCTTTTTTCAACGCTCAGTAGTAAGATGCAAAGTAGTTAGATAGTAAGCTGCAGTTAGTGAGGTATAGGTTCCTTCCCTTTTTAGTTTCAGTACAATAATTCTGAAAAAGGTGGTTTGTTTTGATCCTTGCTAATCACTTGCCTGGATGAATTAGTTATTTAAGATTTCCTTGTTTATCCTTCTTTGATGACTGTAATGAAGAAGCTTGTGTCTTTAAACTTTCTTTGCTTCCCTGTCCCTTGGTTATGGTCCTGATGTCCTGCAGGCTGATTCCCAAATAAATTTGTCCCCAGCACTTCTGTCCTTTCCCTGTTTTCAAGCTGCTTTTTTGTTTGTTTTGTGTTTTGTTGGGCTTTTTTTTGGTGTGTGTGTTCTGCCTTGGAAAGTATTCGTACTGTCTGTTCCTTTTTGTAGCCTCTTGAAGATATCTTCTACTTGCCTCCTTCCTCTGGGTGATCTGTTTTTCATTATCTGGCTAAAAAGAACTGCTAAACATGCAAATTATATGACTGGAACTTCTCTTTCTTCTGCAGGCCATACTGGCGGTGTTACTATTCAAACACAGATGCAGTCATTTATGTAGTGGACAGCTGTGATCGAGACAGAATTGGCACTTCAAAATCAGAGCTTGTTGCTATGTTAGAGGTAAGAAAACAAGGATAACAGTCCTTATCAGTAGAAAAGAAATTGAGAAATTAAAACTTTTTCATTTGAGTGAATGTGAAATTTGATTCAGTGAATCAAGTGAAGCTCAACTTCACTTGTGAAACTTCAGCTCTCAGCATAGCCCAGGCAACGCTTTTGACTGAAAAAAGCACCAAATACGCTACAGATACTTCATGGTTTGTGCAGTGCTGTCCTGGCAGTTACTTACATGAAGCCTTGTGGTCATATGAAAATTTACCTGCCTCAAGGACAGCTGCTCAGTACTGCAGTGGTGGCAAAATCAAGCCACTGAAAGATTAACAGTAATTAGGATTCTACTGCATTTTGAAGCTGAAGAACATAAGCAGAACAGGGTAATAAAAATAAGGAGTTGAGCAACACCTCATTCCCTCCCCAGTTCCTGCAAGCTCACTTAATGTGCTCTATTAAATCCAACTATCAGCTTGTTTCATAATTTGGACTGGCCACGTTCCTGAATTGCCCCATGGGATACCATGATAGAATTGAAAATAAACACCATTCTTTTACTGAAGAATTTTCTAGAGAACAAAAATCAGCGAACAAAATCATTGACAGCTGCTGAAGTTTCTGGGGTTTCTCTGCTTAAATAAATTCAGTAAAAGTCTCTGCGACAGCTTCCATGATTCCCTTTTTTTGTAGGAAGAAGAGCTGAAGAAGGCCATTTTGGTGGTGTTTGCAAATAAACAGGACATGGAACAGGCCATGACTCCCACAGAAATGGCAAATGCCCTTGGCTTACCAGCTTTGAAGGACCGAAAATGGCAGATATTCAAAACCTCTGCAACTAAAGGCACGGGCCTTGATGAAGCAATGGAATGGTGAGTAACAGTCTAGTTATGCTTCATTCGTAGGCTTAATTTTACAGGCTTGGTTTTGTTTTTTTTTTTTAAGACTGGATCTGTGGAATATCTGACATAAAAGACAAGAATCCACATTAAAAGAATGAATGGTTTTCTCCTAAAAGTATTTCAGCAGAACTGAAATGAGTTTTCAGTAAGTTGACTTAACCTTTTTTTTTTACCTAGGCTGGTGGAGGCGTTGAAGAGCAGGCAGTGATACAAAACTGACCAGTGCAAGGAAGTTTCAGTTCTATCCAGCATCCCCCTTTCTGCAGTTAAGTATTTTCAGGCCACAAATACTTGTAAATAGGACAGATCTGAGTTTGATTCCTGTAATGTGGATGCTTCTCTTGAATTGTAAAACTGAACTAAGTGAATGTCTGTGTACATTATAATGCTCCAGTTCTTTCTTTTTAAAGAATGTACTTATGTTAATTTGTATGAAAGTCTTACTGGCTGGGAAAGATTTTTTTTTTGTCATCCCCCTCGTCCTTTGGTGGTTTTGAGTGGCCAGCATATTGGTGTAGTTAGAACACTAATAAAATCTGGAACTGTCAGCTATACTCAGAGGTGTGTTGCTTCTTAGAGGTTGCTTGCTAGCTGCTTGCTTACAGAAACAAGTCCCAACTGCTGCCAGCTTTAGCAGCCACCTAAACACCTAAAGAGGTTTCCTTAAGCTGATGTTGTTACACTTCATAATCATTCAGTGTAGACACGCTGATGTACAGCAACAGAGTACAAGTAATGAACTCTTGGCTGCTAACACAGCATTAGGCTTCTGAAAGGAAAATAAATGTCTTCAGTAGACACCTACTGCCCTGATGTGCCAGGGCCATAATTTGAATTTAACTTCCACCTCCTTAAGCTGTTACTCCTGTACTCTCAGCTTAGCCAGAAGTGACAGGTAGGTAGCTCGGTACAGCTGCAGAAACTGAAAGCCAAATCAAAGTCGGGAGGCAGACTGTTTTCTCCCCAGCATCAGGGTGGTCAGAGGCAGGAATGCAAGTCATCACAGAACCCACTTCTTACAAATGAAGTAAAATTTAATATAAAATATCACAGTTATTGCCCATTCAAGTGTACATGCTCTAGTAAATATACAGGTTTGGAAAAAATTGAAAAGCTTTTATTTAAGATCCTAGATGAAAGAGGACATGAAAAAATGCTAATAAATACATTTAAAATATGTAAATACTTTTTTAAACAGTAATTAGTTCTTTAGTTCAGTATTACTTTTCATTCCACCATTGCTAAATCTTTCAGTGCATGACTTCGATGTCTCTTAGCCTTGTGCATAGGACGCAGGGATTCTATTTTTCTCTTTCTGGTTTCTGCTTTGTTCTTATGTCTCTTCAGCTTCCTCCTTGCAGCAATATCAGGATTTGCTACAGTCTAGGGAAAAACAGTACATGTTTGTTCAGTTACAGCCAACAGCAGTCCCTATGAACATCAAGTGCTTTCTAAGAAACTGGTGGCTGCTAAGACAATGCACAGGTCTTCTCAGGTTCCTCACAACTGAGGGTATTCAGGCTGCTCTGCCCTTCAGGAAAGCGGGAAAGCATTGCTGTCAGCTAGAACCTGCCTGAGAGGCTCATCATAAACAGTTTCTTGTGAAGTTTCAGAAATGAAATGATGAAACTGTCCTAATTCAGGATGAAGTTCTTCCTCAAACTCCCCTTCCTGGGCAGTTCTCAAGCCTTTAGAGAAACCCTATTTCTTTTTCTCAGAAGAGAAAGTAGAATCTTACCTGCAAAGCCCTCTGCTTTTTCCTCATTGCTCTTTTCTGGTTGGCCTGTTTCTGCACAGAAGAAAAGGCAAGAGAAAAAGCCTCCAGACCAACTAACTTCTTGAGAAGTTCTATGATTTCTTGGGAAAGGTTCTTCAGTGTTGGATCTGTTAAAACAAAATTGAGTTGCTTAATCTTTTCAGCATATGGAATGAAAGCCAAGAGTGCAGCATGGGTCCCTCTTTAATAAAGGACAACTGCTCTGATTCACCTTGCCCAATATGCTGTAGAGACCAGTGCCTGTGAAATCTGCTGGTTCTTCACCAGCTGTCCCAGAGAGCTGCAAGTGGCTCTTCGTGCCAGCAAACTAAAAATAATGCTGCTGAGAAGCAAGTTTTTTTCAGAAGCATAATGGCTTGCCAAAGGTAATTAGAAGTGGCTTGCTGTGTATAGCCACCAGGGTTCTATTGGAATAGGCTTTGTTGGAAATGAAGATGATTCCAGCCTTGTTAGTCAGCATCTCTGGAAAGCACAATAAGGGCTGTTTTAACTGTTAGTTAGTGCCAATATATTAACTACAATCACTGGAAAAAAAAAGATGTTGGGGGAAAAAAGGCTACTAAGAGATATTAGGGGGAAATAGAGCAGGGCAAATGCTTCCCTCAGTCTTTCAAACAAGACCTCTTTCAAGTGCTTGTAGAACTTCCAGAGAAGCTTGTGTAAGCTGCTTGCCTCACAACATGTGAGGAAACATCTTTGCATATATTCTGAAAAAATCATTTGAAGGTCCTTGATTCTTGTCTGGGCAGAGAAAGCAAAAGGTCAGTTCTTTATCCACTCACAGTACTGTCAGTCTCTACCATGTCTTTTCCAAGTCTCTTACTTAGCTAAGAAATAGTGGCAGCTAAGGCAGCTGTTCCTTACCTAGAATACTGTTACTGTCCTGCACAGTTTTTCAGTTCTTTTGTATCCTGTCTGAGATGTGGGCACCCAGTACTGCACACTGAATTTTTATGGCATATACAAACCACAGAATTAAATCTTTTTGCTTTGTTATCTGTTCTTTTCCTGACATTGGATTTTGCTTGACTGAACATATTTTCATGAACTATCTAAATACCAATGTCTTGTTCTTAAACGAAGTGTCTCTTGTGCTCAATGGGAAGTTGGTTTGTCTTTCTCCCACCGGACCTGGCTTAAGATCTTTCAAATAGCCATGGATCTCCAGGGAAAAACAAGGTGTGGTGTTCAGCAGAAGGACAGACTGACTGGACTCACTCAGGAGAAAGGGAGAAGTGAGAAGTTCTGTGCCCAGTCCCACAGCTGTACACCAGCCTGCACATCCCACATGCTCTATTCCCATTGCAAACAGCTCCCTTCCCTTACCTGCTTTCAGTCACAGTGCACACATGCCACACACTACAGGTCATTTTCTCTATTCCAAAAGGGGCAGGAACAGCTTTGTTCTGGCTTCCTTAAGACCCATACTCCGTTCCTCTCCTCAGCAAGGACTCCTTGAGTCTTGCCACCATGAATCCACCTTTGAGTACTACACTTTTCCCACTCAGTCACATGCTCAAGCTTTACCCACTTGCACAAAGAAGACTGCCTAACTTCATTCCAGTCTTTGAACATGTAGATTTTTGTTTCAGCTGGCATACACTCTCCTCCTTTCCTGGTGTTTTGGTTAGACAGCAAGGAGGTGAAATTCACTGATTACAGTATCAATGTCTCAACAGACAAAAGGAATGACAAACTGTACTGAGGCACAGCTCTGACACACTTTCCTCTTTTCTAGTCTTTGTGAGGGAAATCACTTACCTTGCTCTGCATAGTTGCTGTTCAGCTCCCTGTACAGAGGGGTGAGAATTGTCAGAAGGTAGGGCTTGATCCTGTCTTTCCCCAGATCCACCGAGATTGCTCCCAGGAACTTAAAGATGCAGCTTCTCTGAAAATAAGTGTGTGGGACATGAAGTAAGGAAGACTAGAAGGAAACTTCCTAACTGAACTGCTACAAGAGTGCTGTGCCTCACTGTTCAACATACAAGCCATTGTTTTAGACACTCAAGTCAGAAACTCGCTGCTGTCACAAGGTGTTACTGTATCCAAGTACAGCCTTTAGATGAGACCTGACTCCTGTTGTGTAAGCTGTGACTGGGTTGGCAGCTTTTAACACTGAACAGGCTTGTTCTCACTCTCCTGAATTGAGGCAGCTGAACACACAAGAGTTCAACCTAACTCTGCACCACAGGGAACCACTGTGCTTTTCCTGATGCTCTCCCACACACCCCCTCCCCTTCTCCTAGCAAGTTACTCCACACCGCCATTCCCCTGCCTGCATAAACCTGGCGCTCTTGGGCTTTCAAAGTCCCCTTCAGCTTGGTGCCTTGGGGTTTATCAGTCTTCCACCAACCCACGAGAAGGCCGGAAGCATCAGCAAAAAGCAGACTGGCACAAGCCTTTCCTGAGAATCCCAAACTGAAATGCTTATTTCTTCAGCACCTACTAGTCCTTGCTTCAGCGCCAGCTCACAGCACCCTCTGTAGCTGGTCCCCTGAAAGCAAAGAGCCAGAGCAACACACCTCTACAAGTGCCTACTGCATCAAAAGCAGTGGGTCTAACCCTGTTCCTTACCTTCAAAGGGACCTTAGGGGAATATGCTGCTTCTCGCTTGGCCATGACAGAGAGCTTCTTCATTAACCACAGCAGTGTGGCTGGATGGCCCTTCTCTTGTGTGTCCTCTCCTTGAGCAGAAATATCTTTCTCATCCTCTGAGCCCTCCTGCTCTTCCACTTCACAGGTGAGTTCTTCTGCCTCTTTACCTTCTTCTGAGGCAGGAGCTAGCAAGTAAACAACTTTGGCCACAAAAAGCAAATTCTTTATAACCTGAAGTGTGAAAACAGAGGAGTCAATCACTGTGGGTTCCCTCATTCTCAGTAGCAGGGCATGTAAAAGCCAATGCTTAATCTGAGAGAGGAACCTGCCAACCCAGGCTGTAATGGCTTCACCCACTGCCAGGTAAGCCACGTGACAGAGCATTTTAGTCCTATAAAATATCCTCAGTATCCTCCTGCAGTATGGGAGAGTCTTTCCCCAGGAGGAACTCTGGTACCCCTGGCTCTCCACAAGGAGATCTCTGACCAGGTTCACAGTGGAGTCAGACCTCCAAGCAACACCATGAAGCTGGACTAAACACTCACAGCAAACAGGCTGCAGTGCAACTGCAGGGATCCATCCACAGATCTGGATCCCTGCTCCAGGATGTGTTGGCCCAGCCTTCTCCAGTCTAGGCTGCAGAGCCAGACTCTCCCTGAGAGAGGGACCCCAGTCCCTTCCCTGCATGGTGCCTCCCCTTGCTGTCCCTGCCGCCTCTTGGGAGGCTGACACCACAAAGGGGACTTTTCTGGGCCCCTGTGAGACTCACAGCTGCTCAGATGCCCTCAGCACAGAGCAGCTGGCCCTGAACTGTGTGTGTGCCCTGAGCCATCACCACCACAGCAGCACTGCTGTCCTGACTAGGACATAACACTGTCCTGACTAGGACATAACTAGCATGCACTAGGGCCTGCTCTGTGCCCTCCTGCAGCTCCAGATCTGCTCCTGTTCTTACCTGCTCACCCAGAGATGTGTCCAGGAACTTGGACTGCAGCTGATGGCAGAATGCAAACACAAGTTCTTTCATCTGGGGAAAAGAAAAACAAGAAAGAAATGTCTCCATTTAAGGGAGCTGGTAGCAGAAACTCAAAGCAGTATTTGCAGTCACCAAAGGCACTTCCCAGAGGAGGCCAAACGATCAGCTCAACACAACTTCTGCATGCATCTTACAGTCTACAGGGGAATCTTCGTGTTGCTGAGAATAAGACCCCAAAGAACCCCCCTCCCAGCAGCAGAGACACATCCTCAAATCCCTTCAGTGATCAGGGTTAGGCAGCAGACAAGCAACTAAAAGAGAATGTGCATGCCAAACTATAAACTACTTTTATGTCCCAGTCAGGGTGAAGAAGCAGTACAGACATCACTACCTTTCTGTCCAGTTCAGCAGTCAAGAAGACTGTGGCTGCAGACAGTTCTGCTGGTGTCTTTTTCCTCTTCCCTGACTTTCTTTCCTTCCACTTGTTGACAAGTTCTTCTGGCTTATAAGACGCAAACAACAAGCCAAAGATCTCAGTGGCTGTCAGCCACACCCAGGTATGAGGATACCACAGGTGAGACTGGACATGACCTGGGGGAAAGGAAACCTCTTTCAGTACAGAAGCTGGTCCAGTGAGAGCAAAAATGGAACCAGGTCGCTCCAAGAATTACCACAGCATACACTACAATAAAAAGGTGAAGGAAATGAACTGTCCTCATCTGCTCAGAACATAATAAAAGACCTTCTAGCAAGTCAATCCAGCCAAAGCAGAGAGCAGCAAAAAGCTACAAGTAGCCAAATGTCCCCACAGTGATCAGGTGTTCTTGAATGCACCCCACAGCACTTTGAAACATCAAAAGATTGGGCCACTGCTGAAAAGCAATGACAACTGAGCAGAAAAAGTGGGCATGACACAAAAAGACATTTGTTCCAATCCTGACTGAGAAGTCATGTTTCTGCAGCAACTATGGTCCCCTCATGGCCTCAGTGCACAGCTCATCTGCCCATGATGTCTGGGGACTGGCTGCTGTGAGACTCGTGTCAGCTGGCTCTGCTGCTGATGGTCAAATCAAACCCTGGATAAAAGCTGAGGATGCTTCAAAGAAGAAGCAGAGCTGCCTTCCTGAATCACCTCTATCCAAGCTGCTCATCACCAAACAATCCAGGATAACAAGGGTTATCTGCTATCTCACTAAAGGCACCTGGCAGGCTGGACTCTTTAAAGACATCAACCTGCCAGATCCAGGTCTTCTGATTGCAGCAAATGAACCAATTAAAAACAAGGCAATGAAATGCCAATAAACCAGGTTGATATTCTCTAATCTCACACATAGGGAAATTGCTTGAATCAAATAGCCTGGCAGACATACAGTACTGACAGCACTATTACCATATGTCATCGCTTGCTGGCTGGTATGTATGATCTCATCGAGAAAATCTCATCTTCCCAGAAGAACTCAATGTTTTCATCCAAGAGGATGTAATTATGGTCAAGCATGCAATAGTTTTCAACTGTTTGCTCTTAGGTAATAAAAAATACTTCCCAGCAACTGAGACAGAAGTGTCTTGTTTTCATCAACCCTGTAACCTTTTCCATTAGCAACTTCTCTTTCATTGCCCAGTAACTGCTGTGTGTTAGCATTTTGTAGAATGAAAACCTTGTATGACAAAGTTCAGTTATTTGTATTAGGGTGTGAAAAACCACACGGCACACAAAGAATCTTCCTTGTAACACAGCCGTAATAATGCCTGGTACTTACCCCAGATATTGCTCACAACATCACTGTTCTTGGTTAACTGAATCAAGTTGCACTCTGTGATTAGCTTTTTTACCAGCACAAGAAAACTGAATAGCAGCCTATCTGCGGCCTTCTCCTCCTCCTCTTCAGTTATCTAATAAAATCAGCAAGTCAAGAAAGATGCTTATGAGAACCTCAAGACAGTGCTTATTAATCCTTGCTAGATAAATTTCAGATCAACCCTCCAAAAAACCAGAAGACTGACTTGCATTCAATTCCTAAAATAAACAGAACAGAAGCAGCTCTGCTGAAGCATTTCCTCTGGAGATAATCTCTGCAGGAGATTGTTATTAGAATCATTCTTCTTGTTTTTCATACAGACATTAGTATAACAAACTGCTGGGTTTCTAAATGCAAACAATTACGTACATTGTGTAACATTTATGTCTGTGCACGTATTTGTGCAGATTTGTTTCTCAGCGCTGGAGCCAAGCTGAGTGCAGATTTGCCTGTATCACCTGGGAAGCCCCAAGTTGTTATGACAACACTGTGTGTGCTGCCCGTGGTCCTCACCCTGCCTGCAATCACCAGCTGGCTTGATATAACTAGTCAATACTTCACCTATGTGTTGCAGCACAGGGCACCATCACACCGAAATTTCTCCTCACTGCAGGTATCATCTCTTGCCAATTTACAGATCCTGAGGTTCTTTTCTTTCTTGTGCGAGGGTAGCATGCTGAGCATTAGTAACACACACGGCCACTCCTCAGGCACAGTGACTGGGATCACTTTGGCACTATCATAGGCTAAGCAGAGTCTGAGGCAGCCTTTTTATTCTGAGCTAATCATGTGCACTAAAAGGATTTTCCATACAGCAAAACCATGGTCTGAAGTGCAGGAGGGAACCCTTTTGAATGTAGATAACACAGGACAAAGTAGACAGTCACAAGCCATGCACTCCTGACCTGCAATGCTTACACAAATCTCTGCAGCTAGCAGACACGTTTCCCACACTGCAAGGAGCAATGTATCTGCTGGTTACACAGTATGGCTGCAGGCTCAGGCCAGGTGGCTTTGCAAAGTTCCTTTCCCCCTTGTGCTGTGACATATGATCTCAAATTTGGGCTTACAAGCAAAAAAATATGGTTCTAGGTCAGTGAGGTCCACTTCAGAACAAATGTGTGTGTTTTGTGTCTTTCCTCAGTCCCAAACAGTAAGTCCAACTGATAAATCTTTCCTACGCTTCTTCCCTTTTTTCGTTTTCTTAATTCTCTTTCCCTGACCTTCATGCATGGGGAAAAATTACTTACATTTTCAAATTTACTTGGGTTGATTTCTTTTTCAATCAAAGTGAGGACTGCTTCAAGCCGCCGTTCAAACATTACTCCGTCCACTTCAACAAACAAACCACATGCCTGGGCTGCCAACCTCCTGTGTGAGCTCTGACAACACAAAAAATAACACCCCTTGTTACTTCTTGATAATCAAATGTGCAGGAGCTCCCATGTGCTGGTAGCAACCCATACTTTCTGCCTATCGCAAGAGCACCTTAAGAGAACCTGTTTTTCAGAGTACTGTTGAAAAAGGAGATGCTGCCAGCTAGGTACAAAAGCATCTGGCAGCAGAAGTTAGCCCTGGAAATGCACCCTAAAACTGAATGCCAAAGGACCTTTGCTAGCCCCATTCCCAGCTGCAAAGGCCTGGGAGCTACTTTGACTCTTCACAATGGAACAGGCAGCTCACAGCCACAAACCAAAACTGAACATGTTAAGATGAAAACAATGAAGTGTTGAAGAACACTAACTCCACTAATGTAGAGGGACAGAACCCGAGTTCAGTTGGAGGATAACTAATCACCTAGTTATTAGGTGCCAGATGAAAATGGTAGCAATATGCAGCTGCGAAGTCTGTAGGCTGACCAGCAGCATCAGCAGGTCCCTACATTTGTGCAGCTTTATGAAGTTATACCATTTCCTGCTCTCTAAGTTATGTACAACTGAAACCACCAACCCACCAGATCTGGTACCAGCAGTCTCTCACTTGCCTTGATCTTAACTCAGCCCCCAAAACAGAGTTCAGACTCAGTCAGTGAAAAGCCAAAGAGTACCTTTTTGCTGTGAAACCACTCTGTGACCAGTGAAAACATCAGATCTTGTTTTTCATTGTTGATCTTACTGAGAAGAGATTTACAAGTCAAAGCCGCCATCTTTTTACATTTGGCAGAATCATCATTTATCATCATCATACAAAGAGAGAGAAAAAACAGCCCGCAGTGTTTGTGGAGGAGATCCTAGAAAGAAACAACCATTAGTCAGCCATAGATCCCCAAATAGCTTCTGGCATTTAAACAGAAAAAGAGGGTTATTTGTTGCACTGTGTTCGGTGGGCAACACTGTGGGCACTGAGTGGGCTCTAGGTCAAGGCAGATAACTGCTAAGATGGGATGATCCTGTTGCTGGAGCACACAGGGAGAGTACAGCAGTCCCAGCCCTTCTATGACTGTGACTTGCTACCATGTCTCTGGGACAGCAACATGAGTGTCAAACCTTATAGGGCATTTTCGTGCCCAGCTCTCACTGAAATAGGCTTAAGTCCCTCACCACTGCAGCAATCAGCCCAAAGGTCTTTCTCCCAGAGGCTGAAGCTCTTTGCTATTTTACAGCCCAGGAACCAATTTGAAGTACTTAATCATCAGGTGGTGCTGAAGCAGAGATTACTGTGCAGAATTTCTCTTCCTTCCTCCAAATTCTTGCGTGATTGCACTTCTCCCAGTCTCCTGAATGCTCAGCTAAGCACCAGCTGCAGGGCTTTAAGGCAGCTTAAGATTTTGCATGTGATCCTGTATAGATGCATGGTTATTTTTTAGCTTTCATTTTGATCCACTCCACTGAGAAGCCCTACCTCTCTAGTCAGGCCAACAAAACAGATACAGTACATCACACACCAGTTCAGTCAACAATCTCTTTCATGAATGTTGAAAAACCCTTACAATGAGAAAACTCCAGATTTCACTTTCTATTTATACCCCATTTCCTAAACTGGTTGTGTTTTTTCCTAGCATAAATCACCAGTGAGTTTATCCAGACTCCAGCTGACACAGCTTTATTTTACTTCCAAACTGCACATTAGACAAAGAAGTACCGCACACTTTCCAGCATGTCATTCCTCTTTTGAAGCAAAGCCAGGTTCTTTGGAGATAAGTGAATGTTCTGCTCATGATAAGAGATAACAGGAACTAGCAGTGCTTCCAAAATCAACTCCTCTGAAAATGCTGTTACTGCAAACCACAGTAATTGCCACCAAGGGGTGCTTGTTACCTGTGGGAACATGTCCAGGAGATACACAATCATCTCCAGTGCGGATTCTCTCCCAGTTTCATACTCATACCTGTGAAGAAATGATTAACAGTCAGGGCTGAGTTAATCCTCCTAGAGAGTTGCTAACAATTTACAAGAACAGCCACTTCCAGAAACACATGCTGATAGGGATCTTTCTACAATAGCTACCAGATCTGGCCTGATACTTGGGAGAAGAGAAGCAGCAAGCCCATCAGCTCCATCTCTCAGCGAATGGGCACAGGGACACAAACAGGCCATAAAGGGGTCCAGCCAAATTGCATCAGCATGGCCACACTGTACTGGGGAACCTGGTAAACTACTGTCACCTTGAGCAAGGGAAGGGTAAAGCTCAGAAGGATGTTCGAGGCACAAATCCTGCTGAATTGGTGCAGTTGTCTCAACTGTGCCTGCAACTGCACTTGAGACATTGCCACAGGACAGCAGTCTCATAAATGCACCTTCCCTTACTCTTCCTGGATTTTCCAGTTCACCTGGTCCATAACCAGTGGAGCCAGTTAACCACTAAGCAAACAACAGAACCTTTGTTTACAAACAGATAACAAAACCAGCTGTGAAACAGGCAGGAGAAAAAGGACTTGCTTCATCAAATATCTGGTCTCAGAAAAAGAGAAGTGATTTAGAATTAGGAAAATGAAGACTACTTAAGCCACACCCTCTGCTCATCACAAAGAGCCCTTTGGCACACTAGAGTCATATTTAAGCAACAAGACTGGGTTTTGACAGAGATGTCAGGAATAAAAACTCACTCCAGCTGTGCGAGCATGAAATCCAAATTGGGTTTCAGTTTGTCACCAAGGGGGTAGTCCAGAATGTACTTTAAGTAAATCTGGAAAGAAAAAACAACACCACGGAGAGAAGTTACAAGAAACATTCAGGCAGGCTTGTAAAAAGGCTATGAAGACAATTTAGCGATGGAGCAGCAAGGTTATGAGAATCATTCCTTTCGTCCCATTCCTGTTACGCAAAGGGTCAACAGCTGCTCTTGAGTTCTGCACCCAGAACAGGATCTGCAGGCATTTGACAACTGCCAGATTAGTCTTTAAAGTACTAGTGTGATTTCTGCAGGCACCTGTTTAGAAAGATTCTGCATCCTTCAGAATTCCATGCAGCTATGGAAGTGCACTATTTTGAGCATTTCATGCAGCTCCTACTGTACTGTATCCCAAAGCTTGAGATGGAGCAACCAATTCTGCCTTTTGGTTGGTTTTAGCTTGGAAAGAATGAGGAAGTAGAGGGAAGTAATCATGAATTTTTGGCAAATTCTCTTCTGCTGGGATTCGAAAAAGTGCAAGGCTCCTTATTACATGGGCCAACAAGCCCCCAGGGGAGGCACCAAGTCACTGCTGCTGAGCAGCTCTCAATCTGTAGTTGGGACTGGTGAGGCTCCAACGCAAGAACAGTGTTCAGTTTTGGGCCTCTCACTACAAGAAAGACACTGAAGTGCTGGAGCAAATTCGAGGAGCAGCAATGAAGCTGGACAAGGGACTAGAGCAGAACTCATATGAGGAGCAGCTGAGGGAATTTAGCCTGAAGGAAAGGAGGCCAGGAGGGATTTTATGACTCTCTATCTGAAAGGAGGCTGTAGCCAGGTGGGGGGTCGATCTCTTCTCCCAAGTAACAAGTGACAGGACAAGAGGAAATGTCCTCAAGTTGTGCCAGGGGAAGTTTAGATTGGATATTGGAAAAAAATTCTTCACTGAAGGAGTGGCCAAACACTGAAATAGGCTGCCCTGAGAAGAGGTGGAGTCACCATCCCCAGAGGTATTTACAAGATGTATAGAGGTGGCACCTGGGGACATGGTTTAGCGGTGGACTGGGCAGTGCAGGGTTAACAGTTGGACTTCATGACCTTAAAGGTCTTTTCCAACCTAAACAACTTTACAATTCCATGAAGGTACACCATGGCAAGCAGTCTGACTATAGGCAAGCAGTCACAAGAACTAAAGCCAGATATCAAGGGGAACAAAGATCGGTAAGAAGGGGAAATGAAGTTTGGGGTTAAGCAGGGATAAGGGACATGTCTATGAGAGCTGCGATGGCCACACTAAGCCCTTTAGCCTGTTAGACAGCTGTAAATAAAGTAAGATGAGAGACTTTTCATTCTACCAACCTGCCTGCACTGGACTCGCACTGGCTCACTCTGACCTGTGATGGCCAGCTGGGCAACCTTCTGCAGCACATCATGAATTTCAGGGACAATCAGCTTCCTGGATAAAATAGCCTGAAATGAAAGCACAGCTGGAGTTATGTTATTTTGCTTACACAGTATGAGATGCAGTGCTATAACCTGGGACTACACTGGTCTCAGGTGGTACCTTAACACAGACTTTTTCACATTTTCACACACAGCCAGAGCAATTTAGAAAAAAAAAAAAAAAAAAGAAGAAAAGGTGGCTTACACATCCCTTACACATCCATACCTGCTTCTTTTGGATAAGACCTGGTCTAATGATAGAGATGTTGATTCTTTAGCAAAAACATACTCAGATCCAAGTACATCCTCATATGCATGTGTATAAAACGGCCACCCAAACAATTTTAAACAGTGACTACAAGTCAAACAGTAAAACTTTGCTGATTCTTCCCCTCTTAGAGAGCCTTAACAGCATCTGTAGCTTGTTCATGATGTAAGATGTATAGCCTTTCACTAGGAAGCAGAATCACTGCCACTGCAGTGGTTCACAGAACCGAATGCCTGCTGCACAGAAATACCTTGAGAAGGCCAAAGGCGGTGGCTTGGCGTGATGAATCATAAATGTCTTCTTCAGCAAAGCCAAGCAACACTTGGAGCTGTTTGCTTGTTATCTGACTCTTCGCATTCTTCACAAGCATTGTTACACACTACAGAATGAAATTGCACATTGTCATTACATATGCAGTGCCATAAAACAGAAGTCCACACCGAAGTCTGACTTTATTTATAGCACTTCATCTTAAAAAGATAAACTGCTGCTCTGGAACATGTAGTTAACACTGTTCTCATCACTTTTTGTTTTCAGATGGCAATTTTGAGACAAAAACTAAACACAAGTGAATATACAAATTCAGACTAGTCTTTGAAATGAGTGAGGATGCTCAGAGGCATGAACCATTATGTGGGAACACAACCAAGAAGAAGGAAAAATTCTTATCACACTGGCATTCAGCACTGAATTACTCTAACTTTCCCTTATGGTCATGAAGCTGTAATTAATTCAGCAACGCATTTAGAAGACATATAAAGGGAGACACTGTATAATATAAGCGTAATAGTTTTTAGTACTATTAATTGCCCCTTCCCACGTCTCACTTCAGCTGCCAGGGTTTACTCCAATGAATCATGTTAAAAGCAAGCTATTCAAATTCAAAGTTGATGCCTCTAAAAGGACAGGGTGGAACAACATACTAGTATAACAAAGAAAGAAGGCAAACATGCTTCTATAAAAACGTTTCTTCAGATACAAGCTGTGCATTTTTGGAGGGTAACTTTCTTTCAGTTTGTATTTGGGAAAGAATCATCAAGGCCATATATTCCTCACTAGCTTGTGATCTCCAAACTACCTCTCCAGGGACAGTTGCAGGAGGGATCTGTAACTGGGAAAGTCTCATTCTAGAAAGTTAATCCTAAAACAGAAACGAGCAGAGTTGGGTCCAACTTACTTTGAAACAGCTCACAACCAGGTGGAAATTCTGGCCTTTGGCTATTCCTGTTTTGGCAAACTCTTTCAGCAAGAGGAAAAGCTGCTTGATCAGTGACTCCATATTCGTACTGATAGAAGGCAAAGGGAACTTCAAAATCCATACCAAGGACTGCAGAGCACCAGTTATCACCTGGAATAAAGAGCCAAAGGACAGCATGTGGGTACAATGAGAGAATGCTTTTCTCACTCTTTTACAGACATGGTCAGGCTATCTATAACTGTAGTAAGAGGCAATTAGCTAACAAACCCAACCTCTTTCAAACAACTCATAGATAACACAAAGGGTATCTCAAAGTTGTTCTAAAAGCACTATTTGCCACTTCAATATGCTTTTTGATTTTACTGGGTAAAGACATTAACACAGCACTCTTTCAGTAAATGGCAAGAACTCTCTTTCTGAAGCAGAGGTGCCTTCAAGAGACAGAAAGCCCCACTCTAGGTGGGGGTATGAGGCTTGCCTTCCACTCCTGGGAAATTCAAAGTTGAAAAGATTCCCTAGGCTCACTCAACCCAAAAGCTGCCCCCAAAAGTGGCTCCCTATGGTGCTGGGAATACAGACATTGGAGTTGGATCAAAAGAAACCACAGTTGTGACAACACTGCTCCCAGCAGCCACAGGACCTCATGAACATCTTTACAGATAGTCTGTAAATTCCTTGTATGAACATGCTCTAGGAGAACTTGCCCATACTTGAACCTGCAACACAGAGCAGAGCATTCAGTCCTCCATCAGCCACAAACCTCCCTCCCCCTTGGGATTACATGCCCTCAAACAATGTAATCTGCACACCTATTAAATTAGGTTTGAAAACCAGACATCTTTCTCTTCTCTTGCCAGTCAACTGCAAGATGACATTTGTGGGCAGAACTCTTCTTAATAGAGCAGACAGAACAGACAGACTTCAGCTCAGAACTATACCTTGACATCCATAGATTTCAGGCAGTCTATAAGCAGCTGAACAAAAGGGTCTAACATTTCCAGAGCATGTTCCTCAGAAGAATTTACTTTGGACCTCTTCAGGCTCATGTGCAGCAGCTGTCATAGAAGAATCAGGACACTGATCTCAAAGTCAGGCTGGAACTCAAAGAAGTCAAGTAAAGTCCCACCATTGTTTCAGGTTATAGTAGAATTTATGCCATATCCCATCCAAATATCTACAACAGGCCAAGCACTTTTTATAGCTCTCTAAGAGGCATCATTGGAGTTATGACATGTAAAATAAAGTTAAGGCTAATGGCTGTGCTGTTAACACAACATATCCAGAATACTTTCCTTTGAATACTCCTAACAAAAATTTTGAATGCAAAGCTTTGTACCTGAGGAGATCCTTACCCGAAGTCCTGAATCAACCAAGATATATGTGTTAGTCCTGCTGCTGACCAGTGCTTTCTGCCCTCCTCTCATGGGAGTGGGTTGGAGCAGCAAGCAGCTCTCTGGTTGAAGCCGAGGATCTGGAGGAGGGGTAACTTTTTTCCTGGAAAGCAGTATATGGCAAAGGAGAATATTCAGATATCAATCCTCTCCACAACAATCTTGCTGCTGGGAGTGAAGAGAGCTAGACTGTGCTCAGCTGCTTTGCTCACAGCAAGCAAAAGCAGGTCACAGACAGACCACAATGAAATAAAATGAACTTGAAAGCAGTATGATAGACGGGGCTCTCAGACTTGAGAACAACACCACCATTACAAAGATAACAAATGCACAATCATTTGCGCAACATCCTCACTTTTTTCTTCTCAGGGGACAGATCAACTTTGGAAGTTCCTTCAAGCAAATACACTTCTTTCCATTGCCAACTGCACTTCATTACTGATTATGTATTTCAATTACTGATGGCTTACAAACACTGCTCCAAGAAGTCTGCAAACAGCTGCCAGGTCCTAGAGAAAGCTGGCCTATGTAACATAGGAAATGTAGAACACCCAGCTCTGAGCAGTGATACCACCAGATGGAGAGAAAATCTGATGGTTCTCCCTGTCTTCTGCACTAGCAGCAAAGCGAAAAAGTCAAAGCCCGCATTTTTTCTTGTTCCTGGCCCCACGGAAGTGTTTGCAGCCTGCTTCTAAACACTGTTCCTTGCCCCTTCATCCAAACACATATACCAGTTAATCAGACAGTGAAAAGGCCTTGCTGAAGGTCCTGAGCACTTGCAAGAGTAGATTTGAGTTCAGCAAATGCTAACTCCCATTTCTAAGCTTTCTCCTTGCCCTCTGACTGCCCAAATAATTCACTTACATTGAAAACAAAGGCAAATGAAAGCAAAGAAACTCTCATGCATTTGATCGGTTGGATTTGAGAGCTGTCATTTCTGCAAGCAAACCTCCCAACTAGTAACAGACCATCTGGATAACATCCTGGAACTCACTTGGTCTTCTCAGTGAGCAGAGGCAAATTTTCACTGATTAGTCCATGGCTGAGGAGGAGGAGGGATTCTGCATTCATGTCTGAATTGAAGATCAGTCCTGCCACGATGTGGCGCAGTGCCTCGTGCACCTTCCGAACTATCTTCAAGCTTGTAGTGCTCTCCAGAATCTGCAAAGGCACAACCACGAGAGTTCAAGAGGGAAGCAGGATGGCAATGATGTGTCATCTATATTCAGAAATCATGAGAAAAACTAAACCAATTTCTCTCTCATCACATGCTGTCAGAGTCCCCAGCTCTTTATGTGAACAGCATTTACGTGAATTGCCTCAGGTCTGCGCCAGTATCCCTCCCTTTCTCTCCAGCCTCTTGTCAGCCTCCAGCCAGTTCACCTATCGCCACCAGGACACTTAAGAGCTAATGAGCAAACCAGGGCTCCATTTCTGCATGAGCTTACACTCTACTAAAAACTGCATCTTTGAAAAGGCAATTACTGCACATGGGCATACCCCAAATACATTTTGTTGACATTTCCTTTGTGCACAAGAGATTAAACCACAAAGAAGCCTTGCAGGATTTTGGAGCTCCAGAGGATATAAAAGTAGGCAGAGGAAGAGGGCATGGAGAACTCCAAGTGAGATGTTTCCTCTCTAGCAGTGCTTAAAAGCTTCCCAGAATGCCAGTCGCTGACCTGGACTTCAATAGTAAAGTCTCACTTTGTGAGCTGGTTGCACACTGCTTTCCAAAAGGAAAATGGGAAACCAGAGCAGGATTTTATAGGTGATTTCACAGTAGCCACCCAGAGGCTCTGGAATCACCTTACAGAATCGAGAATACTCAAAGTTAAGACATACTTTGGCTGACTTTTCTTACCTCTTTCAGTGGTAGAATAAGTTTCGTCACTTGACCCCTTCCTACAAACTTTCCAAGAATTTCATAGGAATCATAACTCTTGTTTTTGCGTGCTTCCATAACCTTGGAGACAATTCCCTTCACTTCCTTCTCTTCAGCTACATTCCCAAACAACTCTTGGTTGAAAATCTTTGGAAAACAGGCAAGAGAAGTGAGAGAAGAAAAGTAGGTTCCTCCAGTAGCAAGAGAACAACACCGTTTTTCCCCATTCACAGAAAAAACCAGTTCTTCTGGTTTCTGACAAATCATGTCTACCTTTCCTTTGTCAACACAGAACACCCTATTTGAGCATACCAGATAAAAACACTGTTCTCACACCCTCTGTGGTGTTGTGATACAAGAAGTGGGACCACATTTAGATCAAGACATCCAAATATACCCCATCTGGGCAGCCAGCTCAGCTCCGGGTCTCTGCGGACTGCACTAATTAGATGTCCACTGACTTGCTCAGTCATTTAGAGTATGGGAAAACTGGTATCTTAATCTTGAACCCATTCTCTCTCAGGATGCAGGGCTCAGGATACAGCTGAGATACTTGGGATACAGCCACGAGATACTTCACTTCTCTACAAGACGGCCTCAGTAGACAAGCCTCCTTCCTTTGCAGTACAGACACAACAGCCCTGTTTGCCGCCAAGTCCAAGACAATCTACACGAAACCCTTCCCTCCCAGAAGCACTGTCCCAAGCACTTCATCATGCTCTTTCCTTCAATCTTGAAATAGCTTTTACCTCAATCAGGATATCTAAGCAGGGGTCCAAATCACCAGCACTGAGCCTGGTAGTAAGGCCCTTCAGCAACAGGTTCACAGTGAAAGTCAGCACATGGAGCTAGAGAAAAAGAGAACAGATAATGTTTCCACAGTTCTGCATTGTCCTCTTTAATAATACTGGATGGGGAGACTCCCACAGCAGAGACACCACAAGTCACATGCTGCACTGGGAGGATGAGAATCCATGTAGCAGCAGCAGGAAGAGGACCCCGTCCCTCCACGTAGTGGTAAGAGGGCTGGAACCTCCTCTTTCCCCAGTGCTCTTACTGATATAATTTAGGGTGTTCTAATTCGTGCTTTCACTGTTAGAGCAGCTAAAAGCTCACGCTATTCCACTGTGGTAATTCACACGAAAAATTATTCTTAACCCAAACCACCATGGAAAGAGGAAAGACAAATTAATAGTCAGAGCCTTGGCTTTAGCTCTGGATTTAGAAAGTAAGACTTCAATTAGCATCACTACATACTGTCTGTGCAGTCTCTGTGGCAACTCACCACAGATACTGCTTAGCCCTAATGACCTTACTGGAAAGATTTCCTCTAATCTTGGAACCAGAAATTCATCCTTCTCTTCCATACCTCAACTCCTCACTGGGAAAATCGCTTAGACTCTAAGTTCTTTGAGGGTACAGACCGTCATTTGACACTTGGCATAATAAAAACTAATGCAGGCACTAACAACAGTATTTAGTTGCATTATACCAAGCTATTCTACCAGTGCAAAACCATTTCAGTAGGAACTTCCCTTTGATTCTCCTCCTAACACATTAAAAAAGTCTACAGAGAGCAGCAGCAGCAGAATTTCAGCATTACCTGGTACCCATGGACAAGAGCAGACTGCATCTCTTTCAAGATGTACAGAAGGTACCGCACTCCCAACACTTCCATGATTTTAGTGAGGGTGTTACGGGCAATGTCCCGTATTTCCTGAAATCTGTTCCTCAGAAACGTGCAGACTTTCAGCAGGATGCTGGAAACAGAGACAGACAGCTTAGTTCACCTCCAAACAGAGCAGAATTAATTACACTGCTGGCTAAGGAGGCTGCTCTTCAGGCCTGTTTCACAGCCACAGTCATACTCAAAGCCAGCCTCACAGAGAGGCTTTACAGGCATACACACACCTACTGTCCTCCAGGATGTTTTACTGATTGTCCTTTCTTCCTGTACATATTCTTTGCCTAGCACTACCACCCCTACCCCTGAACCTTGATTCACAGCTCTGCTCTTAGGTAAGGATTTACCAAGTTCCTTTCAAACTTAGCTTTACAGAAGTCAAATTCCGACTTCTGAGGGGACTGTCACTAGGAAAAGGACTTTCCAAAAGAAGTATTTAGGATGTCCCTCTTGGATTTAGCTTTCTATATAACCACAGCTTGAGAAAGGTGCCTGCATTCATTCCCAGCACAATGAACAGCATTTAAGGAGCTCCAGTGCGGTTTACCTTGGTAGATTGGCTTCCATCACTTCTTGGGGAAGACACTGCATCATCCTGACCATTGCAAAAGCTAATGGGACACGAACTACCTCATCATCATTCACAACGTTGGATTTCACAAGCTTGTGCTCCTCATCTCTTTTAACCTTTTTAAGAGAGTAAGACACAACGCACTTAATATATGTAAACAAATCCTGCTTTTTCTCAACAAACCCTAGAAGAGGCCAGTAAGGCAAGCTGCTATCCTCTACTGACTACGGGAAAAACCCAGACAGCTAAAGGACAGGTGGGATAAATCCCTGTGTTTTCAATACAGAAACTAGGCTGGGTGCTAGCAAGTGGCTGAGAACTCTTCAATAGCTGGCACAAAGTGAATCATTTCACTTGCACGGTTCGAGGCAGCTCTCAGCAGGGAAATAAAGACATCACATCCACACTGACCAGAGGGTCTGTCAGTAATCTCCATGACACAACAAAGAGCATGAAATTTTTTTTGAGTTTTCAGATGGTCTCTCTCCAGTTGTGTCTATTTTTTTCTTATGTGTTCCATTTTCACTGGCTCTGAAATACTACCCCAACCTTAACAGTAGCAGCAGAGGCCTGCAAAACACCTCTCCAATATCAACTCCTCACCTTTGCAACAATACACCTGTGCAATTTAGGCAAGATGTTGACTGTAACTGTATCTTGAATGTGTTTGATTAGACACTCCAGCTCCTCTTTATTTCGGGGTAAGAAAGAAACAGGTTTGGTCACTCGTTCAGCATTTTCAGATGTCTCAGCTGCGTGCTCAGGTTCTGCTGGCTTCTCAGAGAGATTCTTTTCATTCTTTTTTTCAACTGCTTCCTCTTCCCCTTCACTCTGCTCCAGTTCCATGGCTTCTTCAGCATCCATCACTGGTTCAAGGTCCATGGCAGCAGTTTCTGTCAAGTAATTGCCAAAGCACAGGTCAATACAGGGGATCACAAAACTTGAGCCCTTAATCAAGACTCATGTGACAGTTTGGTTGTAGACAAAGCTCCTACCTTTCAGCAGGAACAGCAAACCACCAATAAGCATCAGAGTTCTTTTATCAGGTAAAAAAAACTTTGGCATGCTGGTTTCTGATAATCACCATTCAGAGCCAGGTTTTAAGCAAAGACTAGTTTACTCTGTGTCTGAACTCCCTAGCCAGCTTAGCAAAGGTCAGTAAGCTCAAACCTTAGAGAACTGCCATTCACTTACATTTGAGAATTTCACAAGGCAAGAGGCATTGACAAGCACAGCTGTGAGATATCCTCCTCTTTTCCCCAAAGGGAAAGACAGGTAACCACAATGGTGAAGAAACCAAAGATAAGATTTCTTCCCATGAAATGCCGAGGGCAACAAGGTGAGGACACGCAGCACCCTTCTCAGGCTTCAGATAACCATGAGAGCAGCCAACATCAAGGACAAAAAAAATTAGATGTGTCAGCAGCCACATGGGTGAGTGCAGACCTTGAGAACCACACTGGTTTGCCTAAACCCAGCCTGAGTTGGTTTGGCTTACAGATGCCTGGGATGGAGAGGTAATGTAGAGATGGCTCCTGCCACCCCTCCTTACTTCGTCAACACACAGGAGAAATTGCTGCATTGTTCCTCAGGAAACAAGTCAAAACTAGCTTCTAATATGCATGTTTTAAAAAGCTGGGAGTAGCTGACCTCAAGAGCAAAACACAAAACTTTGATTAGCTGCACTTTGAGCAGTTAGATGTAGTGTTTCTACAAGCAGGCACAGAAACCTCACCTTGGTTGTCAATGGTCACAAGCTGCTTTTCAAGTGTTTCATGGTCAAAGTGAAAGGCTTCCAGCACTGTCTCTAACAAGCTGCAGGAGGAAACACAAAGAAAGATCAGCCCTCTGCACAAAAAGAAGAGGCTGCATAGACAAACTCAACAGAAGAATCTTATAAGCACTTTTTGGAAAACTTCAGATTTAGTGACACTGCACCATATGGGGGTTTATCCCGAAGAAACAACCCAGAAAATAAAAACTGGTTACTTCTCAACTAGATCACTGTGAAACATCATGGAGAGTTGTACTGGAGCAATGGAGTGTCCCAGGAGCAGGGACAGCCTGACAGAAGTAGAAGTTGGTAATGCTGACATGGACTCAGTGAGATGTGGTGTGAGAAAGTAATGACTTGTTAAAACTTTGTACCTGCAGGCTGCAATGCTATGCCTACTTTCACTTGCATAAGTCCACCTCAAACTCAGCAATCTCTCATCCAAGGGGAGAGGCTAAAATTCACGTGCTGCTCCTCAAAACACTGAATCTTGCCCTAGCATTCTTTAGAGAAACCCAGAGCAGCACTGTTCACAGTACCTACCTGACTCCCAGCTTCGGACTGATCTGTCCTGTTTGCAGGACATGGATGAAATGCTTTAAGTGGTACAAATATGCTGACCACGAAAGATGTCGGCAGACAGCTCCAACAACTTCAACCGAGGCTGTGACCATATTTTCATGCTGCTCAAAAGACAGAAATTCAGAAATTCAGTTGCTGTTAGCATTCACAGTGATCACGTGTCTAAAGCATCCTTTACCCAAAGCAACAAGCGCCAGAAGTAATGTCTGTCTAGCGGGGATGCTTGGGATTTAGCATTTTTAAATCTCCTCCAGAGCACCAATTAAAAAAAAAAAAAAATCACAGTTCACCAAGCAGATCTCTAGATCCACTTCCTCCAAATACTTCTGCGTATATTAAACTTTCCTCACATCTATGGGCTCCCTTGCATCAAAAACTAACAACCAGTCAAGACATCCAACCACAGACACATGGCACATTGCTGGGTTATGCTGATCTACTATAAATATACGCCACAAACATATCAGCCTTCTAAAGTGGTTATTCTTTTAAAGGTATATACAGTGGTATATACAAAAGGTGAAGACATTCATGTGGATGCATTCAATTAAAAGAGCCTACCTTAAGCATTTTTTCACTAAAAATGGCAGTTGTAGCATAAGGCATGATGTAGTTCTGCAGGGACTTAGAAGACAGCACAAGCTTTTCTTCAGTGAGTTGCTTTGCCAGTTTCCTCAGAGCTCGTGCCCTCCTGTGGATCTGAGTCAAACACGAGAGACAATAAATAAGGTGGTGCTTAAGTCACAGCTACCATGAAAGAGCACGTACATCCAGCAGTTCTGAAAATGCCTCAGTTTTAAGTAATAAACATATTATGGTTGTTTCCAAGGACAGGCCATGCTCTTTTCCTTCAGTGTCAGGGCTTTCACTAGCCTTTTGCCTCAGTAGACATTCCAACTCAATGGAACATTTCCCTGTGAATTCACAATCAAAAGACTATGCCATCTTCAGGTATCAGACACGGGAGGCAACTGATATAAGATGCAAAGACCAGAGAAAATTACAAGGAAAAAACTTAAGACTGCATATAACTACAGATGCAGCGAAGACTATCTCAGATTATATCTCTGAAAGCAGAAGAAATGTTGTATTTTCATACTGCAAGAAAAATCAGGAGACCGGGCTTTGTGCAACATTTATATTACAAAGGTCCGTGAATGAAAAGGGGCTGCAGAGCCTCCAGACTGAGAGCAGCAGGGAACAGGCTAGAAAAAACAAAAAGACCCATTCCCTGCCTGTGTCAGAGGGATCTTCAGGACAATGTTGCCAATGCTGTTGACTGTGGGCTATCATAAACCCAAGAAATTTCTAGATAGAAACATGACTTTGATTCACTTGTGATGATGCCCACATCCCTTTTTTTTGGTAACAGTATCTAATGACAAAGGTTCAATTTCTCTGTATACAATATGTATACATCCTTTGCAAAACATGCCCCCACAGTAAGATGCTTTTGCTTGGCAGGGGGACAGAGGCACTAAGGAATGTCCATTGCCTTTTACCTGCATGTGTTTCATGTTCTCAAAGAAGTCCATGTCGGGATCATGGCGGTTGGTCAACTGGACCAAATCCCGGAATTCGGGATTTGCTGGGAATGTCTGAATGAGGCAGGAAAGCAATGATGTGTAGTCCTGTTGGATGCTCTGCAAACAGTAACCAGTGAATGTTAAGTACCCCTTGGAGAGGCTGCTGCACACTCCTCAGAACTGCAATGCTGTCATTTACAACTGTTTCAGGCCAACATGTCCTATTTTTTGGTAACAGCAAATACACCTATATTATGTATAGCAGATAAATTAAAGTCTCACCTCCAAAGAACGAGCCACAACTAAGAAAAGATGAACAATGTCAACGAAACATAAGACAGCTAAGTTATATAATTGTATAGATTTTTATAAGGTTTCAAATGAAAGGTAAGTTTATAGTGAGTTCCTGCACTTTTTATCCCAGCAGCGGACTTTGAGAACTCACACAAAAAAATGTCTCATTACCCTAGTGTCCTGAAGACAGCTGGAGATGTGTGATCAAACAGCACTGCCTTACCTCAGTCTTACTCTTCAGACCCCTTCTCACAGACTCCAGGAGAGTGTGCTGGATTAGCTCCTTGTACTCCTCTTCTGTGTGGTCAATTTCTGCCAGTCGGTGGATGAAAGTGGTCAAGCAAAGGCTTGCGTTGTCACTAAGAGCCATATCCCCTAGCTGAGTGGGTGAAGAAATTGCACCACGTGAGTCTGGGTAGGACACCTTTTTCTCCCCAAAAGCCTGGACTGAACAGTACCACTGGACACAACATAACAAGGCCTGTAGAGACTCAGAAACTCTTGAGAGCTTTCCTATAGGAAGTTCTAGTCCCAAATTAACGCTCATCCTTCCCATCAGGAAAAATCCTTTCAGGTTTATCAGCAAGCTCACACAACCAGAACATGCTGCCACAAACAGAAAATCAGCTTTTCAAGACTGTAATATACCTTTTATATAGTACAAAATGAGCAAAGTTCCAGGTCTCACTGACAGAAAGGTGTGCTGCACTGTGTTTGAACTTCTGGACACAGAGATGAAAAGGGAAGCACACAAAACTTAAAAACAGGTGGTCGTAAGAAGACCTAAATATGCTTTCTGAATGGTGCCAAATATGCTTTTTGCATGGTGCCAAAAAACAGCAATGGAAATAATTTTAAAGTTAGATTCATCATGGACACGTGGTGCACAAAGCAAGAGAAGGAATATTCAGCTGACCTGGATGGTATAGAAGCAGTTGTGCATAACAGGGATGAGGAAGTTGATATCCACTGTTTGCATTTCCTTGATGTGGACTGTGATGGACTGAAACGCTGACAGACGCACATCAAAGTCGATATCATCGAGATGTCGTTGATCAAAGGCGTTCAGCTAAGAGAGAGCAACAAGTTGTTACGCAAAATTACAGAAACACCATCATACAATGTTGGGGGGAAAAGTGAGTAAAGAAACTGTGCATACCTTAACAACATCAGTAATATACTTCAATTTACTGTCCAAGTCAGATAAAGTCTAAAAAGAAACATAAAAAAACCAGTTATAGCTGTTAAACAACTGTTACAGCTGTTAAAAGTTTGGATAGCTCAAGACTTTATCACTTGAAAAAAAAAATAAATAAGGCAACAGCATTAATCTTTCTCCTGTTAGAACACTCATAAAAGCCTTTTTCCTGTGAGTTGGAGGATGTGTGTTTTAAGTTCCTAAGTTTCTAAATATCTAAACCGAATGTTTCCTAGGTTTCCTGCTAAGTTATGGAAGTTACTTCAAAGAAATACAAAACAGTCTACTGTAAATCTGTAAGAGAAGAATACAAATAAAAATCATTTTCAGGATACTGAAATCCATTCTTATTTCATCAACATACAGGATTTGTTATGGATTAAGTGCTTTATTTGGCTTCTCTTACAATAAAGAGCCCTGGTGAGGTTCACATCAACCAGGTTGTAAGCCGAAACTTTAACACAGCTTTGTGCAGCTCATTAATTTCTACCATTTCTGTTACTTTCACTTAACAGATGAAGTAGATTAAGAAGAGTTTTAAAGTTATGTACAACAAAGATAAATACTGCTACTTACTTTGTTTTTGATCTCTTAGAACAAGTGAAAAAAAAAAGCACAGAAAGACACGTAAAAATGCAATACCTGAAATACCAAGCACAGCTTATTTCGAGACAGTTTGTTCTGGATGACAGAAAAAAGCTTTGCAAGTGGTTTGAGAAAGTCTGTAGGGTTTGCGCAATGCCTCAGCAAGTTCTGCACTGTCTCCAGAATGTCAATCTCTGTACCCTGAAAGAGACAGGTAACTCTCAATAAAAACTGAAACCTCAGGAGATTATTTCATTGGGAAATATCCCAAGGCACAGAGTGAACATTGCTGTACTTTACTCAGATCAGAGATACTAAATGAGAACAAAGAATTAGAAGGACACAATGCAAGCGTTAAATCTCTCAGAAGTACTTGCAACCTTTCAATTAGACACAAGCACAGCGCCAGAGAAGACTGTCATCACAATGAAGACTGCTTTTATGTGTCTTTCCTCAAATGACTCTCAAACTGGTCAGGAGAACTAACAGAGTTTTAAAAAGTACTCTTTCTTTAATCTGTGAAATGAACATTAACAGCACCGTATACTTGTATGATCTCACTGAACAGAAATCATATATGGCCCCCTAATGATTCACAGATTTTAAAACCAAGAACGGTACTGTATAAGGTTTGTCTTTCATCCTACAGCAGACCAATGTAGCACTGCCCATTACACAGTAAGTACCACATACTCAACCATATGTATTCATATTGCTGTCCAGATGCTTTGGATTTGGGATGCATAAGTGAAGAAGAGCACTTATTTCAAACAGTGCAAGTAATTTGGCGGATTGACTACAGTGGCAAAGCAGGTGGAACAGAGTCAGTCTGGGCACTGGCACCCCTGTGTGAGTTATACCCATCAACACACATTGGCACCACATTCTGAGCAGATCACAAACACATGAAGACTTGAATTCAGGTTGGTCATGAGAAATGGCATGTAATCAATAAGACTTTCAACTGCATCTTAAACAAACTATTAAAAGAAAAATATATGTTTAACAGAGGGAAGAAGTAACTTTTACCTACCTGCTCCATGTTACTCTGATAAAGGAAAGGGAGGAGAAGGCTCACAAGCATTGAATTCTGACTCTTTTCTTGTATAAATTTGCTGATCCTGTACAATACAACAAGGTAATTCACTCTTTTACATCCATTCAATCACCAGTATAGAGCAAAGAAGAACTCTGTCAGCACTAGTGCCATTTCACAGGGCTTTGTCAGCCCATCCAGGCTAACAGAGCGTATGTACCAAATTCACAGTATCAGCCTAAGTATTCAGTTCCACATGACTGCAGGCATTTCTGTACCTTTTCCTATCCCCAAGAGGCATTGGTTTTGAGTACTAGCAACAAAACCAGCTAGAGTCAACTTCTGAAAACTTATCGCCTCAGTCACTAGCAACTTGCAAGGTCACTGACAGACTCAGGTACTTCCAAATTTAAATATTTTGAGACATACTGCTTTTTAATTTGGAATCTATTACAATAAGACTCTTTCTTCCTCTCACCTTCTAGCTTTTTAACTGCTCTGAGCTCTAAAGAATCACTTACTTGGAAAGTATACTCAGCTCTTTGCTGACTTGAGCTCTATACTTCTTCTTTTTCACCTTCTCCACATTTAACATTGTTTTGCTGAAGAATTGAAGTATGGCAGGAACATGAGGCAGAACCAAGCGGCAACCGAGGCTGAGGGGCTCTGTAAGGGATGCAACAGTTAGAGACACCCAACTCTGCTGCAAGCAACAGAAGGGAGATCCAACCCTACACAAACAAAGGGGAAATTAAGACAAAGGTTTTATCAGTGAAAGAACAAATAAATGGGAGCTATGAATGTGTAGGGCAGCTGGTGGCTGGGAACATGCACCAGCACTTGCTGTGACCAAGTCTAACACATCTGAGATGAGACCAAAGAAAGCACACACAGAGAATAAAGTCTCCTCACAGATGTCAGTAACAGCCCTGGTTAGTGTGGGCTTACCAAAATGTACCAAGGACGTTCCTCAAAGGTAGTAACCATCTCCTAAAATGACTGGAGCATTTATATGTGTGGTTTTCTTTATTCTACCACTGACCTCCTGCATAAAATCAAAGCTGCCATAACAAGGACACACTCTTGTATTTCACTAACTTTGAGTGTTACAGGTGAAAAATGGCTCCACAGCATCAAACACAGTACACTACCATTCCTATCTACTACCTCTCAAAGATGGCAGGTCTCTCCTGTCAGGGAGCACTGACTAAACATCAAAGTGATGATCATGTGCATACAGGAAGGGGGCCTTTATATAAAACATGACTTTAGGCTCAGAGCCAAGTCAGCAATGCAGTTCTTAAACTTATATCAGTCAAAGCTTCACAGTCAAAGCAGGTCAACACCACATTTTCCTTCTTCATAAGGAATTTCTCCATGCTCAGGACCCTGACACGCAAATGTGGATCTCATTAGTCATTAAACAAGCACAACTTTACAGTCCTTGAGCATGACAAGACAAATTTGTACACTGACATTTCCATCTCCACTGGGAGGTCTCTCTCCCCAGTATTCTCAGCCAGCACAAACAACCTCATCATAATCTAATACCTCCATCCAAAGCACCCAACAGGACTCTCACAACTCTTAGGCAAGCATACCTTCTGTCATATCTCCGGTGATCATGACAACACAGCCAGTCACATTCAAACTGGAAACCTGCTCCGTGGGTTCAAAATCTGGGCTGTTGAGAAGGCTATCAGCTATGTCCATCACAAGACTAGATGTGGCCTCAGACAGGTTCTTGGCTGACAGCACAGCAAACACATTTGACAGTATATCACACTCTGGGTGATCTGGCTGCTGCTTGGCCAGCAAGGGGAAATACCTGAGAGAAAGATTATAACATTAAGTTCAGAATTTTCAGCTTATAATTCTTTTGAGCAAAAAGTCATAAAAAAAAAAAAAATTGCTGTCTTCCACTTCAACCAAGGAAAAAGCGCAAAAAACCACAGAACAGTATCACGAAAAACAGAATGAATGGAGGTTGAGAGGTCATCAAGTCTCTTTTCTTGCTTCAAGGTAGCATCATCTAAACCTAACCCTTTCTTCACAGCCTGAGTCTCCTGTTAGTCTGCTCCTAGCCTAATGATCTGATACCATTTTTTACAGAAGTTTGTATATAAGGTCTTCATGCTCACAAATGATGTGTCTTAAAATTAACACCAGATACTTTGGCGAAGGAAAAGCAGTCTGTGGAAGAGGCAAAAATCATTCAAGACAGTGGAGCTGGAATATTTCACAGTGTCTGCATCGAAAAAAGCTCTCTTACAACTTTCAGTAACAGACTTTCAGTCACAGATTCTATGCTGAACTTGCCATACACCTACATAGAAAGAAATAGACTCACAAACACATAAATAAAATTATATATTGTAAAACTGACTTCCCACCTTCCAAGACTAGGAAGTCATTGGTCAAGACAGACATAACCTAAGAAGTCAGGCCTCCTCCTCCTCACCTGTGAGTTGGGTTTGGGCTACATATGTGCTTAGTTGTTAATATATGGGAAAAGCAGCCTACTAAAAAGTGAGCACTTGCATAATCTGGAAGGCTTCCCAACTGCCTTGATGGCTATCAAAAGAATAACAGTCTAATGGAAAAAGAAAATATGCTTTTTGACACAATTATTCATAACTTGTCATTGTGTTCTCTTTTCCTTGAATTTTGTGTATTCAGAAGTACTTAGGCTTGTCTGCCAGAAGAACACTTACCTGGGATTCTTACTCCAGGTGTGAATGAGTTTGAGCAGAAAAGTTGGAGAATACTGACTCTCTGAAGCCAATCTGCAGACCTGAAGGAGAAAAAATCAGATACCAGTGCTACGCAAGTAGGTAAAACCACTTAAAAACCTCATCTCTAACAAAGACATTACATTCTACAGTTTACCTTTTTTATGAAGTAATTTCATTCTTGTTTTCCCAACTTCCTCAATATTTGTCAAACCATTCAGATTATCTCACTCCTATTTATGCACTACTCCAGCTGCCATTTTTGCCCTCCCCTTGAAACTAGCTCCCCATGAAGCCTCACATTTGCCACAGAGACCTGGCAACCTCTCCCAGACATACCTATGAGATCTCAAGCACATCACCCAAAACTCACTCCACTCACATTTTCTATGCCCTGACCCCAGCACATTCCGTTCCAGTATCTGGTCTGTACCTACATGGCCTCGCTGCTATAAAAGCACCCTCTCTGCTCAGGGAGAGGTTTGAACACTGTACTGCACCCCACGAATGGGATCTTCTAAGATGGTTCTGTGCCCAAAACAACCCCACCTAAGAGGTGCCCAGCCTAACACATACACAGGAACTGCTGCTCCTTCCAATGACTGGACACAGGCTAAAGAGACCCAGCACAGGTCTGGCTCTCTCCTCTCTGCTACTCCACAACCCAGCAGGCTCTACCCAAGTCATACAGCTGGGTTTCCACTCTGACCACTGCTGGACTGTCAGCAGGGCACTGTCAGTCAACACCTAGGCAGAGAAGGCTCCAGTGCATTTGGGGCGCATGTAGGGTTTTGACTACCTCAGTTTGCTCAAGATCTGAGCACAACAGGAAAGAAGGTAGTCTGACCATCATAGCCAAGATCTTAGAAAGCTTCCTGTCCTAAAGGCTGGTAATATTATTCCCCTGGATAAAACAGAGCTTTCCTGAATGACATACAATGAAGAGTAAACCATTAATCCAATCCTGTAGGAATGCTGCTGTGCAGGCTAACAATATTGAGCCTCTGCAGCAAAACGCACAAGTCAAAATGATTCTTCTGCCAAAACCAAACCTTCATGGAGTTCACCAGTAGGGACTCCAGAGGGAGCTTCTGGATCGTACTACCATCCAAGCTCCAAAACTAGCTGTCTTCCCAACATCTATAAGGACAACAGGAATTCTAACTATTTAATAACAATGTTACATCTTGTTCAGAGTTACTCAGCACTTGCAAACACAATGCTCCCTGAAAGCATTAAGTGCTTTGCTGACTTAAAGCCTGAACCGCATGCCTGAACTGTTCTGGGACTGCAGTAAATGTTCACTGCTTTGCCCACACGGCACCCTGGTTGTGAGAAGACTTCATGGACAAACCAGGACCATACAACTCCCTGTTGCTCAGCCCAGTGAAACCAGCCCAGAGCTACATGCACTCCCTGGTACTAATTTATCTACTGTTTGTCACATACACATACAACACATCACATATTGTTACTGGAGGAACAGAGAAACAGGGTAGGAGTAAACAAACATGATGTCTAGAGAAGCAGCTCTGGGGTTTCACAGACCACAGCAGTTACTCCCAGTGCTCTTTGACAGGCTTTTCTGCTGCAAGGAAGTTGGACATCTGGATACCTCAAAAGCCTCTGTGGAAAAGCACTGTTGGAGTCAGACCCTCTTACTCAGTTACCCTTTGCATGCAGGCAACTACTTTTAGAGCAGACAACCCAGCAGCTGATACAGGCATTCCCTGACAACCCCAGAGCCCAGTGTACTGACACAGACAGCACAATTTCATTTAAATACTGTGTGTTCTCTCTCCATCTCACAATAGTGCATTTTTCCAGCACAGAAGTGATCTGAATTTCTCTGATAAAAGCCACAACCCTGTGCTTTGCCACTGTGCTCACATGGAAGTCCCAGCAGGCAGGCACAAGAGCACACAAGCCCACTGACAGACCCTGCTGGGTCCCTCAATTCCTGCAGCAGCATTTGTTTCTGCAGTTCCCTACCACAGGCCCAACAACTGTCACACAGGAAAGTAGCCAAGTGCACCTATAAGTGACCAGTATTACTTAGCTCCCCTGAAGCATCCAGGGAAGAAGTCTGCTTCTGTGGTTAAAGAACAAAGAAATGGCACCTATTTTATTCAGATTAATTAATTTGTACTTTAACCTGTGACTTGATTATTCCAGGACTAATCAGACATGAGCCAAGGAACTGGCCTTGTACAGAGACACTGGAATGCCAGAATCTGTCTGAGGCCACATCCAATCTGGTAACGGACATAGCTGACACGATGGACTCCAGTGCAGCTGGAGTTCTCTTCATGGTACATGTTTCACACAAGTTATTTGGAAAACCAAGAAATACTGACCTGAGGCCACACCACTGCATGGAAAATTGCATCAATCTCTTCCACACTAAAGCTGTAGGTCTCATAATCAGAAAAAAACTCCGCCACAAGCTTGAGACCAAGACGTCTCAAATTCTTCAGTGGATTAATCAATCTAGGTTGGACCTGTAAAAATAAAACAAAAAAACCTCAACCCAGTTAAGACCTTTTCAGAACATCTGCTAACTACTTGCTCTGAAATTAAATACAGCAATTAATTGACCACAGATATATCTTTGCAGAAATCTCTGTTTTCTCTTGTAATTTGTTCACAATAGCAATCTACATCTCACAGCTGACTTAATTTTTTTTAAGAGGTGCCTGTTCCTTCATTGAGTCAGTCACACAGGACTCCTTCAACTCATAAAAAATCCATGCTGAGAGGTTTAAAACAGCAGCATCTCTTCCTTTTGGACAAAATGCAGAAAGCTACACCACAATTACATTTCCAGCCCTGATAGTGAAATAATTCTGGTTTACACTGGAAAGGACCCAAATCAACCCTCCAGAGTAAAGTTGTACTTTGCACTCTACTGGGAAGAAAAGAAATCAACAGAAGCAGAGAAGGGGGAAGGAACATAGAAGGCAAGAATGTGAATCACATCTTCCAGTGGCATGAGGTGGGGGGTATAGCATTTGTATACAGGAGGATGCTTCCTGTACCCATTTAGCGGTCACGTTCCACAGCATTTCTCAGAGAAAACATTTCAGTAAGGAAATCAGCCACACAGCTAATCAAGAAGTTATTCATGCACTGATGCATTCTGACTCTTCTCCCTGAGAAGAATCTTGACTTGAGTAACCTAAAATATTTCCATACTGTGCAATGCAGCTCACAGCACAAACAGACGGGGTAGCTCCACAGTGCAGAGGTACTGAACTCCAGTCTCGGAAACAAAGCCACATCAGAGCAAATAAAGGCCACTGTCCAAGACAGGAGCTGTCTTGGGTCTCTATTACTTATCATGATCCAACACACAGAACAAATGCTTATATTTCTTACTTTGCAAAGCAGCTTTGGTGTCAAAACCTCACTGAAAGACATCACTCTTGTTTTTATTTGATGTACCTATTGATTTCTGAAGACACTACCTTCTACCATGATACACACTTCTATATTCCCTTTGCACCCAAAATCACAGGTAAAAAAGACAAAGATGGTGGAAAAGCAACCAATCATGCTCTTGCCCAGGACCTCCCAAGTTGTGCTGAATATGTACTAATGGGAGCGCAATTAGCTTCCAGGCAGCAAATGAGCTGTTTGAAAGCACAAAGAAAGCCCAAACCAGGCTACTATTGCTAACAACGACCCCCAAGTGATTAATTTTGGGTCTCCCACTGTTCAATCACCATAAGAGCAGTTCTCTGAAATCAAGTCTTTGAGAGGAAGAAGAAACTCAATACTGAACATAATCAGTAGGAAACAGTAAATTAATAACTTGTCCTAAAGTGGTCAAAGTTGATGTTTAACTCTCCAGGCAGTGTCAGCCTGCAATAAATTACTCTCAAACTCCAAGAATGTCTTCTAATCATTAGTCAAGATAAACAGATTTCTCACACTCTTCCCTGAGCTTTTAACATCTCATGGACTAATGAAGTGCTAAATTAAGTTCAGAGAAATGAGGGACTGTTGCTCCTGACATTACACAACAACGACACGATTACTGTAGCAACACAGGCAAAACGCGACTATCCCAGCAACAAATGAGGTGGTTTTTAAAACTCCTGTCCTAGTTGAAAACACATAGGCATATGCAATCCATTGCCTAAAGTCAGACTGTGGGATGCTGCTGTCCTCAAATTTGCTCATCTTCATAAATTAAGACGGTCACAAGGTTCTGTGCAGTCAGCAGGCAACTATGAGACCTTGGATAGCGGCTATTGCAAGGGCTTGCTTCATTTGATGGTTTTTTTCCAAGGCAAGTTCTAACCTCGAATGCTTGCAGTTGGGTCTTGGCAAGAACACATGTGCATGGTGACAGAACATTCATTACCCATCCCACTTGCTCAGTGCATCATCTCCTAATGCCTTTCACCACTGCAGCGATGATGATGACTGCAGCTTGTGAACCTCATATACAGACAGGCTCTGCACCAGAAAGACAGAAAAGCCTGGCTCAGTGCTATAGCTTCTAAACTGGCAACAGCTTGGGGAAGATAGCTGGACTAGAGCTCAGGGATCTCTGTGCTGCTCTCCTGGGTACAGAGAGCAATAAGCCAACGTGCCCCACCTTTAGGTGCAGCCAATCTTTAACAGAATGTTTTCCTCACCTGACCCTTTCTGTATATACAGCCATTGCCCAGCCAGAGACAAAAACATTTGCAGTGCTCTGTAGATACCTGGCTAAAACCCAAATTGTGACACTGCATTAGTAGACTATTCCTGATACGAGCTGCTTCTCAAGTGCTGCAAGCATGGCTGGTAGCCATGTTCTTCCTGTGTCCCCACAATCACTGTAGATAATTGCTGTGATCATCCACAATGCTGAGCTCCCCTGAGGTCTAGCACTGCAACAAAACACCTCATGTGCAAGTTTTGCTCTGAAGTCCTCAGCCAAGGAACTTTAAAACCTCTCCTTCCCTTGCTCGTGTTTTGTGATGGCAGCCAAGAAACTCCATCTTTAAGGCAAATTTCAACTTCCAGCTGTAAGATCTTGTTACATCTTTACAACAGATCATTTAGCATTCCTTCATGCCCATCTCACCACAAAACAGGCAGAAGCAATGCACAGAGATCACCTCCAACTCCCTCTTTGGTGCCTCAAACAAAAATGTAGGCCAAGCCAGCTTTCTAAATGCATTAACTCTGCCTCCACTGCCTCAGCCCTCCAGCACTTTCAGACAAGTATCACTGGCCTCTATTTTGACAGACATCTAATTGCTAAGCTTCACTCTACAATGTCATTTAACTTATCTTTACCTGAACCAGAGAAGGTGTGTTGATATGTGTAAGCTAAGGGGAGGAGGAGGGAAAGGAATTTAATTTACATGTTTGATTGCATATTGTTTGCATATATTGTACCTTTTCTCTTTGCTGGAGGATGCAGGATACCACAGCAGTCATGCAGAGCAAAATCTGTAGAATTTCAGGCAGGTATTGCTGGATCAAATGTCCCATGTTTTTCAACACAACTTCCAGACCATTGAAGAGGCTATGCTGACGTCCAAGAGGTAGGACTTTAGCTAAATCCAGCTCTGACATACTTTGCAGGACTGCAGTCTGGCAAGGCCCTGTGATAGGTAAAGGGATAGCAAATTATCTAGAGAGGCACCAAGAAAACACCCACTACCAAGAATAATTTTTCAATGAAAAATAGTGTAATTTGGCCCTAAATTACAGATACACAAATTCAACTTTTAAAATAAGGACAAGGACTCCATCTCTGTGACACACAGACATCTCCCACTGCTACAATATCAAAGCACTTTACAACCTCTGTTTACTGCCATCATATGCAGGCTAGCCTATGATGGCAGCCACTCGTCATTCCTGGCCTGCTACAGCTTACTGGCACAGCTGTGGCAAATCATCCAGGTTTTTTGACCTTGGACACATAAAACAAAGCAATCGTGCTCTGTAAGGAAAAACTCAGGGGAATCCTAGCCCTTACCAAGGATTTCCTTTCATCCTTTCAGGGCGTGCTTAAGAGACAAGCACGTAACAGTACTAAGCATATTTATCCTCCCACATCTCTACAGGTCAGGAGGTACCATACACCCAGGTTCTACGTGGTTGTACCTACCATTACTGAATTGCTTCACAGCTTCAAAGAGCAGATCCAAGAACATCCGTATCTCTTCTGGCAGTGAGCCCGCAAGAAATCGCAGAACGATTGACATGCGAGTGCCTGCTGAAGACTTCCCCTGTGTTTTGTTCCCTGTTTTGTTTCTCATTCTGCCATAGAGAATTCTTCAAGAACCAAAAAAAGAGGTTGCATCAGCTTTCAGCAAGCCATCTCTTTTCCAGCCTCTTATTCTGCAGGAGAAACTCCGTTTAAAAATATTCTCTACTGAGAAGTTGAGTGGAAGTTCTCCCTTCCAGGGTCCCTACTGCCCAAAAATATCCCAGTGAAAGATCAGCTTCTGCTACGATAATGGAAGCTTTGCTGGAGACTTCAGGTATAAAGCTCGTTACCTGCATGACAACTCATATCACTGCCAACAGCTGGCAATACTCAGTGAACTAAAATGTTCTCACAGTTCTCTATAATCTCTGTTAACAGAAACAGTATGCACCAAAATGCTGCTTTTAAAGAAAACACCTTTAACAAAATACATTATATAAATGTGTTAATACGGAAGCCATACAGAAGATCACAAACTAAGCTGTCAAACTGTATCTTTAACCATAGATTTATCTCAACTGTTTAAAATGAGAAGCAGCAGCATTACATCTCTGCTCATGGTATTCTGTAACAAAGTTTTTAAACTCACACTTCAGGACACACCTCATAAGAACAGGGATGAGATCTGGTCGATGCTCTGCTTTTACTACTGAGGTCTCCTCAGAAATACTGAAATGGACTATCTCTTCTTTAAAACTCTTGTCTTCCAGTAGCCTTTGCAAATTCTCCCTGAGAGTAATAAACATTAGCTGAGGGCAGGGTTATAAAAATAGACAGATAGACACACACATGCATCTATATCTAAGTACTTACCTATCTAATCTATGCCATACACAAAATATTAAAGTACTATTTTTTCACCTTTTTATAAAAAATATTTAAAAAGCCAGCAAGTTCAAGCTAATTAGATAGAGTTTATTCAATCATAAACTACAGTTTTATGCTGTCATTTTCTCTGGGTGGTCATAAATCAGCAGTACAAAAGACTTCTTCGAAAATGATGGAACTACTAAGCACTTCTGACACTATTCTGGGACAGAATGGAAGTGTTATCATTTTCCTCAAACAAAAAAAAGACACTGATCAACCTCAAGACCTTATTTCCTGTCTTAGATATGAAACATACAGCTGGCTAAAATTAAAATTTTATAATATGTCTTCAAAAAATACAGGAAAGATTCTCTCTGAGGCAACTGACCCCAAGCAGGATTCTGATATGTCAGCAGCTTTTACCTGTATGGCAGTAGATGAGGATGCTTGTATGTCATTATACAGTCAAGAGCTATTCTTTGTACATTCTGGTCTTGATGGGACAGTAACTGCAAATAACAACAGAAAGAAAATGAGTCCCATCTAGAAGGCAAAAGTGCTTACTAAAATTACTCTAACAACCCAAAAGCTCCCAACTCTAGCAGGTTTTGAACTAAAAGCAAAGAGAATGTGTGTGTTGCCAGTATGGCCAAGATGTAAATGCACAACTGTCACTCATAAAAAGTGGGCATGGTTGCTGACAGTTCATATATACTTTTCCCTCCCATATACATACAATAGTTACATTTGTTTTTTCGTAATTGTCTTTTGGACCACTATCAGTTTGCATTTACCTCCAAAACAGTTACTAGCTATGTATCTGGGAAGACTGGATTAAAAAGCAGACTACTCAAACCATTCCAAGACACCTGTATTTCTTTTCTGTGACAAACACAAAATACTCATAAGACTTGATACACAATTCTCACTGAGATTTGCCCTCTGTTGAAGATGACTTTTCGTAACCTCGGTTATGCTAAACATAGTGCTAAACAGCACCAAGTAGTGGTCACGGCACCATGCCTGTCTGAGTTCAAGAAGCGTTTGGACAATGCTTTCAGGTACATGATGTCATTCTTGGGTGTCATGTGCAGGGCCAGGAGTTGGACTCCATGATCCTGATGGGTCTCTTCCAACTCAGTATATGTTATGATTCTATGATTCATTAGGACGGGGAAAGGAATTTAAGAAAACAGATCATTTCCCCAGACAGTATCTTTATCAGTTCTTCAGTCTCCCACCAAACAGCACAGGCTGGAGTCATCAAAGATCGCTTTGCCATGAGGTCCCTATGCCAGATGGACACACCAGCCATGACAATACCTATACTAAGACACATAAATGCAAACAGTAAGTGATGAAGTAATCGTTCTTTTTATGTCAGGCTGTTCTTCCTGCACTGTTTTGACCTGTACACAACTCTCTAATATCTTCCTAAGAATACAGGCAAGCAAGCACATGGACCAACTCTTTTTCTAATCAGTACTCTGAGGTAGACTGAAACAGAGTGGATGTTTATTAGAGATTGTCAAATTTAGGGACTAATGAATGAACTTTTTAACTTCCACTGAGGGTGCCAATTTAATATAATTCTACAGCCCACTGACCATAGCCTCAGAAAACACAAATTGGGAACAATCAGAGCAAACCCCAAAGATCTGAACAAATCCACAATCCGTGAACCAACAAAACCCTGTAAAATCAAAAAATGAGAAAACAAAACCCTTTGAAGGATCATAGGAAAAAGACTTAGAATCCCTCTTTAAAGTAATATTTTTGACAATTCTTTCAGGAAAGTCCCTCAAAAAGGAATTTTAACAAATGGAATACGCTTCAAGAAGAAATTCTGTTTTCTTTTTTGATGAAAATGCTCTATCGTTCATAATGATCATATTATTTGTAGACAAAACATTATAGGACAAGGACAAATTTCCTTGGGTCTTCCTTGGTCTTCCCAAGCTTTGCACTCAAAATACTCTTCTAGACCCTGCAGGAAGTGGAAGTGGAACAGATTCCCTTTGTAGCCACTTTGACAAAGACTTCTACTTGTCTGCTGCCAGATCTGTTTGCATGCACCACTCCTGGCAAACTAAGACAGGTATCTTAAGCACGTCTTTGCTAAAGGGGCTCATTTCAAGTGAAGCCTACTAGAAAGTCCTCTTGAGGACAGCTCCTTTCTCAGCTATCATGGCTGAGTTCAGAAAACGAGAGGTCTCCTGCAGTATCAGACACTGCATTCACATAAGAAAGAGTTCATTTATTAGCAGCAATTCTAAAAGCCAGCAAATACCTGGGTATACAATGCGTTCAACTTCTGCTCCAGATGCAATGCACGAGGATTTGAGAATTTAGAAAAAACTTGTAAGTGGGCTATTAGTTGCCTGTAAAACAAAACAAAACAATTATTTTTTAAAATTTCCAGAAGAGACAAACCTGCGTGATCACAAACAAATGGGAAATCTTAATTAAAATTCATTAAAAAGAAAGAAAACAAAAAACAACACAAGAGGATCCCAAGTCTATAGCACTATTTCAGATACACCAAGAGATGTTCCCTCTCCTAAGCAGCTCCTTTCAGCTGTCACTTTACTGCACAGAGAAGGCCATTTCCTCAGTAGCACTGGATGGGCTCAGTTTTTGATGAGAAAGAAGTACAGTCAGGATGCAGCTTACTTCTCTCTGCCAGCCCAGCCTTGAACACCAAACTGGTGAATTTACCTCTTGGTTTATTCACTTGTCCTTAACTGGTGCCCATGTTGCTACTACCAGCCTGAAGGGCTGCATTCAGCCACAGGCTGTGCTGGACTGAACTCTGGGCTGCAAGGACAGGTGAGAGTCAATTCCTCTAGAAGTAGCTGTGTCACCTCACATCGGCCCCACCTCCACTTCATGGGAAGGGACAGAGATGACCAAGATAAGGAAGGTGTGAGATCTGCTCTACCATATGTGCTGTGGGACTGGCAGAAGTTCATTCAGCTGCTCCCCCTGGTAGTTTACACTGAACTCTCCAGATACTTAGCTGAGTTGCCCTCCTCCACAGCTGGGCACAGTTAAGGGAAGAGTATGACGCCTTTCAGCAACCCCACACCCAGCTCGGGGCAGGTGTGTCCTCCTGCTGCCTCAGCCAGACCTCACGGGCCACAGGGCACAGGCACAGGCACTCCTATCGCAGCACAGGCCAGACTGCACAAGCTGCTCAGGGTGAAGGGAACTCCAGAACTCATTAACACACACTTGGTAAATCTTTTATGCCTTTGTTACTGCTACCAGGAGCTAATGTTTCCAATTAACTACACGTACATTTTGAGATAGAGGTTGGGAAAAAAACAAAAAATCTTGGACTGTCACTGTATTTTAATTGCTGCTAATTGGCAGACACAAGCCAGAATCTGGGAACAAAATGAAACACCTATTGAGATTAAATGACAATTCAGGTCACATATCAAATACTCGTCTTCTTCCAATATGTAAGGTAACATTTTTGAAGTTCTCTGTCATTATAAGGACCATCCTTTGCAGAAGAAATGTCAAAATATAAATCTCTGTGATGTATTTGTAAGGGACATTTGACAGAGGTCATCACTCATACAAAGACCCACTTTTTCCATGTATCCAGCACTGCAAACAATGACATTACAGCAACACGTAGCTTCAATCTAACAAATAAAAATCTTGGTCCCTAAGAAGAAAACTGGGACCAAGCTTTATAATGAGCAGGAAACAGCAGAATCCTAATATTAAAATACCTAAACAAAGAGTCTTGTTTTTCAAAGTGCTTGGCAATGCCCACAATTTTAAAAGACTATCAGATACACATGGAGAAGCCAGGAAAATGCAGGTACAAGAATCTCCAAAAACTTCAACATGGCTTCACAATACTACATAATTTTTGCTTAAAGTAAAACACACCACAGACTGTCAGCACATAATGAGATAATGATAAAGCCTGGGCAGTGTATTTGGATTTTTAGAACTGTGCAGGCAGAATTTCTGACTCTAAAGTGCTTATAATCTACTGAAAAATGGCCAAGTGCATATATACAAAACCACAGTTTGTATCTCAACGTGAACTGCTGAATCTGCCTTTCCATGAAAGCATTAGCAAGGGAAAACTAAAAATACTTACTTAGCAGCAGCTCTTCTTGTTTTCTTTTTTGGTAGTCCTACACTAATCGGTTCCCCCTCTTCTTTTTCTTCTTCCTCCTCCTCCTCCTCCTCCATAGCAACATCATTCACCTCTTCCCCGGGTATTTCTTTTGCTGCTATGGTACCACTAGTTTTCTTTCTGAGATCCTGAGATGGAGCCACTAAGGAATCTGCTGGGTAGTACTCATTTCTGTGTTTAGAAAAAGAAAGAAGGAATTAAAAAGCATAGCATTTTTCAATATTTCAGGGCAAGAACAACTGAAAACTCCACAATACACCATTCTTATTATTAATGCCACTGTGTCTTGGGACATTATATGGCTAAACTTCCCAAAGAAGCATATTTCAGCAATGATATGTTTCTTTGCCTACACTTTGCAGAGATACAACATAGTGACCAAATACACTAGAGGAGACTGGAAGTATCTGGTGGAGACAAGAAGAGAGACATTAATCACTGAACTGCTAGAGGTCTGTAAAGAGGCCATATGGGGGACATGAGGATTGTGTTTGCTGGAGTGGGCAGATGAACAGTGAGTATAGCAGTGTGAAAATAAGGAAACTAACCTACTACGGTATGACTAGATTTTTCCAGGAAGGCTAGCAAAACAGGCTTTCTAATATAAAAAGGAATATCAGAAACCTTCCCCTGTCATGAGATCACATCTGCCCCATGTGCATCATACTGTCTGATATGTGCACACATGCAAGCCCACCACTGCACTCCCTCCAGTGGCAAACAATCGAATCAGCCTCTAGCAGAATCAGGATTTTCCCCATCTTGGGGGAAATTCTGTGATTCTAAATTAAAATGTATTTTCATTTAAAAAAAAAGGAACTTTATTTCCACTGAAATCACTCCCTAATTGAGTAATGAGGCTGTGACAGTGGCAAATCAATAAATGAGACACTGAGCAGCAGAAATGTACTGCAGGTTTCATTTCAGTCTGCTTCGTGTGTGACCTTTCTAACAGAATCCACATTTCAATAAAAAGGTTATTTTAACTGGAAATAGACACCTCATCAGCCGTGAACTCAAGAAATAAAGTCTGTAATGGGATAGCCAGTCTTAAAGCTCAGCAACATACTGAAAGCAATGTGTCCTCTTAAAAGAAAAATAAATCTTACTTACCGAATAAATCTCAAAAGAAGTGGGGAAAGTTCCCTCGACCGAGGCTCCACTCTGTCTGGAAATTTATCCAGTGCTTTCCACAGTAGAAAACGGTAGTTTGTGTGGTCCAGCCGTTCACTGCAATCTGTTCTACTCCTCAGCTGCTCCAGAAAGACAGTCCCCACTGCTCCTTCTGGCATCTTCTCGCCTTCTGTTTCAGCAATGCTCTCCTCCTGTTCATCTAGTTCATTTTGCAGCTCCATTTCTACCGAAGAGATGAAGAAAAACATTTCAAGTTACTTCATAATCACCAGTAGCAAGGGATCCATCCCTCATCACAAAAGTAATACATTTGGTGACATGTACCTGTTTAGACACAGCTGCATTTAACACTAACCTGAAAGGCATACACTGCTTAGAAAGCATTCTATGATGCCTTACAACCCTGGCACATCTCAATTAGGCTGACTTCTCTCAAATAACAGAGAAGTTCACAAATGGCTGCATGCTCGTGGCATACAACCATAGATAAATCTCAAGAGCACATACAGGAAGGACAGTTTGCAGAAATTCCACTAATTTCTGGAGCAGAAAGATGGTCAGCTGCGTTACACAGGTTTTGTCACTGTTTCTGACTAGTCTGAGCAGAGCCAGCCTTAAGCACAGACAAAACTGCTGCATGGCTAACCACAACCTGCAACTCCCCTTTGTAATGCAGATGCCTTTTCTGTATACTTGGTGTTTAGGACAGGAGATACAGTTTCGTCCCAAGCCTCTCTACTCCTGCCCTTGGGACATGACACTAGTACTCAAGAGCCCTGGTTCTGAATTCCCCCATAAATTTGGGGCACATAAAAAACAGTCACGTGATTCACAATTATCTGGGTAACCACCATAATGTTTAGGAGCGGTGACTTACCAGCATAAGTAGCAGCCCTCTCCAAATGTTCGTATAAGACCTTCCAGAACTGTTTATTCTCCATTTCCTTTGCATGAGAACTAACAAAGCAAAAGACAGCATGAAGTTAAAAGGAAAATAAAAAAAGCCAAGTGTCACTCAGCTAGTTAACAACTAACACCATCAAAAGCTTTGATCACTGCTTTAATGTGGGTGTTCGGAGACAGGACAGCTGCACAATACAGCTGTACCACTTCCTTGTCTTTTCTCACAGATCCCAAATGTCAACTGTTATTAAAATAATCTGGTTGTATCTCATGACTTCAAATGAACTCAAATTGAGTAGAAATGTTCTCAAGCTTTCTACTTACTTCTGTATAGTAAATCATAGAGAACCAAAGGAAAAATTACCATGGACTTAACTTTTGAAGAGCTGGTTTAATTTTTTTTTTTTCATTAATTCACTAATTTGAAGGGGGAAATCCCATCCTTTTTAATTGTACAACTGAGGGGGGTAAAGGAGATAAAGTCATGCCGAAAGAAGACTAACTTTGGTATTTAGCTCAGCTGTCACCATGGTAAGACTTTGCTACTCTTTAGTAGGACTTAGAGGTTTTTCAGTAAGGACAGGAAGTCGCAGATGGGGAAACTGAGAGGGACTCCTTGTTCCTTTAAGCATTTGTGAAACACAAATCAAATCCTGCTACCTCTGACTAAAAACTGATGCAATTTGACTATATTTGTTGCAAGTTCCCTCTAAAGTAAAAAAAATCAGGAACTAAGTTAAAAAGTAAGAGTTTACACAGGTTGAGATTTGAGAGATCAAATTTCACATGAAGGTTTGCATGCCCAAATCTCTCCAAATTGGACATTTTTACCTCAGCTTTTGTTCACAGAACAATGAAAGGAGTGTTCTATGAGACAACCACAGACTGCAGCATCTAACTGCATATACTCACGTTATGAGTTCAATTACAGGATCCCAAAGAGGGCTGAAGTTAATATAAAGCATTCCCAGTAAATACCGAAGAGGCACCTAGAATGACAAGCAATACCATCTCGTTGAGATGTGAAAAACAGTAGTTAAAGACCAACCAACCTCTTCTAACCTTTCTTCCTCTCAAAGAGGAAACTTTGATCAAAAAAGTTCTCAGAAGTGCTACAAGTAATGAAGTCACACACATCATAATTCTTTCTCTCTTAGCTGCATGAGGAAATCCAGAGCCCATTTACTGTAAGCTGCACTGAGATGTAGTAACCATACCTAAATAACATGAATGTAGAAAAACCAGTTCAGCACAGATGATCTGGACTGTCTGTCTCCCTCTCCAACTTCAGTGCTGCCATAGCAGCATTAGGGACCTCATAAAGAGGAACATTTGCCCTGAGGAGTATTCACTTCACTAGGCCTAAAAGCATGTCCTCTGGCTCCCTGCTGAACTACGTGCAGTAGGAATGACCTACAATCCTTCCTCACAGGAGCTACAAGTCAAAGTAAAAAAAATTATACAGGTACAGCAACAGCCAGAATAATTAAAATAAACCAACCCTCACACCAAATCTATGAAGATGTAATTAATAAAGTTGTGATCATTCTAAAATCTAGAAGGTAGGGCCTTTAGCTCAGCAGGAGAGATTCAACAGTCACAGGCATACGAGATTTTCATGCTGAAGTAAGATCCATAAGTGAGGGTTCAATCACACTGAGGGTATTGCAATGTCATGATCTTAAATTTGCTCACAACTCGCTTCTCCCTGGAATCATTCACCCTCCTTTCCGCGATATCAAACCCAGATGAATCTGACTGTGGGCCATTTATCTAGATACCACTGTTGTTCTACTAAACACTAAATACTCCTAAGGACAATGGGAGCTGTGATCTCTACTTACAAGTAAGTTTTCTAAAACCTTATCTGGGAGCTAATTGATTTTTTGATGCACTCTTATTAAAAACTCTGCAACCCTTGCAATGGAATAAGAACATTTGCTTGGAATAAAGGAATGTGACAACTGCTTTTTGACAATAAATCCTTACCTCCTGCAAAGATCCACTTAGTATTGCAGGCTGCACTATGTCACACCTTAGTTTCCTCAAATGGAGAAGCTTCTCTCTGTAATCATTCACTGTTGCTGGCACAAGTTCTGCTTGGAGCAATATGGCAAATACTGGCTGAAATTCCCCTGCGCTGTCACCCTGAACAAACAAGTGACATGCATTTTGTTAGAGTACCTTTATCTTATTGAAAAGTATTTCAACAAAACTACACAGACTCCCAGCCATTATGGACCAAAGAACAAAGTCAAGGGACTTGCTCTGGTTTCCACCATTCAGGCATCAAAATGCACACCGGAAGGCAGTGGGACGAAGAGATAAAACTGGAATGTGAAAGCACAGAAGCAGAGGACAACTTCTACCAGATCCATGCTTTCTTTCTGCAAAGTGGAAAACAGTTCACACACAATATCAAATACAGATGGCTTTGAAATGTTAAATGAAAAGTTCTCGCCCTACCTCAATCTGCCTAGAAGGAGGATTATCAAAATGGTTTAGAATTCGGACAGTCAACAGTCGAACCTATTCAAAGCAGAAACATTTGTCAGAGGCATGCAGGCTATATACACAGACACATATACACCTACACAGAGGTTAATGTTTTGCACAGGAGACTGATCTCACTAGGTTCACCTTAGACCTGAGAAACAGATGAACTCCTGCAGCCTAGAAGGCAATCAGTAATGAATGCCATTAGGCTTCTGCTCCGATTTACCTCTGAGGAAGAGGCAAGCCTCATAGGGCTAAGAGTTAACTTCTGTTAACTCATGCCTCATTGACACACTTCTAAGCAGACACTATGGAAGTAATGCCTTTACACAGTCTCATATTTCTTCTTTCAGACTTTATCATTAAATAAAGTTTACCTAAATTTTGTTGTTAAAATACAAATTACTTTGCATGTGCTCAAAAAAGCAAATTACCTTGGAAACACCAGTGGAAATATTAGGATGCAACTTCTCAAACAAGTCCATTAGGTTCCCTTGGGAAAGGGGTTCTCGGCAGCCACACAATGCCAACCTCGTGTAATAGAGATCAGCCAAGAGCAACGCAGAGGGGTCTGAAGGGAAAGTGCTAAAACAATGGAGTATTTTATTAGCATCCAGAGAGCACTGCAACAACACTGATACTGGAAAATAAGGCAGTAGTGATAGCAACATTAAGGGAAAATTCCACATGATTTCAGACTCTGCTTGCACCAGCAGGCCAGTGAAGTCAGACTTCAACAGCACACTGGCTTGCAGCCGCAAAGCCCATGACAGCTCAAGAGGCATGAGATTCTTCCTTTGTGTTAATCAGGCTTGTCAAGCTAGGGCTTACATGCTGGACACCCTCCCACACACACAGTTGCAGAAAACAAACCTCCACAGATCACACAAAGGCTTCTGCTACTGCCCAGATGCTCAGTCAGTGATCAACAGAAAAGAAATAATCCTCACTTACGTAAGACACCAGGAATCCTGCCTGCTCACAGGGAAATCTCCTTCTGCTACCTTACATCCCTTGTTCCAAGCAGGTTTCATATTCCCAGCCCAAAGCTGGCAGAAAAGCATTAGACTGAAGCTTGTTGCCAATACTTCCTGTTTGATCTGGGCAAGCTGATCCATCTCCATCATGCCTCAGACATGGGCACCATAACTTCCTAACCGAGCAGGATGTTTTGAAGCTCAAGCCACCAAAGACTTGGAGATGCTCCCAGCCCAAGAGGGATGAGAGATGCTGGAGACTAATGGTCTCCCTCAATTCCTCCAGCCACTTAGTTTTGTGTGCTAATTATAAGTAAAATAGAGCTAAAATAAATAAGATAGATTATACAAAACCTCATCCCACTGCAGAGCAAGCACACACATGGATAGGTAAGGACATGGTGGAATCCCAACACCAGCAGCAAACTGCAGAAGTTCAGGCTTTTGACACAGCTCAGAAAGTGCTGTTCCTGTCTCTTTTATCATTATAATATAACACAGTTACTAGTAAAAGTAAAGTAAAACTAGAACCAACTTACCTGACACACTACCCTGCAGCTGTCTAAGAAAGCATCAGTCTGCAGAGAAGTGCACTGAACAGGTACTACATCTACCTCGTTCTCCAAACAAACAGTGCCTACAAATTTGTTCCCTTACATAACCACAATACTGAAGCAATGCACCAGTGTAACAGAATGGGCAGCACACAAAGAAGCATTTAGCAAGCTCCTACATAAAGGCAAAGTCAATCCTGTGCCCTACTAAGGAAAATCATGAAGTACCACAGAACAGGTAGAGTTTACTTACGTCACCAGGCTCTTGACACGCTCCACAGGTAACAAATGGAGTACTTCAGCAGACTCCACCAAACTAAGAAGAGTACTTACAGCTTGGCAGGCCACAAACAGACTTCCTGGAGCAGAAAGAGAACAAGAACAGCTTGTATATTTACTCAGCTGCCAACAACTTGTGCTTGTATGGTGCTTGCCCATCCTGAAATGAGTGGACTCACAGAAATAAGGTAACATATGGATCCCAGAACTAGCATGTGTATTTTCTAACCATTATCGTAACATATAAAAGAAATGCTCCTCTGGCTGTCAAAGTAAATGCCTCCTCCAGCAAGCCAGCATTGAAGGCTGTAAACAGCTCCCAGTTTTCAAGTTTCCATCACAGCCACATGTGCAGAAAGCAGAGATCTGGAGCTAAGCACTGTGGCAGGAGTCTCAGACAGCACAATGCGATAAAGAACCCTAGTTTGGGAGGAGGGTGAGGAAACCAAGCAAGTAATTGTAAGATGGGAGAATAGGATGCATGAGTATAGGACTGAGTTGCATCCATTTTCTTTTCCCTTATGGGCAAATGAAGAAATAGCAATGTGCTTCTTGCACACCCACAGAGCTTGTACAGAGCTGCTACTACTGCCACCAGAGATGAGACCCAAGAAAAGAAACTTTAGGTATTCCTTTTTTAGGATAAACACACTGCCAATAAAATAATCACAACAGCACACAAACTCTGTAAACATGATAGAAAAAAGGTCTAAACTGAAAAGGGCCATGTTTGACAAATACTAGAGAAGAAAAAGCAACAGAGCCGATTGGCAGACACATTTAGGAATATTAATAAAGGTATTATAAATGGAAAATGACAGACTCTAGAAAAGCTCTTCCAAGCATAGGAACAATGACCATTGAAGCTGGGGCATTCCAAAACCTGTTTATATTTCGGCACAAGGCCAAATACTTCCTATTTCTCCAAGTAACAACTGCCCTGCCCTATGCAAGCTCAGTCAAAACTCTTTTTTTTTTTTTTTTTTTTAATGGCCAGAGAGGGAAGACAATCAGTGACCATCCAAGCCTGGAGAAAAGATGCAGTATTTTAGAACTACAGGTGTCATCTGGGTCAGAGCCTTACAAGAAGCAGTGCAAGTGCAGCAGCGAACCAACACGAGCTGGCTTTAGTGCCAAATAACTGCATGCAACACACCATTTCTCCTGTCCCGAGTGATCACCATAACACATAGAGCCCAAATTCATGGACTAAATGAAGCCAGTGGACATTTTGTGGACATTTTACAGAGGTGGTCCATAGACTAAGGGAATGATATAGGTGTGTTATATCAAAGGATGGGAAGGGGGGGGTGGATAATGACGTTGTATTGGATCATGTGGTACCTGAGTGTGACAAAAATGCTCAGTGTTATCAAATAATGGATGGAGAATGTGCTGGGTTTGGCTGGGATAGAGTTAATTTTCTTCATAGTAGCTAGTATGGGGCTCTGGTTTGGATTTGTGCTGAAAACAGTGTTGATAACGCAAGGATGTTTTTGTTATTAGTGAGCAGCACTCACAAAGCATCAAGGCCTTTTCTGCTTCTCACCCCACCCCACCAGTGAGGGGGCTAGGGGTGCACAAGATGTTGGGAGTGGACACATCCAGGACAGCTGACCCCAACCAACTAAAGGGATACTGAGCATCATGCTCACATATAAAGCTGGGGGAAGAAGAAGGACGTGGAGGATGTTTGGAATGATGGTGTTTGTCTTCCCAAGTCACTGTTAACGCATGATGGAGTCCTGCTTTCCTGGAGATGACTGAACACCTGCCTGCCCATGGGAAGTGGTGAATGAATTCCTTGTTTTGCTTTGCTTGTGTGTGTGGCTCTTGCTTTACCTACTAAACTATCTTTACCTAAATCCACAAATTTTCTCACTTTTATTCTTCTCATTCTCTCCCCCATCCCACCAGGCAAGTATGAGCAGGTGAGCAGCTGTGGGGGGCTTAGATGCTAGCTGGGATTAAACCATGACAGTCCTTTTTGGCATCCAACACAGGGCTCAAAAAGTTCAAGATAACATTTGGTTGGAATGTGCTAGACTGAGTGTACAGTTGTTATTGCTGTTTAGCTATTGACTGATGGCTATTAACTGACAGGTAATGTCCCAGACTTTGCACTATAGGTTTGAATTGGAGCTTACAAGTCAAGTCTCTTCTTCATTTGACTGTTTCATCCTGGATCTGGTTTAGATTGATTTCCAGCCTCTTTTTTTCCTCACTTTCTTCTTTTCCTTCCCAATTACCTTTGCCTTCCACTAAGCAGAACATCTATCACCCCCTTACTATTATGAACAACAAATGCAGAGTTGTTTCCTGGAGGTTGTTTCCTCCCAAGCTTTGTTCCTTTAGTTTTACTTGAGCTGGCTAATAATTTTGGACACAATGCTACTGCTATTCATTTTCATGCTTTGTGTCATTAGAAAAACTGTTTTATATTATTTTATATATAAAGAAAAAGCAAATAAACAGGAAGTAACCATAACTGACCTTTGCAGAGGCTTCCTCTGTCAATGGTTGTGAAGAGAGAGTCTATAAAACTTGTCACACGAGGCAGAATGTTTTCTTTGTGCATTGGTCTGTCCAAAGTAAATGGAAGAACTTTTATCCCTGTTACGCTGACACCAACACACATACGAAAGCTTTTTTTCCACATCTAAATTACAGGTAGTTGTATTAAATTACAGGTAGCTAACCTCAAGTTTGAAACCAGCAGCAAAATGTTTTTGCTATTTCTGATTCACGCTTTCAGTTGTAGCATTCATTGCCCCTTCTTTCAAACTATTCCTTTAATAATTATTGATAAAAACCACTGTCAAGAGAGGATAGTGCTTAAAATAGAAACTGAAATGTATCAAGAACAAATCTAAACACAGTACCCAACTTAGTGAGTAGGCAATCAATTCTGATATTCTATTCCTGTCTTTACTGTTGACTCATGGTATTTCCACATAGCATTTTTTTTGCCCTCTAATCCTGGTTTCCTTAATCTAGGGGTAGTAATTATTGTCCTTTTCTTAGTAAAGTGATTTCTTAAAGAAAGTGAACTAGACAGTACTACATAAATACATGACAACAGTACCATAAAATATCCCTTACCTAATATGTGGCAGTACAATCAAGGCAACCCAAGACTGTGAAAGGTCAGCGATGTCTTCCTTCTCTGGTAAATGGATTAAAGACAGTACATAATCCAACACCGGTACTTCTGCCTTTTCTCTTTGTCTTTTACCTGTTTGTTGCCTTGTATTAGAGCTAAAAATAAAACCAAACTTTTCAGTAATCCATCACTGCATACTAGAAATTGTTCCTTTTCCTCCTATGATATTCAAAATTAAGTTTGCTACCTCTAGCAAAAAGGACCTGGACAACCCAAGGGATTTTTTCTTTTCTCTACAGCACAAAATAACATCTAGTTATGCTGAAGAGCAAAAAACATGGCCCACAAGAAATATCAGGTCTTTATTTCAAGTTCAAATAATATTTCTAGAAGAAAAGACACTAGTTCTCAGTTGGACACCCTCACAGCTAGGGTCCTAGGACTCTAGGAGCACCTGAGAGTCATCTCTATCATGACTGCTGTTAATAAACCACAATTAAATTGCCATAGGTGGATGACAGAAAACAACCAGTGAAGTATAAGTTTTGGGACTTAAAAGGAACCACAAGCTGAGCCCAAATCAACAAGCCTATGTGCAGGCAAATAGGGCTGACACCATACTGGAACATATGAACAGTACTTCACAAACAGCAATCTTTCCATTCCACCCAGTGCTTGCAAGATCACAGAAAGCTGTATAGGCTTCACCCTTCAAGAAATACAGAAGCTAATAAAAAGCCAACATCAAGAATCATTAGAGGTTTAAGAAGCAAAACTTATGAGATAAACCTCAAGGAATTAGGATTGTTGGTCCAGGGAAAGAAGATCTCAGACATTTCTAATGAACAAAGCCTGCTATTTGTAATTGCATGCAAAGAGTAAGAAATATTCTGCTCTTTATGTTCCCTGCAGATAAGCAGTAAGGGATTTAAAGTGCAGTAAAGGAGGTTTAATTCATGCACTGAGGACTAGGAAAAAACAACAACAAAAAACTCCCAAAATAAATCAAAAAACACCTGTGTAGCCATTAAGTACTGGCACAGACTGCCAGAGGCAGCTTGGGAATCTCCAGAATTGGAGTATTTAATAACTATTTGGTCAGACATCTTTCAGGACCGGTTTAGGACATGCAAATTCCATCCTGGGTAGAAGATGGGGTATGCAACTCTTGAGATGTCTCCCAGCCCTAACTTCTACCACTGACATTGCAAGAGCACAGAAAAAGTCCAGGTAGGACCAAGGTTCTCTCAGCTATGTACTCCATACCACTGAAAAAACAGAGAGATCAACAGACAAAAGAACATATGGTAAGAAAACCAAATTTAATCATTTTGACTCAACCTTTTCTTCTCTAAACCCCAGTACCTCTAAACCCCAACACAGAGTGGGTTGCTTTTAGGAAAGATAAAATCTTACATAAAAGGTAATACAAGTCAAAAGTTTTGAATTCTCTGAGTCAGAACTACAAGAAAAATCACTATCGGTAGATTAGCAACAGTCATTCTGTGCTTCAGCATTTACCCCAAAGAGGCTCCAGGGGAAAGCAACCACTTTGCTGCAACAAAGCCAACTTTGCAACTAGAAGCAGTCAAGCTGTGCCAGCACAGTGCTGTATCTGGATTAATTACATGTCCTTTAGTATCCAGCTGTGCTCTATGGTAAGACTATAGTACTGCTGCTACAAAGCTCCTGGACAAGACATCTGCCTACAGGGAAGAAAGATGGGGCACAGGCAGGAGGCTAGGAATGATGAGAACCTGAACTGCAGCACTCACTACAAAGATTACCTGCCTAAGGATGCAGCATGCATGTTAGTGTAACAAATTCCCATCATACATGTACCACAACACTCTTTTTATAATAGTGATATCCTTTCCAGAGCAGCACCTTTTCTCAAACAATCTCAAAAAGTAAAAGGGGATCCTACTGCCTCACTTGGTTTGCAAATCTGACAGCAACACTGCTGTTCACACAACTCCAGCAAACACTGGAGGGCAACTTCTACATAGCTCTGCACTGCCTTTAGGCCTACAGTCATGCAGACACATCTAGTGTCTGCTAAACTTGAGAAGTCTCACCTGACAGATGATTCAGTGAAAATGAGAGGATACTTTTCAAATGCCATTGAACCGATAGTAGGAGGCTCTGCTTTCACCAAAATGAGTTTAGCCAGAATTGCCACAGCCTCATCCTTTGTAAAGGTATCTGTGCCAGAGAAGCAATGTTCAATGTATTCTAGAAAGCGTGGGAGAAAATGCTGAAGGGACAAAAAAAAAAAGGGTCAAAAGTCAAGGACTGGCAAGTTTCTCTAACCATCAACAAACCCACAAAAAAACCCACGTGATACCAGCCACACAGAATCCAAATGCTCACAAGTGAACCAGCAAAGCATTAAACTTATCAGTCCTGGTTCCCCTAGACACCAGCACACAGACATTGTCTTATCCCAGCAGGGACAGTGGTTTAACAAAAAAACTCAGTTTGCCCCAAATCGAGTCTCATTAGGACATTCCAGATACCCGACCTTGGCTTTCACCTCCCACTCCATTTAATTAATTTGATTCCTCACAGATCACCAGTTAGAGGTCCAACCTATCAGACATCCCTTACTCATTTTCAGTTAGCTTCTCCAGAACTACTTCTCTTCCTCTCATCCATAACATGCCCATCCTTTTAATTCTCAACAGAGAGGCTTATTTTTGTGAACAGATACCTATCACCTTCTCCATCTCTGAGAACCCTTACAAAACTTTTAACACAATAGCATAAGTAGCCTCTTTTGTTCTTATCAGATCATGCCAGAAGTTTAAATAAACATCGTGTCAATACACAGCAATCCTTCAGCATACAGGGCAGGTAAACATACTATGGATTCCCAGTTGTTCCCTTTGGCAACAAAAGTAAACATAATGCACAAATGCTTCCACCTACCCTCTCAAATTGCTTCACTGTGAACATTGCTTCAGAAAAGTCCAAAAGAAAGCGCCGTTCAAATCCACTTGCAAATACCTGCAAGATGCAAATGAAAGGTTGACAGGAAGAGATTTACAAGAGACATTTCATAGTCAACTCTCCACTATCCATGGGACTTTTTTTCCTGGTATATGTATCAATCATGCTTTGAACTCTGAGACTCCCAGCCTGGCTCTCTTGCTAGTTCTGGCACATAGAGCAATACCGTTACCAAGTGACAATTCAGGTACAGGAATGCACAGTCCTTTTTAACAAACCCTGCTGACATAACCCTTTTTGACAAATGCTGTTGGATCCAACTGTCTCTGTGCAAAGACAGCTGAGCTATCTCTTTAAAGTCATGTGGAAAATATAAGTTCAAAGTTCTAGGACTGCAGCACAGACACCAACTGTCAGGAAAATTTATTTCAACTCCGCATTTCTTTTGTGTAGCAGGTTGCAGGAAGTTTACAACCTCATGGGCAGAGCCAACCTCTTTGTTTGTGGAGGATCCAAGATAGGAACAGTCCTTTGAGATACCCAGGATCAGTGCCCCTCAATGCCAAGATGTGCAACGTAAAATACACATACAGATCTCTCTTTCCCAGATCCTTCAGAAGACAAGGACAGCTTTAAGCCTCCTCCAGTTTAAAAGAAGCTCACACAAATATTCTCAAATGTTTGAAGGACATCTCCAGAGCAAAACTGGCCTCCTGCCACAGGCAGAACTGACCTTACTTCAACACAAGTAAACACTGAAGACCAGATGAAATTTAATCTTTTTTAAACAATTGCAAAAGCTTTGCTTTGCCACTGTAAATTGCATGGCACTTTTCTTTCAAGTGTTTTTTTTTTTTCTACACATACACTTCAACTACGGTCCACACTGTTAATTGCAAAATCATAATGTAGTGTAAAAGGAAAACTAAAGAATCAGACTCCATAGTAGCATCTCCTATTAATCTCTGTAGCATTGCATTTGATAGGAATGTACACAGCTGATCCTGTCAATGCTTCAGGAGCAAAGGTAGTACTGAAATATGCTTACTCCTCTGCTTTCTAAACCAAAACTGCACTTGTAGGAACCCTGTTCACAAGGCTAACCCATGGTCATTAAATGCTTGTAAACTTAACGAAAAACATACCTTTTTCAGTAAGTTTGACTGACTGGTCTGCTTTATTACCTTAGGCAGGACATGTCCCTTCCCTGTTCTCCCTCCTTTCTCTACAGAGGCTGTAGGTATTTGAATCAGAACCTGGTTTTCATTGTAATGATGTCTGCCATGGTGGCATTGCTATACTGATGACCTGTGCAAGACAGTCAAGGAGTCCCAAGACCTCACCAGACATTATTTAAGGCATTGGGCAGCTTCTCCCTTATCTCTGCAAAAGGCTAAAGGGAACCTTACAGTATATTTCCCAGCCTGAAATGGAATGTCCAGAAATCAGCCTGTTCTAGGGAACTTGAACTCTGGGATTTCTGGCATAAGCAGCAATCCTTGTTACCTTCTCAATAGCTTCCTTCATTAATGAATCAGGCAACAAAACATTCTCAGCCAGCAGGAATGTAGAAATGGTGTTCAGCAGTGTCTTGCAGCAAGATGATGAGAGATATGGTGTTTGTAACATTTTTATTAATGCCTGAAATGAAAGAGAGAGAACTGATATTCATCCATGAAGACAATGACTAGCTGGTCTGAATGATCCAGACAGTCCCTGGAGCAGGAGGGCACAGTGATCTAAACTTCAGCCCACAGAAACAAATCCTAATAGTCCGGTTGAAGCTTGAACGCACTAAACCTATCCTAGTGGGGTCAAATTTATGTGAATCTGGCAGAACTGCTTTACCACTGATATGGGGATCTAGGTCTCCACAGTGGCAGGAACAGGTCTCTAGAAACAGCAGCAAACTTTCCCCCTTGCTCATTTAAAGGAGGGCTAGACTAGCATTGCAATAGAGAGGTAAAATCTCACAGGACTGGAGAGGCAGCAATACTCAAAATAAATATCTCTGTTCACTCAACTCAAATCCTAAGCCCAAAGATGCACCAGAAATATGTACGGGTGCTTCAGCTTACCACACCTCTTTCATATTCAACTCTGACACATCAAAGTGATGGTCTGACCTACCCGACAGACATCTTCAGGCAGTGAAATTTTGGATCCATTCGCATGTTCCACGAGGATCAGATAAGCTTGCAGAATCCTTTCCATCTGCTCTGAAGCCACACAGAAGTTGGCCTTAGTTATTTTCCTCTGCAAGTCTAAGAGTGACTCCTGTTTAAATAAAATAGGAAAGTGAAATATTTAAGATAAATATCAGACTCTGTTTCACTTACTGCTACTTGAAGCACATTCTAAAGAATCAGCATCTCAGTTGCCCAACAAACTTCTGTTGGCTCTCTCACACATGGTCAACAAATTGAACCTCATAGGAACACTGTGTGATTTCCCTTATGCAAAAACACATCCTAGATTCCTTGGACAGAAAACACAAGTATCTCCTAAAGTGAGGGTCTCCAAAAAGGCCAACATTTGACATATAAAATAGGAAAAAGGAATAGAAATATTCAGCTCCAGACCCACAACAGTACGGAAACACCCAGCTTTCACTGGAATTATCAAAACTTAGGTCCTCTTACACTTTATGCATCATTATGCTAATGTGCATACTGGGAGGTTTCTCATATCATGTACATTACACAGCCAATGGAATTGCCTATTTCCTATTACCTACTGTCCCTTTCTGTCCAAAGGACATAAACTATCTTTGATCTTATAAACTTGAACCCATTGACAGCTATCACAGACTACATGAAAAATTTCCCTCTAAGCAAGGTATCACCACACACCTACCAGTTCCCAGGGTAAAAAAAAAAACAAGCCTAATTGAAAATAAAAGGAATTATGTCACAAATTTCCAAGATTTCATCACAACTGCAGATGCTGAGTCAATGAGATCTCAGAGACACAAAACATCCAGTGGCAAACAAATCCGTAGCTAATGACAGTCAGGCAATAACTGCTATCATACTGGCTGGGGTAGGAGGAACAGGATGGGATTTTCTAGGAAACTGGTTAGTCACAGGGAGGAAGTTCCAAGAAGGAACAAACAGCACTATTTACCCCTGTCAGAAGGACTACCCTAAAACTTGTGTACCATTTTCTTCAGTTTCCCATTTCACCCTTCTGAGGAGCACAGCTGACACAGACTATGTTGTCAGTTGCAAGAGGTTTTAATCTCCCTCAATCCCAGATGTGAGAAAACTTTTAAATGTTGGTCAGGTAAGTAAAACACACCTGCCAGGCCCTTGCTGATTATTCTACATCACCCTGACTCAAGACAGAACAGCCCACAGCACTCAGCTGTGCTCCCTCAAACCACAGGCTGTAACCCTCAAGCAACAACACCGGAACACCCAGACTGAAAACACACTGATTTTCAGTGCTTGGCTACAAGGTTCAAACTTTGATCTTCAGGTTCAGCCCAAGTCTTTGCTGTAAAAAGATCTGCAGGGCAAAAAGCTTCTCCTTTGCTGTCACAAAGTGGGTTTGAACGACCAATATACCTAGTTCAGAAATATTAAACGTGCACTAGCATTCCCAACCCAGCAAGGGCTCTGTGATATGTGCCAAGGCAGATCCTACAAACCACCCTTGCCCAGCCATGGGACTAAGCTCCAAGTCTCACACACAGTAGTTCCTTTCTCACTCACAAAACAGCCAGCAGGGTTACTGGAATTTAGAGAAGAAGGGAGGGATTTTTCCCATGCACATGACACTGTATTTAATATTTCCAAAGCAAAAAGAAAAACAGTTCTGGTCCCATAAAACACAAACACTCTCTTGGTAAGCACACGTTTTTTTGTCAGTCACTCATGAATAAAAAAATAATAAGAAAAATAATCAATGTACCTCCAGGCATTTGAAGACAATGTTAAAATGTTCCTTATGGATATGCATTACAGCTGACCTGATCATCTGCTCGAAGGCTTCTCCAACAGCTACCCATGGTAGTTCAATTTCTTCTTCTGTAATAGGCCCCAGTTTCAACAGAATTAACTTCACAGCCTGCACAGGAAAGAAGCACATCATGTCCTTATACTTAGGAAATAAATCTAGCAATCCTAAAATTCGTTAGTGCAATATATTGCTAAAATATTCCAGGGATCTCAATTCTTTCTAGAATGAGTACAGAGAAAAAAAAAGGCTACCACTTAAAATCTGAAATGTCAGCAAGCAGTACAATTTTAACATATAAGAATATAGCATAGGAATTATTAAAACCAACCTTCCTATCTCAAAAAATATTCTTACAAGGCTTTCAGATCCTACCAAGTAATAAACAACAAGGATTCACTGAGGTGAACAAGACAAATACTCAGTGGTTTCAGTGAGCACTGCCTAAGGCTCCATTACAGCAACAGTTAAACCAGCAATCTTGTCTTGTCTTTACCGTCTCTGCACAGGAGTGGAACATGTTTCGAACACCCTTGCACATCTCAAAAAGCAGCTGTCCTACACCTTCCACCTTTTCGGGGTGCTCTCCCAGGTCACGGAGCATTAAGTTGAAGAGTGCATTTTTATCAGAAACCTACAAAACACAAGGAGAAAAAAGGCTATCTTCTATTCAGAGCTACCAGACGGATAGAGGCATTTAAATGACTCCACAGGACCATGTTATTCTCCTAGTCCTGCCTTCCCACAACAGCTCAGACTCATTATTTTCTAAAGAAAAACCAACAACTGCCGCTCCCTTTCCTTACTCCATGAAAGGCTGCTGTGTGATCTTGATTGATTTGCCTGGGAACATTACATACTCTGATCTTCAGGAGTGTAAAAAGGTTTTCACAACCATTTCAGTTCTACAAAGGCCTTAAAGCATTTGTGGAAAAGCCAGTGAGCAAATGTACATTTACAAATTAAAGCCTCCCTTTTAGAAGACCACCTTACTATTTCTAGTCATTTTAGATAAACCAACCACAGACACTTAGTTTAACAGCTCTTGAAACAGAGAGTGCTAAGGCTTCTATTTGCCACTTCTGATATGGAGTGCATTACATTCACAGCAAAATACTCACTAAAAATGACAACCTAGGACATGCTGCATGGCAGTTCAGGCCTTGCTAACCATTCTTTGGAGAAAACCTAGTATTACAAAATCCAATTATTACAAAAACCTAATATTACAAAATCCCAAAGCCACCGTAGAATGGAGATAGCATCAAAGTACAAACACCTCACTTACCTTTCTCATTAGAAAGACAAAACTTTCAGCAGCAAAGTTTCTGATGTGGAGTTTGTGGTGAGCCAGCAGAGTGCTGTACAGGCTACAAAGACACAAAATAATCCACTGTCTTAATGGCAATGCAAGAATTGCCATCAACTGGCAATTAAAAAATTATTTTCAGTTTACATTAGCACTTTTTTTTATAAAAACTAAGAACCTGTCCTCCTAGAGAGGGCAGATACCCTCCTCACCTAGATTCCTTCCCACTCCCTCTGGATAAAGGAGTTTTGTAAAGAAGGTGAAATGACTGCCAGGCAAATCAGCTGCAATCAGAAATATCTCTAAAATATCTGGATCCACACAGATTGAACTGCAGCATCAAGATTTTCAAAATACATGTTTAGCCGCATTTGTATTTCAGTTGAGCCAAAAGGCTCTCCTGTGCACTTAAAAGTTTTGAAAGATTCAATTTGCAGAGGTGATAAATATTTGCAGTTTGCTGGTAAGTATCAGTAACTGTTGTAGGTGGCCCATCATGTGTTCAGTGCAGAGGGAGTGGTGCCTCAGACTCACAAGTCAAGCAGATAAGCAGGTGTTTTTCTCAATATTCTCAACAGCTTTTACTGGGTTGGGGAGGAAATCTGTAACATCTTTTTTGCTCCAAACTGAAATTAGGAGGAAGCAACATGGCCCCACTGTTTATGACAAAAAGAAGAGCCCTGCTAAAACAGCAATGTAAGACCGAACAAGCAGTCATACTAGGTCAGGTCACAGGCCTATGCAGCTCAGTACTCACTCTACAGCAGCAGACAGACGGAGATGCCCGGAAAAGGTTTAAAAACACAGCAAACACAAATAAAATCAGACTTCAACCGCCTGCAGCTAAGGAACTCTCCAAGCCCAGAAGTGACTCCTATGCATTAACTCCCTGCAGCTTGGCCAGTTTCTCTCTGAGAAAAGCTGGGAAAGTGTGCTAATAAGTATACTGAAGCATTAAGCACACCTATTTGTGTGGCATTTACATTTCTACAGCGTCTAAGAACTGGTGATCAAGACAGACATTGGACATGGTTTTTACCTGTATATGTTATCTATGTCCTTCACCATCAACCTCCACAAGTATTTGTAGAGATAGGAAAGAGAGGTAAAAGCCCATTCCAGCAGCTCTGTGTCCTGTGTATCCAGTAACTTGGTGATGGCCAGGAAAAAGTCACGGAAGTGAGGATAGAAGTCAGCCTGAAGATCTCGAGCCAGCTGCACCACTAGACTGTGTTTCAGAAAATACAGCAATGTTAGTGCATTTCAAAAACAAACCAATAAAAACCTAGTCCAACATTGCATAATCCAGCACAGTCTCTTTGGAAAGAAAGACAGCATCATTTTTACTTCTCACTTTTTTAAAAATATCACCTATTAGGCAGCTGTGGGTGGTAAGAGTTTTAAGATTTTCAAAAAATCAAGCAGATAGCAGTAAACAAGAGATCATAAATTATTAACATCAAACACAGCACATTAATATTCTGTCTGACACTCAGTAAGCACTCCCACTAATTTATTTGCCTTGTATTAGCTATATTTTTTTGACTTAAAACCATAAAGCTCTACCAAGGAAATATAATCACCTTGGGCATCTCATTGCTATATTTTCCACTGTTACAATAAAGAAAAAGAACACTTAAAAGAGAATTTAGGATCACTTGAAGGATTCTGACTGGTTTTTATGACCACAATACTTACTTTAACAGGGGTTGGTAAGCAAGACTGCCTTCAACTTGCAAATGTGTCTTCAAACTCTGCACAATGGCACTCTGGTAATAGACCAGTTGGTGGAAGGACTGGCACTTGTTGGCCACTTCATTGTAGAATTGCACTGTTCAAAGCACAAAACAGAAACCCTGAAAACTCATCCAGTTCCTGGTAAACATGTATGGTGTTAAAGAATGATAGTGCTCCAGAGACCAGTCCAAAAAACAGTCAATAATCTCCCATTGGGCTCTGGATGATGAAGAAACATGTTTTAACAATTTAAGAAAAGCAGGAAACGTGAACAAAAATGACATACCAAAATGCTGAGTGAGGTTCAGTTCCTTCCATTTCCGTAGTCCTTCGAAAAAGTAGGTTTCAACCTCCTGTCAAAACAAACATGAAGAACAGCTATCAACATTAATGAATGTATCCTGCAAAAATGAGAGGTTCAAATGAAGATAACATTTTAAGACTATTCCAAAAAATCTTGATGACTTCATTTCAACAGGTGTTATGGAATTTCCCTGAAAATAAGACTTTCTTTCTGTATTCAAAACACATTTAAAAATATTTTCTAATGACAGGACTTGTTTATACAATTGGTTTTAATACCTCTGTTGATTGGCCTTGATAATCTAAGATGCTGAGTCATAGTCCACCCAGTACAATGCTTTGGGATTTCTTTTGGCATCCCCACAGGTATTGAGTGGGAAGTTCAGATGAACAATTCAGCAGACAAGGAGGTAATAACCCACCAAGCACTACAATCAAAATGATGATCTATATAACACATATAAATGACCCTTATGATCCATAAAGACACATGCTCATGCTTTATACACATGCTGCCAGTAGTGTGTCACTCTGTTCACCCAAGTAAAAAGGGATAGGACATGAGGAAATGACTTAAAATTGTACTAGAATCACAGAATATAGTGAGTTGGAAGGGATCCATCAGGATCACAGAGTCCAAGCCTTAGCTCTACACAGGACACTCCAAGGATTACGCCATGTGCCTGAAAGCATTGTCCAAACACTTCTGTCAGGCTTGGTGCTGTGATCACTTCTCTGGGGAGCCTCAAACACCCTTTGGGTGAAAGGAGGTTTATCATGGATATTAGGAAAAATTTCTTCACTGAACATTGAACTGGGCTGCTTGGAGAAGTGGTTGAGTCACCATCTCCAGAAATATTTAAACGTGACATGGCACTCAGGGACATGGTTTATGGGCAAATTTGGCACTGTTAGGTTAATGGTTGGACTCAATGATCTTTGACGTCTTTTCCAACTTATGATTTTCAAACTTATGATTCTATTGCAACTACTCAGCACCTGCAACTTTTTGCAGGTCAGGACCTAGGATTGCTGAGTGACCCAGCAGCATCTTTCATGTTCAGTAACACCCAAAGGCCCGCCAGCCACACGGAAGCCATCAGGGTGGTACTGTCAAAGGGCCTCTATGGCAATACAGAAAAGCAGGTAAAAAAGTAAAAGGGAACAAAGCATGAAATGAGGCTCCAGGAAAGGCAACTCCTGCAGAAGCTTCTTTCCAATTTCCTCCTGGCTAAATTTGTTAAGTGACTCTTTCACGGAGTGTATCTACTCGCAATGTGATTTCAGAAAATTACTGCAATTGCTGCTCTTACCTCAGCATAACTTCCAGTTCTGTCAATACGGTGAATAATATCAATGTTAATATTGCTTAATCGCTCCGAAAAGGTAAGAAACTGTAAAACAAAAAGACATATATGTGTCTTGCTCACTTCTGAGACCAGTTCTTCTAAATCCCTCCTAATAGGACACCTGATAGCACACACACTGCAAACAGAAACCCCGTTTCTAAAGACAGACTATCAGATAATACCGTCAATATCAGTATTACCTTAAGATTAAGGCAAAACATGCTTAAAACGCCCAAGAGCAGGACTGACCCTCTCGTCCCATGCTCTGCAAAACCGAGGCTCACAGACCACGCGTCTGCCCAACACAGTGAAAAAGATGCAGAGAAATCTACCCGGATTTCAAGAAACTGCCCAGGTCTCAGCCTTCCTGAAACAACGCCTTAGTTAATAAACTTATTGCGTATTATTTTTTTATTAAATTATGTCACTTTTCTACATTTGGGCCGTGGTGCGCCAGCTGCCTGACAGGGACGGTGACTCGGCTGACGGAGGTGCCGGGTGAGGGGCAGAAGCCGCACTCCGGCCTGGCTGTCGCAGCCGGACCGTCACAGTGTTGGCCTCGGGGAGGGGTTACCCGACTCGGCGGCTCCATGCCGCCCGCCCTCACGCCTCCTGCCCCGGCATCGCTTCGGCAGCCGGGCACAACTGAACTAACGCCGACGGCTGAAACCCAAGGTCCCTTCCCCCGGCCACCAGCCGCGTCCGGGCGGGCGCTCACCCGGTGCGTGTTCCCCGACTTGTGGGCTGAGGGCTTGCTCTTCATGGCGGCGGTGGCGAGCGGGCCCCAGCGTGGAGCGGCGCGGCACCACACACCGATGGCCGCACGTGCGGACCTACACGCGGGGCGCCGCCATTCCCGCCGCGGGCTGCCGGGAGCGGGGGCGGGCCCGCCGGCGGAAGGGGCGGGCGGCGGCGGCCGGGGCCGGGCGGTGGGCGTAAAGAGAGAGCGCTCAAGCACCTAGGGCAGAGTGTGGAGGGGTGTCTGTCCCCGTCTTACCTTGGCGGTGAGCGGCGGTGCCTCGAGGATTTTGGGCAGAGCAGCTGCGTTCCTGTGTAGGGCGGAGGGCTGTGGCACCCCGGTACCGAGCGAGGCCCCAGCCGTGCCCGAAGAGGACAGATCGGCGCGTGGTGAAAGCGTTCTGTGGGAGAGCGCAGCCCTGAGCACAGCGTCGATGGCTCAGCACGAAACGGCCTCTGCTCAGCTCCCTGGTCTTAGTGCAGACTTTTGTCCGGATCCCTAAAATAAATAAATAAATAAATAAATAAAGCTCATTGCAGACAAAGTACATGCAAATCAAACCCTTGCAGAGGAGCCGATGATTATGGATTGGTCATCACTCGCTGCAATACCAGGGCCTGTGAGAGCTTCTGCCTGCAGCTGAAGTGGAAGGTGAAGAATGTGTATTGATGAGATGGGAGATGAACTAAACGTCAGAAGAAGCTTTGGTTTGGGCAGGTGAAGTGCAAACAGCTCAGAGCCATGCAACCACTTTGAGTTAAAGCTTACACAGCTTGGGAATTTATCCTGCCCTAGGCTGCCTGCTCTGCCTGTTACAGGCAGCTCAAGGCCATTTTCAGAAACCAGGCGTGCAGGTTATTCAGACAAAAAGACACAGGATTGGATTTGAGGACAGCTGAAGTTCACTATTAGGAGCACATAGGGATCCCCAACTTTGAGCAGACCCACCAGGTTAAACACTGCCAGGTGCATCCAGCTGCCCACAGGCAGGTAATAGCCATTAACATGATAGCCATCTAGACAGGCAGGAGAACATGCTTGCTTCAGCACCTGTGACTTCTGGCATTTGCACTTAAGTGAGAAGAGAATTCCTAATTTAGACACTGGAGTTTGAAAAGGTTGGCTTAAGTGATCTCAAGCCCAAATATCTCCATGAGAAAGTGCAGCTAAAAGCATGTGGAGAGGTCTAGATCCATAAAAGAGCTCAGGTACCATAATACAACTGTTTAAGAGCACAAATAACCCTCCAGAAGTGGTTAGTAATTTCACCTAGTATGTCTCCTACGTATTGTGTACTTGTGGAAAACAGTCCACAAGATCTTTCTATTATGAATAGCATCTTGCAGAGATGCTGTAGAACTTCCCGGGGTGCACACACTACAAAATCATCCAAGGGAGTGAGCAAAATCTAACATTCATGCAAATTAACAGGGAGAAGTGCTCTGCTTGTTGCAGAAGAGTCATCATCAGCAAAAAAAAAAAAAAACATTAGAAGAAGTTTTTAGAAGGCTACAAATGCTTCTTTGTGTTTGTAAACTGGCACCTTCTCAGTAGACCTGCAGCTGCTGATGTTCATGAGAGTTTCTGGATGCAAGAAGTACTCATGGACTGCATTTCAGCCAGCATTCCTTACCACACTTGGAGATACATCTGAGTGAGCCTCAAGTATCTATCAATACCAGTATGGCCATGACAGTAGGTCTGGCACCACAGCTGGTTATGTTCAGTGACCCAGAAGGTCCCTTCCCCACTTCTGTATGAGCTGCAGCTATGTTAATAGTATCCTTACTACATACACTCCTCTCTGACTGCAATGCCTCAAGCCTCAGGCCTTATTCTTGTACTTTTCCTGGAAGATACGTGGTTCTCCCATCTCTGAGCAGGCCCCAGCTCCAACACCCTGTGATTATCTGATGGCCCCTGTCAGCAATTCTCCTTCAGAAATCCATGCTAAAGGCATTAAAAATTAGAAGCAGTTGGCCTTAAAGCAGATGGCCTTCTGAAGAGCAATGGCTTATTGGTAGTGATACCTGTAGAGGCACGTAGAGGAAACCATTGTAAAACAGCACATGCATGTCTATCAAAGTAGTCACCTATGCAGATGTGACCTCTTCACACATTCACTGTAGGCAACAGCCACCTGACTGTAATCCATCAGCATTTCTGAGACAGGTCTAAGATCCCTGTGTCTCCTCCATTCCTGGGCTTTTTAGTCCTCCTGTTCAAAATCTGTTTGCTGGACTCAGCAAGAACCAGAGACACTCGGTGTAGAAGCAAAGCAGGCTTGTCCCCTGGAAATGTGACAGCTTAGCCTAATAATAGTAATTTGGGTAAAATACTTCAATATTTAACCCCAGATGGTCTCACAGGGCAGAATTCATCTCAAATAACCTACATGTTTAGAATGCACGCCTGCCTCTGAGCAGTAACTTCAGGCTCCTTTTATATTCACTGCCAATCTAGACACATTCTTGTACTTGAAACAATTCTGTTAGAACAAAATTAATTGTGCCTTAGAATTGGTAGTCTCAGAAAGTCTGGATGACGTCATTATATGTGCATATCTGCAACTGACCCTGTGGATGCCCCCCATGACATGGCTCAGTAACTACATAAATAAACACTATTCAAACTATTACAGGGTTGCCCTACTTCTATCGTATTTTTATGTATATTAATCACAAGCACAACACACACCCCTGAAGCTTGTGAGTCTCTATCCTAAAGAACATGTTACCTGGCACAAGCCAAGGAGCAGCCAGGTCAGCCTATTTTTAATCTCAGGATATTGTAGATTGCATAGATGCACAAGTGTAAGATCAAATTTTCATTTTCCTACTATATTCATACAGGCATGGTTGAGATGTGCCAGAAAAGGAGTTTGCATAGGTAATTATATTGTGAGAAGATTTTCTTTTCAAAATTAAATATGACAGGCTAATAAATTAACAGAAGCACCTGTGAATTTAGCCAAACAACTTCCAAGCTTGGATGCCCAAAGCTAGGTTCCTCAGTCAATATTAAAGACACTAAATAAGTAACTGGAGCCTTAAAGTAGTGACAGTTATTTGACTTAGTTGTGAACCCAGAAGCCTTTCTCTTTGCATATCTCGACTCCCCCCACAGAACAACTTGGCGATGCACACACTGGGTGCACAGGGCTGGAAACATGCTACATCACAGGAGCTCTCCAAAATCCTTGTATAGGGGGAAGCTGGCATGAGTTTTAAGGCAGGTTATATAAGTGCAACATTCGCTTTGGTGAATTCTTTCAACTGAAGCAAAAGGATTTATATTTTTTTAATTTGCCTGGAAAGTAAGAAGAGCCCTTTGAAACACAATGACATATTTTCACTGCCAGTTTCCTCCTCAGCTTCTAGCTGGCATTTTGCATTGCCTTGCAGAAGAAAACCCCACAAGATTATGTCGGATGTTGTTGAGAGCACTTCAAAATCAAAGCAGACAAGATGCTGGAATCCTGTTCTGCAATCTGGTGGAACTGTTTGACCACATTTTTTCTAATATGCCTGAAGCACAGAGATTCTGCAAATAATGCTACTCCAGGTCAATGCTAGCTGAGTCATGGGGAAACTTTCACCTACCCTTAGGTTTGCTGATCAGAGAGGGTTTTGGACACGGAGCTGAAATATAGATCCCAGACTTCTGAAGCTATTTGGGTACAGGGTTAAGCATCCATGCCTGAAATATCCTGAACTTAGGGACTCCCTCACAGAAAGGGGCACTGACAACCTGATTTAACCTCTTAAGACGCTGAGGCCAGTGACTCGTCTATTGCATGTCAGGGTTCTGCTGTGGAGCTGGAGTAGGTGGGCTGCACTAGCTCCATCTCTAGAAGTAAACTGAAGAGTGCCAGAGCACAGAGATCACCCACACGAATAAATCGTCAGCCCAATCCCTGGCACAATTTTGGTTCATGCCAACAGGTACTATTCCAAGTTTTCCACCCAGCAGGAACCCATACCTTGGGGTTTTTTTAGGTTGTGTTTGTTTGGTTGTTGTTTTGGGGGTTTTTTTGGAGGTGGACAAGAAATTCTAGAATTTAATTTGTGTCAGAAAGAAAAAGGGTCTGATTTCTGCACAGACAGCCTTTATATAGATAGGCCCAGGACAGGAGAGGTCCTGGGAATAGAAGCAATACAAGCAGCAGAAGGAAGATTCGCAGGGGAAGCTTGGGGCATGGAAAAGAAAATTAGGGAGGATGGAGTCTTGTCCCCCCAAAGAGATGTGAATGCTCTCCTGCATTTCAGTCTCACCACTAAAATGAGTGGCATCTGGAATTGACAGAAACCATCTGGATTTCAGTCTGTCTGTCATGTGTCTGGGGCTACTAACAATCTGTTTACAGTTTAACTCAAAATTCAGAAAACTGTCATGAAACCTGACTGTTTGGCATGTCTGGGAACAAAGCATAAAGCCTTTAGCAGTGAATCTGAAGCTATGCTCTCCTCTTCCACCCTGAAATCCCTCTTGCTTGTTTGGGATCTTGAAACAACAGTGATGAATTGGGGCTGAAGGATCACAACTGAAAGTTTTAAGATCATGTTAAACCTTCCAAAAAAGGCAAAATGGAAAACAATAAAAATCTCTTGGAAGCAGGTGCACATGAGGGAATGCTTCCCTCAAAATCATCGTCATCTCCCATATACAATTTTTCTTCTTTTGTCCTCTTTTGCTGTGTCTTTATTGGCCCTTTTATCTGTATAAGACCACTGAGGAAATACTAAATCAATAATCCAAGACAGCATTTTCTCACTATGAGGTTGAGAAGTTGGGAGTAGAAAACACAAAATCACAGAAAGATCTAGTCAAGGATATTTCCTTTCTCGAATGGTTTCTGCCTTTAAACTTGTAGTCAGCTGTGCATGACATTCAGGGGAAAATAAGACCAGGCTCATAATTTTGTAACTGAAAGGAATGCAATGTTCCTGGCATAGGATAGAAGGTAACATACAAAGCAATTGATACTGTACTTCCCTCTCTGTATGCATCTAAGTCATACAACATAGATCCAAAGTTTAGGTGCCGAGATTTGATGTTTTAGCTAATTAATTTACTATATTTTTTTTTCTTATTTGAAGCTGTCAAAATATTCATGCAGCTCTAACTTCGCTCTCAGGTTCCAATAGACACAATACCTCACTTATCTGTTCCTGATCTCATAAATACAAGATACCTAGTTTGCAAAAGCTGAAACTCTCAAGAAAAGGTCTAATAATCTCATTTCTGCAGAGCGCTGTAAGGAAAAACCATTTAAACTGATACATACCGTTAAGCTGAGACTGTTAGGAGGCAGTCTAATTTTGGTGTGTACTGCTTGATGAAATATTTGTGGATAGCTTAGAAAAACGGAAGAACTAATACAACATCAAGAGACAAAGCAGCTCTTCTCACCACTTCCACTGTGTCATAAGCTGCTAGAACTGGCAATTTCATGAGAAATTTCCAGCATTGATCTATATAAACCAGAAGAAAAAACCCCAAACAAACAAAAAAACCCAACCAAATCAACCAACCAACCAACTAAAAAAAAACCCACCAAAAAATTACTAGATTCTTTGGTTTGTTTCCAAAACTCCATATTAGCAGAAGAAGAAGGATTTGCCACCAGAATCAGTTCCACTTCCAGACAATGTCCCTAGCCATACCGCAGTAGGACTTTCAGGGACACCTCAGATGTGTGTGTGTGTTCTTATTCCTAGCACCTCAATTTTCTGTCAATGAATCCATGTCTGTGATAAAAACCTTATGAGGAGACACAACTCTACTTTGAAAACAATTCTCTCCGGAGGAAGAAGTGCAAAATTTCATTGATGCTCTGATTGTGGAGAGGTTGATAATGCTAAGGAAAGAAATAGGGCTATCCCTTCTTACTACAAAATTTGAAAAAGTTTTAGACCTTGCTGCTGCTTCTAATACTGACTTGTGGGTCTAATTTATGATCAGATCAAATAGGAGACATTAAAACAACTCATAAACATACTGAAATAATAGATCCCTGTGCAAAAGTTATCTAGATGGAGACTGACACTTCAGTAATAAAGGAAGTGGAAATGAGCATCAACCTCCAACTGAGGATAGAAACCCAAAAGACACTGAAACAGATGTCCTGCTTGCTTGAGCTGGGCAGGCACTACCACAAGGGTGCAGTTCACCTCTCTGGCTAAAGCCACTGGCTGCACGGAGGGCTATATTTGGCCTGGTGTTCATAGCCGCTGGAAGAAGATGAGCACTTGCAGGGTGCCCACCAGTGCCTCTTTTGAACTGAGATTAACTGAGCCCCTTTAAAATGGTGATCAGCTAATGGTACTGTACCAATACAGAGCATCTGCTGTACCAAGAGATAGATTCCCTTAAAACCAGCTGCAGCCTAAGTGCTTCTCCTCAGCTGGCACTTCTACCTCTGTGCTTGCTTCTGCATCACAGCATTCATCAAGTTTGCAAATCGCTAACACTATCACATGGCATTTCCATTATAGGTATTAATCTGACTGTGTGGAAGCTGTGGAGGCTTTATGATGCTGGATCTGCACCATTCCTTTTGTATATCCAGAAATGCATGCTAAAGATATTATTTCTTCCCCATTGCCTTAGCCTAAAATCCACATTTTCATCAAACCCCACTCAATAGCTTATTTAAATGCATGCTAACACAGGATAGCAATACACTATAACAGACATTAATTTTAAAAGTCCTAGTGTGCCCGGATTAGTAAAGTCCTCCTCCCATGGAGTTTGGTCCTGAAAATCCACATGACGCATGTCCACTGTCCCTGCCTCACCACAGATCACCCACCACTCCTTAGCATCCTGCAACAACCTTAAGACTGCAGTACAAGAGGCCAAAAACTATGGTGTGTCCCAGCAGCACATTGGAAGAGACCAAGGATGCTGGCAGCATTTCCACTCTCCAAAAAAACACAGAGATTTGCTATTTGAAATGTCCAGATCTCACCAGAAATTAGTGCAATGAACCTCATGTTATAGAGGAAAACAAAAGAAACAAACCAAAGTCAACAGGTGCAGATGGTTGGACCTGAGGGAAAACCTTCTTTTCTTATCTACTTTTGGTGATGGATGTTGCTTTGAGGATGTCAGACAAACAAATCAATTAAACACATAGAGCTGGTGCAAATATGGGTAACTGCCTTCAGACATTTCCAAGCAATGTGTGTGTCTGTGTGATCTCCAGCATGGGCAGCCTTGACAGAGAGTAGAAGAAGGACTGAAGAGGATCAAAAAGGGGTTTAAAAGAGAAGCAAGGCAGTGAGTTCCTAGACACACTAAAAAATTGGAAGAATGAACTGAATAGCAAACAGCAATTTTGAGGGAAATGCCTCTTGGGACTGTGGGTCCAAAAAAGGGGATTCTGGAAGAAGAAATGTGAGAGGGAGGGAAAAGAGAAAATTTCCTAATATGAAGAGACAGGGGGAGGAAAGGATTGAGGGACCACAGGGAATTTAGCAGTAGCAATTACAAAGAAAGATGGGAGGCAGATAACAAGGAGATATGAGAACTGGTGATAGACACTCTGGAGTATGGATGGAAAAATACATCCAAATAATCAAAATGATGAGCTAGTCAGGGCACTGGGACAGTGGCAGGGAACATTTTTCAGTGTGTTTTGAAGTGCTAAAGTTAGCAGGCTCATTTCTAGCGTCTTCCTCTGTAGAAAATGGAAAGAGACAGGCTCCTCCAGGGAGCATATCAAAGCAGCAACGTTTTTTCTGAAGAGCCTGTCTCTCTACTCTCCCAGTAGGGAACCAAGCTGCATAACCAAAGTATCTACATGGAACACCTAAAACAAACACATGTCAAAATAACATCAGCTAAAACCTGTGAACTGCGATAATTTGGATAGCAGATAGTGGAAAAAAGGGAAACAACAGAAACAAAATAAAGAAATTCAGAAGAATCTACTCAGAAAAAAAATCAATTTTTTTGTTGATTATTCTGGTGAACATTTGACAGCTGTTTCTCATATATTAACTGGAAGTAGTTGAATTGTAATTCTATTGATGCAAAGTTGAACACCTTAAATAAACAAAAGATCTCAAAGCCATGAGAATAAAGTTCAAGCGTGTAACTTATTTATCCATTTGAGTTAAATAAGTAAAATCTGTGCCACAATTTTATTCCCATACTAGTTTTTCTCTTGAGCAAATAAGTATGCATGCTACATCTCACTGCATGGACAGTCCATAAATAAATTTTGAAATTTGTTCTTTTAAATGAAAGAGGAGAATTCTCCAGTAAATGCATTATAGACTCCATTCAGGTTTAAATGCTCAGTATTCAAGGCTAACTTAAGTACTTCCTTCAATTGTGAGGCACTGACTATTGATATTAAAATGTGTGTTGGTATTAGGGGGTTACACAATCTGAAGTTTCCTGCTCAAGACCATTAAGCACTCACATGTAAATTCTTTTGCTTGCAAACTGCATTCATTTGAATTTCAGTGGAATGCAAAAATTGAAAAAACAAACAACTAGAGAAGGTTTCCTTCAAAATGTCAACATAAACCAGGACTTTTATGCCTCTCTTTGGCTCTTTTCTCCTTGTTGATCTCTTTCTTTGCAAGTTACTCCTTCTGTCCTTGTGTCCCAAACAAGCTAAGCATGAAAACACAAGCACTTCGAGCAAATGAGTTGTTACCCTGAAAGACTTCCCATTATTGGGGTCTGAAGAAAAGACCTTTTGCAAATCTACATCTCTTCAAATCTAGGATTTGGATAGGATGAGGATTGGAAATGCTACAGACATAGAATTAGGGAACTATGCTTCTTGAAATATTTGTTATGTTTATGGTGGTATTTTAAGATATAAGACACTTGCAAATGGCATTGCACCCTTGTTATTGCTCACAAACAGTATAAAGTCTGTGCAAGAGGGGTTTCTGTAAAAATACTGGCTGGAAAGAAGTTTCTAAAAGGATGCTTGGAAATGTGTCCTGGTGATTTTATTGGAAAAAAAGAGCTAACATGTAGCTAAGAGCTAAAGAGCTACATGTAGCTAACATGTAGCTAAGATGTACAGGACATCTCTGTACAAGAAAATCCCAGTGCTCAAAATACAGGTGCCTGATGACTATTTCTAATGGACTTATGCAAATTTCACAAGGAGTATTGGTTCTGATACTGCTCATCTGAATACCCTTGCAGAGTCATTCTTTCATGTCCAAACACTACGAACAGAAAAAGAGCTGACAAAAAATAATTAAACAGATGGGTATGAAAATCACTAAATAAAACTGTGGAAGATTCCTCTAAGGTAGCTGCCCTGGTTTTGGCTGGGATAGTTAATTTTTTTCTTAGTAGCTGGTACAGTGCTGCATTTTGAATGTACTATGAGACTAGTGTTGGTAACACATGGATGTTTTAGTTGTTACTAAGGCCTGCTTACCCTAAGTCAAGGACTTTTCAGTTTCCCCTGCTCTACCAGTGAGCAGATGCACAAGAAGCTGGGAGGGAGCAGAGTCAGGACAGCTGATCTAAACTGTCCAAAGGGTTATTCCATACCACGGAACTCCCTTCCCATTATATAAACTGAGGGGAGTTGGCCAGAACATGCTACTCAGGTACAGGCTGGGCATCAGTCTGTAGGCAGTGAGCAATTGTGCATCACTTGTTTCCCTTGGATTTTATCCCACTCCCTCTCCTTTCCGTTCAAATTGATATTGTAATTATTATAATTTTTGTAATAATTATTATTAGATTTTATCTTGTTGCACTTATTAAAATGTTCTTATCTCAACCCACAAGTTTTACTTTTCTTTTTTTTCCAATTCTCTTCCCCACTACAGTGGGGGTGGGGGCAGGCAGTAATCTAGTGGTTGCATGGTACTTGGCTGCTGGCTGGGATTAAACCACAACAGTAGCATTAAACTAGGAGAGAAAAAGCAAAGTCAATGATGGTGATGGGCTTAACTATACTAAGCCCAGCAGTTCAAAACAGCAGTGTACGGACAAGCACAGCAAGCAGAAGAGATTAGGGTGTAGCCAAACACTAACGCATCTTCAGAAATATGAAACACCATCAGAAATCAGCTTCCTTTACATCAAAATGCAAGCAGACTTCTCAAGATGATTAGTGGTACTGTGCAGGAAACAGTTGCTGCAAGCCAAATCTACCATAAGTAAAAGAAGTGCATTTTGACGTGAAGGATTGCATTGTGAGAAAAGTCAGACTGTTTAAGTAGGAGTCAATGATTAATTTTGATATGGTGTTCTTAACTATGATGTAAAGGAAATTTAACAGGTAGCTCCATGAACAGAGGAGTAGATGGAACCTGGATCCCCATGTGTCTGTGTCTTAGTACTTAAGAAGATGAAAAGCTTTGCCTGCAGTTGGGTGTTTTTAAAGTCTTCCTCTTGGATGGTTTCACCATTACCTAACAGAGGTTTAGTGCTCCTGCTGCAGTCCTCCTTTCAATAAGAACATTTATGGGATCCCTCTTTTTCCCCCCCCAATCTACTTTAATGCAACTGGTAGTTCTTTAGTCTCTCCAAGGCCTTAGCCTCTCTGTAGATTTGGTCATGGTGTGCTTTGGTCATTGGATGAAGGACAAACACTTTCCACGTGCATACATGTATGTATACACAGAGAGCATAATCCCACACCCCTCATTTCCTAACAGATCATCCAAACAAAAATAAACAGGGTTTTTCAAAATGACAAATCATCATAACAGTGTTCCCAGAAAAGGCCAAATAGAGTACAAAAAGGCCAAAAATTAGTTTTTGCAGATTTCGTTTTGAAATTATTTTGTTTGTTTTTACCTACAACCAATCATTCTCTGGCAAGGTTTCCAAGGTGATCTGTGTGTAAGTAGAAGAGAATAGAGTTCAGACTTCCAGACCCAGTCCTGGCACTCAATTTTGCAGGAGTAAAATTGAGCATGAACTGCTCTTCATTTGCAAACTGAGCTCAGCTGGTGCAGGTACAGCTGAACCCCATATAGTCTGAAACTGCATATGCAAGCAAGGAATTACCAGAAGTTAGAAAGCTCTCACGCTGCCAGGGCAAATTGCAAAAGGTCTTGAGTCACTGCTGAACAGTGGTCACCAGGCCTCCAAGTGCTGTCCTACCTCACAGTTGGTTTTGCCCATGCTCACATTTGCCTACAAGTAGGAGAATTCCTCAAAATCTATTTCCACAAAGAGATGGAAGGTGGGCAAAACCACCCATCAGAGAGGTGGGCAGCATCTCTCCAAGGGCTCAATATATTTGTCTTATCTACAGAAGGAAATCCATCACACCGGTCTCCCAATGCAGTGTCCATCCACACGGAAAGGAGCAGGGAAGGAATGTCCTTCCAAGCAGTAGAGGCACTTCCAGTAACAACTCACAGAGGTGTCCAGTAATGGAAATGAGCCCAATACCATCACAAGAAAGGAACCATTTGGACCCCTTAGTCAGTCTGGGGTTTGTTTAGTCAGATCCATGTCCTTTTTAATTCGAGGGTGCTGGAGAAATGTGAATCTTACACTTTGTGCTATTAAACACTGAATTCCAGGGATGTCAGTGGATCTCACAATAACACAGTCACACAGGCAGAGAGATGAGAGACCACATAAGACCCAGTGGAGATGGGGTAGAGTGCTACAAGAAGGCAATGAAATATGCTCTGAAGACATTTAAGTATCTAATTGTAGCAATGAGAAAAAGCAAATATCTGCAGTTCTGTCTTTGTTACACAGTACAACTCCACACAGCTAATTTGATTCCGTGTGTGAAAAATCCAGAAGAAAAACATTTAGTCCTGTTCTCCAGGACCACTTGCTGTGACTTAGAACATGGGCATCACACAGATTCACTGCTGGTTCCAAAAATGGAAACATCCAACCTTTCTTGCCATATTGGTCATGATGACATTTGAAAGACAATTTGCTTAACACTACTGTTAAAAGAACCAAAGATATCACCTGAAACCAGAGTGACGTGCATTTCCTCACAGCTGCCTGTGTTTCAGTTAAGAAACATGGTTTGTTTTCCAATACGTGTTATCACTTGCTGTGTTTACATCATGTCAAAAGTGATAAAGAAGCAGAATCAAAACTGTATTAATCCTGTGTAATTAATACTTTAAATGCATGTTATTGTTTGAATGGTTTCAGCAACATGATTCCTGAAAGAGTGCAAACAAGGGACACCGAGCAGGAAGCTCTGAGCAGCACAAGCAGTGGGTCTGGGCAAGAGCCTGTTTATGTCCTTCCTTTGAGAAAGGGGTTGTGTTTTTTGACAACAAATACTTTTTCCAGACAACAGCAGTTCATTGCACTGAGTGGAAGGTTCTGGTTTTGAATGAAACTTTGCTGGAAAGGTTTCACATCTTTCACATTGTCAAAAGCTCATTTAGGGCAACCACTTCAGATGATCAATAAATCAAAGTCTAATTGGTAGGTGTAGCAAATAAGTTTCTTTCTTGGTCTTTCTCAGCAGGACATCTGGAAGCTGTTACTCATCGTATATGTAATTAGAGAGTAACTGAGCCAGAGAGACTGATGTCCTAACCTGCCATGGTGAGATTAGGACATGCCACTTGCACCACAGTGGACAGCTTCTGTCTGTTCAGGGACATTTATACTCCCAGATAGCATCTAGAGTCCAGACCAACACAGACATGATTTCACAGCTCAGCTTAATAATTCTGCCAGACCAGATTTCCACCTGCACCTTCTCCTTTCAACATGCACTCAGAAGTAACTCCAAAAGGCCTGCCAAACCCAGAGCTCCCAGGAGAGAGCAGTGCTCCATGATCTGGGTTTGGCTGTTGGGTGTCTGATCATTCATTTCTATTTTAAAATACAGAAGGCTGCTGAAAACCACGTCTCAGAAGGGTCAGATTCAGGCAGGTCAGAGTGCCTTGAACTGAACTCCAAGCACTTGCAGCAAAGACTGCTTCCAGTAAATCCAGCTGTGGTTAAGAGCCAGGAAAGACTGGGCAGGAAGGAGGCTTAATCTACCTTCCATGAAAGGAAACAGAGGAATTTTTGATCCTCAAACTGGTACTGACTTTTCCCAGAAAATCACCTCTAGCATAGCAGTATGCCAATGCACAGCTGAAGATGAAAGATACTGTGCAAAGCTTGTGAGCCCTGCTGCCATGTGTGGCTGTGCTGCTGTCAAGCACATCTAAGTCAACTTTGGCATCCTTTCACCTTCATTCCACATCTGGGGTTGCTGATATATGGCAAAGTGGCGAATGTGGTATTTGCTGTGTTAGTCCTGTGTGTGCTGCTAGCTATAGGAACGGGCACACCTCCACTGCTTGGCATTCACGGCTTTCAAACCCCACAGGTGTTTTTGATGTATTCCTCTGTGGGTAAGATATGTGAAGTTCCATTTCTGATATTCCTGTGCACTTTGACTCTTGAACCTGCGATTAGTTGAAGACTCTTAAGTAAAACGTGAGCACAGTGCAGGTAGTGGGGCTTCCCTGTTATGCAACTTCAGTGTTCAGCAACTTCCTTGGTAATTCTCATTCAGTGAGTTACCTTCCAGATTGCTCAACCCATGGAAATGTACATATCAAACCATATTTTCACCTTCTTCATTTGGGGAGATGGTGGCCTATGCTAACGAGGAAGGGTAGGTTCCCTATCCTGGGGAAATGTCAAGTGAAATTCTTTCCTCCAAAAGCCCTGGACCGCGATCCAAGTTTGCAGTGTAACCCCCTTCAGGTGGAGCTCGGCCGTGGCGCCGCATCCCGAAGCCTGGGCGCCCCAGGGCTTGGAGGCGCGGGGCGAGCTGCGATGGCCCGGGACGGCCCGGCCGGGACCGCGCTGCGGGGATCACCGCCCCTTCTCACTCCGCGGGGGCGCGCACCGCCACGGGGAGGAGCGGGCACCGGTACCGTATAAGGCCCGCCCGCCGTCCCGGCTCCGGCACTCGCGCTGCCGCTCCTGGCTCAGCCCGCTCCCCCTCCCGCCCCAGCAGACACACGGTGGAGACCTGCGCGGGGCGCACTGCACCTGTCCCGGCGGCGGACACCAGCCCGCCTCTCTTTGCTTCTGTCCCGGTGTGCGCATCGCACCGTTCCGCACCTGCCCCGTCGGGGGACACCGCAGCGCACAGCACCGCTCCGCTTCTGTCCCAGCGGTGTGCACCGCACCGCCCCTGACGCGGTCCCGGCGGGGGGCACCTCCCTGGGGCCCGTTTTCATCTGCTTCCTCCTGCTCCAGGCCGCTCTGTGCCAGCCCTGAGGGGGCAGCAGCTGCCCCTCTAATTTTGGGGCAGATTCTTGGCTCCAAGGGTGAATCCCTCTGGTAGAATGGCGCGCTTCACCGTCTGGGACTATGTGGTATTTGCGGCCATGCTGCTGATCTCAGCCATCATTGGGGTCTACTACGCCTTCGTGGGAGGGGGGCAGAAGACATCAAAGGACTTCCTCACGGCAGGCCGCAGCATGAGTGCCCTCCCGGTTGCACTGTCCCTCACTGCCAGCTTCATGTCAGCTGTCACCGTGCTGGGCACCCCTGCCGAAGTCTATCGCTATGGTGCCATCTTCTGCGTCTTTGCCATCACCTACTGCCTGGTGGTGCTGTGCAGTGCCGAGATCTTCCTGCCCGTCTTCTACAGGCTGGGCATTACCAGCACCTATGAGGTAAGGTTGAGTGGAAGGAACCTTTCCCCAGCCTTTAGAGAGCTTGGGGGGATCTCATGCCTGCTTCTACATGTCTGTCCTCCATCTCTTCCTGCAAATCCCCTGCACTCTCTGCTCTCTTGTGTCACCACACTCCTGAGAGCAGACTGCAACTGGCTCTGTCCCCAAGTCTGCCCACACTGTCTCTGCAGAGAGAAGATGCTCAACCCTGCTGTCTTGGCTCAGGAGCTGTGCGTCATGCCAGATTTGTTTCCTCACTCCAGATACTCAGTTCAGTAGGTGGATTAATCTCCGTGCAGCTTGGATGGTGACATGTCATTAATCATGTATAATTAATATACTAAGACAGAGCACAAGAGCACCTACTATAGGAACCAGAGTTCTCACATCATGCTCCCTTCAGATTGGCTTCTAAGCTTAGGTGTAACCACAAAAGTCCCCTTTTGGCAGAGTATGTATCTGTGCTGTTCCTAGAGACTTTAGGGACACTCCTTACCACCTGAGGCTATTTACACCACTGAATGTCTTCATCGTGCATATACAGGGAAGTCAGCAAGTGCTCTGTGTCTGTGAGCATTCTCTTACTTCCACCAAAATAAGGCTGAACTGGTCTTCAGCTCAGCCTGTAAGTTAAACCTATAGCCATCAGGGCAGAGACATCTGGGGCAGTGGGACAATCACAGGTCAAATCTGACTGTTTTGGGGTGGGGAAGCATCTGGTCAGGATTTTCTTCTGATTCAGAACATTGGTGCAACCTCTTTACCTTCCTGCATGAAGGTAGTTCATAGCTGCAGATTTGGAGGCAAACTGCTCTTTTGACAGAGGACTTTGGGAAAGGAGCATCGGTGCAGGTGAAAATCCTTGACTAGCTACTTTGGTCTTTAGCATTTTATTACACTGAACAGAGGTGTTGCAGCACTGGAGGCTGAAAACAAGATTTCTGTTGGTAGATTTAGATAAGAATCCACCAACAGAAATCTCTAGTGGCTTCCAATGTGTTTTAAACTACTAATCTTTGGACTGTCATGATGATACTTAAATAGGGCTCTTTTAAATAAAGATTTATAATTATGACTGGAAGATCACTGATTATCTTGGGGTTAAACCGGAGTAATGCACCTATAAAAGATACATCTTCTATTTCTGGACAGAGTTCAGAGTTCTAACAACTTTTTGTGTGTGTCCAGGGGTTCAGGACTGCTTCCTTGTGTAGACATGCTCACAGATCACATTTTAAATGCTCAGTTCACAAGTGAGCACTTTGAGATGCTTCAGTGCTTGTGTCGATTGAACAGATTGTCAGGCAAATGAGATGCCTCTTGTACAACCACACACCAAGAAGCTTGTTAAGACAGATAGTGGGAAGAAATATGTCCTACAGCATGACAAACTCATTCAGAGATTGTGTTGTCCCAGGCTAGACAGAAAAAATGAGGATTTCTGTTTCACAGGCGGCTGAATTTTGACTTACCAGTAGAATATGGCAGGCTGCCTGGGGCAGCACAAAAGGTGAGATTACCATGGGAAGAAGCCACTGACCACTGAAAACCTTCTGCCCTCTCTCACAGCAGTTTAGATGGATACACATAATATGCCAGAGTTTCCAAATTGACTTAGAAATAGCCACAATGTTTTCTTTTTCTCTCTGATTTCACAACACAATTGGGTTTTGTTGTTTGCTGGTACATCACTGTTGGCTTTTAGGTGCCCTGTGCAGAGACAGGAGTTGGACTTGATTCTTGTGGATTTTTGTCCCTTCCAACTCAGGATAGTCAATGATTTTGTGATAATATTTCCTGGTCTTTTCTGTAGACTCCATTGTATACTGACTAGCTTATGTCTACTTCACTTTCTTGTGTTATTACCCTGTGGTGAGGTCTGTAAAAAGATATCAAATCAAGTTGAAAGAGTTATCCATCAGGGTGACTCTATAAGTTTTGGCCATTCATGCAAATGTAAAAACAATGCTATGCTCTTTCTTTGTTGCTTATCGCTTCATTCTAGTGAAGTGATGGATTCATTCCTATCAATAGTGTCAAATTTCAATATAAACATTTGTATTTTCTTCTCTTTTGCAGTATTTAGAACTTCGATTTAATAAATATCTACGCCTCTGTGGAACGGTCCTCTTCATTATACAAACGGCAAGTAAACCTTGAAGCTGTTCTGTGGTCCTCAGGGCCACCAGAATTATTTGATTGAGTGTAACTGCTGTTTTCTCTGAGCAGTTGCTGAGGTTACCAGAGTGCCTGGGTGGCTGGGAGCAGGAGAAACAAAGCCCTTTCTGCTCCAAAGTGGTGAGAGGCGGAGCAGATGCTGGGCTACCTGACTCTTGGGTCTCTGTGTGCACTGCTGAATACCCTGAGCAGTCACTTGACATTAGCACCATGCTAAGAGATGAGCGACCCTTCACTGCAGGGTAGCAGTGTGAAGAGCAGTCATTCACCTGCCTGCTGGAGAAACCCACAACGGGTTCAAAATATAAACATGTCCCAATTATCTACAGTGGCAGTTTTCATCCTCTGGTGTGTGGATTCTTGGAGTCTAACTAATTTTCAAGGGTCTGTGAAAGGTGATAAAACAAGCTGTCAGGAGCTGTCATTTACTTCGCAAGGATTTGCACCACCACCACTGGAAAAAAACTAGGTATCTGCAAACTGAGAAGTAGAAAATTGCTGCCCTTGGGAATGTTAAACTAAAGCAGTCCCTGAAATTATTGCTAGTACAATTTTCTGTATCTAGTCCATTCAGACATTCAGTATGAAACCACAGCTTTTAAATGTCAGGGTGTGCCAAATGCACCAGAAATTAAAATGTGTTCTTTTCACAATTTTGAAGTTGAGTTTTGGGGTAATTCGGAGTAAGGATGAATATGCAATCAGAAAACTTTTTAAGTAATAAGCTTGCTTTCTATCCGTTTTTAAAATTTTTTAAGGTACACCAGAATTTACAAGCCAGTCACACACTTACACCAATAAGATGGTTCTCAATGCAGTGCTCATTACTTGTTTGAGCAGTGCTGCTTAGCTGGCATTTATGGATACATAAGCCCATAGGAAAACTAGAGTGCTAGCATGTGTGAAACCTGACACTGTTTCATCAGCATATGTGAAGACATCACAGTTGTGTAACTTGGAACAAACTAAGCATAATCTTTGCTTTCAAAAATCAGAAAAGTAATTCTGTGCAACTTAAATATGTGCTCAAGGAAATTAACTAAAGATTGGTAGGTGGCTTTCTCTGTTAAGCACTAACAACTTTACCTGAATAAATAAAACAATTGTGAGGAAAGAAAACCTCCCCAGATTTTAATGGTGTAATTTTAACTCTTCCATGAATATTGGGATATACTTAAAAGAAGGAAAAGAAAAGGATATGTAGTAGTACAACAACAATAACAAAAACCTAGTGAAGAATTGGCAAGATTGTATGAGTCCTATTTAAATTTACACCAAAATGTGACTATAGTTGTGACAAATTTTAATTTCTGATGGTTCTGGCACTTATTTGCTGTGTATGAGAAAGCCGTAAGTTCTCATGTTGAATCCTTTGAATTAGCAGTAGAAGGAAAAAGAATTGGCTTGATGACTGCATCCAGAGTGTTGCAGCCAACAATGGGGTTTGTTCAACCTGGAGAAGACTGCGGGGAGACCTTATTGCAGCCTCTCAAAGGGGGCTTATGAGAAAAGTAGAGAGAGACTTTTTACCAAGGCCTGTAGTGACAGGACAAGGGGTAATGGTTTTAAGCTGAAAGAGAGTAGATTTAGAGTGGATATAAAGAAGAATGTATTTGCAACAAGGATGGTGGGACACTGGACCAGGTATCCCAGAGAAGTAGTGCAATGCCCCATCCCTGAAAGTGTTCAAAGTCAGGCTGGATAGGGCTCTGAGCACCCTGAGCTAGTGGAAGGTGTCCCTGTCCACAGTAGGGGAGTTGGACTGGATTACATTTAAAGGACCATTCCCACCCAAACCACTCTAAGATTCTATGGCTCAGCAGCACATATTGACAATCACTGTATGGACTGCAAATCAACATTGACTGGGCTTGACAGGTGTCAGCAGCTGCCTGTGAAGTGATGCATATGGTTCTGAGGACATATTCACCAGGGACTAGTCAGGAGTGGCAACTTTCTTGTAATACAAGCTATATATGAAAATCTAGAGAGGGCTCATGGCAATGAGAGAACAAGCATGCACACACAGAGGCAGGGAGTAGAGTACAGGTAGGAATAACTTTTTCCCCAATGGCCCCACTATCCTTTCTGGCATGTGCTTGTAGCAGGTGTGCATCAGGGGGCCAGCACAATTAGGTTAGACTGGGTGAAGCAGCTTCTCCATATTAGTTTCCTCCTATAGCTGGAGTACTGCTCCTTCCATTTACCTCTTGGCTCTGTCCCCAGCATTGCCACTGGCCATTGGTAGAGCTCTACCTTGAGGACTGGATTTGATCTGCTCAAAAGCCACAGCAAGTAATCCAGTGGTTATCAATCCTGCTCTGGTTTACCACTAGTGCCTAGGGCAGACTCCACACTTGCAGGAAAGGCAGAGCTTGCTGAATCCTGGATGACATCTGATTCTGCTGTTTTTCCATGCCCAAGTCTCACCGCTGTAAATCAGGGAGTCAGAAGAGTCCAGCCATGGAAAGCTGATGCAAGTCAGCTCAGGACCTGTCTGTGATCTAGATCTTTTGAATCAAGACCACTGGCCTTCACAGAAGTCATCTGCATATTGCAAGCTATATTATTCTGACCCATATCACAGCTGAACTTGGGGTAGTAATAACAGCGATAAAAAAGGAAACAGGATTTAAAAATATACACAAAGAAATTGTAGAGGATATCAGTGTATGAATCCCATTGTGCCCACAAAAGTAGATGGAGTAGCTACTTGATTTGTCTGTATCTTTACTGTGGTTGAAAATATAAAGCTGCTGATAATCATGTATGGCTTCATCTTACAGGTGATAATCATGTACGGCTTCATCTTACAGGATGAAGGTTATAATTCCTTATAATGCTATCCATAACAATTAGCTGCTGTTGTATTTTGTATTCTTACTCACATGCATTAGAGCTGTATACTGAAAGGCATATTGATCCCAAGACTGAGAAAATAGATAGTAATAGGTTCCTTGGCAAACCATGTGTAAACCTCATTAACTTTCTTTTCCTCTTGTTTCCTTTTGTAGTTTTAAAGGAATAAAATAAGTTAATTATGAAATCCAGGAGAAGATGAAGAGGGATTTTGTATTTAAGAGCCCCTGGTATTTGTTTTAGTAACACTTGGCTATGAGACTGCAGAGCTTATTAGTCTCAGTCATTCATCTTCTAATTGGAATTATTTGCCAACAGTTACAAATTTAGGAAATATAGACTACCTAAGTGCTTGAAATGAAATAATCTCAGGAAGCTATCACCTTTCCAGGAATTTACATTTATTTTGATCTTTAATCTTCTTTCTCCTTCTAGACTTTATACACTGGTATTGTCATTTATGCTCCAGCTTTAGCACTAAATCAAGGTAAGATGAATATACTGCAACTGTTCTTCTACTGGTACTGGTATCCCTTTTTTTGTTTTTGGTAATGCACACCTGAAAATATAGCTCAAATCTTGACTATAAGTCTTCTAATGGGAACTCTGTAATCCTAGTCCCTTAATCCCTACCTATAAGGAATTACAGAAAAGATTTAGGGGAAACCTCCACTCATTTGCTCTACCTCTGTAGTTAATGGGCACATTCAGAAAAGTAAATTTTACTTAAGGCTTAAGTAAATTTTGAAGGCAATGTAGACACTAAACATGAAATTAATTCCCCTGGTTAAGTGCTCTTCTTCAAGATGAGGGCGAGGCAAAAGTTCTGTAAATATGGTTTTAGACTTCCTGGAAATGTTTAATATGGTCTCTCATTTTGCCAGGAAAACCAAACCAACAGAAAAGAGACTGTCAATGTAAGATATTTGTTGTGATATTTACAAAATTAAATATTTCCATTTTCTGCTTCACAGTGACTTTTTGCTTTGAAAACGAGCCACATTTATTTCTAGAAGAGTAAAAAGCTTTTGTATGGAGCCAAATTAAACTTTTAATCTGACACAATAAATTTGTCTGTTTGGCAAGAAAAGGGAATAATAGGATGCAAATTAAAAATTAATCACAGTTTTTCTGCTCATTGGATGGTTTTTTTGGCTTGTTGCTTGAACAAAATGGAAGAAAAAACGCAACACTGTCTGTACTGGTCTTCTCCAGTGTGTGAACTCACAGGTTTTATGTCTTTGATGTTTGTATTGCCTTGCATATATATAGCTATGATTTAGCTAACTCCCAACTAGAAGAATTTACATTTTTCATTAGTTTCATTGCCGTGGTTCTCATTTGCCTGAACTGTCTGTTGGGGAGTCCCCTGATGCCTTGCCTGACACCACACAAGCATGCCAAGCTGGGACAGTAACAGCCTGTATGTCATCCACAGCACAGTGTTGTATGGTGTAAATATACTATCCTTAAGAGAAAGAAGAATGAAAAAAAGGCTTTTAGTCTGATGCATTTCTTCCAGACCATGTTTGAACGACCTTGCTTCCGTGGAGAACACCTATTCTGTTTACTTGCGTAAATCCCTGCCTAGGGGCTCTGTGGTGCTACCCAGGTGCTTCAAGGAAGGACATGTATTTTAAAATCTTCCTGAGTTGGGACCTAGAAACATATTGGATGTATTGTCTGGTAGTGTTCACATTAAAGACAAATAGTTTCTTAGATCCTGAAATATATCTAACTTTTTAGCAGTTTCCAAATCTGTTACAACTGTTTCATTTTTAGAACTGGTTAGGCCAAATCCCCTGGTTTAGACACACTGATCTTTTCATTGTCATTTTTACCTCCTACCTCTGCATTTAACTTATTTCTAACTTTTTTCAACAATGACATTGAGGGTGAAAAATCAACCTTCAGTGTTTTGTCCCCAGTGCCTCATTCATGCTGGTGCCATTTCCCTCTCTTTCAGTCACTGGCTTCGACTTGTGGGGTGCAGTGGTGGCAACTGGCGTGGTCTGCACTTTCTACTGCACACTGGTATGTGGGCCCTCTGGCTGAGAAAAATCTCTGTTCTTTTCACTGCTCACATCAAATATGGAATTTATTAGATAGTGGCCTAATAATCAGGTTACCACCTGGAAGTACATTTCACAGTGTAGATGTGGCCAGAGGGCCATATTCATCCAGGGGCCTCTCTGGATGCATTGGCAGTCACTATGTGACTCAAACCTTTTCTGTTTTGATACATTCAAACTTCTGTTGTGGCTGAAAGAACAGTAAAAAGATAGATTTCCCTTCCTGAAAATCCTCCTGTGATTTTTCTTCTGATCTAGTAGAGTTTTGCTGTGTAATTTGTCAATTTGTAATTTGTCAAACAACTTCTTATTGCAACTGTAACAGTCCTGTCTGTTATTGCATAGAGCCACTGAAAATAGCACATGCCACATGAACAGATTGGTCTTCAAATTAGCGTTAATTGACCAAGTGTTGGATTAAATCATGTGTATTTTTATTCCATGAGTGGTATACCTTCTGGAACTAGTACTACTGAACATATATAAGTAAGATGAGCACTGTCTGCAAATTTATCTTTTGATACAAACTTCTGAATCAGGCTATGTGATGAAGAAAATACTGGATTAAGTTATGTGTATGGCCAAAGTAAATGCTACTGCACTTCAAAAAAGGGCCAGGATGTCCTGAATGGGTTCCAGAAAACAATTCCTAAAGACAGCAGTACACAATTAGTTCTATTAAAGAAGACAATGAAATTCATCTGTTATACCTCATATGAACAGTAATGTTTCTGTTAGTTGAATGTGAGTGCAAAGCAAGAGTGCTGTGCCCTGTTGTATCTGATATGTGCTGTTCCTCATGCAGGGCGGTCTGAAGGCAGTGGTGTGGACAGACGTTTTCCAGGTTGGAATCATGGTTGCTGGATTTTCATCTGTGATTATACGAGCTGTGGTGGTTCAGGAGGGAATTGGACGCATTGTAAATGATTCCTACCATGGTGGAAGATTAAACTTCTGGGAGTGAGTTTGTACTTGCAGATGATGTGCCTCTTTATTCCTACAAATAGAGCCCATGTGATTGTGAAATTGAACTGCTATTGAAGGGAGAGGAGGAGAGGAGTTGTGACCCAATTTTTATACATTTTTAAACAAGCTTACCTAGTTTGAGGGATATTTTTTATGTTTTAGACTATGTAAAATCTTGTAAAGAGAAAAACCTTTTTACTTTGTCAAGTAACTGTTTTAAGGATATATTTTGGATTCCACTGAAAGAGAATGGTGAATGGAAGAGGACAGTTGTATTTTTACTTACAATTTGAAAACAGCTGATTTGGCATTTGAGCTACTGAATGAAAACAAATGGGAAAATAATGGTTTTTGCCTAATCTGAAAAAGGGAAGTATTTTTCTTTTCCCTGAAAGATACAGGTATTTAATATGTGTATACTTACATAAGTTTAATAGTATTTTACCCTCCATTATTGTAACTAATCATAGCCTAAAAATATAATTTTACAAGTTAAAGAATATTCAGTCTGACAGTGTTGAATCAAAAACCACTTTAAGTAAACAGGTTATTGTACCTTTGATGAATATATGATTCCTCTGAGAAACTTCACTAAATGCTATTAGTGAAAGTTTAGTGTGAGAAGTACTATGATTTTTCCTTTGTCTATCAGTTCACAATATTAATCAAGTTGGTCTGTAAAATTTTTCACCAAGTTCTTCAGTAAGTAATTCATCTGCGGGTATTTTTTCTTCTTGTGAACAGTAATTTTTTTCAATTTGTTCGGCTGATTTGCGGTGGTTATACTGCATTGCTTATTCTCCCAATCACAGATTCACAGATGAAAAAAGAAAAGGAATAAAGGCATGTAATAGGTGAAACAGTATTACCACATTCACAAAAAATTAAATTTATTGCTATATTAAAGTGTGAATTAAAAATAATAATTATTTATGGCCACCTAAAATCTGCTATTTACTTAGAGTTAAACTAGCAAAATGTTTTACAGAGGCTCTGTCCACAAAGGTTGGGCTTGCAAACACACCTTTATACTGGTGTTAGACTGATGTCCCTCTAGATAAGCAGACATATTACACTTTTTACTGGAGCATCATTTCATCACAGCAATCACAGGCATCATAGAACTTTGCTTAACACTGTAGTTTATAGGCAAATAAATCTGTCCAACTTCACCTTTGGACAGATCGGAGTGTTTCGCTGGCTTAGGATATCAGCTCTGAGTTTTAAAATTTGCTTTCTGTGATTTCACATAAAGATAAGAGTATCTGAATGTTCAAAATCTGGCCAAATTAAGCAAGCTTGTATTAGAACAAGCATATAAGCATATAAGGTCTTCACATAATAACAAGATTTTATATTCTGAATTTGTTTTGTCTTTTTCCTCTCATTGTAGCTTTGATCCCAATCCTTTGCAAAGGCACACCTTCTGGACAATTGTTATAGGTGGGACTTTCACGTGGACAGGTATATATGGGGTCAACCAGTCTCAAGTCCAGAGATACATCGCATGCAAAAGCAGATTCCACGCAAAATTGTAAGTCTGCCTGCAGTCACTGTCTGAATTTAGCAGTGACTCTTCTTTATAAGGGAGATTTTTCTAAAAGGAACATGGGGTTCTTTTGTCCATACAGATTTCATTTATAAAGTGTAACAGCTTTTGCCTTCTCTTTTGTGGACCAGTAGAAGACAAATGGGCACAATAAGTACTGGTATTCGAATTAAATTTGATTGCTGTAACATTGAACTTTGCACCTGAGTGCTTCGCTGTGCCCAGTATTCTTGCATAGAAATAGGTGCATTAAGTTTATGTCCAACCTAAAGACTAAATATAAAGTACTTGTGCTGAAGTCGTATCAAGACAGTATCTTGAATTGCTGTTCTACTAAACCTAAGTCATTGTGTGTGGATTTTGCATAAGTAAAGATTAAAAAATTTTTCCTTAACAATGAGTATAGGCATGAGAAAATGCAGAAATGTCTTATTCAGTGATAAAATTGCTGAGGAATCGTGTATTTTGGGTTCATAATAATCATGACTTTTTTTAAGAATTAACTATGCAAACTGGCAGAAGGTTCTGTTTTCTTTGAATGTAAACATTTCTGATGAGCCTTTACTCTAGAACGGAGTATATCTACTAGGTCTGTTATTTTACCTTTATCTTTAGTATCATTCCATTAGTTCACAGCTCAGGATTTATGAATTATTAGCGATCTCATGAAGTCCATTTTTAGAAGAAACATAGAAACACACATCATAACTATAGTCCCTATACATTCTATGGTACAGTAGCATACAGAGAAGGAGTTTTATAAAGGCTTTCACTTCATAAAGTTAGCAAAATGCCCACAAAATCACGCACAGTTTACAACTGAAATGTTTTGGTTATATCAATAAAGAAAATCTACTTTTCAGCCATTTATGCTGCAGACAGGAATGAGTTGATGCTTGTTATCAGGCACAGCCCCAGCATTCACTGCCACAGCTCCAACACACCAGATAGCTTCTCCACAATCTCTGACACATGGGTAGGTTCTAGGTTCTCGACACCGCAGAGGCAGGAGGTACATCCCACATCTGTAATGCTACCTGGAATGATTGCATATGGGAGAACAGCCACATACATTATACCAGATTTGTGTGCCAGGGAGGCTGTTCTTCCCTAGCACCTGCTCCATGTAGGGCTGTGCCTCTCTCTCACACTCTCCCTACTGTCTTTGCAAGGAGAGACACCTCCAGGGCATCCCAGAAGCAGAGAGTAACTAAAGGAAATCTGGCACCATCGCAGCTTCTGGGTAGATTTCTGAGCTGTTGTGGCAGCTTTGACTGGGACTGGAGGCTATCTATTTCTGCAGGGGTTTGGATGGGATTTATAGCTCATACCATATTAACAGTGGCACAGCCTTAATCAGTATAGTCCTGTCCTGCTGGCATGGGTGGTTGGGCTCCATGGCATCACCTTACTTGTGCTTCATTTGTGCAGGATATTTCCCCTGCATGGAGAAATCATTTTGTATAATGATTGCAGCTTGTCACTACTATAAACAATGCCACTCTGTGGTGACTATCTAGTTCATTTGCAAATGTAATTAGACACATCTGGCAGGTCATGCTGTTGGCCTGTATCTCTTATTGCCATTTAACCTGTACATAGAAGTGCAAAATGTCATCAGGTCAAAGTAATAGGGTTTTGTACCCCAATGACATTTACTGTAAGGTTTTGTAAGAGAAAGCACAGTAATAAAGCAGAGCTGAGAAAATAATTCTTTCACAGATGCAGGTTTTGGGAAGGCCTTTAACAGTGACACAAGAATAGGAATTTTCTCAAGCTTTGGGAAAGGATTTCACCCCATTCAAGAAACACACCAGTAGGTATGAGCACATGCTGTCGTCCTCAAATAATCACTAGCCAAACTGAACATAACACTTCTATCTGAACCATAGTAGGCGCTCAGAGCAGGAGAGCTACACTGGCAGAAAAATATAGGTTACTAACACGTTTTTCTCTGCTTTCCTTTCAAGGCCATCTGGCATGCCTCAGTGCCAAAGTCTTAGAGCCAGACTGAAACAAACGATTGAAAATAAGCCTTACACAGTCACAGTTCCTACTTCGGCCAAACTCCACCCCATGTTACTCATGCAGAATAAGTGGGAAAACCTCCCTCCAATAGCGCTACAATTATTATACTCCAGTGCTTAGTCATAGGGTGTACCATGAGCTAGGATGTAAATCAGAAGGAAAAAACCATCTCTCTTCACTGCCAAACACTGATGCAGTTTAAAAACAAGAATTGCTGGATTCCGACAAACAATTTATTTTGCTTCCTTGTGTTTCTCTTGTATTTCTAATCTTTGCTAGAGGTTCTAGGCTGATTCTGCTATTACATCTGTTCAAAAGAGCTGGATTGATTTAGATAATTCGTTAAATTTTGTGCTAAATCAGCTTCTGAGTGTTGTATATCAACGTAGATTATACCAATGCAGGAACAGCTTCAGCTAAATAGGTGCAAGACATCCAAACAATGTGTAAGCATCTAAGAGAAGAAGACTACTTCATTTTTACTAAATTAGGCTAGAGAGAAATTTAAGGGGATGCTGGTGCTGTGTTTAGACCACCCCTAATAGCAAATACAATTTCAATGCCTAACAAGGCCTATAAAGTTAGGTTTACCTCTTCATTCATCCTGCTGGTCCTCTAGAGCAGTCCAAAGACTGGTGCCCTTCACCTTCTTAGGAATCAAAAGCACTAAAAGGCCTCCTGAAGCATTGCAAGCATGGATGTATTTACACAGAAACCAAAAGTCCTCCCAGAGGAGATCTTAGCAATTGGCACATGTCCAGGGTATGTGGTCTATCAGGTAGTTAAATCGCTGTCAGTGATACACAGATAACTGGGAGGAAACTGCTGGAGAGGAACGCTGTTTTTCAAGGCCAAGCTCCCAGTGGGTATGTTTGCTTGAACTGGCCACCCTAGGTGAAAAGAACTTTGTGATCCAGGAGTCACCAAGAGCATAGAAACATTTGAGAAGATTGAAAAGTTAGATGGGAGGCAAAAGCCCTCTCTGGGTGAGGAGAAGAATGTGTTTTTCACTGCCAGTAGAAGCTGCCTGTTCTGTGTGGCAAAAGCAGCATTAATACCTGATGAAAAGACATTTCTGGTCTCACCATTAGCTGAACCTGAAGCTCCCCTCAGGATGTGGAAAGGTGATGGGGTATCTGGATGATACTAGACTCCAAGTTGGTTAGTTACTAAAGGGTTTAGTTAGTAAAGCCCTGAGGTTGCTGACAAACCTCTGTTTCCTGGAAGTGGCAGCCATAGGCAGCTCCAGACAAGGTTCCAGGTCCCAGTGCCTCATTGCTGCCTCCCACAGAGACTGTCTCGGGAGGAAATGGGAGGTCTGTAGCTTTACAAGGCAACTCCAGCATTATATAAGCCCTGCACTACAGCTCCAGGAGTGCTGGTGCTGACTAAAAGGTATCCCACACTTGAATCTGGGGCACCCCGCCTTATAAATCTGCTTAGGGTTTGTCAAGGGGTGTGGCATGGGGGAAGGAGAATCCTCTGACCTGCTGCCTGCATTATACAACTCATACACATGATGAAACATGGTGATTGCCATATCACTCCCATCATCTCCAGAGCAGGCTTTGTCAGGGACTGAGCCTCAGACTGCGCCGCCAATACCAGAAGTATTGTTTTTACATTTAGAACCGTGATCTCACACCAGGTGAAGTGCTGGGAGTCATATGGTGGCTCCCTTGCTGGCAGGCAGTCACCAACCAGGAGGTCTCCTCAGTACAGGAATGGGTGTGTGCTTGCTTGGCACTGACGGGGTCTTTTGTGGGACATTGAGCTCTAATGTGATCCATGTTTCCATGTTTGCATGTATGTTGATGCAGGTCCCTCTACATCAACCTATTGGGACTCTGGGCAATAATGGCCTGTGCCGCACTGTGTGGACTGGCCCTCTACTCCATCTACAAAGACTGTGACCCATGGACAGCCAAGCAGGTGTCGGCACTCGACCAGGTAGGGCCCCACATTTTGGCAGAAAGTGGTGAGAGGGCATCCTTCATCTGCAGCCATAAGAATCAGATGGAGGCAGTTCAAGAGTCAGGGGGTTGGGAATAACGACACGCTGGAGTCCTGTATTGGGCGAGTCTGTAACACCAAGGAATTAGACCACAGTGGGAGGAAATACCCTGGAGAAAGCAGCAGGTCCATCCTTGTCACTGTTCAGACCCTGCATCCTCCAGCTGTGCTGGAGCTGCACGTCCCTCAGTGCTTGCTAAGGAGGGCAGCAGGGAGAGCAGCACTGTAGAGAGTGCTCAATCCACCCTTCTCTGCAAATGTTTGGGTTTTTCACCCAAAATGGACCCAGGAATGTCAGCATGCCATGAAACCACTTTGAAGAGAAGGGAAGAGGCTGGAGCAGCAGTGCCCTTGTGAGTGGCTGTGAGTCCTGGTGAGCTGCTTTGTGTCACCCAACCTAAATTGCTCTGTACTGATGAAAGCAAAAGCCTTTTCAGACTCAAAACATTGTTGTGCCAAAAGCATACACCTGGAGAAAGGCTATCAGCAGGCAGTTGTTCACTAGTGATGGAACATGCTTCCCTCCTTCAGAGGAGAGCTGGGCAATCAAACTGTGCTGCAGAGAAACCACCTCATCACAGATGGCAACCTCTCCCTAAATAGACCTTGAGCAGCAGACTTACCTGAGGAATAAGAGTTCTGAGAACCCATAGACTGGCCAGAGTCAGGGTCCATGGAAATCAAATGCCTTTTATTTGTATGTTTAAGGCTAAGATAATCACAGGCTCTGGATAATGCTCCAATGTACAGTAAGCTGGAAAGCCAGGAGAAGAGCACAGACAATGGAGCACCTGAGGCAGGACCACCTGGTCTTTAAGGGAAAAATAAAATGAGAGCCAAGGTGGAAACCTGAAGGAAATTAAGTTGTTCCTGTCAGTCAAATTCTTTTGGTAGAAACTGGAAGCAAGATACTACTAAGAAGACCAACTTGTCTGTGAAAAAAAAAATGGTTCTCAGGAAGAAAATCTTAAAATTCCTCTGTCTTTCCAGCACTCAAATGTTGCAAAGGTCAAAAAAATATCTCACAGTTTCCAATAATGAAATTGTTTTCAGGTACCTTGAGGTTATTGGACTGTATATAAAAACCTTTTTGTGGAGTCAACAGCAGAAAAAGCATCTACTGTGGCATCCAGTCCCCTCAACAGACTACCTGCTGCCCAACACTAGCTTCCTACACCATTGTCACTGGAAACAATGTTTTCTGTGTAGAAAACCAATAATCGGAGCAAAATGGGACATGAAAAATTAGAACAGCTGGACAAAATGCCAGTGAGAAGGTCTATTAACAAAAATAATAGAGTGATAAAATGAAAAATTAAGGCAAGATGATAATACTTACTCTGAATTTTTCAGCTAATGCCATACCTGGTGCTGGATATCCTGCGCGATTTTCCAGGAGTGCCAGGGCTTTTTGTGGCTAGTGCCTACAGTGGGACATTAAGGTAATTTAATAATTTAGAAACTACTATCTTTTTTCCTTTTTTTTGTTGGAGCTAAAGTTCCATTTGTACTAAAACTTTAGCATTTCAGGTTTTTATCTTGCAAATTTTTATTCTTCAAAAAAAGCACTATAACATCTCTGATGATGCACCTTAAAAATCCATAGTTTCCAACAGTGCTGCTCTGAGGTCCTAGGACTCAAAGCTGCTTGGATTTCCCTATTAACATGAGGAAACAGCTAACTACGTGTGATGTATGTCACTAACAAATCCCCCTTTCTGTGCTGTGCTTTTAAAGTCCCTGTGCTATAGGAATTTTTGAGTATTATAAATGGGTAGTTACACCAAATAGCTACAATTTGGGGAAATTTCCTACTGCTTGTCTTTAATTTTCCAGTTTCAAATCTGCATAACATAAGCCACCTGCCTTTCCTCACCCCCGATCTTTAGAGTTTTCTTTTCCAGGGTTCCTGGGCTTCTGATTGTCTTGAATGAATCCCATGAAACAACGATCACTATATATTTTTACTGTAGCAGACAAATTGATACCCATCTATTCCATAGGGTGAAGTGTTTTGTTCCGCTTTCCCAAGGAGTACCCTTTAGGAAACATTGTCTATCCCAAGGAATTCTTTGAATAGGCAGATAAAAATGAAGAAACTTATGAATGTGACACCATAATAAACTTTCTTGTTCTGAGTACTTGTAGCTACATAAATAGAGGGAACAGCCAAGATTGTTTTCACATGCTGAAGAAAAGTTGGTGGCTTGCAAGAATAAGGTACACAGACACAAGATCACCAGTCTGACTTTGTACCTTAGGAGTGCTGATTTCTCTGACCCCACGGGGAGCATAAAATAGTTCATCAATTAGATCCCTAATTTTTAGATGACCATAATTAGGTTATCTGAATCCTCCTCTCAGAGTGAGTTCAAAGTAAGTAAGTGGGAATTTTACCTTCATAGATATATACTGTAGATCATTTATGAAGGTATAACATATACCAGTAGTGTTTACAGCTTAGCCATAAATATTTTCATTGACTTCTCCAGGCCCAGCTCAACTTTTCATCAGGATTTTCTTTGTCTTCACCAAGAGTAATTTTTTTAAACAATTTTTGTAAGCTATTAACTGCATCACCTGGAATAATAAGTTATTTTGACCAATACAGCAGTTATATTAGTTTTCTGACACTGTTCTAGACAGTGACAGTTTCTCTCTGCCAGTAACCCACCTGTTATCTATGATTTCAGCTTCTAAGATAAAAAAAAATTGTATAAATCTTGCCTTCTGTAGTACGGTGTCCTCCAGCATCAATGCTCTGGCTGCCGTGACTGTTGAAGACCTCATTAAGCCCTACTTCAGGTCGCTCTCTGAAAAGAAGTTGTCATGGATTTCCATGGGGATGAGTATGTCTGGAAAACATCTTTTCTGCTTTTGCTTTATGAAGTGAGGGCTTGATTCAGATCTCTCTTATGATAGTGTAAGTCAGGAGTAAATAATTCACAGTAGTGGGACTATGTTGGTGCAACATCTGGGGGAGACAAGATCACCTGCGTAGGTTTTACACAAATGGGGAATAAGTGAGTTTAAGAAAAAGAATGTTGTTAGATCTTTAAGCAGGAAAGATGCACTGCATTTGTGTTCAGTATTGATTTGCAATACTACAAACCCAAATGTCTTTTCTTTCATTTGTCAAAAATGAGAAGCATAGGAAACAGTTTTCTAACAAACCTTTTGAACTGATACACTAGCAATAGCATTGTGTCCCAGAAATATTCCAGAGAATGAGAAACTTCACATCTTCTCTGATATAGTCTTAGACTCTCGCTGTGTTTAGCTCCTCTGCTTAATGTAGCTCAAAGAGGATCAAAACTAGGCTGAGCAGATGATTTAAATCTGTGAAGTGCAATTGCCATGTCTGCTAGTTGTACTGTCTGTGTCCAGCTGCAGGTGTAGCCCAGGAAAGTGTTTGTAGTAACATGGAAATACCACAGTTCCAACATGGTGTCACAGGCCATACCAGTGAGCACAACATACTGATGGTAGGGTAACAAGTATTAAATATTTTCACCTGAAGGAAGTTTCTTAAACATTATTGCAAACAATGCTTATGCCAAAATTGTTGTTTGTCATGTCATGAGTTGCCTGACACATCACATTAAACAGTGAGATTAACATATTGCTTATGCAGTGAAACTCATCAGGAACGGAGGTGGAAAAAACAAGTAATCCAGTTTTATGGGTTCTGGGAAGACACACTATATCCTTGTGACCCAGGATGTTCTTTGTCATGGTGCCAGCTCCCAGTAATCCACCAGCATTTACTTTTTTGCTCCAAAGACTTTAGACTGAGAAGCAAAAATCATTCCCTCAAAATAAGGACAATGACACAGGAGATTAGCTGAGCAATATAAATAATACATGTGTTATTGCCACTATGACTAATCCATATGGCTGCCATTTAGTAACTAATCTTTGGTACTATATAGGAAGATTTTTTCCAGTTTGCATGTTCTCCTCTTAATGTAAGCAGAAAGCTGACCTTTTGACCAATTCAGGCTCTCTTATTAAAAATCTAGATACTAGCAGGTTTATCTTGTAGATGTCAAGGCCATGCTGGGTTAGACATAAACCTTTCTACTAGTGATTTTCAAACTTTGGCAGATTTGTGCATTGTTTTGCTTTTCCCACACAGGCCTGTTTTATGGTGGAGTCTGCATTGCTATGGCTGCAGTGGCATCTCTCCTGGGAGCCTTGTTGCAGGTAAGTGTCAGACAGCTTTTTCATGCCCATGTTGAATGATCCAGAATGAATTATGTAAGAAAATAATTGCTGGATACCATTATGAGATTAGTTTTATTCTTCGTTGGGTACTGACCTCAAACCACCCATGGCTCAACCTCTGCTTTAAGCACCCGTGTAACTATACCTGGCAGCTGAGTACACACCAGTTAAAAAAATTCTCACAATTTCTTTCTCAATGTCTTCCCTTCCTGTCACTTTGGAGGCTTTGCCTTTTGTGCACAGCACCTGATAGCTGCTCCCTTCCTTCCTCAGGCAGCACTCAGCATTTTTGGCATGGTCGGTGGCCCCCTTTTAGGATTGTTTGCCTTGGGAATCCTCTGCTCCTTTGCAAATGGAATTGTAAGTAGAAATTTAAATACCTGTTTGTCCAAAATTTTTTGATAATTTTGGGCATCTCCTTCATCCTCTTCCACCAATATATTGGGCAGCAGGGGAGACGTCTTTGGTACTTCCTGTGAGGACATTACACTTTGCTCCCTTTCTTCTTTTTCCTAAGGAAATGGTGATTAGGACTGTATAGACTCTTGAATTTCCATCCCATGAAGAGATTTCCATGTCCAGAAGGGGGAAAATATTCTGAATAAAAATAGAACTATGACAAGGATTTATTAAAAACATAGTTTTAGAAGCAGGGAACAATGCATCTTGAGATGTAGCTGAACAACCAATAGGCTCAGAGAATGCTGGCCTGTCTGAGCAAAAGGGGGTCAGGCTGGAAAAATGAGGCCTAAGGGCTTGCAGCCCAAACTGGGGTATTTTCAGAGTGCTTCAGTATCGTGTAATTATCATTTCCAGAGGAAAACACTATTCCATAAAAAAAGGATTTTATGAACTTTGTTAATATGGTCCATGGGATAGTCTGGCAGGATTGCTATTTAGTAATCCTGAGATGTTCACTAATCACTAAGCTTTGTCTCTTTGCAGTTGCAAATTTTATATATATACTAAAGTACAAAAAAAATATAATCACAAGGTGTCGGCCAAAAAATCTACCTATGCCTGAGGTAGGAGAGAGTTTTCACAGAAACAGGTCAGGTAAGAAAATGGAAAAATTGCTTCTGTGTTTGTTCAAGGAGGGTCTCAGATAAAGCAGAATTTTCCCCTATACTACGCAGGCCAAAGTTATCCTTTGATTTTAAAGACCTGGTGGCCAAATAAAAAGAGGTATGCTCAGGATCTGTGAGGAAACATTGTATGTCCCAAAAGGGGAATGAAGTAAAGTCCCCAGCTCCTCTCAACTGTATATTTCATTTCTGCCATGGAGCCTACAGTTTAGATTATCTTGACTGTTTCTTACTTGTCTAGTTGTTTCTTTCAAAATCCTTATGCTTTTCATGTAAATCCAGGTTTCATTTTTTATTTTGCAGGGTGCATTTGTGGGTCTTGTCAGTGGCTTCGCTATTTCACTTTGGGTTGGAATCGGATCTCAGATTTATCCTCCACTCCCAGAGAGGACCAAGCCACTATATCTCTCAACTACAGGCTGTAATATATCTTCAGGAAATATAACATCAACAGAAATTCCATTAACAACAATATTCAGCACAACAGCTGCAGAGAGGTATATGAGTTCATCAAGTGCAATCAGCAAATGTGTAATTGTTTTAAAGCAACACAAACATCTGCAGAGCATTTGGTTACTATAACTATTCCTCTCTGGTTTACCTACCATGCTATTTAAGATGCAGAAGTTTCTTCTGTTTTTTTTTTATTTTCCTGTGAAAATGAAGTTTGTCTGAGTTATCACAGAACAGAAGTCAAAATGAATCTTCCTATTGATCTGAAAAGCTTCAATTCAATATTTGAGTCTAAAGGCTTGGATATGCCTTACTGTGAACCACAGTGTTAAACAAAAATAACATTTATAGTTATTAGATTAACTTCTACAGACTGTCACATAAAATAAAGGAGTAGGCATTTAAAGGGCAATTTGCCAGTTTAACAGCTCTACCTACAGCAACTTGTCTATGCAGAATAGTTCTATTCAGTAAGTTCAGAAGTTGTAATCCATACAAAGGACACAACACAAGGAATTTCCTCCTACCATATGTTTTATTCTGGACAATCACAATTAAATTAAACAGTTATGAATGGCAATATAGGGAACAGCAGGAACAGAAAGAAGCTGAACAAATACATTTGCGGGGTTTCCAAATCCTTACCCCTTAGAGCATTGCACAGTCAAGAGGTACCCTGATGCACACATGGGTGCCCAGCATCCAGTTTCATATACTACACCTCTTGCATGAGACCTCCAGCATTGCTCCTGACTGCAGGGAAGCAGCTGTTGTGATAGAGCACATGGTCAGGGAGAACAAAATAAGGTGTAGACAGTTGCTCTATTGTTTCTGGCTGTTTAGGGCTGTACAGGGTTGATTTCCTCGTGTGGTTTTTTTTCTGTGTCCCTTCCTTTAAATAACCTCACCCTTCAGAAAGAAATAATCCCTTAATCTGGATAACTGGAGTGTTCAACTGTGCCCTTCGTTTGTAACAAAGACAGGACTGTCCTGTTTCACCTGCTCTGTCTCACTGTACTGACCAGCCTTCTTTCTTGCGAAGGAACTTGTCCTATGAATTTTGAAACAAATTTGCAATGCACATATTATTGTATGGAGGTAGTTCAAGATTACCAGGCTGCTTGGTTCAGAAGAAACTCTGTATTTATAGACTGTCTGGAAACAGACATTTTCAAAGTGCTTGGAACAGGAAAGAAAGATTAACACTTTTTCTGCTCTATTTCAGGCCTGCCCTGGCAGACAACTGGTATTCCTTGTCTTACCTCTACTTCAGCACACTTGGGACACTTATCACAGTAGTTGTGGGAATAATTATCAGCCTCCTAACAGGTACTAGTTCCAAAGCTGTGACTGAACGTGTCTTAGATCTCTGTCAAACTAAGATGACCAGAGAGCTGTCATTGCCACAGGAAGTGCTGTTGACCTATTGGAAGCACTGTATTATCATCCTAAATGTAATTTCCTCCCCTCAGCCCTTCTGCATCCCATTCTTGGTCTCTGCTTACAACAAAAGTTACTTCAAGTTTCTGAGGAGAGACAAGTTTTAGCATATTTGTAAACCTGAGGGGGAAAAAAAAGTGTAAGACATCTGTCTTTCCTGTTTCATTAGATGCCAGCAGAGGCTGGAGGTTTAAGGGTTGTCCCTGAACATCAACAACTCCAAGCAAGGACAATACACCCATGCTTCTAGAGGACAAAAGCACTTTTACTTTCAGTGAGTTCAGAGCACTCAAGGGTTATTGCCTGCACCTATATAGTGCATGCTTTTCACCACATTCCCCAAGAATGTGCCTAAGAGCTGCATGGCTATGTTAGCTTCTTTCTGTTTCCCAGTCCTTTTGCGCAAGGGAAAAAGCAGCACCCCATGGGTAAGAGTGAGGACTTCAGCTCCAGCCCGTGGCCTCACTACTTTTGCATCCAGGTGAGATGCAACGTGCACTTGTCATCCACCTCACGCATGGCAGAAATATCAAAAAAGCAGCTGCTTTCACAGCTTTACCCAGTATCCCCAACCGGATTCCTATGACAGCCCTAAACTTCAAGGCTGTTAGATTTCTAACTTTTAGTCTGATCCACAGCTATGAAACTCCAAACTCAACAAATAAACTCACTTCCATTAGCTTCCCTCTGCCTTGCAACTAATAAGTACAAGCTACACTTTTACCCTTTTCCTTTTAAGTTTTTATAAGATTTGCTCCCCACTTTCTTCCAATCCCATGCTCTTCCCATTGCTATAGTGATGCTTGTAGCCAAATTTTGCTTTTTACCAGCTTGGGATCAGGTTACTTACAAGCCATGAAATAAAGCCTGAAAAGCAGACAACTCAGTAAATCCAGATAAGGAATACTGAGCCTAAGAAACAGAAACACAAAAGAACTTACCCAACCACAATGTCACCCTACTTCTTGTGGAGCAAGATCCCATTTAAGCCTCAGGTGGCAAGCAGAGCTAATTCCCAACACTTACATCTCCTTTATTTTCCTCACAAGGATAGATAATCTTCCATGCCTTAAAAATGCCCAAACATTCCGTTAACCTTCATCCCCCCACATTACAGCTGCCCTTAAATAATTCACTATAAAAATTGCTGGTGAGTTTGGAGACAGGAGTCTTGCTGACAAGGAGCTGAGAACTGGGGCTCAGGGCCCAGGGCAGCACAGCTCCTGGACTGGCAGGGTAATCCTAGACGTAATCATATGTGATTCATTCTTTTCTGATCATTGGCAGATTCTATGTTTTTTTCTGAAATAGGAAATCTGAGGAGGACCTAGGACGCTGGGAAATGGCTAAGGCATTTCAAATAGACCTTGAGGGATCATTTTATATATTGGGAGGTGCAGGATATATATCTTTTTAAAGAAATTACTGAAACCTGTCTGTTTTGCAGGAGGACTAAAGCAGAACACGGATCGTAAATTCCTGCTGACCAAGGAAGATTTCCTGTCCAACTTCTCCCGATCTAAATCAGAGACAGTAAGTGTAATTGTGCATCTTTGATTTAAATCAATCTTTCCTCCTGTGGACAAAGCCGAACAGTCCTCGTCTTGCTTTTTTCCCACCAGGGTGAATAGCACCTGATGCTGCCTGATATGACTATGTGCTTTAAGGCAGTATCAGAGCACAGGGTTGGTAGGAGTAAGACAACTCCCATAGGCGAGGAAGCTATGTTTTGCCACAGCTTGACTTCAGTCAGCAACAGAGCAGCAACTGAGAAAAGGGACAGTTGTTCTCTATGTTTCTGCTAAAATACTCCCTAACTAGCCTCTTGGAAGATGCCTCAAGGCACACTTTGGATTCATCAAAGTTTCCTTTGTTTGTAGATGTATGTTCTCTAAAGTCTGGATTTTTTTGTAACTTTGGCTACTGTTTGAGAGAAAACATTTCTAGTCAGTGTATCTGTTTCCTCCCTCCCTCCCTAAGATAAAAGAAAAGGGGAGGCATTATTGGGTAATAACGTCTCTTAGAAGGGACGATACAGGAGAATTATTTTTTTTGTAAATAAACTACAGATCAGTTTTCAATCAATATCATCAGCTGAACATTCAAGCTCAGCTTTGTTCAGTGCTTTTCAGGTGCTGCGCTACAGGCAGTGGTTGTATCTTTGAGGTGGTCCAGCTTACAAAATGTTTTTCCTCTATACTGAAAACTCCTTTTAGTATGATCCTATGTATTTCAATTTCAGGATAAGAAAACCAGAAACACAAGTGAAAAAAAGGGATTTTTTTACCATACTATTGTAATACTGTTTGCCCATGTCAGTACTGGAGGCCAGCTGTCAAGTTACTGTTATTCACTGTCTTTAATGGGCCAACATCTGTTTCCACTATCTCGGAATTTAATTCTGGAAGTCTTTTGCAAAAAAAAACAATGGAAGCTAATGTCCACAACCATACTTATTTTATGGCTGGAGTCAGAAATAAGTATCTGTGTTTTATACAGCTAAGAGCTGGATAACAAGTGGTTTGACATCACAAATAATGCAGAAAGTTGTTGAGATAAAAAAGACAGGGTGAGCTGAGCAACTTTCCGCACATGAAGAGCTCAACATCCATTATGTTTAACAGAAGTGGAACATCAAAGCAATGATGCATGTTAATCTGCTCTTCCTGTCAAAAATGGGGGAAGGATGAAGGGTTGGGAGTCAAGAGCTCAAAGACATGAAAACAGCAATTAGAACTTTGGACTCCCAAAACCACTTCCGCCAATTTGCAGGACAAGAACATTTTATGTGACAAGAGCATTTTACACAACTAGTACCTTATGCAATAAGAAACTTTCCATGCCCCTGAAAAATACCATCTACTGCAATGAGTAAGTGTTTGTGCTCTGTCAGCAACCAACATGTGTTTTCCTGCAAGGCACCCTGTATGTCAGGACTGACTGCTGGTATGTAGGTCAAAGAGAGGAATACTGTTCCTTCTGCTTCACAGCATGGCTTTTGTCTTTTGTTTTTTAGCCAGAGAATGTGGAAGTGTTGAACTGTAAACCATTTACCGTGGCAGACGAAGGAACTGATAATCCTGCTTTCAGCCACATTGAAATGGATGTTGCAAGTGATAAGAACAAAGTCAATGGTCTTCATATGTGACACAAGGCAACGTCAGCCCACGAAGACAGTTTTCGTCATGCAAAGCACTGTTGACATTCCTGTTCTGGGTCAGTTACCAACTCTGCTTGGGTCATGGGCAGGCATCTGCAGAGCTTTGTGGCACCGTTGCCCTTGTATGACCTCGACATTAGTCAAGAAAGGAATCAGGTCTTTCTTGTACTTCCTCACTCTTTCACTCTGGATCTTGGTGACAGGGTTTAAGGCAATGTTTCTATGTGAAATATTTGCCAGATATTCTTGAGCCTCCTGGAAAATACCTGCTTTTAATCTCATTTCACCCTCAGAGTAAATTTTTTATTTGGAAAGATTACTGTTCCCCCAGACATGGCTGTTTTTCTGGTTTGTGTTTTTCTTTTGTCTTTTAAGGCATTGAAAGTATTAAGAGATTAGGGTTGTGGGACTATCAGATTGCAGGAAACAAGTGTTCTTTTTTTGTGGTACGGGAGCTGTATTTAATGCCATCTAGTTACTTTGTAGAACTGATCTTGAGAGTGTATTTATTTTGCTGGTTTCATCATCTGTTTGTTTTTATTAAGCCACTTGTTCCTTGGTTACATGCATCTCCTCCTCTGTGCTCACTGATGGAAGATACAATAGTGACTTTGTTGGCGGGTAGAGGCAAGAGTCAGTACTGTCATCCCCTTCACACTCCATCTCCCTCTTCTACCCTATCTTGCCCTTACAGAGCTTGTGCTTATGAAGGAAATGAGTTATTGGGATTTTTATTCAATACCATAGAGCAAAACCACTGTATTCTTCTACTTCATGCTCTTACATGAAGGACTGGGCATAGTATGGCAGAGATATTAATAAAGAAGAGGGCCCTTTTGGCTATACTGGACAAGAGGGAAGGCTGCATCTGCAGTTGCCACTGCTGTTATCTCCAGAGCTGTGAGCTGAAACTTCACGTACCCATTTGTATTCAGGCAGTCCTTGTATCTCTGGGGATTCACGTTCAAAGTTGATTCAGGCAAGAGCACACTGTGTGTTTTGGCAGGCAGGCAAAGCCACCTGCACAGTTCCGCAGGACAGGGAAGGGATCACAGAGGGTGTCATTTGGTGAAGGCTTCTCCAGGGCTGCAGGCCATGGAATGGCTTGTCATCTGGTTGGACTGCCAAGAGAAGCTGAACAGCTTCTGTGCACAGACCCTGCACTGTGCTGGTGTTTTGGGAGGGTGAAAGCCCCCACTACTTCCTTCTCCTGCACACTCTTTGGTACAACAGGGAATAGATTCTGACCCACTGTGTTGGTTTTGTACTTCATACTTTTACTATGGGTACACAAGAATGCTTAAAACTTCTCTACATCAGTAGAATCAAGTTGGAAAATAAAAGCCATTGTGGGAAAGTTGAGCTGTGAAGCCTAGGGAGCAGTCATGCTTGAGAATCAAGTGAAAAACTGATGGCATGTCTTAAATGCTTTCTAAAAGTTATGCTGCATTTGTGCCAAGTACTGAGCTGCTGTAACTTGGAATGTGATGCAGTGCTAACTTATCTACCTTGACTGGGGCCCTTTAGCATCTAAATCAATTTTTTTCTGTGCCCCTGTGACAGAGGGCACTTTATGATCTACTACGTAAGATGAACTGTCAGGATCAGAAAATATGAGGATGAAAAAATGGGCTCTAAGGACCAGACCTCTACTAGAGGAGAACAGGGCACTGTGTGGATTTCACCAAGGACATGACTCCCTTGGCTAACCCAACACAAAACTATGAGACTGGGGCAGGTTTCCCCTTTGCCTCCTGAAGCACTGGTTTGCATGATCCAATCCAGAGTTTAGGACCCTTGTCTCACATTCCTCTGCTGCAGCTCTGTGTTCAGGTCATTGCCTAAAGCTGCTGTGTGGAAGGGGTATGAGTGAAGAGATAGATCTCATGAGTTATGTCTTGTGTCCCTATATCTAGGATCTGAGACAAACAATAGCTTCCTGAATAAATCTCCTGAGATTCGGGACAGGAATCTCTCTGTTCGGAGACTATCCTAGTCACTCTGAGGTAATTAGCCCATTGACTGAATGAGCTGGTTATGCTTCTAGAGTCTCAGAAGATAACTGCCTTGTCTTGTTCAGCCTTGTACCTTGTCTTCATGACAGAGAAATAGATATGGCATTCTGTGCTATGGAATAGTTCTTGAGCCTTGGAATATAATAATTTTTATTTACCAGGTACTTTCAGCCCACAGATCTGAAAAAGGGTAAGTACTGGTATCTCCATGCTGTTGCAGAGTGCTGAAGTGGACCAGTGTGCCTCTGTGTACTTGTGCTTTGTGAGAGAGAGTAAGCTGTGAACAGAGAACAGAAGCCTGCAGCAAGCACTTGACCTGTGTGCCTGCTGGTATGGCTACAGCCTTCCCAACACAGATGCTGAATTCCCATCTGAATATGCTTCTCCTGAGGCTGACTGGTCACTCCTGTGTTAAACAGCATCAGCATGTCCTTTGTGCACCACTCTGTGCTGAGATCACTGTGCTGTAGTTGATGCTGCCTTAAGCTATCTTAGATCATCTGTAACTTCTACCTGTTTTGTTCATGAAGACTAATCTTCCTGGTTATCGTAGTTAAAAAATGTAGCGACACAGAGTTTTCTTCTCAGTGCTTCCATACTTGTTTAAAAGTTCCCGTACTTGTTTATAAAAGAGAAAACACATAAATTACCATCTTACCTCCCCTTTGTTGCTTGAAGTCATTATTTGAGCACTGAGCAGTCATTTAACTCTAATTTTGGTATTAAGTGAAAGTTTGGGCTAGGTAGTATCTATCAGTCCACAATCATAACATAAAGATGAGTTTTCACTGGGGAGAATATCTTGCTGTAAGTGGTTTAGAGACAAACATCCTTCAGCTTTGCAGATGACCTCTGCAACTACCCTGTTTCTTGCTAACTAATCTCCCATGACCGCTGCAGAGCTACAAAGTGACTCTGCTTTAATTTTTTTCTATCTGCTTCTTGTTTTAATTGGCATCATTAGTTAAAACAGTTCATTAATTTTGAATAGTATTTTCTCTGGGATCATATACTGTCCTCTGCTAGCTGGACTCTGAGCCAGGGCCTTTCTTGTCTATGTAAAAGAAGCAAGGTAATTTTTGAAGTCTCCATCCCACTCCTGCACCCTGATCTTTCATCTCTTCCAGCTAAAAGCTCACCTGACAAAGGTATATGGGTTGCTCAAAACTAATTAATTCTGTGGGAGCAGTCCACACTGTCCAAATTACACACAGCATCTGTCAGACCCACAAGACAAAACAAGGAGGAACCTGTTTAAGTAGAAATATTAAAAAAAACCCCAACAACTCTAACAGGAACAATATTTGACTATGTGAATACACAAAAAATCCACTGAGAGAAAGCACTGGTAGGTTTTGGCTCTTTTAGGGCTGCACTGATATTTGCTTCTACCTGACTGGTCTGTTTGCTTGCTGAACAAATAAGGTAGATAGAAAAGGAAGTAAAGAATGCCAACCAGTAAATTTTCGTATGCATAATTTATTTTAAAGTTTATTATATCACATTATACAAGCATTAAACATGGCTTTATGTTGATGATTTTTTTTTAAAGTGTGAAAACTTGACATTCTTCTCTATAGAATTTTTCTATTTACAAATAAACAATCTCTCTATATACTTCATATATATAATATATATATGGTAAATAATGTAACTCCCCTCAGAAAGATTTAAAATAAAAAAAACCTGATTTGTAAACATGGTTTCTGTCATAGTATATGGTGGCTTGAATGCAGATGATGTTCTTTACCTAGATTTTTCTTTTGTCAAAGTATCCAGGTTGTTCATTTACACTTTTTATTCTGAGATCTGTAAAACCAGCATGGGACAGAATGCAAAAAATATAGCAAACAGGCTGAAAAACAGTCCCAATATACAATTTTTTCCTTGGTTTTAAAAACTGGTGTGTAACTGCTCATGAAGTACATGCTGCTGTCAAGAGTGGTCTATGGAGATCAATCCTATGCTCATTGCAAGATGATTTCACAGTAAATCCTCTAATGTGTGTGCTGTCCTGCTTGCTATGTAACATGTCTGTGGCATGCAATGAGGTTGCATTTTTTTCTCATTCCCATGAAGGTAGTGCTCTTGTGGAGCTGGAATAAGTAAACAACATACAGGATGGTCACCTGGAGGTTTAAGCAAAACCTATCAGCAGATCAGGAAGGGAATGGCATAAATTAGTTATCTAGAGACCATTAAAATTCCATTTATTATTATTATTATTGTCCTATTATTTTTGTTTTATTAATAAATAAAGAGGGCATCTTTCCTGAGTGTTCTGCTATATAGCTCTGAAGGACTCCAGGGAAATCTATTCAGCACACCAGCAGCAGAGAAACCTCGATGGGTTGACTGGTCAACCTAAAGTGACAGAAATGTACTCAGGGTCTGCCAGGGAGGTCAGAGCCCCTTGCAGCATCATTCTAGTGTAAACTTGGCAAGCAGCCAACCTATGATCTCATTTAGAGCAGAGTGGGACACAACTTCTAGCAATGTATTGTCAGGAAAATTCATCATAATGTAGCTATGTTGAAAACTACTCTCAAAAGCAATTAATATCCATTGTGTTTCTGCTGCACTTTATTTGTTTCAGCCCATTTTATTGAAGTGGTTCCTCTGGAGTGAAAGTCAGTTTATATTCTACTGGGTTTCAGTTGAGATCTTGGAAGTTACTGAGATCTAAGTTAACAAAGCTGTATCTTACTGCAGGAGATTGCAAAGGTTCACATTCATATGGGTGACCACAATTTTATGCATGACTCGTCTTACTTTACTACTTAGCAAACAGTTTCTAAGCTCTTGTCATCTGTTGGTTTAGGTATAAAACAGAGAGTAAGCAAACCCAATTGTTCATGTGAATTTGATCTGAATGTGATTTTGCACAGCGATCCTGCCCAAAAGTCCCCAGACTGCCAGTGCAGTACAAAACTGTAGATGGTGGATGGCAAATGCTAACACATCTGGCATGTGTGTATTGGAGATCAACACTGCCTAATCCCTACACCCTATCTACAGAGACAGAAAAAATCCTACTTCACCACTGTCCACGCGGGATGTGTCCGCAGCTGCTGTAAGCTGAAGCGAAGATGAACAAGTTCACTTCCCCATTAGTCAGGAATACACTCTACAACCACTAGCTGTGCTCCCCACTCAGTTTGGCACTGAGTCAACACAGAACGCACTAATCCTGAAGTTCTTTCAGTTCTTATGCTGCCTCATGGGACTTTCAGGCTTGGCCCAGGAGCAGCTGATAAAAGGGAGCCGCTATGTCATTTATCCGCTTCATGTAAGAAGGTGGTTCACTACCGGAGGAGGTTTCTTGCTACAAGGAAGAAAATGTAGGCAGGCAGCAGCTACAGAGAGGAGGGTACACATATTTTCTTCCAACCCTCTTCTTCCTGAAGTCATATTACCTTTCATTAAAGCTTTCCCCCTTCATGGAAATAGCACAGTTCTCCCTTACAGTGGAAAGAAGACAATAGATCTAATTTGGTGATATGGTTCTTGGTGCAAGTGCTCCTGTTGCCTTGTGAAGCTTGAGGTATCCATCCATAGGGTCTTGCATTGTGTGGTCTGTCCAGAAGGGCAAATTCTAGTCCTTCTATCAAATTATTTCCAGAATAACTTGTAGAAACAACTGATGGAAGAGTTTTTGATTAATATTGCTCCATACAACACTTATGGAGTCTTCAGAGCTACAACTCCACAATTTTGGGTTAGTGGTCTGGGAAATTTTTAATTTCTTAATGCTAGGGAATTTCCTAAAGGTATAGACAGTAGCCTATTTTGCACAAGTTTAATTTGCAGCCTGTGTAGAATTGCTCTGCATAAAGGATTTCAAGCTATTTCATATTACAGTCTGTTGTTTTATTTTTTCCCCTCCACCCCTTTATAGATAATGGAAGGATGAATGAAGAAAGTGTTACAAGATATTCAGGATGATTGTGTTCTTTTGTTCTGATGACTTTGTTCATTTGTCTGTTTTTGTTTGTTTTACTTATGCAAATAGGTCTTTAAGACACAGTCTGACTTCTGGATAAATACATCCTAATTCTTGACTAGAGCTCAATGTGATTTTGCAACAAAAATACATGGGCAGTTTCAGGCAAGATGCCCTAACCTGATTTGATTCCTTCAGACATGAGACAGTCCTATAGCTGAAAAGGCACTGTTCAAATATTTAAAATAAATTACCAACTTTGCACAGTATCATTTCCAAACAAATGACCCTACAGTTAAATACCTCTGGCCACATTTAGATGCTTGGCCATCTGTCAGCACTTCTGCATGCCTACATTTTTCAGCATTGTTAGACCAGTTGATCAGACTCATGATCATGCATCTCTTCCTAAATATTGTTGAGCAATGGAAATGGTCCACATGTGTGACCATAACTGGTGACAAATGCAAACTAGCACAGTCCAGTCCACTGTGGAAGAGAGCAACACTGCCATGCACGTGCTGCAGGTGGTGGCCATACACATGGACAAGTACTGCCATGTTGTCAAGGCGCAGTCACTGATTATGAAGTAGCAACCTCATGAGAATGAGCCATAAGATCACCAAGTTCTCTAAAGCACTGTAAGATATGTAACTGCTTTGAAGTTTAGGGCCTTGAATTTAAGTCAGGGCCTGGGAGCTTCCTGGAAAGAGTGCAGAGACGTAGCATTGGGCTGATGTGCTTACGTTCACATCAGCTCTGGAGAAGACTAAGCCTCGCAAAGATTTCTAATTTCAAAAGGCTTATGACAATATCCACCCTACTAAACAGGGGCCCACATGTGTTAAGTGCACACAACATTACTGGCTATTCCTTTCAGTGCACTCTCCACAGTAGAAAACCAGGAATTCTTTATAAACGGAGTTCTTATCTTCCTTTAAGCACTTTCTTCCTCACCCGTCATGGCCACTCGTTGTGATAAGATTTTCCATTCTTTTTTCTTTCCTTCCGCTCTTTCTGCAGACGTTCTAGTTCAGCTTCATACATCATTTCCTGAATCAGGTACTTTTCTCTCCTCATCCGATCTCTCAGATCTTTTGGAAGATCTGGGATTAAGTAGGAGATCAGGTGCTTTATGCAAAAGACAAGGTGCTGTGAAAACAAAAAAAGAAATGAAAAATCGAAAATCTTAGGAAGGAAACAAGTACTTTTCATGTCTTCTGAAAACCCTCTCTTTCCAATTTACAGAAAGATGATGTGTTAAAACCAAACCCATTACTGATTTTGAATAAAACAAACCACAAGGTTTTTTTTCCCCACAAAAACTCCAGCCAAAATCAGCTGGGTATGGATCACAGCAAAGGTTATGAGCAGCTGAGTTCAAATAAGGCCTTGAAACTATTCTACAACCTGTGTGTTCAAACCCCTGAGGTTGTGATTTCCTGTAAGGTTGTTTGGACAGAGCCTGGTATTAGTATTGTTCTGCAGGAAGAGGAGGCTCAAATGATGTAACACTTTCCTGTTGCCATAAAACACTTGCATCAGTATTGAAACTAATGAATTATCTATGCAAAACAAAAACAAAACATTTTTTCTTGTACTGTATCTCTTATCCAAAGACATATTCCCATTTACTAAATACCACAAATAAACACAAGGTAACTGATTGTTTGTCCCTCATAATTTAGCCATGACACAGCAAAGCTTGAGTTTGATGAGGGAGGATTGCTGGAGTGTCCTTTTTTTGTCTGATCAAAGATGCTGCTTGGAGATTTACTCACTTCACTTGAGAGGAGGAGTAGAGAAACAGAAAAATCCTCCATCTCAGAAAGGACACACATTCTAGATTGGAGAAATAAAGGTATTTCTTCTTCTCCAAGCAGAACCCTTCCTTTGTAAAATGTTTTCCCATGTATTCTTCCCTCACAAGAAATAAACTCACAGCAGTCTATAAAACTTCTGTCAGTTTAGCCTGGACAGATAATTCCTTTCATAGTGATAGGAAATACTTTATTTGTTTTTGAAGAAGGTCAAGATAACCAAAATAACCACACCCATAGTGCCAAACAGGGGGCTGAGCCTAGGCAGTTATTTAACTTATGGAAAAAACCTACCTTGAGTCACTTATCTTTCAGTGGAACCTTTTATTGTAAGCAGTGCAGCAATCACAAGACACTAATTAGTGTTTTCTGCAAAGACAGTATTAGTTTCTGCTGCTATTACCTTTTTGATTTCATAGATACAGTTAAGGAAATAGTTTGCAGTGCCAATAAATAGAGTGACTCATGTTGAGAGAGGCAGATATGAGCCAGTCTACAGCTTTGGGTGGGACAAAGCAAAGTCAAATCTGTTGTGCACATATTTGCACAAAAAGTTATTCCACAGTAGGTTGCAAATTTGACGGCACCAGTACTTGAGCAAGGCTGATTTTTCTTGCCTCACTTATCTTTGGTCTTATGCTGTCCTGCCTTTATCTCAAGTGTGCATCAAGAAGTCCAGGATGAAGGACCACCACCTCCCTAAGATCGTGCTTTATGGTGAACTTGCCACTGGCTGCCGCAAGAGAGGAGCCCCGAAGAAAAGATTCAAGGACTCCCTGAAACAACATCTCAGCCTTGGCCATATTGATCAACATAACCGGTCTACTCTGGCCTCCAATCGGGAGGCCTGGAGACACAGCATCTATAACGCTGCTGATGCCTTTGAGAACACACGCGGGATCACTCTCGAGGAGAAAAGGCAACGCAGGAAGAACCGTGTCTTGCGGAATACACCATCTAAGGAGTCTTTCTGTTGTGCCTTTTGCAATCGGATATGTCTGTCATGTATTGGCCTCATAAGTCACCAACGTGCCTGTAACAAATGTGGATAAAGCCTTCCCAAATCTTCGTTCACGAAGCCCAGCCATGATGCATCAAGAAGCCAGGCTCTCTTCAATCTTAAAAATGCTTAGGCTGACCTGCCCAGACCATTCTTTTAGTCATTTTTACAGATGGATATTATGGCTTTCAGTTGACAACTCAAGAAACTAGAAGAGATTAAGCCCAGCACGCCTCTATCATACCTTTATTTCTTTCTTTCCCTTAATATTTCCCTGAGTGTGGAACAGATGATGGCAAAGATGATCTCCTTAGGACCAACTTCTAATGAATTACCCAGTGTAAAGGAAGAAGAGAGGCCAACCTATAGTGTCATATTCCTTCACTTGGGAAGGGCTGAAAGTCACAGTCATGGAGAATTTGCCACAGTCCCTGGGCTTCTGCTGAGCCACCAAGACACCTCTCTTCAAGAAATAATCTAGAAATGTTTCTCAACACATATACTTCTGTTGTATTATCTAAAGAGGTGCTTTGTAAGCTCATCTCAGAGTGAATTTACACAGTACTGTGAGTCAGAAATGCAGTATGTGCTCATGAACATTATGCCATATGCCAGTTTGGTGATTACAGCTTCCATACCTGTATTGAATGCCCCATTTCTATGATATCAGAGCAGAGGATCAAGTAAAGAAATTTTTTAAATAAATTTTTTCCCCCTGTCTGCTTTTTCACAGTGTAAAAGCCATTTCAAACTGCTTGTGCTGAAGAGACACTGACCCCTTGGATTCTAGCAGAGATATTCAGGCACTTGAAATTCAGGCCTTAAGAGCTACATTTTGTTTTGTAAATTATCTTCTTCTATTTATTTACCCTCCTGTCTCTCTTTTTCAAAATCAGTCTGGGAATACCAGTCATGTGAAACTGGTATATTCTTCTCTGGTTTGTCTTAAAGATTTCTGAGATATTATGGTAAATACTGATATTATGAATATAGCAAAGCTATTGAATCCTTCTCATTGTCCTAATCTATGTGATGTCCATCATTCTGGAGAAATTAAGAGCATTTAAAACAAAGAGGAAAAAAGCTGGATACTGTAAATACTGTAACTGAAATTGTCTTTGTTTTTCAGTTGTTCAGATTTAATTTTTTCTTCTCATGTTCCTTCACCCCTTCCTCACACACCAGTCAACATATGGCTTCCCAGCATAGACAGGTCATGAGTGCCAGACCTCAAAAAGTAAATAAAAGCTTCATTTATTTCCCCCTCTTTGCAAGTCACTGCTACAGTTTTCAGTGTTACATTACCTTTTTTTTATTAGAACCTAAATACCTGTGAATGTTCAGAAAACAAATCTGAGAATACAAAGTACAACATAAGTAGCAGAAACTAAGACAAACAAATCAACAGCTGCCATCATAGATCTGCCCAATGGAAAAGCTTCAAAGGGAAATTAGTTTCATTCTGTTGCTTTTGTTTTGCCACCTGAATGGTCACTGACCTCAAATACAATAATGAAAGCCAACCGTGCTGCTAAGACATGCCAGAACTGCAGCGTGTAACCATAGGGCACGGGGGAATGAGGAGGGTCTCGGTAGTCTCTGTACCTGAAAGAGAACCATAGTATGGTAGTTAGCAAGCTCCTGCACTGCTGCCTGGGAGGAAGGCAAAATCAAAACGCAGCATCTCTTCATCATTGCTTTTTCTGCACCAAAAATGACTTCAGCAGAGATTGTGCAAGTTACTACAATACTACTTGCTTTTAAGGCTGGGTCTGTGTTAGTGTTTTATTTCAGATCAGGTGCATGCTTTTAAAGCAAGTGTCCTGATCACCTCTCCTTGCCACGCTTTGCTTCACCCAAATGGGTTTACTTTCAGCTGAAACCTAACAGTAAGAGGCACCCAGGAGTTTTCCAGCTGCTAATGGAAATTCGGTACAAAGGAACAAACCAGCACCTGTATGAAGCAAAACTGCTGAAGCAAATACAGAGGATGATGGGTGCTCAGCACTAGTAGGCCCTACAGCATCTCCCTTGGCAGCACAACATGTGCCTTGCAGGTATCTCCTCAGAACGTGGAGAAGGGTGGGATGCTCTGCTGTTTTGAGGGACACTTTATTCCCACTACAAGGCCATTTTAAAAACGCAAATGTCCCAAGTTTTGCCAGCTTGATAGTGCTCCCAAAATCCATATAAGACTGCCTCATCGGCTCCAGCTGGCCCATGGTCAATTAGTTGGCCATCACTGGTGTAAAGCGTGACTCATCCTGACTTCAGTGGAGCCAGGACTGCATCTCTTGGTATATCAACAGGTCAAGGACTGTGTAAGAAAAGGACCTAGTGTCTTGTCTCACAGAATGTTTCTTGGAAGACTTTAGGTCTCCTTAATGTAACTGTAGATATCTATAGGGAAAGTTGGATCCAGGAAGACTCCAAAATTATATTTACAAATCATGAATCTGTTTAAGTCACACATTCTGGAGTCCATTTTTACTAGCAGCTTGTTAATTCTAAAATACTATTGCAGAGGATTAATTTAAAAGTAATGTAAAAGTTATTTCCTCCTTAATCTATTTCCTAGATGGGACAGAGATCCCATTGTAAAAAATATTGAAAATACCATAGTAAGTAATAAAATCACTTAAGGTTGATCACTAAGCTAGTTTTAAGAAACTAAAGAAAATGCAGATGAATAAAAGAAATAAACAGTTACTGAATCTCTATGATAATCTGTATTTCTCCATGAAGTTTCACCTTCTTAGATTGCGGAGGGTGCTATACAAACTGAAATAAACTGTCTTGATATCTGTCAGCATCAAACTTCTCAAAAATTGCAGTATCTCTAGTGCACATTCTTAAAACTGAGATGATCTTTCCTTATGCAAGCAGCACTCTAACTTCACAGTTTTGGAAGTTTTACAATATCCTAAGCATCTGTCTTGAAGTGCAATTAAAATGACTGATGTTTTAGCAGAATTCAGGTGGGTTAAGTAGCTGATAAACTCATTTAAGGAAAGATATTAATTTGCTTTCAGGGATAGATATACATAACAATTCAGTGTCTCCCAAATGAACAGATTTATCTTTTGGAGATTTATCACACCAATTTTAATAGTTTTCTGTTTCTGAAATATTGAAGAGACAATTTTTTTTTATTGGTTGGATTTCCATCATTCACTTTAAGGAGCAGCAACCTCATGCTTGAATTTGGGGAAGAAAGGAATTAAAGAGGGGGAAGAGAATGATCAGAATTACAAAACGTTATCAGATAGTGCTGCTGCAAATGATGTGGAACGGAATATTCTCACAGTGGTTCTGCTCCACAGAAAATATTATCTATGGATTCAACATTTGAATGAGCTTTCTGCCAAATAAGCTGCAACAGTCTTAAATATCAGTTAGTTAAATGAAAGCATTAATGCCCCAACCTTCCCCCCATTTATTATGTTATACCATACAAAATTCTTCTTATTCATAAAAATATCACATTATTGCAAGTATCACTGATTTTTGCTGTATCACACACTTTTATTGAATCACAGGGTATCTTTTTATCATTAGGTTCTCATGAAAGGATATTTTAACTCTTAACGGTGAAAAATACTGGGACTAAGTGTATCTGCAACTACCAGGACTCATGTTTGTAATCCAATATCGCAATTAAAAACTGGTAGCTGTATTTGTTGTTTGGTGTTCTGGGCTGAGACTCCATTTAAAACCTTTATGTACATCCTTGAGTTTTTTGGCCATTAAAATCACTCAGGTGGAAATCTGCCATTACAGACTTCTCTCAGATTGCTATTCCTCCAGCCTATTGGCTGAGGACAAAGACATGCAGATGATTAACTGCTCATTTTATTTTGATTCAAACCACAAATATATGATTATCACTAATAATTACACCTGCAAGCAATGACAAAAACACATTAATCATTCAACAATTAGGAAATGAAGGATTTGAGGTTTCACAAATGTATCTTAGGACAGACTCTGTTTATGTCTGGCAGACCTGTGAAATAACTGTGTCGTCACTGCTGTGCAATCTTAATTTCCCTTTGCATGTCCTATGATATAATCTCATCACGATTTCATCTCACTGGTACCTAAGTAATCAGGCCACAATTATTGGCCTTTTGATACCATATTTTTACATGAGGATTGTGTCTGATTCAAGCTGTGCCTAAAAATCCTGCATTAGGAACATCCTCCAGATACCAGCTTTTCAGCTTCTCCTTTTTCTGAGGCAGGAATCATGCAGTTAACAGCCAAGAAGTATCAAGAACAGCATATCCCTGAGCAGGACAGTTAATCCTTTCTGTGACTATTTTTTAAGTTCTGAAAATTAGTTCCAACCCTGGATTTATCATGATGCATCTCCCTTGCAATGTCTTAAAGCGAGGAAGTATGTTGATCAGACACTTACCTGCAATATTTTAATGGTGAACCAGAGAATTCACTTCCATTTGATGTTGGCTCCGAACGGTTTTCAAAGTCAGACACCAAAAATACCGATAAACTGGCATTAACATAGCCAACCATACACCTAGAGGGGACAAAATGCTGCTGTCAGGACACAGCAAGGTTTTTCCATTAACTGTTTTACCCAGGAGGATGTCCTCTAAGTTTCATAAAATCCAAAGCACAATTGTGATGCTTATTAATATTTGAAAGAGATGTTGAGGCAATATAAAAGAAATGCTCAAGTAGGTCAGATGGACAATAAAAGGGAAGAAATAGTACATTTCTGTGGGAGAAGAAATGGTGAAGATTGGGACTGGCTACTTTTGAAAAGGTACCTAAATGATAACACAATAGGGGCAGAGAAAATAATGAGTAGCATTAGGAAGATAATCAAAATATTCCCACTGTTACACTCAGGGTACTGGCACAATGAGACATTAAGTCAGCTGGAAAGGTAATACACTTAAACCAGCTTTTTAGAAAATGTGATGGTGGCTGAGAACTGTGAGGGCCAGGCAGAGTTTAGAGAACACCGAGTAGAAGAAGGTAAGTCCCTGATGAAGGCCTGTGGGCATCACTAGAAGGCTCAGGTTTGGTGTTAGTAAAGCTGAGGACAGATGTGGCAAGTGTATTGTGCTGTTCACGCTGCACTGCCCAAGCACACGTAAGTGTAGGCACACTGCTCAGCTTGGTGCAGAGTATAATACACAGTAAGGGTTGGGGTTTTTTGTTTATTCGTTTTGGGGGTTTGTTTGTTTTTTAAACTATGGACTCTACAGTCTTTGAGAAATTATATTCAAACATCATCTGGCTTTGTCTCAAAATCTCCATACTGATTGGATTTGGAACTTAATTTAATCACAGTATTTTTCTAGTATCACTGTGTGTCATATGGATCTAATACCTACAGATGTTTTTTGGAAAGAAAAAGGTACCTCTTACATTTAAGTGATTCAATAACAGATGGTCTTCACTTCTTAGTTTGAGAAAATTCGTTATTCCTGTGGATTTTTGAATAGCTTCCTGATCTTGTAACAGTGCTTGCTAATAACAATATTCAGAATGCTGACCCAGATTGGCTCTTTCAAAGGATTACTACCTGATGGTTTCATGTAGAAAATCACTCAGAAAAGCAGGAGTGTGAAAACACTGTACAAGAGGTTTGTGGAAAGATAATAAGAGCTTCTTCTGTGAACCAAGCTACTTATCCTATGCAGAACTAGTTTCAAAGCCACTGAGTCATATTTGAGTCTTAAAAAAAAATATTTACATTTTTTTTCAAGAACAATGGTCCTGAGCAAATCAGTAGTAAGGAAAGCTGCTTACAGTGCCGCAATATCCTACAAATCTTCATAATGGCACAAACAGAGGCACATGCTTAGGAACAACTGGCACAAGACCATTTTACCCCCGAAGGGATTTTAACTCTTTGTGAAAGTAAATGGAACATTTTCCGTGGCACCACCTAAAATGCCAAACTCCTGGCAGGACAACAAGTCAGCAGAGCTGCTAATCAAGAGCTGCCACACCAGATGCCCTTTTTCCATCAGTGTGATTAAATGTATTGACAATCAAAAGACGTCAAAAAAGCAGCAACGCAAGAACTTGCTTTCTATAGCAGAGAATATAAAAAAATCAATCTGCCATATGCCCAGTAGCAGAATGTAAGCTCTCTGTTACTGTCTACTGTTTAATCTGGGTTTCTTTAAACAGTAGGGTCCCTGCTAATGTCACTGCTAAATCATTTGCAAACTGTGCCTATTTGTGTTTGGTTGAAGTCAATGACCTTCCCTGAGTCAAACAACCTAGATTTCACAAGTTGCCAGGCAGCAACTATCTCATACTTGCTGGTAGTGTGCACATCCTAATATAATCTCAGTGTTTAGCAACGCTTAAAGAAAATCCACTTAGGCAGCAGGGATTCAGTTCACAAATATCTTCTGAAAAATTTAATCTAAGGACTATAGTTTTAGAAGAAAAACAAATTACTTTTCTCAGTAAGTATATCTTGATGTTTTGGTTGGGAATTGCTTCCTCTTGCTAGACACTACTGTTTTGAGTAATACATGCTGAATACTACACCAAGAAAAAAACCCCAGTGTATAAGTTTAAAATGATCAACAAATCCTTAACTGATAAGTATCAGCATTGCTTCAGAATGAAAAGAAGATTATATCCATGTACACCAGCTGGGAAGTACAGCTTTGGCAGCATACTGTCACACACACTAAATTTCTGAAATAGCTCTGCCATGTTTGCCTTGAATTAACATCATAAATCATAGTCACGAAGCAACCTATTCTGTGAATATGCAAAGCTTTGATATCTGTGGCTGATATCTGTTACTTGAGCAAAACCAATAAATCTGCATTAGTGGAATCAGAACATATGTAGACAGTACTGCTGCATCTATTCAAGTAGTAAGTGATTTTCATGAACGTCTCTTTTTCCCCCTAAAAAAGCTTACTTTTGTCCAGCTTCTCCTTGGCCAGCACAAGGTCCATATTTGTAAGCATAAACAAGGCGAGGGATGAAATCCGATGTCACTGCTATAACAAATGCATTTGTGATAACAGAAAGAATTCCAATGCCTTCTAGGATCCCATACCAGATTCCTGTTCAACAAGGACAGTATGTTAGCTCCTGGGAAAACAAGAACCATAATGCCTGAGGTACTGCATAATCTGAAGTAGTTGTCCCTGCCACACAAGGTGTTTTATGTAGTTTCTATACAAGAGCCACTGAGTAAAAATAATGTTTCTTAATGAACAGCAGGACCTCAGTGAATCAGTCTTCTGTTCCCACTGGGTGGAAATTTTGTTTATCCTGAAAAGAATCTCAAGGAAGATGCAAAAATGCTCACAGAGGTCTTGGCTTACAAAGACACAACCACGTGGGCAATTTTCCCTGCTTATGATGATGGTTACCTAGCCTTTGAGGTGGGTCTGCCAGAGTAGCCATAAATACGTGCAGTCCATCATCTTCCTGTAGTAGGGGCCTTGTGTGGAATTTGTGCATGGAACTCTTAGGTCAAGGTGTACCTATCAGCATTGAAATCTTCATGGCATACTAATGCTACACGGTGGCACACAGTCTAGACATCACCTGGATTTTTTGGCCCATCCTCAACTGCCTGACAGATCTTATGATACAGGCACACAGCAACTCTGGTCGTGAGGATCATCACTGTGAACCATACCACAGGAAGCTTAGCATCCATTGGTTTAATGAGGCATCAAACTGTTCCTGAAAACTTTGCTGAATAAGGGGCGAATGCAACTTATTTTGAGAAATCACACCTGAATTGACCTGAAAAAAAATTTGTTTTTTTCTGTGATTTTATTATTTACATTATATAACTGTTTTTTCAGGAATTATGTCTGCAGTGTATGCTGTGCACTGGGTGTTGTCCAGGCTTGTGCCAAACTTCATAGATTCACATTGTTGATATTCAAAGCTTTAATCAGGCACAGAGTTTAGGTACATGGTAGACCATTCTGAGAGCAGAAGGTCTGGGCTTCTGCTATTTCATGGTGTGGGCTACTGATTTTTGCAATGCAGATGGGCAGCGAGGTATCCTATTTACCTTTCCAAAAACATCAGGGATTCAGCGTTAGGCAGATGACTTTGTTTTAGAGTTCTTCCTAAAGGTGTTCTTCTTTTGCACAGTGCAAGGACAGAAGAGATTTATAGTCAAAATAAGTTCAGTGAGCCCTTGCAGTAGTGTGTGGCTGGATGACCTCAAAGTTATGTGAATCCTGTGTTTAGCAATGCAGGTGTGACTCACTGAGAGCAAGTCATCTGTTGGGTTCTACACCCACCCTGTCTGACCCCCCCAGGGACCTAGTGGGCGTAGACCCTGAGTCACAGAGGGGCTTGGTTTTGGCTAGGTACATATAAAAAACACAGGTCCTTACAGATAGGTGGCCATTTTTACCTGACTTTCATGTTTCATCTGGTCTGTCTGGTTATTATATTCAAACTGAGCATACGAATGTGTTCACCCAGTGTGTCTGCCACAACAAAAAAACCTGCAGAGAACACTGATCACTTCATTAAAACACCTTGGCTGTTAAGTCCCCCACAAAATCATTAAAAGACATTTTCCAGTTGTAGACTATTAATTGCATGAGTAGATTGGCATTAGATACTTGAAGTTTTTTGAGAAATCAAATGGTGCGCCATTAATAGCGAAGATGAATGAAAATACCTTAATCTGCTCTTACTTGTCAATGCTTAGTCTTAACATACACCTATAACAAACACACATACAAAGAGCTCACCTATATCTTTGGCTCTTGAAGCTAAAGGCCTTCTCCACTGGGTAACAAATTTGTAAGCATCAAGCCGAATTTCAATAATATTGTTAAGTAAGGCCAGAAGTGGTGCCAGTGGAAAAGCTGCCACAAAAATGGTTGTGAACCCAAACTGAAGAACTAGGGGAAAAAAGGAAATACCATAGTATAATTATTAAGATCTAATTCCAAGATCTATGATACCAAATAGTGTATGCGAGCAAACATTATGTATAAGTACACAAACATTTCTTATTATATCATACTATACAATAGCCTAGTAACAGTTGTACAGGAAGTCTTTGCCAGAAGTTCAGAGGAAAGATGAAAAGAACAAATGCACATCTGACACTGGAATGGACAGCAACATCTAAATTTTGTAATTTGGAATGAAGTTCAGAGGTGGACACACTATGCTTCTAGAAAGGAACATTTTTACTCCAGCATCAACTAGGATCTCTCAATACTTGCAAAGATTGGGGGTGAATACATTCCTTTTACTAATTCAGATGGGAAGCAGCTTGAAATTTTGTGTAAGTTTCTAGAGGTAGGTTTTAGGACTGCCAGATTTCCCATTAATTTGAAAAGAACCGTGTGAGGGAGAAAACAAAAAAAACAATCATGACATATGCAGTTCAGTCGCATAGGGCAAAAGTTCTTGGTTTTTAATATTTTTGAAGCATTTATCCTTCTCTCTCCACCAGATAGAGCAATGCCTTTTGGCAGCAAGCTACTTTGTAAATGTGAGGTAGTAAATGAGGGAAGATTTCAAACATAAACAAGCATGCAGGTCTATACCATGCAGTTTAAAATAAAAGCACAAGGGAACTTCCCTTAGTAAATAACAGCAAAGATCTTCAGAAATGTGAGCACATGAAGAACTGGTCTGTGGTTTGAGAAAAAAAAAGCCAGAATGGGAAGTGTTTCATAAATGTGTTAGTAAACCAGCAGCAGTGTGCTTAGTTGCACTAGTTTGGTTCTTACAAAATTCCTTCCTTTCCTCACCCAACCCGTGAGAATAAAAACCATTTTGCAGCCTATTTAGCTTCATACAGAGATAATTAAAAGAATATACCAGACAACATCATCAAAAAAGCAACAACACTAAAATCTAGTGAAAGACAACAAACGTTAGAGCCATACTCATTTCTAGGTATTCATCAAAGAGTCCATAAGCATTCATAGGTTGCAGATTATAGTCCTTTTCCCACTGTGGGAAGTTTGTTTTTCTCTGCGTGCCATACTCTTGTCGTAGTTTTCTCCTGGTCCACCAGTTTTGAATTAGCCTACATTTTAAAATAAAGAAACAAGGTAAAGAGTATTAGTGGCTATTTATCACAAAATTGGAAGAGGTTAAGTGGGCACAACACATACTGCAAAATTCATTTCCCAATACACAGGAAAATAGAGCGCAAGTAATATATGTGGCTGATGACACAGCATAATAGGTATGAAAACAAATACAGAGGACGGGCTGTAATCCAGACCTAGATGTTTTTAAAATGGTGATGGGATTTTGACATATTTTCGTTACTTGTTTACTTCTTTTTCTCTGCACAGAATAGCAAATCACAGGGTCTGTTTACATGGCAGAATGCAATGCTGTGTGGAGATAGTCCAGCTCAGTAAATAAGAGTGCTAATGCTGCTTGATCCCTTTGTGTGTGCGACACAGTATTTCTGCACGGCTCTACAGAGTGCAGGGTAACAGTCTCTGGGCAATCCTGTACGGGAAAAGGCAACCCTGAATGGTGTCTTCAGTGAAACATTCAGAGGAACAAAAGACAGAAAGAAGTGTGTGGGCTGCTGACAACACGTGGGGGCTGAGAGGTGGATGGCTGACATGAGAGCTACCTCCATCTCAAGAAATGGGGGAGCTGTACCAGTCATCAGGGGGAAGATATTGTTCCCAAAGAAATGCATATGGAAGGCCACTGTCAGAGGCACTGAGCCAGAAGAGAAACGAAGGCTCACACCTGAAATAAACATCTTTGCTTCTCAAGGTCAGGGAGTTGCACTGGTTTGGCCAGCAAAGGACTCTAGTATAGAGAGCAAAAAAACCTCAAACCACAATGACAGAGATTTCTCTGAAGTTGTGGTTGGCCACCTCATCTCAGTCAGTTAGAAGGTGATGATTCACCCAAATAATTCAATCCTTTTCCTGACAATGCTTCACTTCTTACCTTCACAGTGACCTGGACTGGTCTGTGAATGATAGGCAAATAGTCATTGTATTTGGATAACGATTTGGACAATTGCTTGTTTTCTTAAAGCTTGGAGATTATTTTTCCATTTAGGCCATTTATCAGAGAGGTTATAGCTATTTCTGTCTTCCTTAAAGAAGTGTAGGTGCAACTGTGTGCAGTTCAACTGAGTTCAGCTACAGATTATAGGGTTGCCTCTAAGTCCTCTGGCCATCCACATGGTGTTGGCTCCAATCATACTCTTAGCAGAAAGGATCATTTTTTTTCACGCAAAAAGGAAAATGCACCTGCCCGCAGCATTTCAGGGCTAGAAGGTGGATTGAAGGGTCTGCAGAGTAAACACATCTCTCATTAGAGTAAGTTGAAGCATCTCACAATGTTGTGACTGTATGTTTTATGTTGTGATTCTTGTTGCGACTTTAAAGTGAAGAGATTCACTTCACCTGAAGCAGTTTAGTCCTATTAAATTGCTTTCTCTTAAACAATCTCCTCCTATCTCCATCAGCCACCTTCTTTAATTCCCTTCTGTGCTCTTTATTAAGTTTCAAAATTCCTATTAATAGAAAGAAGAAAGTTCTAATAAAAACTGACAAAAGAGACAGTGAGTGGAAGGAAAAGGATCAATACTGCTGTTGCTGTTCCCTCCTACTCACCTCAAGTAATTCCTGCAGCCCTAACAGCTGCAAAATACTGGCAAGTAGCACTAGGCCTGGGAATGATGGAGAAATAGCAAGCATTGAGTACCTCGATTGTCAATTACTCTGTGCATTTAAATCATTTACTCCATTCTCATTACAGCCAGATGTGGCTGAGGCTTTTCATTACAGTACTGAGGCTGCCTGAAGTCACTTCAGCAAAACATTTCTGCAGGTCAGGGACCAAACTCGACACTAGCTCTGCAGTGGGTCCTTCAGCAGAGCAAATCCCTCTGAACTTTGGAAGGGCAAACTTTCTGACAATGTCAGCTCTCTCTTATATTTTTGCATGTTAATTTCCCCTGGTGACCTGCCGTACAGTCTCTAACGTCAACTACACTAATCATATTAAACCTATATTAATCATATTAAACATGCTCATTAAATACTAATCAATAAGAAATGAACCAATAGGAAATGAATAATTGTCAACCTTTTTGGCTGGGGTACAGCTTCATAATACCCTGAAGATCACCAGGGAACTTGTCTACATACCAGTCAGTACACTTTTCTATCTCTGGGAGTGTATATGCCAGCAATGCATTTTTTCCAGCTCATACCTGCTCTTTCAGGCATCTTTTATCACCTAGCAAGGAGAAATCCAATTTAAAACTTACTGGCATAGCTACGAAGTGATACATGTAATATTTCCTGTGAAAGCAATACAGTGATCCTACAGTTATTTTTAAGGAGTTTTAAAGCACAGAATACAATTTAATGAAATCAAGTACTTCCCATATATTATTTATTTGTTAATATTTATGTTACACTTTCACTTTTGCAAACTATGTCCAATGTGGAAAAAAGCCCTAAACATCATCTCCATGTGTCTGTAATTCTGTATCCCTGGGGGAATTTTCTATTGTAATGACTACTGTAACTTGTTTTTATTAACTGGTCATTAGGAAGGCATAAACTTAGTATTCTGTGACCTATAGAAGCATAGATATTATATTTACTTACGGATAGCCAAGTTCCATGAAATTATTCCATGTCTGCTTTAACACCATTATAATACCCATTTGCATACAGAGATCAATAAGGCATCCACTAGGGTGGCACTACAGGGACAAAAAAAAAGAAAGAAATTGCTAAACAGAAATTACACCAAGTTTTAAAGCATTTCTTAAAGACTAGAAACAGATATTAGATCATTTACTAAAATGAATTTAAATGTAATTCTCTTTCTTTTTTTTTTAAAATATAAACTTATGGGAACATATGACACTATCATACTGTCAGCCTTTTAAGACTATCATCTAATTCTCTGCAGAAGTCGGAGTCAGCTGAAATCAATGCAGTTTTCACATTAGTGCTTCTAATGTGCTGTGCAACTGTGAGTAGGTCAGTAGCAAAGGCCAATTTTCTCCATGGATTTCAATAGTTTTTGGGGTGGATGACTGCGCATCAAGTCAAAGAACGAAGAGAAAATTCCTCCTGTCTCACAGGCGAAGAGTTTATGCCTTAAGGATAGACCTAATACTGTTGAGTACTATTTAATGTCTATGGTTGAGAGGACCATGCAAAGCTATTCTCTTCCTGAAGAATTAAAAATCTCTTAACTGTTGAACAACAGGTCTTAGTATTTCTTGCTGAGTGCTTTCTTGCTTTAACAGTGGCTCCAGACCTTAAAGTTGTGGTGCTGCTTTTGGGAGAGATATTCAGCTAGTACAAATTTAGGTAATTTTTCATCTAGTACTGGAAAAAACAGAAAAGGACCAAAAACTTTCTGCCCTCAGACAGTTCTTTCCACAATTGACTTTTCAGGTCCTAAGAGTGGAGTTTAAGATGTATTTTTAAATCCTGAGTATTATAGATAAATTAAACAGATCACTTTCATAGAACTGGAATTACTTCTCTTTAACTTTTAGGGAGAAAAGTTAGTTCTGACCTGTAATAAAATGAGAAATTAATTTCTTATACATACTGCATTATCCAGTGTTCAGAACCTGGGTCCCTGCTGAGGTTTCTGTTGACCTCCTTCGGCGTTGCTTTAGATTAACAGGGTGGCAGATTATTATTATTTTTTTTAATTAACTTCTCTGTCACTATTATTAAATCATCATCCTTCTGTTTTTAGGAATCAATCACGTGAGCCAATATAACCCAAGAGAGGTAGATGCAGTGTTAACAAAGCAGCAGTAATCTTACAACTGTAGTATCAACAATACATAAATTGTGGTCTGATTATGTTCACAGGCTCTACTAGACTATATTGTGTCACTACGTGTCTTGGACTTGGCTTCATTCAACAGGTGAGGAGAGGACTATTGGAGGGATATCTGGACATGATATTCTAAAGCATGTTTCTAATAAGACCTAGTACAGATATAGTCGATAAAGTCAAGACCTTTTTTTTTATTAGACATTTATTATTAGACTTTTTTCTCTTTGCAAAAAGTAAAGTAAGGAGTACTAATAGTAGCTTCCATCAGCAACTGACTCAACCTATAACACATCACAGTTGCACTTCCCTCACTTTTCCTCCCATCTCTGCTCCTGCAGAGAGATGAGGTTCTTTCCGTGTTCTCTGGTCCCTCTGTGTGTTGATTCAGCCCAGTAACTCATCAGAAAACCAATTTGTCCAGAAAAGGGAAGTTTACTGCTTATACAAGGAAGTGAATAGGCTCCTCACAGGGTTGGACAAGCCAGAGCCAATGCAGAGGAAGAGGAAGGAACAAATTTCTGGGGGAGGACTCAGAGGAACAGAAGAACTGGCTTCTTTTGGCAGCAGCAAGCTTTAGGTCAGCTCAGCCCCATTCAGATTTTGGAGGGCTGTTAAACGAATTTCTGTCTCTCCATTTATCAAGTATTATTTACTTGAATTAATAGAATTCACTAGTTCACAAATTCTTTTTTTTCTCTCTTTTTTTTTTTTTCTAATATTTGAATGGCCTCTATTAACCAAAATATTTATATATCCAGAAATGTTTGAAAATTCATGCTGGCAGGCATTTTCCACTTATAATTTGTTATTTATTTGCAAAGTTGTTTCAATTATTCAGCTGTGAAGCAGAAAAGAAACCAGGGGATTTGAGTGTGCAAATAGCAGCACTGGAAACTAGATGACTGATTCAGAAACTGCTGCTGTTCACCTCCGGTAACTGTCAAACGGTTTTTGAATTCTGAATGTGTTTGTCAAAACAAACAAAAAAAAGAGATAGGTCCTTGAGTGACTTGCAAAGCCAAACTCCATATTCATTTGATTTTATAGACATGGAACATTATGCCTGTAGCTCGTTTGGGAAGCTTTTTCAGTTGTTTTGGTCAAATTTCATGTACATTTTATGTGTCTAGATTTTTAACTTGTTATTTTATTATTTTAACTCCTTGATCAGCAAGGTTAGATAAACCAAGAAGAAAAGATTTCTTAGAAGCAAAAAGTTGTCAGATTAATATCTGACTTCAATTCATTCCAAGGGTGAAATATTTCCAGTGTAAATATGTGAGTAATTTTTAAACCATATGATACCACTATTCAAATGTGAAGCAAACACTAAAACCGCTAGCACTGAAAAGGGAATATATACATCAATATGTAGATGTTTTTGTAGCAGATGGTAATGTCAATAGTGTGGAGTTAGACAGCAGCTGAAAATCCAATAACACACTCACAAATGCCTAGACAGAGTAATGTGTCTGCCTCTGCTTGCATTCATGGAATTCGTGGGCAGCAGATAAATCAGTGCGCAGTTACTGAACACTCACCTCTTCCAGTCTCCACCGGTTTATCAGCCTTAAGTAGGCACCAGGGTGTCCTGTAAATCTTTAACATAGGAATATATATCAACTCTGTTATGTAAGCAGTCTGTTCACAGCAGTACAAGAAAGCTCACACTGTTATTTTAATCTGATGTTATCTTAGCATGCCTGATATAACTTTAAAAGACGTTGTGCTGCAAAATGAGTCGGAGACTCCTGGAATAATCTCCATGAAGGACCGAGTATATTTTTACTTCCAGTTTTATTTTGATATCAAATACTCTAATGTTGGATATTGAACATATGCAGAGCAGAGGGAAAATCTAACTGAAACTGTTCATGTCAGTTTGGAAAATGGCTTTCAACTGCCAGTCCAGTTCCTTACACTATAATATGGACTGTGATATCTCTCTTCCTGTGAAATCAGGGAAAATTTTAGTTTTCATTAAAAACCCCATAGTTTTATTACTATCCTCTCGTGTTTTCTCCCAAAATGACTCCCATATGCAAATGATCCATACTAATGGATTCTTCTAGTCAAACCTTCTCTACCTCTTTTTAGGAGGCTGGCAGAAAGAGGTATACAAATTTTATATATAGATAGATACAATATATACATATAAATATATATTTTTATATGTAAAATATTCTGTGGGAAAAACCCCAACTAATAGCTCACAATTCACTCTTAACAGTCCTAACCATGTAACAGAAGCAGCAAAGTATTCAGGCTGTAGGACTAGATGACTGCTGTAGATCTTTTACAATTGAACTATCTACCCTATCTTACCTTAGCCTAGCCTAGCCTAGCTTATCCTGTCTTTCACTTGCCTGTGCAAAATACACACATAAAGGCAGAGTGAAATGATCTGCACATATAATATTGTGGGATGCATCTGTTCCCAATAGTAAAATTGTTGTTAGCATTTAGACCATGTGGTGATAGGAAATGAAAACTGGTTCTGTTTCTGGGCTTTTGAAAGGAAAATAAAACTGCAATCTGTTCTGCCTTGCTAATATGGAGTTTGCATTTTGAGATGTGTGATAATATGGTCCATTTTGCTTCATTACAGACAATTTTATTCCTTTTCTCTACTTCATTTTGCATATGTGAGGGAGCAGACATCAATCCTACCTTCCAAGGAAGAATGCTATATAAAATGTAGAGCTGTTCAGATTGACAAACTGAAAAAGAAACATTTTCAGAGTGAAGCTGTTCTCCCACTCGGATTCAGTACGAGGCTGCTCTGTGAAGAAAATTATCAAAGTTTCAGAGGTCTAATCAGATTAACAATTTCCCTTGGCACAAGGGATGCACACACGTATGAGAGCTGGCAATGTATTTGTAAATTAGCCTGCTGATTTCAAACTGTAAGATGACAGAAATTGTATCCAAAAGCAGCACTCGGCAAGTGAGCTTGTAGAGACAGAAATCTCTTCTGATATCTGGATATGTATATTCCCAGAAGACCATAAGAAACTGGTCAAGGTAATGTGTATATTAAACATCCCTCCTCTATTTCAATGGTCTTTACAGGCTCAGGCTCCTCTCTTGTTTCCTTTTCTGTAATCTACCATAACGGCATTGCCAGAAAGCACTTTACTACAAGCTATTTAAGTGCCTTTTTGTTAGAGATGTCACACTGAACTGGAGAAAATTCTCCTTGTAATTCTGTTTCAAGGATTTGCCCACAGGTATCGGTTGAGTGCCACTGCATAACTTCCTTTCCTTGTCCTAGGGAACTCACCATAGAAAACTGAGAAAAAAATTATTTTGCAGTGGATGGGCTAAGGCAGACAGGAAAGGGGAAGACATAGTCTTCCCTTCAAGTAGGCCCTTAATCTCCATCTAAAGAGATATCAAGACAGAAGTTAACAAAACAACCTCTATGCCAACACACCAGTACCATGTCCTGGAATTACTTTCCAGTTGGCAGGAGCTTGTTATTAGCCAAGCACTGCTGTGAACAGGAGAAATCAGAGGAGAGGTGGAGATGCTAATGGTGATTCTGAGTATCATAATCATAGCACTCATATACTACTTCTGAAGGAGGGTCCAGTAAAGTACTGGAAGTACAGAAACAACAATTTTCTTTACTTGGAGCTGCTCTCTAAACAGATGCCAGTCTGTGGGCAGGACGAGTATGACTATAACAGGACTGCTGCAGCTGAAGGTTTGCTCATATGCCCATCAGAGACAATGGTGATGCTCTGGAGGAGCATGCACATGAGTTCTGAAAAAGGTCATGAAAAAGGCTGAAGAAGGACATTCTGAATACAGTTTTCCTGCCAATCCCACTCTTGAGTTTATTACATTGATAAAGATCATTCAAACCAAATCAGTTCCTTAGGCCATCAGAGTAAAAATCACAAAACAGTCTGAACATATCAGAACATCTTGACCCACTGAATTTTCCATACAAGTACTTTCTGCACAGGTTACGAGAAGCAGACATACCTTGATGATAACCTGAGAGAAAGTAATCAAGCTTCAAGGTCTCCAGAACATATCTTACTGTCCCCAGGGTATCACAGGGAGCAAGAGGGCATTGCTTGTGCAAATCACATACTTGAAAGTCAGATTTCTCAACCGTAACTAGCAAGTATCTTTTCCATGGATACAGGAGAGTAAAAATATTTTAAAATTACAGCATACAAATGAGGATGCTCAGCTTAAAAAGAAACAAAAGAGTAAAATGCTATTTTACATAGATGTGCTTTGAACATATCAGCAGTGACTTCCTAGATTTAGAAAAACCCTGACTAAAATAGCTAAATAGTAGCTAAAATCAGCTTTTTCCTCTGAGCGGACACCAAAATCTGTCCATCTGGTCCAAAATACTTTACTGCACATCATCAATGTACACAGGTTGCCAGGAGCTCAAAATAATCCCCTCAAACCTCTTCTACTACACATGCTATAATATGGTTTGCTTAATAGGCCTTCAGCAAGAGTCTCATTTCAGGCTTCTTGACACTGAAGAGCCCTTGCCAATAGCTGCAAACTACTGCAATCTTCCAAAATTATCAAGATTCCCACAGGTTCTGCCTGAGACATGGAGATATGAATGATAGCCTACCCCAGTGACAGTACATGCTCTCCTTAGAAAACGTGTTTCCTCACTTTAACATGAAGACCACCTTTATGGGTGAGCTCAAAAGATTACTGAAATTTAGAACACCATTATAATTTGTGTGTAGGTAAAGTCGATGACTCACCTAGTTATTTTCCCTCCAAATTACTACCCCTCTTAAAGGCAAATGTTTGATAGTCAATTAGCACCTTAGTTTCGAGCTATAAGTTTCTTTTCCAGAAGGGATTCTCCTTTTCCAGGTCATCACAAAACCTGGGGGTTGTGAGTGCTCAATCTGTCTGAAAAGTCATACCTTTTCCCCCAAGGTAGCACTATGTTTACATTCTTAAAAGGTAAGGGGTTGGAACAAGGACAAAGGTGGATGATTGCTGTCATCAGTGACTGAATGGCACTATAATTTAGTTTTATACTCTTTTATTATAAACTTAAGAAAAACATTAATTCCTATAGACTGCAAATTAATTAGGATTTTTCGTATTTATGCAGACATTTTGAATGTTATCACAGTATATGGACCAATAAATCAGTATAATATCATTCAATTTTGTATTTAACTTACCTAAATTTGTCAGGAAAAGAGCAACCTTTTCATACAGCTGTAATAGAGAAGAAACAACCTCTTAGTTACATGACCACCTCAAAAATATTGAACTGCCTTCTAGGTAGAGCAATTGCTCTTGCATGCTAAATCTGACATTCAGGTGATTTCTTGGATGTTCTGACAATTACAATAAAACTATTGTTTTAAGAAAAATCATTACATAGTAATAATAAAGTAACGATATAATTAAACATGGAAAAATAATGTTTTTAGAGCTTATGCTCAGCTCTTTTCACCCACAATATATGGAGAAAAAAATGCAGTCACTGTCCCTATTTTACATACATAGTGAAAAAGAGTGAAACATTTTTTCCAAAACCACAAAGCAGAACAATAGCTTAAGCAGGATTTTTGTTTTAGTTACTTATGGAACATTTATCTCACAAAAAAAAATCGTCCTAGAAAAGCATGCTATGGTATGTTTGGTATGTTGGGTATTTTGGTTTTTTTCTTTTGTTTGAGACTTTTCTGGTGCTGAAAGGAAAGGCACTGAAGGGCCAAGGTTACTTCAGAGAAAATCTTTCGTAATCCCCACAGCACATTTCCTACTCTGAGCTCATAACATTTTTCTAAATCCTAAGTGGTACTTTGTCCATTTAGCAGATACCATGCTCTCAAACTTTGTAGGAGACTGGTAACTTCATAAAGCTTACAAAACTAACTTCCACAATCACTATTTGCAAAGGAGTTTTGTACCTATAACCCAACAACCTCAGTATTACTGTAAATTAATACAAAGATTTCCATTTGCTTTAAATGAAACTGGAGCCTATTGCCACAAATTGCTAAATGTCCTTAAGTCTCACTGATGTCTAGAGGGATACAAACCTTCTCATATTTCAGGCTGAAGTACTTACTTATCCCCAAAGTGCAGATCAGCAATGTTTCTTTTCATTTCCAGTTATCCTTATAAACTCTTGACAAAATTGAATTATGTACAGTTTACAGATCAAACTGCCCGCTTAAGAACCGAAGTCACCCTGAAATCTCTCATCCATATTAATAACCACTTCTTGCTTTTTGCTGCCTTTGGAGTAAATTGTTTGGTTTCAAGTAATGGAAAAGGTAGTTTCTTCTGAGTTTAAAAGCATCTCTTAAGGGTAACTGTAAAAGTACAAAATGTCTAGGTCATTTATATCCTAATCTCAGCAGAGAGTGTTCTATTTTACAAATGTATGTTGCTCTGCAGAAGTGCGTATCAAAACTGTATTTTGTTGCTATTCCTTCTGGAACAGTAAGACTGTGTTAGAGATTCTGTTAGCAATGTTTGGATCTAATTATCTGCTACTGCATTTTATCACTACTAGTCCCAAGGGTCCTTGTTTAGGATCATATTCTGTTCTATGTTCATATTTTCCATGGGCAATATCACTGGAATTAACAGGTTTTATTAACCTAGGCAAAGCTAGTGATTGTCTTCAGGTCAAGGCTGCAGGATTATCTGGGAGACATTATGCTTGAAGGTAATTTTGTTTTGTCATGAAGGATTTGTCAGAGTATGTACCTAGTGCTCAGAGCATCTGGTCTTGAATTTACTGTGGTCTAGACATTTCCCCCATGCTTTGATAGGCTGTCAAATTGTATCAGAATCACTGGTAGTTTTCAAGGCTTCTTAGCAGGGAATTCTCTACTGCTGTACACATATTGGTCTGTTCTGGTTTTATTACTGTATCTTTGCTTGCTCTTCTGGTACTTTTCATAGAATCATAGAATAATAGAATATGATGAGTTGGAAGGGACTCACAAGGGTCATCGAGTTCAACTCCTGGCCCTGTGAAGGACACCCCAAGAATCACATGTGCCTGAAAGCATTATCCAAATGCTTGAGTCAGAGTTCATGGAGGATTCAACTACCTGAATTGCTTCTGGGGATTTTTTTCTTTCCAGAAAAAAATCCACCACTTCCCCTCAATAAACTACATTAATCCATCATGGGAAGTGGGGGGATTATTTGTTCCTAAATCCTTCTTTTGAAAAGCTCCTGCAGCTTCATATTTTGTGGATCTTTTGTTTTCATGAGCTATATCCAGATCTATGGCTGTGGTCTCTGTTGAATGGTAATGAGTCTAAGGCTTAAGAAATACATCTTTGCAGTGCTCCACTTATTTGATGTATTTTAGGAAAAAAAGAAAAGTTTCTCAAAAAGCACCTTCAAGCAATCTTACATTATTTTAAAAAATTCTCTAAGCTGTAAAACTCTTTGAGAACAAAATAATTTTGTTTGTGCAGTGTTTCTTTGTTGCTGCTTCACTGCATATACAATGACATAGTGAGAGCTTGGAAATGGATGTTGTACTGGCATAGATATATATAGTTTTCTTTTTATTTCTCCTATACATATTGTGTGCTTTAAGTGGAGTAAAGAAAACCTCCAAAAGCTGCAGACAACAAACAATAAATGAAAAATAACATAAAAGAGCTCTCAGTACAAATTCAGACAGAAAAACATCTTCTTCCTCTTCTTCCTGTCCTTTCTCAGCCTATAGTCCCACCTAAGGGAAAACACAGAAAAGTCAACAGTTCTAGATAGACTCTCTTAGTCACTAATCCAGTCTTGTCTATGCCAAAGGGTGAAGTAAAATCCTGCAACAAAGACTCTTGGAATTTCCAGCCACAGAAACAAGGGGCTGTTAAGATCAATTTTTAGATGATGGAAATGCTTGGGTATTGCACAGGGAAGAAAGTAGTCTCCAAGCCTGCACTTTGAAATAAGCAGGCCTGAAATAACATCTCACACTCTCTAGGAAATCAGTTAGCACATCTTCTGGAGCAAAGCCTAACATGCTTTTTGCACAAGATGCTAGCTACTGGTTGCTAGAGGTACCCCGTCTTGGCTCTAATACCTGAGTGGTTTGTACGTAGATCTCTCCTTCCCCTAAAATGCATTCTTATAATGTCAGTTGACAAAAACCTGACAGTGAAAGGCCATACACCTCTTGCCAAGAGCAATGAATAGAAGACACACAGAGCAATATACAGGAGTATCAGCATCTCAATGCAAGGATGAAACTCATTCCCCATCTGATATCTGCTATACTGTCTTACTGGGATGTAGAAATTCCGTCTTTCTCTCTATCCCAAGTCTGGTTCCAAATCAGTTCACAACAATAACCTGACCTCAGCCAGCCCCAGTTCACTGCACTCAGACAGCACCAGTCTCTGGTGTACCCTGGCAAAGGCCATAGATGGCTCTAGAACAAGTCACATCTGCTCAAGCCTTGCAAAATTTTCAGCCCAAGAGTTGTCGGGCATAGGGAGATTGTGTCTGTATATGCATATCCTCAGTGGTAAACTACCAGAAAAACTGAAACTGGAATTACTGAAAATAGCATAAATAAGAATTTAGCTTGGCCACTGTATTTAAAAAATAACATCAAAACACAATTAGAAACAAAAATATTAGAGAAATGGACTGAAAACTGCAAATGTACAAAAGGGAAAAAGAAAGAGGCAGAGGATAAAAGAGGGGTATGTCTCCCTAAAATATTTTTAGAACATTCAAACACACTTTACATAATGTTTTGGATTTGGAATTGTATTTTACATTAATAGTGACTGATATCCATAAATAATAATTCCATGTCTGTCATAGCAAGACACTCCATTCCTGCTGAAAAAAGGAACTGAAAGCATTTGGTGGTCTTCAGACGAAGATATCTACTGCTCTGATGGTATGGGCATAATTTCAGATATGTTAATTTTACTCACCACATTCAGTAGCATGATGATGCAAAAGTTGATGCACACTGCAGTCCCTGTAGTTGCAACCTGAGAGTTATTCCTGATTAAAGCCCACTTAAAGGCAGCAAAAGTGCTGACAGTCACAACACGATAAATAACAATGCCAAAAACAGCAGCAATCACCACACAGATCTAAAGGAAGAAAAAATCAGAGAGAAGAACTTGAAAACCTCCAGTAGAACAGGAGTTAGCTTCTCTCTGAAACTCTACAAACTAATATAATAAATGAAAGACTTTAAAAATCCATCCCATTTGATTCCAGAGAAAGTTTTCAACATGATGATTATTCTTATTGTGAAGTTCTTTTTATTTTGCATAATGAAAAACATTTTTGAAATCATATTTTAAAAATTTTTAGTTTTAAACATTTTCTTGAAGATGTTTCTCTTCCTTAGCATTAATGTGGGAAACTGTTGCCAGCTCTGGGAGTTAGAAATTTTCCTTATGTGCACATGATGTGCAAAGGCTAGTCTCAAGCTGATGTCCCAGTTTGATTATATCATTTGGGATGGATTTGTGCTTTGATAGACTTCACACTTACAGGAAAAAAAATCTCTATTTGTAAGCACTGCCTCAACAATAACCCTGCCAAGCTACCCTAGCTGTTTCTTCCTACAGTTCTGGACAGTTTCTATCCAGAGAAGGTATCAAGTTCAACTGCCCTTGTAATTTCTTCTCTGATGAAATTTTCAGTAAATCAGTGAAACAATTACAATGAGAAAGCCATGAAGCTGAGCCAGCCTGCTAAATTTCTTCATGTTCCTTATGCAACAGTTGAGCACTAAATGACAACTGTTTTCCATTCTGACCAATTTATGTCACAGTTTAGCAAGCCACCTAAAGGACAAACTGTTGGGCATTACATGGGTGACTCCTCTCACAAACACTTTGACACAGGACCCATTAGCCATCTTATTAGACAAGGAGAAAGAGTTTCCTCAGTAGAACACAGAAAATTATTTGCTAAATTGGTGCATTGCAAGGTTGAGCATAGACAAGTTAAATCGATCAAAATTGAAGTATATTTGAGCTAATTAAACACTGAATGCTAATCAAGCTGTTTTCATATTTTCACATTCATTACAAAATTGACTGACACAATCTCAATGCAGAAGTAAAAGGGAAGTGTGTGTGAATGTGATGGATTGTCTCTTGATTCCCTGCATAGTATTGAGGGGAGGAAGGACCACTTTCCTTTTCCTTGCCAGGGAACAAGTAGCCTGGTTCAAGCTGTATTAGTAACTGCACTGTGAGAATCAATGCCGAGAAATTTTGACAACTCCTCTAACTTGAAGTTTTGGTAAGCGTATATCTCCTGTGCTTACAGGGGTAATTTTAAAGGAATATTTTTATCTAAATGCTTGAAAATGCAGAGTTTTTCTAACTCGCTGGAATCCCATGCTATGCCAACAATAAAAAGTGTCTTCAGTGAAAATAATTTTTGCCCTGTTTTAAGGGCTGTTATGGGGACAATAATTTGTGGTGCATGCAATTCAGAGCAAGGCTACTCTCTCTGGCACTTTGAGCAAGATCTATAACTAGGCTAAGAAGATTAATGATTGAGTTTGCAAATGGTAGGGAGTAAAATACTGACCCCCTTCAAGAAAAAAACCATGGGGAAAATATGGAAAATATCACAGGTGTAGTATCAATTCTGAACAGAGACTGCATACATGTGTCTTCAAGGGCTGAGTCGGTGTCCATCCGTACCATCTGCCACACCAGAGCGCAGTTCATCTCAATAATGCATTTGCCTTTCTTGGCCAAGACTGCTAAGGACAATTTTGAAGTCCTCAGTTTCTTTCAAGTCCTCTGCCCTGTTGCTGGGCTAGCTCACCTACATGACTTTCCACAGCTCCTGAGAATGTACACATTTATCATTTCCCAGCCTCCTGGAAAAGCCCTAGTAAATTCCATGGCAGTCTGAGTTGATGCTAGCTGTGTTTTCAAGACCAGTACTACCACAACCGTTTTCATGTGAATAACTGCCCATAATGGCTTCACTGAAGTTAGAGGATGGGGACATTTCAGCAGAAATGCATGCAGCTCTCTGTTAGGAGAAATTTTGCTCCTGCACCTAGTTTTGCACTTTGTAAAGGGGAGAAATGCCACATTTTAGTCAAGGAACATTGGTTTCTCCATTTCAATTGCACTAGGAATATGAACCCTCTTTCCTTATCTCCTCAATACACTGAAAAACTAAGACATAGTAACATCATTAGACACTAGGCATCTTATGTTCTCTGTGAAGTTTACAAAGAACAACTGCCTCTTCTATGGCACCTTTCCCCCTCACTCTGCACTGTCTACACAGGAAAGACAACCAGTGAGCTAATTCAGTCAGCTGAAGATGGTGCCTAAATGTGAGAGAAACACTATTCTGGCATGTATGCCACTACATATAATCTTACAGGTACAGCCTTGAAGGAAGGACTTAACTATCTGTGAGACTTAGTGAAGAGTGAACTAGTGTAGGACTTTACAGAAACTTGGGTGATTTGCTATGTAGATTTGCAAGCTGCAGTAAACATGCTAGAGCTTATTTCACTTTATAGCAGTCATATCCAATATTTAGATACTCTATCAGCAGAGATAATGCTATTCTGCGTTTTTTTTTCAACTGGTAAATAAATAACAATTCTCAAACCATAAAAAATATTCCAGATGCAGAAACGATGAGTCTGCTGCATTTATCTGCAAACGCTTGATAAGGCTCTGGCTTCCCAGATATGGGGTTCATTCGTTCTTTCTTGGAGTATTTGGCTTCAAACTGTGGACGTATCTCCTCCTAAGGAACAGACAGACAATGTTCATATACAGCACAGCTAGGAAAAACTCTATAGGAAACTTCAGATCTTTTATCAGGTCACTGTTATTGGGAATTAAATCTTTGAATTCACATTTGGCACAGCTACTATAAAAGATGAGCTGGGAAATCAAGTCTCCTTTCTGAGAATTGGAATAAATCACTGTACCCATAAAAGTATGTATTGAAAGTATTTATTAAAATCCCCAGTTAGCTACTCCTCTAAACAATGCTCTTTCAAACTATGTGTCTGCAAGACAAATCTTTTTAAGGTTGATATCACAGAATTTTTCTGTCTGACATTATCCTACTAATACTGGGATTTTTCAACAAAGCAAAAAGAAAAAAAAAAACTAACCTCATTTTTCCAAACCAAATTGCTGGTTTTTTAGGTATTTGGTTACCTTCCCAATATCAGCAAAATCTTCTCATCATTTGAAAAAGGATCCATGCCATCTAATGCTGCTCAAATGTTTCCTAACTCGGACAATATTATTATCAGGATCAACTTTCAGCAACAGAAATGCCAAATCTTTCTTTGCCATTTAAACCCCTCTTCTGAAATGAAACTTGAGGATTACCTGGGGAGAGACTTGGTTACATCTGTTTACAGCATTTGTCAGAAGACAGGGTTCACTCTTAGTGCAGGTAATACCTCACAGTTTTCAGCTGCAGTAGGGCTACCCTAACACGCAGAGGTTCACCAACAGCCACGTGTCCTGTGCCACTTTACCCAATTCTGACATCCAGGACACTGTCACATATGAGAGAAAGCACCAGGCTATGCAGATGGGCTCTCACAACTGCTGGCAGACATTAGATCAATGTTTATAGTGCTCTGCTGTATACTGAAGAACTGGCCCATAGTACAGCTGGAGTAGACATAAGAATCTAGCTTACAAATTTCAGTCACTTCCAACTCTTCAACTGCATTTAATTGAACTCTGACTGACTAAAGTTGTAAAGGCCCAGACCTAAAACGACTGCATTGAAATGGGTGAATGTTAACTGCTCACACATATCTTTAGAATGTGAATAAAAGTGAGATATCCTAAAAGCCTACATCCTTTTTATAAAATTCCCCTGGAAAGGGCAAAACCAAAGAAAGTCGTCTCATTTTCCTTCTCCCAAGTTTTGAAGACACTTTCTCAGCACAGTTAATTTCCAGATTCACACAGCAATCTGTTACAAACATGTTCATAACATTTTATAAAAACAAGTTAAGATTCAGGTATGCCTAACTGCAATGCCTGTGTAACTAATTATGTGCTTGAGGGAACCAGACCTACATAAGCTATACACAAAGGCTAAGCATGTTTCTGTGGAGACAGAGTAACACCTTGTTCTTATTCTATCTTGCTTAAGCTGTTCCTGACATATCAGGGCTGCAGGCAGCTGAGCAGACCATAATCTGGCAAAAAGAACCATGTGAGTAGTATTCCTATGTGCCCAGGGCCATGCAAAAGGACAGAGTGTGACAGCATTGAAGCAGGGTGCTTGAGAATTGCACCCTGTAGATTGTGCAAGGGCTCTGCTAGCTGGCTCACTGAGTCATAGACAAGAAATCCTTACTTCTCTGCAACTCTCTCTGAGCCAAGGTTTAATTATCTTTTACGGTTTGCACTATAGGGAAGTCCTTATCATATCAACATGTCCTACAATCTCCAGTCAATTCAGATAACGCAACTCCTATTTTTACAGGAATTCTCCACAAAAAAATGAGACTGGCATGAACCTTTGTACCTCTTTAATGACACTCAACAGTGCTTGGGGCTGGAAGTAAAAAGTACAGTGTCTGGCTGAGGTTAATGATAGAAAGAAAGTGACACTGAAGAGAAAGAAAAAAGTATGCTATTCAGAGCAACAGAAGCTATATTCTGTCTGGGAGTGCCAGGAACTGTGTGCAGTTTGCTTCTTGTGGAATGCCCACCCAAGCCCCTCCATGTCTCCCACCTTGCACCTGATTTACAAGAACAGAAAATCCAGACATGTAGGGCTGAAAGAGCCAAAACACGTTAAGTCCATGTCCAGAGACTGAGGGACCTGGACACTGCAGGGGCTGCAGCATGCCTTCCTTGGGTGAAAATCTAAACTAGTGAGGAATTTGCAAGGTTGGATATCTGAATAAATGTAATTCTCCTTTCTTCTTGTTTCATTTATTTGCCTCTTCATTTAGAACAGGAAAGGGATAACAAAGTGACAGGAAGCCTTATGAATTTTTTTTTCAGTCTACTGTTGGTAGGAGTTAATAAATTTCGCTCTGTAGCAAACCCTTGTTTTTCAATTTGCCCATGAAGACTAAAGCAAGCAAAAGCTAGACACACAGTGTTGTTAAAATACCAATCTTCATTATCAAAAGGTTGTGATTTAAAATGGTAATTAGACCTCTTTAATTGATTTCTTTGAAATAACTAATAAAAGCAATCAGCTGATTTTGTCCAGTGATAACTGAATGGAATGTAGATAGGAAATTTAATTAGCAGTGGTTTTCTTAGAAAGTAGCACTTCAAGGAGTAAAATTTTCACATTATGGAGACAAAATTCTCATTGACTTCTCACCGTTTGTAATCACTTCACGATCAAACTCCACAGGATGTGTCTTTTTCTACCTACATACAATAGAGTGCTTTCCTTCCTTCCCACTTCTCAAATATGGATAGTTCCAAGTCTTTACTCATAGGTGAAACCATACTGATTTCTGGAGTATCAAATACAGATTAATATGCACTGCCTTAGACCAGATCTTTGTGCTCTAGAAGAGCTACTCTATATTGTTTTGTGAAATATATGCTTTTTTTCCCAAGAGTTTTCTAATCCTTCAACAGGTGAATTCTTGAAATAGTCCTATCCTTCCTAGTCCAAGGATATGTTGTCCTCTGTAGCCCAGCTGTAGAAAAAAAGATTTGTAGATTGAAAATCTGAATCTTGATCAGTGGTATGATTTTATCATCCCCAGAAGTAAGTCTTCAGGCAAAACCTGCAGTTTGCAGGTCATCCTGTTTGCAGTTGAAGGTAATGGCAAAGTGATGAATGATCTCAACACTTCTTCATCTGGGACACCTGCTTCCAAACTGTGACTTTCTTAAGTGTAACGCCCTTTGGAGACCACAGTGCCAATGGAAAAGTGCAGCATTATATACTCAAGAAGAGGAGGCAGTGGTCCATAGAGCTGACCCTAAAGCAAGGACATGCTTGAGTTGTGCAGTAGACATGGACACTGGCAGCTGTAGCATCTTTGGAGAAGACATCTATGGGAAGCAATCAGCTCCTGCTCTTGGGATCCCACTGAATGCTGAACAAAGGAGGAACTGATGCCTCAAATGCCAATGAGATACTGATGTTCTGATAACTGGTCACACAAATCTTTGAGAATCACCCAGGTGAGTTCCTATTAGCGTCTTTAACCTTTAATTTGAGACAAAGGTATCATGTGGCACACTGCTTCTGAAAAGACTGCTACCTGCTGCTCTACAGGCTTACAAAACTCCCTCTAGAACTGTAAGGAGGTGCAATGAATAGCTCTGGAGCACGTACAATCATCACTACTCCTGACTGAGGTCTTGTTAACAGAGCTCACTGGAAAAATTCTGCTGTGAGAATAAAAGACCAGCTGACCATCAGCAGGGAGCAGGTATCCTCTGAAAATTACCAATACACAAATGTCATCCTGCAGGCCGAACTGAAATAATCTGCCAGAGAGAGATAAGCATCTCTTATGAAAAAAACAATGTTATTTGATAGGCATCATGAAATAAACACATCATATTTCTACAAGGACAGTTTCAACTACCAGAAACTCTTTCAGGCTTTTTGGCTGGTGGAGGAAAAAATCTAGAAACTGCACTCTCTCTTCTCTTTTCGGTGTTTATTCCAGCTAAAGTCTTAGTTGCATAGGCATGATAATGCTCTTCCAAAAAAGCTTAGATAACAGAGAGTGAATCATAGCAATGCTTTCCTCCAGGCTCTGTAGGAAGACATGCACTTTCTGTAGTAACATTGAAGTTATACCTGGAATTTGAACATGTGCATAAAGAGAAGAGGGAAACAGAATGAGAAGGGATCCTGATTGGGCTTGAAGCTGTTGCGGTCACATCTAAGTAAAAGACTCCTCCAAGCACTACCATAGCAGCCAGAAATCACTCAGTAGTATTACATAAAAAGCTAATAAAAAACCCAAGCAAAGAAACAAGCAGAAAAATCCCCCATCACTTAAGGACAACCTTACCAAGAAATTCAATATTTGTAAATGAACTGATCATAGAAGATTCAGGTAAATGGCTTTATAAATCAGCATAGTACACATCCAGGTGGGTTAAATGGTGAAAGATCAAGATATATAGCATCTTCAACTAAATACATCTGCAAGAACTGACTTCCTGAGAAAAAAGGGTCTCATATTTTCAATACTTATTTTTGTATTTTGTTAGTTTTAAGGCTCCTTCCCATTCCACGGACAGAGCTATAATAGTCACTTGGAAATTGCAATTTGGTGCAATCATCTTTTGCCTTACCTGTCAGCAGCAGTAGCAGCTTTTTTGCAACTAGATATTAGGGAACATGATCCCTGCAGGTCAATCCTGACCACTATTTGAACCTCAAGCAGGATTGTCTCAATGTAGTCTCTCTGTGACTTGCCAGTATGGGCAAGAGCAGGCTGCTAACCTCAAGAGACTTAAATCAGTATTAGAGTATTTCCTAAATACATGACAATTATTGTGAGGTATCACCAAGAACTGACTGAATATGTTCACATATAATGATGTTCCTGTTGCTGTAAAGAAATCAGTTTCCAGTTGGTAAGTTATTTCATATTATGTTCTTGGGTTATTTTCTTAGTTGTTAAGCATTTAATAAAAAAATATCCCAGCAGCAAATGAGCAATTGTACCATTTCATGGCCTCACTGAACTACATTGCCTCATAGAGACAAAAAATCTCATAACTCAGAAGTCTGTTCCTCTTCTGGCAAGAGTAATACTCCACAAAAGCAGGAATATAGAAGTTCAGCTGCACTGAGACAACTACAGCAGCCTCTAACCATCTCTCCAAGAGTTTCAGGACAGTCCCTGTAGAGGAAGGAAAGCAGACTTTGTGGATATCTGTAGTCTAAACCCCACTCAAGGAGCACTCTTTCTTCCATACCCATCTTGCTTTTGTCCTGCATAATAAAACCTTCTAGTTCCACTTACACCTCAGTTCACATTCCCAAGAACATGTTGTTCCTTTCTGGTAACCACCACAGGAAAAGGTTAAGGTTATTTTTTGCTGTTTAGGTTCCTCCCTAAGGGAATTTCCTCTACCAACACAGGATGAAATAAGTCCTTTGAGTTTGTTCATCTCCCCCTCTCTCTCCACAGCACTTTTCAAAAAAAAAGCACCTGAATGTTCAGAAGCTGGTACAAGCCTCAAAAGGTTTTCTTTCCATCAATACTCCTAGTGCCTACGTAAAAGAATAAATAAAAGCTAATTTGCCAAATTTCATGGTACCCTGAGTTGTCAAGAATTTCCTTGGGTTAAACAGCAAAATTTGTTAGCTACCAAAACAAAAATGGATTTCCCACAAAGTGCATTTTTCCCATGAAATCTTGCAAATTAATTTAGATTTATAAAGGTGTAAAAAGTGAGGACAGTCTGGCTCAGAGAAAGTTTCTTCATGTTTCAGAGGAAAGTTTTAAGGAGAAAAATGCTTATTTCATAGTTTATAAAGATTTGAATAATGAATTGAAAATAAATCCAAAATAAAACCACAAATTTGTAACAAAATCTCTTTGTTTTAAAGATGAGGGTGTACATTTTTTTTATACAAACCTCTTCTTCTTCCCAGTCTATCAAGTCCCAGTCATAAGCAATTACGGCTCGCCTTCTTTTCCAAAACTCCAGAAAAACAGTAGCTGGAGAAAGTAGAAAAAAGATACAAAATTGGTTTTAAGTCAAGAAAATCGTAATGAGTATCACAGAACTGTTGAATGAAGCTGTTACATTATTTTAATTTCTTTGCATAAACAGGTTCCTTTGAACAGTAAATCTTGCTGATGATCAAAACTGCTTTCAAAAAGCATGGTTTTCTAAGGATCACTTTGCTTGCTTCAAGTATGATTGAGGCTTTAGAAATTTCATTTAGTGCTAAATGAGAATGTTCAATTTCTAACCAACCAAGCGAGGGCTCTCAAAAAATAAAATTATTCCTGTGAGTCATCACTACCAGATATAGCAGATTTCTGATGAAGCTAAAGGTTTCTTGGGGTTTTCTCTTGCAGATAAATTAGTAATTTTCCTTCTTTGAAGACCATTTACAATATACATAAACCAGAACCCAGTAGAAGTGCATTCCAGTGCATATGCAAACCTGTAGAGTACTACTGAGGAAATGGGAACTTCTGTTTTACACCTTTTTAATCCAGACCCTTTTTTACACTACATAAGTTCATATATGTGGTGTGGCATTAACATCTGATAATTAAACATTGTATTGTACAGCCCTTATTGATAGAGTTCAAGACAGAGTAACAGGCCTGCACATGACTGCTGTGGGAATATGACTGGGAGTAAAACTAGAGGACTGGGAAGTTATATTCACATTCTAACAGAAGTTAGAATGGTAGAGAAATTATATGGTGAAATGCAATTGATACTTCCTGAATGAAATGTGGTCAGTATGCCCGAAACCTATTCCATGATTACTCCCTCTTCACGCACAATCTGCAACCTTAAGCACATGCTAAAGGGGATGGAGTAGAAGGTGGAGTGGAATGGAGACACTGTGACCAGCCTCTGCTGTAATCTTTGCAGGGAGGGGATCTCGATGGTACCTTGTAGATAAACCCCATAGCAGCTGTCAGTCAAAGAAGACAGGAGAAGATGTCTTGCTGCTGAACAAGCAACTGTGGTGAAATCACTCTCTTTGGATGAACTTGGTTCATTATAATCTAACTGTATTACTAACACACACCTCCATCCCCAAGTTACCCACCTCCAAGGTATGACCGCCCCTCATGGAGCATGTGCTCTATATTTTATCGACTATATCTTTAAAAGAGAAGTGAGAGAATTTTACACCAGTAAGTAACAAATGTATGTATCACTAGAGTCACTTGAGCTCCACATAAATGTGAAGAAATAGTATAAAGGTAAGTTAAGAATTGGGAAAATCATAACTTTTGGAATCAGTCGATGGTCTGAATCTGTCTTATCCCCCTATAGGATGCCTATTGGGTAAGAACATTCTATGCTCTCTGATCATCTTGAGCTACATTTAATTGGTGATTAGAGCTTGTCTGTACATTCCTTTGAACATGTTTTTGCAGTCAGACACTATCACCATCAGTCTTCAAACCGTAACCTGTCACAATTTTCTATTATCAGTGTGTATATTAACAAACTGTTAATGTGAGTCCTTCAAGGGTGCTAGCAGTTGCTGGCAGTGGGTAACATATTCAACCAAAAGTGTGAAGATCTGGGAGGGGGGTCTCTCTTATGCTGTTGGCACGTGTCCCTGAGCAAGTTAGTTGAACCATCCTCTGATCCAGCAGACTGGTCAGTGGAGAGTAACCATAACAGGATGTTGACAGACTGATGTGCCACAAAGGTCTTGGCTTTCCTGCAGCACTGACAGACCAATCAAACACTAAGGATTTGAGGAAATCCCCCTTTTCATTTGACAGCCGTGCTTCCATTTTGTGATGGAAAGAACAATTAAGGAAACAGTAATAAAATAATAGGCACATAATCTGAAGATTAATACTGAGCCTATTTATAGTTAGAGGGTTTTTTAAATTTATTTTGCAAAAAGAATGTAGAGGCTGTCTAAAGCCAACACAAATCAATGGACAGGCTTCCTTTCTCACTGTGAAGTTTGGTTCTTTCCTTTATTGTTCACTGAAAAGCAGCAGGCTGCTAACCACAGAGAACATAAACCTCTTTGTTCATGAGGTAGCACAGTATCAGCCGTAACAGTGTCACAATAGTCTGGCAATATGTTCCACATCCAGCCTTAAAAGCATCTCCTTAATAGTCTGTCTGCCCTACTGCAGCATATTGACAGAAATGGGACATGATACTAAACACGGGCATCAGTTTGGCAAAAGTGAATTTTTAATAAGTAAGAATTATATTTTATTGTACTAGCCAATGCAGCTAAGGTATGCTTAGAAGATGAGCACTACGAGCAGATAAGGTAAAGTATCAAAAACACGTTTAGGGAGCAGATATTTGGTTTAAAGGCATTTTCCTGTGCCACATCCTTCTTTTTCTGACAGCTGGAATTATGTTACACCAGGTCACAGATTTCACAGAATATTCTGAGTTGGAAGTGACACACAAGGATCATCAAGTCCAACTTTTAACATCAAGTCCACACGGAGATCAAACCCACAATCTTGGTGTTATTAGCACTAACCAACTAACCAGCTGCTTTGATTTAATCTAATAAAATTAATGAGCCTAATGTTTCTATAAATTTTTGTAATAATTGCAGTATGATTGGTTGGTGTCAGCAAAACTAGTAAGTGCTAATGAGGCTCCACTGCTGCTGAACCACCACATGGTTCATTCCTTGATTTTTTTCTGGTAGGGTTGTTTCTCTTCTATCAGCTCATATTGAATTATTTTGTACAGGATAAGCAAGTAGTCCTGCACTTTTTGGAGACCTAGGAGAAAGAAGCCTGATTACTACCACTCTGTTTTCATTCCAAAAAACATCTGGTAGCAGTAATCCAGTGGGCGTATGAGTCCCATGCATGAACCTCTCAGATATGCCTGTGCTGAACAATACTTCTTTTCTTCCTTATTTTTCACACACCTGGAATGAGGAATCTATACATATTATATGTAGCATATTTAGCACCTCTCAGAGTAAGTATGTGCAGTTCCTTAAAGCTTCTTTAGAAAGCTATTTTCTAACCGTTAAGTAGTAAATAGGATGATCCATACAGTGCTGTTTTAGCTTTCACTGTTACACTTTTCTGCCTCTATCCAGGTCAGTATGCAGTTTTACCTTGCTAGGTAGTTTAAAATTTGCTATAAATAACCATCTTTGATTGATTCACTGTGCTACTGAGGTCTTCTAAAACTTAAGGTACTGCATTTTGAAATTTCTCTGCTTCTGTTTTGGTCAGGTAATTACTAATACCCTCTAGAAATTTCAGCATTCATTTTCTCTAACACTCAACAGGACACAACTGTACTTATTGTTGCCCTGTTTTCCTGTTGGTATGTTTAAATGAGATGCTGAGTATTATCAAAAAGTCCTGCTTAGAATTTTGAATTTCTCATTTGCCTTAGCTCCCACATCTTTTGCTATCTTTTTCTATACAGTGCTTGTTCTACTTCAGAGCTCAACCTTGCAGCTGAGTTCTCAAATCCACTTGTACAAACAGCTGTCTTAACATCACTTCCTCAGATGCTTCTGTAATAAGTTGTGATCTTATCTAGTAATGCAAATGGTCTCTTGCAGCAAATAGCTTTATCCTGACCTTCTCTGAGAAATCCTCTCCCTATTGTATTTCAGAACACTAATATATACATCCTGACTCGAATATATTCTATATAGCAGGAGTATTGCTGAAGAACATCCTTAAATTCTATCTCCTCGGAGAGCAGATCAATGTGAACATTTTATGCTAGAGGCAAGGTTTGTAGGAAAGTAATATCTTTTATTAGACTAACTGATAAATTTAGAAAAATTGTTTTATGTTGGCATTTCTCATTGCTTGAAAAAAAATGTTAAATTCTTCATGCCAGGCCTTTTTTTCGCCTCCTAACTTCACCTTTCAGCAAGAGTTCTAAAGCTACTTCCTTTATAAAAGGAAACATGCTTCTAGCTAGACAAGAAGAAATTTCAAAAAGGATTTTTCTTGTGTCCCTTAGTCCCTCAAAGATATGCAGAGACAGAGAAACTACCACCAGCCCACTTTATCTATAACAATGCATTAGAAATGACAAATTGCTGGACTTTCCTGTTGAACAGTTACAGAACTTTGCTACTGAGCTTCAGGAAACATCTTTTTGCAATAGGTTTCCCTAGTATCTCAGTTGGAAAAGCAAAAGCTACAATTCTGTCTGGCTTTACAGAAACATGCTGGAAGTCAACTGAGTATCAAATTTACCTAGTTTTTTTAATGAGAATTAGTTTTTACTGCACTTTAATTGCCAACATTTATTTTGAATTAACATCTTCCTCTCATTTTCTGTCTTTGGTAAGAATCTAATGCAGACTGTAAAAAGAGAGAAGTTTTTCCTAGAAATGGGACCTACCTTTTCATTGAGCCCAACATATCTCAAGGCATACATAAAGGACAAAGTATGGGTGTTTCCCCTAGCACAGACACACAAAATGTGCTATTGCTCCCCTCTTTTTGAAAGCTTTGAACATCTGGAAAATATCATCAAGACTAGAGATTCTCAGAAGAAAAAAGTTATTTTCCATCTTCTGAGATGATGACGTCTCAGTGAGCATCAATGATAATCTGTATAGCAATAAAGAATAAAATAAAAAAAAGTTTTAGTCTTTATAGGGACTTATTTTTTCCCATGAACCACAGAGATTTACAGCTTCAATCTGATTGAAAGTGTATTTCCTTTCAACAGAAGTTTCAATACAGAAAAGCTTATACAAACTACCACTGAATTCCTTAAGTGTACTGAAGGGAGACTACCTTTTGTCCTTTGCTACATCGGTTTAAAATGAATGTTGTCTTAAGTCATAGGGCTTTCAGCTATACTTTAGTAAGTATCATATTTTTTTCTGTTGCATCAATTACTTTTACTTCTCATATAGAACTTTGCTTACATGGGCAGAAATCAAATAAGTGAGGTGATGGGTCTATATATATTTTGAAGAAAAGTGTGTTTCTATTCCAGTATCTCCTGGTGCACTTGACAATTCCAGCCTTTGATGGCACTCACTTATCTCACGATGAAGCATTATAAAAGATGAGTCCCTGTGCTTCAGAGACCTACAGTCAGGCTCATTGCAGGTCCACAAATCAAGCAGTCCCTGTTGGTATTTGCCATGGTAATTCCTCTCCCTATCCTGGCCACAGCAGTTTGCTTGTCATTTGGTGAAGAATTTTATTTATATTTAAAATGTCAGCAAGCCACTTTGTCCATCAATTAAAGATGTCTTCAGAGTAAAAGGAAGAAAGCTCCATACAGATCATCTCTCCATGGAAAGACCAATCTGACCACATCTGGTTTTGAAAAACCCAAGCGAATGCCTGAGGCTTCTCCCCCAACATGGGAACTCACTAATGGATATAAAGACAGTGTAGAAAGTACTTTACATAATAATAACAACAGTGTCTAAAGTCCAGCTAAAGAGATAACACAGTTCTAGCTGCCTTTTTTTGCTTTCATTCTCTTTTTATAAAAGCACTGCCATCATTATTTTGTATGTTAGTGCCTACCAAATTGGATCATCTGTAAGGCTGAACTTTTCACAGCCAATATTTCATGCACTTGCCAGTTGTTTCATGCTGACAGAAAAAACATTTCCACAATCAAAACTGTATCATTGTTTCTTCTCTCCCCCCATGATTTACTGCAATGGTGGCAATTCCTGCATATGCCAACAGGCCTACTGCAGACTGAAAACCCATTTAACACAGGCAGTAAGCCAACTCCTAAATACAGCACCAGAAAATCCCTGGAAAGAGTGACTTTCTTTATTCTAAGGCTGCTTTAGCCCTATCTGCACAGAAAATATCTCCACAATCTCACTGTTGTCTCTGCAAGGTCTTCTTTAAGAAACTACAATTTGGGTGGAGCCATAGGATTGCTCTGTTCCCCAAACCATACCCCATACTCACATCTCCTTCCTGTTGCTGTCTCTACCTCCCTCTTGGTGGCAAGCTCACAAGTACAGTGTAAGCCAACAAAAGTGGTGGAAAAAGCTCTCACCCTCACTGCTCTCCTATAGTTTCTTCTCCAGTAGCCAAATCATCCAGAGGGCAGCTTTTATTGTATTTTTTTCTTATCTCACAGTGGACTTAGGTGCTGTAAATGCAGTGCATTTTCCAGTGCTGGTAGGCTGGTGTGGAGATATTCCCAGAGGGAACTGGGCCTGGGAGTCTGACAGTGATGCTGAAGGAGGGGGATGAAGGAGAGGCTAACCAGAATCAGATGTAGCTTCTGTCAACTAGGACAGGAAAGAGAGAGGACCTACAATATTTTGTAGGCAGGCATGTTCAGCCTCCCCAGTCTTCTCAAAAGCAGCGACCACAATGCAGGACCGGGCATGGTTACCTGAGTGAGGGACTCCTGTTACCTAGAGGTACTTTTCCTACAGCCCTGGGTCTGGGCAGTGCTAAGACACAGATGCCATGCTGTAAGCACAGCTCTTTTTTGAAATCAGTGTTATTGTTAAGGAGGAAGAAAAGCATTAGTGTAAAAAGCTGCACTCCAAAGACATGCTCATCAGCAGCTGGAAATTGTGATGTCAATGTTCAACAATGTTAAACCATCAATTTCCTTAGCTGAGATTGGAAGTCCATGTCTCTACGCTGAATTGGAAATTCTCAACTTCAGTGAACACACAGAGAAAGAGTTTGGAAAAGCTGAGTAAACATCTATAAAAACTTTTAAGTCTTAGAAATTTTTAGTAGTTCTCAGCTTTGGTGTAGTTTAAAACAAAGCTGAAATATCAAGCAGAAACATAAAATCTGTATGATCTGTGGATTTTATTCTAAATGTAATTTGTGATACTTTAATGCTGTCAATATTACATGAAATGACATGAACAGGCTTATGACCTAATTTAATTGGTTAACTAAGACAAAATGGGATTTTTGGAGGATGGAACTGAGACAGACAGGTTGGCTAATCTGTGTTGTCCTGGTGGCTCCCATGTTGCCTCTTACATATTTCTTGTGGTTCAGTAAAGAGATTTGCAGTTTAAAATGGAGATTATAAGAATTACTTGGACACCTTTCCAAAGCAGTTTGAGATGTGTGAGTAAGAACAGGAGAACAATGACAACTCAGGATAGCTCAAGTACCTGGAGCTGTGAGATGGATGCTATGTTTGAGTTACCTCATTGAGCCATTTTTTAAAGTCATTAACCTCCTCTCAGAATGGCATGGCAGTACCTAAGAGCCTAGGCATTCTTAGGCAGCTTGTGCTGCCAGAAATTACTGTTTCCTCTTTCCTTCAATTCTGCCTACATGATCATAGTAGGAAAAATAGTTGAGCCAGAAATAGAACTGTTCTATGGGCAAAATTCAGCCTCCATGGCAACAGTTAGACCACTCTTGGATCAATTTGCCATTCAATGAAATCTTCCATTTATTTCATCTGAGTTTTGATTTAACTGCAAACAGCTTACCTGTATTTAGGCTTTATTGCCTTTCTGCAGGATGGGGAAACAATACATTACTTCATTTTAATACTGACACTAAACTCAATTGCCCTAAGCTAAGAAAAGTCCTTAACAGTAACAGAGAAAAGGCTTCAGTATCAATGGATTTAAAAACAGTTAGAAATCCCCACAGAATGTAATATATATATACATATGTAAAATCTACATAGACACTACATACTGAATTAATGTTTTTATTTTAATTAAAATTACTATCACATAAAAACCTAATTCTACAAATTCCATCTTTTTTTTTGCAGAAACAGAAAAGACTCAAACCTATATTGTTTTTCTCAGTGTGTGAAAAAGGAGCGCCTGAAAATAAAAAGGTGTAGGTTGCATACAATCTTTAAGAAACAGATGGTTCAATTACTTAATATCAAAACAAAAACTTACCCCACACAGCCATGAAAACAGCAAAAAAGACAGTAGCTCCATTGTCAAAAAGGTGAGTAACCTGAGGGATATGTTAATAGTGTGGTCAATTTATGATAATAAGACTTTATTTTCTATTTTCACCTAATAACCTTAATGTGATCACGAGTGTAGCTGACCTGACAGTCCTGAGGATCCTTCCCTTGACATGTGAAATGCACCTGTCAATTGACAGGACTATTTGCCAGCCTGGCCTGAGACTGACCCCTGCCAACACCAGATGTGAGCATCATTTCAGACCCAAAGCATTCATCCAACAGAGGATGGATCAGGAGATAAAGGCTAATGTCAATGACACCATACACGTGCATCTACGACACGACCTCTGAGACTGCTTAATCTCTAAGTGCAAATTACATTCAATTGTTTTACAACCCAAGTACTGGTGAAAGGCAATGTCAATGTTGGCTGAACTTGAGCTGTCCTTCAAGATTTTAGCTACTCAAGCTCACTAAAGACAAATGCAAAAGGCAAAATTAACGCTTTTACCAGGACAGCATTTCTATTTGCACAGCCTAAAACATACCTTGGCATAAATGCAGCTGTCTGACAACCTCATGAAGGGGCAGTATTTATCACATATAGGACACATTATGATGTCTGTAGCTTGACAGACTTCTTTACTGGAAAAATAGAAAAGACAAAAATTAATAGCTTGATTATTACAACAACCTGCACAACGATTTGTCTTAAAATGGATTGATAGGTTTCACCAATATTCAGTTATTTGTTGAACAAATCTGGTCTGTAACTGAAGCCAAGATGTTCATAATTGCACGTATATAATTAATATTTGTTGACTGTCTAAGAGTTTACAGTCATAATTGCAGAGTACAGTTCTTCAGGGACAACCTAGCAGCCTGTCTTTACCATCTCCAGCTTCTCCTTGAGTTAGAGTGAAGGATGAAGAGGGTGAGCATAATTGCAGACAAAGTTCAGTTTGACTTATTCTTGTGACTTGTCTTAAACGTGTAAGACTTTAGAGATGAAGCACTTAGCAGAAAGTGCAGGGGTTTCTTCAAAGGGAAAGGCCTTAAAGAGAGTGAAAATTCCCCACTCTTCTGCTGGCCTGTTTCAAAAGCAATGAAGGGCCCAGCTTTTTCCCTACTTCATGCTGAGCTGCCAATACCATTAGCAACTGGAACTGGGCAAGCATTTCCTCTCATCCCAATTCAGGAGCAAAAAACATAGGAAGTTTGACACTGGGTGCCTTGTGAGAACTAAGCAGTCTTTTCTGATAGTTCATTCAACAGTTCAAAACGAAATAATTAACAACTCATGGGAAGTTCTGTTAAATTATTCATAAAAACCCACAGCTGTAATTTCCTTATAAAAGTTCCCCTGTTACCTGACTTGGCAGTGGTTCAAAGTGGTGACTCCATACAAAAAGACAAACAATCCAATGAAGGCAGCTGGGAAGAGCATCCCTGTGTACCAGCCTAACCAGGCAAAGTACAGTCCAATTTTCTCACCAAAGTACCGCCTGTTTTAAAACACAACACAGCAAATTTACCTGCTAATTAGAATAAATCTGCTTAATTTTGTTCATTTGTAGAAAATAAATATTTCTATCATATCTGAAGAGTAGATTAGAAAGCAGTCAGAATTTCCTGAAGAAAAACCCTTCAACTAGGCTTCTAAATCCACAGTGAGGGATCTGACTCATGAATGAACTTAAAATATGAACTTAAAAATTCACTGACCACAGTTTACAGTTAGATGAGTGGAGACCTCATAAAGGAAACACTGAGTTACTTTTAAAAAGCTAGTTCTTTGTATGTGGGAAATTGATGGTTTGCTTTGCCTTTTGGCCATGTAACTGTACTGCCTAAATAATTGCATTGAAATGAGTTTCGTCCTTAAAACTGGTACAACAGCAAAAATTATTTGAGCCCAGATTATTTCTAAGAAATTAATTAACCAGAGTTTATTCTCCAATACAATTTATTTTCATTTGATTATTTCTTTTCTTAGCTCAGTTCCTGGAAAACTAATTTCATGATTCTACCACAGGTGGAAAGCGAAGTGCAAATAATGTTCATCATCTTGCATTGATTTGAGGAAAGCAGTCTGAATTAATCCTAATTTATTAGATATCTTGCTGAAAAACTAGTAGTAAAGTGGCCAGAAAGCTCCTTTTTGCTATACATTCTTTAGCACTTTTCCTTCCCCTACACACAACCAAACTTCTGTTTATGTGTTAATCAGTACATCAAGCACACAAAAAACCTGCTGAACTCATCAGCATAGGGGCAGGTTCATGTATTGCCCTGTGTCTGATGTCTTGTCCACAGTAGGCTGAGACTTTAGGGGATTATTTGCAAGATTGTTTTAAAGAATGGAGGCAAGATAACATGCTTGTGTTTCAGAGACTGCAAATAACCTAAACTTGCATATCCACCGAATTGGAAAATAGCTGCTATTGAAAACACACTTTCTCACTAATGATAAAACTTCTGATCTACACAGAGACAAATGAAGGGAGTCAGCACTGCTGGCTCCTCTGTGCTACCAGAAAACATTTTTGGCCAAACTTTCACAATGAGAGTGGAAAGACCTATGACGGTTCTAGGGCTGGATGCATTGTAGAAGAGGGCACTTGGTCTGGACTGCACAAAAATAGCAGCTTTCAAATGGTTATTAAAAATTTCCAGTGTGAGAAATATCTATATGGGTTGAGCTCATAGTCTGTTGAATGATACTGACCTCTACGACTATTTTCATTTGAGTTTACCAGCTCTGTATAAGAAGCCAAATATCATCATGTTGGTTTTATTCTTCTGTGTTTCAACAGAGACTCAAATTTACGGGCTTGAGATGATAAACTAATGATAACGTGCTCAATTCTGACAAGGGCAGCAGGTTAACACATTGGAAACTGCTTTTTGAGTACTGACTTTAGAATGTTATTGAAACCTTTGGCCTAATTGTTTTTCTGACACTTAGGATATCAAGCTGTGCCTGCTCCTCTGGAAAAGAAAGCTCACATTGTGAGCTTACTTCTACTGAATATTTATGACTTTTCTCCACATACATAGTTTAAAATAGTGAAATAAACTTGACCTTCATCAAGCTTTATTTCTTCTTTCATTCCCTACACTCAGGGATGAATGCTTCCTCGTTCCAATGCCCTAGCTGACAAATATTCATGACAAAATTCATCTCCTATCCTGTTGAGCTCTTCAGTCTAATGGTGCAAATCATACTATTCTTTTTGATCTAAAGATTGAACAGCTTAATACTAGATGAAGACCCAAGAAAGGTTCAGTGTGTGCGTAAAGAAGAATGGCCATGATGGGGAGCAACCCATCTCTGCAAATTAAGGAAAAGGCATCTGAGCCTGGTTTCAAAAATGAGTGAAGGATGTTGACATTACTTTGATACGTATTGATTTAAATATGGACAAACAGCCTTGATATTCCACTATTGCCCTTTGCAACACAGTTGGTATTCCTGTACTGCTGTAATTTGCATCAGGATCAAGTTAATATTGCATGTCTTTTGGCCCAATAGTTAGAATATTTTTCCTTTTTGTCTCTTCTCAGATACCACTATATTAAGTGCTATAGAAACAAACTATGGCAATAAGAAGGTCTGTGGAGACCTCTGTAGGTGCCATGTTCAGAGCAGTTCCATACTTATTCCAATGTGTAGTTCAGCTAGTCTGGGCTATCATGACCCTTAGGAGGTGTAAATGGTTTAGCTCTACCTTTGTCATTCTTTCCCTTCAATATGCCCCAAATATTTGCACAAAGAACAAGTTCTTTGTTTCTTCTCTGTCACTATATAAAGAACAGAAATTTCATATAGCTTTCCAAAGGGATTATAGTTATCTTTGAGCCAGAGCTCAGCAGCATACATGAAGAATTACAGAGGTTTTTTTCTAGAATGCATCACTGTGCATTACTTATATCTAAATTTCACTCTGCTCATTTGAAGGTCTCTTTGAACTTTTCCAGCATTGATAACATTCATGTATTCTTTTAATTTTGCTAATTTATTACTATCCGATTTTTCAGATTATTAATGAGGAAAGAAAAAAAAATGTTTGATTCTTTGATGGTTCTCCCACATAAAATTTTCTCCACAACTAACCTAAAAAACAAAGACATGAAAAAACCCCCAAGCACGAGATAGAATAATCTATCTCTCCAATTCCTGTATATGCTGTACCATTAAAATAATGATAAAAAAATAATTTTAGCTTCTCAATTGTATGCTAGCCTGTACACTATCACCTCAATACTGCTTTCTGTCTATGCTCTCACCTCATTCCAATGGTAGAACTATGATTTAACTGGGCCAAGATTTCAATCTCAGTATTTATCAATAAGGCATATTTTTGAAAATATAATAATAATAATATAATAATGACAGGGTTAAGCTTCAGCGTCTAATTTCAGACCTATGAAATGTGGTATTGGATTATTCTGTGGTTAATGATCTTCATTATAGAATATTTTGCTTTCAGGATGCCCGGAAGGAAATCATGGATCTAGAAATATACAGGTTTGGGCTCAAGCCAAGAACCTATCTATTTTCATTAACCCTTTTGCAGGTCAGAATGAAATCCTGTACAGAATTTTCTACATCACAGAAACTAGAGCTTTCCAGCAAGTGTTTTGGACATATGAAGCTCCCATGTCAGAAGCAATGGGGTGTAGAGAAAAGCTTGACAGGAAATTGAAAGGGTGTGGTCAGTTTGAGATCAAGACATTTAATGTAAACATGGAGCAAAATTCAAGTTACTGAGGCATTAGTTTTGTTTTCAGATTCATTTTAGTAGCTTTACAATCACTTAAAAAATATAGTTTTCTCCCTCCCTTTTTGTCCTGTGAATAACATGCACAAGCAGCAGCAGGAGCAATTTGTGCACAATCTAGAGGGAAGCAGCTATGCACAGAAGTGTGAAGGAGGTGATCCAAAGCCCCCAGGAATCACTTCAACTGTTTCCATTGATTTACATGGTCCCAGAGCATATAAATATAATAGATTTTGTTTCCTTCCAATTATTATCAGTTCTAAGGATCTTAAATTATACTTGTAAAGTAACTATGGATATTAAATTCCGAGAGAAGTATAATTAAAATCATTGTACTACATCTGTTGATTAATGAGAATGGCTTTGCAAATTATGCCAAGTCTGTTTCTTCATACTGCCGCATGTTTCAAAGCAGAGTGAAAGCAGGATCATGCAATTCCCCTCAAATGTCTTTTTCGCATTTATTTCCAGGGACTATTATCTCCATATCAGCCATCTGATGAGATTAAATGCAATCTGAGATTCACCAAATTGACAGCACAGCAGATGGAAACCTCATTTTAACATCTTAGGAAAATAAAATAGCACAGAAGTATGAAAAATTACACTTACCATTGTGGCAACTTGGTAGAAATATCATATCTAGTAATGTGATAATTATACTATCTGCATCTAATTTACTCCTTAGTCTTTCTAAAACATAATGCCAACTAGAGGCATAAGTTCTGGCCAGATGTCTGGGAAAGAATCAAAATCCATCCACTCCTTTTGTACAGATGACAACACCATACCCTTCAAGCACAACACCACACAGCTGTTGTTACGGGGAAAAAAATGTTACTCCTGCTGTAGAACTGGTGCTAAAGAAAAGCTTCTGTTTAAAGTATGCCTGCTGAGATGCTGCCAAGTGAAATGAACAACTTGCTGGTCTCACTGGTGTTGTCAGTTCTTCAAGAAAAAATCTCCAGCTCAATAGACATGTGAACTGCTGGGAGTGGCAGTAGACATGAAAGATTCATTCATAGATGCTGGATTACTCGCATTTGCTTAGCTCCTGCTGAATTTTCAGAGAATTCAAAGTCTTGGCAGGAGCTAAGGAAATGCGAGTAATCCAGCATCTGTGAAGTGAGAAGAAAAAGGAATTCCCTTCCCTTTCTTGTCACCCCTCCTTCAGTGAATTCATCAAAGCGGAGGATGTGTTCCAGCAGCAAATGGCAAGCCATGCTGGGGCTGTAGCCTTGAACCCTTCTGAGTTTGATGGCTTCCAAGACTCAGCCTGCTGTCAGTGCTCAGGGAATCTCACAACTCCCCCTGCCCCTCTTCTCTTTGGCTAAACACATGCTCTGAACAACGACAGTACACTCATGACCTCAGCTAGTGGGTCTGCTCTTTCAATAGCCTTCTTTTTTTTTTTTTTTTTGTAAAATAGATTTGGAAAAAACTGTTAGATGAAAACCTAAAGCTTCTTAAAAAATGTTAAACTTTAAACCCAGGCTATTCAAGAAGGCTGCTACCAAGGTCCAGAACTTAGAATGTTAGAATGTTTCTAACTTTGCTTGTTCTGTTACTATTTATTGCCATACTTAAAAGCCCCTTTCAGATGCTAGATCAGCAAATTAATCCAAACACCAGATATTGCCTCAACAGCACTTTCACAAACAAGAAATGCTGATGAAGAACAGTAGCCTTGACCACCATGGACAAATGATTAAAAAAAACTACAGAAGATAAGTTGTTTATATGGTGATATTAACATCTTATTGTATACCAGGAAATTAGAAGTAAAAAAACCCTTCAGTATAACTGTTGGCTCCTCCATAAATCAGCAATTTCCATCACATGATTTGACAGAAATTCCATATTTCTAGTTATGAGTGCAATGTATTAAAAAAGAAATAAGAAGCTTTTGGGACTAAATTATGAGGGCTGATACATTACTTTGTAAAGCATTAAAAAAATTACACGGCTCAGTAAAACTTTTTTTTTATTTCTCTGGGAACTTTTTATGGATGGAAATTGAGCACCTTCTGTTTCATGAAATGGATAAGTTTTATATAGCCTTAATTGGTAACACTGTCTATCTTGAGGGCCACCCTCTACAAATCTTTCATCTGGAAACAATTTTGAGAATAAATAAAAGCAAAGATTTCTATTAGTTACAGGACTTATGAAAGGAGAAATTAATATGCTGGACTGATTGCATGCTCTGGATAACCCTTCCTGATAGTCAGTGTATCAATGTCTTTAGTAGTCCCGGTACATCTGAACACTTTATTAATAGGCCATTGTAGCTCAATATTTCTCTCTTAGTAGAAAAAGTCCATTAATGCTCAATAATACTTCTGTCAATATGATCAGTAAAGGCTTTGGCTCTCTCTATATGCACTAAAAACATGTAATCCTCTATTAGTACATTAAAGCCTGTTTGAAAACATTATTTAAAAGGGCTATAAGAATTGGAATCACATCTCAGCTTTCTCAGAGTTTTTTCCTTGCAGGCTACTTCCAAAATGAATACAAATCTGGACAGCGATGACGTAACTGATCTGAGTTGAAGGGCGGTGGCACAGAGAAGACTTCAACCACTAGCGTTGCTGAACACATAGCATACTCCATGACAGTAAGCTCTGCTCTGTGCCATTTGTAAGCATGGAGGAACTTCATCCAGAGCCTGTTCTGTGGTTCCACTTTTGCAAAAAGAAGTTTTAGTCAACGAGAGCCTGTTTTTCGCCAAAGCCATGCTCTGAGGAGGAAGAACTCCTCTAGCAGACAGATATGTAACCAAGTATATCCAGCCTCCACAGATTTCTCTCTTCATTTTTTTCTCTCTTAAATATTTTGTAATCTGTTCATTAGAAGTTATGGTATCAGGAAACTCTAGAAAGAAACTCCCTTCACTCTTGGGCCTTCCTACAAACTCCTCTATAGATATTTCTTTGGATGTAGTGGCACCATGAACTAAATGGAGTCCCATGACCTCAGGATCAGATTTTAAAAATGACATGAATTAATTGAGCTCTTCATGGTTTTGTCAGATGTGAGATAACCTATTCTCAAAGCACCTACAATGTGACAAAGTAAAAGCAGATAAGTCCTACCTTACAAGATCCAGAGGCTGGTATTTATACCACACTCCCCAGGAAGCCCAGCACTCATAGAGCAAGTGTCTGTGGTTTTCTGCCCCATGGGTTTTTATCGAATTCTTACTTCTGTAACTTCCCTAAAATACAAATCTGGACATTAATGAACAACACCAGTAAAAAAAGAATATTTAAGAAATCTCTCTCACTATCAGTATGGATAACACAATTTATGTAAACTCTGTATTTGTACTCTGAAAGCTAAACATGACATTAAAAAAATTATCATCTGACTTCACTAAGATTTGAGATTATTCTTCCTAAGAAATTTACAATAAATGATATTCAAGTCAATGGTGATAAATTGCAGAATCTCAAAAAAAAAAAAACAACCCAAAACAGAACATGATATTTTTTCCCCTCTCAAAATATACTGATTTATCAACACAAATACTTTTTACAGAATAGATCCAGAACAACTCTCCTTACTCATCTCTTTTTACAAGAAAAATTCCCCATTTTTTTCTCAAGGAAAAAGCATTGCTAAACGGGAGGTATGTCAGAGGCAGACACAGAATGTAAGAGAGTAATAACATTAATAAGATTGAGAATAAATGGTTATACAATTAAGGATTAAATTTGTGGAAAATGTCTGTTGAAAAAGAAAAAAAGCCTGAGAAAAATACCTCATGAAGAGGAAATGCAGCTTCATAGGAGCCATTACTGAGCAATCGATTCAGACCTAAGAATCAAAAGTATTCCATTATTTACCAATAGGAGTAGAAAAGCTGCTAGGTAAAAACAAAGCACATTTTCATAATAACTGGCTAAATGAAGATTGAAGTCCATTGACAGTACAAGATACATGTAGAAAAATTATTCTTTTATAGATTTTGATAACTATGATATAATACAAACAAAGACTTGTTCAAATATTAATCAGAATCTACAATTTATTATGCTAGAGGTTTAAAGATTCATTTTCCATATCCACATTTAGTGTAACTTCAGTGAAATTGGAAACCTCACAGCAGGATTGAAGTTTGACCTCATAAAATATGGTCTAAGAAAGCTATTTAGATGAAAGGCTGCATATCTTGGGAGCTGAAAACTTCAGGGGAGATCTTTATGGTTTTAAACTGCAGGCCACTAAAGCAACTGAAACTCTGAATTTCCATATGTTAACAACTTTCTAAAATATGTTCAATTTATGTCTTATGAAAGCTGCTGAACAAACAGAACAGGAAGACAGGCTGCAGCAGTACAAGATCAGAAAACAAACGGGACGTACACCCCACTCACTCAGGCCTTTTCCCTCTTTAATGAGAGCCTTAAGATAAATAATAATGCTTGCTGAGATATGGGTGTTTTTCACTTGGAAACTCACCAAAATAGGATTGCAGAGTTACCAGCAAATGCAAACCAAAATACTGAGATTAATAGCCTGACGGCATTTGAACCCTATTGACCAAGAGGCATAGAGTCTTGATTCCTTTCCTAATTCACAAGGGACCGATAGCAGAAAGAACACAGCAATGAGATGTACTAATTCAATGTGAATACCACTTTCAATCAGTATCTGTCTGGTAGAATATGCTTTCTCCCAATGTCTCCAGCAGAAAAGCAAAATCTGTACAGCCAAGCTGCCCTTTGCTCTACCCAGTGATCACTGCAAGGTTGTATTCATTGTACATACAACACAAGTTGATATGTGAGGGAGATTGGGATCTTGAGGTAGGCAGGGACTGCAAGTGTGTGTACTAGATGCAATGGCTGCTCTGCTTAAGCTATTGCTGCCCTCATCCCTGGGGCTGAAAAAGAAAGAAAAAAGTGACATTCTGGGATAATTCTCGTCCTCTTCGGGAAAGGTGGGGTTTAAACAGCAGGGAAATTAAATAGGCTGCAGATTTTTACTGGGCTTGCCTCTACATTTGTGATGCCACACTCTCTATGTGGTACTCAAGTAGCATGTGCTCTGTATCACAGAAGGCAGCCACTGTTCCGTATTCTATCCCTCTTCTGTCACTGCCTGCTCTCCTAGACCTGCATATGTGCTGCTACAAATGCCCACTCCACTCACTATTTGAAAGTGAAGCCACAGTTATGCACAGCATTTTTTTGCACTTAGGACATCAGTGGTAAATTCCCTTTTGAACTACAGCAACTACAGAGATACAGTACTTTTCATCTCTCTTAGGGATGGACAGGTATCCAGGGAGAAGCCCTATAGGCTGAGACGTACAGCAGCACAAATCTTGCCATCCTTCCAAATACATGTTTATGGAGGAGTAAAAGTTTTCCTGCATGAGTCTATCTGCTTCTCCACTGCTTGTAATATGTTCATATTTCCAGTTTAAATCAGCCTCTTCCCTTGCAGAGGTGATAAATCCCATGTGACGACATATGCCTGTCACAGCCTCCTGAAATTACAGGGAAATGATCACATCTTCCAGGCAAAACCGCTACAACAGCAGTAGGTGAGATGTAAACAGCTCAAAACTGGGGTGATTAAAAAGGAAGAAAAGTAGTCTGTTCTTAGCCCAGGCAGACTTCTCTCTTTTTTTAAACTCATGTTTAAAAGCACATTGTTCAGTACCTACCAATTTTGTTTTTCCCTTCTTCATATTTCACTCTTTGTAAGATATGGTGTACAATTCTACTTCTTGTAGCATTATTGAAGAAAGTATCTTTGTTGTGTATTATGAAGCTGCATGAAAATAAAAAAAAAGGCATCTCAGAAATACATAGTAGCACGTGTAAGGCAAATATTTAGTTACGTTACTTTTTATAGCACACTAAAAATCTACAGTATGTGAAGAAGTACAAGGAGAGTTAAAGACACTAGATTGAGACACTTCACCAGATGAAGTAATGTCAGTAACAGCATTCATTCTCTAACAAAGAATTACATGAAGAAGACTGGAGAAAGATAGAAGATATTTAAGTATTCATCATGATAAGCATAATTTTTAGATAATTCATTGAAAACTACAGAATACTTGCACAAAATTTGCAAAAACATAACATTTGTAAGTTCAGCTGTAGAAATTCACATTTGATTTATATTTCAGGCTTTTTAATTATACTTTACCATTAAGAGTCAGATGGAAACATCTACTTGATAAACCGCTCTTACTGAAAATCAAACACTATGTTAAAAATTGAAAGTATTATATACTCCTATATTTGGTCCTGGAAGCTAAAATAAAATAAAAAATTAGCTTTCAGGGGCTACTTATGCAGTTATGTATGAATGCAGGTTCAACAGTTTAGACAGAATTGTGATGAGTCCAGGAAAATAAAAAAATAAAAAACCCAAACCAAATCAAAACAAAAAAACATTTGGATAGGAGTTAAGGTTGTTTCCCTCCTCTGTGTTGGTGAAGAGCTGCAGAACTGAATATACTGATAAATAAAATGTTAAAGTCATAGACATGTCATAGAGAGATAAACCTGTAGGACAGCACACTAAACAAATCTGACCTTAACAAAGATCTTCTTAATAGGGAGCTTGTCATGGATCTGTATCACCTTCTTTTCTGCACACCATTGGATACACTGCTCAGTTTTACCCTCAGGTAATATTACCCAAAAGAAAATTTACTTTTTCAGAATGAATCTTTATCCATGGGAAATAATCTGTGGCTTTGCACCTCCACAGTAATTTGAAAAAACATAGAAGGAATCCAACTTGTGAACTTTGAGGACTCCACATGATCCCTCTTTATTACCAAAATTCTCTGCTGAATTTTCAATACAATACAATGTGTAAATTCGTTATGTTCCACTTCAAAGGCAAGTAGTAAAAAAAAAATCCCAAAATAAAAGTATAAAAGACAAGTTGCTCCAAGAGCATCAGAACAAAAGAACGTTGGTTTTCTAGAGGTTACTATCTCATGTCTCCTTTTCTGCTACACCCCAGATACTCACAGGTTTTTGTGTCTGCAATCTACTCAGTACTGTATTTCTGGCTTCCTTCCACATCCCTACTATTCCCAAAGTCCTATACATCTCCTACAGTACCTACTGAAACTGATTTGATTTATGCATATTATCCGATCACACTGGTATGTGATTTACCAATGGACTGCTACCAAACAGCAAATTCAATTGGTGTATCACAGCCTTTTCTGTATAGGAAAGTTTCAGGCCACTATTCCATTTCGAGCTGCTGTTACTTGAAAAATATGACTGTGCTTATCTTTCACAGCTACGCCTTTACCAAATTTAGTTAAAAATAACCAGTATGTAAAATAATAAGTATTAGAAGTATTTTGACAAAAAAAAATAGTGTTGTCATGTAAGTCCTAATGCTTAAGGAAATTATACTAAAAAAAACAACCTAAACTCCGAAGCAGGTAGAGCAGCACTGTTTCCAGCTGAAGCTGAGACTCTGTGTTAGGCTATTTCAGTAACAGCAGAAACAAATTAAAAGACAGTAGTAAACCAGAAATGAACAATTACAGATTTTTACACTTTCTTTAATTTTCTTTTACTGACTGACTTTCTAAGATCTTGCCTCCCAGACAGCATTGAATGTTAAAGAACTGTAAAGATAACTTATGAAATCAAAATAGTAATTGTTGTTCTAACTTAGCTATGAGTTCTTGTAGGGTTCAACTGAGAATTGGATCACCTTATCTGCGAAACTGGCAAGGTGGAACCATGTAACACCTTGATCTATTCTCCTTGTGATATAAGGTTATTTTGCTCATCTGTTATCGTGACTATCTCATACTGCAAGTAGAGGTAGCCATTTCAGCAGCTTTTCTGGGGAAGTTGTTTAATAGTTTTATTTCCATGTAGACCCTTCTATTTTCATGAGTCACAAATCCAAAATAAAAGATTATGCAAACTTAAAATCTCTCCAACAAAATAAACAAAAAATTACTTGTTTAAAGAAACATTTAGTCATTTTCATTCATTTGTAAATCATTTGTGTTTGATCTCATGTGGCCAAAAAGAAATAACCAAATGTGGCTGTGAATCAGATGTAAACACTTCAGACAATAACTGCCATGAAGAACTGTGCATATTCCAGAACTAGCAGTCCTAAAACTGTGTGAGTATATGAGCTGCAGAGGTTCTGTCCTGCCCAGTCTGGTGCCAGTAAAAGGCATCTGAGGATAGGAGGAGGAGAGGAGAGGTTTGGAGAGGTTTGGAGAGGAGATGAAGGACTCTCCATGACCAGAGTAGGCCAAGAACGTGTCCTTCAGCGTTTTCCAAGGTTACTCATAAAAACATGGGTGAGAAGAGATGCTAGTGTTCCACAAAGGTCAAAATGGTGTGCCAAAATGAGTCCTCTGGATGTCCTGGCCCTTCCCAAACAATATAATTATTTTGGGATAGAATTGTATGTGATAAATAATAAATAATAACACCCTCAAATAATAATAATCCTCACTTATTTTTGAATGAAAAAATCTTGTGGGTTTTTTTTTTCATTTACTGAACTCAAATACTCAGTATTTTTTGTGAAAATGTCTGTAGAGTAGTCCTACAAATACCAGCATCAGCATAATCAAGGGGGTAGGGACCTCTGGCACAGGAAACAAAAATAGGCAGACATGAGCGAAAGGCACCGAAAGGCTGAGAATATCTCAAGTATCCAACTTGATATGAGAATATCAACTTGATATGAGAATATCAACTTGATATGAGAATATCAAGTGTCCAACATCCCAGTTAGAGGCTGACATAAATTAGGGCAATGCCAGGGAAGTTTCAATTTATCTCAAAAATCAGAGGAATTGTTCTTGTCAGGTGAGAATCAGGCAGCTCAGTGTAGGACCCCCTTTCAACCACTACCCTTTCCTTCCATGGACATTTCTTTCTCAGAAATTTTTGTGCTCCAGGTTGTCTTATTTCTGAATGTCTCTGGTAAATCCATATTCACAGAATAGCCATCAAGGCTATTTCATGGTCTACAGCATCCAATAAAGAATTCAGAGAAAGATTTTCTCAGTCTATGAAGAATCTCACACTTCAAATTTCAGTTCACAGAGGCCAGAGCTGAGGACATTTTCAAACTAGGCGCACGTAAACATTTATCAGACATTACTGAGCTAGAAACTGTATAAGGCAGAGGCTTTCTAGTGAGTTTTTTAACCTTTGTTGCTATAAGATGGAACATTTTACTCAGCCATTCTGTTTCTGCTGCCCTTGTTAGATTTTCAATATGCTCAAGGATTTGAATATTCGTAAGAGCAATACAGCTTGTCTTCAGGCTCAGTAAGGGCTTAGGCTTTATTTATGAGACAGTTCACTGAAGGTTTTTATTGCTTTGTTGCCTCATTTGTAAGATAAAAAATAAGTAAGGATTAATAGACTATAATTTTTATTAGCCATGAAGTTAATATATATGTAGATAAAGCCAGTGATTTGTCTCACAACAGCTATAGCCATTAGCCTGGTCCTGTAAGTCTTATTTGTGTGAGGTGTCCTTACTCAAAAGGAAAATCCCAATGAAGATAATGAGAGTACTTCTGTGAGGAAAGGTGCCACAGCTGAGTCTTAATTAAACTCTCTTTAAAAATGCCAATGTGGAAAAATTGCTCTTACGTTCACACTGTAAGAGGCATGAAGAGTCAGTGAAGGTTAATTGCTTTGAAATTCTATTTGTAGCCTTCTTAATTAGACTCTGAACTGGAAACTTCAAACTATCTTTCCATGGATAACAAAGCACAGCAAACTGTTGACTAAAGAAAGGCCTCAAATTAGTGTAAATTCAACCAAGAACAAATTACCAGTGAATTCCTGTTCATACATTCTCTTTGGTAATTTTGCAGGTTGTACAAACTCCTTAATGGTAAATTTAGCTCTTGAATATTTGAAAACCCATTTGAAAAAAAATGGGTTTACTTTTCAAATTATTTTGGGGAAGCAAAAGGCAGGAAAAGGCTACTTTCTGCTGTACTGGTAAGATACACAAGCCGAAAACTGACCAGTCGTGGTCTGTTTACAAAGCTACAAAGTGAGGATGTATGCATGGACTTACCAATGTGCATCTTTGCTCTATGGGATCCACAGACACTGAAACATTTGATGTCAGACACTTACTGTACCTAAGAGGGTGTTCCAAGAAAATGCCTACTGCTGGAGGCAGTACAAACTAAGAGCACAGATGTTGTCCAAAGTAGTAATCACTGTATGAGTGGTGCATTCTTTAGCACAGGAAAAATGCCCAACTCTGTGTACTCCCAGGTAAATAACTGAAGCTAGTTACCTGTTGTTGACTGAGGCAAGAGCAGGTTTTTAGCTCATTTAACATCAGAGAAAGTAAATCATCAGCTGTAGTAGCAGCAACAAGATAAGCCTGCAGTATTCCAGTGAGAATATTACCACACATTTCTATACTTTATTTGTATGAAAGCGGGTATATTACGAGCACTTGCTCTTTATTTTCATTTTGCTTGACTTTTAACTTAAAATTTTTAACTTAAATTTTTTTTGTTTATCTAAAAGGAAATGTTTATTAATGGTTATTGGGGATTTTTCTTATCATATGCCTAAAACGGGATGAAGAATGTCTTCAGACAGAGTGGCGCTCTCTGTTTCCAATTTGGCACATCACAGCCTCAAAAGTGCCAAAGTAAAATAGAGAGTCATGAAAGTGCTGAACCTCTCTTCCATCTTCCTCTGCCCATTCCCCCAGACCAGTCTTCTCCAGATGACTTCTTAATTTAAATTGGTTCATTCAGAAATATTCATCTGAGATAGAATGAATTTAATGTATTTTTCAGGGATGCTGTGTTTCATTTCATTTATCAGGCAATTAAAACTTCCAGAATCAGAGAGAATTTAAAAAACCCATTGCAGGGCAATGTTTGGTAGCACAAAGATTTGTTTGAGAGCAGGGTTTACAGAACTGTGATTCCCCATTTATAAAAAGCCATTTATCAACATACAGTTTTTAAACTGTAGATGTATTTAAAAACAAGAATGACCACCTTGGTTCAAAATAAGTAAGTGTCCATGCAGTCCTGTGCCTTGTCTCTAATTGCAGCAGCCCCCTGATCCATCCATGATTTTGGGGTGAGGTAGCTCAGGGGAATATGGGCATAGATCATCTTGGTAGAGATGGGATTTTTTAAGATCAGTTTGAAAATCAGAGAAAGCTTAAAAAGTAACTCCACCCTGAGAGACACATATCTTGGAAATGTGAAAAAGATACAGAACGAGGCCCTCATGTACCACAAGAGGACATAGTACAAATGAGAATCACTCCATTAATCTCTGGTAAACAGGGTCATTTTTTGTTTAATTAATCCAAGTACTATATTAGTCCTCCTAATTGTGTAAATTTTTAATCTGATTTTCATTAAGCAATAAATATTTAAGTGATTTATTGAATTATATATTAAACTAATACTTAACCAGAGAGTTTATTGCCTTCAAAAGAAATCTCTAAACAGCAATTAAAAGTATTTTCCTAGCTAACATACAGCTACCTAAGAAATTGCAGCTAATTGCTACTGTTACTATTCCCAATTGACTAGCAGCTCACTACATAAAATAACTAAGATGTAGTAGAAAAACATCTAATCATGTCTGAGGGAAAACATTTTTCACATATCGTGCATTCTTGTAATTGATAATTTTCGGAATAAATGCTTTGCTATAAATAAAATCTTTTCCAAGTTGTGGCTGCAGGAAAGAGACACTACTTAGAAGTCTACCCCAAAAATTATCATTTTGTATTCCACACAATTAAATAAAAAAAAAAGTCGTGTAGAACTTCCTTCCTCCAAAAAGAGATTTCCTATTACTTAAGAAATAAGATGAATTTTGGTTTTCTATTGTACTGACAGTTTTGGGATATACCCTATAAGTCATGCCATAATCGCTGTGAAAGAAAACCTGAAGCCATGCTGCAAAACATATTTAGGCACATCTCACAAATGTCATTCTTGTATTTTCTTCTTTGTCTGTTTTCAAGGGAGGATGGACAACTAGCTCTTAAAACAAACAATTCTTTTCAGAAAGCTAGCCTTTCTCCACATTGGGCCTTTTTCCATCTGAATGAGAAAGAAAAACGCAAGAAAAAAAAAGACGATCGTATCAAGACCTACTAAAACTGCCCGTGCTCCTTACACATCAGTACTTAAAAAATATTAGTTCCTATTGAAAAAAGGACTGATCAACCATTGTTGGGTTTACTCTTAACTATTTTCCTCCCTAGACACTGAATTGTAAGTATTGTCAGTCATCTGTCTTTCCATGCTTTTAAAAGCAGCTATCATAAATGAAGACTGTACTCAGACCATGTGATAAACATCCTCTGTATCAGACTGGAGACCTACACGCAAAAGCTGTGGCTACATCACAAAAGATAAACTGCCTGTTCTTTGATGATGTGAAAAACATCTGAAGCTATGAAGAATGGAAGAAATAAGGGATTCTTGACCCAACTCCATAAGTAACTGCCTATGACAATTATGTAGCCTCCATTATAACTGCATTGTAACGGCAATATGATATGGCAAGAACACTGCAACAAAGCCTTAACCACCCCAAATATGAAAATGTATGAACTTTTCTTACTGTTGACAAAATGCATGCTGAATTATCATAACATTACCGTAGATGGCAATTCTTAATTTCAGCATCTCAAGAATTTCAGTAATTATTTAACTTATTTATCTTATATTCACATTCCTAAAAACATTATTGTGGTTCTCTGGATTGAAAATTAAAACATCTGCATGCAGCACACTAGACAAATATTGAACAAGTCACTGTATTTCAAAATTCTAGTGAAGCAAAACAAGACAGATGCAGCCAACAGGCTGGAGCATGATAGGAACACAATTGCTGTCAGAGCAGGAATCTTTTGGGAGAAGGAGGATAGTTCAGCCAATATTTTATCAGTCCCCACAAAAAAGGAAAAGAAGACTACACGCAGAAAGTAAAACAGAAAATGTTGGGCCTGTTGGGGAGTAAAGCTTCCAAGTCTGCAATTATGTAAAAGAAGTGCCAAGCAACAGCAGGAGTGTTAATGAAACTAACACAGTACTTAATAAATCCCTCATGCCAGTTTACAAACACAAACATGAGCCAGGTAGAAGAATGAAAAAAATATTCTGGTTCATATATGTCAATTTTGCTTTCAGCCATGAAAAAATACCGAACCCCTTTCTTATGTGCAGTAATTTTACAGAAAGTTAGCAGTTAATATTACTGTTAATAAAAATATTAATACTGTCCCAATTTATTAATTTTTTTATTATCACTAGTCTACTCTCAAACTAACTTGCACCTACTCTTCATCTTGCAGGGCACAACAACTGACCCATCTTTTTGCTCAATTATCAAACAGGCTTCTACTGAAATTTCCCTGGAGTTTTGCACCTGTTCTTGTTTTTCTGCTGTTGGAAAGACACTACTTGTGGTAGAGGTTTATGTTATTCATTCTTATTGCAGTTAATACATCCAACCCCTGAAAGATTATTCATTCAATGTGAGGCATTTTAGAGCACTATGAAGTTGGCTTCTCCTTGAATAAAAACATATATTTCAGAATTTTGGCTTTGAGCTACCTGTAATTCATTCTGTTAGTATCCTTGTCAGTGCTGCCTATTCTTTGTGGTTTTGCTCTCAGGTAACAATTCTTTCCCATATCACAAACACTATAACTACCCATAAGACATCCAAAATTTGACACCCCTTAAATTCAACATGAGCACTGAAAGTCATGTGGAGCTTTTTCTGTTCTGCATTTTGCAAGTGAATAAAGGCTTCTTGTAGTCAAATGATTTGTCAGTGACATTGGTGCAACACTGGTATGCTTGGAAAAGTGTCTGATCAGACCTATTGGTTTATACTGATAGGTCTAAACACTGGCATTTTGCAAGCTGTTTTGCTTCCATAAAAGTGAAAGTGAAACACAGAAAACCTGACATTGTCTGTTTTCTTTGGAGTTCTGTTTTTTCTACAGTCATAACTAGGAATGAAATGCCATATCGGTATTTCAACCATCAGTGCTAGAAGGACTAATTTTGATTATGCTAAAGATATAGAAGTGCTAAGAAAAGAAGTTTTAATCACATCTTTAAGTTAAAAAGAACAACTGCAATTCTGACCTGAGAGAAAATGGCTGTTTGACTACTTTAGGGATGTATTTGAAATTCCAGTGAATTAAAAGGAACTTTCCCACAGATTTCTTTAACTTTGAGCTGGACCTTTAATTAAGAGAAATGCAGACTCTCTCCCTTTTTGTGACAAAGAACTAATATGAAGGCACTAGTCTTTAAGACATGAACTAAGAAATTGATTTTTTCAAAGGTGTATCCAGAAGGAAAAGTTTTCATCTTGCCATTGTAATAAAATACTCACTGATGAATTCTTTGTTGGCTGAATGGAGCAGTATAGCAGTCATTCTCCTCCAGATCTGGCAGTGTTTCCTTGTCCAGTTTCATTGGCTTTCTGGGCAACCATCCTCGGAACCTGCTTATTTGTTTCTCGATCCTGCAGCACATGAAAAGTGTGAGCATTTGAAATAATGGTTTTTGTCACTATATTACTGAGCACAAGTTGTCAAACCAGGCCACTTAATATTTACAACTAGAAAAGATGCAATGTCTGTTGACTTTTTTTGAGGTAGACCAAATTATACACGCTGAACTTAACTGTTAATAATCAGCTTTCAGCAGTGGAGCATCTTATTTTGTTTCGACACTGCTGATGGTACTTGCTGCTATAATCTTATTAAGCCCAGTAAGCACCTGGCATGTCTCTAAACCTTTATTTCTCAGCTTTTCAGGTAGCTTAAAGTTCAGGTTTAATTGACACAGTAGATTTTGGACATCTAAACATTAGAACATTGGATACTGTGACAGAGATCTTTGACAGCTAAACCCCACCAAGTTACACCCCTTTACTGCTCTCTGTACAGATTCTTACCTTGTAACTGATGCTATTAAAAAATAGGCTACTTTGTTCATTTGGTTCAATTGCAGTTTCTTGCAATTCTACAACCTCCATGAAACCAGCATACTCAGTGTACAGGTTAGCAGGTGACTGCTATGCAGATTCTTACATTTGGAAGGTGAAAGCACACTATGATCAAGCTGGAGAAAGGGCAGATTTAACTACAAGTGCAGTCATGCAAAGATACGCAGTGAAATGAAGGGAAGAATCAGGCCTGATTGGAGAAGACAATCTAAATAAAAGTCAAATCCATACTAAGATCCTGGAATGAAAAACGCTTAAGAAAGATGATACATCCGGCACAATGAGTCCTGCTCTCTCAGAAATCCCTAAAAACTTCAAGTCCTAGTGATCCCAGGCTGCAAAAATCACAGACTCCAGATTATGGGCTACGCAGGTACTTCAGTAACTGGATGACTCTTTTCAGAACTGGACCTAAAGGGCAAGAATTGACTTCTTTTGAACTCAAAGTTCAGTTCTGGATGAAGCACAAGAACTGGAAATGTGGTTTGTTTGTTTGTTTGTTTGTTTGTTTTGACAGAAGCCGGTACAATAATTCTATGACCAGCAAATGCTGAGAGCTCTGCACAGTCAGTTTGAGGGAGGGTGTGTGAGAAAGTGACATGAAAGTATTACATACTTTAATTTCAAATACATATAGTATTTGCTGAAATATTTGACCTTCTCTCATCAGGTATTTTTACCTTGGATGAGAAAGCTAATGCTTGTTTTTAAACATGGACACACTTAAAAATTGTAACCAAATCAGCTCTACTTGTTTTGGTCCCATTTGTGTATTTTCAATCTGGGAATAGCATGATGGAGGGAAATGTGTTGCGTGGATGCAAATTTATCATCAGGACTGTTTGGAAAAACAGGAATATATATGTAAACATAACATAAGATTTACACTAAATTAATCATAAACTCTTCATGGGCAGTGTTTGCACTGACCCAGCAGTTTGGAGCACGGGAGGAGGTAGTTTGCAAATGTCTGTGCAGGTGAGATGTCAGATCCCAGGCCTATAAAGGGCCCAATTGTAACTCTCCAGTTGCAGCACCCAGCCTGACATCCTTGAGTTGATCTGTGTAGCCACTGATAGGAGTGTCAAGGGAAAGTTCTCTGCAGGGGAAATCCCTGGTTTTTGGCCTCCAGTTTGTCCTCTGTAAATGCCACCAGCTCTGTGCTACTATATATTCAACAGGCTTAGTGTGTCTGGGTATGGAAAAGGGAAGCAAATCAGGAAGAAGGTTTTTCTAAATATCCTGTTCCATTCTTGCTAACTAAAATAATCTGAATTCTCTAAGCTATTAACACCCTTGTGAATCTGCAATCCTTTCCCACTCATCCTGCAAGTCAATGTGTACATTTGAGATACTGCAGGTTTATCACACCACACAAGCACTCACAAAGGGACTGAGTGCTTTCCCCACTTAAGAGGAATGCATTATTCCTGTTGGCTTCTCACTGAGCATACCCAGAATTTTAGTGGTTTGTCATTCCCAAGACTCAGATTATTTGGCATGCTCAGTGAACCTGTTGGCAACAGAGGTCTGAGAAGGCTGCAAAACCTTTCTACAAGGCACAGAACATGCAGTACAGCAGGGAAAACATCCCCCCCCCCCCCCCCCCCCAGTTATCTCCTTGAAAAAGAAAAATGACAAAATTTTTAAATTGTCTGCAGCTCATTCCAACAGTGCCACCAATCAGCAGTGCTGGCTTTGTATTCTACAGGAACATCTTTCAAAAGGAAACAGCTGAAAGAGTGGTGTTGGTGCTAACACAGACACTCAGTGTTAAAAATCTACTATTTTTTACTACTTCTTCAAGGCTTAGCCATGTCTCATTTTCATTTATAGAGAAGCTTAGCTACAGCTGAATAGAGAAACAGTTTGGAAAGTGTGACCTACACAGGAACAATAGGGTGGATGGAGTGATGAAGCATTAGCCACTTAAAACAGTGTTTCAAATACAGAATTTCTTCCACTTCAATCCTGCCCGTGTCCCCAAGTCTAGTCTTTAGTTAGTACTCTCTTTCTGAATACATATTGTGTTTAACTAACACAAAGCATTTCTCGAATAATTTTAAATAAACTGTTTTCTCACTATGAAGTGGGGTAGGCATAAAATCATTTTTCAAAGGAAAGAGAAAATTAGGAAAATAAAAAAAAGTTTTTAATTGAGACTGATTTTTATCTGTGGGTCAGCTTCCACAGAACCTTATGCATATTCTAGTGCTAGATATTGTATTAGTTTAATTTTAAACACAATGCAGGTGCTGGATAGGCACCTGATACCTCTCCTTTCCTTTAAAATACATAAGGGGAATCTTGTTATCTGAAGTTTTGAGATCACTAGAATTTTCCAAACAGAAAATTCAAGTCGTGTTGACAAGTTGCAAGAGACCTGCTCTGGGTTTTGTCTTGTGACAGGCCCTCTCTAAAATACATTTGCCCAAGTTACAATATGATGTTTGTCTTAGCTCAAAAAATGGATAAAGGCTTCAGGTACTTGTAATCTACACTGAACTAGGAGTATAGGAAATAGATACTTTTATTGAAGCTGTGTATCTAAGTTTCACATAAGTGAAAATAAAGCTGAATGTTTTCTTTTTTCCCACTGGGGCTACTCAGTTATAGCTTTTCTACCTCAAGTAGCTATTTATAGATCTGAACCCAAGTGTTCTCATTATTAAGGAACTAAATACTAGTAAAAGATAATACCTCTTCCCATTGAGAAACTGAAACAGAAAATGAACATGAAGCAAAACTTGGTACACCACATCTAAGTATTAGTCTTCATCTACTCCTTCTTGACCTTCTCTCATCAGGTATTTTTGTCTTGGATGAGACATTGCTTTAATCAAAGCACCCATATCCTTATTAAAATCAAGACAAATGTCAAAGTTAACAGCCACTATACTATTTATTGTAAGGTGAGAATGGAAAGAGGAGGAGTATCAACAAATTTCAGAAGAATTGCGTATACCTATTACCTGGTACCAAGAGGTAAAATGTCTTAACTCCACAAAGTGCTCATTTGGTACTTACTAATATAAAGAAGCAAATATTGTAATGTGAGATCAGTGCTGGTACTGTAAAGTCACCAGCACACTGTGACATATTTAATATACAAAATACTTTTTAATATGTTCATACAGCACACAGTGATAATATGTGATTTGTTTTCCCATGGATGTGAAAATAATGACATTATCTGCAAAGTGATATAGCTCTGTACTCCAAAATGCAGATTTTTCAAATTAATTCTTCCCTCTAAGAGGTCCTTGGGAATATTTCCACTGACCTCAGCTTGACACAGTAAATCAGGTGCTAGACCCTTTTGAAAACAACATCACCAGCACTGTGGCATTAAATGCCAACGTATGATCTGGTCTTTGCCAAGCCTGTATGATTTTTAGGCTTTTTGGAGATATTTTCTTTTAATTGTTCAAGGTATCAAAAAGGAAATGCAAACTGCAGCACTGAAAGTGTTTCAGTGCATTAAGTCAGACACAAACCAGGCATCAAACACAACTTTAAAGATATTTAATAATTGAGTGAAAGCACTTCAAAGATTTTTGGAAAATACTCATCTCTCAAGCTCAATAATGTTACACCAGAGATGAACTTGGTTCATTGCCTTCCTATCTGCCAATAAAGTACCAAGCATCCCCACAGAGATAGCAATAAATAAATAATGCCATCACTATTACAAATAAGCAAGGTGTATGGAAATGAACAAAAAGCTGTAACTGTGGTACTCTAACCCCAAGAAACTCCCTAATGAGCTACATGAAAAGAAAGAGATACAGTGTTTGCACTAACATACTTACTCTTCTTTATAAAGTCTATCGACTATAAAATATTTCCTTATTCCTAAAGAAGGTATCACTGATAAAATGAATTGCCTCTTTTACATTGCAGATGCCTTAAAAATGCCACTTCTTTATTATTTTTTTGCAGATGTCCTAGTGTGTAATCACTCCCTTCACCCTTCCTACAAACACAGCTAATAAACTTTTCCTTCCAGCTTGACTTTATTTGGGTCCAAATGAACATAAACTGGATTGGCATAAAAATTGTACTCACCTATTCATGAACTTGTATCGGCGGTGCAGGTAATAGATTTTTCTCCTGGAAGAACAGCAAAAATGAAGCCAGTCGAGAAGAAAACCCATCGTCAGTTACAGTATGAACTAGCAAGGAAGGAAAGGAGATTGAAGACAGAAGCCTGTAAGAGGTGGAGGAAGAGACTAAAAGAGAGATTAACAGAACTGTCACAGGAAGCCACACAGACTCTGGTGGCATTTGAATTGCCAGAAGTTCATAATTTTCCCTTTGTCTCCTCCTTTTCTGCTATTTGTCATGTGTGAAAGATGGGGACCCAAAGACGTTTCTATTTGGAGAAGTCCATAAGCTGTTGAAGGAATCCTATAGGACTGACACAAATATGGATAAATTATCTGACAGCTACTAGTGAATTATTAAAGCTGTATTTGTTGAAACACAAAGGGAAATCACGTAGGAAAGCCAGGAAAGCTGTACCTTATGTTGCAATGTGCCACAACACATGCGGTACCGAGCAAGATCAGTGATTGCTGTTGGGGTAATATCCCTTGAAACAGAATACAGGCTACATAAGCAAATGTGCATGTGTTCAGCACCCTGCCAAGTGTGCAGCCACTCCCTCTGCTACTCACACAGGCACAGTTGATTTCTGTTGTCAGTGAAATCAGTAAGACGTGTAATGTGAGTGCAATCAGTAAGCATGTGATGAACAAGTGAGCAGACAGAGGTATGCAGACTGATGCTGGATCCACTCTCAGTGAGTTTCCTGACCAGCCTTGCAGTGCAGAGTGGCCCCCTAACCATCATGTGTAGATCCAGGACAGGGAGTCCACCTCCTGTCCCACTCTCCTGCTGGCCCCTCTTGCTCTTCTCCTAGATGTCTATAACACCACAGCTGTCAGGATCTGAGGGCTCTTAAGTGTGAATTTGGACTGACACTCCTTACTGGAAGATTTGGATGCCTGCCTGAACTTTGGTTACCTCCTCCAGGGGCTGACTTTGTCATCATAGAAGGTCATTGCTAAATCAAGGTGGTTTCTGTGTATTCTGAGAGGCTCCATTGTGTATTGCTGAACTGTACCACATTTGGAAAATGAAGATTTACACCACACATATTCTGAATGTAGCATAGTAATGGTGTTAGAACCTTGGAAGCAAGCCCTCTAAAATAAGAGAGCACTGACGCTTTATAAACTGTGGGGAAAAAATCTGTTAGTATTCCAGGTTAATTTTCAGAATTTTTGGCATTATTTTTGTTGGCAGAGTCCGTATTGTGTTGGTGAAATGACATTTTCAAAATTATTTCATGTTGGCCAGCCTTCTTTTGATAGTGTTATTTATCTTGCTCTATTCAATAGGAGCAGAGAAGAGTCAAAGCTAAGTGTTACTGAAGATGCTATCCACTTCTTGATTTTGCTTTAAATATTCAGAGGTATCCACTCTTTTGGCAACCATACTTTGAAACAGCATTGATTTCAATCACTGATGCATGGACCTTGCAGGATTCCAGCCTGAAATATCATGAGTGATAAGCAATCAGCAGCCCTTAAAACAAGGGGTTGCACAAAGGCATCTGGATACAGGCAGTCTAGACTTGTGGACACTTTGTAAAATTCTGGTCCTCGTTTTTAAATGGTAAACAGTAGTATTGTTTTTAAAATAAAATTGAAGAGCCTGCCCACCAGACATTACAGAATCACCACAATTTCCTCTTAACAATACTCTCATTGTGGTTGTAGAAAGAATGAAGCTGTGATCCTGAAGCAATTAAAGAAACCTTTAGTATTTTCAAAGCTTTCTGTATCATCTGTATGGCACCTATTTTGCTATCTGCTGAGTGATTAGGAAAGAATAAGCTGCTCAATGACTAAAATTGAAGTTCCTGATGTATTTGTGAATCATGAGACCTTACCCTGCTACTGGGACAGGTCCATCTCAGTGAATGCCACAGAAGTCAAAGGAGACACACTTTTGGCCTAGCCTGTTGTTTCTATGGCTAGAACACCTTTAAAAAAGAATATTAATATCTTGCAATGATTTGTGATGAATGGTTTTAGAATTTTCTCTTTAGCACTAAAAGCACAAGAAAGAGCAGCTGAAGATTTACTGTGAAAATGAAAACCAAAATAAATACAAAATAAACCTACAATTTTGTCATTTGTACATATCCATTTTTCCTTGCAAGTTCTGTACTGCTACAAGTTGTCTCATACCAGAGGTGTTTTTCATCCTTAGGTAAGAAAAAATCAGAAAGACTCCTACAAAGGGCACCAGCTTACTAGTTCCATATTCTGAGTCTGATCCTTTTCTTCCTCAGGAGTAATTCCATTAAAATCAATGGAGCTTTACATCTATAAACCCTGCTAATTGAAAGAAGAATCAATGCCTCTTAGTTCATGGGTTTTGGCCAGTTTCAGTGGAAGTCTTTATGCTACTTTAACAGTTCGGACAACCAGCAGAATGAAAACAATGTTTTACATAGAAAATTTTACCCCAACATGCAAATAAAATTAAATTAATAAGAAAAATAATCTGAATCTCAATGTGGAATTAATTTGGTTGTCAGTATACATACTCTATTTTCTCCACAGAAAAAAGCATTTAGAGTCTGAATTGTTCTCCTATTGGATGGGTTATTATTTATACTTATTTATGGGATACTAATTACATAATTACTATACAAGCATTTTATGAGTGCATACCAGATACGTTCAACAGACATGCACTCTCTGTGCTGCCTTACGTACCTGGATCTTCTTGACCTCCCATTGATTTCAATGAAATGTCCATTTAAAAAACAGCAGCGCACAAGTATGCAGGGGGCTCCAGCATTGAAGGGGTTAAAGGGCCTAAGAATAGAATACCCCATGAAAACAGCTTCACTGCTACAGCCCATCTTAATCTCAAATCAGTATTATACTGAAATTGCAGGCTTTAACAAGAAACAGCAATGAACACGGTATCTAAGGTACTCCATTTATATTTTCTAAAGATGTGTGGTATCTTAAAGAAGAGCTTGTCCATGTGTATTTTGGTATTATCATATTAGCTTTACAGTACAGTGTGACTTTGGAAGTTGAGACAAGACACAACTACACCTACCTGAAAGGCATTCTTACATTCATCAGTTCAGCATATTTGCCCAGGACCTCCCAAGGGGCATGCAGTTTCACAAAGATGATGTCACTGTTTGTTAGAGATGACTGCAAGAGAAAAACAAAACAGCCACCAGGGCTTACTTTTTCAAGCAAAATGGGAAGAAGCCGTGGTCAGAGGTCAATGTCTTGTGTCACCCTTCCCAGCTCCCAATTCTGCCTCAAATGTGTAGTTCTATCAGTATTTTGTCGACTCATTTTACTTTTGCTTTCCTGAAACCCATGCTGTGACTCCGTTCTGACCTGCATGTGTGTTTCCTTCACATGGAAAAGAGGACATAGAGGAGAGACTGACGTGCATCTATGGGTTAGTCAAGTGTTGAGTGGAAGTAAGGTTGGCGGGTAAATCTGGGTCAGAAAGCTTGGTCCTGAATTTCAGTCAAAAGCTAAATGGCAGGTCAAGACTGATGCTTTCAACTGATATGATTTTATGTGTTCACACAGAAGTGCAGATGTGTGGAGGCACATCTAGCAACCAAGACAAGTTTGTATGACAGTGTGGTTTTATTTCTCTTGCCTCACGTGGACAAATAATGAAGTCCAAGCTACCGAGCCATGGTTTTCAGCATCTCTTCCTCCTGCTTCTCTCTTGGCCACATGAATTCTAAGTGTTAGAACTAAAGCCAGTGGGAGAAAACAAAAATTGATGCTGTCTAAAGCATAAAATATTGTCCAGATTTGTTGCTCAGAGAGGTCAAGGGCCATGACTATGCCAGCAAGATCTCTTCCCAATGCTACCATCTTCTTTACTATGGATTGTACACAGTATGAAGAGAACTGTATGTAGGGTGTGCACATCAGAATGGCTGTTACCTAACAGAAAGCTGTATGGCAAAGATCAGTGAATATGCAGCAAAGAGGAGAAGAGAAGAAATTTAGCTCTGTTTGCACTCAGGAGGAGACACAGTGCTTTACAAGAAAGCTACATCAGGGCTGGCTGAAGCTGATGCGAGAACACAGAGAGCCACATGATAATACTGGAAGATAAAATGTTCAAATTCTAATGAAAATTAATGACATTTATGTAAAATTACAGTTTTAGACAACCAAATGGATGGCATTCCAAGAAATGGGTGAAGATGTACTTAGTACGAGAAAAAGTAAGTATGAATTCAGAAAACCAGGCAAGAAAATTGTTAGTTAGCTTTGGGGATGATTTCCTAGTTTTTTAGGCATTGTATTATGTTCAATGTTTCTCACATTAATTTTTGGTTAACACAACTTACTGGGGGTTCTTAAATCTAGTATTGATTATCTGGGAACTACTATGACTATGTGGTTGGGAGGCTAACATTTATATTTTTGATGCCCTTCCTCCATTATCTTGATAGATGCTGAAATTATTGAAACTGCTATAGCACATTCATGTCCTTGGAGTAGCTAAGACATTACTACTAGTTTGTGACATGATAGGAATGAAAGCTCCAACAGTTAAGTTACATATGTATGATTTTCTTTAGCACATCAAAAAAAAAAGGAAGAAAAAAAACCCCAACTCAATCACTACAGAGGTAACATTTTTAGACAAATATAATATTGGAACATAAAGAACACAGAGAAATATCTGTACTCAGAGTTTCACTGGGCTGCATGAAAAAATGGATTTAATGGATAAAGAAACAAGTGACTTTCTGGTGTTAAAAACTGTGGAAAAAAATCTTTTGCTGATGAATTTGTAAAAAATATTTCAGTACGAAACGATACAGCAGCAACAAAATGCCCCCAAGAGACTTGCTTCAGAGACAATGAATTCACTTGTACTCTTTCCATTGACTTTAATGGATTCTAAATCAGGTTCTAATGATGTTTTTCCTTTATAGGTACGTTTCACAAATTAACTTATATTTTCCCATAAGACTTCAGCAAGTAGATACCACAAAACCAAAACTAAATTTTGCTGCTCTAAAAATCTCCTGCAAACTGCTCTCTCAAAGATCAGGTTAAGTCAACAGTGGAATGGCAATTTTGTGATAAACATCTTGGATTAAAAACAAAACAAAACACAATCCATCAAAACCCCAAAGAACCATCTAACAAGCCCAGTATACAGAAGAAAACTACAGTCCTGACACACCAATAAAAACTGAGAAGTGGAAGAAATTATTAAAAACAGCCTATAGACTTAGTGATGGCTGTTAAACAGGAAGCTTATAGGTATTTTCCAGCACACTGTAGTTTAAGTCATACTAGATATGGCAGCCAAACATACCTTATGAAGATGCTGTTTCACAAACGAACACTATCTTCATCTAAATTTTATTTCTTATGTGTTATGTTTTTATACAGAAACACAAAAACTTCCAAATAGTTATCACAATACAGATGTTTAAAGAATATTTTTTTACTCAATATGTTGCAGTTATTTTATCAGCTTTGTCAACGGAAGATCTAACCAAAATACATTTGGGAGGTTCAGTTATATTCAGGAGAAAAAAAAAACAAACAACACTGAATTATTAATATGGAAATCCATTTCTCTTTGGTTTGCTCATATTGTGTTCATAAAGAACAGCACTAAACAAGGCTGAGAAAAACAAGATTGGAAAGAGAATAACAAATCCAGATGAAGGGCCAATTGAACGAACTGTCACTCTTGCTTAATCTAAGGAGAAAACAGCTAACCAAAATATCTGGAAAAAAATAGCATGAACATCATCTTAGTTCCAAAAATAATCCAGTGAATAAAATCTCCTAAACTTTCTTGGTTAGATTAGTATTTAGACACAGTATCCTTCAGCTTATAACTCTCATTGAGAGGAGAGGAGCATTCTTCTGTAATGGACCTAAGGTTTGGTTCATTGAATGGTTTGGAGATATAAACTCAATTTCACATTATGGGAACACGCAAACAAAAATCAATGTAACATTACTCCCTTTTGAAATTTAACTAAGACAACTATTGACATGAGCAATCTGCTAGAAAGTGATATTTTGATGATGAAGAAAGAAAAACAGAGGAATCAAGGGGACAGACAATGAGATAAAACACTTAGCAAACACAAAAATGGAATAAGTGTTTGGAATTGACTTGTGGCACCAGTGCCTATGGAGTTATCACCAAGCAATAACAGTCAGAGCACCTACTATCAAACAAATTGGTTTGATCAAACTGATCAATCAAATCAAATTGATTTATTGAGGACGAATACCCATAACAAAATAGATTTCTTCTTGTCAGTAATAACATTCTTGCTGGTTTTTAGAACAGTGCAAACTCTGGGTGAGAAGAGACTTATCAGAACTAGAGAACCACAGACTCATCTAGGTTGGAAGGGACTTCTAAGGGTAATCTGGATTTAGGCTCTTGCTGAAGAAGGGCCACCTGAGATCAGCCTGCTCAGACAGGGGCTTGTCCCATTGAGTACTGAATATCTCCACAGGCAGAGACTTCACAGCCTCTGGGCAACCCACTGACTGAAACTGGCTAGAGGAAAGAATATTTTCTATGGAAGAATGGCTCTCTTCTCTAGAGAAATACTGGATTAAAACTACCAGTTTCCAGGATTGCATTCTTTAAAAAACAACTTATTTCTTAGAAGAAATTTATTTAATTGTTATTCTCATTGAGAAACTGTAGCAAGGTGCATTTAGTTTAATTGAACCCTGATCTTCGAAGTGGGTTTGTATGGTGGAATTCAGATGATCAGAATCTGGGTTACAGATAGTCAATATACTTTCTGGCTTCACTGACAGACCACTTTTGTACCATATCATCGCTGCCAGTCGTAGAATACAGGCCGTACCATAAGACCACAATTATAGATTTGCCCTTCTGGCAAGACTATCTTTCTGTTTTACCATTAAGTTTATAAAACATTTTTATTTCCCAAAGAAAACCAATCAAACACAAACATGTTTAAAAACTAAGCTCCATATTCTTCTCCAATATCACAAATATAAGGAGTGGAAGAGACTAAAGGGGGGCCATTTATATAACTCCAAAAGCAGAAACACCAGCTTTGGTGAGTTACAGTGATCAGGTTAAGGAAAACTTGCAAAGTTCAGGTTCTCATTTTCCTTCTAAAGAAAGCACAGAGTGGTGATAACTGCTGTTTAATTTCTGGCTACTAAACACACACGTACTCCTGCAAGCATTCTAATGCTTTTTGATGGCAGGAGTTAAACATAAATATTTGTTATTGACCTGACTCTGCTCATTCTGAACTTACCATTGCTAGCTTGAATGGAAGCAAAGTTATGCTGACATTGAATGTCTCTTGAAAAGCCCATATTTTGCTGTATTTGCAGACTGCCTTCCAGGAACAAGGCTAGAAATTAGTATCTTTTGTCAAATACCCTTTTGAACATTCTCCTCCTGCTAACTAATTTTAGTTAATCTTCAATAATATTGTCTAGTCATTTTAAGACAAGAACCACTGTAGGTACTCATCTTGATACAAGCATTTCTTGAGTCTAAAAGTTAAAGAGGTGAGAAAACAGATTCACAGGATACAACCTTGAAAAAGGGTAAAATTACAGTGCCTCCAGTTGAATGGTACCATTGTTTATTTGCCTTGAGGCTAATAGGCAGGTTTTAATTTAGATATGAATAGCAACAGGGGAAAAAAGTTAAAAAGACAGATTGAAAAGAGTTCTTTAATTTTTGGTAAACATAGCTAATTTCTGGAAAGACCATACTGCAGCAAAAGCCAGAAAAGGAGAGAAAATCAACATACTTCCTCTAGTAACAATTCTTTCTATAGTCTAGTTCTGTATGATGTCTGAGTGCAGAGTAGTAAATAATAACTACTACAGGTTCCACCGTTTTTGATAACTACTCTGTTATCTTAAAAGCACAGATTGATTTGCCTTAAGTGGAAAAAAACCCCCAGTAAATTTTAGTTGATTAAACTGTTCTTCTTCAGTCAAATCAAAGTACTCCCAGTAAATTTTAGTTGATTAAACTGTTCTTCCTCAGTCAAACCAAAGTACTTGTAAATTCACAAGGGTAATTCCACAGAACAGGAAAAGCAGCAGGAATATGCTGCACTTTTCAAGTGCATAGACTACCACTGGGCAATTGTTTAGGTACTGTCAATATATGTTCGGTTTCAGGGAAAATATTACATACACACAAGCGTTTACCTCCATGTTCATGCCTCTGAGGAATCTAATAAATAGCAGTGCTAATATCTTTCACACACGTACTTTCAACCAGAAAACGGGTTTAGTGAAAAAGGGGAATACACTGTTCACATTTTAGTTAGGATTTTAAGAAACTTTTGACTTAAAAGAAACCTTAGGGCAAAAGCAGAAAGAATGAAAATAAGAATAAAAAAAGAAAGCCCCAACCAAAAAATAGAAAGCTGTTGATGAAAACAATTTTGATCTGAGGACACTGACATGTAAAATGCAGAATAACTTGATTTAAGGATTTAAGCCACATGATTACAATTTAAAATAATTTTTACATGAAATCTCACGACAAAATACGATGATGAAGTAAAGCTTCATTTTTACTTTGCAAAGTACTTCCAGAGGTTCTGCTTCAGTGGGGTCAATAAAGAAGGCAGGTGGTTGCTTATTGCCAGTATTCAGGCAATGTGTCATCTAATCCAACTCAGAGCAGGTGGCATTGTTACAGTGTTTAATTTCTGGCAGTATTTGACAGGATCGCAATTCTGAAACAGAACAAGGGGAAACACTTGCAAATGTCCTTCCATGTAGACAAAAATATATGAGTGGGCGGACAACTCCAAGAACAGGGTAGTTTACTTGAGTAAAATGCAAACACCATCTCACTGCTCAAATTTACTGTGCAATGACGAACTCAAAATCTGCAACAGAGAGATACAAATCCAAGATAAGAAAAAATGTGAGAAAGGATGCCTTTAATTCCAACTAATATAATATAAATCCACTGGATGGATCTCACAGTAAGGTAACTTAGATGTAGGAAATCAACCATAGAAACAATATCCTCTGACTTGGGCTTCACTTCCTGGATAGAAGAATTAGAAATATCTGCAGGATAACTGTCTCAACAGCAAAGGTTGATCTGACTGTGAGGTAGCGATAAAACCTTTCTTGATAATCCCATCAGCAAATACTGAATGAATACAGGTTTGACCCACCTGGATAAGATTTCAGTGGCAACATTTCAGTAAGCTAATATGGATTTTATCTGACAAATATCTTTTAATTCCTCTGGACTGGAAAATTGCTATAAATCTGTGAAATCATTATTTGCATATTTAAAAATGCAGATGGCTAAAACCTCTGAGCACAAATATGTATTTTATTTATGAACACAGATTTGATATTGTCTCCTTACATGAAACATCAGTTATGGGCTGCAATTTTAGAATAAAAATGTTAATATTTTATACAGTGATAGTTGAGTTCATTAAATCTATGGGCCAAAAAAAGGTCTCTTATGTACAATATTTTACTTTTGGCATCATAGGCCATTTAAAATACATCATATAATTGAACTACATTTTATAAGGCATCTTTCTTTGTGATTTATCCCAAGAGCAAAATATAAAGCCAACATTTTTCCAAAATGGATTTATGTCTCATTAATAATTTTTTGAAGGAGAAAATACTTACATGCAATGAATTGTCTATTAGATATTCATGTTTGCTTTTAGAGGCTTATTGTAAAAATATTGCATTGGCGAAGAAAAAGGCAATTTATTTTTTGTCCAATTCACAAACTTAATAATCAATCAAACACACAAAACGTACAGGCAGGCTTATTATAGCTTTTGCATAAAAATAACCTAGAGAAAATTGAACAAGCTGCTTATCATTGCATCATGGAATAATATAGGTCATCTAGTCAAATCTCCTGATCTAAGCAAATAGAGTGGTTTGTGGAGTCTTGAATATCTCTGTGGATGGAGACCTTGTAACCTCTCTGGGCACCAGAGTGTCTCTGGACAGGAAGGCCACAACTGCACTCCCACGTGGATGCAGAAGTGTTTGCAGCAACCCAGGTTCTGAGCACGTGCCCATACTCAAGTAATACGAAGCTCTTTGGTTGTCCAACTCCATCTTCAGAGTCTTGTTTCTCAAATCATACAGTCAAGGAAGACAAGAAATAGTTATATGGCTATTAAGCTACACTCAAAGTCTTTTCACTGCCAACCCTTTCCAGGATGCAGTGAACTCTTCTGTAGCTGTCTGTGTCCCTCTGTATTTGACAGTGTGATTCAAAATTCTTTCTAAATAGAGACACAAATGAGCTCAACAAGAACATAGCTGAGGAAGAGCCTACTCTGAATGACACTGTCAGGGGAGAGGCTTCAGTCCACTCTACACAAAACAATAAAGCCCCAGGTTCTTCAAGTCAGCTATACATCCACAACATGAGTAATTACAGGCAGAGATGTTAGCCCTGGCTGTAGTGGGAGTAGTGGGGTAATGCACATGCATGTTAGCATGGCTTATTAGGTTGTGTGCTATCCCATGCTGATATGACTATCTTACCTAAGTCAGTTGGTAATGCCTGGATGAACACATATGCCTCTGCTCTCCAGGAAAGTTAGAGAAGAGCACTCTGATAGCACCTCCTCAGACTTAATGCAGGTTCCCATTTTCCAGGAAAGAAAAAGCACCAAGGAAAAAGCAAGACCCAGTTAAATGAAGGGGAAAGTTGTATGTGAAGAATGTAAATCATTCACAACTCTACTAGTTACAGTTTCCCATAAACTGATAGTCTGGCTACTCAAATGCCTGTTCCCTCGACTCATATCTCAATTTTCTGTGCCTTGTTTATCTTACTGCTAGGATTATTAGAATCAGAAAGAGTTTGAGGAGCAATCTTCTGATAATTCATTTCACATTGTTCAACTCCTTGCTGCAAAACTCTTCTGCCTGGCTCATTTAAATACAGAGACATCAACAAGACATTTTTCCCTCACTTCTTCCATGTTATACAAATAGCAAAAAAATACAAATATACAAAGTCCTTTAATAAGATAGGCACAAAGTGAATTTCTGAGTAATTTCATTCGGTAGTCTTACTAAGGTACTCAAGTGATCGGATACATTGAAAGGATGTAAACAAAATATTACAAGGAAAGCTGTCTTGGAAATTTGCCAAAACACGTGGTAGAGCAGTTGTCTCTCCAGATATGACACTGTTACTGCAGAAGGGGAAGTTCTTTCCAAAGAAAAGTAGGAGGGTGAGAATAGGTTTGATTACCATTATTCAATTTTCAATTCAGATTAAAATAATTAAATAAGTTTACCTTCTTTTAAATTGCAAATTGTGCTCAGACTGTGTAAGATTTCCCCCAAAAAATTACATACAAAACAAGAGATAAAGGCAAATCCATCTCAATATGTTGGCTTCAGCAAGCCACAGTTCCAGGTTGACCATAAAAACAAATCTGATGCTCTAGTGCAAAGAGGAAATTTCTAATAACTGATGGTCTACATGATTTTTCACCTGTCTCTGCTCAGCTAAGCTCAAAGTAATTTTACCTCTGTAACTAGATCACGTGATGTTAAAAAACCACACATCGAAAACAGAAGGAAAGAAACCACTCAAGCAAAGGTAGAGTAATTAGAATCTAACTGGGGACAAGAAGAAATTGAAATACATAATGTCTGTAAACTAAGAAGAACAACTACTGCATCCTTTATGCACGTCTGTATAAATCCCTTAATTTGTTAGATGTGCTTTAAATGAAATAAAGTCAAGGTATGACAAGGGCTAATTATGATTTTGCTTCGAGCTATTCTAATTTATTTTGATAAAGCAACATCCATACATGGTATACATGGTATTGTCAAGGCAGACACCTAAACATGAGCTCCACTAATGATCAATTATTGCTGTTCCCTGTGTGCTCATTGACATAAGGTGCTGGAGGAAAACACCTCCTGTACGACACAGAAGAACAAGGCAGCACCAGATGGAGCTCAATATCTTAATCGCTCAGATAAATTTGATAGAGCACAGAGATGATTTTCTCTCCTAGTTCAGAGCTCTTATATGCAGGTTTAATGAGAAGAGTTACAGAACAAACAAGTCTTTTTAGTGAAAGACAATATCACTATCACATTAGTTTTCATCTGATTGCATATGTTGCAAAGTGGTGGTACTAGTCCTAAAATTGTTTGCTGAAAAATACCGAATTTTGACACACCTATGATGCTGTTAAACTAAGGCCACAAGTAACACATACACTGGAAAAGAATCCCCCTCTCCATATTCACTAGCACCATGAAAACTGCTGTAATGTCAATGTAGCTTTGCTCTTACCAGATTCCCTCTCACCACCACAGAAGGCAACTAGTCCTACCCATCACTCTGGCTGTGTATGATGCATGATGGAGGCAATTCTGGCCTCTGCCAATGACAACCTCTGGAGCATAATAAAATTAGTGATCTCTTTTTTCAAACTTTAATTTGAAAGGTAAAAGGAAGTCATCTTAACTTTTTAACTGGAGGAACCTTGCATAAAATATATATATACAAAATTCCTGAAACTACCAAGGGAAAAAGAATGTGGGAATTCTTGATTTTCCCAGATGGTATCTAAGGAGAAAATTGAAGGTTTTAAACCACTTTTTTTTTCTGGCAGCATTTAAGTGAAGGACCCATCTAACACAGAATAACAGAGAATCACAGAATCAACTAGATTGGAAAAGACCTCTGAGATCATTGAGTCCAATCCATGACCCAACACCACCTTGTCAACTAGACCATGGCACTAAGTGTCACATCCAGTCTCTTCTTAAATACCTCCAGGGACTGAGAGTCCTCCACCTTCCTGGGCAGCCCATTCCAACGTTGGACCATTCTCTCTGTAATGAATTTCTTTCTAATATCTAACCCAAAACTCCCCTGGCACAGCTTAGGACTGTGCCCTACTGCTGGTTGCCTGGGAGAAGAGACCAACCCCCACCTGGCAACAATCTCCTTTCAGGTGGTTGTAGAGAGTGATGAGGTCTCCCCTGAGCCTCCTCCAGCCTAAACAACCCCAGCTCCCTCAGCCTCTCCTCACAGGGCCTGTGCTTCAGTCCTTTCACCAGCCTCGTTGCCCTTCTTTGGACATTCTCCAGCAGGTGCAGTCTCACCAGTGCTGAGTACAGGGGCAGAATCACTTCCCTGGTCCTGCTGGCCATACTATTCCTGATCCAGGCCAGGATGCCATTGGCCTTCTTGGCCACCTGGGCACACTGCTGGCTCATGTTCAGCTTCCTGTTGATTAGAACCCCCAGGTCCCTTTCTGCCTGGCTGCTCTCCAGCCACTCTGTCCCCAGCCTGTAGCGCTGCATGGGGTTGTTGTGGCCAAATGCAGGACCCAGCACTTGGCCTTGTTAAACGTCATACCATTAGATTCAGCCCATTTATCTAGCCTGTCCAGATGCCATCTCCTCTTTAAAACATGAAAGGTTAACAGGAAAATATCAAAATACTAATAAGGAAAAAGTTCTGGATAAAAACTGAGCAATCACCACCACGGTACATAGTGGTGGTGGAAAGTCCACATTGGTGGAAAGAGCAGTGACAGCAAGACTGACAAGAAAATAGGAAGTCTAATGTTGAAAATGTCACCAAGTTCCTAAAGTGATGTAATTATCTGGCATATGAAATTTTTTAATGTATAATGAAGAGCAAAGGAAAACGGGGGGAAAAAATCATGTTCCGTTCTTAGGGAAATGGCTTCTCATATGACACTCTAGATCTGACAAACAAACTACCGTAGCACAGAAGGCAGAGACAGAGAGGTGTCTGAGAGTTAAACAATGCAGAAAAGATGAACATCACTGTTAGAATCAAGAAGAGAAGTCACCAACAGAAGCCAGAATAGGGTAAGGTGTGTGAAGAGGAAAAAAAAAATCAAATTAAGACCATACAGAACTTAATTCCCCAGTCCTTTATATTGTGTAACTATTCAGCAGGGGTCTTAGTATTTTTGGATATTGGTAATAGTTTTATAGAGTTATGGAGAATGTCTGTCAGGCATTTAGAGAGGTGAACATGTGCTTTTAGAAAACACAAATTCTAGGTATTCAAGAAAGCTTGACACATAATCATGTGTCCATTGTCAATTTTTAGGAACTGACTGTGATAGTCTCTGGCCACGGGACAAGAAATGTAAGTGCAAGTAATCAATTTATGTCCTTGTATATCCTGAGAAGATCTGAACCAAATTGTGGCCTGGCACTATGTCCCAGACTGTTGACCTAATTTTACCTTTCTGTAGTCACAGGAAGTAAAATACCTGTGCATGGACCCTGATTGCAAAAGCTTCTGTTAGATAATTTCTACATCAGAAATCTAGTAATGAATTTAGAAAATTAGATTTTCTTTTATGTGACACACTGTCTGACGGAAAATATCCTTGGTGTCTTACAAGTAGTCTATGAAATTAATTAATAAGAGAACCAGCATATAAAAACTTCCACTAGCTAGGCAAGCTTAGGCCTATATGAACATTCCAGTGACCAACCGTGATGCCATTTGAGAGTGAAAAGCATTTTGTTGCCACACCAAACTGAATAAATTATATGAAAATGGAGCAAATTGGACAAGATTTCCAAAAATTTTTCTGGAAACACAAGAAAATTTTCACTTTTATTTAGTTTAAAAAATTCTCCATAAAAAAGAGCATGGTTTTGGTATACTACCGGATTAGATCTGTTTTCTCTTCTGTAAAGATAGCCTTTAACAACTAGCATGACATTGTAATATCCGGTATTTAATATTGAATCTGTTTAAATGAAATATTTCCACATATTCAGAATTTTTCCCTCTTTCCTCAGCTAAAACTCTTTGTGGAGTCTAAACTACATGGTGATTATTAATTCCTTGCCTTTTTCCTTCCTTGCATTCTGTTAAGACATTCTCTATAAATACAAAATATTTGTTTCAAGATGTTAAGAGTTTGTATAGTATTTCTAAGGAGATTTTACACTCAGATTTTTACAGTGGGAGTTACACAGTGAGGAGGGGGCTTTTCTTACATGTCTGCCATGATTTAATGTTGATACGCCTCCACATTTTGATACTAGCTTCCTCTTACGCTTTCTCATCATAATTATTCTTCCCTTCTTTCCCAAATCTCTCATACACTCACCTTTCCCAAATAATGTTTATATTGTGCCTTTTGGCTGGAATAATGCCTTAATAAGATACATGAATTGTGTTTCCTTTCACAATGCAGACCAGAAACAGGCCAACTCATCAATTCACAGTCAAACCAGCAAAGAACAGAAGATGTCAAAAAATGGAAAAACTGCAGAAACATTTTATCTATTCCATAGCTTGGGGACTTTAGAATGGAAATTTTCAGTTGTTACACAATTCCTTTAGCTGTATACTTTACACTCCACCAGTATTGGGGACGATCTTGTACCCCACAGATCTATGTAAATCCATAGATAACACTTGGACACAGAGCAAACAAAAAAGCTTAACTTGACGAGTTTATAGATAGGATGTGTGACATGTATCTGACCCAGTTTTCCCTGCTGGATGCAGGCAGGCCACTAGGTTTGAATCAGAACATTGGCACTGTCATGTCTCTAAGCCCATTGATCCTGAGAAATTCCCTGAAGGCTTACTCCCAAGGAGCAGACATCACAGGTGTGATTCAGGGCAACTAAGTTTAGATATCTGCAATGGAGAGGAACAGGCACCTTCAGGCTATGATTCATTTGTTCTGTTTTCCTCAAATTGAGATGAACTGCTGCCTAGAAGGTCTTGTTCCTCCCCAGCCAGATATGTACATCACTAACAGCTACATCAATAAGATTCTTTTCCCCTCTTGGGGCTCTGCAGTACAGCCACCTTATTTTCCCTGGACTCCTCTCACCTTCCTCACCACCTACACTAATTTCTGCAGTAGTGTAGACACATTATTTCCTACAACTGCTCCTTCATGGGTGACTCTACTGTTTAGCTGTCTGGGACACATCACAGTGACAGCTCTTGATTCAGAACAATTTACAGGGTCTTGGCTACCATCCATTTCCCCCAACCCACTTTATTTATTCTGCCTGCAGAGAAGCCATAGGAAAATGCAGATCTGTAACTAGCAAAGCCTCCCATAATGTCCTCTGTACTTTAAAAGGCCTCTTGATTTTGGTCAGTACTTTCTGTAATTTATTACTTGAATTCCTCTCTGCTGTGAATTTCTGAAGCTAATGATAAAATCCATAAATCTGCTAAACGTTGACCTGGAATGTTCTACATATCACAGTTTCCATCCTCTCAACTGCTGTTTCAGGACATTTGTTTAGTCCAATCCTGTCTCAGAAAGTCACAGTTTCCTTTAGTGATAGCACTTACAGTACAACTTCAAGAACTCTGGAGATGAATGGCCAGGCTATAGTCTGCAATGAACTATAGATACAGAAGAAAAAAGTCATGGCCATCCTGATCTAGCACTGGTAAAAGCTCTGCTTCATGAAGCTGCCCTTCAGATGTGCCTTCCCTCCAGCACTCCTCTGATGGTAGGAAGCTGGAGCTCCAGATTGCCCAGAAAACGAGGTCACAGAACAGATTATTACCTTATAAGGCACAGAAAGGCACAGGAGTCTAGATATAGAAAGGCAGGTTTCTTGTGGAGAAGAACATGAATTTTGCATATTGCAAGAGAAAGTAAAGAGTCACGGTTTCCAGATTTACATCTTTGTTTTGTTCTTCTCCTATCTACGTTTTAACTGTGGAGGTATTATTCTCTACGAAAAGTTTTGAATTTTAGAAAGGTGTAAGAGATGGCTGTTAAAAGAAAAGTAAGCAAAAAGTTCTTGTATTTTAGTGCTTGACAGTGGAGACTTCAGAAAGAGGAGTCAATCTTGTTATAAATGGAAAGGTCTGTTTGAGTCTATTAACAAAACCAAGGTGTACCTAACAAAAGTAACAAGTAGAGCACTATGAAGATCTTCAAGGGGAAACTAAAAGGTCTTTGCACAGTTTTGCCTAAGAGGCTCTTTTACAGATTCTTCCAAAGGCTTTCAGATAAATATATAAAAGATAATTTATACACAGAAGAGAGTTTTGTAAACCAGATAAGACTTTAAACAGGGGGACAGGACTAATTGGCTGACAGAAGTTTCAGCCAATGTGGCTCTCAGGAGCATTTTTCCCTCAAGTCAGGCTTTATTAAACTTCATTTACAACACCATTTCATTACCACTCAAATAGCAAAAAACAAATATGTAAATATGCAGTAGATAATGCTGCATTTAATTTGGACCAAGAGACCCATAAACTGAAACATCTTTTTCAAGAAAGTCGAGTCCTGATGTAATTTGACTAGTTCTATTTGTGAGGCTCTTACTGTAATTGAAACGGTTAATCTAAGGCACAGAGAGCCGATGTCCCACTTGCTCCATGCCCCACTTGCTCCACATGCTCCATAATAAAGTAATTAATTGGACAACGAGAGGGCCTGGAGTCCTTGTGCCAAGAGCATGCGAGAAAGTGCTGCCCTTTCCAGATTCATGCTTCCCTCTTGGCAGTACTTTCAGGGAGGCAGCCCCACACCACTTCATGCTTTGGAGGAAGATGCAAATGTCCCCAAGACCAATGATTACTACTTGTTTTAGAAGCAAAATGCTGTAAGCACAGTGCTGTCTTCTCAAAACAAGATCAACACCAAAACCATCAACACGAAATGAGAACTTAAAGTGTACTGTTGCGTTTCTGAATAGTCTGTCTTTCTATTCCCTCCAGGCAACTCTAGATTTCTGTTTATTAAGCCATTACTACAAGGGAGTTTTACAGCAAATGTATTCATGTCACCTTTGGGCGATGGAAACTCTCACTGTGCATAAAGTAATTGTAGCCTTGTGCATTGTGCTTGTTCCTGATGCCACTGGCAGGCAAACAACATCTCAAAAATAATTGCAGTTTAAGACCAATTACTGTAAAGGGGAAGGTGACTTTTGACATATAGGGGGCATCTCATATATAACAACTGTCAGTTTTTCTTAATTTATTGCCTGTTTGTTTCCTTCAAAAGGTTCTTGACATTCCAATTTGTGAAGGCTAATGACAGGAAACTCTTTGACAAGAAATTCTACTCCTTCCTGAAAGAGGAGATGTATATCAGGGGCTTTTTTAATCTGCCTTTGGTTATCTACATATTTTCTGTATTACCTCCATACTCCACAAAAAAAGCCATACTTTTTTTCAAAAGTAGACCAAGTTTCAGCAACAACTTTCCTAGTCTGCTAGCTTTATACAGCCTTGTTAAAGACTGGAATTTGCCAACTCAGACAATCAAGAAGTTTATCTTTAAAAACTGCATTTGAGTTCAGACTCTATCTAGCCAGACTTTCATGTGCTTCCTCAAAGTTCTCTTCTAAATTGCCACTGTACGGTGCTGTACAGTGGACGTAGTATTTGAAATCTGAAACTTTTTCCCTTGGAAGTTCAGGCAGCTGGAAACTTCTCCACAGTTTAGTGACCGTGTGTTTTGGTACAGAATACTCTCTCAAAAAGGACATTTTTCTGCTTGTACCAACACATTTTTCTGTAAAGGATTGCTGAGAAAAGACTCCACTTGCTATGTGCATTAGATAATAAACTAACAATAAACCTTTGAAAGACTAGTCTGTTTTCAACTTGTTCTGCCTGAATTTGGATGAAATGAACAGCCCAATGTTTTAAATTGAATAGCTGGAAGCACTTTCACTTATAATGCTTGTGATAGGCTTGCATTTTAGTCTGGTTCCCTTTTTGCATGCATAGTTTATGTCATTTTGATGTCTCCATCCATGATTTGTGGATACAATCAGGCCCAGTGGTTAAACATAAAATAACAAACTGCACCTGCTAATAATGGCATCTTATGCTGCTCATGAAACCGCAGCTCCTGCAGGCTGTGTAATTTGTACTGTAAGTTCATTAGCTGTAGATATTTACATACTAAATAATAGGATTGGAAAAGTGAGAGACTGAAACAACTTACTAGAGCCCTTGAAAGCTACAGAATGCTTGATACTAGTTGCAGTAGTAGAATCACATTGAAATACATCTGTGGTAGGTTGACCCTGGCTAGATACCAGGTGCCCACTAAAACTATCTGTCACTTCCTTCCTCAGCAGGACAGGAGAGAAAATATAACAGAAGGCTCATGGTCAGGATAAGGACAGGGGGAGATCACCCATCCATTACCATCCTGGGCCAAACAGTCTCGACTTGGGGAAATTAGTTTAATTTATTACCAATCAAATTAGAATAGGATAATGAGAAATAAAACCAAACCTTAAAACACCCTACCCCAGCCCCTCCTCTTTCCAGGCTCAACTTCAATCCAACCTTTTTCTACCTCCTCCCACCCCGTAGCACAGGGGGACCAGGAGCAAGGGCTGCAGTCAGTTGTCTTGACTGTTGTCCACATATTGTCTCTGCTGCTCATTCCTCTACAGGGGAATGACCCCGATCAAGTGTGGTGTCCCTCCCATAGGAGACAGTCCTCCACTAACTTTTCCAACATAGGTCCTTCCCACAGGCTGTAGTTCTTCACAGTCTGCTCCAGTCTCTTTCATGAGTCTCTTTCATGGGATGCAGTCCATTATGAACAGACTGCTCCAGTGTCGGTCTCTTGAACATGTCAGAAATCCTGCCAGAAAATCTGCTCCAGCATGGGCTCTTCTCCATGAGGCCACAGGTCCTGCCAGGAGCCTGCTCCAGTGTGGGCTTCCCACAGCATCGCAGCCTCCTTTGGGCATCCACCTGCTACAGCATGAATCCTCCCCAGGCTGCAGGTGGATATCTGCTCTGCTGTGGACCTCCAGGGGCTGCAGGAGGACAATCTACCTCACTATGGTCTCCACCACAGGCTGCAGGGGAATCTGAGCTCCAGTGCTAGAGCACCTCCTTCCCCTCCTTCTTCAGTGACTTTGGTGTCTGCAGAGTTTTTTCTCTTACATATTCTTATTCCTCTCTTCTGCAGCAGTTTTTTTCCTCTTCTTGAATACTTTAACACCGAGGTGCTACCACTGTTGTTGATGAGCTCAGTCTTGGCCAACAGCGGGTTGATCTTGGAGCTGGGTGGCATTCGCTTCACTGGACATGAGGGAAGCTTCTAACAGCTCTCACAGAAGCCATCCCTGTAGCCCCACTCACTACCAAACCCTTGCCATGCAAACCCAATACAACACCTCATCTTCTCCAAAGACCAAGAAAGCCTAGTTTTGTCCAAATGCCAGTTTGGCCTAAAGGGAAACCTGTTAGCCATAGGTGACATCCTGCATATTGCTTGACCTACCATAGTATGGATAATCATCACTCACACACTTGTCCCAGTGCTTCCTAGCACATATCTCACATAGGCATGCTTACAGATATTTTTCTCTCTGTAAAAAAAAGCTCAGAGGACAGCTGATATGATTTCAGTGTTGGAAGCTTTCCCTAGCCATCTTTTTCTCTAGTGGATAGAGATTTTTGGTATGTGCAGAGTAAGATCAACATGACAGGGAAAGAATATGAACACCAAAGGAAAACCCAGCAGACCTGCAGCTTGCTCCTGGCTGCAGGAGCACACAGACTCTCCTGGTAAGCTGCAAATAGTTAATTGTCCATAGGCTAAGTACTCTGTTTTAAACTGTGGCTGGTTGAATAAATTAACATATATAACAACAATAAATTACAAACAAGTTATTAGTCTTTCAATAACCAGATAAACTGAAGTCATAGCTGAAAAAGAAACTTGGAGCCAACTCTAAAGGCACTGAGATTTTATCGTACACTGCTCAGAGAACTAAATTATATAAGATATGCTTCTAAACCTTTCCTAACTCAGATCTGCAAGTGCCACTTGGGGTCTGGAAGTCAGCTTAATTCTTTTCTACCCATGAATCACAATCAGCAATAACATTTATGCAACAGAAATCTCATGAACAATTGCAGTGATGACGCACAAACCAGAAAAAAGCAGATCAGCCTCACATAACTGTTTGGGCTCTGCAATACTAACAACAACAACAAAAAGGAGTAGATGCCATTTTTTCCAGAAAGATGATAATATTTGATTATGCTCAGAAGCAATAGCTGCTGGATATAACATCTCTTTCACATCATCACTTTCTGGGCACAACTAGTACTCAAAAGTTTCAGTCTTTGAAGTTCTTGGTTTCTTTATACTCATTCTTTATTTCTGACTTTTACCTCACTTTGACATAGTCATAAGTCTATTCTGGTTTTACACTGAGGGATGTGCCAAAAGTCACGGAGATACTCTATTGTGTGCTCTTTCTGTCATCTGCAATTTCTCTCAACATTCATCATATTGAAACCAGATTCCGAGTTGCTGCTAAATATAAGTATCTGACTGAATATGTGTTTCTAGCCTCTGAAGTCCTGCCCAATTAGCACAGTTACAGCAACATTAAGGGAATCTGTTTTGTAGAACTATTAGTACCTCGTCATGAACCTATCTACATTTACCTGCAAATTTGAAAAGTCATGTATTCTGTAATTATATTGCATCAACTACCGAAAAAAGATTTCTAAATATAACTTCTAGAGCCATATTAACATAACTTAAGACTCAGATTATACCTGCTAAAATATATTTGTTTATATAACAAAATCAAAGCTTATACTGTGCTTTTTTTCCCTATCTTTTTGGGTTTTCCCTAGAGAACACTTATTATATATTTCTACTGCCTACTGTATACACCAGCTGCATTTTGGCTGCCAGATGTTGCACCAGAAATATCAGCTGCTACTTGAGGCAGGGAGTGAATGCAATTAAATATGCCCTGGTGACAGCTTGACACTTATGGTGGCAATGTTTAAATTTTTAATCGGGCGTGTAACACAAAAACCCACACAACTTGGATTGTTCCTGAAAATTGGATCAGTACTACACTAACATCTTCTTTTATCAGGGAGATACAAAGATCAATGTGCCAGCAGAAGCTCAAATGGATTGGTTGTTACTAGTAAAATATCTAAAACTAGTTCCTGAAACACATTCTGCATGTAGTAGCTGTGAGAGACCTGTTTTCTAGGGCAGTAAGGAATGCTATTGGTTTAAAATAGTGAATTGCTTTTATACTGAAACATTAGTAAACATAAATATACAAAATATATAAAATAAAAGGATTGAATGCTATCTTCACTACTTATGTGATTAGTTCCCATTTACTACATTTCTACCACTCAATTTCTACTGGTATGCCAAATGCTTTTTTAAATGAACTGTATGAAATCAGTTTACAAACTATAAATTAAAAACTTTGAACAAAATCGTTAGGTAATGATTAGGTGTCAAGTACTTCTAGTAGTAGAACTATGCCATATGAATTAGTGTAGTCACGAGAAGCAAAAAAACCACAAAAAACCATGCCAAGTTCAAACTAAATGTTGCTAGGGCTACATGACCAGATCCTAACCCAACGACAGATTCGTTTTGGATACATAGTTTTTAGTTAAAGCTAAGATGACCTTCTTGTTCTCTTTTAGAAATTATATGTCCAAGCAGGGTCTGTGTTTGTTCATCCAGCATAAATTTCTTACCTCTATCCTGCATTTGCATTGCATTACACTGCAGCTTAAAGAATTTGCAAGTGAACAAGTTATGTATGTTAGCTGCTCCATGCTGGCTACCTCTGTTAGCATAGTATAATTTATATTATCTTACTTATCTGTAATACTATATTCAGGTACCAGAACAGTGTAGATACTCTTGACAGGAATTTAGTTCTACCTGGTAATTTAGGTGAAGGATTAAAATACATTAATTCATGATGCAAGGATATTTTGGGGTAAGGGAATTTATCTAGATTTTGGCCCAAAGGTTGAATTTATAAATATTTATTCTTGAGAAAGATACCATGGGCTCAAAGTAATTCTGACGCTTCATTGTCTCTTGAAAAGACAGGTTTTCCAGAAAAATGCTGGGCCAGAGGGATGAACATTTTATTTGGAATGACAGATACTATCTGTATTTTCTCTTTACATAAAAGGGATAATTAATTCTTTTCTGCATGTCAGTGGGCTGGTCTGAGCCTCAGGTTTACTTTGTATTTAGATTAATATGAAACATACCCTCAGACTGTGGACAGTAGCACCCTGACTCCTGTTAAGCACTTGCCTGTCAACTCTGGAAGGTAGAATCTTGTGTAATATTCATAGATGGTATCAGTGCCTACAAACCAGCAATGCAATTGGAACCTCATCTCCCATAAGAACATGCTCCATTTGGAGACTATCTTCTCAATTTTCCCCACACATAAGTCTGTTGGAGACTATCCTCTCAATTTTCCCCACACATAAGTCTGTTTCAAAGAGTATTAAAATATGAAAGCAGTAAGGTCATCAAGAATCTCAGAGCCAGGATATCATAGTTACTTATCTCAGTTATGAGACATTGAAAAAGAGGATAAATCAACAGAGAAATTCTACAGCTGGCTGAAAAAAATTACAGTCTCTTTTTCTGGAATAATCAAATATTTTTTATTAACTTACTTAGAGCATCTATGCATATGATCATATGTGTTGGATGTGGTCTGGATGTGTCTGGATGTGACAGGGACAACACACTCATCCTATCCAGAACCAATATACTCTGAAAAGCAGGGAGAAGGGTAATAAAATTTTTTGTGCAATTCCACTCGATTAGCACTCACTCTTAGAGCTTTGCTTTAATTTTAATATCTTCACTATTTTTTTTCACTTTTTTTTTCACTATTATTTCCCTATTTTTTTCTTTAAAATCTTCACTGTTGTAATGATCTGTTGTTCCTTGATCTGGGGTCACCTCATTGTTTACTACTGTATATAGTGAGCACCAAACCTGTTCGAACTTCCACAGCAGAGTGGTGTGGCAGAGTTTAAGAATGTGAGTGTGAATTCATTAGGGAATTATCTGCAAAACATTATCAGCTTTTTCTAGAGCCAGAAACATATACCTGTTCAGACTTTTCTCAGCTACATGATCGTGACATTGTGCCTGAAGTTATCTCCACATTTGTGGATTTTCAGATTCACTTCACTCATTTCATGCTGCATTCACTCCTTCCTGGGTGTTTTGCTGTACTACACTTGTCAGCAAATCACTGCAGTGCGTTTCTCTCTCCCTGCAGTGTTACTGAGGAGTATGGTTTTGAAACTGCAGTGCAACAACTTTGTAAGTTTTCCTCTCTGCCACCAATTTCACATAAAAAGACAGGATTAACACAATCAAATGTCAACATATGAGCAGACAGCAGTCAAAGGAGAGTGAACCAACAACCAGACAAAATTCACAGAAGGTAGAAAGTTTCTTTCAGTCCATCAGTTACAACCTATTGCCTCTACACGTGTTCTGCGGCCAAAGTCACAGACAATCTTCTAGTTTCATCTGGGAGCAAACTTTATTCAGTGGAAGCAGTATATTATATGTGAACAACTTGAAAGTAAACCTGGAGTTAAAGTCTTCCAGAATTAACACTCAGAATGATGTATAGTCTCAACAAAAGGAGAAGTGAAAACAAGGAAAAGTAATCTAGGCATTAACTGATCACACAGTTAAAGCTAAGTGTTTCACAGCACTGTTGTTACTCTCCGGCGGTGGGGGAGGGAGCGTACCAAGAATGAATGTACGTATTTCCTTCAGGATTATAATTAAATTTAGAAACTAATGTGATCATAAAATGTACATGCTAGGCTTTAATTTTAGGTCAGAGTCATATGTTAAAAAAGATTTCTACCCTAGATTTTAAAAACATTAGCTTGAGTCATGTAGCACAACCTCATTTTGATCCTTCTGAGTTTAGAAGATGAACAATTACTGATGCTGGCAAGAAGTCACACCAAGGGCAAATGAGATTAATAAGAAATAAAACTGCATGTCGGTAGCAAAATAGAAACTGAAATGAACAATCAAATGGGCAGAACAGTCATGCAGCCTAGGCAGCAAAGTCCAAATAAATGGTCTTGAAAGGCACAAGAAAACTCTATAGTAAGCACTTAAACCATCAATTTGAAAAAGTTTTCTGTGCAGAATGTTGCAATAAGTTTCATAATACTTAAAATATAAAGAGATTTCATAGCTTGCACTGCTGACCTTAGCACAGTAATAAATCTGCAAAAATTACGAAGTAGGAAAAAATTGGTTTGAAACCACTGGGCATATGCATTAATAGGGAGAATTCAATTTCCGTTCATTTTCTACACTGTCCAAATTTCGAAGGCTTTATCAGCATCTCTCCTGGTGGAAGCAGGGCAACATTCTAGGATGTGAAGCTGAACAGCTGCAACAACACTCTCATGTTTTTGGGTGTTGGGTTACAACTCCTATAGACAGTAGTACTTATACAGGAAACATAATAAATGAACAATGTCTGACATTGAAAACATCTGTCAACTACTGCAGCACTGCAGGTGCTAACATGCAGGTTATTTGAAGGAATAGTTCCGGTAACTGGTTGATGTAACCAGTGATTTGCTCTTATACACTTACATCCAACAGTACCCATGTTCAACCTAAAAACATTTAAAGCAAATAAATGTTTTCATTTTTCTGGAAACAAACAGATTCCCTTTTTTCCTCCCCAAAGAAGTGTACCTTTTAAGTACCCAGGCAGAATATCTACATATGTACCAGGAATTCAGTGAAAGAAAGGGAGATAGTGTATAGCACCTACATAATTGACCAAAGCCTGTATCCCGAAGATTCCTCTATTGTCTCCTATCAGTGGCAGCATGGCAATGCATGTTAACATGCATGTGAGTCAGTCAAGTACAAATAAAGCTAAATATTCAGCAATACCTATTCTACATGGAAGTGAGACTTAAGCCCTGTGCAAGCACATTACCAAAATTTAAGAAAGATCATAGGCTTGGCAAAAGAGACATGGTCTCTTTAAACCTTGCTCCTGCTACCTAACACATCAATGCATTTTTAGGTACTTTGTATTCATTTTTACACTTTTTTCCATAAGAGATTTACTGTTTTAGGACATTGTGTTGGAAATAACATTGATATAAATTATTCAGATGTACTGTCCAATTATTTAAATGCTTAGGATTAAGACAGAAGGAGAAACTTTAAACTGTTTCCAAACTACCAAAATCCTGCTCAAGTCCTTGTGCCTAAGCTGACAGGCAAAGGTAGGCAGGGGGTCTCCGAAATAGTACCGAGAAACTCAGCAAATAGTGAAACAGGCAGTTAGGAGGAAATGTAGGTGCAGAAAAGTGGATTACATTTAGTAGAATTTAGGCCATTCAAACCCAGCACTCATTTTCTATATTGCACAGCACAGTGGACGAAATTCGGTGGCCTACTTGTGCATAAGGTTGAAAAAGATGGCTGTAATGGCCTGTTTTGGCCTTCAACTCATGTATCTGATTTTCCTTTAGGCTACACTTTTGCACTGCTCTGGCCTATATTTAGGCATGCTTAAAAGCACTTTTCTGCTGCTATAACAGAGTAAAGGAGCTTCAGAGTAAATAAACCATACCCTCATATAAGGTGAAAGTTTTATAAAGGAAGATATCTTACTTCTTTTTCCATTTGAAGTCCTTCTGCTCTGATATTTCTCTCAAATACTTCCCTCTTCTCTGTCTGTGGATTAGATTTTCTATACACAAGGATGTAGTCAATCCGACATTTCCCATCTCTAAAATATAGTCCATTGGTTTTGTTCTTATCAGGTACTTCCTGTAAAGAGAAAGTCAAACAATTCAGTAATGTTAATTTACCTTAGTAATTGCTGCGTTGCTGTTTGCATCATCAGTTTTCAGTAATATTCAACAGGAAAGATAAGGAATCAGAACAAGCTGTTCATGTTTTCAGATGCTTTACACACAGTGCCTCTGACACCATCTGAGAGGAACACAGACTTCCCCACTTGGAAGTCAGGAGGTCTTCTTAGGCAGATGTTTTGGGCATATAGGCATGGCATAGGAGAGAATAGAGAACATATGCCAACCTTCCTCCCCCACTACCCTCCATAAGATTAGGAAAACTTCTTACTTATAAAATAAAGCAGAGAATAGTGTTACTGAAGTGTAAATTGAAAATCAACAACTTGGTATTGTAGAATATCTTTGTACATGTGAAAAGAGTAGACAATGACGTGAGCATTTACTGTAGTGAGAAACACTAAAACCTGACATGGAGATTCTCGTTGCTTTGCCTCACAGGACACAGACAATATGAAGGTTCTGTACCTACCTCACCATACCTCACCAGACTAAATGCGGAATATTCTTTGCTTAAGGAATGGCTGAGGAAACCCACCGGATTTATTTGGAAAGAATTCCTGGTGTCTGATCTAGCAGTACATAAATACAATAAATACGGTTTTTGGCTATTTCTTGCAAAAAAATCCCACGCCTGTTCAAACGTTTGATCTGACAGAGAGAAACAATTTGATTTCACTGTTAATAAGAGGCCAAACAGGTCTCTCTCCTGAGATATAAAAGACCAGACTAGTGGTCTTTTTCCAGAAATTCATGAGATTAAATTCTCTACAGATTCTCCTCACAATTTAACACTACTTCCACATAATACAAGTCCTGCCCAGGGGTTAAGTTTTGACTTTCAGACAAGTTGAAATTTTATGGCAGTTTGCAGGTTGAAGTGTTTCATACAAAAAATGCACACTGTGAATCAGCCGTGGGAACAAACAGCACTCCCTCTGAGTAGTATAATGGACAGAGACCTTCAGGGACCTCAAGATCAGTCCAGCTCTAAGCTGAAGGGAAGGTTAAGCCAATTTATCTCTGTTTTTCCAGAGTTTGCTTCACTATTCCTGCCAGAAATAGCCTGGCCCTATAATATACAATCAATTCTCTGAAAACAATGAATATTTTGCCTTACGCGTCTGGGAGAAGGAGGGAATTTTCAAAATACTTTCTCCACAGGAGAACTGCTTCTGAATTTAAATTACAAATTGAACATTTCAATAGGAAAAATGATTCTTACAGGAAAAAAAAAAGACAAAACCAATATTCCGATTCAAAGAATTTAGTGTAAGATGTCTTCCTGATTCTCAGCAGGCATTTTGATTAAATGGGAAAACCAACAAAAGCATCCCGAATGTCCCATCCCCTTGGTATATCTGGTTCACTAAAGAAAGAAAAGAATTTTTCTAACATTCTTTTATTACAGTGCCTGACTCCTACCACAACTTAATGCAGACTTGATACAGTGGAACAGTTCCTTGAGCCTGAAAAAAGATTTAAGCTCTAAGGAAACAACAGTAAAAGACCAATTATATCTATACTGCATATCATGCTGATAAGTGTTACTAGCAAGATATAAGAAGTATTTTTCATAGAGCATTAAATATGAAAACAGCTCAGGCAGAACATTTTAATTTTTTCCATTAAAAATCTACATCGAGAAGGCATAAAAAACCCCAACTCAAAGGGGTATTTATGTTATTTAAATAAAAAAGGGTGCAGCAGGAGATTAAGAGGCAGTGTGCCAGCTTGGTGGTCCTGGTGTGATTTCTAACCCTCCTGACAAACCGCCCTTCCTATTCAGTAGTCAGAGTCACTACATGTACTTTGGCAAGTGGTGTAATAAGAAAGGAACCGCAGAACAAAACCCACGCTGAGGATCTACCATCTATGTAGGTTTAAGGGCTCACTTTGGGCCCACTCTAATCTGGTCCAGGAGACTCACTGGATTTACATCCACAAAGAATCAGGTTTAAACCTAACAGTGTTCCAGACTGCAAGGAAATAATGGGACAATTGAGACAGTCACTTCAAATGCACACTCCTCATCTAAACTCAGACTTGTCCTATGAGTAGCATACCACAAGGAATGCATCCTTCTCTGCATGCAGTAGTGACTCCACTGGAAAAATAGATTTGTCCTTTATGCTTCCTATGTTTCTTCTTTCTCTGTAGAAAATTGATTTGCCCTACACTGACTCATCAGTGAATGCAGAACCTTATATTAAAGAGTATTTAAGAGATTTAGCCAAGTTATTTGACTTGTAGGACTTCTTCCCCTGTATATATGACTTCTTGGGGCAATTACTTTCTCTTGGACTTATGAAGTACTACCAACTACAGAATTGTAATTTTTCACTCAGAAAGATAGCTTAGACACTCTTACCATTACTTAAAGGTTCTTTTCATTTAAGTAACACTGTATGTCAGATCCAGACTGATAAACCCTTCTAGGCTGTTATGGCCTCTTGGAAGGAACCCTTTCTCTGGCCCTCCGTTACAGCCTCTAAGGAGACTTTATAGACTGAATCTGGACTTGCAAGAACCCTTGAGGATCTAACATCGTACTAAGACAGTCAGGGCTGGCCCAGCAGTGTCAGGAAATACCAGCTGCAGGGCTTTTGCATTGTCCAAGTATTACAGGCTTATGCTATTCCAGACAGAGACATTTGTCCTGTCCTTCCTCCCTTACCTGTGTTATGGGGTAAAAATTCAGGTGTCCTAACCTAATTGAAAAATTGTATCTAAAACCAGGTCTGACTGCAGTTTTTGGTGAAAAAGTGGTGTAGGCATGTAGGTCAAATCTCCATTCTTTCGTCTGAAAAAGGATGCTGGAAGAAAGTGGAAGAACATGGAAGACCTCACTCTAGCAAGAAGCTTAGCATCTTTTTCTATCTTTACAGTTGTATTTGTAATACGTGTTGTATAATTGGGTATTGTTTTCCAAGGAGTGAAGTAGATTTTATATTCTCACATGCTCAATTTGAACCATCAACATTCATAGACATACGACTCATACAAACAGATTCACAGAATATTCATACATGCTAGGAGAGCTTTAGGTTAAAGGGCTTACCCAATGTTTCACTATCCAAAGTGAGAGGATTCTAAACCCTAATAGCTATAGAAACTTTAAATGGAAGTTTTAAACAAAAGTGCAGTTTGAGAAATTGAAGAAATTTGAAACTTTACAAGTGGGTCTTAAAAACATAAATCAGAAAGGACTCTAATGCTCACTAATTTAATGACAGATCAGATTCTTTCATCATTCCTAATTACTTCAGCACCTGGTTAGTATCAGCATGGATGCTTAATGAAGGTAGATTCTTCGAATGCTAAAGAGGTTGTCTTTTTCTGTTGGTGATGTCTACTTGAAATAAGTCCCCAGTATGTGACTTCACAGCTGGTGGAGAAAGTTAACACATTCACCACTAACAGTGATAACTTAAGAACTTAAGCAGAAAAAGAGGAACCCAGAACCACTCAGTCTTAAAAGCATAGTTCCAATCAAAGCACAAGTATATTTTCTTTGCATGTTCTTTTTATTTAATTTCTTTTTGCCCATTTAGATTATAATTTCATGGAACATGCAGCTTTATTTTTTCCATATCTCTTTACTGGTTGGTATATTCTTCTTGATAGCCAAATATACTTAATTACACGGAACTTTTCTAATAGTGAAATTATTTAGGCTGCAAAATCAAGTGTTCAAACACTAGGAAGTAACACGGTTTTCTCTGAAAGCTTATAAAAATCTCTTTCTGTATCCAATCTGATCATTGAAGACAACAAGGATTTGGTGAAAAAAAACTATATAGCTAGCTTGCATTCTGATAAATACATATGAGAAAACTGAGCAGAACTTTCAAAAGCTATCATAAGTGCCATAAAGAACAACTGAATTCTTATTCTGCAACATGAATATCTTTTCTCTGCCCTAATCTTCAGTGCAAATTCCAATTTATAAAAGACACTGTTAAAACAAACTGTATTCTGTGCAATGTTAATATCACGGCCCCCAAATATCAACAATTTGATGCTTAAAGTGAAGGCTGTAGGAGTGACTCCTACCGTTATGATTTTGAAACTACCTACATTAGCTGGAATGCCAAGACTGGGCCACAGAAGCCATTTAAGTAGAAGTCAAATTTTGTCCCAACTCCATCATTCTCCCTTATTTGGAGACCAATATAAAATTTCATAGAAAAAAAAGGCAGAAGGATGCATACCTGGAATACATTGCTAAATAATTTTTCCTTTAATTTTTCCTTTCCTTCTACTGCTACTCAGAGAATAAAACTTCAGTGAAAGTAATACAATATTTTAGTGAAAATATGTTTCTGGACTTAAATTCTAAAGCGTACACTTAACTGCTATATTGGCATATGTAAAAAGTATTTTGATCAATGGACAAAAAGGGAAATGGGATTTTAAATCTTCTGAGGCTGTAGCTGTGTTTGAATGAAACATAAAACTCAGGGGAAAAAACCCACATCTTTGGCCAGAAGACAAGCTGAACCCCAATCTGGCTTCAGTTAAAGAAGTGTTAATAAAGCTCCATCTATAAAGTCTTCATTGGATCTTCTGATTGAGCGTGAACAACTAACAGTTGAAGCAAACAACATTTCAGCTTGTCAGCTAAACAAAAGTGATAAGAAACGCTCTATATGTCCTTGTAAATTTCTTTGATTGTAGATTCATTTTAGTGAATTCAGCCAGAAGTCATATTAAATTATTTCACGCCAATGTTAGCTTCCAAACTAGACCAAAGAAACATCAATACATTCAGAGAGACTTTAATTGGTGCCAGATTCTCTGTCCTGATGACATTAAGGGGGATCTACAGGCTCTCTTAACTACTAAACTAAACTGAAAGCCTGAAGGAAGCTTTATGCTTCAAAGTTCACCCTACCACTATATAGTTGTGCTCCCATATTTATCCATACAAACTATATGACATCCAATGTATCTTTTCCTTCTGGAGTTAAGCAGGGACCAAGTTCTTTGAAAATTTTGGTTTTGCAGGCTGCAACATCCTTGAAGTCCCATTATGGATCTTGATTTTCATTTTTTCCCCTCCACCTTATATCTATCCATGACCTCCATTGTTATTTTCCTCAGCTACAGTTATAAAAAAACCTTAACTCTGTTAATTCAATCAAATTCCTCAGAAGCTTCCCCTTCCCTTTAAAAAACAACAAAGAATAAACCTAAGAGGGGAAAAAAGATTTTGAAGTATTGTTTCTGCAATATTGTTACATTAACAGCAGCATGCCCTTCTGATAATTTTCTATTAATTTTTCCTCTCTAACTTACAAAAATCATGTATCTTTCACCTGTGTTTTTTTGTTAAAGACCATATGGTGCATGGTCTCAAAATGTAACATAGGAATATCATGTCATATTAACCTATTAAGGTTAATAAGCAAAGAGGCCTCTTTGTAACTTGTATGGGAAGCTGGTGAAGAGCCACAAGTAAAGAAGATGAAATTGTGAGCAAGGTCAAACACATATTCAGGGTGTCCTGAATTTTGCTGCTTTAATTATCTATCTAGACATTCCAGTGGTGCAGCTCTCTATGGGCTGAATTTCTAGAACGAAGAAAATCTCTGACTCTCTTCTCAGCAGTGTTTCACAAAAGAACTTGCACCAGAAAACCCTTTTGCTCCTAGAAAAGACATAATCTGTAATGGCATCTTCTAAAATCTATCAAAACCAGTAAATAAAAGAGGGCCAGGGCAGGGGTTTCAGCAATGTCCTGTGGTTTTCTATGCTTTTTAATTGCTAGTGAGGCCCCTGCCAGTTCTGATCTGTGCCAGTGAGCCCCCTGCCAGAAAGTCCTCAGGCACAACTTACAGGTAACATCAGATCAGTCTGGTAAGTAGTCTGGATGTACCCACTTTCCTGAGGTGGGGAAAAGGAGAGAAGTCCCTGGTCTCTTCAATCCCTGAGGAAACAGCCCTAACATCCATAGGTTGCAGGGCACCTGGAGGCAAAATTAAAGGATATAATGTTCCTTTCTGCACAAGACACAAAAAAGAAATTTAGGTCCAGATTTTCATTGTGGGTCCATGATGCTTTGCCTGCTTTAAGACATAATTTAAAAGTGACTATGTGGTGAATGTTTCCTCCTTGGTATGTTCTCTGACACCATTATGCACCATTGGGTCACTTCTTCACTGGAAGAGTATGTCTCTCATAATTGATACCCAAGGCTCCTTATGAGAGTTTTATGAAAAATTCTCCTCTGCACCCCTTCTTGTTAGAGGATTAATATAGGGAAAACTTTTCCATCATTTTCAGAAGCAGTGAAGCATTAGACTTGTATAGATGTTTCAGTGGGGGTGCATGAAATCAAGACTTTTAAACTGGAAATATTTTATATTTCAGCATTATAATCTTTGAATGGAAAATTAGTCCTCATAGGAAAGGTTAGACACAAGTTGACTTGCAGAGAATGAGATTTTAAATCAAATTAATTTTATTCCCTCTTTCTAATGGGTATGGATAAATATAATACTAATAATTCTGTGTGTTCTTACCTCTCCCACAACTTCCAACCTGCTGGCATCATCAGAAGTACTGGTCAAGTTCCCATGGTGAAGCAGGGAGTCATCATCTTTGGAAGGGCTGTTCACACCTTCTAACTCATCAAAGAAAATGTTGACATCCTTAGCTACTAAAAAACAAAAATAAAAATATACATTCAAATCACCACTGAACCAAAAGAAGACATCAAGTATAGCCCATCAACAATCCCACTTTTTAGTTCTCATTTAAGTATATTAATTTTAAAATCTGATGAGCATTTTTGGATCTCTTTCTTCAACAGTGAGCCACATAAAAATTTAGGACACCACAATACCTCTCTGATGACAAATAAGCAATCTGCTGTCACAATAAAACAGACATTAGCTATTTCCTCAGCTTCTCTTGGGATAAATAATTCAAATAATTACCTTCTGGATGAGTATCTCTGAAAATTTCTTACTATAAAAAAGTAGAATTTGACCCTACTACATGAAATATGAAGTTTGAAGTTGTACAGACCTGTGGGGCAGCCAGAGGCAGAAGACCTTTAATAAATACTGTTACTTGAAAGGCATCAAGTAAATGAGCCTGGGCAGATATTTGTTTTTGCACAGTGTGGCAAGTTTTGATGCATATAAATCTGACACTTTTAAATCTGCCTACCACATAGCCCTCAGTCTTGCATGAAGCAATCACTTTATTCTACAGAATGCTGTAGTAAACACAACTCTGATAAAAAGTATAGGTATTAAGGGCCTGGAGTGGCTGTCAGATGGGAGGTGCGGGGCAGGCAGGTCTGCTCTGCACCCCACATCCTACAAATCTGGTGAAAAAGGGTGATGAGATGTGTGCAGGGAGAAGAAAAAATTCCTTAGTTGAGGATCAAGCTTCAATTGTGGATGGACTTCATGTCTCCAACCTCATGCCTCATAGGCAAAATCCAAAATTATGACAGTAGAGTTGCAAGCGTTAGAAGGGACCCCCAAAGGTCCTAGCTACCAAGCCTCTTCCCCTGACTACAGTGGGACCAAATGTCTAATACTCTTTATAGACATTTGTCTAACCCCCTATTTCTCACATTTTTTTGCAAACTTAACTGACTTTTGGAATCATTCTTTTGCATAATAAACTCCTGATGTTTTGCTTCTCCTCAGCTACCCTAACTTAGTGACAGGCAACTGTAATTCCTGTTGGTGAGAAGCTATGTTAATAGGGAACAGCCAAAAATCTCTAGTTGCTGCCAGCAACTTAGTTCCATTTCCAATTGCTGGCTGCAGGTGTAAAAATCCATTCCCCCACTGTGAAGAGAATGAATAGCTTCCAGAAATTAACAGCCATTAGCTGTTCCCAGCCATGATGAGCATTTTGTGACCTCCTTTTTACCTTTTTACCTTTCCCTTCTTCAGGGGCCATAGCCCAGTTTAAGAATCCTTATTAAAATATTACTGATGATACTGACTCCCCAGTCTCTGCAGGTGGCCTATTTTTCACTCTCACACACAGGAGAAAGTTTTTTCTGTAATATTCATCCAGACTTCAAATGTATTAGTCTTTCTCTGTCAATCATGAACATGGGGAAGAGTTTCCTCCATTTTTATATGTCTTTTACAGCATCTGAAGTCTGCAGGTAATAGAAAACCCTATCAAAGTATTCAAGAATCCTTTGTCTTCATTTTCATGTATAAAAGACGCACAAGGTTAATGACAGACATTGTACTTTTAATCACTTTTTGCTTAGAAAGCTACTAAAAATTTCAGAAACAACAGAAAAGTCCTCATGTCCAAATTAATCCACTATAGATACTAGGCTAATGTGCTAACCTAAGCAGCATAATTTGTAAGAGAGATTCTGAGTTTCTGGTGCTGTTTTGTTTTATGTGATGAGAGCCTGCAGCTCCTCAGTGTCAGTGTGGTTGCATCCAACTTGTCCTAGGGCAAGCCACAGAGGTTTTAGAGATTTATAAGGCAAAAAACAGACTCCAATTTGTAGCACATGCAGCAGTAATATTAAAGAATTTTTTGCCACCTTGATCCATTTCAATCCACAAAAATCATACTAGAGATGTTTATAAAAGAGAGGGGAACTGCTGCAAGACAGCACAGTCTAGCCAACTGTCCTTCACTGTCCCCCACTGTTTCAAAGGTCAAGACTGGAAACATTCCACCCCATCAGATAATAACTTGGATGTAGATCATGACCAGAGATCTTGCATATATGCTCATATGAGAAAAATTAATCTCAGTATTCAATGGAAAGAACTACTGAAACAGAAAACATTTTGAATAACTTGAATTTCACTGAACTGAAACCCATCAGAGTGCCTCCATGACAGTGACACATGAATCGGTATAAGATTAACACTTCAACATAGGCTGAAAACAACAAAAAAAACCCAGAAAACCAAAAAAGAATTAAATGATGAAGCTTTCTGAAGATTATTGAAGACATTTTTATCTGTTGCAGACAGGGGCCATGAAAGATGTAAAAATGATAGTTTTGCCTGTATGCTATACTTGAGGGAATTTGAACTATCTTTGTCCTGACATTAGGACTGTCTTGGTATAAAAGAGATGCCTTTGAGATACTAGAATTGCTGCTTCTTAAAGTGCTAGTAATGCTTTGGGTTGCAGAATATATGGGTTCTAAGGGGATGTGTTGAGATACACAGCTTGGTGTGTAAGATAGTGAATGTGTTTCAGGGCCTCAAGCAGAGAATTACTGGATTATCCTGAGGACTTTTGAGGAGCAAAAAAATCTTGTTTTAAGGTCACTTTAAAATCCATCCCATCTCATCAGTGACTAGAAGCTGTAGAAGCAGTGAATCTCAGCTGCTTAGTGAAATTAACTACCAGGACTTGTCCAGATTGCCTGCAGTAGAAAACTGCTTATATCAGAAGTATGCAGATAATTAACATGTTGGTCGGTCACTACAGAATAGGATAAGTATGAAGAGAGGTGTCTGTTATCGTTTTCCAGTTGCAGTAAAGGTGTGCTGCTGAGGAGAAAGTGAAGCTTTTTACACTGCAGTTACCTTGATGTTTTATGTTTTTGAAAATGTGCTCTTAGTATATCAGTCATCGAAACTAAATATGGAGCCCCAACATTTGCTAAGATTATTTTTCTACCCCAAGTCTCATTTGATAGTTAAAAATAAAATCAGGAAACATTGTTCTACAAAACTAAATAAATAATTTATACAGCAAATCCTCTTTGCTTTACATTAATAATGGTGATGGTGCTTCCAAGATAACTCTCCTGCTGCCTGAAGGTAGCTCAGCCCCTCCACTCCAATGGACATGGACACCTACATGGCCAAATATTGCTAAAAGCATAATCAGGGTTCCATCTTTTCTGTCCCCTTCAGACCATGATATGTATATACCCACAAATGTCCTTAACAGAATGATTTATACTAGTTTTATTTTATATATATATATATATGCTATTTGGGAGACAGAATGGTGCTACTGTATAGTCATTTTTAAGTAGTAAAATTTACTGGGAATACAGATCAGCATATACATTGCTACAGGAGATATTAAGAATTCTCCCTCTGCTTTTAGATCAGCTTAAATATGCAAACTCTTTTCTCTACCTCTGGAGAAATGTTCTATTTTGCAGAAACAAAATCAAAATGACTTGGTAATTCATAATCCCTTGAAGAACAAGGAAAAAAAGTGAATATATAAATATTTTTACCCCAAAAATAGTAGAACTACATATTCTGAAAGCTGAATGCTGAGAAATTCCGAGCAAGAGTCCATGCACAATCTCAATGGGTCTACAAGCCACTTCAGACCAAAAGGCTGATATACGGCAGGGCTCAAAGACAAGATATCTCCTTTAACTTTCTGAAGATGGATGCTGAAACTGAAGTCCCAAAAAATAAGAACTTTCATAAAAAAATGAGACCTGAACATATTACTGTGTAGCAAAGTGGAAAAATGCTCAGAGATCATGTTTCTGTTCATTAATTGTCATTTTATTACCAAATGTCACATCAAACCGTAGAGTATACTCTAGCTTTGGATTGAACAAGAAACTGTTCTTTGGAAGCTTTTAGTTGTATCAGTAACACTGAAAAGTGAATTTCCTTAAAAATTCTTACTGGGAATGTCTATAATAAGTATAGAGGAATTCCATATGTTAATGGCAGTGGAAAAAATGATTGCATTTAAAAGCAGTAATATTGGAGAATACCCACTAATAAAAATATTAAGTACAAAATAGCTGCTTTGCAGAGACTTACAAAGCAGAAAAGTTCAAGTATAAAAAAACCAAGAGCCTTTCTGCATCTTATTGTACCGTATGTTATGTTTTTACAGCACCTGTGTTGATTTATTGGTAAAAATTTTTTTCAGCACTCAGTAAAGCTGCGGACAGAATTTACCAATTTTTGCTTCAAGGAGGCCATCCTACAGATACCACACAGTACAGAACTGTTTATCATGTTAAATGTTAAATTCAGTAACTACACATCAGTGTTGGTTTCCAGCTCCCCAGAGCCCCACTGTACCAGGGAGGTACCTTCTGCCCGGGGTTGGGACTGCCCCAGTGCCATCCAGCTGTGCTGGGGCTGTGGCCTTGGTACAGGCTGTGAGTAGGCATCAACAGGGAATTCTGGTTCCAGTCTGACAGAGTTCCATGCAGAACCTCGACAGCACTGCTGTCTACTTTGCAAGTTTGGTTTAGATCAGATCCATCATCCTGTTTTGTAATCCCCTAATCTACAGTGTGTTGCCTATAGCTACCTTCAGATTAGTAATTATTTTTTCTGGACTGTTTCTGATACACTACAGATAATTTCTAACATCATGTGGTCGAAAAGAAACTGCTTTACATAAGAACTACCAGAAATCTTTAGAAAAATGTGTCTGACTCTGAACTACTGCACTGAAATACAGCATTTAGCCTAAATGCAATAGAAGCGACTTTTAAGTCTTTCATAATAGGAATATAATTGCATAAAAGTGAATAATGAGATGGTAAATCTCTATCTTCAGTTGCAGTCTGAGAGACTCAGTAGGGTAAAAGAAAAAAACAGAGTAGCTTGAGATCAAAATGTTTTTAGTAATTAAACTAAAAAAAAAAAAAATTCTGTTGAATGATCACTCTTGGCAGTCTACCAAACAGAAAGATATGCCAACTAGCTGACACAAGGCACCCTCTGAATAGGGAAATGCTCAGGAATCTTATGTTAGCGAGAAAAAGCATGTGGTCTTTAAAAGCATCATTAGCCTCTTCTAAATTATCATTCAATGCTAACAAACGGGAATAAAAGTAACATTGACTGTTCAGAGCAACTAACATAGACATGTTTATCCTAATTATATGATATTCACAACAGACTGCAGGTGACAAGACACTGCCCTGGACACATAACAAGCCCCTGCAAAGTGGGTTGTTCAGTCACAGAAACTCTTTTGTTTTTGCTGAAGGAAATGTAGCTGAAGGACATAAGAGATTAACTTCCCAACAGCACCTGTGTCTGATCTGGATAAAGAAAAAACACCATCTCCAAGGCTGTAAAAGCTGCATCCTTCTCAAATGGCTTGTAAATAATCCATAAATCAAAACATTAATTCTTAAAACACTCCCAACTTGAACTGCTTATCCATGTTTAGCTATCATCTATTCAGCTTCTGAAAGAATATATAGTGCCTTTTCAGGGTCTCCAGTCTGCATCCTAACTGCCCCCAGCCTATATCTGGGCTGTACTTGTGTGGAGAAGAACGGAAAAAGCAAAACCTCATATTAAGATTTCCTGATGGGAAAAGCATTTTAAGTTACAAAACACAAAGTTCATCCTAAACCTGCAGCTTAAGTAATAAGTTGATTCAATTTCAAATTATTACCCTCACCATCATACTAACTCAGGTGTTTTCCTTCCACCCCCAAACAATCAAATCAAATCAAATCAAATCAAATCAGAAACCACCAATCTGATTCTACCACTGTGTGGTTCCTTATTCATATGGCAAAAATCAAGCAGAATCCAGGATTTTACACATTCTTCTTCATCTTTTATCACTCTAAAGTGGAAGTTGCTGTTTCTCACTTTAGAAAATTGTTGCACCAAACACTGAGTTTAAAACAAACCTGGAAAATAAGGAAACCAGGAAGCCATGGCATGCATTTTGATTCTTGCCTTGCATAGAAGTTTTCAAACCATTATGGAAAATTCTCACTGAAATTCCAGATTCTTTTGGATTCCAGAATTGCATCAATTCTGGATAGGGGGGATATCTTCTGCTGTTATTGACAGTAGTACTTCTTCTACCACAAGCCTTGAGATCATTCTGAAGTTGGAGTTCAGAAGGGTGAATCAATTAATTCTTAGTCCACAGCCCATTACATGTAAAAGGAGATCATTTTATGCAGCATCTAAGACATGTCAGCCTTCACTTGTGACAAGCTCATGACTTCTGCTCCTAAAAATTAACAGCTGCAAAAATGTAAATACACCCCAACACTTCGGAACAACTGGAACTTCAAATACGCGTCTGCAGCATTTGCTCAACATTATTAGTTTACACTGCCACTTAGAAGTATAAAGAATGGATTAAAGTAACAGGAATTTTACAGTTCCTAATTATGTCTGCATAGAAAATATATACTGCTGGAATCCTTAGACACATAATAATTCATATCTTACTATTACTTCTCTGATAGTAAAAGATTTCTTATTGGCCTTCAATAACCTGTTGAACTTTCTCAGAGATTTTAGTCATACATACTTATTATTCAGTTCATCACTTTGTACGTTCCTTCAGCTATAACTTCAGTGCATCTCAATTGAACCTTCTAGCATAAACACAATTCTACATCCAAGGAATAACTTACTTTCTTGTATTGCATTAAGAATTTCTGAAAAGTCCACATCTGTCTTCTGTATGTCTGGTTTTATCCATATTTGCGTTTCCAGCTGGTTAACCTGCAAATCCTCTCTTCCTTCTGAAGAAATTGAAGACATTGATGTGGTTTGTAACAGTGTAGTAGAAAATGCAGCTAAGAGGGTTTCAGGTGAGGAAGCACACACATTGAATGAAGATATTTCCATTTTTTCTCCTAAGCAGAACCAAATTTTCTTCAAACCAAGCAGTTTCAGATAGAACATGGACTGATTTAAAGCTAAACAACATTCTCTGCTATTAACAACAATGCAGAGTCATAACTAGCAAGTCCCTTGGTCCCTTGTTCGAGTGACCATACATCACCATGCCATGAGCATCACCTCTACAAAGCTAACTCCCAAATGTGAAAACAGACAAAAGGTGTTATTACAAATGACACAGGAACAACCAGACTAAAATAAAACACACTAACACGCACAAGATGAATTAAGACGCAAGACAGAAAAAAACCATTAGGACAAAAAGAGCATGGACAGCATGCTTCAGCCAGAGGCCACCATAAGTTCTCACATGCCAACCTGATGGCATGACATAATCTAGGAAGAAGTCCAGCACTGCAGTGCATTTCAAAGGAATTCACACTTGTGTGTAATGCTTGCTCTCTAAAAGCACTGCAGAATAAAAAGCTATTCTAGTGGGTCACAGTGTGCAAATCTATTTGCACACATAAATAGACACAAAATTTGCCCATTTCAGTGCTCTTTCAACATGAGGAAAGAAAGCAGCAAGTTTTGAAAACAAACTCTTTCCATGCAGAGAAAGGTGGCTGCCTATCAAGAGTAGACAGGAAAAGGCACTGGGCAAATGGGCTTAAGATGCTGGTTACAGGTATTTGGATACAGACAGAGAGACAGAGGGAGCTACTGGGAATACATCTGGTTTTTAAAGAGTAGCGGGAAAACCTTTCACAAAGGCATCTGTTAGAGATCATGCTCTTGAGCAACTAATGCACAGAGTTAGCAGAGAGCTGCAGTGGTCAGGAAGATATATCTGGGAAAAGACTTCACAACAAAAAGGCCAAGGTGGAAGAACAAACCTTCAGGTCATTTAGATCATTACTGTGCTTCACTAGATGCTATCACTCATACTTTTGATAGAGTCATTTTCCTTTTATCTACAGTTGCCTACAGCAAGATGGTCTTATTTTGAATTCCCTCCTAGCCCACTGTATCTTCCCCTTCTCCTTGCCAAATAACTACCTCACTACTGCCTTGACAAGAGCTATGAATTATATTCCGGGGCACAAAATTACTCAAACCTCTTTTAAAGGCCTTTCTTCACTTTTTTGGAAATACAGGTCTCAAAATGGGTACACTTGAGCCACTTTTCCTTTTTTTATTTTTCTACTTTTTAAGTATTATAAATTCAAATTGTCTCATGCTTTCTTCAGTGTATTCTTTTGTTTCACAGCAAAGACCCGCTGCTAACATAAGAGACAACTCCCCTTGTAGATTCCTGAAAAGTCATCTGTCATAGCAGCAGCAGGAGTCAGCATTTAATGATGTAGAACAAAGAGAATTTCTTAAGTGAGACAACTGATTATTCATACAATAGCAGCCTAGGGAAATCTGCTGATGGCCTCAGAGATGAGAGGCTAGGATTTGCCCCAGAAGAGAATTCTAAGGACCAAGGAAAAATACTCCAGCTGCTGAAAAATACATAAAAACAATAGGACAGATGTAGAAAACTAATCAATGGACAGAAATTCAGTTAAGCACCTCCGCAAGTGATATCATTCTGTTTCTTCTTAAATATTCAGCTACAACTTTTAACATATACCATTACATACTTGTATTCTCAAATCCAACAGCCTCTCTTCTGCATTTCAACCCTAGTTAGAGCAAATTAATGACGATACTGACAAATACAAAATGCCCTTCCTTCCCCAAAACCCTTCATCCTTGTTACACTCAAATCACTGCTCCTCAGGACAGATGAAGGTAGCAGGATCACTGCAGCGTATCTAGCAGATCTGAACTAATTGGGCCATGGTGAAAGAAGTGGCAAGCAGTCAGCTATTGAGGTCCAAAAGTGCTGATATCTGATGGATTATTTATCCACAAGCCTGCTAATAAAATTAAACTTTGAAGAACGCACATAGACAATTTCAAAGCCACTTTTTAGTTAATGAAAAATACTGTCTAGGAAGTGATCAGAAAATGACCAGCCTAAACTTGACTGCTGTTCAGACTATGAAGTCAAGACAGTTTTGCTGCATTAAAATTTCCTCTCCTGTATTTGATTCTCTTACAGTATAGGGAGGTTTCAGTAATCCATAGAAAATACAGTGTTCTATGCTTGTCTGATTCACAGTAGCCTTAATATCTAGCCTCGTTGCAAAAGTATCAGATCAACAACAGCATCCAGTCTGATTTTACTCAAAATTGTAGGCATACTCTTCTACCAATAATTTGTGGTATAACACATGGTTAATCACAAACTTTCCTTCATCAACACAAGGGAAAAAGAAATTTGTCTACCAACAACATATCTTTTAAGTAAGGAATTGCAGGAATGCTTTCTTCTACCATGATCTCCATTGTGTCAATAAACAGACTTGGATTAGGGCACATATGCTTCTACTCTCCTGTGAGTGAACATACAAAAACATAGCTATCAAAGATCAGTATCACATGTGTTCAAACATTTGTCCGCATTTGAAAAATCTAACTACTTGTGAATGATAAATTAGCAGGCAATTCATAAAAGGCAGGAGAAGAAAATATTTGCTGAATAAGCAGTTTATTGCAAAAAACTTGCCAGTTCTCAAGTCAGTTACAAACTGGAACTGAAGAATGGAGGCAATATTTATATATGATTGTGTAAAAATAATCTTTCTCAAATTTTAAATTTGTTTTTGAGAGAACCCCACAAGCAGCAAGAATCCTGCCCCTAATACTGGTGCAGTTGGCCTTTCTTATACAGCCCTGCAACCTACTATAATCACCAAAACCCACTAAGAAGAAATAGAGCGTTTTGTCATTAAAATGCATGGACTAGTCTTGGACTGTTCACTCAGGATGCCTACCCAAAAGAGATTGTTTTCAGCAACTGGACTTGAGTCTCCTTCACAGGCAGTAGGAGAGCGTCTGAATAGCAAGGGTCATAATTTTCAGGCATTCTGGCAGCACAAAAGGCCTTGAAAGTATGCGCAGTTTTGATGACCTTTAATAATCTTTCAGTCTCATCAAAGTGCAAGCTACCTTTTTATACCATTGGTCTAACAGATGCTTGATTCCTTTTATGCGTTAGGTGCATTCCTAAAACAAGGTCTAAATAAAGTACCAAACTGTAGTAAAATCTTCCTTTTTCTATTTTAAGTACCTTGACTGTAATCAGTAACAAAGAAGATCTCCATTGGACCTCTGAAGCATAACGTGGTACAAAACTGCATTCTCAAAGGATATAACCAGTAAATATTGTGCCTCTGTGGAGTTATCCAGCATGCAGAGAACACATCTGCTTTTCTGAGACATTCACCCACTCATGGCATAGGGACAGTCAGCCTGCTGCATGACTCAAAGGGAGTTCTCCTCAGAGAAAAAGAACTGATCAAAAATGATACCACCTTTTTGATCTGCTGCTGCCCTTACGTGTGGTGTAAGATGTGATGTTGAGCATTATACAACTCTTTTGGGCTTTTGGGCTTTTCTGGTACCACAGTATATTGCAATGTTTGGAATTTCTAGTGCGTTCTTCAGAACCCTGGAAGCAGTTACCTGTATCATATCTACTTGCCCAAGGAGTAAGCCCCCCTCATAATTTTTTGGGTTTGTTTTTGGTCTTGGTTTTGTTTTTGGGTTTTTTATTGATTGTTGTTTTTAGTTGTTTCGTTGGGTTTGATTTTTCGTTTGTGGTTTTTTTGGTTTATTTTTTTGTTTTGTTGGGTTTTGGTTTCGTTTGGTTTTTGTTCGTTTGGGGTTTTTTAATTATAAAAAAGGTCTGGCTTAATTTTGAGATATAAGAATGAACCAGCAGGCTTGGTGTTAGGAAGGAGGTCTTGAAATGTCTCGGACTGATGCAAATCTTTTGTGGAAATTAATAACACTATGCAGCCCTATTACAGTCAAATCCCTTTTCTGATTTTAAAAGCATCTCTGCCAAAGTAGAAGCTAGTTTGTTCCATCTTTTGACAGTCTTCCTGCAAGAATCTTTCTTTGGAATACATGAAACATATTTAACATTAGAAATAGAGTCTTACATAATACTAACTCCCTTTAAGCAAGAAATATAGAGCCAAGAAAAAACCACATTTTTCAGTCAAGCATTACAGGAATATAATAGCTGATTATTTGAAGTCTCTCTCATTGTTTCTTGAATTATAAGCTATTTTTTAAATGAAACTTTCTCAGAAACATTGCATAATTTTATATATGTTCTATTTTCATCATAGAGTGTCAAGAATCTTCTTAGTTATTTTAAGACAGCTACGGTACACTGGTCTTAGAACATTATAACTTTGCCCTGGGATCAGTGTGTTTACTGCTAAGTTGGTTCCTATTTTTTCCCCTTGAAAGAAATTCTCTGATGGCGGAAAGATCAAGAACATCCACAGAGAGCAGCATTTTGCACCCTTTGTGAGGTGACTACATATTGTAAACTAACAACATCCAGGAGCATTGAAATCTGAGGGTGAACTATACTGAATTTAAAGTAACCATACATAATTGATTGCAAGAGTGAATGAAAGATTGTTTTATAACAGCAAACAGGAGACTGATCAAAGCAGGAAGGAAAAGAAATAAGTCTTTCAAAAGACTAGAATTTAAAAACATGTAGTCCCCAGAGAAGCAGAGCACTGTCGAAGTCACCACTTAAAATTATTAATATTTTTGAAGCCCCTGACTGAGGACATGCTCAGGTCCCTCCCAGGTAGGCTCAGTACCTGTGGGTGTCACATGCAGCACAAATTGATACAGAGGGATGTGATTTCTGCCTGCATCAAATATATTTAAATTAAACAAAACAGATAGCATTGAAAAACAGTGCTTTTTATGCTACCTTTTTTTTTTGGTTGCTAGCATGCTGTTGTAAAACTCTTCTCCCAGCTGCTAGAATGAACATTCTAGGAGACTTTATACCTTAGGATCAGGAATTTTCAAAGAAGTGACTTTTGTCCTAGAAAAGTAAAGGGGTGGATTAAATGGGCTGAATGACTAAGCAAAATGATAGAAGATTTCAAGCTCTGCATCATCTGCTTGCTAGTTCAGCTCCTGATTTCAAAGTACTACCTAATGACCATGTGGTGACCTGTCGCTCAGCCCAGTGACAAAAGGTCCTCATTGTAATTGAGACAAACTTCTCATTAGGAGCTTTGCAGAGGCTCCGAAGCACCAATAGTCAGGAGAATGAACTGTCTCTGTTTTCAGCAGGGAGGTATTTCCAGATCACGCTTGAAGTACCAACACAGGAGAAATTTTGTTTGGTGCATTGAACTTGCATTGTTTTGAATGCAGACTGTAGAGAAAGAGAAAATTTAAATATGCAGGTTGGTTTCTTTGACATTAATGTCCCTTCTGCATAGGGATGTTTCTTGTAAACATGTTTATATATATATATATATATGAAAATTAGCTTAGTGAGAGAAATACTAAACCTTTTGAAATCTGCTTGCTTTTTCTATGCTTCATTCCACATGAGAGAAAGTTCTATATATATCCAGCAGAAAGCTTATTGAAATAGATTGTTCTGTTAATAATGTTAGACAAGATAACAGCATTACTGTCAGTGACAATTCAAATTTCCAGGTGAATTTTTATCAGCCATTCCCACACCATGCATGAGTTTGCTGCCAAGAAATACTTGCACGACAGAGTTTTCTGGCAGAATTAGTTGCAGGATTTTATTCTTTTGATCTGAGAGAGATGCATGCCACGTGTCCTGCCAGTCATCAAAGAAAAGAAAATGGGATTTAACCAACAAGTCACATCTAACTAACACATATCTTCTGAAGACCATTTACAACCAATTGTGAATGCTGACAAACATATGCACACTTTGTGATGAGAAAAGGATATGTTTTGCACAGTAAATTATCATTGTTGAAAGATTCAGTTCTAGCTTTCTCCGTAATTCAAAGTTCATTAACTCGTGACTAAGCTCATTAAGCACACATTTCCTTTTTTCCTTTAATTTTGGTTGCCACAGTTTAAGGAACCATGTATTTTTACTTACTCCCAAGTCAATTGTTCTGTTGGCCGACACCACTAGCTCCTCTTTCCTATTTGCAAGCTTAGTAACTACAGTCATCAATAAAAATGTTACAGTTTGATAACTAATTAAAAAAAGAAGATTCAAAATAAAGAAAAACATGGCAAGTAAAACATACCTTCCTTTAAAATTTGTAATCTATCAGAAACTACTTGTCACAAAAGGCAACAGAGTGCAAAAAAAGTTTCTTACGTAATTCCAATGAGCCCAGGAGACCTTCACCATAATGCTAGAAAGGAGTCCTTTCAGGCACATAAAATTCTTTCAAGTATCATGGATACACCTATATCATTTAATGTAGCAAGGAATGTCCATTCCAAAATGTACAGTTCTTTGCCTTTGAAGGGGATCTTTTTTGAACAGTAAACTCTTGAAAGCAGAAATTTCTAGAATATTTTTATGTGTTTCCTGGAGTGAAGAATCTTTACATGGTAAGTAAATTTTAGAAATAAATTATTTCAAAGACAACCATTACTGTTGGTTGTGAAGATTGCCTACAGAACTAAGTTGTACAAGTGATATAAATTACTATCTAAATTAATATATATAAACTTTCATATAATCTTTGAAATGCAAGAAAATCTTGCTGGGGAACCTCTGAATCCCTGTTACTACAAAACAGGTAATAACTATTAGGAAACATTGCAAGTACAGAATAACTAAGAAGATTCCAGAGTTTCACACAATGAAAGAATTCACTTTACTGCTGCTTAGACTTATTAAATAAGACATTTCTTCCACAGCCAGCAAATTTAGTGACTCCTAGGGAAATTAGGTTTGACAAGTTCTGCAGAATCTGAAAATAAAGGAATTTGTCACCAAGAGAAAGAAGTAAGGTAACATTGTTCTCTTATGGAATAGATTAACAATGGAAAGAGCAGACAGAAACTCAGAAACTGAAGTCCTGCTTATCACACAGCAAAGATGCAATGCCATCAGATGTGAGGAAAGCTTTTTTTTTTGTCTGCAGATTTGCCTAACCCTGACATTGAGGGAACGGACTGGGACGACAATTTAACCTCCTCTACATTTGTTCAGTACTTTGTTCTACTGCTCTTACAGACAACCTAAATGATGATTACCATTGCTTTCAAAATGAGCCTTCTGTGTGCATCACAGATGTATTGATTCTAAACCACTTTCTCATGAGAGTTGTACCATTCACTGCAGCCAAAGGTCTGCCACAAGCACTTCGAACTCTGTACTTCAGTAGCCTTGTACCTCATTAGCCACAACACACCACAGTTACTCACATAACTGGAAGATGATAATTGGAGGTTTCTCAAAATCAAAAACATACTGTCCTTCCCCGGTTTTGGAAGGAATGCATGAATGTCATTACATCCAAACTTACCATCTGATTCCTATACTTGTTTTTGCTTTCCTTCTGTCTAAGAGAAAGTTCCCTCATATGGGTGCATCTGCAAAGGCGTCCAGAGTCTTCACTTCACTGTTAATAGACATTGTCTTCCACTTGTTTCTCCATTTTCCTCTATGTTTTGTTTCAGTTACTTGATACTTTTTGATCTGCTTAAAATCAGAGCTCAGAAGCTGTGGTTCTGCTTATGGCTGAGCAGTACTTATTTGCAAGCTTGCACAATCCAACTTTTAAAATTTAATTTATTTTTAAATAAGGTGGAGTACAGACAACTCACGGCTCCCTAGCCACTCTAACATCCAAATTAATATAAGAAGCTGTGAGCCTCAGCCTCCTTACCAGTTACAAATAAAACTGGCAGGGAAGCAAGTTGAAAAGAATGCTGTAACACTAAACAATATCTATCGTTCCTCCTCCTTAGCATGTAGCTACCTATGAACTTCATTCAAAGGAAACATCTGTCAATCAAACAGAATTTATTATAGATAATAAAAGGTGTCATTCTGGAAAGAAGAAAGGTGGTGAAAGGTAACAAAGCGTTGTGAAGAAAACAGCAGTAGTATGCTATTAAAGGGAAAAAATACACTCAACTATCATTTTATCAAGGATCTTTTCTTTCCATGGTTCTAGCCTCTCTGACTGATAAGAATTAGAAATGTCATTTTAAGTCCTCAAAATACTTTACCGTAAAATCTATTATGCTAGACTGCCTTCATGTTTGGGGTATTTGTTAACTGGAGAAAGGAAATTTCAGACTGAATATAATGTACATTACTCCAACAGTGAGACCTACTTGATTGTGATAACAGCACTGAAAGAGAAGGAAAACCTCGGTTTGTATGAACTATTTAAAATTAGACTGAACAAAAACCTATGAATGTACTGCATGCAATAGCGGGAGGATAGCTTAGAAAACACTGGTGTAAGATCTGGTACCTGTCATTAATATACATAAGGACAATTCCCTTCTAAAATATAAAAATCCTTATGATATCTTAGATAAAATATTGCCATTGGACAACTAGTGTATTAAACTAATTATGAAGCTACAGCTGTTAATTTGTGACTGAGTTAGAATGAAAAATATATGATTTTCAGTTTAAATTGGAATTTTCTATTAGGAGTGCTATTCATTACTGTTGCTGCCTGTCCATAATCTTTCTTAGACTCTACTTGCATATAGCTCAAATGGTTGCAATTTAACCTGGACACAGACAGAAATTCAGTGCTCTTATAGAGAATTAAAAAGTTAGACACAAATCGTAAGAAAGTTATTTCATTCCAGATGAAACAGTGGTACTGTAAGTTAGTTAAGAGAAGACTCCTGTCATACAAAACACTCATAAAAATCTGCAGCTTTTAAGGCTGTGGGTACTATTAACTCCTCTTAACTTGTGAGGCTCATTAATCTAAATGCCTCCCCGAACCAAGCTGCCAAGCATGTTCTCAGTACATCATAGATGCTGTTATTGTCTAAAGACCAGAATATGAGAGATAAAACTAATCTCATACACTGAAAGCTAATTCCTCAAAGAATCATCATCTAAATGACGGTCACTGATAAGCTCCATTTTAAGAAACCTCTGGAGTCTACCTAGAAAGGGATCTTTTTCTCAAGCAGAAGCCAGCATATGGTGCTTGTACATTATTCAGTAGTAAAGCACAGGCCATGCTTATCAATACGTAGATGTAGAATGTGTAGCATCTTAAAGAGAACATTGCTATTGTGCATATTCAAGATACTTTTTGTGACAAACTGTGATGCAGGGTTTTTTTGTCAATCTCTTACCATGCTGCAGACATGATTATATATCTTTAGCAACAACAAAATTTCTTTAGTAGTAATTTCTGTACTTCAAAGAAAATAACAGAAGCTGAAAAAACAGGACAAACAAGTGAACAGAAGAACTGAAATAAACAAAGCATATGGTTATGAGTCACTGTAAATTCTTAATTAATCTGTGTTGACAAAGATATGGTGACTAAATAGTATGGGTGTATAAGACTCATGGCAGTAGACCTGTATAGCAACCCACAACAGATAATCTAAAATTTCAGCTTCTACAAAAGTTAAGCCATTTACTAGATCTTCAAGGTAAGGGGAATACACTAATGGTTTTGCAGGCAAAACTCTCTGTCTCACACAAATAGACTCTGTCTCCTGGCACCCAAGTAGCTGCATACAGCATGTATCATGCCCTTTCCTGGGCAGCAACACTGAAAGATTATTGAGACCCTCCAATATAGAAGCTACAAAACTGACTTCATGGGCAGCCTTAGTTTTCTCTACTCAGAAAAGAAATTCAGAGTTTAATTTTCGCTGCGAAGAAAGACTGAACATGGCCAGCACAAATGTATTCCCCTGTTATAAGCAAAGATACTTCTAAAATAGCTCTGGCAATTATCATAATAAGGAATGAACTCATGATGTCAATTAGAATTTGATGGTCCCCAGGAGATTTTGACTTTCTTTTAAAAAGTTTCATTTTGTTAACCAGTTAACTTATGTTGTAAAATCTTCAGATCCAGAGTTTTTGTTTGTATTATAGCAGCAAGATTTTGATCTACACTCTGGATTGTGCCTTTGTTCAAAACCAGTGTTCGTGTCAATTATTGAGTTCCATGGGGGGATGCCTGTAGCCTCTAGAACACTGTCATTAACTCAGGGCTTATCAAAATTAAATATATATAAGGGGAACAGCATTAAAAAGCAATAGCGCAAAGCTCTTTCTGCATTAACATTTTGGATACCAGTATATGTTGTATGATTTTTAAGATTAAACTTACATTTTCATTTCCCACTTTCAGCTGTCCCAACTGCTGCTACTCCCTATAATCTATAACTGACAAAAACATACCAAACATAAAAAAATCAATCAATAGTTCTGACAATCAATAGTTTGATTTCCATGCAAACATGATCTCATGCTATTAATAATAGCTTCCCAACTTCAAGGCACATCACACGAGAAATGGAACTGAAGAAGGTACCAAGGTAAATCTGTTACCTGGCTGATGGGTTTTTGCTTTTCCACTAGTGACTGCTGAAACCATAGATCCAGAAGATGAGGCTTCCATTTTTATTGACCCTCTGACTTGTGGGAGTGAAGGATGCCCATCCACAGGCGGATGCTGTGACACTGGGTAGCTTCCTGCAGTTCTCCTCTGACAGATTTGCACACGCTTTTCAGCCCCATGAATAGATAAACTTATACCTGACAGGAATAAGAATTAATACTGTTAGATACAAGAGACCAGTATGGAATAAGTAAAATATAAAAATTGTCATGGTTTAAAATGGAGCTGTAACGGCCTCCTTACGGGTGGGAGGGGGGAAGCAAACTTTAAAAAAATTAATTTTCTATGAAAATTAAAAATGTGAACCTCTTTGCTGCTGTGTTGCAGACATCAGAGTCAGCCACACTAATAGATATTTAAATTAATACACAGTCATGGTTTACTGCATTACTGGCCTGCAGAAGGAAATATCTTCCATTCCTTCAAAAAACCCATACAGCTCACAGAGGGCAATATTAATGAGGCAACTACCACAGAGTTTATTAAATGACAGTTTTCTGACTGATGAATTAGAACTTGGCAATAATGGTTTCTTTTCTTCTGAGCATTTACCAGTATTAGGGAAGTCTCATCATATGAAAAGATGCTACAATTCAGGTGTTAACTAGATTTTAAGGAGAAAATAAAGGTCTGTTTTGAGGAAAGCAGTAAGGCTACAAACAACAATAACATGACCTTAAGCTTGAAAAAAATTTCCATTTTCACTAGACCTTTGAAACACTACCTTCAACTCTGGAAATTGTCTTTCACAACAAACATTCTCAAATTTGTCACATAATCGTTTTTTAAACAGAAATTGTGATTAAAAACAGGTTTTACTTTTCCAAAGAGAAAAGTAAAGTTGAAATTTCCTACGTGTCTTTTGTACAGTCTTAGAAAGTAAAATTGCTGATTCTGACTTCCTCCTGTTCACATTGATGCAATTGCTCCAACTCCATTTGAATTACTTTCATCATACTCTGGTGGAAACCTTCAGACAATCTCTTTTAGGCAAGAACACCAAATGATAATTCGACAGTGCTGTTTTACACTTAATTTAATTATGACTCTTACTGCTTCTATCAGCAAACAATCTTTGTTAAAAAAAAAAATGAAGCAACCTAACCAGTTATAAATAAGCAAACTGAGAAGCAGATGGAAAAGCAGACCCTAAAAACTGGAAATACAGATATTGTGAGCACATTGTAATTTGCAGTTGCTCAGAATCATTAGATATCATTGATTAGACTGTTTAGTTTTCTGAAAGTGATTCCTCACTGAAATGTCCAAGAATGCCTTAATGACTCTGCTCTTCCAGTTCCACTGGAAGTCAATGTATGTGAACCTCCAGGTCATGGAAGAGGTTTAGAATCGCTGAAATATTAATACATTTATATCCGTAATATACTACCAATGGGAAGAGAGCTACCACTTCCATAGGCAATTTGTGAAAACACAAGGCTTGCCCACATTAGCAAACGCTGTGCAAACTACTCTCCTTTCAGATGGCTTTGTGCATTCAGAATTGAAGCTGCATGCTCAATACCTGACTTAGCTTCCCACCACCAGAGCTGATCTCCTGCGGGAAATGTGAATGGATGAGGAGCTTCCTGCTGCAACTGCTCAGCTACCTCCTGGTTTTAGGGCTAACAAAACTGTAAGCTGCCAAAGGCTGTTGAAATCACATCTTCTTTAGCATACAGAGCAAATCCCAGTCACTCCGTTCTTGTGAAAGGTAGCTTATCAATCCAAGTGAACAGGATGACAATGAGCATGCCTTTGACCATGTTACCTATAAGGGGCCTCAAATAGCGAGGAGCTAAGGCCCAGCTGTAAAATGAGCTCTTCGCTTCTTGTGCAGTCACTAGAACCTCATGATGCTCAAAATATTGTGCAATCATCCCTAAGGTATAAAAAATTAACTACAACTGTTTTCTTTAAGCATCACCACTGGTCGTTGCATCTTTTAAAACAACCATCCCTCTGAAGCTTACAATGGGGTCAGCCAGTTAGTCAACACTAAACATGAACCTGTAATCGCCACATACTTATTAGATGGATCTCAGTAAGGCTGTGCTTTCATTTGGTCATGAAATTAGGGATCTGTTTTAGGAACTGGTTCCTAACACAAACTGACTGCTACATTTCTCTGAGGTTCACATAAATTGCTTCTTTGCATTCTGAAACTCTTGTGCAGCTGTGAGTCAGCTTCCTAAACTATTTCTGCAGCACATTTTTTTTCAGACATCAAAATAAAGCATACTGCTGCCAGAGTGCTATTCCTAAGAACTGCAAAATTTGCAGATTGATCATATCCAAAATTAGGTTCTGGTTATATGCAAGCTTTTGTTTCTTCCTCTAAGGAAAGGTAATAAATTACGCCTCCAAACTACATGAGGAAGAATGTTCCAGTATCACTGAAAATCTTACAAACTATTCTTTTGACATATTTAAAACTTAGAAGTGCCCAAAATCGACCACGTAAGGTGTGTCACAAACATATACAATATATTTGGAAGTTCTTCACCCCGATCTCATTGGCACTGCAGCTATTTTTTTCCGTGGAAGACATTCTTTTGACTAGGAGAAATAATTTCCATTGTTTTCCTGAGAACCAGGTACAGCACAAAGACACAGGTGTCCTTATTTAATTATAATTTCAGATTTTTCCAGAGAAAGACCTGATCTTGTTTTTCTATGTATCTTTCTTTCGTTAAACTGGAAGTCTGAAAAAATGTAAGACAACAATACTGCAGCAAGCTTTAGCATTACCTTGTTTTCATGTGGGCGAAAGTTCCTTTAAAAGAGATATTGACAGCTGAAAATACAACCCCAGATAACATGCAGAAGAGCAGAGGCAAAGGGAGGGGGAATCAGAAGTAGAAAAGATATCGGGAATAGCGCACGTATCATATGGAAGAAGAAAACCTGGTAACTATTGGCACTAAGCAGACTCTAGAGTAAACTGTGCCTGTTCTTCCTGCAAATAAACCACACTGTTGACGAATCCTGGGGTTTGTGGATCAGAGGGTGAGAAAACAGCACAGAGACCTCTCAAGAGTAGATGTTAAAACTGACATCAATTATTTTTTAGAAGCATGACAATACCCATACAAAATATCTATAAAGAAAGAGAAGTTCTCTATCAGCATAGTGCAGACGGGGTCTTCAACTAACTGTACTTGGTGGAGTTTTACTCTTGTCTTTAGGCTTGGCACTATAGATGTTGACACCAAAATCCCACTGCTGTTTTATGCCTGGCTGTATGACATCTGGTTGTCCTGTCCTGGCAGCATGGTCATTTTTCAGTGAGCTTGGCACTTGTACTCACTAGCTGGGTGTGAGCACACTGGTATGCTCTGACAGGTAGTATAGATGTCACAAAAATCAAGAGTTTCTCCTGCCTCTCCCTCTGGCAGGGAGCACCTGCTCCTGAGCACCATTTCAATCCAGGGCTACAGTGCAAATGCAAGAGAAAGACTTAAATACTGTCCAGTAGCCACAACTGCCTGTTCAGTTTGGAGAACTGGCTTCTGGACAGGACTCACCCACTTGCACCTGGCTGGCTGCAAACAAAATATGTAAGACTGGGAAGTAGAAGTTTAGTGTTTTAAAGCTGGACAAGATTTGTGCCTTCAAGTATTATACATATTCAGCTCTTTTCCTTTTCTGCATGCAGCAAAAATGCTTCTCTGTATTTTCAAATCTTCACATGCCTTTCTCTTCCTTACCAGTATTTCTATCTTTTATTTCTCATACAAGGTTTTTGTCTCCATGAGGAGACACTCTTCTTGCTGCCCTTTTGTTCTTTGATGACTCTGAACTTGCAGGTTCATTTAAGACAAACACCTTCACTACCTTCCTACCAATACATCTCAGCTGTGCAAGTTTGCTAGAAGAGAACAGCCTCTGTCTAGCTTATGGATGACTTTTATTGCTCCCCGATATGTCTTTTTACTATAAACTTTTTCAAAGCAGCGTTTCTTTTACATTGAGCATCTTTTGCCTCTTATAAAGTGGTAATATGCTTAAGACACTCAGGGATTTATAATGCTCCAGATAAAACCTGCATATAAGAACAATAGAAGTGGAGTTTTAAAATATTTCCAAGTCATGAAGCAATAAAATCAAACATAAAGGAGAAAAAAGAAGGAGAAATTATTAAAAGTTCAAACCACTACTCTGTGTCTGCAAACAAAGTTTTATGTGACTAATATTTGTTTTGTTGGCTGATCAGATGCTACAAAGATGAATAACAACATCCTGCACTACGCAGAAGTCATTCTGCTGAGGCATCTGACAGGGTGTCTGCTTTGGTGATATCTTAGCCCTCACCAGCAGCTATGCACCACTCACCTCTCTGCATGAGCAACACTTGCACCCAGCACACCTCATCCAGTGGGCCTGCACTGTTTGAGCACAGCACAGTGGCTCTGGTACTGATAGAGGTGGCTCTTGCACCTGAACTGGAGGTCAGAAAAGCACTGGGCCCAAATTATACTGTGCTGGGACTGAGACACCTCTCATCCTGGGGAGGCACTCCTGTAGAGACAGTCAGGTTTGTGTTAGCCCCAGTTTTCTTCCACCTTGTACCACTTCGGGTTACAGGCATCCATTTATAGGTTGCTTTCTGATGTGTTTGTCTCTAGACAGAGATTATAAGAACATGAATGAGAAATAATAATACGACGCAGAGTTACAAAATTGTATAAACAATCCATTAGCTAACAGTGCTTAATTAGCCTCAAGTGTCCTGACTTGCCGTGTAGACCTTCTCTGGGATAACAAAGTAGCACTGGCAGGTTAGGGAAGTCCTTTGAGTTTTGCATTATTAGTGTCAGCACTCATCTTGGAGGCAAAATACGACACTCTTTTCTATGTGGGTCTTCTATTCTGTTTCAGCCCTATGTGGAGGCCTTAGGAGCAGATTGAGGTAGACTCTTTCTTCAAGGCTCTTTTCAGAGAAGAGCTATACAGGAGAGAATAGACAAAGAAGGAAGAAAATCTCAGCTGTCACGTAGAGACACAAAAAGTAAAGCAGCTCTGGAAAATCTGCAGTCATTAAGGCACAGATAAGTAAAGTCATAAGGAAGCACTTTGGAAGCATGAGCAGAGCACAGAAAATGAGGCTTTAAGGAGCAGTATATAAGTGGGAAAATTACATATTTAGTTTCTTTCAACTTTTACACACAGGAAAGGAGAAAGTGAGTGAATTTGTCCACCTTAATAAGCTAAACACTCTTTCCTCACCTTGTGCAAATTGTCACATTTCCCATTAAAGTCAGTGAAGCTCTGCAGACAGCTTCATATTTTGCACGTTTGAGATAGCCTTGATAAGGGGGAGCTCAGAAAAGAAAGTAATGTAAAAGGTTTCTCATGCAAACCCAGTTTAATCCGAGACTCAGGAGAGACACAGCAATGCTTGATGCCATGATGGACTCTTCTTGCTCTGAAGTCTAGGTGGAAATGAAGAAGTGTGAGAGAAAAATTCTCCTGCTGCCCTCTGTACACATGCCCAAAAGCATAGCCTAAAGGCAGTTCACTTTTTTTTTTTCTCACACTATGTCTTAGGTCACAAATATATCCAGAAAGCATGGTTAACTTGGTGAAAAATGTTACAACTTCATTAGGATTCCCACTAATGAATTCCCAGGCTGTGCTTTCATCAAACATTCTCACAGTGACACAGTGATATTTCAGGTTTTATTCTGTAAATTTCATTTGCCCCAAGATACTTCTAGATGGACTCTGCCTCCCTGTCACATTTGTCAGCTCTTTGGGCAATTTTCCAGCTAATCAGGGATCACTCTTCCAACCCATTTACTTGAGGTCCCTATGTCAAGTAAAGACAGCAGGAAGAAATACTGCATTATTTTTCTCATTTGTATGTTGCATCTTTTTCCACATCAGTTGCTCTCTAGGTCTCATGTTTATCACTTCTGTAAGACCATTACCGTAGAGCCTTTTTGTATCAGCAAAGCAAATCTTCACGCAAATCTTCACAAAGCTGTATTACTTGTCACTTTTTTTCAATTACCTGCCTTCAGAGGGAGGAGAGTAGCATCATCCTGTATCTGCAAGTCTACAGTGGTGTTAGAATCTGCATTTCGAAGTGGGATCAAAGACACGTCTGAACTATAACCAGGACTCCATGAAGAAGGGGCTTGTGTATACAGTGAGTTTTATCCAGCTTTACTGCACTGATGTAGAAATGAACTGTTAAAGAACTGCAGATTCTATGGGAACATAAGTTTATATTTGCTTATGTGCTTTAGATCAGAATAGCTTATTCTCCCCTGCAAAAGTAACTACATTATTTGTGATAAAACTGCATCCAGAGCTAGTGTTAATTTCAGCCTATCAAAGTCCTAACAAATAAAAAGGTCATGCCCACCTTAGGCCCACCATCAAAGGGTTGTTTTTATAGCCCTGGAGGTGGTTTATTAAATTACAAGCAGCTAGTGATTTCAATAGTGATTATTTAGCATGACTGAAAAACTCCCATAGTGCTCATAGAGAGGCAAGATAACAACCTGAAATCATGAAAATATCTTGGAAAGAGTCATAATAATCCCACTTTGATGGTCTACATGACACTCTGAAAAACCGTTTGTCTTCCTCAGGTATGAAAAGCTTAGCTAAGTGAATATAAAGCTCTTTTGGGTTGCTGTTGAATTAATAGAGATTGTCATAGGCATGTTGCAGGACCACAGTGCTGGACACAAGTTGCTACCTACACAAGTTTTATGAGCTCAGGTGAATAAATGGAACATTTTTCCCTCAAGATGCCTGATTTGAATTATTTATAAGTCTTGTACTTTTACTTCTGTCTGACAATTCATTCTTTAGTTCCTCTCTACAAAAACGAAACACAATGTACATTGTATATATGCTACTGTGTTTTCCAGGCTACTGGGATAAATGCCTAACAATTGTGTGTGAAATATGCCTCACTTCAGCTCACCCAGCAACCTGCAGCGTTGTTTGTCACCATCTCAGCTGACTGAATTCTTCCTGGGGTTGTTGGCATTTTTATAGTTGTGTTTATTACTGTTCTCTTTCTGTTTGTTTGTTATCTACTTTGATTTACTTTATTATTACTATTGGATTTTCACTAGTATTAGAACTACATGCATGCTGAAGAGTAACTCGGGGGGAAAAAAAAAGGCATTCTAAAATGTTCCTTTGCATGTCCCAGTATGAAAATTGCAGTAAGGAAGAATACCTTGTCTTGAAATTTGATAAATACAATAGAAATAAAAAACTGAGGCTGATAAAAAATTTTCAGCAGAATGTTTCTCTGTCAAAAAGTTGACAATTTTTTAAGGAAAAAAAATTTGTCGCCAAGTCAAGAGTTGCTGTCAAAAAATTTGTTTAGAAAATAATTTTAACCTTATCTGGACTGGAATATCTTGAATTTCATTTTGTAATGACTTTACATTTTAAAAAATGTAATCTTACAAATCAAGTAGGACATAAATTATTAATTAGAAAACCAGTTATCTCTGAGCAAGCAAAAAAAAATTATCATTTAAATTGCTGAAACACTACCTGTAATACCAGTCATCAATTAATGTTACTTTAATATACAAATAGCAGGTATAATTCAAACCATTAACATTGAGACCAGAAAGAAAAACAAATCAAAATAATAAAGCAAAATACAATGAAAACAAGAAGTCCAACCAAGATGAAATATTTCAACCATCCAGAAGCAAATTCTGATAGAAATATTTTAAACATTATGCAGAAATGTGACCCCAGAAAGTGCTTAAAAGAGATTCAAAGGGGGGGGGGGGGAGCAAGAAAATAAGAATTTCTGTGGATTGGATATTCTGGATTTTGACTCACTGTTTCTATAATCAAGTAGAATAGACTTGCATTAGAATGAATATAGGTTCATACAAAACCCAACATATTAATATTCCAGTTTTTGTCAAAACAAATAACATCATGTCAATACTTCTTTCTTTGATGCATTATCAATATCAGAAGGCTGAATCTGTCTCCTTAAGCGGCACTTATTGATTTGGAAACCATGCAGTAAATTTTGCCTTATTCATTTTTCTATATATGTAGAGCATTTACTAGCTGAAAATAGACTCAACATTGAAGTGAATTAAAACTTACTTCCACAAAAGCACTGCTTTTAAAATTGTTTTCTTTCTTAATCACTAGTTATTACTCTGATTTTTAAAGTCAAGAGCATTCTCACTAAACCTGTTTGCACTGATTTTGAGCTTTTCACCCATACAGTAAAAGGTAATTGCACACACAGTAGCAATACACAGTACAAAGATCAGGGCAAACCACGATGCTCTGTGAAACAAAGCGCCAAGTCAAGTCCCAGACAGTTTTTACTGGCCAAGCAATGAAGAGAAGGACTAATCATGCAGATGTATTATGAATATAGGTATATTTAAAAGCAGAGATTTCTCTTTTTCCCCCATCTTAATTTGCTGCCTGAATGTTAACTGCTACATTTCAAGCCACAAGTCTCATTTTATCTGATTTAATCGGATATTCTCCATAATGCAGAACAGTACAATCAATCTGAGACATCATCTGTGAAACAAGAAAAAACCCTCAGGAGACTTCATAAATGGGAAAAGAAGATAGCTTGGGATATGTTTGAATGTGTCTGCCTCCATGGCACAGACAGTAAGGATTTTCAGCACAGCAACTAGGCTTAATTTAACTTTTTCTTTTTGCGTCCCATTTCAGGGACTGGCTGGCCATTGGTGCTCTATTGCTGCTCCATCTCCAGGCCAGCCCTGATCACACCCTCTGGGGAACCCACAAGCAGCAGGTCAAGTGTACTCTCCTGCCCTCACCCAGCCTGTGCTATAATCCCAGCTATGGGGCCTTTTACAAGCTTGGTGTCGAAGTGCTCCCTGCCCACAGGTAGCTTTATTAACCATCAATTGACTTTTATTTTGATGATATATTATTGTCAAAACTACACAGCCAATGCCTTCAGGGGTAGGGCTTAAGACAAGTTATTTGTCTTCTCCCTCCCCCAAATAGGAAAAATTATCTTATACACCATATTGCAGCAAAGTATAAACTTCAATAAAATGTCTTTAAAATAAATATGCATCTGGACAGCTGCACATCTGAGTAAGCAGGTCACACATGTTGAATCACGTCCAATACCTGGGAGGGTTTTTGCCCTTTGAAACAACTGTCTGTTGTGGGCATACGGGCTCTTCCTATAGCCTGGGACTCATGGGCGCTTCCCAGGCTTCAGCTACTCTTGTGTCCAGGGTCTGATGCTGAAGCCTTGCTGGAAGGAGGCCCAGAAGCCTCCCACCCCTCCTGGGGAAGACTCTCACATGGGCTGGAAGGATGTGCTTTGCAGTATGTTGCATCAGAGCCTGGATGAGCATTGCTCTGCTAGAAAGAAGCACCAGCCTCCACAGCCAGGCTTGTTGAAACACTGAAGTCTGCCATCAGGCTCTTCCATGGGAAAGACATTTTAACAAAGGCCAGTTGTATCAGAAATTTTGAGGCATGTGTACCACTTGTCTTTCTTTGTGCATCATTACTTTTCAGTACACTCTCTCTTGGCAAGTAATTCTTTTGGTTATAATAAAGCCTCTGGTGCCAAGCTTTCTAAATGGCCATAAAGTGAAAGTGATCCCCAGAGGAGATGGCAGCTGTAGTGTGCAGCAGATGCCAGAGAAAATCTGTGTTCATCTGCCACCTCGTCATTCTGGTAATACTTCAAACAATTAAAAATAACAAAATACAATTGAAAAGAATATGTAAACCTTCCATGCTTGTGCATATGTTCCTCATAGGGATCCAACTGATCAGCTTATTCTGATCTGGATTGGACAGAGCAAGGATGTTGCTTATTTCACTTCTGAGCTAGATTGTATTTCTGATGGAAGACCAATAAACTCTGAAAGACAACAGTGATTAGATAATGATTGTCCGGATTTGGCAGATAAGTACATAGAGGCAGAAAGTGCTCTACTCATCCATACCATTTCAATTTCTTGATCTCTTTATAGCAGAATCAGAAGGAAGGTAGAAGGCTATAAAAATGCAGTAACTGCATCGTCAGAGGTCTACAGTATACAGATTTGTTTTTGTAAAAGGCAGTCCATGCTCTAACTCATTTACTGAATAACAGCCTTGTGCATGGGCAAGGTTTGTTGTTTTTTCATAAATAATTCTCTGATAAGTTAGCAATTCAGAAAAACATGAAAAATATGCAAGGTAAACTTTAAGCTATATTTTATGCACTACATAAAACACTGGTTATTAATTCAATATTCCTACAGTTTGAGAAAAGGCACAAAAGAGACACAAATTTTCTCAAGCCACCTAAACCAACTTGATTATAGGAAGATCCTATAAAAAGAAACAAGTGCCTAAGTTTAGCTCCTGTGACTGACATCTTCTCAGTGAAAGGACATTCATGAATACTTTTGCATAAAACTTTTCCTTTCTTCAGTCATACACCTGACCCATTACTGTTCATTCATTCTAAAAACCATGAACAGGAAGTAAAAAGAAATATTTAAAAAATTCCACTACTTGTGTAACAAATATTGCAAATATCTGTAGACTGCACTTGCTAGAATTGCAAACATATTGCAAGTTGTATTTGTAAGAACATTCCAGTCTGGGAATGATGCTGAATTTGCTGTGAATGTCACAGGAGCTTTGAGGATTCAAACCAACAGATAGTTCAGGAAGAGACAGTTTCTCTTCACAGATACCATTTTGCCCAGAGTCAAGTATATGCATCAAAAGGTACGTAGAATGCAATCTTCATGAACAAATCCTAAACTGAAATTTCATCACCAAAACTGCCTATACAATCCTGAAACTTGTTAGTAGTGATTCTGAGAAGAGCTTAATTGAGAGTGAATTAATTTGAGCAATTCACAGCACCTGAACAATTAGAGATGATTGTGTACTCTGCTCATACAATGATATAACATCCTCAAAGAGAAAATTCAAATACGTGGGCAGAAGTCTATTGAGAAATCAAGAAAATAGTAAAGTCCACTAGTGGGGCACTTAACCCTAAATAAACTGATGGGTAGTCTAGTTAATGAAAAAAAACCCAAATGGAAATGACATCGAGCCTTCCAAATGCAAAGTGCTTTAAAAAACCATCATCCAAGACCCAACAAAATAAAAATAACCAATCAAACTATCTACCTCATTCCTTCCCTGAGGAAATGATTGGTTAGACATGACTACATAAAGCTGTCTTATATACTTCCTGAAAGAAAGAGCCACGAGTACCTCTTCATGTTAGATCTAATCCCCAGAATCAAAATGGTACTGAAAATCATGGGTCCCATTGGACTGACTTCTTCCCTCTAATTCTTTATGAACACAATTCTAAATGCTGAAAAGGCTGGGTTTAGAAATAATATCCTTAAATTCAAATTTCTATGAGTAGTTAACCATCAACCAGAAATATTTTTATTAATTTCCAAAGCAATATGAGCCAGCTTACAAAAAGCTGTAGATGAATCACAGTCATAATTACAATTACACAAACAGAATATGAGAATAAATTTCCAAATATGATTTTAGTGCCTCAATCAATAAAGTATGTTATGTGCCTAGAAGTCAAAGAAGTAGATAACTTAGAACTGCAATGTATGAAGGTGTGTGAAAAAGTGAATAATAGATAAGAATATAATCTGTTAGAGAGTAATTCTTTTCAATTCCTGATAACATTCATGATATTTTCCATCTCTTTACATGACATCTCTCCTTGTTGAAAATTAGGTATGGTTTTCATTTTATGCCTACTGACAGTACCTCCTTTGGTGATCAAGCCATGGCAAGGAAATGATTGTGACACACTCTCTCTTCTTCATAAACTGCTGGGTTTTGGGTTTGCTCCTGCTTTTGCAGCTGTCAAAACCTATTCCTCTCACAATGTGTTTTTCTATTATGGGTCTCCACATGGACTTTTAAAAAGTGCATCTAAGCCAATCAAGGTAAAAATTATTTCATCATTGACAATAATGAGCCAAAATATTAGACCAAATGCAACAATGATCCGTAAAAATTCAGATGTTCTAAAAATTACTGTCTAAATATGCTCAAGATAATTGGTGCTCCTATCAGTTCCATAACTGTTTTTTCATTTTTGGTGTTTAATGGTATATGTCAAAATGTTTTATGTATTAGCTTCAATCAAAACAAAACATCTCAAGGCATTTACTTTGATACAATCCCTGAATATCTGCAATTTATAATTCAGCGATTATTCTCACTGACACTAAATTTACATTCAGTGAATATAAGGACCATATATGTTCTAAATTCATGCAAAGTGATAATTCCCTGACTGCCTTCTTTCTCATTTATACCATGGCAAGATCCTATAAAAGCATGAAACAAAGTTCTTTTTCCCCTCTGTTATTGCACTCTGCCGCAGCTCATCTCATCTCCTTAATTTTAAAACTGCAATTGTTATCTCTAATGCATAAAGTCTACTGTTTATCTTTGTTATAGACATGAACATGTACTGTTTGTAAAAACAGGACAATCTGACTTTCTTGGTAAAAGGGCTATGTAATAGGTTTTACTCCATGCTGACAGATGGTATGAGATTGTGACCTAGCTATAATCCCATCTATCAGAAGTGTTGGGGAAGGAGAACATCTGTCAACTGCATAAGGTCAATCTGTCAGACAATTTTTCAGAAACTTGGTCACGGTAATTCACAACAGTCACTTCTTAGAAAGATTCTTGTTCACCTTGCAAGCACTTGGCGTGATCCACTCTCAGCTTTCTTGCAGACGCAATCCCGTGCCTCAATGGTATTTTGTAAATGTACTGCTTGCTGAACTGCTCGCTGACCTAACACCTTGTCAAGCCTTCAGTTGACTTCAGAATTGAATATGAAGTTCTTGGCAGGACCCTCTCACATACTAAAAAAAACAACCCTTCAGATCACACTGATCCTATCCTCCACTACAAAAGTACAAAAGACAATCTTTTACTTACCCATATTTCTCACGAAATAAAAATGTCACTGAATGATGGCAGACACATCCTAAAAGAGCACACACTTCAGATAACTGTTACTAACTTTACTGCTAACTTTGCTCTAAAAGTTAAACTTTTCTAAAGATGTTACATAACATGACTAATGCAGTAATTGAGCTTATTTTTAACTGCATTTACTTTTAACTGAGCTACTCAGGTACTGAACTTAAGGCTGTCACCTTTAAATGACTCGTTACATGAATAAAATAAATTTTAAAAAAGTATTTCTAAAACTTTCCCTTACTTAGAGGTACTTTCTAATCTCTTTCTTCCAGATATGCAGTGCATGGAGAAATACTGGACTGTTAACAACATCAACTAGCCCTAATTCCAGCAGAAACAGCTTTCTTTCTCTAAGTTGGGAACACGACCAGTGGAATACAAATGAACTGTGGCCGTGCAGCTAACTAAAACCAGGCAGTGAGCTCATGGATAAAGCCCACCATGCCCTCTCCAGACATCAGCAGTGTGGCTGACACAGCCTCCCATGGGCAGCTCAAGACCTCACAATTACAGATGGCATGAAAGGAGAAAAGGAAAGTCCTCTTCTGACCTGCCCTTCTGCTTCCTACATGCAGTGTGGGAACACTCCCACATACCCTGATACACTTCTGAATCATTATATTCAACCCTGGCAGAGCCAACCAGAATTTTTTTTTTAGAAGAATGTTTTCCGTGGTATTTCTGCAATCCAGTTAAGAGTGGCTGTCTCTTCCAGTCCATAAACCTTTCTACCATCCTCTGAAACCTGCACAGAGACTGAAGTTCTCTGTCTGTAAGCTCTTTCTTTAGTCTCACAACTCCTTTGGACATAAAAATTTCATTCTAAAATGCTCTTATTTTAAAGATATCAGACTGAAACACCAAAGTTCCCATTTCAGGGAAAATGTCAAGATTTCATCTGATGTACAATATTTTCACTAGGGAAATTCCAGTGGGAAAAGAAATTACATATTCCTTGGATCTCATACATACAAAAAATAGGATATAAAATAACGTAGCTGAGTACTAAGAGCAATAAAAGGAACACAGAGATGAGTGCTAAAGTTACATTTTGCTGAATTGTAATGTATGAAGGATTTTCTTCTTTTAATACATGAACAACTTGTTTTCTCACCCCTCTGTTCTGTTATCACACTTTCCTTTCCAACTGTAGAAGTATTTCCCAATAAGATTATGAATATGCATGAAAAGGCAGTCTACAACTAGAAAAAGGAAAAATAATATTTTAAGCATGAGAGAAATGTTGGCAAATTGTTAACTAAATATCCACCTAGATGATATCTGATGATATCATAAGTATTATCACCAGGCTCTATCTAGTTCTCCATGTCTATTTTAAGCCAGCATTATGATGAGATTAGTTAGCATGCAGCATCCTTATAAAAAAAATAAATTAAGAAAACCCACCAGGATCATATACCTTCCTTTCTGCATATAAAAGTCCCTCTGACTGATTCTTGTAAAATCGTCTATTCTATGGGAACATTGTTAGAAGCCGTAAAAACTCACCTTTCTCTTAGCTGAGGATGCTTCCTAAAGGCAACTTCCTATGTTTGGAAACTCACTGTAAAGGTTGCCATGGTGATTAATTTTAAAAGTGAAATTCTCCCTTTTTAAAGTTTTTTCTTTAAAGAAGAAATGTTCTGTGCTAGTCCCCAGTCCCCAGCAAGGCAAATGGGAGTGAAAATTCCATCTTAATTCTGAAGATTAAAGGACATAACCTCTATGTAACTGAAACTTCAGCAGTAGAAATGTTTTCAGAAAAATATTGGAAATATCTATTTTTACCTAAAAATGAAAGAAAAAAAAATCTGTGGGAGAAAGAATTGAGGTGAAAAAAGCAACATCTTCTGGTGGTCAGACTGTAGCCAGAAGTCTAGGTTATACTAGGGAAAGAAAGGAGGAAAGGCAAGGAAGGAATGGTAGGAGTAGCTGAAGCTCAACACAAAAAACAGCAAAGCAGAGTCAGCTAGTGTCATTGCATGTCAAGAGAGTGAACTGCATCCCCAAAGAAAGCGTGTAGAAACCAAAGGTCACGACTGAAAAGCTCTTTACCAAAGGCACCTTCCATTTCCTTTCCACGGCTCAAGATGCAATTTCACATGGGTATCTCCCTCTATTGACTTCTCCTCTGCACAATAACATGCAAAGCTACGTTAAACCTTGGCTGTCCACACAGCCATGTCAGCTATCTGGGAGCAGACGACTGCACAGCTCTGTTACTGCATTAGGAGATGGAAAAATAGCATTTCTCCTCTAAAAAAACATACGATGTTCAACATTACATCATGCAACTTCTCCTTGCATAAGCTGTCACTGCAGAAATAATAGCAAGTGTTGTGCCAGTTCAATACCCAGGCAATTTGTGGCTTCCTTATTCACACAAAGATCACAGTACTGTGAGACAGCTGCATTATTCATTATGCATTTAATATTTTATCTCTCCTGACAGAAGTATCTGTACAAGCACAATTAAAATGTCTGACGTAGACAGAGTTGATTTTAATACAATGAATCAAATTTGTTTTAGAGACCTGCTTGACCTTAAAGCTCTACGGTTTAAACCAATAGAAGGAAAAACATGCTCAGACTCATGTGGTGCAGTGTCTGGGCATTACTCATTTTACCTTGAATGACTATTCAAGAAAGCCTCCTTACTTGATCTACTACCATATTAGTCATCGTAACTGCAAGATATTCTAAGTTATATCAAATTATTTTACACTAAAAACACATGATCATGACAACAATGAAATCACCTTTTTAAAAATGGCAGAACACACAAATAATTACTATTGCTTCTTTGCCATTACCATAAATTTGACTAAATCCATATGCTTCGTAATTATCCACTAGGACTTCTAGGGGAAAAACCATTATCTGTATGGTACCAGAGTTACAGTTATGATTGCAATGAAAATTGAGTAGGTAATAGTCACCATCTCATTCCCCAGATCCCAGAACAGCAATGCTGCTCCTAAATTACTGATCCCCATGCCTTTTTGCCTTCTCTTACAGGGACAGATCACACCTATCAGCAACTCCTTGCTCCCTAAACAATGTCCAGTTTGGTTTCAATGTACAAGTCCCAAAGAACTGTATTTTGCAGCGCACAGAGCTTAAGCAATGAAAAATTCATTTTCTGAGCAAGTAGAAAACTGGAGTTCAATGTGCAAACAGCTAGACTGGTACAAGCATTTCAAGGTTGTAATCTATGTCACTAACAGGTAAGTTCATTCTTTGAAACACTACTTTTTATAGAGAAAGTAATTAGATTAAACTGCAATTATTCTCCATATTCAGTCTTGAATAAGGGTCTTCGCAAAAACTATGGCAACAAGCCACACTCCCGAGATCCATCTTAAGAGTCCCTACATCTCCTTAGAGATTGATAGTAGAGAAGTTGCTGGAGGTCTCCATACAGAACCTTATAGTTCGGAACAAAGCTGAGAATGACTAGAGCTAAATCACTCCATGATGCTTCTTTGAAAGCTGAGACTAATTTTGTGTTCAGGAATAAGTTAAGCTAAGAACAGTAGTGAAGCATCATTCATGTGCTTTGAAGGTCCTGTTCCCCCCCCCCCCTTTTCTTTTCCTCTGTCTCTGTTTCCTTTCCTGTGACTGGCATTTTCTTTAGGCTATGACTTGCTTCTCATTTACGCAGCATCAGCAAATTGCAGAACAGTAAAGTGTTCTTAAATAGAGTGCTTGTGAATTGCTTTGGAAATACCCCTGCTTAGAAGTGATATAAGTATGGTGGGAGCTAGCCCAAATATTGGTCAATAAAAGAGCAGCAAAGCCCATTACAGCCATTTTATTGGAAAGGTAACAGCATCTTAGCAACAGGCATCAGATGATGCACAAATTCAAAATCACAGCTTGTAGACGAAGCATTTAGAAGTGTTTTGGTGGTCCAGTAAGCTGGAAGACCAGCTTACCTGCTGGCCTGGACTTCTGCAAGTCTTGGAGCTAACATTAAAAACAGCCAGAGGAAAAAGTGGAAGCTTTTTCAGTCCCTCACCCAGTACTGTGAACCTTTTGAACATAGAAAGGATAAGACCAGTTTTGACCTGTTTAAGCTTTGGCATGCAATAAGTATTTTAAAAACAAACAAATAAATTCTGAGTAATTATCTTGTGTTTTTAATCTATACTGGGTTCCATGAATAATAAAGCCCAGAAAACTTTAATTTAAAACTTAATTTAAAACTTAATTTAACTGGCACAGTTGTCTTTCAACAGGCAAAGGCACATAAAGGGAATATTTGAAGATTATGAAAGCAGTTAAGTATCCAGTATCTATCTGTTTTTAAAAGTAGATGAAACATGAGGGTTGGCCTTTTGGTCCTTCATTAGGAGAGTGTCAGCATTTGGAACAATCAGGCCGTACACAAATATACTATGAAGGATGCCAACTGGCAAGGTGAATACAACTGGCTATTTCTTGAAAAAGCAGTATCTGATAAATGTTTTCTGGTGTTGGAAGTGTGTTTTTCAGTTAATACAAGTGTAAATGAATGAAATAAACCAAAAGAAAATGTTATGGGTTTAGCTGAACCTTCTCCTTCAGCACCCTTGCTTAAACTGATGGTTTCCCTTATGACATCACCAATATGTTACAACCAGCTCCTCATACTAAAATAAAAAAAAAAAAAAGGTAATTCAAGGAAACCCAGCACACAGAGGAAGAGAGAATGACACTGGGGGAAGATGAGTGGAGAACCAGCCAGGGAAATCACTGGGCCACCACAGGCAGACACATATGCCAGCTCAGAAGTATGTTGTGATCTCCCTTCCCTCCTTAAAACATATGTGATGTCTTCCCAGGAGCTTGCTCACCCAGTGAGCAATACAGTGTCCAAAACATTTTAACACATGGTAAAAGTTCTGGACAATTTTTGTTTTGCCATGGAATGGGAACAAAAAGAGACACTTGTTTGTTTTACCCTCCTCTCAAAAAGAGTGAAAGACTCAGTACAAGGAATAGATACTTTCATTATAAAATTGGAAGTTCCATGCTATAGTTAACCCTGGAAACATGCAGGAATCTTTTAATTAGAGACAAAACTTTTGTGGATGTTTCCGTCTTACAGAAAAACACTGCAGAGACATAATCTGAACATAAATAAATGCTTCCAGATAGGAAGGCCATTTGAGCCACTCTGGGACCGAATCAACAAAATGAGGATTGTTAATAGCACAGAATGAGAAGATGAGGTTTAAAATGACAGAACCCAGAAATGAGAAAAGATAAATTAATTTACTGTCAAAGGAGAAGAAAAATACAGCTTACTCCCTTCCTCAAGTGACTTTTCCATTGGACAGTGTGGTTGGTCAACCTCTCCCTTTCCAATATAGATCATACTTGTACTTACCTCATCATTTCCAGATGGGAGTGAGCTGCAGTGTGAATGTAGCAAAGAACTAGGTATTCAGCATTACTAGTACAAGCTGCCAGCAATTCAGCTGCTAAGTTTGTAAATTCGCAGAAGATCAATATGACCAATTGGTTTCTAGCTGGATGGAGGAGCCACTGCAATGTAATATCCTGCAGCACTGCTAAGTGGCACCATTAACCTGAATAATGGTGGCTAAGAGTTATTAATATCCTACAGAATCAATGTGTGACTGCTACACAAAAACATGGCCCCTAAGATATCCAGGAAAGAACAGACAACGAACAGTGGGAATGGTCCAAGACTTGGGACCAGACATTTGCCTGGGTAAGTAAAGAAATAAGCAGAACAATAATTCTAGCATACTACTTTATGAGTAATACTAATGAAAAGCTCAACTGTGAACTAGCCAGTACTGCACCTCTATGCCAGAGAAGTCAACCACGGCAGCCACAGCCCAGAGCCACAAGCTCAGCACACAGGATAGCAGTCCTGACAATACAGAAGGTTTTATACAGAGACTGAAACCCCTTGCTGACCGTGGGCAGTAGAAATATCAAACAGCATGTACTTTCTACATTGCCACACCATTAGTCATTGGAGCAGAAGACAAATACTTCAGCCTCTGACAATAACTTTATATGCCTCGCTGAAGGCTAAAGGTAGTCTGCGGAAATGGTGAAAATTAAGAGCTCTAACAGGTACTGAAAAATTCACACTGCATGACTATGCAGATTGCAAGGGGTAAAATATACCTCCTCTATCTCTCCTTATCAGCTGAGAGATGAGGTCTCCTCTCAAGACTGGATTTTGCCTGAGGGGACTTCAGTACTGTCCCATCAGAATTAAAGAATGACATCCTGAGATGAACAAGTTTTCACAAGAAAGGAGAGAGAAAAGCAAAGTAGTATATCAGGTTACCTATCCTAGGGCACGATATGTGCTGACATCATACAGTGCAAGTTGAGGAACAGAGCAGAAGGGGGATTCATCAATCTGGGAAAAAATGGAGAAGGTCTGTTCACTTTCAGTGGCAGAAGGCATGCAACACAGCAGATGCTCCTCCAAATTCTGAGATCTGGGCTATGCAAAAGCGTTTTGATCCTTTGGCTAGTAACGTCATGTGCAAACAGAAGCAGCTGTTGTACTATCCAACATAGTACCTTCAAAAGACAAGGCAAAATACAGCACAACAGAATAAAGCAGTTCAACCTCAAACAGAAATTTATGCATAGGTAGTCTCCACCTGGATTTTTATTACTAAAAATAGCTTAGTGCAAAGGCAAGGCAAGTAGGAAGGAATCAACACTTTTAAAGCTGGACAACTCCACTGCAAAATCCCAGGAGCTGCACAGCAGCCCAGCACCAGCTGGAGAAGTAAGGCTGTTTTGCAGACAGGCTTGTGGGCAGCGCTGTGAAGTACACGCCACAAGAACAGCTGGGAGAGCACCAGTTGGGCAGATAGACTGTCACAACTAGAAATCAAAGGCCAGACGTGGCCATTCCAAGTGCAGTTGCCAGGTAGCCACCGAAGAGAAAGAGCAATACTCCTAAAGAGCAGCAACTGTAACACTGGGAGACAGCTACTGGTGCAGGAAAATGACGGAGTCAAAAGCAAAGACAACTATGAAGTTGTCTATCTATAGCACAGTACCTATCTGCATCAGATAGAGACTGTCTTCAGCTTGTCCAGCATTAGAAATTCAGCCCCGTAGAGGGCCAGTGGGAAGCTGTCCAGTACCATGCAACCTGGCAGAGAAACTTTAGATGATAAAGGGAATTTTACTACTTCCCATAAAAATGAACTGGAAGTGGTAAATTATTGAGTACTGATTTAGAGGAATTTGAAGTCTAGCAGATAGTCTGGGCTGATAGGCAAAGCACTAGCAACCTCTGGCCTCAATAAAAGAGCAAACATTTGCAAAAAACTCCACCCACCGTGCAATGGCAAAAATGAAAATAGAAACCTGTAGCAATCTACATAACATTTGGAGGGAGAAATAGATCTTATGGAGTAAGGAGGTTGAGGACTGATCAGTCTATGTATGTCTCCATGGCTGGCACTGTAGCTATACTTCCAATACCTCTGCAAACAGCTAATTCAGATGCACACTGTTACATGACTCACAAAACATATTGGTTTTCTTTTCCTTGCTGTGAAAGATTAAAACAGCACTTCTACATATAAAATACAAGGAATTTTGAAATTATATTAAAAAATGATCTTAAGTTTTCCCCTTCAGTGTTCCACTTCTGTAATTAGTCATCCAGGTTGATGCCATCACTGAGGTGACCTTGGGCTGAGCCAAGAGAGGGCCAAATCTGTCCTGAAATGGGAAGAGCTGGGGTCTGCCACTCTGCTGCTGCCCAAGGGATAAAGGTATGGAGTGACAATCTTATTTTCAAGAAGATATCTTAACATAAAATTCTGCTGCTTCACATCCCCTTGTCTTGCCCACAGGCCACTTTTCCAGGACTCCTGCAGAAGCACCGAAAAACAAGGCTGGCTTGTTTTTCAGTAGCTGCCCAGAGTACCTCTACCAGGAGCCAGCCCTGCCCTCATGGCACTCTGTCCCTGGATTTGGTCAATTCCAGCTCATGCTGCATCACCTCTGAGGCTACTTTAGCTTCCTGGACAGTTCTTCCTCCTGGGAGGCTGCCACCCGTTCCCCACCCAATCTCATCTATCACTCAAAGATTACCCTTCTTTTGAGAAAATCTTACATTTCACTTGTTTTCTGTTTCCTTTTAGATCACTTAAAACGTGTTATTCCATTTCCTCTATCTTTAATCTTTTAATTAATCTGGCTTCATTTGTTCAAGTTCAGTACAATGTCTTTGCAGCACTATTTTCTGTACTGTGTATTGCCTCAGTTATTTAATTCTCTAAAGCCTTCTGGAGACAGTTTATTTACAGGATATCATATAATTATAGGAAGGTTTTTAGACTGTGCTGGAAATGAAGTTGTCATTTTGAAAGTAGCATTGAAATATGCTGTAGATTTAATCCACTGTTACAGTCATACATCCAGATACAAACAACACCTAAATGCCAAAACCATGAATGTCGACTTCATAGTAAAAGCAATTTACTCCCAAATAGAACAAAACCATCCTCATATAATTGCCCCCACTAAAAGTTTTAATTACATTTTAAAATTTGTATTCAGAAAAAAATTCAAGCAGGTAGTAGTAAACTGTGTGTTATTCACAAATATTCCAGTATGCTGAATATTATTTAGGTATAGTATTTAGTGAGGGTAAATCCTTGCTTCTCCTCTAATAGTTGGGAAATAGCATTTCTGGGACCAGTATACAACAGGACAAATCTGTTCTGCAGCCTGTGTCACCCACACTGGCAGCACTGTCCTCCTCTCTGGGCATGCAGGGAAATTCTTAGGTAGTGAAGCCACATACAATATACTTCTTTCTCAGGCTGCAATACAAAGCAGATCAGAGACCACCACTATTTTCTTTCCAGTGTGTGGCTATTGACTAGGGTCAGTAAATTAAATTCTCCACTAGAATACCCTCTCCACAACCGCAGGCAGAAGGTATAGCTAAAAGCATTAATATAATATGCACTTATGGATTCCAGCTTCAGAATTCCATGTGTCCTGTGCCAATGCTCTCATTCTGGTTACTAGTTTGAAAGATATAAATGCAAACTTAACAAAACCTTTTTTTTTTTTTTGGATGAAGATTCTACAGCAGCTTACTGTTTAAGTTTAGGTCTGCAAGTCTCTGTATCTTGCATACCAGCTTGCGTATGGGGTTGCCTAATACATTGGTTATTCTAGTAGGCTGGATTTCTGGAATTCAGCAGAGACTCCTCATTTAAACATCAACTTCCACTTGGGATTTTAAGGCCTTTAGTATCCTCATGGTCAGATTAAAATTCTTATTATTTACAAAGCAAAAAAGAAAACTCAAGAAATATAAACCTGATTTAAAGTACTTTTAAAGAAATAACTTCAGTTGACTTAGCACATCTCTTCTTGCAAATAATTCAAACTATTCCACCTCATGTATACCTAATTTGAGGTCTATCTGCTTTGATATCCATCTACCATCACGCTGCCCATTAATCTGACTTTGCTGGGCCCCATTAGGGGTTCATAGAGTCTTTTCTAGTTTTGTCTTACCTAAATAATTATTCATTGTGAATGTTGCTGCGTTGGTGTTCAACCTACACAAAGAATTTCCATTTTCTCTCACAACTGCAGTGTCTGTTCTCTTTCCTACTTCTCCATGAGCACTTAACAGCCTCTGCCATGCAGCTATAACTAATCTCCTGCCTTGCACCTTTAACTTTGCCCCAAACTACCTCCGAAACATGTATTTTTTTGTTTGCCCTTTCACTGTGAACCATCTCTTTTTCCTAGAAAATAATGCTAATTGACAAGGCATCAGAAAAATTTCAGCAGGTTTCATTCATGGCTTCCATGTCACACTCACCCTCCCTCATCTCTGCATTCTCTGCTCAGTTCATTTCCAGGGAGTGATACTGCACTTCCCTTATTCTTCAACAAAATGCTGCAGCAGTCTCTGGCATTACAGGCAGAAATAATTTAAGTCTCTTACAGCTAACTAAAATGTTTCATAGTCATTGCTTGATTTTGCAGCATTTAAGATATTATAATGTTACAAACATCCTTATCAGACATTTCTCTGACTGTGGTAATCCAGGGAACTCCAAACACAATGTGTTTGATGCAGGAGTCATCTACAAACAACCAGAGAGACTAAAAGAAATAAAGACACAGGTGGTAAATAAAAACCAAACCGAAAACCTAGAGAATAAAAATCCTCTATTAGAAGTCTCTCTCTTACCCATAGGAAATTAATGAGAAAACTAAACATAAGTGAATATGCAGAACAAGGATTTTTCTATCTTTCTGTGTATGTACTCTTACACATATTTGAAAAAAATTCCATGTATATTTAACAAGTCATCAATCATCATAAGTGTTACTATAGTAGCAGCAATACTTGCCATCTCTACAAAATACAGTCATAATGATATTCTAAACCTAACAACACTAACATTCCTGATTTCCCTAGGGAACAACATGGTAAGAAAGAAGATCTGCCAGGCTTCAGCAAAATGTAGCAGCACTGCACAATTTCCTCAGGATAATCTATTTCAAAAAAAGTTGCAAAAATAATGACAAGGAAGGTAGAGCAACATTCAAAACAAAACTACACACGATCCTAGAGCTGAAGATTACCCATGCGGTTGTTGAATTGTATGGCCCTTGGCAAAACAGATCATTCCTAATGCCACAGGTATATTCTACATATGGTTTTTGAGCAACCGACTGCAACAAAAGTAAGCTCAAAGCAGAGAAATATACAGTTTGTAAGTAAGCTCACATTAGCTAATAAAAAGTATAAAGACTGAGAGAAGTCAGGGAGGCAAGTGGACAGGCCAAGCAAATAAAATCAAGGTTTGACTCAACTCTTGCCTTGCAGGGTTAGGAGAGATGCACAGGACAGTTCTGAAGTGCCAGGTGGAAAGCAACACTAAGGGTCATCCTATAGATATGGGATTTGAAATGACATAAAAAGCCACTCATTTGGTCCTAAGGAATCTGGGAAAAGAGACCATTTTTATATGACATCCCTCCTTGAACACCTTTTTCTCTAGCCCAATTGTATCTACCATAAATAGAATAAAAATTATTATTCCTAAATCCTTTGCAACAAAGTTCAAATTTCCCTGTGAAAAATTGTTACCTGGAGGCTATGAAATACAATATGAACTAATGGAGCCTTCTTCAGTCATAAGTTGCCTCACAGAAGAAGGTTCATTTTAATTTGAGTGGAGTGATTTTTGACTACATAAATACCACCTGGATTGCCTCCAGCATGATTTTGTTATACAGTTCTTAGAAGTATCAGTGTATTGCTTATCCAATTCTATACCAAATACAAAACTTTCCTTCAGATTCACAATAGCAAAGAGGTACTAGTAGATACTGAGCGTACACGAAAGTTGAAGGCAGGTAAAAGATGGCAAGTGAGCTTACCCTTTTTTCTCAGCACAGATCTGAATTAAAATGCCATCACAAGTTCATTGCACTAAGTTTTATGTCACTTACCACCTTATTCCCTTAGAATCTACCCCCCTTCTTGTTTAAAGGATATAAGCATTGCTAATAATTTTGCTTAAACCTATTCAGTTTTACTGAGCCACGACCAGCTTTTTTTTGCATGATGAACTTTATGAAATTATCAGTTAAAATGTGACTACGCTATACCATACAAGCCCTTTTGAAGTACTGAGTGATATTTGCTCAAATAACAGCAGATTGTTGTACAGTGGTTTAGCAGCAAGGTAGGAGTGATTCCAGATGCAGTCAAACTCTCACGGGGATTTTGATGCTCTCACAGAGCATTTCACTGTAATGCTTCAGGAAGACACAATTTCTTAGCCCACAGCTGTTCTCAGATGTAGCAAGAGATGTTTAAAAAGTAAGACAGAAGAAAGATAAACCTCATTATGTGAAATGAGGTTAAATAGTAACTGGGGCTCTTTTAAAGTATTGCATGGAGTCACGCATCCTAAATAAGTCTCACACGTAGCCTTGCAAACTTGAAACATTAGCAGGAATTAGAGTCATAATCCTAGCAGACACAAAGCATTGCAAGGACCACAGGCATGAAAGTAGACCTAGCTCAGAGCCTGACAGTTTGTCTGGATTCAAAAGGTCAGAGCCTAGCCTGATGTAAAACTCCTCTGCAGCATCATAAAAAATGCTTTGAGACATTGTTTGCTTAATAGGAGCAGGTAATGCCTATAACGATATTAAAACAGTGCCAAAAATCTGGTGCTGTAGTGCCCTCAACAGCACCAGGTGGCTGATGCTTGTGTTGAGCTGTCTTACTGTGGAGCTAAGCAGGCAGCTTGGCTCTGCAGTGAAGTACAAACCCTGCTTCTTCTGGGCAAGTGCCACAGCAACACAGGAAATAGGGAGGACAGGAGCCTGCAAGGTCACCCAACCTCTCCTCTACCTTCTGTAACGGGAGACCAAAGTCATGAGGGACACAAGTGACTTTAATCCTCACTGGAAATCTTCCAGTAGAGATGGCACAGGCCCCTGACACATTCCCGGACAGTCTTCTCTAACGTTATACTCTCCCCATGATTAGAAAGTTTTCCTTGATATCCAAAGCTCTCTTGCTCCAGGTAAAGGTCTCTTGTCCTTAATCTACTTGCTGTGGACAGTAAGATCAGACTACTCCTTATCTGTCTGCTGTCACCTCTGATGTACACATAACTGAAGGGACAAACACACACGCTGTCAGTCTTATCTCTGCCAGAATGAGCTCCTTAACTGAACTCCTGTACACCTTGTTATCCAGGTCTTGGCTGTTCTCTCCCAAAATTTCTTCCTTCAGCTTTTCCAGCTTCTCCTGGAAGTGTACTTCTTTAAACTAGGCAAGATACTACAGCTGAGATCTTCCTTGTGCCAGCAGCAGAAGGAGGATTTCTCCAGGTATCTTCCAGACAGCTATCCCCCTCCTACACCTCAGTATGTTGCCCGTTTGCAGCAGTACAACATTATTGGCTCACATTCAGTTTTCGTATCACTGTAACTCCCCCACCCCCATATCTTTTTCCAGAAAGCAGCTACTGCTTGTTCCCCATCCTCCACAATTGCAGTTGATTTTTTTCTGCCTAAATGTGGTCATCCCAATTGAAAACCATCCAATTTTTTTTTCCAACTGCTTTTCTGGTTTATCACAACCATTTGGGTTTGGCTCTTGCCCTGCAACACACCTGCAGCATGTCTGATGGGTTTGTGTCATGTGTAAATATACTCAGAATAGTATATATAGAATTTATAATAGAATATCATATTACATATAATAGACTGTCATATTCTATCAGTAATTGTATAGTACTGACCTCCAGGTAACCTTTGTAAAAAGTCCTGTACTCTACAGGACTTTTCTCTCTCACAAGAGAAAAGCAGATGGGCTTTCACGCAATTTCTTCTTGACATAGTCTGATGGCTGCTACTCATCTCCTTGTTACCTCCTAAATATGTATCATTAGCTTACTTGCTCAGTAAGTTTTCCTGTTTCTTTTTTTTTCCCCAAGGATTAATGCTAAACGAACAAGTCAACAATTTCCTAGCTCCCCTATTTCTTCCTCCATAAAGGTATAAAGATGCTATTTTTTCCTTTTTTTTTTTTCATTGTATACAGTCCTGTACTGTCTTGATGGACCATAATTCCTCTTTAACATATTAACATCAAATTAGCTCCTCTGCCTGCACTGTAAGACAGGCAAGCTGCCTTGGCAGTATTGTGTTTTCCCTCTCACTATGCTAAATAAGTATTATTAAGCCAGCCTCTCCTCTTTCTGTTCCTTTTGCCTTTAAAAATGTCTCTCTCCTACTTGCTTAAAATATACTCTCTTTCTACTAGGAATTCACACTGGAAGCCTCTTGGTTTGAAACATCTAAAAAGACATTTTAGCCTGTCTTAGAAGTGCTTTGCTCAGAGGTGTCTTTACTTAATTTACATGTAAGTCTTACCCATAGCCCTTACCTCAGAAGTGCCAGAATACTAAGAATCTAGAATTTTACATGGTAGTCTTCAGGAAAGACGGATGTACGGTTTCCTTTGAATATCGACTTTGCGCTCCAATATAACCTTTCTTTATGAGTGCCAGAGTTTGAGATTTTGGGGAGGGGAGGGTTTAAAAATTATCTTTGTTCTACTAGAGAAAACAGCAATGCTGATGCTGAAGTGAATGAAGAAAGTGAAAAGGGCCTCACTTGTGTTGAGACAAGATACTGCCATCTCCTCAAATATTTTCTATTTTTTTCACAAGGCTCTAACTGCTGAATTTAACTTAAATTTGCAAATAATTTAAACCAACATAAAATTACATGTTATCATTTATTTAGGGGAAATAAATTCTGAAATATTTGCTTTGTGCTTCTATTTTCTGTCTCAAAGCACAATTTTACTGCTTTCTCTTTGTCCATGAATTAATTCTGATTTTATAATATTTTATGTCTTAGCAAAACACACATAGTTTTTCATCAAAGCAGCAAAGACCTACCACCCTATCAAAAAGAATTCATTACAAACTAAAAGCTTGCTAAAAAGCAAAGTTTTGCAAAAGCTGATCAACAGAATTATTACTGAGATCATATTAACATTAGCAAAACAACATTTCCATAATGGCATATAAAATAACAAACACTTTAGCAGATGCTTTTGAAAGGTAAAAAAATTGGCAAAAAAATCTGAGGGATTTTTTTATGTGATCTTCACTCCCACTTTTCTGCACTCAGATGTCACATAAAAAAAAGCTCAGAGAAACAGCTGTTCAGTGCTGTCTCTGATGCTTACTCATCTGAAGCTTTTTCCACCAAAGCTTCAGGGCACCGTGCTAGTGCTGTTTTGTTGTTACAAACAGAAGAGACAGGAGCTGTAAGAAGTATGGGGTTTTTTCTTAACATAAAGAATATGGGGCTTAAGTAACTATATGAGAGTGAGAAATTTAAGTAGGAAAACACCAAGGTTATCAATAGAGAACACAAAGCACTAATCCCAAGCTTGACCTGAATTTTCCTAGTAAATGTTGGATTAGCTTAGATATTTTGCATTAATCTTTTCCACTAGACATTTTCATTTTGTGGTCTGAAAGTGCCTGGTCTTGCATAGCTCCTCTTCTCATCCTCATCATGTTATATTAACTTAAAATTATGTGTATCTATTGTCAAAGAGCTAATGGCCTTTCCTATTTATTTTACTTTTCTTTAACTAAGTTGGATTCTGCTTGCCTTCTGCAATATTATATGTAACCTTGTATTTATTTACAACCAAGCTCCCTGAAGGAATAAATTCCTGTTCATCCCAGGAATATATACATTCTTTCTGCAGTACACAGTCCACTTAATGAAAATAATTACTATCACAATTAAAAGTTTTCAGGACTTTGTGAAAACCCTATAAATGTTTAGTTCAAATGTTCACAATTAATAATTTAATAATTCTTAAGTATTTCCCAAATACTTCCTTAGGACAGCTTGTAGATGAAAAAATTCTTTTGTGTCAATTAATGAAAAAAAAAAAAACAGAAAATGTTCTCTTGGGAGAAGTAGAGTTGACCAATACTAAGATCTGTTGTCAAAGATCTTTATTTATAGATTGAAGTATGGCTGGTATATTACATTATGAACCTTGTATGCCTTATGCTGATCATTAAACTGGAATGTCATGGATAACTCCCTGGTATGGGAGCTGGTGGGATCCAAACTGAAAGTGAATGGGAAAAAAAGAATGAATGAGATTAGATGATGCATTTGCCAAACAAGAAAGGAATAACAGACACAGTTTAACAACAGTATGATTACTGTTTTGATGGACTAAGAGTATATCATTTAGTTATTCACATTTCTTTCAAAAAAGACATAAAATGATCAATTAAGAGGATATATACTGTACTAGAAAATTGGTGTTTCTGAGGTAGGATGCTATTTTTCAACAGTTACACTTGCACAAAGAAATCTGGTGTTCTTAAAGCAGAGAAAAAAAGTTTTTGCAAAAGTTCCTGCATTTTCAGTACAAGTTTAGCAATCAGAGAAAAAAATGGAAGGAGCAGCTGGTAGAGGGTGTAAGAGAAATATCAGCAGTGCCAAGGTTTTCCCGGCTTCTCATCTCAATAACCTGTGGTCTTTCTCTCCCTCACCAAACGGTGTTACTCACCAAAGCAAGTTGTGAAATTTAGAAGGAAAAAACCAAAAAGGTAATGTCAGGAAGCCCTGACAGCAAAAGAAGAGTTGAAAAAATAGCTAGGTAAGTCTCTACTGCTGTAATTAGGGGAGCAGAGGAACAATGTAGTAATTAAACAGTCTGCCTTTCTACTGTGTTTCAGTCCACTTCATGACATCAGCATTTGTTTTGCTATGGAGTAGAGGTGAGAGGGACCTCTGCTGAATTATGGCACTACTGCTTTAAGTCCCAAAGAGATAAGTATATTCATGTTCTAAATAAATATTTAAATTGATTCCAGTTTCTGATTTATTCAAACTGCCACCAGTTTTCCCCAATCCTGCCACAAACACATTATCTGCTCACAGTATACAGTAGGGTCACTTGGCATTCAAAACTACTATACTGAAAAAAATGTAAGCAGTATCAAAATCTAGTAATTTCTTATATGTTAAGAAAAACCTCCCTCTTCTACTAATTGCTGCTAAGTAACTCAAATAACATCATTTTAAGCACCCCAATGATTACTATATAGATGTCTTTCCAGTCATGTGAGCTTCTGCACTAAGTAATTATATTCAATACTAACAACAGAACAAGTATTCTTAGTGCTTATTTGTAGCTTGCCTACAATTTTTACCTCATCCCTGTCTCTCTTTATCCAAATTTCCTACTAATTTTTTTTTTCTGGATACAACAGCTAGATAAAGTAAATTGCTGTAAGACCACAGAGGTTGAAAAGGCATTTTTGAATGGTACAGGGAAATCAAAACACAGAAGAGGGTGAAAACCACCTATCACCCATGGTCACCATCAATAGGAGCAGCAGTTGGTGTACTGCCCTCCTCTCTGCAGACACCTAGGAACAGCCCTGTGCCAGCCTCTACCAGTAAGACTGGTAGCTACTTAACTCATAGTTGACTGCTGACAGCAGCTGCCACATTTGGACTCTCAAAACCATGACCTGAAAATAATTTGTTTCTAATGTATAAATGACAGGACTTTCAGAAAGTAGTTCTAATAGCATTTTCTACAGACAGCTAAGGAAATTCCATCTTCCATACTGTCCCAATTACTGTTGATTTTGCAAACTGATTTTCAGTTCCTGGAAATCTATCTTGGGCATCAGGTCAGCTGTCTCAAGTACAGGTAACCAAGGACAAAGGGCATAATGAATATTTGGTACAAAAAGCTGCAACTTTTTTGTTTTGTTTTGTTTTTTTTTTTTAAACTGGCCATTTTCCAACTGGCCTAGCTTTGCAACATCTCACAGGAGGAACAATCAAACATAGAAAACACATTGGCTTTTTGGTTTTTTTACTTCTTAATTTAAAACTTGCTTTGGTGAGTAACATCAGCACATCCAAATCCTGCTTCTATAAGCAAACAGGTCAAATATGGATCTGCCACCAACTGACACCAAAGTTGCAAAGCAAATGAAAAAATACTTCCAGAAGGACTCCCTGTCCGGGAGGGGAATTGGCACTTCATTTCCCACACGTGCTGCAAATTAAACAGCAGGTATTAGCCTCACAATGGCCACACTATTTGCATTGAAGACCCATATGATCCTTTAACCTGATGGATTTTCCATATACATTCATAAGTCAAATTTTTCTTTCTTAAAAAGTGACTCCCAGCTTAAAACCTACAAGTCTGAAAATGCCCTGAGTAACCTGTTCCAGCACTTTAACTCCCAGCTTTCACATGCCGAGCAGGGCAGACTGAAGCTCACAGCAAAAGAGGCACCATAACAAAAAGCAGAAACCCAGAACTCCCATTCACAGCATCAGGCAGCAAGGTTCTGTATGCTATCTCCCATCACATTCAGCTTTTGAATAGGCTTGGTCTTGAAACCTCAGAGAGACATGAATGATCATGGCTAATACAAAGGCAGAGAAAATATTCACATGTAGAGGGAATTGCAAGCTCAAGCTGATTATTTACCAGAGTATACAGCCGGTAACAAACCCAGTCATTTTTACATTCATGAGTAATGCCCTTAGGCACCAGGCCTGCTGTTATTAAATTTTTTTAAATTTTTCATAGACTCAGTTTATTTTTTTTAATAGCTTAGCTTTTTAGACTAATTAAATAATAAAAATGTTCTGTTTGCAAAATTGCAACATATTTTTCTCACACAATGCAAAGAACCAGATGGGTATTTGTTTGGCTGCTGAAGGGTCTGTTTGCTGTCTTGCTCTCGCTTAAAAATCTGTTAACATTTGGGGCACAGTTTTTTGAGCCCCAATTTGCACAAGTAGTCTTTTCAGACTGCAAGTCTTCGAAATACCCTCTGCACAGAGCTAACTGCTCTCTTGCAGGAGTTTGTGGACAACTCTTAGTGCTTGGCTCTCTTGAGAATCAGACCATTTACTTAACTTCCAAAGATACAGAACTGGGAGCTTTGTTTTTCTAAAGTGCTGAGTTAATAAAATAAAAGAGAGAAAAACTTTAAATTAGATTTGAAGGGGGAATGGGTTGAAACCAGGCTCTCCAGAGGTGAGCCTAAGGGTGGAAAGCCTGAGTTAAGGGTGAAAGCAGCAGCCCAGTTGAAGTGCATGTACACCAATGCATGCAGCACGGGTAACAAACAAGAGGAGCTCAAAGCCATCGTGCAGCAGGAAAGCTGTGCTGTAGTCGCCATCACGGAAACGTGGTGGGATGACGCATGACTGGAGTGCTACCACGAGTGGTTACAAGCTCTTCAGAAGGGACAGGCAAGGTAAGGAGAGGTGGAGGGGTGGCTCTATATGTTAGAAAGTCTCTTGACTCTGTAGAACTTGAAGTCAGTATGGATAAGATTGAGTGCCTGTGGATCAGAGCCAAGGGGAAGGCCAACAAGGTTGATATCCTGGCGGGAGTCTGTTACAGACCACCCAACTAGGATGATGAGGGTGATGAATTATTCTACAAGCAGCTGGCGGATGTCTCAAAATCGCCAGCCCTTGTTCTTTTGGGCGACTTTAACCTGCAAGATGTCTGCTGGAAACTCAATACAGCAGAGAAGAGTCAGTCTAGGAGATTCTTAGAGTGTATAGAGGATAATTTCCAGCTTCAGCTAGTAAATGAGTCTACCAGGGGTGCAGCCCCACTAGACCTTCTGTTCACAAACAGAGAGGGGCTGGTGGGAGATGTAGTGGTCGGAGGGTGACTAGGGCACAGTGACTGTGAAATAATAGAGTTTTCAATATTCAGGAACACAAAGAGGGTCATCAATAAAACTTCTACTCTGGACTTCCGGAGGGCAGATTTCAGCCTAGTCAGAAGACTGGTTCAGAGGGAACCTTGGGAAACAGCCCTTGAAAACAAAGTGGTCCAGGAGAGATGGACATACTTCAAGAAGGAAGTCTTGAACTTACAGGGGCAGGCTGTCCCAGTGTACTGAAAGGTGAGCCAGCAGGGAAGACGGCCAGCCTGGCTGAACAGGGAGATTTTAAAGGAAATAAGAGGAAAAAAGAGAGCTTACTGACTATGGAAAAAAGGGTTGGCTACTCATGAAGAGTTTAGGAGTATAGTTAGGTCATGTAAAAAGAAAATTCAAGAGACAAAGGCACAATTTGAACTCAATTTAGCCACTTCTGTTAGGGATAAAAAGAAGTGCTTCTACAAATAGATCAATAGCAAAAGGGGGGGCAAGGAAAACCTCAATTCTTTGTTGGACATGGGGGGAACATAGTCACTAAAGATGAGGAGAAGGCTGAGGTACTTAACACCTTCTTTACCTCAGTTTTCAACAGTAAGACAGGTTGTCCTCAGGACAAGTGGCTTTTGGAGTGGGTAGACAAAGACAGGAAGCCAAATAGCCCCCGTGTAATCCAGGAGGAAACAGCTAGTGACCTGCTGAGCCACTTGCATCCCCACAACTCTATGGGACCAGATGGGATCCAACCTGGGATGATGAGGGAGCTGGCAGAAGAGCTCACCAAGTCGCTCTCACAGTCCTGGCTCACTGGGGATGTCCCAGATGATTGGAAGTTGGCAAATGTCACGCCCATCCATCAAAAGGGCTGCAAGAAGGACCTAGGAAACTACAGGGCTGTCAGCCTGACCTGAGTGTCTGGCAAGGTTATGGAGCAGATCATCCTAAGTGCAGTGACACAACACCTACAGGATAGACAAGGGATCAGACCCAACCAGCAAGTGTTTAGGAGAGGCAGGTGCTGTCTGACCAGCCTGGTCTCCTTTTATGATCAGGTGACCTGCCTGGTGGATGAGGGGAAGGCTGTGGATGTGGTCTATCTGGACTTCAGCAAAGCCTTTGACACCGTCTCCCATGGCATACTCCTGGAAAAGCTGGCAGCTCACAGCTTGGACAGGGGCACTCTGTGCTGGGTTAGGAACTGGCTGGAGGGCCGGGCCCAGAGAGTGGTGGTGAACAGTGCTGCAAACAGTTGGCGGCCGGTCACTAGTGGTGTCCCCCAGGGATCAGTGTTGGGCCCAGTCCTGTTTAATATCTTTACTGATGATCTGGATGAGGGGATCGAGTGTACCATCAGCATATTTGCAGATGACACCAAGCTGGGGGGGGGGTGTTCATCAACCGGAAGGCAGGAGGGCTCTGCGGAGGGACCTGGACAAGCGAGAGAGATGGTCAGATTCCAGTGGGATGAGGTTCAACAAGGCCAAGTGCTGGTTCCTGCACTTTGGCCGCAACAACCCCCTGCAGCGCTACAGGCTGGGGACAGAGTGGCTGGAGAGCAGCCAGGCAGAAAAGGTACCTGGGAATTGTGGATTAACAAGAAGTTGAATACGAGCCAGCAGTGTGCCCAGGTGGCCAAGAAGGCCAATGGCATCCTGGCCTGTGATACAGGAACAGTGTGGCCAGCAGGACCAGGGCAGTGATTCTTCCCCTGTACTCAGAGCTGGTGAGGCCACACCTGGAGTACTGTGTCCAGCTCTGGGCCCCTCAGTTCAGGAAGGACATTGAGGTGCTGGAGCAGAGAAGAGCAACAAGGCTGGTGAAGGGGCTGGAGCACAAGTCCTATAAAGAAGAGGCTGAGGGAGCTGGGGCTGGAGAAGCCTGAAGAAGAGGAGGCTCAGGGGAGACCTCATCACTCTACAACTCCCTGAAAGGAGGTTGTAGCCAGGTGGGTGTTGGTCTCTTCTCCCAGGCAACCAGCAGTAGGACAAGAGGGCATGGTCTTAAGCTCTGCCAGGGGAGGTTTAGGTTGGATATTGGGAAGAAATTCTTTACAGAGAGGGTAAAAAACATTGGAATGGGCTGCCCAGGGAGGTGGTGGCTTCACCGTCCCTGGAGGTTTTTAAGATGAGACTGGATGTGGCACTTAGTGCCATGGTCTAGTAACCATGGCAGTGTTGGATCAAGGGTTGGACTTGATGGTCTCAGAGGTCTTTTCCAACCCGGTTGATGCTATGATTCTACGAAAACTTTGTTGATTTCAAAGTTATTTATAAACATATATCCACTTGTTCTTCAATCTATAGTTTTCACAATGCTAAAATACCAGTGCATTGACAGAAAAAAAATGCAGTGATGTGATGTTGCTACCTGTGCTGGAAGT